>NW_022987739.1:15040587-16310587 GCF_902827165.1 Trematomus bernacchii
AATCTTATCTTTATATTTTATAATATTGATTTCCAGATTTATAACCAACCCAACATTTTATAGAACAAACATTTTTTTTTTTTTTAAATCAGCAGATTACTATCCCTACATTTTAGTTCATTTTTCTATCAATTTACTTAGTGACTTTTTTTATCATTTACTTTTACATGCATGTCAAATGTTTAAATGTAGGTTTAGTTAGGATACAGATCAATTTCTACTGTCTTTCTGTAAAATGCAGCCTAAAGGAGAATGAATGGTACACTGCAGTTTGAGAGCAACCATGAATGTATCTATATTATCAGACAGCTCAGCAACTGAGTGAGCACAGACTAGACTAGAGCATTGCATTAGCATTGTGCCACCTCAGCGCTGACAGACACGGAGCTACTTTTACTGCCACCCTCATTAGGCACTCAGTCTCTGCCAGCTTCATAAAACCTCAAACCTCAAACCTCAAAACCTGAACCCCACCCCAAATGTCTGACTGTTCCCGGGACGCCAACTGGTTAACAGCCACACAAAAAGACAGATCTGGCACCCAGCCCTCACTGCAATGTGTGCTTTTATGTTTTTCTTACAGTAGAGGTGGACTGACGCTATGAATAAGCAGATGAAGATATCTTTATCTGTATCTTGAGGTTTTGCCTCTCATTTATCTGACTATTCCTTAATTTCCTGTTGTCAAAGCTGTCTCTGCCAGTTGTATTTAGCCTACAGTGTGAGTTTGGCATCAGCAGATCTGCACCACATTGACCACATAGCTCCTTCTTATCCATTCATGCATTCAGAATTATGTTTGCATACCTTTGTGTGTTCCTGTATTTATTGATTTTGAGACAAATATATTTTCCCACCATCACATTGTTGGATTACAATCCTCTGGCAAACACTTTGGTATAAGTAAATGCATCCAATCTAAAAGCCAAAAAGTTAAAAGTTCAACTCTCCCCAAACGGGTCTGGAGGTATAGTCTGAAAAGAGAGGTTTTGTTGGGACTCTTCCTGCATTGTAAGACAGAAAGCTAGTTTCCACTATCTTCATCATGTATTTCATTTTGAATGAACACTTTGTTTTTGGTTCAAATTAAAGTCTTGCTTTGGCTTAGGTTTGGCTAAGGTTTGGCTAAGGTTAGGCATGCAGTGGTTAAGGTTTTGGGTAAGTCTATGTCCTCACAAGCCCCACAAACAGCCCATTACAAAGTGTCAGGCAATCTGATTAAGTAACAGTGTTTGAGTTTATGATGTAGGCCATATGGCATGGGTAACGTAGTGGGCTGTATGTAAGATGATCCCACCTTCACATACTAAATGTACGGGCTGTAAAAGTGAGGTGCTATCTTTCTCTGAGTGCATCATTTAAAGGATTTATAGAGGCAATAAGAGGTCAATGAAGCCAATATTTTCAATGAAAAAGCAAAACTTATTATTTTACACAGCTTTTCTTGTACATGGAAGAGTCTCAGACACACTGACAGGGAGAGGTTTTATTTTGATGTTTTGGGGATCATTAAAGAAAACTGCTGCTGACATTATGCACGACCAAGAGATAAACAGCCTGGCAGCTTTTAAGAATCAATATGTCTCTGCCCACTGTTTTATTGACACAACCTGGATGGTCATAAGGAAATAAGAGAGAGACTCCTAAAGGTCAGAGAGCAAAGGTCTTTCAGGTCCCTGCATCTAACATTGGAAATCCGCTATACGTGCAGTTTTTTGACCATGCACTTACAGTTTATGTGTTATTTTACCACATTTACAACTGTGAAATGATTTGAAAAATGTCTTCTTACACACTATAAGAATCAGATACAGTAATGCTTTCTATTTATTTGGCCTGAACATGCAATGTTTTTATATTTGATCTGACTGTAAAAATATTTCATTTAGAGTAAGGTACTATAGTTACTTAAAAAATTACGCTCTTTTTTGTCTTTTTACTTGTAACTGATTCATTTTACATCTTTCATTCATGATAATTTGTACTTCTGGGAATAACAGAACATATAACATGTACATATTGTAGGTGTGATTATGTATGACACCTGTCTGATTAATTATCTGAGACAAACAAAACAACATCATGTAAGAAATGGTAGTGTATGCTTTTTATAAACTATACATTTTAGTGACTACAGAAAAATGGTGCTACAGTAGCCTTGAAAAAGATAGACACTGTTGGGTCACAGTAAACAACGAAATAACAAGGAGAAACATTGCAACGTCGAGGAAACAGAGATACTGAAAGACTAAGGCTTAAGGTTTGAAGGAGGCTGGTCATCTGCAGAGAGGGGTGGGTAGCTCTGAATGTCAGTGCCATATATCACCTCCTGGCCCTGCACCTCACCGCAGACTTCTGCTGATGTATTCTGGGGAGACATTTTTCATGACCGCAGCCGTCTTTTCCCTCTTTTTCATCGTTTCGCTTTTTCAACCTCCTACACACACACTTCATTTTAGATTCTGATTAATCATTACTTCATTTATAACACCAGATGACATCATGACTAAATAAAGGTTTGACTATTTCTGCACCATTTACAGGGCATTTAGACATCTTTGTAAAGATTTTTCTTCCCTTGATCTTATGTTCAAATGTCTTTCCACTGTAACTTCCATCACGCAACAGCTTTTCTGAGGAGTTAGTTCTGTTCTCTTCTAATTCTGTCTCTTGGCTTCTTCCCTTACCTCCCCTTATTTGTTTCCTGGTTGCTGGGTATACTTGACCAGCCAGCTTCTGTTATACTTTACTTCCAATTATGGTAATCTGTTAAGGTTTAATAGCATTATAATGGTGTTTGCAAACGCCTGTGGAGCCAAAGCTGAATGCCTAAAATAAATATCTGCAGAGTCCTTGTGGTTCCCCGGGTTGGTTTGTTTGGCTCCCATAAAGAAAATGTTTTCCCTGTTGCAAACTGCAGACTATCTAAACACGAACTTCATGTTTTGATAACACCATAAAAATAGTCATAAACTTTGTAAATTAACCCACTTCTCCTTTACTCCGCAGGCTCACTTGCGCTCAGTGGACGTGAAGATCTTGCAGCAGTTGCTGGCGGTCCATGAAGGCATCGAGGCGGTGAAATGGCTGCTGGAGGAGCGCAGCACGCTCACAAGCCGCTGCAGCAGCCTAACCAGCAGCCAGTACAGCTTGGGTGAGGGCCCCGACACCTCGTGGAGAGGCTCTTGGAGCAGCCTGCAGGACCCCAACGACAAGCTGGATAACATCTCCATCGGCAGCTACCTGGACACCTTGGCGGATGACATGGACGAGTATTGCCCCTCCAGCTCGGAGTCGGTAATCTGCTCCACCACCCCAATGGTCTCAGAGGCTACTGCTGCGGGCCGGACAGTGGGAGGCCCCGGGGCCACGGTCACTGCACCTGGTTCTGCTTCTGGGGCTGTGGGAGTCCGGACTGTGGTAAATGAAAATGGAACTGGGGTTGGAAATGGGAAACCAGCTTTTCCATTAACCTCTTCCCAAGCCAAGCCTGAAGGCCCCAAACAAGACGCTCCGGTTTGGACGAAGGCTTCTGAGATCGATAAAGAAAGCCCAGTTTCTAAGGCCAATAACCAGACTCAAGTCATCAAGGCTAATGCCGTCTTGGAGAAACCAAACGTGCAGACAGGCAGCCCAACCCGCCCAATGCGCCCAAGCCTCAACGAGAAACTGGGAACCAACCAGAGCCCCAAACTCAAACCTTACAAAAATGGAACGATCGACTTGGATACTTGCAAAATGAACGGCAAAATGCATCTAGAGTATGACTCGCACTGGCGATGGGTGCAGTCGCAAGAAGATGTGACGTTTTTGTAAGAGGGATAATGACAGAGGGGACTAAAGCCACTATTGAACACCCCTCTGAAAATGTATAGACCAGAACCCTGAAGGATAGCAGAAGAAGAGTGAACTGCTGATGTATGACACACCCAGCAAGGCTTTCCTTGTTGACAGACACTGGGTTTGTTGTGCCCTCCTGTGACTGCACTAACTTTCTATGAAACATTGATGTCAGTATTATGCTGGATGCACATTTCAGGATTTTGAACATAATATAGCCAAACAGGGCTGCCTAAGAAAAATTCAGACAAGACCATTTTGAAATCCTGTGTCGTAGTTTTTCTCAGGGTATTTATTTCCCCCCCAAAGTTTATTTTCTAAAGCACAGTATGATGACCTGCCGGAGAACTGAAACATATAACCTGTGTAAATTAAAAGATTTGAATTATAATTAGACTTTTTATTCCCCCCCAAAAAATCCCATAAACTACATTTTATTTACACATACCCCTCAAAGAATATTGCTCTGGGATCTCCTTAATCACTTTATATGTCCAGGGATGGGCCTATAAGTCCGATGGCACTGATAAAGACGATTGTACTGCATGAAAATTAATAGAAGACCAAAGTTTTCCCTTCTTCTTTTAGTCAGAAATGTAATTAATGCTACAAATCGTTTGTCTTAGACAATATAACCAAGCACTTGATGGTCATATACAGTATTACTTAATAAATTGTAAGCAAAACCTGAATATTAAAGCTTGTTTCTTCGAACGTGTTGCTGCCTGTCAAAAAGTAGAAGATATTAAAATAGAACACAGAGCACTGAGGTTAGTGAAGGTTTCCCTTATTGAGAAATAATGTACTAATGTGTGTCTTTGTGAAGCTAAATACCTTCAGTGCTTATCCAATCATCTGCAATATTGTATGTTCCTTAAATCGCAATACAGCTACTCTGTGCATCAGGTACTAGTCGTAATTGGTTGTAGGCAAATACTAAATATGGCTGAATTTTGAATTGTAATCTTTATGGTTACCTGTGTACGTTTTTCTAAGCTGATGTTGTGCCTGATTGGTGTAAACCTTAACTGTATATGCCTGTACCTTTCCCTCCTGAGATGACTGCACTGCTGTTATGATAATCTGAGTTTTTTTACTCCTTTTATTCTTTTTTGCCACTTGCTTGCGTGTACAAATGGCTCGACCACCAGTCTGTGTGCTCTCGCCATGTGAGTGTTGACTGGTAAATGTGTTATGTTGGCTCGGTGGATATTGCATGCTGTGCTGAGAGCTTTATTGGTTGTATCTTGAGAAATGTGTGGAAGACCTAAAACAATCAGAGAAGAACAGCAATATTTCTTGAAGCCTTTCTAGTGGCTTATATAAGCAACCTCTTCTCAAATCTAATATTATCATCCGTTCTTCAGGAGTTTCCAAGACTACTGGCAGGGAGGTGGTGTGTGTGTGTGTGTGTGTGTGTGTGTGTGTGTGTGTGTGTGTGTGTGTGTGTGTGTGTGTGTGTGTGTGTGTGTGTGTGTGTGTGTGTGTGTGTGTGTGTGTGTGCGTGGTGTGTGTGCGTGCGTGTGTGTGTGTGGTGTGCGTGCGTGCGTGTTCAGTGACTGAGGTTTGGATAAGAATAGACAAGTCTCCAACGGTTTTAGTTCATTCATCACAGTATTACAACATCTCCTACCAGTCAGCAGTTAGTCAGGTTAATGCTGCAGGGGTAGAGCGACAATAATTCAAATGGATTAAACACATTACATTTCAACATGTGGAGAATACAAACCAGGCCTGTCATACCTAGTTTGGAGATGGATTTAGTCAATTGTTGATCTGTCTCTTTTCCTCATGTTTGCTTAAAACAACATGTAACTAGCCAGTCCTTCTGATCAATCCTCTTTCTTCCAGATCTCACTGTCAAGACATCTTAAAGGCCAGCTACAGTAAGATGTTAAACTCAGTATCTCTATTTTTTTGAGCCATTTAAGTGTTTCCTCTCTCTTTATATTGCCTTTCTTTTCCCACTTTCCACACCACACTGGTTCAATGGAAAAGCTCGGTCTGTGCCAACACACACATCATGCTCACACAATGCCCTCTGGCTTTGAGACAGCACCATAAAGCCAGCACCACAGAAACAGCCTCTGCAGGCCAGTGCTGGAGACAGGAAAGAAAAACTGTGCTCTAACTGGACCTTGAACTCTTAAATGATTTAGAACAATTTAAAACCAATTTTTCTTGGACTACAAAAAGAAGTATATCTACTCAAAGCTGGATAAGTATTTTCAACCGTGGTATATCATCCAGCCTCTGACATGAAGTCATTTGAAACCTCTTCCCTTTTTTAACATATGTGTTGGCTGTAAAGCAACACCTCATGCCAAAGAGACTGTCTGCTCTGCTAGTTTGTGGTTTTCTTTCCAAATTTGCCATATGGAGGGAAAAAACATTATAGCACAGGGATTAAACCTGTAAAACACATTACGTCAAATTGTAGTGTGTCTCTGTGAAGGTTCACTGAAGCCCAAGATGTCATGTGTTTTCCAGTTTAACATAAGAATATGTTTTAAACCGCTCTTTGGCGGAGATGACAGTGCGTACAGTATAGGTGCCAGGAAACATCGCTTGTGGCATGATTGTTTTTGAAAGAGGGATAAAAGCTGCTATGTGCATGGATACAATTGGAAGTGTTACTAGCTGGCATATGTGCAACAAATACATGTCATTTAAAGCTTTCCAGTATTTCTTAGGTTACGGAGGAAAACACAACGTAGCACGCTTACTCTCTGAAATCTTACCAACTTCTTTTTATGATGTCCAGCATGTATCAGATGGCCAGTGTGTGGTGTGTTTGCCTTGGCTCTAGGTGCCAGGCACCCTCCAGCTATTCTGGGCAGCAAGACAAACGGCATTACATAGACGAGTGGTTATCCACACGGTTGCCATGACAATGAGAGCGGGCAGGCTTCACCTCTAGTGGTGGCATAAAACAGTGTTTACTGCTCGTGTCTGTGTAACAGTACTGTCTGAATCATGGCAGGGTAGATGAAGAAGATGAGACGCATTTTAACATTAACCATTAAAGCATGGTTTAATAACAGTGATAACCTAAATACTATGATACTTTTCTAATTAAACAAGTTGGAAAAGTCACCGTTGAAAGCTCAGTATTTGAATAAAAAAGCTTATACAAAGCTTGATGACTGTCAACAAAGTTAGGAATATAGAATTTTTTTTTTATTGTTATGCAAAGTAAAAATGGGGGCCAAAAACAATACCTTTTCTATTGTAATAAAATATAATTTGTAAAGGGAGTGGTTAACTGTATTGACAGACCCTGAGAGTCAGAAATCAAATGGTGGCAAAAGCTTCAGATGTTCCTCGAGATATCAGGAATTCACCAAATTAAGACACATTTTCATTTTGATAGCAGCACAACATGGCAAAGTAAATCCCTTTCCATTAAGCCTTTTTTGCTCCCTCATTCTCATACTCACCACTGCTCTGTTCTGCATTAGCACGCAGCTCAGCCATCTTTTCTATAAGCCACCTAACATGCTGTCAAGAGCCCTTTTACTGCATGCTTTGGCCATGTTGTAGAAGCGAAAGGACAGACTGTTGTGTCTCCCTGGAGGCAGAATAAAGGGATACACAGTGAGCTAGCATAACAGCATGCAGCTAAAAGGAAGCTTCCACTCCCGGTGTCCTGCTGTTTTCTTCCTTCCTCTGGTACATACACAAACACACACATGCACAATGTATCCCAGGACTGACGTGGGTCTCTTGGTACCTGACAACTCCTCAAAGAGAGCCATTAGGCCTTTCCTTTCCTTGAATCGTATTTTTCCCTGTGAGGGTTTTGTTCACATCCCAAACTGCTCAAAGAAATGGAAGTACATTGGAATAAACCCCACTGAGTGCACACCGGGCTCTGAGCCGGGTGAAAAACTTTACTAAGGCAACACAAAGCTTAGACGATTGAAAGATAAAAGCCAGAGAGACTGACTGCAGTCCACTGGATCAGCCCGATCAATACCTTGCTTGAGTGAGTGGAATGTGGTTTTTATCCATGGCAAGATGCATTTTTATTATTTTGTTATGCAATCTGTCAGAGAAAAAGGTTATTTTTTTCTTTGTGAAGTGGAAATGTTTAACAAATAACTGACGATGTTCATAAATGTGGTGAATTATATTATGCAGTATGTAAATTACACAAGCTTATCCAATGATTAAAGATATTTTAAATGTTTTTGCTTGTGTTTTTATTCTTTTATAACATGGGGAAATCACAGTTAGGTTGCTCATGAAAACATCCTGTTCAGCAGTTTAACATATTGGTCTTTAAGACAAATCAAATCAAATCTAAAACAAACCTCATCATCTTCTCTTGATCAGAAGCAGTTTTTTCCCCCTGACCTTTTAATGTAAACTACTCGGAGTGCTTTCAGTGAACCTACGTGTCTGATCAATACTTGGCCCAGCCCTCTAACAAAGGGTCATCAAGGCAGATCCATTAGGACTCAAAGCACTCAATGGCTATTTCCCAAAACAACAACAGCATAGTGTAGTATAGAGAAAGTATCACAGTCATTCTTCAAGCAGTTAACTGAAACAACACATTTAGCTTTGAAGAGTTGGATAGAATATAAAATATACATACACAATTACATTTAGCTAGAAGATTGGATAATCAACGTCAGGTTAGACAGTGTCATGGATTTGCTTTTGTGCCATGGTGCATTAACAAAAAACATATTCAAAATGAATAAAAACCTACAAAGTAATTATTTGGTTATCTCTTACCCTGGGTACTTAAGTCTCATAGTAAGACATTACATTTGTACTGCTGTTTCCCTATTACCAGTTTGTGTACTAAGCCACACTAACCCTAGCTTCATATTAGTTTGTGGTGTCACTCTTCTTACTAAAAAATAAGCAACTATCAAACACATACTCATTTTAAATATGTTTCTTAGTTAGAGTATTTATCTGGTGCATTCACACGTGCAACGGGGCATCACACCTCCTGCCATGCTGGCATCTTTATAGGGTCACAAATCAAAAGTGTTTATCCCCACAGGGGTATTTTGTTGTAAGTGCTTCTCAATTCAGCTGACATCATCCCATGTGTGTGTTCAGAGTGCGCTCATGTAGAAATCTGTGTTATCCATGCCCTCCCACCCTTCTGGTTAAAGCTTAGCAGTATTAAGATTGATCTGCTCTAATGTGGGGAATATTGTATAGCCTCTAGTAATCTAACAACAACCTCTGGGCCCCTTTGTCCGTCTGCTGAAGAAGCAAAAACGATATTCTGACTGTGCTGGGATTAAGGAAGGAAAGGATGTGATGCAGTGGTGAGTTTTCTGGAGGTCTCAACATAAGCGTGTGGGGTTAACAGGTTGAGGTGATGGTGGTGAGGGTGAGAAGGTGGTGAAGAATGGGTGTGATGTTGCCCTCGGGGTGGGTGAAAGCGTGGACACAGCTGCCAAATGTGGATTAATGAGGAGTGCAAAGGGTGGGTGTCTTCTCTTGTCCACTTTTAGCTATCTCATTTCACCCGGACCTTGGTCAACCGATAATGTTGTCGCTAATCTCGTTAATCTCCACCTCCTGCAATACTGCCTGTGCTGCAGCACCTCTTTTCCTCTGTCTGAAACTGTTAGGAAAAATATCACTCGTCACCGGCTTGATCTTCAATATCAGGATACATGTATTTATTATCCTTGCAAGAATGGAAGTAGTCATCACATACAGAGGTCGCATGGGACAGAATAGTTCCCCGAATAGTGTCCTTGACATGCCTTATATACAAGAGAGGGTGTTACAGTCACAAGATGCAAGAATACTGGTTCAAAGCAGTATTCTGGCCTTAGTTCAGATTAGCTAAGGCCTGCTTAAGCAAAAAACATTACAGTAATAATGTCTATCTCCATAGAGGCTGAATCATCATGTTAATCGTTGTCACATAGCTATCATATGCCTAAAACAGTGTGTCCTGACGCTCTTCTAGGTAATCATACATCCGGTTACATACACAGCTACGTAGGGTCTTTGTTATCATGTGCTACTCTGATATTAGAAAAGTACATTCAGTATTTTCCTAACAGAAACCAGAGCACAGACTGTTCTGATTGGTTAGCTGATCGACAGTTGCTTAGAGATGTCCCGCCCTTATCCTACGACGTACAATGTGTTGGAGCGCTAGCCAATAGAAGCACGAGTGTTACATAGTGATGTCGTTCTGGAAGTAAACAAAGGAGTCCAATGGAGGCAGGAAGAGTGTGGAAGAGAAACTCCCTTTGGGATTTTAGCCTTTGTAGACCATTTACATGCAAAAAATACTATATAACACACTACAGGAAAGGGAAAACCCCAAAAGCATAATAGGACCTATTTTAATTACCACTTTTCTCTCAAGTACTAGAGTTCACACACTGTTTCCCCAGGAGAAAGTAAAGCTTTGCAGACAATATGCCGCTGTGTTGAGATGATGGACTGCTGTTATTCAGGGCTGGTGTCAGTGTCAGCCATTGATTTTTACCATCCAGCAGACAGTGGTTTTTTCTGGTAATGCACAGCTCTGCTAATTGAAGCTGGCTAAGTGTTTGCGGCTGTTGTTGACGCCTGTGTCAGCACAGACTTTCATTTTACAAGCTACAACCACACTGAGCCATGAGACCCGCTGATGCTAGAAGAAGCTGTAGAGCAGCTCATTTTAACTGGCAGTTAATCGACTGATTATGCAAATGCCACGGCTTCAGCCTGCATTCAGAGTCCTGACAGGGTGTTTTTATTTCCACTTGAGCGTGTTTTTTTCCACTGTGGGTGGTAAGTGTATGGAGTGCATGTAAACAGTGTGGGCAGGCTGTAAAAGCACAGTGAAACAGTGGGAAGGAGGAAGGTTTCCTGCCTATGAGTCAGGGTGGAGGACACTGAGGGCTGATGGAGAAAAAATTGACAAAAGGAATAATTTGACATTTTCTAGGAAATGACATTGGTGTTAACTTCCTGGGAGTTAAATAAGAAGAACAGATTGACACCATCCATTATGCTGTCAGTATACATTTACATTTCAAACCATTATACAGAAAAGTGTTGGAAGAATAAAGCAACAACATATAATATGTGTGTATAAAATAACGTTACTCTTTAACATAAATAAGGAGTAAAGGAGTTACTTATTTTCAATAAAATGTTTTCAGTTTTGCTATTACTGTTAATTTATAACAATCGGTTGTGATGACTTAAAACTTAACGTTAAACAACACAAACGTCAACAAACTTGGTGCTCACACACATGAAGACTCAGATGCAGATGCAGTGAACACACATCTGCTTCTTCAGACCTTCTTGGTTCTGTCAGCCATCCCATCAAGTTAGGGATAATGGATATAATGAGCCAGACTGCAGCCACACACTACCACTAATCTCCCTGAGTACCCCTCAATGTCATGACAGCAACCATTCAAAATAGTTTGAGTCTTCCAAAACCGGAGGGGAAAACACCACAGGCCCTCATCCACTGAGCCTCAGTGTGGTGTGAGAGGAAACCACGGATCAGGAGCTCTTTATCCCACAGTGTAGTCCTTCACCGGACATGAAACGGACGGGACAAATGAAGAGCTGGCGAGCCGATGTAAAGTGAGCCATATTTTAGTTTTTATTTCAGCATTGAGTGGATGAAGCAGCATGGCCAAAAAAAGAAAGCACGAGGTCACTTAGTTGGACTGTATTGAAGCAGAGGAAATCAAATGTGATGTTGTGAATCCCAAGCCACAGATCACAGATTTCCGCTTCTTATTCTTGAACGAGGAAAATCTGACTATGGTTTGAAGAATGCAATCATGTATGCAGGGTTAAAGAGAAAAAAATATATGTAAGAAAAACTCAACTATATTAGCCAAGAAGCAGTGAATTTAGTCTTACCTGTTTAGCCCTATATAGTGAAAACTAAGCTAGTATGGAAAGTCAATGATCCTAATTTAACGCACAGATTGATGTAGCAACACACACAACAGCAACACTTTCTCTTAGTTTGTTGATGTAATCTAATTTCTCTTTGCCAAACTCTCACGCATTCGTTTTATGTGCTTGAATCCCATGGTCTTTCCCTCTACTGCTACTGTCTTGTGTTTTTACTCCAGAGGTCTCTGGGCTCTATGGGACGCTAACCAAAACAAACAAAGGGGCAGAACTAGGCCGTGGTGTTCCCACAAAGTGACGTGATCCAACGTGGGTCAAGGTCAGCAGAGGCCAGGCTTTTTTGGGAATTGTTGTTGAGAGTCTCCAATGGCTACACTACGATTTTGCGGTGAAGTAACTCATACCATGGTTGAGGAAGAAGACATATGTTTTATGTTAACGTGGCATATGTGCGTGAGTGTGTGTTAGTTTCTCAGCTGGATTGTAGCACATTCAGGCAAGGTATTTTGTTTTTGAAGCAATTTTGTGTTAACTGCACTGTAAAATATAAAAATCTTTTTCAATCAGATTTTTACTGTCAGATGTCTCAGCAGCCAACTGACAGAGGGACAAGATACATCCAATTAAAATAATAAATACAGGGACAAAAGATGATATGAAGCTGACAATCCTACACAAAGCTATATCACTTCGAGTTTGTTTGAAGACTGAATGGAGTGTTGATCAAGTAATCCCCGGTAAAACAGTCAAAGCGCTTGGATTTATTCTTAATCAGCATGAGCAGTCGATATCACGTTGAGATCCTTATTTTATGATTATCAGATAGAACAGTATAGTTCACTGTCCGCCATTCAAATAAAGGGAAAATCCCTGAAAATATGATTTCAAAAAAGATTGTTGTTGAGGAAAAATAACATCAGGAATACGATTTTTTTTAAACACACCAAAACATTTTGAAATTGTGCGTGACAATATATATATATGACTTTAGTTGTAGTGCTGTTGCATTGCTTTATGGGTCTCTGGAGATCAGTGATCGAAGCTTTCCAGTAATGCATTAAAGGATTGCAACACACCATACAGAGACACGCTTCTGCACTGCTGACAAAGCTAAAATGTCTCACACACACATATACATGCACAAATATACACTCAAGCCAGCATACTCCCTCTCTTTACACACAAGTACACACGGTCCATCAACAGCAATGACGGATGGATCCATGTTGATCCATATCTGCCTAAACCACTATGTTCTGTGACATAACCTCAGCCGCTGCTTCATCTGCAGGTCAAATGAACTGTAAACATATCCAAGAAATTTGGTTTAAACTGCTGTACATGTTCAAAGAGAAAATAGGCTATCAAGCCCTCGGCTTAAAACCTACTTAGGTTGTTCAAAGATCAAAGGAATATTTCCAGTCAAAAATAGGGAACAAGTGCACAGAAGCCTGGGGTGCCACCTTGCCACATGCCTGTTGTGGACCTCAAACCAATTAGGCCTTAATTGAGTGTCAGAGAGAAAGGGGGCCATTCAGCTGAGCCTCTTTCACCCTGTTAGCCAGAGACAAGTATGCTTTGTGACACACATATAGTGACTGATCTGGAGGCATTTGGTTCATCCGACCCACTTATGGAAAGAGGCGGCCCCGGGTCCCTTTCAGAGAATCATGTGCATCTCACGTTTCCTTCAAAAAACAAGTGCACAAATGGGTTTTGCCATGCAAATGATTTGGTTAATGGTTTTGGTTGAATATCAGCCTGTGCCCTATAAATATGTAGAATAATGGTTATCTTTCCTTCGTGCAAACAAGCTGGATAATGGGTCACAATCGACAAGGACTCAATTTACACTACCAACATGGGGGTAAAGTTTGTCACCATCAAGCCGGAGTGACCCAGTTGTCATATTTCCAAACAACATGTAGGGAACAACAAAGCAGCAAAGGTTGTGTGGGGTAATGATTGTCTTTGATTGGTGGGTTGAACATAACATCAGAATGTGGGGTACTTACTGTAACTGCACTCAGATTATTATTTATTTATGAGATGGCAAACCTGGATTGTGGTTGGAATAATGTATACTTTGGTAAAATAAAAAGTGGCTACAAATAAGAAAGGAAAAGGTCTATCACAGAGGGAGGGGTCTAGAAAAACCCACCTCAAAAAGCAGGCAATTCAGCATAATTTCAGTTCATGGAGATATGTGTTGAAGTCAACTGTATTTAAAAAATAGTTGAGGGTATCCATCAATCTAAATAGATGAAGAAACAATAAATGTATAGACATATTGAATTCACTTTGATTCGACCCTACAAACCTTTCAGTTTGTTATTGTCAACACAGCCCTGGAGAAGCAAAGTGACAATTTAGGTAAAACCAATAGATGTTTTTTTAAGATTGATTGTTTCTTATAAAGTCATAAATATTTAATTTCATAGAAAAAGATTTGATTATTTTCAAAAGGCTTGAAGATTAAATATTGTGTTTTAGGGATAAGTGTAGTTTTAATATCTATTGTTGGGCCTTGTGAGCTCTGTATTTATTGTAACTCCAGAATGCCAGCTTTAGTAAAGCCACTTGAATATCATTAAGCAGCTTATAACGTCTGTTACAGTGTTTAAAAAACAAATGTACCACTTAAATAATCTCTGATTAAAGTATTGTAGTGTAAACTATAAATATGTATGAGAATAGTCTATTTGTGTAGTCACAGTTCTGGAATATTCATGCTCTAAAATAAAATATCTCCAGGTGTATGATGATATAAATCATCCAACAGGCATAAACATTTTCGTATATTTACAACCCTGTCTTGAGAAATGGGGTGAGAGAGCAATATGCATGTCTTCCCAAATCCTCTCAAAGGCCTCTGGCGCAGAAAGGGCCCCATGAGAGGGTCCCCAGGGTCAGCAGCTTCTGTCTACATGCCTTTCTCCTGGCTGTTTGCTCTGCTCTGTTCCACCTGCTGCTCCAGATACTTTTACCTCGTACTTATTTTCCACTGCCTTTCAACTACTGTATGGCTTCTCTCTGTCTCCTTGTCCCACTTTTTTCTTATGAATGTGGTTCATAATTTCCCGCGATTGAGATGAAGTTGAGCTACATCTACAGATTACAGGGAGAGAGAGCCTTCATGTTCCCAAAGACACCAAATCCCTCCAACTTGCAGCGTGCTGTGAAGCCTGGTAACCGAACCAAGTTTCTCTCTTCATACCCTCTGTTTACTAAAAGAGGAAGCACAGCCAAATGCAGCTCATGCAGATCTGAACCAGTTAACACAGAGTTTTCTCATTTCCTTTTCGGCTGTGCAGTTTTGCAGTGAACTTGCCTAAATCTGACCTTTACCCCAGATGTTAAGGCCTTCAAAGCTGACGTGGATAAACATCAGTAGCTTAAGCCCTTCACGATTGCTGCATGATTTAATGCCAGGCGATCAATGAAGGATTTACAATGTCAAGCTGCTAAACGCTGCTACACACACACACACACACACACACACACACACACACACACACACACACACACACACACACACACACACACACACACACACACACACACACACACACACACACACACACACACACACACACACACACACACACACACACACACACACACACACACACACACACACACACACACACACACACACACACACACACACACACACACACACACACACTCCTTTCTTGATCTGTGTCTGGTACTCAAATTCAACGGCAGAGACTTCACTCATAAATAAAAGACAAATGTCATAATTGATTTCATTTGATGCAATTGTATTATTACTCAAATCTTTTCATGGTGTTTTCCACCTTGCATCCGACCATTGTGAACAAAATCTCCAACTTTAGAGAAAAATAACCCACATACATAAATATAGAATGACGGCACATTCCCAAAATACAGGCTTGTCCCTTTATACACAAAGATATGCACACACGTCCTCGCAGAGCATATGGAGACACATGCACGCACTTCAAGAAAAAGAGCCTGATGAATATTTATAGGAGAAGATCAGGTGTTTGGAAACAGCATCTGCTTCATATCAGCTACCAAAGTTATCCGAGCCATTCAATACATGCCAAAGAGCAATACCTTCCAGTATTTTTGTGAGGAAAAAAACGTATTTACGGAGAGTGCTGGAACTGTCACACACACACACACACACACACACACACACACACACACACACACACACACACCACACACACACACACACACACACACACACACACACACACACACACACACACACACACACACACACACACACACACAATGTTATTAACCATCTTAACCTAACAAATATTAGTTTTATTTTGAGAACATAAACGGTGTGTTAAAAAATATGACCGTTCATTTTCACTTTTGCAGCATTCAGGTATGTTCAGGTTTCCCATTTTGCCCGTCTATTTTAATGGTAGCATTACAATTGATAATGACCATTCAATAGACTGACAACTTTCAAAATAGTAGCATTCCAATTAAAGGTGGGGTAGGTAATTTTGAAGTTAAAAGTTATTTTAGCCGGGCCGGCTAAAATGATTGGTCGTGCTTTTTACAGTACTACGGCTTCCACAGATGACATTTTTGTATGGATTTTTTGTCAAAGCACTTAAGATATTCATTGCTATCGGGATGTTAAGAGCATTCCATGGAATATAACAAAAAGTGTATCTCGAGCCGGTTTCTCAAACTTACCTACCCCACCTTTAATTGAGCTAGCAGGTCATACAAACAGCTGTCTGACAGCACCTTTATGGTTTTGGTTCATATTTATCAGGTATTAAGTAACAACTTATTTTACGAAACAAGTGGTATGGGAGTGGATACCTGGATTGGTAAGAAAAACACACTAATACCTAAAACACAGTTACATTTGTTAACTCTGATGTGATTTGTTGTACATACCAGAGCATTTCCTTTCTACTCCTACCTCAGATTGTTCTCTTTATGTCCTCAGCTGTTTTCTCCTTCACCTCCCACCTCCTTCCTCCGCGCTGACGTTGATTCAATCAGTTCCAGATGAAAACAGCAACCATGTCATAGATAAATCTGTCAGGACATGAAGGTTTGTTTTTTAAGAAAGTTGCAACACCAGACTGATATTTCCTGGGGCTGAGGAAGCTTTTCTTTGGAAATGTTTTGGCTGCCAATTTCAGATGGATGGATCCAGGTAGGGAATGAGTGAATGAGGACCAGTGGAAAGAGAAAGAAAGAAAACACACATCATTAAATTAAATTCTTCTGTATAAAGGCATGCATACTTGATGGATTTACACCTTTTCTTGCAATAGATCAATCAAATTGATTTTTTTCCCCCTTTATATTTCTAAAATGCACATATTATATTTGTATTTGTAAACCATTGCATTCATGCAAACAGAGCAAGTTTGAGCTGTTTCGGAGCCTATATATTCTAAAGGATAACTTATAACATCATATTATGACCAGTAGAAATCATGTTTGTGAAAAATGTGAGTATTGTGAACATTTCCGTTATATTCTTCATTTAAAAAAGCTACCCAACTCTACAGCATAAATCGATTTTGGTCATGGCTAAGTTTATTTCTTTGAACACATTTTTTTTTCTTCCAGCAGAGGTGGAAGAAGTACTCAGATATTGTAGGCTACGTACAGTGAGTAAAAGTAGAACTAACACAGTATAGGAATATTCAGTTACAAGTAAAAAGTAAAATATATGAAATAAATGCAGTGGAGTAAAAGTACACTATTTACCTCTGAAATGTAGTGGAGTAGAAGAACAAAGAAGCACAACATTGAAATACTCAAGTCAAGTACAAGTATCTCAAAATTGTACTAGTGCAGAGTTAATGTGCTCAGTTACTTCACACTGTGTGCCAGAAACATTCAGCAGCTCATGCAGTCTTAAAAAGGTTATTCAAGTTGATATCGGTAATCTTATTTTTTTCCTAAAGTCACTTTTTTCACTAATGACCGAAAACTCAATCTTGAGAACAAGATTAATGCATTTCACAGATTCCTCATTTGTTTATGACGACTCACTGGCAAAGGTTTTGGTGGTAGCTCCATTCCTCAGTGTTGCTAATTTGTCACAGCTGAGAGATCAGTAAAGCACCAAAGAACTCTCACATGTGCAGCATTTCTCCTGCGGGCGGTTTTATCTCACGACCCCTTGTTAAGCTGCTAACTTTGCAGACCAGCAGGTACAGAGGTCTGCTGCCGGGGGGCTTGTGGTGGAATCATGGACGTCGTATTTCTCTGGAAGCTATCTTTTTAATTTGGATCTTTTTGATCATGAGAGGGATGCAATTATGTCTGCATGTTCATTTGAAAAACCTGAGTCTGATGGCTTCCAGGTTGGGATCCCTGAACAGCAGATCTCTCAGTGCAGAAACAAATATCATCCCGATCTCCCGCACTGTAACAATACTCTCAATTTCTCCCCTTCTCTGTGGTGTTCCCATCTCAATCTCTGTTACTGTTTCTAACCCTCTGTGCTCCCAAACCTCTCTACAGCAAATCTCTCTGCACCAATATGTCCTTCTATGGCAAACACTAGAGGCCTAGCACGGAGGGCCTTTAAGGATACAGCTCACCTGATTTAAGAAGAAGAAAAAGAGTTATTCATACTCCATAAGTGGTGCTTTTCTGTCTCCTTGTGGCTCTAAAAGGCAAATACAACAAGAACACATTGAATGATCACAGCTGGATTTGATTTATTTAATTGTGTGTCATTGTGTTTGTTTCTCAATACTCCTATACTAACTTAATTGGGAATGTCCATCATATGTATAAGCCTAAATACAATTGCAGAAGGGTCTACACAATGTGTTAGAAGTAGAACATCTACAAGCCATCTCATGGTTACTGTTAAGGGACCTCTTCAGTTTTTCAGATAAACAATTACCCTCTCTTGATACTTTTGACCACCTGAAAGCTGCTTTTCTTACACTTCACAACATTAATTATATGCACTTAGAGAAATATCTAAGCGATCTGAGCGGAATACAAATAGCATCTTTGACAGAGTTTAACTGCTTTGTAAACTGTGAGCATAAATGTCACTTTAACTTTAGTTATAGTGACCTCTAGTGGCATTTAAGGGATTTCTACCATGTCAGCTTAACCTGCAGCCTTCAAATACACAGCAATCCTGTTGAAGAGTCTTTGTGACTTGCTGCAGACAACATGTGTTATTATACTATTATTAAACAGCTACATACATTTGATGTATGTACCTACCAATATAGAATATCGTTTTTCATCTTTATTTTTGAACTATCACTAAAGTACCATAATGACGCTTTTCTGATGTATTTCCTTCATGCAGACACAAGGTGGCAGGCTATTCCTGCAGTTTAGGAGGGCGGTTTGCACCTCTGATGAGTATGCATGCTTTTATTTAAGTATTTATCTACATATTCAACGTGTACATTCATATACAAAATAGTAATGATGCTTTTACTGTAAGGATGTTAACAAAGCTAACGTGCACTAGGGTAATGTGTCACAACAAAAAAGAACCCATTTAATCATCTAAAAAAAAAATCCAGTACTGCACCAACAAAGTGATTGTTAGGCACTCGAAGAAAAAGGGCTGAAATCTTGAAATGTAACACTTGATAAAAGAAACTATTTTAACCCTAACAACGTGGTTCTTCAGTCGGGGGTGTGTCCTGACTGGATGACAGGTTAGCTGTCATGCAGATACTCCCTCATTAATTTCGTTAACCAAAAAAGCGCAGACTACGCATTTTTCTTTAAATACAAATACTTAGGTCTGCACTATTCAATTGTATTCGGATTTTGGGAAGTGGTTAGCCTTCCCACATGTTGCACACATACCCAATTACGACACAACCCTGACTGAACGCACGGCCGGTGTTGTGTCTTAAAGTGTCTGTTTTTTCTTTGTAAGCATTGTAACAAATGTTCACGGGTCATGCTGATCACTTTTACACAAACCAAACAAACTCACAATAAACCATTTATTTCCACCATTAAAAATACACAAAATATCTCAATGTACAATAAACATTTGTGGCGACAAATATTCTCATTAGCTTTAATGTGTTTTTGTATGGTTTCAAAGATACATTCTTTTGTCCTTTTTTTTTGTTACACCAGGCAGCAGATGTTTATGTTAAAAAGCCAAACACAGCCAAAAATAGATATCGCGTTTCTCACAAACCTTAACGAAGTCTCAAATACATTACAGCACAAAAATACATTCTTTGGGTTGTTGGGAAAGTAAGAGCATGCAAATATTGTTGCGCAAGCTAAACAACTGCAGCAGATTGTGCCTTTAAATAACCTGCGATTACTCACAGCCTGCATCCGACCGCGTGGCCTAATGGATAAGGCGTCTGACTTCGAATCAGAAGATTGAGGGTTCGAGTCCCTTCGTGGTCTCTCTTTAGCCGGCTCAGTCAGTATGGGCTTGGACCGGGAGCCGTAGGGTTGCTGACCAGACCTAAATAATACGGAGTGTGGACTGATACTTGGGGTGTTTCTCAATGTCGAGTACGCTTGTAGCACATGTCTTCCGAGTCACTTGCTTCAGAAGCGAGGCAAGAATACTTCCTGGCATTCGGAAAACGAAGAGTGGAACAGGCGAGCAAGTGTGCGTCATATGAGAGGCCCCGCCTTACATTTTCCGCCACAGATTTGGGGAAATGGGTCCGTGCGCAAAGCATAAGACCGCGGAGCGTGCCGCGGAGTCTACACGTGCAGCCTCGACATTTCTCGCTACAAAGTACGCCGGGCTCGGTAGAATTCCAAGTATGCTGGACATTGGAACAGTACTTCGGCGGCACACGATGACGTAGTATGCTTGAAATAGTGGCTCTGGAGCAGCTTTATTCGACATTGAGAAACACCCTTGGAGAGGTCCCAGACAGTTCACCCCCTGCCCTGCCGTGGTCCACCACGGCATTGCTGCCCACTGCTCCTAGTACTAGACTCCTGGTACTAGGATGGGTTAAAAGCTTTATATATACAGTCTATGGTTAAAAGCAGAGAACACATTTCACTGTGTGTGACCATTAAAGAGGGTTTCATCCCTCCCAATATTATATTATATTGTAATCATCATGAACCTGCAGTGGCGACTGGTCATTAGGGGCAGGTGGGGCACAGCCCCACCTAGTGTCAGCAGAAAGTATTACACATAATGATTACAAAAAATGCAAAGAGATGCAAAAAAAGAAATAAAAAAATATATAAAATATATTTTAAGGTCATGTTTAATCATCTGATTCGTCTGTACATTGCTGTTTTAGTCTGTGTTCTTCTAATTAGTGTCTACAGTGCCGTTTTGACCCATGTGGGACAAAACCTGACCATGCCCCACCCACTCACTGTCAAAGTGAACGGTGACTGTAAAAACTACACTGCGCATGCTCAGAGTATTTTTCAATGTAATGTGTGTGGCAAAAAAAAAAAGACCAAAGGGGCACAGAGCTGCCATCCCCACCATACGTCATCTCACATCATTCAGAGCTGATTGGCTGTAAGTACGTGTACCGCGAAAAGTGTGCTGTGTGAAGAGGAGACGAGAGAGCTGCAGTGACGCGTCCTAAAACCAGGAAGTAAGCTGCAAAAAAGCAATGAGGTTTCTACATACTGTAGGATTTTAGAAAATAGCTCGAAATAAGATCTGTGGGAAACGTACCTGTTAGATAAATGCACGTTTTGTTCAGCCGGATAATATCCACATGTCTACCCTACTTTTATAATTTTTTATTCATAAATCTATCGATTAGATTTATGATAGACTTTTGAAACTACAAGAAGATAAGGAGGACTTTTACAAAAAAGTTATAGAAATTTTTGTCCAGAAGGATAGGCAAATGGACTTCATCTTCAAGTCAAGGTAAGACCGCAATTTTATTGAAAATGGGATCTTACTAAGAGAGAACAATTCAATATTTAAATGATAAAATTACATTTTTTGGGTATCCTTTTGTTGAACTGTCTGTTTAAAATTAATCGAAGCATCAGACAAAAAAAGCTTTTGAAAATAATATTATATTTTGGTTTAGGTCAAAATATAATATTTGTAAACCTGAAGAGTCAGTGCCAGTGCCTCACCAGCCATGAACCTCACTGCACGTCACTGCAGAAGCTTATATATAGACATCTATGTTTT
Organism: Trematomus bernacchii; assembly: GCF_902827165.1. Taxonomy (NCBI): domain Eukaryota; kingdom Metazoa; phylum Chordata; class Actinopteri; order Perciformes; family Nototheniidae; genus Trematomus; species Trematomus bernacchii. The sequence continues at coordinate 15,062,438 of NW_022987739.1, forward strand.
TTGTGCCCCACCACTTTTGTACTTATAAAAACGCCACTGTGAACCTGCAATGTATTTCCTTACCCAAACTGCTTTGAAGTGACATCCAAGGTTTGCCTCTTCTTTACAGTCCAACATGATTTGAGAAAACTAAGGCTGTGCAGATCACAGACCTCTCATCTCTCCCTTTGCGTTAATTTATTCTCTTTGAACCTCTTCCATGTTTTAGTTGACATTAAGGCGCCGTTTACACGAGGACAAAACTGCTTGTATCTGCATAGTTTCGCGTGCGTATAGCCCTATTATTTACACGAGGCCGATAGAAACGGACCCCACAAACGATAACGGGTCCCAAGGTGGATAGATTTGCAAACGAAACGCTCTGGGGGGTCAACCGAGTCCGTGTAATCACCTCTATACGCATATTTCCTGAAAAAATAACGATAGCCCCACCTCTCCTGCTCACTGCTGTAACGACCAGTAGCCATCTGTAACGATCAACTATCAAAAATAGCTGTGTTAATTAAACGCACAAGGGGTTCTTGAATGAAATAATATTATAAAAGGCAAACCAGAATTGTTAACGCCCAATATACTCCTTAAACAAAATAAACAAGAGTCAGATTTCATGCATTGATCCATTATATTGACAATTTTCCAGCCAAACAACACAAACAAAATTAAACAGTCCGCTCTGCGATACACACACTTCCTCCTGTCAGTAGCTACTGCTACTGACCATGCTACAGATATTAGTGCAAAATCTACAGGTCCTCTACCACAACCATCAGCAACAAGTGGACATGGAGAATTACATGAACTACATGTTGCTAAATCCACCGCGGGGCTTAAACAGAAGGGTAGCCATGGCAACATTGCTGCGGGGCTGCTCGAGAGTCTTCTTCGCTGCTTTTGGTGTATTTTGTGGCGGAAGTTACAGTGCCACTTACAGTCCCGGCATATGTACTACAGCGTTTCCAGCGGTCTCGTTTGAACAGACACGTTAAATGAAACAAATGCATGTGAACGGAAGACTTTTTTGAATACGCATACTGTGCATAAACGCAAACGTTCCCGTGTGCACAACGCCTAAGTTGAAATAATTCAGCAGAGAATTAAAGACAAGTTGTTTTCGACGTGATAGAAAACAGTGAATGTTGGCACACACACCATTCCGCCATCTTTTGTTTTTATGCAAATGTTTGACCAGCTGTGAAAAATGCTGTAGGATTTTTTGAAGTTGCTTAACACCTTAAAGGTCCCATGTCATGGCCATTTCTACTGATCATAATTACATTGTTGAGGTCTACTAAAATAGATTTATATTGTGCAATTTTCCAAAATCACATTGGTTTCTCATACACCATCTCATGTGTATTCACTCTCTGTCCTAAACGGCTTGTTGGAGCTCCTGCCCCACCCTCCCTATGAGCCCAGTGGCCGTCTGCGAGACAGCGAAACCCAGCCCGAAACCAGCCCGAATACACACACACCCGCAGCCTGGCTGGGAGTTTGTGTGTGTGCTCACACACCGACTCACAGCCTCGCCGCGTCCCGCCGTCTCAGGGAGGAGAAATCGGCGGAGCTGCAGCTGAGAAAAGATTGAGTGTGTGTGTGTGTAAGGAAGTCCGTGGACTGGTCCATTTGGACCAATGGGTCCATTTGGGTATGGGCATGCCACTGTACCCAGGAAGAAAAAGAGAAATCTCCAACGAGGCGTTCTGGGGCAGCATAGACAGGTATTTTCTGTGTTAGAGTTTTACTCGCTACAGGGTGTACTTTGAGGGTTTGTGACTTTGCAGACCGTTCACATGCATAAAAACCTTCATAACACACAAGGGGACCGGTAATAACCGGAAAAGCATGACATGGGACCTTTAATTACTCCATTGTTGACCAATGTAGTGCATGTGCTGCTCTCTGTGAAAACTATAATAGCTTAAAAGTAACTGATTGCGAGGAGCAGTGTGGCACAGTAAAATCTGGGTTTAAAAACCCATAAAGAAAGAAAGAAATGCCTTTATAAGGCTTGTGCCCTCTTAGTATCTTTTGACGCAGAAAACAATAGCAGCATTGATTCTTATCAATTTGCATACATTCCTTAGCTCCACACCTCACATTGTCTGAAGGAACTTGCTAATCCACTTTGGTGAAAGCGGAATGAAGCAATCCACAACTAAATGGATTAAATTATGCAAATGTGTATTCAAATGTCATCTTTGTGAGTGTCACGGCTGGAGTTAGCCGTCTTGTGGGTGAGCAGCAAGTTGCCTCATGCATGCAGCAGTCCTGAACTGAGGCTGGTACAGCTGAGAAAAGCCACGCGTTGACGCTGACTGCAGCTCTCTCGAGTCCTCAGGCCAGAGCAAAGGGTGCAACTCCACAGCACGCTCATCTCTGTTCAAAACTACATTTTTAAGCAGCTCAATATTTGTCTCTTCTCCTCTCTGCTCATCTTTCTCACTCTTCTCATCCGCCGCTGGAAAGTCCATTCCCAGATGAAACAAGTCTTTAATTCCTCTCACCTCCTCCTCTCCTTTGTGTTCTTGATCTGATGTTTCAGAAAGCTCCTCCACAGAGTTGTATAAGCAGGAGTGCCGCAGGTCGTCCATCTCTCCACCTCGGCAGCTGTCCAGCTCCCACAAGCCACCAACAAAAGGCCCAGAAATGTCCGAGTTGTTGGTAGAGAAGTTGCCTTCGTCACTTGAGCTGCTGCCGCTACCGTCCTTGTAGTGGAGGTGAGAGGGCTGATGCTCCTGTTTCAGACCAGAGAGCAGCACCGTGGCGTAGGTGACCAAAGAGTGAGTAGAGCTGTCATTGCTGCCTGAGGTCTGGTCTGGTAGTAGTAACTCATCTATTCTTGGCCGGGAAATGGTATTCACATTTAGGGCTAAGGATGTTCCACTTAGGAGCCCCTCACTCTCGCTGGGTTGAGCCGGGTCAGCCTCAGTGTCAAACCCCGGAGTAAGGGACATGGAAAATGCAGGGGCTGGAGTTAGGGACACACATGGGGCTTGGACTAAAGCTTTATTCATAGCCGAGAGATCTGTTTTGTCCAATATGGAAGCTTTAGAAATGTTCTCAGAGGGCAGGGGCAGCAGCCAGGTTGACAGACCCTCTGGAGGTCTGAACAGGAGGTCAAAGGTGGCACCCTAGAACAACATGCAAAAACAGATAAAGCATTAGTTTGTGTATTATTATTAGCTTATTATAAAGCCCAGTAACCAGTATTACATTTCCTAAATGTAAAAATGACAAAGAAATATTCATTTATAGCACTGCCCTATTGCTTTGCATGATGGAATTTACAGTGATTCAGGCCACATTTACACGAGAACGAAACGGCTTGTATCTGCATAGTTTCTCTTACGTATAGCCCTATTATTTACACGAGGCCGTAACAAACGGACCCCACAAACGATAACGGGTCCCAAGGTGGATAGATTTGCAAACGAAACTCTCTGGGGGGTCAAACGAGTCCGTGTAATCGCCTCTATACGAATATTTCCTGAAAAAATAACGATAGCCCCACCTCTCCCCGCCTCTGCTGCTCACTGCTGTAGCATGGCCAGTAGCTACTGTCAGTAGCTACTGCTAGTGCTACTGCTACTGACCATGCTACAGATGTTAGTGCAAAATGTACAGCTCCTCTACCACAACCATCAGCAACAAGTGGACATGGAGAATTACATGAACTACTACATGTTGCTAAATCCACCGCGGGGCATAAACAGAAGGGTAGCCATGGCAACATTGCTCCGGGGTCTTCTTCGCTGCTTTTGGTGTATTTTGTGGCGGAAGTTACAGCGCCACTTACAGTCCCGGCATATGTACTACAGCGTGTCCAGCGCTTTCGAGCGGTCTCGTGTGGAAGTACAGCGCCACTTACAGTCCCGGCATATGTACTACAGCGTTTCCAGCGGTCTCGTTTGAACAGACACGTTAAATGAAACGAATGCATGTGAACGGAAGACTTTTTTGAAAACGCATACTGTGCATAAACGCAAACGTTCCCGTGTAAAAGCAGTCTCAGGCCCAGGCCCCACGGGAACGAAAACGGGTTGTATCCGCATATTTCTCTTGCGTATAGCCCTTTTTGCCACACGACGCCGTAACGGAACGGTAGAAACAGACCCTGCAAACGACAACGGGTCCAAAGGTGGATAGATCTGGGAACGGAGCGCTCTGGGGGGTCCAACGGGGCCGTGTGGTAGCCTATACGGTCATCCTTTTCTGATAATGACGACGCAATAGCCCCGCCTCTCCCCACCTCTGCTGCTCACCCCCGCAAAAGTACACTGCACACTGAATTCAGATTATTTATCTTTATCTCGATATGGACATAAACGCGAGTGAAGTCTAATCTGACAGGACGGAGACACGCAGCTCCTCCCGCTGTGATGCAGCGGGAGCAAAACACACACTTCAAGTCAGATCATCACCCTTAGCTATTTTAATTACCTCTCAAACTACCTAATCTAGTTATAAATATGTTTATTTTTACTGTCGGGTTTACTTACTGGATCAGCTGCTGCATGAGACAGACACTGACGCTGTCAGAAGAGAGGAAAAAGAGACAGGCTCCGTGTATTTTATTATTATATATCATTATATAGAGTCGTTATTCATTTGTTTTAAAGCTCAATAAATAACAAAGAAGACCTTTGACCGGCACTTTTATAATTTTGTCCGGAAGATTTAAACTTTAACACACGTTGACCGGCGAAAAACTCTGCCCGGTTCCCTCGGCCCCCACCAAGGAGAATAAACAGAAGAGCAGCCATGACAACCATTCTTCTTCGCTGCTTTTGTGGAGGAAGTTGCTGCTTTTGTGGAGGAAGTTACAGCGCCACGTACAGGCTCGGCATATGTACTGCAGCTTTTCCAGCGGTTGGATCTAAACGGAGCTGTCTCGTGTGGCAAGACACTATCCGGTATATATTGCGTGTGGACGGAAGCTTTTTGGCGATTGCGTTTGCGTTAATCCTATGCGTTTTGCCGTATGCGTTCCCGTGGGGCCGGGGCCTCAATATACATGTAGGTTTCTACAAAATGTTCTCAGACAGAAGGGTGTCGCCCTGACCATTGTCAGGCAATTATCATATGGATGTTAGGGGTTGTAATTAATATGCTGCGCTTCCCCTTCTGTCTGCCCCCCCACCCAATTTAGGACTGTAATGTGGATTGCCTTCCTTCCTGTGTCTCATCTCTATAAATGGCATTGCTTTTCTGTTTAACGGGGTCAGATCCTGGTACTATCTACTAGTGCAGGACCTCTGTCCTTTCCAGCTGGAAATATGATTGATTCTGTTAAATGCTAGAACTCTTTATTAAATAACACGACTTTGGTTTAAGCTTGTATATTTGTTCATTTCTTACCAGAAGATGATTAAGTGTGGAATTTCCACCACACTTTGTACATTGCTTTGGGCAAAGGCATAATTGTATTGAGTTAAAGGACAAATGTAACACTTCATAAAATGCACTAACTTGCTTTCCTGATAGTTGGATTCGACTATAATGACGTATAGCTGTTTTAGTTTAAAGACCGGACTGTCTGAAAGGTGACAAAGCGCGATGAAACAGTGTAAAACAAGTTTCTTTTGTAAATTGTGTCCAGGATTATATGAAAGGTTGATACAAAACAAATCATGACCATGAGTTATCATTTAGGAATAAATAGTTTTATTTTGTACCTTTTTGAAGTCTAGTCCTTTGGCCCAGGAGCACTGGTTTGGGTTGGGCACTTTCTTCCAGACAATCTTCTTCATCCTGGAGAGAATTGCAGCAGATATTTAGAGTACATCCTTCTTTGCTACAGGCTTCTTTGTCTCCTCTCACCCACCTCGTTCTCGTGTAAATGTGGCCTTAGACTGCACCACATAGACTGCCATAATGTTTCATTACTGTGTCTTGGTAAAAGACTAAAACTGAAGTCATATAATTAATACATGTATACCTGCATGTATTTCTGTAAGGTACATTTGGATGTGTGAAAAAAAAAGCAACACTACAATTTATTGGAACTAAATCAAATCAGAGACCCGGATGTACAGTGGAGATTAAACTGTTCATTACCTTATATAAAAGCAAATACTGTTTATGTTTTTTAATTAAATTGTCACTTAGAGTTACTAAAACAAATACCCAGTAAAATTGGTCTAGAACCACCACTGAACAAGAGGCTCTTACTGGTTCTGGGAGAGGATGAGGGTGACTAACAGGATGATGGAGAGGAAGGAGATGATCATGAGCATCATGTAGGCAGCAGGGTCTTCTCTGGTGGCTGCAACAGTTGAAAAAAAATACATCAGAGCTATACTTAATTAAACAGTGGAAGTGATGGAATCCTGTCATCCTTGAATTTTGAATAAAACAGCCAGAAATGGACAGCCTACCTTTAGCGTACATTGGCTCGCCTTCTCCATCAGCAAACACAGGGTACAATTGGAAGCCAGAGTCCTCGGAGCCTAAAAAATCACCTGCAAACGATACATTGAAATCATGTTTGCTGCACCCAAAGAGATCAAAATAAGGAACATTTAAGAGATTGTGTTACCTCTCAGGTAGATGGGACGCTTGGTGTAGGGCAGTCTGGCCCATGTTTCACTGCTCCGGCCTTTGTGAGGGTCATAGCCCTGCTGCCTCTGTGGAGACCACTGCACTACCATGTACAGAGGCACTGAGGGGGGGTCCAACAGGCTCCAGGACAGAGACACACAGGTGCTGTTGATGACCAACACACTGAACGAGTGCACACAGCGGCCTGCAGAGAGGGAAAAGAGTTTCTACCAGGTGACGAGTTTTCATACCAACTTCAGGAAATCGAAGAATAAATGTACCCTCCATGTATCTTTAACTCAGCTATAGAGAAACAGAACACCATTCTCAGAAAGAAATATCTACTCCTTCTGTGTTTTGATGAGGGATTTGGAGAGAACTGCACGCCCATTCTCTAGCAGCCTGACGGGAAGTATCCAGATTCATGTGTCTGCAGTTTCTGTTTTTTTGTCTGCTGTGGATTAAGCTGCAACAATAAGTTGACTGACAGACGATAGGATCAACATTAATGCTTTTGCCGACTAAGTTATTTATTAATGCAAAAATGGCAGAAAATCGTGTTTTCACAACCTTTGATATGGAGATTCAGCACTTTTCTTTATTTGTATTGTTGCAGCTCTTAAAGTGAGCTTGGATTTTCAACTAATTCTGAGAGAAATATCTGACCCTCCAAGCTTAGGGCACAAAGGATTATTTTTAGAAGGAAGTAGTTGCCTCCTGCAGCTCAAAACATTCATGACAAGAGTAATGACAGTGAATAAGAAAAGTAAAGTTGAAGGCTGAAAACATTGAACTTAAAGATGCTAAAAGGCTTTGAAGGGGTTGGATGAATAAATGACGACCTACCACTTGATCGAATTTCAGTGTTAATACAAAAGTATTGATCACGGCCACTGTAGGTGCCAAGATTTTCTATATACAGATTAGTGTCAAATCAAAAATCTGAATAAACGAGGAGAGAACCATAACAAATACAGATGCTTCAAGAGAAAAGGTCATTCATTAGTTTGCTAAGTTCGATGGGGATTATAAAATACAGTCTGAATCATTACCTACCATACAAATGTTCTCTGAATACTTATGGAAAAATGTCTCATAAACAACTTTCTCTGTAATATACATTACACATCTTTGCAGTCGTATTTCAATGACAACTCACACATTTCACCCAAACATCCCTGTGTCTAACAAAGAACTGTCATCAAAAAAATATCTCTGTTGGAGTGCTGCTAATAATGTTTACTACACTACAGCTAATGGCAGCAGGGGCTCAATCAGGGCTCGCATAGGCTGTCCAGAGACAAATGTGTTAAGTGCAATGTCCTAATGGATGGCTGTTTGTGTCCCCAGGCTTTGACAGAGATGTCCTCAAGTCACGTATCATAATATCATGGTCATAGTGGAAAATTCTCTGTCAAACAGCTCAGAGGAAGGACATTTTCCCAGGTAAACATCCTCAAAAATGGTAGCCACAGCACTGTTGTTCAAGAAATACATTTCGCAGAGAATAAGGTTTATATTAGTTAAGTTCACTTTTTTAGTGTTGCCATCTTTCATATAGTCTGTACAAAATAACAGTACTGGAGGTCACCTTGATATTTCCTTTCCAGTAGGCTACATGGGCACCTTTGTCTGTCAAGTGAAGCTCCGACCTTGATTAGGATCAACCTCGGCCTTAGTTTTGTAGACTCTTTTTTCACAATGCAATAAAACTGCAAAACCTTTTGATCTCAGCTTCAGTTTTCACATCTTTACTGGAACATAGCAGCGTGTTGCAGAATTCAAAAGGAAACTGTCTGCTTTTTCTTCTGGCTGCTTCAATCCTCATATGTAAGTCTCTTTTAACAGTTTCAGACTGGTACATGCAATATTTATGTTATGGGTACGTTTTAGTATTGCTTTTATGATACAAACTTTAGTATGATCATATGGAAAGCTCACATTTCTGTTTTGATTTTTAATTTAGCTTATATTGTCTGTTACACACAAAAATAATGTAATGTAATTATTATCATATTTATGACAAATACAAAGTCATCTAGTCGATAAAATGTTGATATAAAAGTAACATATAAACAAATATCAATGTCCAACAGTGACAATTATATAGAGAGAAGTTGTGAATACTCACGTTTGCAAAGCTAGAACAAACTAATTTAGCATTTTTGCCTGATAATGATGATCAACAAAATTATTTTGTGTCATGTTATTTTGAAACAATGAAGATGATGTTTAAAGGGGCTCAAATTCATAAAAGTAGATTTTTTAAAAGACACTTTTTTTTACGCTGCTATGGACAATCTGCAATAAATGCACATTCTATGGACAATCATGCACCAAAGATATTGATATTGAAATGACTTTTATTTTGTATATATTGATTGTTGTGTTTTTTATCTTAATGTGTGCATAAGTGTAAATGTGTCTGTTGATTGTGTATATAGGATATACATATGTTATACATATTTGTATACACATCTGTATATTGTATAATTTTATATTCGGGATTGTTGGAAACGTAATTTTGATCTCTCTGTCTGTAAACACAAACTGAGTAAGATTGACATTAAAGTTGACTTTGACTTTGATGTGTGTATGAGAACACATGTTTAATTCCTTCTCTCAAAAGGTCAGAAGAAATACAAATAAACACATTTTTCACAATATAAAAATCTTTACTCACGTTTGGGCTGTTTCTCCAGTGTCATGTTGATGTTGTTAGCGGAGCTCCCCAGATTGTTGTAGGCCTCCACGGTCACAGTTTGGGGAACCTGGTTCCACTGGAAGCTGTAGGAGGAGGCCAGCTCCATCTGCTCCCTCCTCACAGAGCCACTCAACGGCTGGTACTGCACTATAAATCCATCCACACAGTAAGAGCGCCTGGATATTTGGAGATGCTGCACAACAAAAAATAACATTTTTATTAGATTGAATTGTGTTATTACAAGTCTGGACATGTTTGTTTTAGATTCTTACTTCCAATAGTAGAGTAACATTAGTCTGGTTTCTGTGTGGATCATCTTGAAGGATTCTCCAGAAATCAGGGCCACGCTCAGGAGCTGAGAGGCAGACCAACAATACGTTAGAGGATGGCTTTCACCATTATGTTAGTGGTAGAGTTTAATTCTTGGTCTAGTACAATCAGTAAAACACTCTTAGCATTAATACCCACAGTAGTGACACTATATTATTACAACCACTAAAACAAACACAACCAACACCGCCTCAAAGCCTAATAATAATCTCTAATATATAGAATTGAATGGCTTGCATAATTGAGAAAATAAATCAACTGAGGTACTACTTTTCTGAATTACAAATAAAGTAGGATGGACAGCTTTACAGTATGCATCCTGTCACATCTTCCAGAACAGCAAAGGTTAACAAAAAAAAGTAATACAAACTTCCTTTTTTGTTAAAACATGTTGTATTACTTTTTGAAAACATAAAACCGACTGTAATGAAATACATGAAACCATTGCTGAATAAGCTCCACACAGCGGGAATAGCAAATGACCATTTGAATCACAGTAATATAATGATGTCTGTCTAAACTAAATGATAGGTTAATATAAAGAAATGTGTATCATGGGAGTCATTTTCAGATCAGGATGAAAGTAAACGCCAAACTGTACCTCTGCTGTTCTGGGGAGTGGAGTAGACTGAATCGCTCCACTCGCTCCAGTAGCCGGTGCCTTTGGTGTGCATGCAGCGTGCTTGCACCACGTACACCCGGCACATGTCCGACACTACAGCCTCCGCCCACCTCTCCCGCACTGGACTCTGGACCTGCAGGCATGACATTTTCACAGTTATTAAGTGGTCATTTTATTTAAAAGAAATGAAAAATAGCTTATCTGGGGAGATTTCATCCATACTTCACTCAAATGAAGAGAGACATTTGCTTCCTCATCATTTAATATCATGTCTCCAATTTCCAAAAGAGGACAGGAATATAGAATTATTTTAGATCATGTCAAACTGACCCGTTGAGTTTATGCTAAAGCATCCTGCGTCATTTAAAGGCCTCCTATTATGCTATTTTTAGGCATATATTATGGGTCTCAGTATAAAAATATATACAAACATGTCTATGATGTGTTTTGCTCAAAATACCAAACAGATCATGCATTTTAGAAATCCCTCATATCCCTCTGTTTCAGCCCTGTTAGAGAACTGCTGATTCGGGGGGGAAGCTAATGCCTGCTCAGAATTCTACCGGCAGATACAGCTAAATGCTGCCGTGATTAAACGCCATATCATGTTCCAAACCACATCAAGGATTACTTCTCAAACAGTATGGAGCTCAAAGGCTTTTTCTCTTGCGGGTTTACCACAAGGTGAGTTCCTTTTGTTATTTCCTACTTTTTTACACATACTTCCTCCAGTACAGGTTAGCTCTGAGTGTTAGCGATGCTTGCTAATATAAACAAAGACCATATTATGTCCAAAACAGTCGGGCATTGTTTCTGATAGCAACGTTTCTGATAGGGCCGTGGGTGTAAAGCCAGCCCACATTTCCGATATTACGTCATATCAGACGCAAATCTGGATCAGCTCCGTTGTTCCCCCGTTTTTAGAGATTTGGGTACGGAGGAAAAGAGAAAGGGTTTTATTTTCTGACACTTTGTGAGTTCCCTGACACACCGGGGACACATATTTATGTATGAAGGACATTCAAAAGTGCATTTTGCATGATAGGTCCCCTTTAAGACTTATTTACCAGCAGAGTCCTAGACAGGGTTTACTTCTAATTCTTGAAAGATAAACTACCTTCTTACAGGGGGAAAAACATTTTGGAAAGATAATGAGATGTGAAGCCTGATGTTGGTAAACAGTCCAACAGACCAGCTTACCTTCCACTCTGGCTGTGCTCTGACAGCGGAGGGCGACTGGTACCGAAACTGACACTGGAGCCCATCGGAGGGCAGAGAGGGAGGCTCCCATGTGACGTTTAGGACCCCACTGCTCCGGGTCACTGCCTTCACATTAGTGGGGGTGTGGGGTTTCACTGCAGGGGTAATGGCATAGAAGAGTGAGTGAATCTCTTACAGCTGCAGAACACCTAATAAACATGATCGCAGGTAATGAAAAAACCTGACAAATATTTATTTCTACATTCTTATCTCATGCTGTTAATAATTTTTTGTTCCGTGACTAGTAAGCACTACTACGACCTCAATATTTAAAATGTTCTCTTCAAACATACAACTGTTTCCTGTATGAATATTTAATGTGGCAGTGCTTTTCTCTGCAGTACATTTTTGCCTTAAAAATTTATTTTATAGTATATCTAAACTTAACAGAAGAAAACTAATACTCTTTAGATATTTCCACATGCTTTTTTATTTTGAAATATGATATTATCATAAATGACAAGAGGCAACTCATGTTTGATGGACAAGAAAGATGCCCTTTTTTTACTTTGGTCAAAGTCTCAAGCAATTTGTTAAAACTTTGTATGTCATTGATACAAAATCAATGCATGCTTAATGATAGATATACTGTAAAACTGCTAAGATGTTGAGGTGGGAGGAGTGCCACTTTATCTTAAAACACTTTCAAATCCAACTAAATCCCCCTTTTTTCACACTTTTTAATTTTGATATGTTCCTCACACAAATCCATCTTGCTCACCATGATCTGTGGGTGTGAGGTAGATGGGTTTAGATCTGATGGGCCCTAGCAGGGAGGGCACCTCCAGCCATAGCTTGTAGCAGTTCATCCTCAGAGGCTGGAAGGTGCACTTTGTCTTCATGGTTCGAAGAAACGGCAAGCAGGAAGGCCAAGGAGGCCCCGTCTGCCCCACTTCCTCCCCCCCTTGTTCCCTCTTCTCCATCACATCGCACGGCAGGTCAGCCCACCTGAAGAGAGTAACAAAAAGAGGTATAAATTACTTCTAAAATACACTCTGATCATTATAGCTCAAAAGACAATGATACAGTATGTCAGTCTCGGATTAATGGATAATTCAAAGTAATTTCTGTAGCTTTTAACATAATTTTAATTGAATATGATGACATTGTAGTCATCAAAGAAATTGCTATGATCTGGGAGAAGGACATCTTTTGCTGGATTCAAGTCAAATGAGAAGTGATTATATGTTTAGGCAAGAGAAAAGATTAGCCAGATTATCAAAACATGGAGGGAAACTGAAAGTGATCGCACCTCAAATATCTGCATAATGCTTATTTGCATGCAAAACTGGTTCAGGCACAACTAATTTCTTTAACCAAATAATTGTGTGGATTTGTATAAAACGTGTATCATGGTCTGACTGCTCATGTTTCTTGCCCCTTCTTCTTCTTCTTCTTCTTCTTCTCTTACACGCCTTTTCAGCGATATTGCTGCATTCCCAGATCTTAGCAATTAAACTTGCAGTCACAGATAAGATTGGTGACATAACTGTGCAAATTAGAACTACATTGTACACAATTGTACACAACACTTGGAATTATAACTGTTCTCATTTAAAAATAATAATATCCAGATGGAATGAGGTATTTTTTCAGTCTCTATTCAGGAGAATTAGAGGAAACAGAGTGCATAATCATGTTGCACAAGAGAGTTATGAAACACTCAATCCATCATTCTGTCAGTCCTCATTGTGTTTCTGTGTTCAAAGTGTAAAGACCTAGTGTTTCTGTAAGGCCAGAAGCCCTACTGCTGATGACTTATTGTTTACTTAGGAAATAAACTTCCAAATAATTAAATGTCCGGTACACTTTGTCCAGGAAATGTGTGATTCAGCACACGGATGTTTCATTAACAATGCCATAGCTTGCACAAACATCCATGGAGACAGTAACTGTAAAATGTAAATTGCCTGCTTACCTGTATCTGATTGTAGGGTTAGTGTACAGCGTGTTCTTCCAGCTACATTCCATAGCATCGATATCACCACTGGTTTCACAGTTTATTTTGATGTATGCTCCTAGGACACACACAGAGAAATACACACATATAAGACACAATAACAAACTTAACCTGAAGTAGCCTCTGAGTACTGGGGTTATTTTGGTTCACATTGTTGTTCTGTGGCATGTCACTACTCTCTTTCCTGTCTTTGTCCACACAGGGACTTTCAGGAACTTCAAAAGATCAGAGGGGACATTTTGATGTTCGACAATCACAGGAAACGCTCATCAATGTCTTATACTGTAAATATACGATTTCTAAAGATGGAGTCTCTTTTCTGTAATATTTACCTTTGATGTGAACGCGCAAAAAGGCTTACCTTCTACATAGATCCGGCTTTGTGCCTGGGTCCAGTTCTTAGTCTTGCACTGCAGCACTGCATACATCTGAGTCTCTGAAGGACGAAATGTGATTTTGCTCACCTGGTTTGGGAACGAAAAGACAAAAATAATTGTAATTTACATTGACTTCTCTTAAAATACACAGGGAAGTCATTAAACTAGTTAGAAATGTTCCCAGAAACACACAAAACCTGGAAGGAAAATATTTGTTCCTTACCCATTGGTTGAGCGGATGGTACAGACTACGATTAAGCATCTGATTGGGGTTCAAGTTGAGCACCCATGTGGCCGTGCTGGCATTCATGCTGTGGTCGTTGAAGACACAATACATCGTGACATTTTCCCCAGACCGTGCTACAACTGTCTGAGGGATGTAGCTCACCGCTGCACACACACAAAAACATCACAATATTGTTTGTTTGTTCTTTTGACTTTTTGTGATTAACAGGATCTCTCTCATGACATTTCTTATTATTATATAAATGTCATTGAAATCTCAAAGTTGAAAACCCGAAGCCAAATGGATGCCAAACGTAACAAAGAAGAGGAAAAACAAAAACCCTTCAGTGAACAATTGCCTGACTCATTTTCATTTTAAAATGTATGTTTTTCTACAAAAGTAAAAGAACTGGGATTTTGAAAACTTTTTTTGTATGGAACCTGCGTAAAGAGTTGTCCTCTAACCACCTACGCAGATGCAGCCTAAGAAAACATCTTCATTGAGTCAAAAGGAAAACAAAATGAATGACTAATTGCTAACAGTGCTTATTGAAAAACTTTCCAAAACGTTGCTGCTTTTCGATCCCTTTCAGTATTTCATTTGCAGTAAAGTAACATTTCTGAAGCTCGTTTCAGTGAAATTACTCAGAGTTGCAAACTTTAAAACCCGACACACAGACATGTTTTTGCAACAGGGTCAGCTTTCCTCATGTGATACAGAGAGAAGCAACACTCTGTAAACAGTAACGCATACACATGCATATGTACAGTACACATACCCAGATAACCTCTCAGCTCAGTTCAGCTGTTTCAGTTCTGAAACAACACGCAAACTAACAAAGAGCAACCGATGTGATAAGAGTGACACAACGAAGACTATGTTTTTTATGTAAACAGGTATTGTAAATTATGTCAGCTACTTAATATTCATACATGTATTAAGCTGCCTGCAACTTCTCCATAACATCAACAAAACCCATCTAACATCTGTAATAATACAACAACACTTTCAGTTTGAACAAGAGTACAAGATCAAAAATATCACCTTGTATGTCTCTATCTAGCGGTAAGAAAATGGTGCTTACAGTACAGGTAGATGTGGTGAAGTTCACTCCACTCGCTCCACAGTGGAGGCTTGTCCAGGCCAGAGGAGCGGACCTGGATGGTGTAGTTCAGTTCGGGCTTCAGCTCCAGAGACAGCCTGGGCTCTTCTGGCACAGACACCACCTGCACACCGGGTTATTATTGTAAATTAAAACTGAAGCTAAAACTGCTGTAATAGCTCAAAACATTGTTGTCCTTTGAGAAAAACGAAGAGAACATTTCCGTTGATGAAATGTAGCTATTCAGCTCAAGTCTAATGTTTAAGAACTGAGGTTGGGATGAAATCGAAGGAGGCCAGTTTAGTGTGGTAGTGAAAGGTGCTCAAGTTGATTCCCAAATCATAAGATGTAAACATTATGGCCATTCCTACACAGTTCTCCAACCATTATACCTTACTTTAAGAGGTACCTACAGCTTCTTATAGAGGGTTAAGAGAGAACATATTATTTTAATTGTATATTTGAGTCTTAAACAGAAGAACTACAGTCTGACCGCTGGATGAATCATAGAGCCTATGATCCACTGCTGAACACTAAGTACGATGTTTAATGCTGAGCGCGCTCTGTGAGGCTATTAAAACCGACTGGCTGTCGGCACGTCGCACTACATAAACACGATGTCTTGTTAGTAGAAAGGTTCACTGCGTGAAAGCACTACTGTTGCAGTGAAAGGCAATTCAGTATGTGTATGTATGACTCACTCACTCAAGGTTAAAACTAACTTGTGAAAGTTTCTCTTCAACAACCTTACCAATAGACTATGAGTTCTTCAAGATCCACAGTATTTTTATCTTCTCTTTCTGAAGCTTATCTTGCATACTTTGCTAATTCCACCAAATATATTCTGTTTGAAACAAAATGAAAGCATGAAGCTGATCACTGAGGCAGTTTTGTTTTTTGTTCAAAGTTAAATAGTGACATTTTGGTACCACATCCAATCAGACAACCTTAAGAGAAAATTATAATTTGTAACTGGTGGCTGCAGAGGATTTATATATTATGTAAAGCCTATAATAAGAACAATTGTTGGGTTGATAGGTTGTAAAACTGTTTGATCCTTCACTCAAAACCTTAATTAACATTTGTTCATAAATCCAAATGTTCTTACCAATAGCTATAAAGTGATTTGTAAGAACCAAAAATGCAACAAGAAAAAAATTGTTATGAACCCTTTATGAAAGATGCCTTAATATCAAAAGCTACAAATGTTTTTAGATCAAATAACTCTCAGTGGGTGCAGTGGCAGACTCTTGCAAGGTATCACTTATTGGATAGAAGTGCATATTGTATCAAAGCTGAATGTTACCTGCCAGGCCGGGTGAGTGGTGTTAGGAGAGTGCCGGACTTCGTATCTCAGCCGACCGGTATCAGAGTGGGGGGGGTCGTCCCACTGCAGTATCAGTTCTGCCTTAATGGTCTGGATGTGTGACAGGTTGACTGGAGGACTCGGTCTCACTGCAGAAAAATAACAGATTGTCTTACAAACAGAAGGACATCACAGCAGGATCAGTTTACTGCTAATCATAATGTCCTGTAAATCCTATGGATTATTAGAACTGTATATGAAATAGAAGGATTTTCAACATATTGCTCTTAAAATTACAATATCTGAGTTTGCATGTGTTTGGGATTTAAAGATAAGCTCTGCAGCCTTTAAGGTCACTTAACAACCACCACAACAGACTCTTACAACTTCCTACTGATATAAAACAAAGAATGAAGACATTTCCTCTTACCAGGTCGGGAAGGAATTCTGAGAAGAACTGAGGGAGTGATGGCGTCGGTAAGGCTGACAGTTACCACGGTGACAAAGCTTATCGTAGCGTCAAGAACAACCGAGCACATAAATGGAACCTCCACCTTGCAGATCACAGGATCATCATACGGTGTATTCCCATCGTTCACCTCTTTCTTCGACCTGACAAAAGTAAAAATACTGTATCATTTTTTATTAACATTGAAGGCAAGTCTTTGAACCGTTACTGTACATACCTGTGCAATTGTATGTACTAATGAAAATTGTGGGACATGATTGGAAGCTAAAGAACAGTTAATAAATGGACCTAGAGGTGAAATCATTTTTTCAAATGTTGTTTTTTGACGTGTACAAGATGTAAAAGCTGAAAAATGTCTGGCTTGTCAAAAGTTTGTGAGATCAGGGGTGAATTGTCCTCTTTATCCCCGCAACCAAAAAAAGCCTGGAGCCTGTGTTATATCATGCAGTTTCCCCCACTGCTGATCAAAATAAACACTGAGCAGAAGGGAAACAGATTAGACTAACACACACACAAACACACACAACAAAGAAAAGAAACACAGAAAATGAAATGGTGAAGTTTCATACTTACGACACACTCTGTAAGCTAATTGCCTTGACACCAGCAGCCTTTGTGGTTGATGGTGGGCCGTGTGACTGAAGTTCACATATTAGAATTTCCCAGTTTTCATCAATTTTGCACAGAATGTCCAAACAGGTGCCTGACAAGAAATCAGATTTGCATGTTAGGAGCACGTTGAGAGACATCTCGACGTGATTTACACTTGTTGACTGTGACCTTCAAATAAGGGCTTCTGAGAAACAGGCTAGCTTCATATTCTGAGAACAATGAAATATTATAGCTGCAAGCATCCATGCTGAGGTACGGTTTACGTCATTAAAAAAGGACCAGTGCATGGGATTTGGGGGATCTATTGGCAGAATATAAATAAAGTATTCATACACGTTTTTGAGCAGTAGGTTTTGATTAACATTTTTATTATCTGAATGTAGCTTTTGAGCTGACATTTCATAATAAGCACTTAATACAAGGTAGACCTGGGAATTATGGGAATGTCACACGTTTTGCACAACATTAGTATTGTTAAAATTGGTGTTAAGATATTTCAGGCTGGTCCAAAGTAGTGGACTAAAAGAATAGTTTTTTTTAGAGATGAGGTAAACACAGATGTGCTTCAGCATGTCATGGGAAGGGTTGGGAGGGTTACTTTGTAAATGTAATCAGTTACTAATTACTGAATACATGGCTCTGAAAGTAATCCGAATACAGTTACAGTTACGTGTCTTAAAAAAGTAATTTTTATTTTTAGATTACTTTCTTTTTCCATCACAGATGGGTATGTTTTGGTGTACAGGAGACACAAAAAGCAAAAGGAAACTGAACGTGTTTTTACTGTTTTAATGGCTTATCAAGAGCACAACTGAAACATAACATTTGAAACGATGTAACAACATAATACACTTTTTGGGGATGCAGCTTGGGATGTGAGGAGTGAGGGACACGGCTTAGAACGGGCGTGTCGCCTTCTGTCCTGCCAGTGTTGGCAGGACATGAATTAAAATGAAAACAAAAATAAACAAAAATAAAACATTTGATCTCAGGTTTTGGGTGTCAATTTCACTCTACTGCCACAGTGGCGATTTTGCTGTTGTAGCATAGCAGGAGCACCTGCTCAAAGTGTTCATCGGTCATGCGATTGCGTTGGGGAGTGAACAGGTTGCCACCATGGCTGAAGAGACGCTCCACAGCAGCACTTGAGGGCAAAGTGGTGTTGTATTTAATGAAGACCTGCTTAACGGTGGGGAAGTCCTCTAGTGCACCCAACTTCTTGTTTGTGCCCTCCAGATATTTATATTTGTGATATTCTTCCCATGGTCTTGTTTAAATTCGAAGTGGTGTCGATATTGCCACGATTTAAACGCAGACTTTTGTTCCTCCATGTTTCGTTGTTATCGTTTCACTGAGCGGACCCGCACATTTCTTTCAAACGCTCCCTTTTTTGGTCCATCTGCGGCGGTAATAGGTTTTGTGCGCTGTGATGATTCGGCTGTACCTTTAGTAATGAATATTACATGTTGTGAGGAAATCTTTCAACCAATAATTCCAATAAGTAATCCAAAATGTATTCACTTCAGGTTTACGAAAGTAACTGTAATCAGATTGCTCGTTTTTCAAATGTAACGCGAGCTGAATACAGTTACTTGATTTTTGTATTCTGATTACGTAACGCCGTTACATGTATTCCGTTACAACCCAACCCTGGTCATGGGCGTGTTTTCAGTAGCATTAAAGAGTAAAGTTTCCATCAGCATCTAACCGGACCCAAGGGACATTAACAGATCCGCTTGCACACTGTTGCAAAGTCCTGCAGCGGAAAAGCTATTTAGCACACTAACTGACATTAGTAGCGCAGTTTACAACATGTTCAGCAAGCTTAAGCTCAGGAAAGGATGTGTATTCATGTTTGTAGGTTGAATAAGGACAAAACGTAACCAGGAATGCTTATACAAAACTTTGTGTTCTATAAAATAAATTGTTATATAAAAAAGCTCTTTTGTTCAATCTCAGCCTTCTCACGTTATTAACCCACACCTATCTTAAAGACAATTTGGTACTTAAACCAACAGAATGATAAATAAAATGAATATGACTAACCAAAGAATATGAATGAGCAAAACGCTCTGGGACCTTTGGGAGCTGTATCATACCTGACTGTCAAAAAGGCCTCATAAAGCAGAAAGGAGGCGCAACGTAGTACGTCTACAACTTCTCAGTTTGATCATCATTGCTTGGGGATGAATCTTGAAGGTCTCAGCTAATCACCATTGATTCAAATGTCCCCCTGCACCACACAGATCGATGAAAACAAACAAATCCTCCACACCTCCCTCTTGTCTCAATATAATCTCATCTCCATCTTCACGCTGATAATATCAAGAGAGCATTTTATAATTATGACTCACTTGGAAAGGCCCCCCATTTGCTCTTTAAACTTAAAGACCTGCGTACTTTCTCCTTCTGCCAGAGAACACAGTGATGCTGAACGATTCCCCAGAAGAATATGAAATATATGAAACAGATGGTTTAATTCTGTGCTGATCAGAGGAAAGCCAGACTATTTTGTGTATTAACAGCACAAGAGTCACATGGTCAGTCGAGAGGAGGGGGGGGGGGCAAGCTTAAAGTGTAATGAACCTGTCAGGCTGATCTTTGGAGGCACATCTATCGGTGACAAGTGATGACACTGCAAGAAGAATGGTGAATCGTGAGGCTCTTTCACCCACCCTGCTGTTTGTTCTGATGAGTCACATTACACAACCACCCTGTTGCTACTTGGAAGGAAAAGTGTGTTACCCGTTTGCTTTTAAACAGACAGGGCTCAATGTTCTCCTATACTTATTTTCTGATGTCAAGCATGAAACTGTGTGCTAACAATATGGGGACCCACTCATCAAAATACGGATGTGTAACATCTCTGAAGTTTCAAAGGATATCTCTAAATTGTATAAAAACAGCTTTAGTTTCAGTGTATAAAGCTAGCGCGGTATCATTATAGTTTATATAAGACGTCTCCGCACATCATGATTTACATCCAATTCAGACTTGACGTGCCAATGCAGTGATTCCTAAGCAGTAGAAATGTGCTTTCTATTTTATTATCTGCATTTGGGACCAAGTCTATATTATACCTAAGGAGCCCCTAAAAACCTGTCACTGAATTTGTCATGTGGCAAGTTAAAAATGCTCCCAACAAAAGATTAAGCATATCTGAATGTATAGGAGAATCGTTCTGAGTCTCTGTCGGTCTCATTAATCTGTTACCTTGATGCATAAAAAAAGGCTAGTTTAATAATGTCTCTGTTAATTGTCTTTCTGAAGACATGTAACACCGACGCAGTGTACAAAGCCCTGGATTAAAACGAAGGAAGGGACCTAAAGGTGCCACACTGCATGTCAGTTGATATAATGCAAAACAGTCAGTACAGCTTGTTAAACAAAACCAGACTCACTGAAAAAAATAATTAGATTATCCTTAGTTTGGATTGGAAGCCATTGAGAATCCTGACTGGCAGAGTTTGATATTCATTTGTTCATATTTGATTTCAATATAATTATGAAAATACAGATATTGAGTGAGATACATTACTTCCTGTGCACTAACTCTTTCAACCGGGTCTTGTCAACCAGGATGAAAGCAACTCGCATACGTTTTAGCTTTTTTAAGAAACATATTGGATACCAGTATTGAATGAACTCACCTCCAGAGGGATCAGGAGGGTGTGATCTGGTTGTGGAGCTCCTGAAGCTGCAGAGGGGATGGTGCGGGGGGTTTGAATCAGAGTGGTTTGTCTCCGGTGTGTGTGTGCTGTCTCCCTCCGCAGTGAGGTGGGCTGAGGGTGAGTCACAGCACAGCTCATCATGCCAGGGGAGCTCCATGGCACCTGACTGCAGAGAGGCCCCCTCCTCGAGCCCCGAACTCAGGGCCCCTGCTCACAGAGAGGAAGGGACATTAAGAGGGAAGTATATTATATTACGTTTGGAGGGAGAAAAATTAGAGTATTTTATATATCTTGTCTTATTGTTATCTTAACAAAATAAAATATTTCTCCCATTTAAAACAACCCAATGCTGTATTTTATTTACGTTTCGCAGCATAAGAGTTTTTTTCCAAGTTTGATAATGATATAAAAAAACATAAATTTAATGCATTTATTATAAATAAAAAAAGTGACATAACGCACCTGATAAAAAAAAGATACAATAGAAAATAGAATTGTTTTCCTGTTTCTGATCAAATCTATGTTAACAAATGCCTTGCATGTAAAACGTTATTTTCTTTTGCCAAAACAATCCTGAAATTGTTACACAAGTCCCCTGAACAAGGTTTTATCATTAGTCAAAGATAACTCATCTACTCTACATTCATTTATGAACAACTCGTCAATGAGTAAAAGATTGCCAGATTGGGTGGACAAAGAATGGGATGTTAGAGGAATAAGGCCATCTCAAGACATTTACATTGTTTTCTGTTCCCGAAAAGTCAAACAATATATGGCTTCTTTCTTTGAAATCCTGCATCTCATTTTGTTTTGAGGCAACAGTTGTGTTTTAGAAAAGAAGAAAAAGAATCCTGAGAAAAGACCTTGTTAGTCTCCAACTGGGTGATATTGATTTAGCTCAGGTGCAACTCCTTACGTAGGTTTGACAACTGGAGGGAAAACATTAATTTACTGTCAAAGAAGAGTACAGTGCTTTCATTTGGACAGCTATGCCCACATGGGCTCCACACGGGAAATCTGTCCACCATAACACCATCAATCTCAAGTGTTAACACTGGTATGAGGCTGCTGCTGTGTTCTGTGGAGATGTTATAATCTTACACATCGTGACCAGTGCTACCTAAATAGAATCGGTTTTGCGCTAAAATTAAGCATACGATACAACCAAAATAAAAATAAGCAATAGGGATTAAGGTGTTCCTCTTCTCTAACTAAGAAGGCCAATCTTCTCATACACATTAATAACATCCAGAATTACATTCATAATGTCAGAATCTCTTTGCCAGGACGAAAGCCTCACAAAATCAATAGGACAAATTAAACTTGTCAAACTTAGTAAGTTGCTAACAAATGCACTAATTTCAAATGAATCTATAGCATCCCTTGGACAAACCTCAGGGTATTTCTATGAACAATATAATACTTTACACAGTAAGATCCCTCCAATTTGTATTTCTGAGCTGAACCTCTATGGGGTGAGTTTGTATGCTTACACCAAACCTGAAAAGGATATATATAAATATTGTTCTATAAAAAAGGCTATAACCAGGTGGAAGAATGCATTCAAGCTGAGCTATCACAAGTGTTGTGATGGAGGTGAAACTCACCATTGGATACCAAGAAGATATGCATCAGGACCGTCACTGTCGTACACCAAACCCTGTAGAGAAACAAAGAGGGTGAGTGATGGAGGGATGGGCCGACAGAGGGAAAACGCTTGATATCGCAGTCGTACAAAGAGAAAAAACAAAAAACAATGTAGATGATGAGAGAGCAACGAGATACAGATGATAACAACATTGAGTGAATCACGTATCAAGGGAAGGAACAGTTCATTTTGGATTGCTCCATGAACATAACACAAGTTTTAATGAGCGTTTTATGATTTTGGACATCTTTATTGTTCTACAAATTCTATCTGGTGCGATTACATATCTAAAGTGTTCTATTCAATGCTCTCTGTGACGCATTTGCTGGAAATGGGAGGAACTGCTGCAGGATATCCATGTCATGAATTATTAACAATCCATGCTTAATGAAGGAAAGAATAAATGACCATCACCAGATCTCATGATATTCAAAACAAAACCTACATCATAGGAGAGCAGTGGGAGTTGTAGCCATACTGTAGATGCCACTGAACAGCCCAGTGCCAGGAAACATGAGTAGCACAGTACCGTGGAGGAACTAGTGTACCAACTTTTGTACAGACGTTACGCCAGACCTAAAGTGGCTGCCAGGAGTGTTGCGACACAAGACCCTGGTCAGTATTAACAACGTTTCAGTTCCACACCCCCTCCCAGGAGAGTGTAGCTTAAGGCCCTGACACACCAAGCAGTCACCAGAGAACTCACCGACGCCGACTGTTGCGTCGCCGTGTTCTCCTGCGTCTTGGCCATGTGTCGCACTGGAACACACCGCAAAGACTTCAGCCGAGCACGTACGAACTGTGCATGCGTGAGTGGCAATAACTCTCCTTACCAGCAGGCGGCGGTAGTGTGTATTCGTCATTCAAAAGAGGCAACAACCGGAAGACAGAGAAGAAGAACAGACTGCGTGATCTAAACAAACAACAAATAGCGTGTGCGTTCCATTCTCACTCTCGTCCATCGAAAACATGTTTCGTGCGGTACTGGAGCTATCAGCCATTGGAGTGTTGCTTGTGGAAGACATTCTCAACCAACCGTTTCTCTTCTCATGCACTGATTCGCTAGCTGAACAGCCAATCAGAGTGATTTCTTTGTCCGACTGCCTGTGGCCGACGCACGGCCGATTCAACATGTTGAATCGGCCGTGCGTCGGCCATGAACATTGTTGGCACATTCCTGCACGCCCTTCATTTTTAAAACAGGTAGTTAATACATATTTTTTCATTCAAAAACCAAAACTGTCCATATTTTTATTTTCATCTTTTTTAACTTGTGTTGACTGTTGTAGTTTTTGCTTTTATCTTTTAGTTTATCCTACTATAATTATTGTTCTGCACCAAACACCTAGGCTCATTCATTGTAAGTGTAAACCTACTTTAAAACCCGTTGGTGTATGTTTTCAGAACTGTATAACACCCACGTCCACATAGACCATCTTCATCCATATATTGCAATATACTTACATTGTAGTGGTCACAGCAGGAGCATTTCCTAGCTGAGCTTTGGCTGGTGTCAATCCCACTGCAAAAGAGAAAGAGATAGAGAAGGTTTCAATGATTTAAGTGCTGCAAGTCAATTTAAATCTGGCAAGACTGAAGAATCTGTGGAATAGAATAAAATAAGGGTATTAGCAAAAAGGTACATTTGAAAGTAAAGATTGCTTGGTGGTGTTATTCAAGGTTTTTCTTAAGACAAATCCTTATTCAGAGTCAGATTTCTCACTGACAGGAGTACCTACCACTCTCTCAAATATCTTTATGTAAAGGTTCAGCACACAGATACGTGGACTAAATAGAAATCCAACGCATAGTGGCTGAAACAGGTTAACTTGGTAAGATGTTAAGGAAGCGTTTGGCAACACGTCGTCCTTAAAGTGGACCTATTATGCTATATTTGAATAATATATTGTAGGGCCATACCTATATAAAACATGTCTGTGAAGTTTTTTTTTCAAAATACCAAACACATCATGCATTTTAGCCATGCCTCATTTCGCTCTATTTGCTCTTTTCCAGCCCTGTTTTTGCAAGGGCTGATTCTGTGAGAAGTCTTCTTCGCTGCTTTTGTGGCAGACTACAGCGCCACTTACAGGCCTGGCATATGTACTACAGCGTCTCCAGCGCTTTCGAGCGGCAATGGTCGTGGCCGTGGCCCAACCCCCCATTCCCGATAGGTGGAGAGTTGCCCATATAGGCGGAGCTCCCTGTTTCTGACGTCAGAACAATTTCAAATCTGTATCAGCTCCGATGCAGCCCCGTTTTTAGAGATTTGGGTATGGAGGAAAAGAGAGAGGGTTGTGTTTTCTGACACTTGGTGAGTTCCCTGACACACCGGGGACACATATTCATGTATAAAAGACGTACAAAAGTGCATTTTGCATGATAGGTCCCCTTTAAGTGAAAGCAAACCAAGCAGGCAAGCAGAACATGGAACAGTGGTCAGAACGAGGCAGGTACGACAAGGTAGTGCATAAATGCATGAGGGGAAAAGGGCTGATGTTTATGCAGGGGAGCCAATG
The DNA here is from genome assembly GCF_902827165.1 of Trematomus bernacchii. Classification (NCBI taxonomy): domain Eukaryota; kingdom Metazoa; phylum Chordata; class Actinopteri; order Perciformes; family Nototheniidae; genus Trematomus; species Trematomus bernacchii. The sequence goes on from NW_022987739.1 coordinate 15,087,784, forward strand.
AGAAACCGTGATCAGGTGACTGGTGATGTGGGAACATGCAGTGCAGAGCAGGTGATGAATCACAGGAGAGGTTAGTCACTGGAAAAACAATGCATGCAAAAAGTACATGCAAAAAGTCAACAGGCTTTCATTCAAACAGTGTAACTGATACTCCAGATCATGCGGAAAGCAACATTCTGGCAAGTCATCGATATACAGAAACTCTCCTAAAATAACAATATGCTGCTGTATTTTAATTTTTCCAAAATACAATTCTCAATGTTTTTGCCTATAAAAGTGATAATATATATAATTATCATTTTGACTGACACCGCTCTCCACAGCTCTTTGGGGTGCCTTGCGAGAGCAGAAGGGCAATACATTAATAGAGTGTAACTTCACACAGCTAGTGAGCACATCTATTTATTCACAGCGTGCAGGGGATTCAAAGCAGGAGGAGGGACGGCAGGAAAAATGTTCCAACATGGAGCACACACCTGTCATTACCCTCAGGTGTCAAAACAAACCTTAGGCCATTTCAAAGAACAACAAACAAAATAAAGTCTCAGGCTGTAGTAAAACGTTGGAGACCATATCATTGCACAAAAAATGCTCAGCCTCTTCAATACAAACCCATGTTTTAGTGAGATAAGTAAAAAAACGTTTGATTCACAAAGGAACGTTTTGAACGCAAGCTATATGGATCAAATCCCCTATCTTGGTATATGTGTTTTTTTATCTGATATTAGCATAACTGTATTATGGTCTATTTAAAACAAACACAATATAGAATGTCTATTTTCTATAAATGCACTGGCTGACAAATCAAGGTACATTTTCACATTGATGCCACAAGAATTATAAACAAATCTAACATTTCCAGAAAATCAATCCGGCTCATAGATTTGTAAAGCCACCCATGAAGGTGTAATCTAATCAGCAATATTAACATGATAGATGTCACCGTATAAACAGAATCTGATTCATATCTTGCCATAAGAAAACAAATGTCAACTGAAATAAAAGAGAAGTTTCACAAATAATTTAACAAGCACTGTCTCATCATATCAATGGGGTTTAAGGCTTTGCAGAATCACATTTTGGATTACCAGATTATGTGTTGCTGGTGCACATCCACCAAGTTTATTATATCATTTCATACTAACACTGACTGAACTAGCTCTAGTGTTACTGTAATTAACAAACTAAACTAAACTGACCAATGGAAGCTACAACGATTATTTAGGATATGAGACCACAATCAACAACCACCAGTGTTTACCAATAAATCCATAACGATGTTGTAGATATTTGTTTATAGTTTTCACAATATTACAGCCTTTATTGTGCTATAAAAATCCACTGCAGTTGATGTACTCAGTACCTTACAAGTAATGCAACACTTCAATAAATATCCATCATCCTTTAAAGATAAGCATTATCTACTTAATAATAAAAAGGGTTGTCAGCATCTCTCTTCTCCTGTTTCCCTATTTAGGAAAACATTCGGCAAGGATCAAGACAACAATGTGAAACTATTTTTCAAATGCATAAAAGGAAGCTCTGCTCTGTTGCTCCATGTCCCCAGGGTCTTCCCCCCCCCCCTCTCAATGTTCTCCAGGTCTGACTCACTCTCTGTCAGGCTTTGCAGTGGAGGCGCGTCAGGGCTTGTTCCCCCCATCACATGCATATCTTTCTGACAAGTTCTTCTCCTTTTTTCTGAAACAACCAACAAACATGTCAAGCGTGTCGCTAAATGTCCATTTAAAGAGGTTCTCCTAACAAGTTGTTGAAAAGATGCATCGTGAGCAACAGCACATTTCACCAAGTCCTATTTCTCAATGGAAATATAATCAAAAGTTGAATAAAAAAATACGCAGAAAAGACAGGATAGAACACAAAATACGTAAAAAGTTAAAGAACGTGTCAGTTTGACAGAAGTGGGCGCGTAATTCCTCACCTGTGTGAGAGACAGCCCGTCTGAAAGGTAACAAAAACGGTCGGCAGCCCGACCACAAACACAGCAATGTGAATAAAAGCGTTAAACTGAGCATGAATAAGGAGAGAGTGTCCTTACATCTCTCCTGGAAGTTTCTTATGCTTTGGTGCTCGAGTTTTCTTTCGTCCCGGTCCCTGAGTTTATCCAGGGGAGTTTAAATCCTGAGTGAAGAAGACACATGTGCTTCTGTCAGAGTCCGCTGTCCATGTTTGAGTCTGTGTCTAACAACAACAGCGAGCAGGATATCCCCCTCACTCGTTTTATCTTCACTCGCGCCGCTGCACTTGCTTTGACGTAAAGAAAGAGAATGTGAATGAAGCCTGGAGGGGAAGACTCCATGGATGTATAATAAGGGGAAGGCTCCCTCACAACAGCGCCCTGCCCACCGTGATGCGTTCAAGAACACCTACGGAGATCTCATGACTTAAGATGCTGACCTTTTGGAACAATCACTTGTTTGTAGAGATGGCAAATCCGGATCATTTTACGGACTCAGGGTCTTCTGAGTCAGTCATTGAAGAGATCCGGATCATACGAGTCATTTGAGTCATGAGTCAGCATGACCAAGACCGTAGAAATCCTATTGGTGAAACCGAAAAGTTGTTGCATTTCACGAGCATATTATTATTCCATATATTTTGAATATATATATTTGTATATATATATATATAATATCTGCATGTATATTTTCTATTTCGACATGTATATTTTATTTTTTATTTCTATTCTTGTATATTTTGTAGTTTTGTTTTATTGTAAAATGCCTTTTATGCTGCTGTAACAACAATTTTCCAATTTGGGATCAATAAAGTACTATCTATCTATCTATCTATCTATCTATCTATTAAACTGACGTTATAATTAACCTCCGCTACACAGTGTATTTTGCTTTAATAAAAAATGTTGATCACAAAAAAAAGGGTTATTTTGCGATTTGGCATATCTGAGTCTGCTGTTGACTCGTGCATGAGGACGAGTCTGCTGGATCTCTGGATCTGCTGCTATATACGGCTCCGAGTCCGCACGAGTCTGCTCTGCTGTGTGTTGCAGCGAGTCAGGATTTGCGAATCTGCGAATCTGCGAATCCGAGTCTGCTGTGTGGACTCGTGCATGACGACGAGTCTGCTGGATCTCTGGATCTGCTGCTATACGGTTACGGCTCCGAGTCCGCACGAGTCTGATCCGCTGTGTGTTGCAGCGAGTCAGGATTTGCGAATCTGCGAATCTGCGAGTCTGCTGTTGGAGCCGTCGGCTCCTCTGAGTCCCCACGAGTCTGCAGGAAGTTTCACTGATCCGCGTCCCCTCCCCTGAGCCAAACGATCACTTCTGGCAGCTATCCTGTATACTTGCTAAAGGGTAGGTAGATGGACTGGGGTACGTTGTAATGTGATTTTACATGTTATAAAGAGAGTAGCGAGTGACGCAATTTATAGTTTTAATTTGTACGTCACACCAAGTGTGGGACTCAAGGACTCGGGTTAATGGAGAGGGGAGACTCGTCATGACCAGCTCATTTCTAGGATCCGGGTTAATGATCCGGATGAATCAGGACTCGCCCATCTCTACTTGTTTGGTATAAAGAACAGCAACACTTAAGCCCCGGCCACACGAGGACGATAACGGTCGTATCTGCTACAGTTCACTATCAGATAGACGGTTCGGCCACACGAGGCCGATATGGAAACGCAGAAAACGATAACGATAACGATAACGATAACGGGTCCCAAGGTGGGTAGATCTGCAAACGAAACGCTCTGGGGGGGCAAACGGCTCTGTGTTTAGCCTATGCGATAATTTCCTGATAAAGTTGAAGCAATAGCCCCGCCTCTCCTGCTCAGAGATCAGCTGCTGAGGAAAAGAGAGGCTCCGTTTTTTATTATTATATTATTATATAGAGTCGTTATTCATTTGTTTTAAAGCTCAATAAATAACAAAGAAGACCTTTGACCGGCACTTTTCTAATTTTGGCCGGAAGATTTAAACTTTAACGGACATGTTGACCGGCGAAGAAAAATCTAACTGAAACTCTGCCGCACGGTCCCCTCGTCCCTTGGGAGAGGCGGAGAGGTGGGTGTTTTTCATCTGCTGGTGGCAAACCGGAGAGATTTACAGCAGGAGCAAACGCTTGCCTCGTGGAGGGAGAAAAAGAACCAGAGCCTCCACAGCGGAGAATAAACAGAAGGGCAACCATGAGCGGAAGTCTTCTTCGCTGCTTTTGTGGCAGGACTACAGCGCCACTTACAGGCCTGGCATATGTACTACAGCGTCTCTAGCGCTTTTGAGCGGTCTCGTGTGAACGGACACGTTTCTGGTGCCTGTTGCGTATGAACGTAAGACTTTTTTGATAACGATTGCGGTCCGTTTGCGTTATCGTCCTCGTGTGGCTGGGGCCTTAAAGGTTGCATTTATAAATTCTACCAAAATCACTTCATGCATTAAAGTCCCCTGTTGGCTAAATTACATCAATAGGTTTGGGAAAGAATGCCAAGTTGCTAAATATTTTGAATGGAAAATATTCAAAAGCGTTCCCTGAAATACAGTAAAATGATCATCAGTAAAAATCACTTAACACATGTATGGTCCTCCATCAGAGGACGTGAAAGACAATATTATAGCAACACAAGGATATTGCTGAGGACACTAGTAGCCTGCATTTGTTGGTATTCAAATCCCCTGAAATGTTCCTGACTTGTTCTTGTTGTATAAGTCAGTTCAAAAGCAATCTGAAATATGTGGGTTACTCTGTATTTCATTTCATTTCAAACCTTTATTTAACCAGATTGGTCCCATTGAGATCATAGATCTCTTTTTCAAGGGAGACCTGCAATATATATATGTATACATTTGGAAAGGTCACCACATTTCAGGCTTTCTATTTTAACACAAGAACACCAGTTTCCCTTCTTAAAATGTGGTGTTTTTCATTCCCATTGCATAAGACAAAGCAAAAATAAAATGCTATCTTACACACATGTTCGCTTACAGGATTCCTAATGATATGTTGACATTGTTTCTCTAAACAGCCACCACTTGTTGTCAGCTATATTTAATGATAAGTATACTGCTGGCAGCAAAACGAGCAAGCTGATACAAAACTATTTGAGCTGATAATCACTCCCTCTGATTTATCTTGCTTATAACAGAAACAGACTTCTGGGAATGCTTCTGTCAGTTAGACCCAACTACAGCCCCACAAATGTTCCTCATGTCAGTAAACAACACATTTATTTTTATTTTTATTGGGGTAACTGCAGTGAAACAGGGACAAACACAGGTGTAAACAGTCTATGTCTCACAGTGTTATGCAGGCTTTGGCTGACAGTTTACCTCTTTAAACCCCCACTATTTTATATCTGGGAAATAAATTCTCCATCCAGATGTGGATCCTTAGCCACACCACAAAGTAAACATTTTACAAATGCCAACAATCAGTCCAGTTAATAATGTGTTATTCAAACGGAAAGTATGTCTGTGTCAGCATTACAATGATCTTAACATAGAAGAGTGAATGATAAATTATTTAGTTGTACGAGCGCTGTGGCCTGAATTGTGTGTTTCCTTTTTATATTCTTCCAAAATGTTTAACTTACAAAGCACACCAGTTGAAAACACAGAACTTTTATGCTGCCTGGTATTTCCCATATATGTTTACAATTTATTTTATTTATTTATTTATTTGACAGGGACAGTGCACATTGATTGACATTTCTGTAAATGCGCCAGAGTTAGCCAACAGGCTATTTTTCATCTGCAGTCCCTGGACAGATGTTGAAAGTCAATTACAACTTATTGCTTTCATTTGCAGATGTTGAGTATAGAACTGAACAAACACTTAAGTTCACTTCAATGTAAAACACAGGTTTTGTTTGCGTGAAGAGAATAATGGTGGACATTCAGAAATAAGGATGACTAAATCAACACTTATTTGTGCTTAGTTCAACAACCCAATCTTTAATAGATTTGCAGTTTCATAGGAAAATATACCGATTTTGTTAAGGGTAAAATATAACAAAAACGTAAAAAACAACTGAGTTCTATCTATTCACACTTGTAGCTTGGGGAGTGCGGTGCTAAACATTGACCGAAGCACATCTATTTTACTAGGATAATTACCTTTACAATTGGTTGTTTACTACGGTTTGTATTCAAGTATGGTCCACCAGCTCTCTGTTCTTTCACAATCAATACAAGAAGGTTAAATGCAATGTTCCCAACACACCTGGCTGCTGGATTTATCAATAGCTGTCTGCATGTGTGTACCAAGGCCTGGGAGCTGCACCAATTATCACTATGCGACAACATATGGAATAAATAATTAATTCAAATGTGATATAACTACAATAGTAAATCCCTGGTTGTCAGACAGATAGCATTTTTGTCATTGTTGTACATTTCATAAACTGACGTTAGCAACAGTAATTGTCAGGCAAAGTTAATATAATGAATACAAGCTAGCAGCTGTTCTGTCTGAAGGTGTATTCTAATAAAGTTGAGGTGTTAATATACACTCCAATACCTTTGATAATGCATTATACTTTATTGGTATGCTGTGGTTAGACAGTCAATACGGTTGGAGTGGGTGTTACAAATGGAAATGAAAGGTCCCATGTCATGCTTTTCTGGTTATTACCCGTCCCTTGTGTGTTATGTAGCTTTTTATGCATGTAAATGGTCTGCAAAGTCACAAACCCTCAAAGTACACCCTGTAGCGATTACAACTCTAACACAGAAAAGCCGTGTCTATGCTGCCCCAGAACGCCTCGTTGGAGATTTTATTTTTCCATTTTTACTTCCGGGGCCTATTGACGTCACTAATGCCGCAGTTCCACTACAGCGCGGAGCTCGCTTTAAGCGTGCCGTGTCGTGCCGTACCCGTTTTTGGTTGCGCTTCCACTAGGCCTAGTTACGGCCCGGCCCGGCCCGGGGCCACTTTTTCACCTCTTTTCTGGCCCGACAAAATTGTGGTTCTATCGGGGCCAACAAACAGGGCTGAGTCGGGCTGAGTATGCTAAACTAGAGAGAGGAGCGCTGGCAAGAGGGCTATAACTACAACAAGATGGACATATTTGACCGTGATTTAATTGTAATACACGTTTAAAAATGATGCCGAAGTAACAACATACTGATACCGGTTAGTAAAAACCATGAATTAATGCTTTGTCAAGTCTGCAGGCAGACGGCAGGCGAAAAACCTTTTAAAATGCGTGTTTTTCTAGATGGAGATTGGCTAAGCTAACGCAGTATATGCTCTGACCGTCCACACTCACAACAACGGCCTATACAGACATAAATATAGCAGCGACTGTATTCACCATGACACAGGCAGTCTGTGGTGTGTACTTGTTTAACTTTTGTCGAGTTTCTGAACATATATAAGGAGCTGTGAGCTCTGAGTGCTAACAGCTAACGGCTGTGTTGTGTTTCTGGAGTTCTCATTGAAGATGACGTCACGGCTCCGCCTACACTGCGTTACTATAGTAACTACCCCAGTTCCTAAACTGTAATGGAAGCGCAGCATGAAGTGAGTCGGCCCTGTTAAGGCCCAACGCGGCCAAGCCGTACCGAGCCGTACCTGTGGTGGCTCTACTCTTCAGCCACCTCCCTTGTGAGTGTGTGTGTTCCCTTTCCCTGTCTGTGTGGGCGTGGTGGCTGTCACTCCTGGCTCCCGGCTCAATCTCCACCTGCTGCAAATCTCCACCTGGTGCAATCAGCTTTACACACCTGATTCCCATTCAGCCATTTACTAATGGTATATCAGCGGAGGCTCCACAACATGTCAGCGCCAGATCGTTGTTTAAACCCCAGTGGTAACTCTCAGCCTTCTTAGCCGATTTAAAACTATTTCTCTGTACACGGAATACTTTTCTCATCTGTTTCTCTTATGCTCCAGGATCACTATCCAGCCGCCTTGTTACCATCACCTGCCGCCACCAGTCATCATTCCAACCGGATTACTCTCCACACTCACCAGTCTTCATTCCTACAGGATTACTCTCCACGCTCCTCCACCTCACAATAAACCTTTTTCCAACACTCTGCCGTGTCCTGCGTTTGGGTCCTATCGGATATCGTAACAGTACCGAGTGTGGCCGAGGCCGACCGTGTAGTGGAAATGCGCCATAAGTCCAAATGGACCAATTGGCACACCCTCTGCCAGGGTGGACTCCCGAGCAGCTCAGGAGTCCACCCTGGCAGAGGGTGTGCCTATTGTTATATAGCTCCCGGAGCGGACAGCGTGAGGTGGATTTCCCGCTGTGTTTCCCTGGATGCTGGATATAGACCAAGTGCCATCATTAGCGGGACATTACGGAGCTCACGAATCCGTCCCGTAAGGCCCCTGGAGCGGACAGTGTGAGGTGGATTTCCCGCTGTGTTTCCATGGATGCTGGATATAGACCAAGTGCCATCGTTAGCGGGATATTGCGGAGCTCAGGCTGACCCGCTAACATGGCACGCAGACCCCACGCAGCAACCAGGAAACGACACCAGTAATCCACCTCACACTGTACGCTCCTCGAGCCCCACAGGGCGGACCAGCACCCAGACCCACGCAGCATTCTCATCTGTTTGTCATTACTGGTGTCATTTTCTGGTTGCTAACAAATGCCATTGTAAAACATAAACACTGATGTTCAGCTGTAACGGTGGTTGACTAATCAGAACAGAGTGGGCGAGCTGACCAATCATGGCACACTGGGCTCATAGGGGGGGGGGGGGGCAGGAGCTCCAACAAGGCGTGTAGGACAGAGAGTGAATAGAGATACTATACAGAGATGCTGTATGAGAAACCAATGTGATTTTGGAACATTGAACAATGTACATATATTCTAGTAGACCTCAACAATGGAATTATGATCAGTAGAAATGGCCAAAACATGGGACCTTTAAAGATGGCTGAATTCCATTTACCGTAGCTGCTTTGATTAAAGGTTCCTAGTAATGCTGCATGCTAGCTCACTGTCTCTCTCACTGGAAGAATTGAAAATAACAGAGCCCTCATTAGTGTTATAAAGAACTATGCTTCTCTGTAAATGGATGCTGTGAGAAAGAACCATATTGAGGACAAACTCACTCCTTACAAGGTTAACATTTAATTTTAAGGCTAGACTTAATTTGAACTTTAAATTAATTCCTTTTCTTTCACACATATGGGCGATTGAGAGTTCTCTATTCATCTAACCTGTACAGATAAGGGGAAAACTTCAAAAAGGACCCAACTGGTCACCATATGTTGGCTTAAAAAGCACTAAACACAAAGCCAATATGCTGATTAGGTTGGCATTTGGACTAGGCTGAGGTTAGATTAATGTAAGGCATAGAGCAGTTTAAAATGAGGGTAAGCCTCCAGCAAGAGACTTAATCTAGAGAGAGAGAGATAAATCGTTGGAGTGAGATACTACCTGCAGTCACTATCAAACTTTATGACGTAGAAAGGATGCGTCATTGTGTGCCTGCATACATTTAAGGAGGAGGAGATTCATTTTCAAATTGAATTCCTTCCTGTGCGTCATGATGAAGGTGCATCACTTTACTCTCACAGAACACAGGTCTTTATAGAGATGGATTATGCTCATTATTATCGGCATCCTGGTACTGTATGTCATTGAATGCTGCAGTGACTGTTGGGGATTGGCAGCATCTGGTTTCACACACATCCAAAATCCCCATCACAGCAGCAGATAACGTTAGTAAAGACACTGCAGGCAAAATAGTTTTTTTCTTCATCTATGTTGGTTCTTTTGCAAATTAAAGTCATGTTATAGTCATATGACTTGTGATTGCAAACATTTGCCAGTGTCAGCTGCTTTCTGTGGTGCCAGCATACCGGATTATAAGTAGAAAACTGGCACAGTGTCAGCAGATTCATTATTTTAATAATATATTCAAATAAAACAAAATATATGCTGCACTTGGAACCTGATTTAAGCTAGAACAAAGTTTGAATAGAAGCTATTAACCCTAGTGGAAAAACACACGGACAGGCCTAATTTACTGGCAATATTACTCAGAAAGTCAACATATTTTGGATTCTAGAATAGACTGAAAAAACCCACAAATGCCAGAGCATATTACTGCAGACCTTGATCCTTAAAGCGCTTTCACCTGCCCTTAATTCCCCTGTTGGAAATATTTTCAATCCCTTTCAGCAAAGTCTTAAAGTGATAGATAGATTTGAGGTTCACAGCCTGCTATACAGTTTTATAAAATTAGGTTGAAATGTATGGTACAGTGATCACTGAGAGGGATGTGAAAGAGAGCGTGAGCAGCAGCTTCACCTACAACAGCATGCATTTAAAAGGAGAAGATGACATCATTGCCTCCCATGACATCAACCCAAACAGTGTGCATGACATCATCCTCTTGGTATGAAATACTCATGTAAAGATATTTGTTTGGTGCCAAAAGAAAATAATCAAGTACTTGAATAAACAAAATCTAATCTGCCATCTTATTACCATTTCAGTTATGACCTAACCTAATATTTGAAAATCCTCACATGGGGGATGGGGGGGCGTGGGATTACATACCAAGAGGATGATGTCATGCTCTCAGACTGTTCGGGATGATGTCACCTATGGTGATGTTATCTCTTAACTCATCTTCTATTCTATTTATATTTAAATGAAGAGACCTTGTGATTTTCACAGCAGCGACGTATTTTACATGCAGATTCAATTTATTTGAGCACTGAAGGATGCAATGTAACTTGATATTTCATAATAAGCTGTGCATTTGTATCTTTTCTTATTACATGAGAGCTCTTTTGTGAAAGGAAGGAAATAAGTGCGTAAAACAATCAAGTGAGGGATTATTGTTAGAGAGCAAGCTCTGCAGGAAATACTGTGCCTCAGAAGCCATGGCACTGTTTTTGAAGGTATAGAATGATTTGTCATGTTCAATGTGATCCAAAACAGTGAAGTTGCAGCAGGGTTGATTTAAAGCTCTGTAAATTAGAGCTGCCGATTTGGTTAAAAATTCTCTGTATGTTTATCACTAACGACCACTTTCGGATTATCTTCATCATTTGAGACATTGTTCTTATAAAATAATTGATGATATTTGCTTTGCACTGTTTCCTTAGAGGCTCCACACATTAGGACAAGCATTTCATCCAAATTGTGTTTTTCCACTGTTCGGTGTTGATTGAATTAAGAGGAAACATTTTGAGTTGCAGAGCTGAGACACAACACCTGCATAACATCAAGCCCTGAGAGAGAAGACAGACAGGAAAAGTGTCAGAGAAACAGAGAAGAAAACATAGTGAGTGAAGGTAATATGTGCACAAACCACCATGAGAGGGAAAAATTATGATTTGTTTCCAAATCTGTAGACATTTAGCAGTGTGACTTCTATTTCACTTTTTCCTCTTCTCTTTAAAAGTGCTCTTTTAGTAAATATTAATTTATTTGTTAATAAATTCAATAGAAGGACAAATATCAAAATGGCACTAGTTTCAGCACAAATTGCTTTTGTTTATTTAAAATACATTCTAATTGCTTACAGCCCTACAAGTGTTGTACATTAGCATTTTGTTCCTATCACTAAACAAACATGGGCCAATAGATGTTATCGCAATTCTAATCTTTAAAAAAAATAGTCAAAATAACTTACTACAGTACTTTTCCTTCACTTCTAATTTTCTTCTCGCGATCTCCTGTTACCCTCATGGATGTTTGCCTGTACGTTGCAACACAACTTATTTCCCAATAAACCTGCCCAACCCAACCACTGTGTGTGTGTGTGTGTGTGTGTGTGTGTGTGTGTGTGTGTGTGTGTGTGTGTGTGTGTGTGTGTGTGTGTGTGTGTGTGTGTGTGTGTGTGTGTGTGTGTGTGTGTGTGTGTGTGTGTGTGTGTGTGTGTGTGTGAAGAAGTTAGCGAGGGAGCCAAAGCTAATAGGCTTAATATGTTAATAATAATATTAGTGACAATATGGGCTGCCACAAAAAATTGCCCAAAAACCTCTAAAAGATGTTGTGAGAATTTGTGGATGCACAACATGTGAGAAAAACACATTGGAGCCAGATGTGAGTGGATAACATCTGGTAGTGACACTCCTTGCTAAAGCATAGCATCGGAGACCAGAGCAAATATCCTGAGGGGTGAGGCAAGCATTTGTTATTCATCTTCCTTTCTTTATTTCTCCCTTTGTCTGTCTTAAACACACTCTGACAGTAACAACCATCAGCACACAGTCTGCTGCAGAGTGTGTACGATGATGCGATGAAAAGACAGCGCCCTATTGAACTTATTGACATCATCAGAGCATGATGGAGTCACTCTTAAAATCACAATCATAGTCTCTCCCTGGAGTAAAATCCACAACTTGTTTCTGAATCTGAACACACACACACACACACACACACACACACACACACACACACACACACACACACACACGCACACACACACACACACACACACACGCACGCACGCACGCACACACACACACACACACACACACACACACACACACACACACACACACACACACACACACACACACACCACACACACACACATTCAACTGTCCTATAGTCCCTACCCAGCTAGCGGGGAACGTTCTCACAACTTTTGCTAACATTACTACAGATTCTAATAATGTTTTAAAGAAACATTTTAATCTGATGTTCAAATAACCTTTTTAGGATGTTTATTATTTCAAATAATGTTCCTATAAGGTTTAAGGTTAACTGAGACATAACGTTTTAACTGCAACATTCAGAGGATGTTATTAAGGCCTGAGATGACAGAAAGTTTTTTTATAAAATGTTCCTTTAATGTGATATGTTAACAAAGGTGGAACGTTTTGCCTGCAACATTCTAAGGATGTGTTTTGGACGTTGTTGGAGTAACACATTAAAGATGTTCTTTATAAAACGTTCCTTCAATGTTACATGATAACAAATTAAGAACATTCTCCAAGAAACATTCTGAAAATGTTTTCAGGATGTTATTCTTTTTTTATAAAACGTTCCTGTGATGGCAAATATTAACACGGCCATGATCAACGTCAGATTTATTTCTAGAGCGCTTTAAAAAACAAACTTGTCGCATTTGTTTGAAAAGGATGTTTTAAAAAATCTGATTTCACCATATTTTCCTTTTGAGAAAAACAAACAAGCACGTAATTCATGATAAGCTGTAAGCAGATATTGCATGTTTGCGGTGGCATGTGTGAGTTCCCAGCTAGACATTTTTGGTTCTCAAAAAATTCGGAGAATGTTACCATTCATTGTTCTAGGAATGTTTTCAGCGGGACGTTTTCAGGGTTCCCAGAATGTTCTTCTGAAAGGTAGGATAACGTTCTTTAACCTGTTAAGCCCTGAGCCTGTTTTTCAGGTCTCGGGCTCGAAAATGACATTCCCAGAACAAATGACCATATCTTCCCTTCTAAAAGGGTTAAATTAATAATCTTTTTTCTCAAAGTAATGATAAACCTGTGAGTTGGAGAAAAGTCAGAATCAATATAGATGTTTTTTATTTTAAAGAAAATTCAGATTTTACATCGTAAAAAACTGTAAATGATAGTGTCCGTCCAAAGATTCTTTTTTACTTATAGTGAAAACTACCCTTGGATGATGGTAAGGTAGACTAAAAGCTTTAGGAATCCAAAGTACAACATATAATAAGAACCCTGTATCAAGATTGATGCAAAACAAGTGACTGTTGCCGTCTGGCAGACGTTACCGCAGCATCCTGGCAAAAACAAAAAGATTCGGAGACAGTTTCTTCCCGCGGGCAGTGAGACTGTTAAACAATTGAACTGCTGAAACAATTTCAAAACATTCATCTGCTACTGAGTAATATATATCTACTATCTAATATATATCATTCCAATAACTTGTATATAGACTCGTACTGCACTATTCCACTTTTTTTTTCTCTCTCACTTTATTTTAGAACTATTTTTCTTTTTGTATTACTTTTACTATCTGTATTATTATGTTGCATTGTTGGAGAAGCCTGTGACATAAGATTTTCAACGACATAATTACTCTATAGCTATGTTAGTTTGACAATAAAGAACCTTGAACCTTGATTTGACCTTTTTAGAGAGGTTTAGCCATAAACACTCCACCTCTGAGGTGATTTGGGTGGAAATTGTTTTTTTTTCATATCTCTGGAACCCATTGGTCGATTTTGATGGTTGACACCTCTTTCTGACCGTTAGAGCCAATAGAATCGAAGGGGGAGTCCCCCACACACACTCATTGTGAAAGAAAAAGGTGAGGGCTTTGCGCATGTCATTTTGCATTAGAGTGAAGCTATAGTCTAGCTCTGACATCTAGAAACGTAAAAGCATGGATTATCCGTCTGTTTGCTCATGGATTATCAGAAATCATTTCAAAGGGACACAGACACATTGGATTAACCTATGGATTAACTTCAGCAGCGTTTTTATCGTTTTTAATGCCATTGAAGACCACTTTGGAGAGACTACAGAGCCAAGGTAAAAATGTTAGCATTTTTAGCTACCTAGCGTCACCTGTTTTGATGTCTGTTTTTGTTTATAACGTCGCGAATTCGTATAATTCAGTGATAATGAGGGTACCCATCGATTCTGTGTCACCTCACGATGTGAAACGATGTCATGGATGTGCAGAAAATATAAATAATAAGGTTTTGTGAGTGATTTTCGGTGCAGTAATCTGTTAGCATTTTTCGCTCGTTGCTAATTCAGAGGCACAGTGTTAGCATTGTGGGTTTTCTTTTTTTTTTTAATTCCTGTTACATGGATATAAAACATTCATAGTTTATTAAATGACCATGCCCTCAGACACTGTTTCCTGCAAGATGTTGCGGCATGTGCCCCGGTACCGGGGTCTCTCGGGCTTAACAGGTTAAAAACATTCTTTAAATGTTTGGTGATAACCTTCTTAAGATGTTTTTGATAACCCTTAAGATGTTTTTGATAACATTGTTAGAACATTATGCCCTACTGTTCTCAAAACGTTTTCAGCAGGACGTTTTATTTTGGTTCCCAGAATGTTCTTCTGAAAGGTAGGATAACGTTCTCTAAAAACATTCTTAACATTTTTGGTGATAACTTTCTTAAGATGTATGAGCGCATTGAGACAATGAATAGGACGTATAAAAACGAATTTGCATGCCAATATTCACTCACATGCACTTATAATCACACTAAGGTATGTAGGCCCACAGTATTCATAATATCATATGTGTAAAATATCAGAAAATAATCACACTTTTTTCTGACTATAAAGGTTGTGCCTCGTATGTAGGTTCTAACTGTTAGATAAGCTATCTGGCCGTGTGTGGTTTGTGAGGGCTGCGTATAAACAGTGTCCGCTGTTTATGCATATTGGATACAAATCGTTATTGCACCCTTTAGATTTGAGACCGACAGACATATAGAAGAATGGACCGACTGTCACTGCCCGTCCCTGAAACCCCTGTTAGTGTTTGTGTGTGTTTGTTTCAACTGTGTGTCTCTCTCTCTGCCTGCTGGTCTGCTCGACACGGCTGGGAGCAATCTCCAATCAACCACACCTGCAACCTGCTCATCAGCCACACTATGAAAGCCTGCAGCCTGCACTCATTCCCTGCCGGATTGTTGCCGTGAACGGTTGCGTGCCGCTCTAGCTTTTTACCAGCATATTCTTTGACAACTTTGCCTGCTTTTGCCTCACACGCATTTGTATGTCTCTCCCAGGAGGAATCCAAGGCCTTCCACACTCCCAATACCAGCCAGGCCTCTCTACCCACCCTGGAACAACTGTTTCCCACTGCCGCCATAACCAACCTCCATTCCCAGCTTCCCTTTTCTAATAAACAAATGTTACTTTCACCAGCTGATTCCGAGTCTGATTCTGGGTCCCCTCCAGTACATGTGACACCGACAGTGACTTGTACTAGTATAGCTGCTGGTCGCATTTAAAAAAACAAAAAGACTTCTGATAAATCGGAACGATAAAGCACCTTATCCTACTCTAAAATAATAACATTCTGGCAACATAAAAAAATCTAACTTGCAGCTGAAAACGTTTTAAGAATAGTAGGGCATAATGTTCTAACAATGTTATCAAAAACATCTTAAGAAGGTTATCAAAAACATCTTAAGAAAGTTATCACCAAACACTTTAAGAATGTTTTTAGAGAACGTTATACCTTTCAGAAGAACATTCTGGGAACCAAAAGAAAACTTCCCGCTGAAAACATTCCTAGAACAGTGAATGGTAACATTCTCAGAATGTTTTTAGAACCAAACATTTCTAGCTGGGTAGTCTCTTCTTTCCATCTTTCAGGGGAATAACAAATATGGAAAGAATTAGAGAGAAAGGCTTGAGGAGAAAAGTGCTGAGGCGTCCCAATACCAAGCATGTGCGTCATCAGATTTTATTATCTTTAACCTGATGAGACGTCGGCTCCCAGGCAGCAAAATAATTAAATATATTGGTAGTCAAGCGGGGTCACACAGTGGAGGCTGTGTCAGTGCTGCTAACATACCTTGGTTGGTTATTGGCTAATGGTTACACAAGCCAAAACATCGTTATGACATCATAAAGTGGGAAAGATCTTTATATAAATGGATCAGGACAAAAAGAGAGAGAATCTTTTTTCCTGAAACTTTCAGAATGTCTTTACACAGAGGGGACACATGTTTATGTATAAAATACATTAAAAAGTGAATTTTGCAGAATAGGTGACCTTCAAGGCACTAACTACAGTAAGAAGTGTACATTTAAGCAGTCGACACCAATGGCACAGGTATACCAAAATGTGCATATAGATGATAGTATTACCGGACCAGCACCTGTAGCACCAATTGAACTTTTGCAACTAAGTGTCTGAGCAATAAATGCTCTAAAAGATTTGTTTAGAAATATATAGGAAGAATTATGATTTCACAGCACAGAAAGTTAAGTGCGCAGAAATATTCAGAAAGGTAAAGTTTAGGTTTCATACTATGCCACGGGGAGTTTAATGTTTCACATGTGTCTGAGTGTGAGTTGGTGTTCTCATTCAGGACTCACATACAGGGCCCACTCACGTTGAAGCAGTCTACATCAGCCGAGCAGCTGGTAATGATTCAGGCAGCTCTGTCTCTGACTCACACCCCTGATCTCTACCTTGATGTCTTTCTGCATCCTCTCAGCAGTGATGAGAGCATCACTTTGGCAGCTTGAGCGAGGTTTTGTATTTTTCTGAATGTAAGTTCTTAGGCCATAAAGACTGGAAGGGAAGTGTCATTTGAGTGTACTGAAGTTCCTTACAATGTTTTTCTGAATGAGAGCCACCACCCCCCCCTGCTTAGTGCTTACCATCATGTTTCTTTAAAAAACAAGGTTACCTTAAGCAATCACAGCACAGAATGAAAATCCACCCTGAATAACATATAAGGGGATATTATTGCAAGAGAAACAAGGGTGTGAGTGCTTTTACATACTGTAGCGGGAGATTAACAGGTAAACAATAAAGTGGACAGCGAAATGACAAATGAATCAAATAGAGAACTTCATATCGCTATACTTTCCAATAAGTGCACATCAGGCCAAGTTTTCCTAGAATATTCGCAATGCTGTACCTCTAAAAGCATTATTGCCATAAACAACAAGCGAGGCAAGGCCTTTTGTTGACATACACAGCTCCAGAACATTTGGTGCTGATTACAGTAAACTTGTGTATGGTGACAACAAGACACCATACAGACTGTCAGACAAGGACTGCATAAAGAACACAAACACACACATAGATGTCTGTTTGGGCAGCGGACGGCCATTCAGTTTATGTTGGAAATCTATAAAGCCATCTTCTGGCCATGGTCAATAAGGTGTTCAAGGAACGGCTCCGGACTGGGGTTAGGTGCAGTCCATCCAAGGATATTAAGTCTAAAGTGGAAAGCTGGTGATTCTTAATGTGATGAATATATTTGCCCTGTTTCCAGCTCCATGTGACATTGAATGCTAATTTGCAGGTAAAAAGGATGGATAAAGCGATGGACACTGCAACTGATACATTTTTAACTCATCTGAATATGAATATAAAACAGGATTTGAGTGTGACTGTGGTAAGCAGTCAAAGCTACAATACACACAAGACTACAAATACAAACATTGCTAAATGTTGGGTTTTATTTGGGTTGGGTTGTAACGGAATACATGTAATGGCGTTACGTAATCAGAATACAAAAATCAAGTATTCAGCTCGCGTTACATTTGAAAAACGAGTAATCTGATTACAGTTACTTTCGTAAACCTGAAGTGAATACATTGTGGATTTCCTCACAACATGTAATATTCATTACTAAAGGTACAGCCAAATCATCACAGCGCACAAAACCTATTACCACCGCAGATGGACCAAAAAAGGGAGCGTTTGAAAATCATTTGCGGGTCCGCTCAGTGAAACAATAACAACGAAACATGGAGGAACAAAAGTCTGCGTTGAAATCGTGTGTGTGTGTGTGTGTAGAGGTGTGTGTGGTTAAAACACATCAGCCTGCGGTCGCTCTTTAGCCTTTCTAATGATTATTTCTGAAGGTAAGCACAGTGAAGGCGGTGCGTGAAAGGCACTGCGCGCTCCTCTTCTCAGAGGCTGAGTTAACCCTCCCGCTGCCTCCTGGTGCTGCAGAGATTTCATGAAGTGAAGGAGGTTTTCCTTCTATAAAACAGCTGTGACCAGCAGATACTGTGAGTGTCACGGACATGAATTCATAGATCAAGGCAGACTGGTGCACACACTCTCCTGTTTTGCCAATCCGGTGCTTAAAGGTGGGGTAGGTAAGTTTGAGAACCCGGCTCGAGATACACTTTTTGTTATATTCCATGGAATGCTCTTAACACCCCGATAGCAATGAATATCTTAAGTGCTTTGACAAAAAATCCATACAAAAATGTCATCTGTGGAAGCCGTAGTACTGTAAAAAGCACGACCAATCATTTTAGCCGGCCCGGCTAAAATAACTGGATGGCCTACCTGCCTGTCAGCCTTCCATCTGTGCACAAACTTATCTCGTGCCCTCATTGGTCATGTGTGCATTCTTGTGTGTTGGAGGAGGGGCTCTGTAAGGAAGTGGCAGATTTGTTCCGGCTGTGTATTTTCAAATTCTAGCGAACTCGAGCTGGTTTCTCCAAAATTACCTACCCCACCTTTAAACAAATATAGCTCTACACCCCTGGCCGAAATGTCCTTAAAATGAAGTCCGAGTTCGACATTTTAATTCATGTCCTGCCAATACAGAAGGCGACACGCCCGTTCTAAGCCGTGTCCCTCACTCCTCACATCCCAAGCTGCATCCCCAAAAAGTTTATTATGTTGTTACATCGTTTCAGATGTTATGTTTCAGTTGTGCTCTTGATAAACCATTAAAACAGTAAAAACACGTTCAGTTTCCTTTTGCTTTTTGTGTCTCCTGTTCACCAAAACATACCCATCTGTGATGGAAAAAGAAAGTAATCCAAAAGTAATCTAAAAGCAATCTGATTACGTAACTTTTTTAAGACACGTAACTGTAACTGTATTCGGATTACTTTCAGAGCCATGTATTCAGTAATTAGTAACTGATTACATTTACAAAGTAACCCTCCCAACCCTATAAGCCATCCAATTATATGTCTGCAAGTTGAGTTATCATTTAAATGCAGCTTATATTTCGAGGAAATTCAACAAATGTTTATTACATATTTTGTCCCAGCTTATCAGAATGAGCTTACATATTTATTAAGAAGGAAAGTTTGATAAATTGGAACTAAATTAAGCATTTCTGTTTTATTTTTTCGAATATAATTATTGGTCGAGAAATTCTTAAGCCCTCTTATTTTTAAATCGTCAAAGGAATAATATTTAGAGGGAAATTAACATTCTCTTCAAAAAATATTAAGTGTATTCACCAAAATGTCAATTTTCCATTAAGTATATGTGTGTCCATCTTAAATGATACACACTTGTCTATATTTTTTACTACATAATGTTAAGTGCCCTTCAGGTTGCTGAGGATGACACCTGATTGTCCCTAATGGTCACTGCAGCCTTAAGTGTGAACATGAAGATCAACAGCATGAGTTAAATAATCACTTACACATAGATCCGGTGTAATTTCACCCTTCGGTGAATCTGAGCAAATAGCACATTACAGAATTCACTCATTACCATGGTGATCACAGTGCCATCTTTCCTTGTTTAAATAAATCAGTTGGTCAAATGGCAGAAAAATACCCCCCTGTTAAATGACCATGGCTGTTAGCTGTGACACAGATTGAAAAACCTGAGTCTCCACGTCTGAGAAACTACCACTAGACTGTTGATCGAAGGAAAACTGGTCACCCTTAGCCAGAGGCTCGTCTGAAATGTGTTTCAGTCAGACAACTCACGTGTTTCTTTAATATGTTTATTATAGCAGCATATAGTTTGAGTTTGGCGTCTAGGCTCGGGCCTCATCACTCCACAGATTTACAAAGAACATTGAGTGATGATTAGATAACTATCCCCCGAGCCTACAGGTGGAAGCTGGGGTGGAGCTGGGGTGGTGGTGGGGCAGGCAAGCAGCAGCAACATGAAACACAGCAGCAGGAACATGAACATGAACGCAGCAATAGCAAGTGAACACAGCAGTGGCAGCAGCAGCATAGCGAGGCAGAGGCAGGAAGACCTGGCAGCTTAAATAGAGCGGCATGTTTAGGAAAATGTGTTTGGTTGGTTGTAAGAGCGACGAGGTGCGTCACGTGTTAATGTATCATTGGTGCTCGAGTTGACTGCCTGAACTAGCTCGCAGGCTTCGCCCCATTTGTGTCCACAGGTAAAATCTCAAATAATGCAGTCTGAGTGCTGTTTACAGTGTTGTAGGAACATGGCCTCGTTCAAACTAATGCCCAGAACGGAACAAGAAGAAATAGTTTTGACTGTAACAAGAAAACATTTTTAATCCCAAATATGAGTCTACTGTACAACCAATGGCAGATTGATATCAAAGTCAAATGAGCTCCAAAATAAACGTTGGATCTGTCCGTTAAGTATGAGCCAGCAGACGTAGCCTAGCCTGGCTAACATTAGCTTTTAAACATTGCTTTTGTACAAATGAAAGAAACAATATTTAACAGAGTCGGGCTTTAAGAATATTGGTAAAATATTATGTATATTTTGGAGCGAGCCCTACTAGCTATTTTCTTCTTCTTTTTGTATTGAATCATTAACATTTGAAGCAAAATCATTGAAATGAAAAACTGCAGATAGACTGCAACAAAGAGTTAGGAGTCAATAGTTAGAGAGAGTAAGAGAGAGAGACTGAGGGGGGTGAAACTGCTGTCTCAACATGACAGAAGTAAAAGCCACGACATGGTTGTGCCTCCAGTGTTATTGTAGATGATTTATCTTTCCACATAAACGGCAACAACTCTAATGACTCAGTATTAAACACATTTACAAATGGACAACTTCAAATGAGGTGTGAGTCAATGTGGGCACTTGTGTGTCATTCCTGTTCCTTATGTAATGTTGTAATATAATATTGAGAATAATTACTCACCTGCTACACCGCAACTGCACATCTTTTAAAGTATACCATGGGAAATAATGTTTGTGTTCCAGCTGATATCCTCGACATTTGTAGCAAACAGAGAGCTTTATGGGGAACAGTATGTCTCCAGGCATGAGGGGCTATTTCTGACCAACGGTGTCAGGATACACACCAATGGCACCGCACACAGGCCACAATGTTGCATGCGTGGGTTTGCACTAATCCGTCTCTATGCAGGTGTGTATGCACTGCAAGTGTAGATGAGGATTAGAGTTTACTGGATAAAAATCATATCTATTTTTATGTTCTTGTACATTAACTGGATGTGTATTTTTGTAGTTGTTTTGAGAAAGGGATTTCCGAGAGCCTTAGATTAACACGAGCATAGTGACAAGCCTAACCTTCTGTCAGTGGTCGCCTTTAATTTCCCCCTCTATTCAAGGTACAAAGGGGTTTTCTGTGTGTGTGTGTTTGTGTGCACTGTTTTGTTAGGAACAACACACAGTGCATACCCATAATTCGTCTGACGCACTCAAGCCAAAAGCTGATTTTGGGTTGCAATGCCACAGCATTTACAGCAGCCCCTGATCCTGACCAGGCCAAACACACTCTCCTCATGCTGCTTTATGAGTGAGAAATACATCTTTACCTGAGTATCATGGCAAGATGAGTGAATGAACAAAGGACACAAAACTTGAAACTGCTGTAATTTAAAAAAATGGTATATATAAACATCCAATTAAATGTTTATGTGTTAAGGTAAAAAGGTTGCCTGTGATGAACCCACACATAATTATCTAAAGTTCCCCTTTGCACACCTAAGCATTTAAGCATCTTTCAGCTCAATGTTTTGGTATTTCAGGTATTAAGGAGTGTGTTATTTCCTACAGGAGTTGATTGATACCAAAAAAGTAAATCCGTTTATCATTTGGCCAGATAAAGGGCTCTAAAATGAAAGACAAACTTCCATCATGCAATTTAGAAACTCTGAATACTGTGGCCGCACCTGCCTCAAAACAGGAAGTGAGACCAACATCTAAATTAGCAAGTATAGTTTAAGAAGCAAATGGCAACAAACCCCAACAACAGCATTTCTATTTTAAACGATTGTAAAATGTATTATAATGGTGCCATTGTTGGTTTCCATAACAGCTGTGGTTACATTTAACAATCCTGTAAAGTGGCAGAGCCAAATGGGACGACACTATTTTTAAACTGCCAGCAAGATCCCAAAACTCTGCTGACAACAGCAGAGTGACACGTTGACCTGCATGACACCTACAGTATATGAATGTGAAACTCAATGCAGTTCTGACCTTTACATGCACAGTTGTTCTGATAAACATGCGTCACTTGTGCAGAGAGCTGTCACTTACTGTAAGTAATGTAACCCAAAGTGAGCTACAAATTCGAACAACACCTACTGGTTGAGTAACGGATTACATGTAAGGGGATTACATGTCAGGACACTAAAATAATTCAAAAAGGCTGAATTTTCTTTTGGGTTTTTCATTTAGGTTACTTCCATTCTTCTTTAAATGAAATATCTTCTTTTTTAAACCAAATATCTTGGTTTCTTCTTTTCTAAGGTGACATTGTTCTGTTGTCTAACAGAATACATGAACTGTACTACAAGTAAATGCCATCTTAATGATATTTTTTTTCACCTGTATTAATTTGCATTGCATAGCATTTGATATTAAAGAGGACCTATCATGCAAAATGCACCCTTTCATGTATTTTATACATAAACATGTTCCCCTCTGTGTAAAGTGATTCTGAAAGTTTCAGGAAAAAAGATTCGCTCACTTTTTGTCCCGATCCATTTATATAAAAACCTGTCTGAAAATGAGCTGATTTTGGCCACTTTATGATGTCATAACGATTTTTTGGCTTGTGTAACCATTAGCCAATCACCAACCAAGGTAACTACCGCCAGCCTTATTACCTGAATCTCCTCCGAGAGCACCATTGTGTTCTTTTTAACCAAATATCTCACAGAGGGGCGTTGGGAGTGGCCCCTTATTTTCATCTAAAGTAACAGACAGAGAATCAGCACTTTTGAAACAGGGCTGAAAGAGAGGGGATTATGGGATGCTACAATGGGTGATCTGCTTGTTATTTCGAGCCAAACACTTCAGAGACATGTTTTGTATATATCTGAGACCTATTGATGAAAAACAGTATAATAGGGGACCTTTAAGGTAATCCAAAAGTAACCAAGTAATCAGTTTACATTACAGTGATACTAGGGGTTACTGATTAAAAAAAATTGTAATTGTTGCGGAATACATTAGTAACCCTCCAAAATCTGTACGTTGCACATATTCCATCAAACACAGGTTAGTCAGCTAAGTAATCAGAAATAAAGGATAGGAGGGTAGAATCGAAAGTCCATAGTACACTTACTGTTAGTATGATATTTTGTTTGAAAAGGAGGACTTTTGAAAAAGGCCTGAATGTTTTGGAATTTACCGATATACTTTATCACCTTTATCCAAATAATGTAGAGATCATCCAGTGTATAAACATTGTATATCAGTGAATCAGCTCCGTGTTTGTTGCTTGTTCTCATCTCTGATAAAAACAGCAAAGCAAAAAGGCCCAAGGCAAAGTTGAAAATAAATCAAATGTTCTTTTTCAAGTGTGAAATTTGCATTCTCAGGCAGCAATATTTGTGTCTAGGCTTGCCACACACACACACACACACACACACACACACACACACACACACACACACACACACACACACACACACACACACACACACACACACAGGCTTGCCACACACACACACACACACACACACACACACACACACACACACACACACACACACACACACACACACACACACACACACACACACACACACACATGCACACACACAACACACGTATGCAACAACATCCTACAGTACGAACATTGCATCACATGGTACAAAATATTCTCATCAAGTCACTACATGCAGCGACAAAAGTTTAGAAGAAGAAGAAGATTTCAATTTATTGATCCCCCGAGGGGGAAATTCAGTTTTCCACTCTGTTATATATACATGAACATTGAATACAGTTTGTTGTACAAATACACACAGTTATATTCACACATGCACATGCAGTTGAGAGGATCCAGAGCGGAGAGGCAGCCTGTCTAGCCAGCACCAGTGACCAGTTGGGGGTTCACCTCGACAGTGGCCCATGAGGTGAACTGGCTCCTCTCTAGTTCCAGTCCATAGTACACTTACTGTTAGTATGATATTTTGTTTGAAAAGGAGGACTTTTGAAAAAGGCCTGAATGTTTTGGAATTTACCGATATACTTTATCACCTTTATCCAAATAATGTAGAGATCCTCCAGTGTATAAACATTGTATATCAGTTCACCTCGACAGTGGCCCATGAGGTGAACTGGCTCCTCTCTAGTTCCAGTCCACACGGCCTATCTTTGGTCCAATCGGGACGTAAACCGGTGACCCTTCGATCCATAGTGCAAAACCTTACAGACTAAACCACTGCAGTTAGTAGTATGTGGTTGGGAAATGAGTCATGTTTACACCATTACAATTATGGAAGAGGAAGGATGTTCTATGTGTGGAAATAGTATTGAAAAGCCAATGATTCAGAACTGAGAGGAAAGTGATTGAGTCAGCACTAAGACTCTTAGCTATTCTATTAAAAAACATTATTAAAATGTTCTTCTTTAGCAGAAATAACACATAAATGGCTTTAATTCAGGATTTACATTCGCATATCAGATATATGAAAATAAAAAAATATATATATTAATTTATATTAGAAACCCAAAACTTTGAGAATGACGTGACTGCATCTGCATTGACATTTCCATCTGAAAAGGCTGCATTTTAATCAGTTATTAGTAGAGCGAGGAGTGCAGGTAATGGGCAAATTGATACAATGTTGCTGAGGTCTATATGGCAAGGCCAGAGAGCACTTGAAAAATCATATGATGGACTCCATCAGCCTTTCCGCTGAAAAATATAATGAGAATTTGGCAGAAATAGCTGGATGCAAGGGATTTTCAATTAACTTGCTTTCCTGTTTCCCCCCAACGACTGAGTCTTAACAATGCTTGCAATGTAGCTCTATGGCAGGGGTGTCCAAACTACAGCCTGGGGGCCAACTGTGGTCCGTTGTCAATTTTGAAATGGCCCTCAGCAAATTCTAAAAGTACAATGATATATGGCCCACAAACTTGTGCTTGTCTTATGTTGTACTTCTTAAATATATATGTACAAATATATTACACAGTATTCATGTGTTAATAAGTCTATTCAGCGAATCTTAGTTGATAAAAAAATCCCAATCATTTAATTACATAGTAAGCTTGAAATATACCCTTCATATTTCCCCTTATTATAAGCAATCTGAGGCTTCTGTTATATATATATATTGAAAGCTGTGATGAAGGCTATTTTTTTCTTAAAGCATATTCAAGTATCAAGCATAATTTGCCTACATTTGATAGATTTAGCTAGCTTAAAACTTAACTAATGAGGCAATATACCTCACCTCTAGTGAGGGGCCCAGCCATTAGTACATTTGTCTGTATGTGGCCCACAGTAAAAAAAGTTTGGACACCCCTGCTCTATAATAATAATAATAATATTAATGGGTTTCATTTGTAATGCGCTTCATATTTGAGGTGCTCCAAGCAGTGAGCATGGAACAATATAAAACAGTACACAACATGGTAGAATGAATACTAGTAATTGCTCTATCGCAATGTCAGTCTGTTGTTTCTGTGGTTTTGCAAGATTGTTCGAATTAATAAGCAGCCCCGTGCGTATTGTAGGAAAGCAAGACAATAAATGGCAAAGATATGTAGAAAATAAACGTATTTGAGATAAGTCCAAAACAAAGGTTATGTGGGAGAAAATACGTCCAGCTAAACGTAATTGAGAATGCAGTTTAGTTCTGTGGGAACTTAATTTTGAGGAGACAGGGTTGCACACAGCACAATTAGAATTTGGAACAGAAATGTATTGTTTCCAGGTGATGACTGCTACTGACCTGGTGTGACTCACTTTTTTTATAGAGCCAGTTTGATGTTGATGTTTTTAGTTTTGAGTGAAATATATCATCAGCTGAAAATGTGGTTCACAAATTTATTTTCAGTCCTTATTACTTGAGTAGTTACTTACATTAACTTTAGCACAATAATCATGTGAAAGATACATTTGTAAAAACACTGCAAACCTGATTAGGTTTACTTTGTGCTAATAAGAAAATCATCAAGATATGAAGCTTACCAAGATGGTGAACATACAGTATGCTCGCTTGTTTTTGTAGTTCCCCTCTTCTTTTATCGTACATTTAAAAACTAAAAACTTTACATTTTTTCAATAAATACAGCATACAGTATGTTGGCTTTAACTGATATCTTGTTATATTGCAGATCTGACTTACAGTAAGAGATGATCACATTCCCAATATTCGGTAATGAAACAAAGCTCTTTCTTGTGCACATACCAACTGCAAAACAATTAACAGCACACAGCGCAAAAAACAGCAACAAACCAAAGACCAACAAGTCAAAGAGACAACAGTATTTTTTTTAATGACCATTCACTGGTGAGGCCATGTGAATACATGTTTTTCAAGTTAAGACTGGATGAGTAGCATTTCTGGAGACATGAACGTCTCCCAGCCATTAAGCTGCCTTTAAGAGAACAACAGAACACAGTGTGCTTCTACTGTACTGTATTTACTCAACTGGGGATACAAAAGGCTTATCTTACAACAACGTAAATTGACAGTTGTGCTTGAGGAGGCATTATTTATTCAATTTCACAACTTTATATTTTCTCTGAGGGAACAGTCTTGCATAAACACAATGTTCTCTTTGTTAAAAAAAACATCTGTTACATTTGTATACAAGTGAAGTTTGGGGGACGATCGGACCCATGTCCATTGGAGTTACAGCGACATCGTGTTTTATGGCGAGGGATGCGTTTCCATGGAAACGGCATATTATGACACCCCATAATTGACATAGAGCTGTTGAGGGCCGGACCATTAACCATTATCTGAAGTCTGGTGCTGTTTTAGACCATTTTCATAGGTATCACAACAACATCGTGTTTTATGGCGAGGGATGCGTTTTCATGGAAACGGCATATGGTGAGATCTCAGATTTGGCGTAGAGCTGTTGAGGCATGTGTGGGGGAAACTTCTGTGTAGCAATGCAGTGGGAGTCACCGACTCAGGAAGGAGACACGGGGAAAGCTGGAGCTTTGATGTCAAACACTGATGGTTTATTTAGGAGCTTCGGCCGGAGAATTCACAAAACAAATCTGGAGTCAGAGGTTCTGACTGCACGGTAGAGTTGCCACGTCAATTCTGAAGAGCCTCTCTCTCGATAGACCTTTTAACTGGTTCAGAGAGAGTAATCAACATATTTGGGGAGATAGACTAAACAGCTGGGAACACTGAATCACTTGCGTCCGACGCTTATGGCCTCGAAGATTTCACACCTTGGAGTCCACAAACCCCAAGAAGGAAGTGTTCCAGCGTACCCACAACAATAAACCATTTGTGACCGAGAGTTGCCCGGTCATAAACTGGTAACAACAACATATGGCTGAAGCAGCCCCTTCCTAAAGGGAGATAACAGACGTCAGGGTTGGTCATAAACGTCAAAGGGCAAAAGGTGGATATCTAGGAGAATTATTCCCTAACAGCATGGACCGGTGATATACAAGTGAAGATTGGGGGACGATTGGACCGTGTCCATTGGAGTTACAGCGACATCGTGTTTTATGGCGAGGGATGCGTTGCCATAGTAACACTACATTACGTAACATCAGATTTGATGTAGAGCTGTTCAGGGCCACAGTGACCATCACGTGATGTTTGGTGGCGTTCTGAGCATGTCAGTTGGAGTTATGGCATCATCGTGTTCCATCACACAGGTGTTTATGTTTGAGCTAACGACGTTGTGACACACCTGTGCTTGAGCCCAGAGATCAAAGGTTTCCATGGTGATGTGCAGTAATCAGTGAGAGGAGAGCCTTTCCATTGTTCTGAATGAGAGATAAACCTCTTACATGTGAACGTTTTGTTGAAGAACCGTAACAGATATTGGTGAAATTTCAACGCGTGAAGCATCTCAAGGACCCTGAGCATCTGAAGTGTGCTTTTTGTATACTTTCGGGTCAATAATGTGGCCTTTTTGGTAGATTAACTAAAGGTGTGCAGCTGCTGCTGTGAGGAAAGATCAGCCTGAATTTACAATGGTTCTTAATAGCCGCGTTCACACCGCAGTACTTTTCCCACTTTAGTTCCGATATAGTTCCGAAATGTCGCGTTCACACCAAAAAGAGCCGGAACCCCCTTTTCCTATGGGGTAAAAAGGTTCCTATGTCTGATTGGCTGGGCGGAATGCAAACCACGCCCCGTAAAACTCCCAAAAAGTTTTGTGAAGCCGCCATTTTATTATCCTCGCATTAGCATTATTAGCATTAGCCCAGTGCACAAACGCAGAGAGACTAACTTATGGTAACACAAAAGAAAACATGGGAGCGGTGGAGATGAGGAGGTGTCGGCGTTCTGGCGATTTACTCGGAAGGCTTCAATCTGGTCAACTCCCAGATTTAGTCTGTATTTGTTTTGTTGCACTGATAAAAAAAAGAGTAATGCAGACATTTGCAAAGGGGTAAGGTTAGAGTCACATTGACTGAAGGGCTGTAACTGACCATTATTTTCCTTGTTCAATCTACCGACAATATTCTTGATTTAAATGTCTTGACAAATGACCAAAAGACATTTAGTTAAATATTATTAGCAATGTTTGATCATGATTAATCAATTAAAAAAAATCGTTTAGTTGACTGATCAGCAGGTCTATATCATTTTCAACTGATATTACTGCCTGTCAAGTACATAGGCCTATTCCAAATGTGTGTTACTCCAATACATTTTCTGACAGCAAACATCAGTAGTTCATTTTTAGATTAAGATTTTACATTTAAAACATTTACAAGCTTATAAAATATAATGTACAACTTTTGGTTTCCAATCTATTCGGCTTTAAATTATTTTCAAAAAGAAGGTGTCTGGTCTGGGCTTCAGATCCTTCTGAACTTATCATATGGTATTATTTTAATAACTATTAGAAGTAAAACTATCCAGAAATAGGAAAAAAAGTCCATAATGTGAGTAGTACTAATGTGTATTTTGTAGTAAAAAGTAGTTAATACGAACACATTTTTTATAGGACTTTACTTGTATTTGTGTATTTTAAAATTGTTGAACTGGTACTTTTATTTTGTTAAATAATGTACGCACTTGTTCCATTTATGAGCACAGTGCAGTGATGAAGCTCATTTGTTATTCATTGCTACCCTCTAGTGTTCAAAAGGAGGAAAAACAATAAAACCTGCAGAGGGATGCTCTTGTTCTCTGTTGACTATTTATTTGTGTGCACTGCGCTTGATCATTATGTACATCCCATGTATTGGTAAACAGAACTGAAAAGGAACACATGAACAGAATTTTTTACACAGTTTAGTAATACTTACAGCAGACAGGCAAACACATAACGTACAGTAGTCTGTGTCCAAATCGGATCACTTCCATACGCACCACAATTTCAAACAACACACATCCACTGACTACAATATAGAGCTTAGCTTTTTAACATAGCCGATAGATTGCAGGTAAAGAGTTCAGTCAGCGAGGGAGCTTATGAGGGTTATTTCACATGTAGTTCCTCAGTGTAAATAGAGCACAGAAGCACACACTACACACTTCCTGCGTCTGGTCAAGCAGTAGCCTTGAGTTCAGGGTCCAACATTTTCACCTTGAGACTCAGAGTCTTGTTCAGCGATGTATTTCAGCCAAAAAGCTCTGCCATGTAATCCATTCTGGGTCCCAAACCCAGTGGAAGAAACAGCACTTTAGAAGTCATACTTTATTTCCAGTGTTCAGTATTGAGTCAAAGTCCGAAACACACATGAACAAACTTGGAGTCCTGGGTATGAATGAAGTCAAACCAAGGGAGATAAACCACATGACGGTTAAAAAGGATTTCCAAAACAGAGAGTATGAAAACAGTAATGATATAAAGAGTGGTTTATGAACATGTCTCGGTAGATATTCTGCCTTATTAGCTTTTGTGAAAATTGAGTTTAAACAGGGGGTTACAGTAGAGCTCTGTCAATCACTCGAAGCTGTAAGGTAAGGATGTTGTAAATAAAATGTCAGAGAAATTGAGAATTGATTCAGTTTCAACTTACAATGAGTACATAAGTATTCTCTATCTTGCATATGTTTGCCAATTGCCGATGGACTTAATTTCAGAACCTTATAATACTTTCTACACAAAATGACAACACCAGTATTACAGTTTTTATCGTACAGAGGAACAATACCATCAGTATATTATTCAAACTATATGGAGAGAATTTAATCTGTTTTAGATTCAATCAATCAATTCAACTATTAAAAAATGCAACATTTTCTGTTACCTTTGATATGAAAGTGTGTCAGTAGAACTCAAGAGCACACAAAAAGCTGCATGATAATTACAAATAAAAGTGTCAGTGCTGTGATGTAAATGTAAACAAATGTAAACAAAGATACATAACAAGTCATTTTAAAAAACATTTTTGCAATCACTGCAAATCAGTGTTTTGATATAAGTCTTGAAATAACAGCAGATATGTAATACGAGCGATTTGAGAGAAATTAGTTTCACTAAAGCTCATTAATTCCCTCATATGATTTTACAGTATGAGAACATTTTCAATCCTGCGACTCGCAATTTAGGGACTTTGAATAGAAATGTCATTTGTAATAGATATTTCCACATCTGTTGTTTGGAAAATGTTATTGCAGACTATAAAAGCTATCATAGTCTGATATAGTCTCAGAAGACATTCCTGTGTTTTGTCAGTAAATGAGTAAAACAGTTCCCCGCAAATAACCCAAACAAGTCCTTTACATACATTATCTGACAACATGTGCAGTTAAATTTAACAAAAATAATTTAGCAGGCCTGACACATGAAACAATAGATAAAGACAAACAAAAATGAACAAATAAATAAATAACAATGGCTTTCCTTCAAAGGTGCACCGAGCAAAGTTTGTGCTTTCACACAGCTCGCCTGCAAAAAAACATGTGACTGTATGAGTGTGAAGCCTCAAGGTGCTTCAGGTATGGATCTGTACATGTGCTAATCCCAAAATACAGTATATAACCCTCGGTTCCCTGCAAACATGGGAACACACATCAAGAATCATTCACCTAAAGTCAAAACACCATAGTGTTAATCTGTTATATGTATATAAGGTTGGGAGCAGCCTTCTGATCTGTGTTTTCATTGAAGAGCCCCTTCATTTTCATTTTCATTCACTGTCAGCAGTTTTAAGATAATTAAGAAGCCGACCTGTAATCAGAAGCAGTGTCAGCAATTTGTAATTATTCTCTGCACTTTTTAAATGAGAAAGATTGTTTATTTGTACCTCCAACCACCCCTATTTTGGATGGAAAACCAATGTTTTGTGTGTAAGTGGCTTAAATTGATATGAAATGCTTACTTGTGCCTTACAGACTACCTGAATCCCCTTTTTAAAAGCAGTCTGTGACATGCTTGCTCAATTTACTCCCCGATGTATTTTTCTCTAATCTTGGTTGTCCACCGTCTCTTGTCACTTTTGATACATCTCCTCTGAATCAAGCATTTATTTTGTTTTTCTAGACGTCCCGGTGACTCCGCTTTGAATGCTGGGTTGGTTTCAGGGCTAAAGACACTCAACAAGGGAGGGTAATGTTGCACCACAAACATTCAGTAGGTAGGTTCATTAGAGCAGTCACTGGAGTTTTGTTGTCTTTTACTGTCTTTGTAGATCGACTGGATGTTCTGTGTTTGTTGAGAAGAGAGATATGCGTCAAAGCACAGATATAAAGGCGATGTTGGAGGAGGGGCTGTAGTCTGTCGACCAAAGGTGGTGACACACTTTTAGGGTTAGACGACAGACTCAGGAGGGACATCCTCTTCTCACTCACTTCCTCTCACTATTTATTCAGTAGAGGGGTTTTTGTCCTTGGCTGTCAAATTCTGACCAGGCGTCATTTAGTTCCATGAAAATCATCTTGGCATATTGTTCATAGGGCTGTCCTGTGGCCTGTGGGAAAGAAAGAGAAAGTGGTAACACACAGGAGAGTAACCTGAACACTTCTCCTCTTCTAGCCATATCCAAATGAGTAATGCAAAGCATCTGTTTTGCCTTTGCCAAACTTGATTGTCTCAATGGCAACAGTACAAATAAAAGGTTACAGATATAGAACAGGTCAAAAGAAATAAGGACATAAAAAAAAGAATCAATCATAATACCCAACTCAATTCAAAGATTGAAGCTTACACACAAATGCACAATAACATTTATCCTCCAAATGCTATCCTTGATACTTTTTAATGTTTATCAATGATCAGTTGTCACATTTTAAACAAATCAGTAATTTTGTATTACTACTTGTATTTTGCATCTGTATCTATAAAGTCTAGTTTGTTGCTTTTTATTCTAATGTTTTAGTTTTTAATTATTTGATTGTTTTGTGTCCTTGGTGCTAGAAAAACACTTAGCAATACATTTTTTAAATGTTTTTACTAAAAGTATTATTTTTGTTGTTGTTGTCATGGCTGTGCAGATCAAGTTGGTTCAAGGGGAAGGGTTACAACTTCAAAACTTAAATCAGGTTTTAACAAAAAGAGCAAGATATACAGTATATATTTCTGACAGGGAACATAGAGTTTGTGGGACCCCAAACAATGAAAAGAAATGTCAATAAAAACAGGGTGGATTGAAGAGAACTTTGATATAGGGACAGAGGGATTTACATACTGTATCTCCTAGCATGCATACAAGTAAATATCCTCACTTCTCAGTCATCATTAATATTATTATTATTATTATTATGAAGTCCACTAGCACATGTGTCTCACCTTATCTGGGTGCACGACCAGGACTGCTTTGCGGTAGACCTTCTTGACCTGTTCTGGCGTGACCAGGTCAGCCATGCCTACAGGCTTCCAGCGTGTCTCCCCCTCCCACAGCACCGTGTGCATGGTGGACAGTAGAGCGCGGATGTTACGCTCCTTCCCCTCGATCCAGTCCAGAATCTGGGTCACAAACAGGGAGAGAGGAGAGGGCCATGAGCCAGTGATGCCAAGATTTGGGACAATTATTAGCAGAAATGCTTTGATGATGGTTCCTGGCTCTGGTGAAATGTTTTTGAAGGAGATATTAGGGGAACCAAAGTTTCATCGTGGGAGACCTATATTGGTCGCTTCATTAATTCTGAAACAACCAGAAAGGCTTTAACAGCCAAAGCTAAACTAAATGAAATTATGATAAAAACCTAGTGAACTGATGTCAAACCATAATTCTCCTCGGATATAGTCACATGACTTTATGGAGTTACTCACAGAAACTTTGACAGCAAATAAACAAACCAACACTTATTTCTATGACTAACCAAATGTAACTCAATTAAACTTAAAGTGGACCTATTATGCTATATTGGAAAAATATGTTGTAGGGCCATACCTATAAAAAACATGTCTGTGAAGTTTTTTGCTTAAAATACCAAACAGTTCACCCATTGTAGCCATGCCTCATACTGCTCATACCCCTCTTTTGCAGCCCTGTTAGAGAAACGCGGATTTTAAGTCCTTAAAAAAAAAAAGAGGAGGCGGAGCTAATGCCTGATCAGAATTCTACCGGAGATAAAGTTAAATTCTGCTGTGATAAAACGCCATCAAGGATTATTTCTGAAACAGTATGGAGCTCAAATGCTTTTTCTCTTGCGGGTTTATCACAAGGTGAGTTCCTTTTTTTATTTCCTGCTTTTTAAACACATGTGCTCTTCAGTACAGGTTAGCTCTGAGTGTTAGCGAGGCTTGCTAATGTAAACAAAGACGAGATTACGTCCAAAACACGCCAGGCATTGTTTCTGATAGCAATTTTCTGTGGGTCCGCTGCCGATTTGACGTCAGATCGGCAGCAAATCTGTATCCGCTCATTGTACCCCTGTTTTTAAAAGATTTGGGTACGGAGGAAAAGAGAGAGGGTTTTATTTTCTGACGCTGCGTGAGTTCCCCAACGCACCGGGGACACATATTTATGTATAAAAGACATCACAAAGTGCATTTTGCATGATAGGTCCCCTTTAAGAAAAAAACCTGCCTTTATTTTCTCAGGGTCCATCTCTTTGGCCATCTCCTCCTTCCTCATCTCTGCTATAGTCCTGGGCCCTTTCTTCTCTTTGGTCCCAGCGAAGCCCTGACCAGACAGCAGGTCATCAAAGTTGGCATTCACGACTTTCGGCTTAGTACCTGGCACACAGGGTAACAAACAGAAAGTCAAAAATACATACTTTTAAAGATAATCCGTCACTTATTGTATGTTTCTGAACAACTAGATCCAATGTACTCTTTCTGGCAGATCCATTTCTACAGCATCAAAAGGTTAATGTATACAGAAATCAAGTCTAAATATTACACCTACCTCTCTGCTCTCTCTTCTAAATATAGTATTTTTTTTTTTTTTTTTTAATAGTACATTCATTTTGAACCATTTTGGCAAATAATGTTAAATATCTCATGCATAAAGAATTAAACACACTCCAAACTTTCTAAACTCCAAGCAAACTGCATAATGACAGACAGTATCAAATCCAAGTCCCCTTCTCCTGCTTACCCATGCTAGCCTGTGCTTTAACCGCTGCGCTGGGCGAGCCCCCTCCCATTGCTGAGAAGCTGACATTGTAGTTGGGTCGGCCCCCGGGCGATGCGTGAGGCATGGGGGTGTGGCTGGGGCTGGGCTTTGGCTGCGGGGCGGGGCCCGGTCCTTGGGGTTGCCATCCTCCGCCAGCTCCAGCACCTGGCTGCCACGAGGGGAAGCCTGCTCCTGGGTTGGACTGCCACCCCTCTGCATGCTGGGGAGACGGGGGTGGTCGGGAAGGGGAGCCCATGGGAGGGATGGGAGGGATGGGAGGGATGGGAGGGATGGAAGGGGTAGGCCCAGTAGGAGTGGTCGGTTTGCTGGAGAAGCCAGAGCCTGCAATTGTAAAAAACGGAGATAATGACATGAGATAAAAATATCGGAGTCGTGTTGGGCTTCAGCAAATTTTCAGTGACTGACCTCCACCGAGGTTGCCTAAGTCAGCGAATGGGTCCAAGTTTGGCTTGGATTGGTGGGTGGGGGTGCTGTTGACTGAGCCTGTGGGGCTCGTAGTGGCTGACCGACTTCCCATACTAAAGCCTGCTCCTGGATAAATCAACAAACAATGCATATACGTTTTAGAGTGTTTTTTTACTCTTCAGTATTTTTTTTCAGTGACGAATTGGCTCGAAATGAACTTCCCTCGATTTAAGTATTAGAACATTCAGTGTGTGTGTGTGTGTGTGTGTGTGTGTGTGTGTGTGTGTGTGTGTGTGTGTGTGTGTGTGTGTGTGTGTGTGTGTGTGTGTGTGTGTGTGTGTTACTGGTCTCTACCTGTGCTTGTAGTAGCGGGTCTGTTCCAGTCCCACCCTCCCTTTGCATTTTGCTGCTGAATGTTGACGGTTGGGGTGCTTGGTGGGACGGGGGAGTTTCGGCCTACAGGAAAATATAAAGGTTAGTCCAAGACTGAACACACAATGAAGAGGAACTGAGCAACAGGAATCCAGACAGTCAAAGAAAATGATAAGTCATAAAGCGTTACTAGCGGATGTTTGAAGTCTGAATGGATCTGGTGTTACAGTCGTTCTTGAAACTACATTTACTGTTGATATATTCCTTGCTCTAAGACAAAAAAGTGTCATACCAAACTGCGATGATCATGTTCAATTTATTCGTGGTAAGCCTCTGACCGAATATGTGCTTCTCTTGTTGGTTTTGTTGGTATATTATCCTTTTGTCAAGAGCCAAAAAACGTGTATTAAATACTTGAAATAGAAGACGGCAAATTCTACTAAATATGTATAAGGCTTGTTCAGACCGGTTTTTACAAGCATTAGTGCAAGTTAAGGTTGGGCTCAGGCCAACATGTACATTAAATACTGTAAATTTAGAATTAGCAATATACATCAAAGATTAAAAAGCATATTGATAATGTTCTGGTCTTGATTCATTATGCACAGACTCCTCTGTAGAAAGTGTTGAATCGCAAGAAATGTCAGCAGGCTGAAAAAGTTGTTTCATAGAAACATAAAACACAAGTGCTGGGGTGACATGAAGCCTGTGCAATCTGCATGCAATACTAATCAGACATGCTTCAAACACTTGTAAAACATAATAATTTCCAAACATACAGCAGCAATAATATACAGGCTCACTCTTGCAAGCAAGCGTGTGATTAAGCAATGAGAAGTGCAAAATTATGAGAACGGAAAAAGACATTTATAACAGTGCAGGCTCATGCATTTTGGGGAAACATTTTTAAGGCATAGCAGCAGACACTCACTAACTTGCCTTAGCTTAATATGGAGTCTTCAACTAAATATAAAATGCTGTGAGAGTGTTCAGCAGCAGAAGCATGCCTTACCCGAGCTTTTAGGCTGCAGGGTGGGTGATGGAGAGCGAGCAGCATGCAGGAAGGGGTCTGGCTGCCCCACGTTACCTGTTGCAAGGAATGAACCCATCATGTCCTGAGGCTTAGGCATGGGACCTGCCCCGAAGGGATCAAATGCTGAGGGAAACAAACAAAAAAATAATCTTATTCTGTTACTCTATTAAATTACATAGCCTAACTAGTTTATGTTGTTTCATTTAAAGGTCCCATGTCATGGCCATTTCTACTGATCATAATTCCATTGTTGAGGTATACTAAAATAGATTTATATTGTGCAATTTTCCAAAATCACATTGGTTTCTCATACAGCATCTCTGTATAGTATGTGTATACACTCTCTGTCCTAAACGGCTTGTTGGAGCTCCTTCCCCCCCCTCCCTATGAGCCCAGTGGCCATCTGCGAGACAGCGAGACAGCGAGACACAGCGAAACCCAGCCCGAACACACACACACACACGCAGCCTGGCTGGGAGTTTGTGTGTGTGCTCACACACCGACTCACAGCCTCGCCGCGTCCCGCCGCCTCAGGGAGGAGAAATCGGCTGAGCTGCAGCTGAGAAAAGATTGAGTGTGTGAGGAAGTCCGCGGATTGGTCCAACGTAACGGCTCCGCGGACGTAACATAACGGCTGCATGGATTGGTCCATTTGGACCAATGGGTCCATTTGGGTATGGGCACGTCACTGTACCCAGGAAGAAAACAATGGAAAAAGAGAAATCTCCAACGAGGCGTTCTGGGGCAGCATAGCAGGTATTTTCTGTGTTAGAGTTTTACTCGCTACAGGGTGTACTTTGTGACTTTGCAGACCGTTTACATGCATAGAAACCTTCATAACACACAAGGGGACGGGTAATAACTTGAAAAGCATGACATGGGACCTTTAATGTATTACTTTTTGCAATTTAAATGTGTAGTGTTACTGGAATTCTTTGAATAGTATATATTTAAAAAATGATCCTAACAGTTTTTTTACGTGACAAAAGAATAATTATCATCTAGCATTTTCTATTTTCCAATAAATCTTTGATTGTTTTCATTACATATTGTAAAATAAACGTTATTGTTCTTACTTTCCGAAGGTCTACTAATTGATTTATTTCTTCTAAGAACCTACTTTTTGATCCTTCATTTTCATGACCCCATTTTAATTCATAAACTTGTGTAAGCGTGACAAAATCATCTTAATTTATGTTCCAATTACACTCTGTTGAAAACCATGAGATGTGAAGATTTAACCACATATCATACTGTATAATGTGGTTAAGAGCGACAAAGAATAAGAAGGGAATTTCATTCATACTGTAGGTAACAATATCAATATTAGGATATATAATAAACCCCACATTTGTAGTAAGGAGTCTAATTGCAATATCACATGTAAATATGTGTTTCATTGAAATGTACTTCAAGTTATCTCACCTGTTGGTGCCGGTGAGGGACATGGCGAGGCAGTGTTTGGGACTACTTTATGTGGTGTGGACTGGGCAGATGACCCCCCACTGGTTGGCTGGGGTGGGCCCCCGAACAAGTCCCCGAGAAGGTCAGTTGCGGCTGCAGCGGACGGGGGCTGAGATGAAGGACGGTTGATCCCCGCCCCATCGAGGCCAAGAAGATCCACTTCCTCTGCAGGTGCAGGGGCGGCAGGCATTGGAGCAGGGGGGTCGGGTCTTTGGGGGGCCGTGCTGGCGTTGCTTCGCTGGCTGGAGAGAGACAGCATCTCATCATCCGAGGGCTCGCTCTCCTCGCCGTGAGCCCGACCTTCTGCACCTCCTTGAGGCCGACTTGGCTCTGCAGGAGGATGAAACATAGAAAGAAGGAGGTAGAGAAAGAACGAGTCAAAGGAAATGTATTTAATATCCCAATGAGAAAGAGTCAAGGGGTGAAAGTAAAGAGAAATATCACAGACCAAGGAAATTAATTGGGGTAACAAAGACAGAAATATAAAGGAGGTTAAGAGAAAAAAAGGAAGGAATAATGGGCAATTACATAGGTAATCTCTGCTACATGCACCAACAATTCTGCTGATACTATATTCTATAATGGACTATGCTTTAAAAGAAGGGTTGGGCAGTATGACTATAAACCTAAGCTACTATTAGTTTTTTTTTCTTCACTTTGATAGAACATTTAACATTTTTCCCACCTATAGCTGCACTGGGCTTAGGTGCTTTTTACCCAGTTTCTCAATATTTGTCTGGATACAGGGAGAATATAGATTGGTCCACAAGGTATTAGGAGATGTTTGTAAGGGGAATTACTAACACTAGTAGGCCTAATGTATTCAGATACCCAGCTGATGGGTATCTGTGCCAGAAACTGAACAATTACAGTATGGGGTCTATTTCAATTCAATCAATACAGGTTTTAAATGGAAACAGTCAAGTGTTTTTCCAATTACAGAATATGAATTAGTTAAAAGGATCAATGATCTCTCTAGATTTTTTTGGTAGATGTGATTGAATTGAACTCATCCCAGGGAAACTACAGTACAGGTCTGTGGTCGCCATTACTGTCTTACCCTCCAGATCCAATCCCTCCATCTCATCTTGTAGGAACAAAAATGAAAGTTAATTAATTAGTGTGTTTGTGCAAGTGTGAGCTTTTGTGTTTTTGGTTATATAGCTACACTATTTTCCTAACGTATCCATGATATTCATCAGTTCTGCACCAGCTCAAACATTTGTACAGAACAATGTGTGTATTGTTAATGTAATATATATCAACCCAGTCTCACGGCATTTCGTGTTATAGTCACGAAATTAATTTAATCTATTGATTCGTGTTCACCAACACGATTTTCGCATTTTTTTCGTGTCACACAGAACGATTTTAAAAGCAATGTATTTCTATTGGTAGTATGTTTCGTGCCTGCACCACGTCTTTTTGTCCGGTCGGGTCTTGGAATACCAGAAGCTGTGTGGTTCATAAAAACATTTTCTTACTCAATATCTTACCCTAAGCCTAACCCTATCCCTTTTTATTTTAAATTGTATAATGTCTGAGTTTTGTTGCCGTCCGTGAGGAAAAGAAATGGGGCAAAGAGCCTCAGAATACTGAAATCTGTATTTTTTGTCATCTCTTTTTCCTTCTAATTTGTTATTATTTGGTGCAGGCACGAAACATACTACCAATAGAAATACATTGCTTCTAAAATCGTTCTGTGTCAGAATACTGAAATCTGTAATTTTTTTAATCTGTTTTTCCTTCTAATTTGTTATTATTTACATTGCTTTTAAAATCGTTCTGTGTGACACGAAAAAAATGGCGAAATCGTGTTGGTGAACACGAATCAATAGATTAATTTCGTGACTATAACACGAAATGCAGTGAGACTGTGTTGGATATATATGTAAATGTGGTTTAGTGATGATTTATTAGGCTATTCAGTTGATTTTTTATCCCTGTGGGCACCAGTCTGAGTTATAGACTTTCTATGTTTGGCTAGCATCAGAGTTACCTTAAGGTTATGAGTATTTTGAAGTAGCTAATGCTTAAATGTTAGCAATGAACCACTTTGATTTTACATCACATTCAGGTTAGGAAGCTCTAACCAGTAAAGCAAGTAATGTAAAGACAAAAAGTGTCCTAATGTTATGTTAACAAGATAAAGTATACTGTGTACAGTTCCACAGGAATTCATGTAGCTAATGTTACACACAAATCGGGCAAGGTTACTAGCTAGCTAACTAGCTGGTGTCCTGCTAGCTTGTGTTACTCCTTGTGTTTTCTCATTGAGGTTGTGAGCTGAAACTTGATACAGGTCCATATTTTTGGTGCAGCCACTAATTGACTTTATTTCTAATTATATAGTTGATTGTAAAATGTGACATCTTCGTCCCCTAAATAAAGATCAACGACCTTTTAACAAATGGGCCAACAGCTACCACAGTACAGCCCTTTTGTATCAGAGCCATGAGATAGTATGTTGTGATTGAATTAACAATATAATCTCCATTTTGATCTTTGTTTATGTGACAAGCATTTAGTTGCCAAGCCAATATTGAACTATGAACAGAAAACCCTAATATCTTTATGATAGAGCTTTTCAGAAAGGCTGATTAAAGACAATAACACACAAAAGTTCATGGAGCATAGCATATAGCTTCCCATCTAAAGTGTGTTTTGCAGTATGTCTATGTTATTGATAAAAAAATGTGTGCAGTTCAAATTAGCAGAGGCAGTTTAGTACCCAGTGTAAGCTACCCATCCCAACGTTACCAGCGATAGCAAGGGCGTCCTGATTTTCCTGGTGGCAGGTGAAGAGCACATTGGGGTTGAGGTCTTTACAGGGGAACTGCTCCCAAGGCGGCGTCAGGTCTTTCTGCTTGTCCACCCCCTCTACTTCCACGTCCAGTATCACATGGAAAAGCTGGGGATACTTCTCAGGAGAGTCACATGCATCCAGCTCTGGTCTGACAGGGAAAATGTATGTTTGTTAGAGTGAGAGGGAAAACAGACTGTACTCAGCAGGGTTTGTTTTTCTTCCATTCTCATATATGTTATCAAATAGAAAAAAAGTCCTTACTTGCTAAACTTTAGCACGGTGGTACCAGGAGCAATGAAGCCAGTATGGAACTGAATCTGGAAGATCTGTGTGTTGGAAACCTAATAACAGCAGATCAAATGCTTGGACCATGTGCTTTTGTAGTGTACCATTCTTAGTTGCATCAATAGTAAAATGCATTGTTGTATCACATGTTGCTTTGCAATCCTTAATACATCTATTTTCATAGATTTAGCAATAATTCCTTACAACAATTTACCTATCATATTAATATATTTGACAGTTTGTGTGTCTGTGACTGACTCAAAGATGTTCAATTGAGTAGCAGCCCCATCCTGAGACTGTTTGATGATAATAGTTCAATATAATATATCTTGTGCAAACAACATTATCATTGTGAAAAAGGCAAATTAAATTGACCTTGGCCTGGAGACGTCCTCCGATGGTCGACCTCATGTGGTACACTGAAACAACGACGTCGCCTTGCACACTCGCACCTAGAGGAAAGGCAATCTTACCCTCTTGGATCCTGTGCTCTCTGGATATGAAGAGTGTGTGGGAGGGAAAAAAACATGGGCAAATTAGAGAGAGACAAAGAAAGATGGGAGTGGAGCATAAGGAATAAAAAGCAGGATGTAAGTCTCTGTGATTATACCTTCAAATGTATCATAA
This sequence comes from Trematomus bernacchii, assembly GCF_902827165.1. NCBI lineage: Eukaryota > Metazoa > Chordata > Actinopteri > Perciformes > Nototheniidae > Trematomus > Trematomus bernacchii. The sequence goes on from NW_022987739.1 coordinate 15,129,989, forward strand.
ATACAAGTATAGATTCCTATTTAAGGCTTATACAATTAAAATAAGATAGTGCTGCCCCTACCTCATCCTCTCGTACTCCTGTGCAGTGCTGAAGATCTTTGTCTCTCCAATAAGGACATCACAGAAAGGCCGACAGCCGCTACGCTGCTTGTTAAAGCAGGGTACTGGACTTATTGTAAGACCCTTGATCATCAAGGGCTTGGAATGGGGTAGACTGGGCTTCTCCGATACCATGCTGCACACATAGCCTATGTACCTGCATGGAGAGAAAGAAAGATAATCGCTTAAATTCTGTGTTAGTTTTCAATGTCAAATGCTTCACTTTGTGTTTTGTTATGTGTGTACGATAAGGATGAGTTATTGCTGCCATTTCCATAAACTCTTATTCATTTTGCACTGAAACTCTAACAAGGACTGATAAATGATACAGAACTGGCTGGCAGGGTATTAAAATGTCCATCCTTGAGGGGCGGCCAGCTCTTGGTATAACCTGCTGATTAAGTAAATGTTACGAACCTCAAAAACTGTTGTTGTAATCTCTTGGTAAAAAAGCAATCCCCCCTTCTCCTACTTCGTCTTACATTTTTTATTCCCATGTTCCTTTGCTTCTTTTCCCCTTTTATATTTCTAATTCTCTGTCACCCACACATATAAAGTATATTCGTTGAAACGGACCTGCGGTGTGAGGGCCACAGGCCAGATCCTGGTCTCTTGGCGCTGAGCAGCTGCATGGCAGGAACTGGATTGTTGAAGAGGTGGCAGAAGCAGAACATGGCACAAACCAAAACACCCGAGGGACCCCGACCATCCTATAAACACAAAGCAAATGATATGCTGGGTAACTATTATATTTTAAAGCTTCAATAATATACTGTTTAGTGATTTCTGCCATGCAATTGAACCCCTGCACAGCGTGTAGGGCCATGAATAGATCCAGCCACTGAACATTGTGACTTTATCTCAGACAAGACACAGGTCTGTGAAAAACTGTTAAAGTTGAAGCTGCCTACTGTATGTTATAGCACAAAGAAGTTCATTTAATACTTAAGTGTACAAAAATTACTAATGAAGACGTGTCCAAACAGACCAACTCTAAAAACACCTGTAGTAGATTCCTTCTGAATGAAGTCAATGTTCCTCTGAATGAAGCCAATGTTATAAATCTTCTCTGAGTTCACTTAAGGTTACAGGGGGACAAAACATTCTTGTGATCCGGAGCAGAGAAAAAAACAGATGGACCCGTTTGGGGGAAGTTATGTAACTTGGAACTGTTTGCCAAGACCCAGCCAAAACAAAGTGACTTGGCAATAACATGGTCTCCCACATTCCAGTGTACAGTGTGGCTATCACTTATTTAGAACAGACAGAAAGACCTGTTTCATTGAGTACTTCATTAGTGATTGTGTTGCGAAACATTTGTATTTAGGGTTTAAGCTGTGCTTGAAATATGCCTGACAGTTTTAAAGCTTTAAAGGGTTATCATCTTACTAAAAGTGAAACTGTATGAAACAACAGTTTGAATAATTTTCTTAAAGGGGCCCTATTATGCTATTTACTGTCCCAATTTTAATCACCATGTTTTATACCCGTTTTCCCTTTTAGATTTAAGTTGATATTTTTAACATCAAGACTAAAGTTTCTCAAAAGTGCTTTTTGATATAATGACACAGCCAAGATGACAAATCCTTTGCGTTGACAACTAAATGTATGTGGCACGAAACACTGTAGTTTAAAATACCTTAGAAATCAATTGATTTTGAGTTTTAATGTGTCTGTCTATATTCAGTCAATTAAAACACAACCCGAAAAACATGGAGATGTGTTTTGGGACAACCCAAACAGGTGCTTCACAGTAAGATAACCTTACTTATGCAGTTATAGTAAACTAAATGGCAATGCACAAAGTCAGGCCAACAATGAACAAATATGAAAAAAGTGTATGATATGTATATGATGAGCATCGTCTTACCGAGCAGGTGATGACACACACATTCTTGGGATTCTGTTTGAGCCAGTTGTGCATGTTTTTACACACAGCAAAAAGGTTGTGGAGGCTGGGAGCCTGACGAGAAGGCCAGTTACACTCGGAAACCTGGAAAGAATTTGGAGCAAAATATAAGATAGGGGGATGAGGGAAACAGGCAGTGACACGGAAACAGAGGAGGCAAATGTAAACAAGCATATGAAGGCAGGGAGAAAGAGGGAAGAAGTAAGGTAAAGAAATAGGAAGATATGTGAGAGATACAGCGACCTCCACAAGCAGACAGGGGGCCATATTCGCCGTGTTAACGCCACAGATTGACTTTTCAGCTTTTTTGGATGTTTTCTGTCAGAGGGTGACAGTGGCAATCTATAGATATTTGACTCCTACAATCTGTGCTAAATGCTAAATGACACAAACCAAAGACCCTATGCTGAGGTTAGTCATAACCATAAGATGGGATAGAATAATAGAAATAGAGCATTCAGATTCAAATCTTGCTTTGTAAATGGAGATTTACAGTAGCTGGAACACTTTTAGTAGTTACCAATAAAGAAATATTTATCCAAAGACAAGTAGTTATTCCTGAAGTTAACAATGTAAATGATGCATGTTGAATTGCTGCTGTGTTACATGTTTTGGACTGAACATTTCAAAAACAATACTAATTATTAAAATAAATGTATATATTATAATTTGTATTTTGTTCATTGCAGATATTGTAATAATATCATGGAGTACATCCTCAAAGCATGATAGGTGAGTTAAGTGATGTAAGCACTATTTGATATTCACTGGGAACTATTCCACTTATTTTCAAAAGATACCACTCCTCCTCATTTTAGATTTTTTTTGCGGGGGGTTTGACAGACATTTTTGAAGACTGTGATCTTATTTGCATGTTGCTCCTGTGTAGTAGAGTAGCATCCAGCCCATTTAACAGAGCTATAGCAAATGCAACAATGCATTTGTGTAGAAGAGAACCAAATGTAACGCGTCACAAATGTTTTACCGGCATGTGAGGGAGGTGGAGTGGGGATAATTTTTGCTTCAGGCTGCTACGCTCACATGCTCTGCCAGGTGTCAGTAAAGTAAAGGAATATATCATGTTTAGGACAATATGATAGTTGCATGACATTTTGCCTTTTTGGAAAATAAATGACTATTTTGGAAAATTCGAAATACACAAAGCATGTTTATTCATTTTAAATTGGGTTTCTGTTCACATGAAGTCTAATATTCACTTTTTATGTAAGAGGCCTCTATTAAAGGTGGGGTAGGTAATTTTGGAGAAACCAGCTCGAGTGTGCTAGAATTTGAAAATACACAGCCGGAAAAAATCTGCCACTTCCTTACAGAGCCCCTCCTCCAACACACACGAACGCGCACATGACCAATGAGGGCACTAGATAAGTTTGTGCACAGATGGAAGGCTGACAGGCAGGTAGGCCATCCAGTTATTTTAGCCGGGCCGGCTAAAATGATTGGTCGTACTTTTTACAGTACTACGGCTTCCACAGATGACATTTTTTGTATGGATTTTTTGTCAAAGCACTTAAGATATTCATTGCTATCGGGATGTTTAGAGCATTCCATGGAATATAACAAAAAGTGTATCTCGAGCCGGTTTCTCAAACTTACCTACCCCACCTTTAACTCCTGAGGAATTATCTGTCTGATAAAAGTTTGTTTGTTAAAAACAGTCTGTCTGCTGTTTGGTGTTGGACAGTTAATGTACAGCGGATGCTAAAATAACTCTGTAGAGTTGTTGGGTATGACAGAGTATGAGTCAGAAGTGATACTTCTCTGAGCGTTTGGCACAACTTGCTACCGAGTGGGTGAAAAAATTATTTAATGCAGATTAAAATTAGAGGGAAAACTAATTAGAGACTTCTTTCTGAATGCTTCCATCGCTTATAAGCAAATGTAGCAATGGCCTGACTTTAAATATTAGCTGACCAAAAATAGCCGTCAAACTTCTCATATCTCACTCTAGTGTTATAATAATCTGAAGAAAAAGATATGCACCTACCAATAACTACATTTATATCAAAAACAAATACATCTGTAATGGCTTCATGAGGCAGAATCAAACTCACCCTGTTGGAGAATTTGGCACCGCGGTAGTTACGCTGTGACAGATTGAAGACAGTGTAATGGTCGGCATGGCGACTGTCGAGGAAGGAGCGAATGTCCTCTACGTGGTTCTGGTAGCCAATCTGCACTGACTCTGCTGGGTAGGTCATCACTGAAAATAAGAAGTAGAAAAATTAAGAGTTTAACCTGTTAAGCCCCAAGCCTGTTTTTCAGGTCAAAAATGACATTCCCAGAACAAATGACCATAACTTCCCTTCTAAAAGGGGTAAATTAATAATCTTTTTTCTCAAAGCAATGATAAACCTGTGAGTTGGATGTAGAAAAGTCAGAATCAATATAGAATTGTTTTATTTTAAAGTAAATTCAGATTGAACATAGTAAAAAAATGTAAATTGTAGTGTCCGTCCAAAAAGAAATCATTACTTATAGTGAAAACCACCCTTCAATGATGGGATAGTAGACTAAAAGCTTTAGGAATCCAAACTATAACATATAATAAGTACCCTGTATCAAGATTGATGCAAAACAAGTGACATTTGACCTTTTTAGAGAGGTTTAGCAAAAGATAAAACACCTCTGTGGTCATTTGGGTGTATTTGGGTGTATTTGCCATTTCTCTGGAAAGCCATTGGCCGATTTTGATGATTGACACCTCTTTTTAACCGTTAGAGCCAATAGAATTGACGGGGAGATCCTAAGTCCACATACACGTACACCATGAGGAGTGAGAGTGATGCGCACGCAGTTTGCCCAAACCGAAAGCTACGTTACACTCTGAAAATTGAAATTGCCATAAATATGAAGATGGATTATCAGTAATCATTTCAAAGTGACACAGACACATTGGATTAAGCATTGGATTAACCTTCAGCAGCGTTTTTATCGTTTTGATGCCATTGAACACAACTTTTGATCAGAACAACAGCAAAGGTAAGACTAATCCTGTTTTTGTTCCGTAAAGTTACGTTGTGTGATGTCTGGGTTTGCTTCCCTTGCCGCAAGTTTTGATCGCAGTGATGATACTTATATTTCTGGGATCTGTGGAATCTCAGCTTGCTAGCTGATATCTTGTTTGTGCAGATCCAATAAGTAATTAAGTATTTATACGGTGAGTTCTGTGCTAAGTGCGTTAGCATTTTTTCGCTAAGGGCTAATTCAGAGGCTCGGCGTTAGACTTGTGTTTCGTTTAACTAAAAATGGTTCATATCGTCAGTTAGCTGAGTTTCTTCCCATTAAATGGATATGACACATTCATTCGTTTGTTAAATGTTAAGAAGCCCTCAGACGCTGTTTCTTGCAAGATGTTGCGTTTTGGGGCTTAACAGGTTTTAATGCACTGTTGCAGATGATTATATACACAATGTAGATAATAGCCTCACACTCAATGTCCATCTTCAATTCTTCTCTACAGTTATTCTACAATAAGTCAATTGAAATGTGGAGAGTGGACCAACATTGACACACGACTATCCGTGGCCAGACACAAAGCATTGTGGGATAGAAGCCCTCAGGGGACAATTGTCCAGCTGACTATGCTTTCCAAAGGACACACTGCTACTTCCTACTCAAACGCATGTGGAACTAGAAGTGAGTATTGAAATAAGGGACATTTCTGTGAATGTGTTTATGCTTATGTGTACATTAGGTTAATACAGGGTCACATGACACATGTCTAGCTTATCATCTATAAAGCATTTCTACATTATACATTTTTAAGAACCTAAGCTTTTAACTCTGAGAATTTGGAAATGGCCAAACAATTTTAAGCCATGTATGTCCATGCACTAATTAGCATTTAGAAATGTTTGAATATAAATCAAATGAAAGTTTTTGGGTTGAACATAGTCCTAAAGAAATATTTGCTGATTAAAATATTAAAAAAAAACGTAAGACATCTATGTACCAGATTCTTGATAATTTAGTCGTGGGAGGTTTTTTTTTCTCCTAGTAATTACTTCAAATTGTAACATTTCAATGTCTTTAAAGTGAAATTATTTTAATTGAGAGTTTTGGACTCTGATTTATTATTTCTTGTGAAGAGATTATCCAAACGCACAGCTCACAAAAAATCTATTTCGTAAAACCAAATATGTTTACCTATGATCCTTGATGTGATGTAGGCAATGTCTAGCTCCCCTTTTGTGTACCTGCAACAAAGAAACACATATTTGAATTATTTTGAATGTTTGTCCATGCACTTGACATGACAAAATATCAACTCACACATTTATTGCAGGTAAACTATTAAACAGCAGGCACATTTGTTGGTGGTTTTCACACATTTTAGGCATTTAGTCAAAGGATGCTCTATCCTTGAAACATATCTTATCAAACAGAGGAAATCAATGCATGCCGAGCATGTAAAAGGTCAATCCACCTCTGCATCAGGCTACATGTCATGTATACACAAGTTATTCTCCTCAGCATGCTTCAGAGCAGATGCTTCCCCACATTAGGCTGCACTGACCAGGATCAAAGCGGTACCATATGTGAATTCTTCAATTGAGAACCATTGCCTTTTATAGCTAAATTTAGCTGTTCCATATGGAGTTTTCTTTTAAACTGAGAGCAGCTGCAGTGCAGACACAACTAATCCACTGCTGCTGCACCATGGAAGTGAATGACTGCAGGAAAATTGTCTTATTTTTTGTAATATAAGTACATTTTTATATTCTTTCTCAAAAACATTTGTACCCAGCAGTAACACATAGCTCAGCTTCCCGCTTTCCTGCAATTATCATGCAAAACCAGGCTAATGTGAATCAAATTGAGTTGACTTGTTGCCTACTGTGAAAATCCCCTTAGCAGGGCTGATCAGGGCCAACGACCTCTGTGTGGTCATGGAGGAGTGCCATATGGCACTGATGCATTCCTAGACCTGGTTATGTAATGCACTGCTACTTAAAGACAGCAGCTAATATAACAAACTGAGCCATCAGAGCTGTTTAGTCTATTAAAGTCATTTGACCACCGTTCAGTTAAAATGCAGCCTGCAAGTTTCACATATTGACATTAAAGGTGAATATCTGGACTGTATATATACTCATATTAAGGCCAGTACACAGATAACCTTTCCTAACCATAAATTGATGTTACAAAATACAAAGAAGAGTATTTGTAGAAACTGCCTTAATTTCCTTGTTTTATGTTGTTAGACATATATTCCACAAATCTGCAGTTTTATCGACTTATCTCCGGAAATAGCTTGTTGGCTATTAAAGGAGAGATTAAGTCAAGTGTCAGGTAGGTTTAAAAGGTGATGGCCAATAGTCACGAAGTATGCAAATGAGCAGCCTCACTGATCTCATTAAGTTAGAGCTGCAGCCAATGAACATGTACTGCAAGGTGTGGTGCAGGAAATGAAATAGTCAGGAAGGACACAACTGGAAAGAAGGGCAAAGCTGACACTGGGGAATCTTCTCCTTTCTGTTAATCAAGGTAGCCACTATACTGTCTCAGGCCAATGTACACATTTTAAGCATGTGTTATGTGTCTGACTCTTCTTACCTTCACTGATGTTGACTCTACAGTATGTGTATTATAACTGGCAATATCAATAATGCAAGTAATTTAAATAAAGTCAATCTCTCTTTTGAACACTTTTACATTCTACCTTTGATATACCTTTCTTGTTGGTGGTATCTCACTTTGTTTGTAATCACTATAATTCAATTGTCCTTAACCTTTTATTGGAAAAAGTGTGTTTTGCTGTAAGCTAAACACACCAAGCACACCTGTAATTACATCCATGAGGGTAAAGTGAAAACACACACACACACACACACACACACACACACACACACACACACACACACACACACACACACACACACACACACACACACACACACACACACACACACACACAAAAGCAGTTACCAACAGGCACCACAGTGCCTGTTGTTTATGGTTCTTACTGGAAAGCAAACATTACAAGCATCAAAGCAATTGTAGGCCCGATTACAGCAGCAGAGAGGTCTCCACTTATCTTAAGTGACTATAAACACACAAACACACACACACACACACACACACACACACACACACACACACACACACACACACACACACACACACACACACACACACACTCAAACAAACACAGTGTAATGGCGCGTTTCCACTACAACGCGGAGCACGGTTTAAGAGGGCTGTGACGTCAGCGGCCCGTTTTTGGTTGCGTTTCCACTTGGCCTAGTACCGGCCGGTGGGTCCTAATTCACAGTTTTTCTGGCCTCATAAAATCGTGGGTCTAGGGCCAGAGACAACGAGGCTGAGTATGCTAAACTAGAGAGAGAATCGCTGGCAAGGGGGCTACAACTACAACAAGATGGACATATTTGACCGTGATTTAATTGTAATACACGTTTCAAAATGATGCCGAAGTAACAACATACTGATACCGGTTAGTAAAAACCATGAATTAATGCTTTGACAAGTCTGCAGACAGACGGCAGGCGAAAAACCTTTTAAAATGCGTGTTTTCTAAATGGAGATTGGCTAAGCTAACGCAGTATATGCTCCGACCGTCCACACTCACAACAACGGCCTATACAGACATAAATAAAGCAGCGACTGTATTCGCCATGACACAGGCAGTCTGTGGTTTGTACTTGTTTAACTTTTGTCTAGTTTCTGAACAGATATGAGGAGCTGTGAGCTCTGAGTGCTAACAGCTAACGGCTGTGTTGTTTTTCTGGGGTTCTCATTGAAGATGACGTCACGGCTCCGCCTACACTGCGTTACTCTAGATACTACCCCAGTTCCTAAACTGTAATGGAAATGCGCCATAAAGTGAGCCAGTCCTAACGAGGCCTAGCCATACTGAGCGAGGCCGAGCGAGGCCGTGTAGTGGAAATGCGCCATAAGTGGGCTACATCCCAGTAGATATTAGATTGGAGTTTTCTACATTCCCTCCATACTTCCCTCAAAACGTCTTCATTGTGTTGCCGTTTTGATATTATAGATTTACATTAATGTTGCATTGTTATTGACAGTTTAAAGTAGAAAATAGCAACCAATACATTTATTGGGTTGACAAAAAGTCACTAATGAAATAGGGACAAATGACAAATGAGAAGTGAGAGAGAGATGAATGTGTGTCTGGTGGGGGGCGTTGCAGGCACACTTGCCAACCTTGAGACCTCAGCAATCGGGAGCATTTAAAACCACCGCGGGGGGGGGGGGGGGGGGGGGGGGGGGGGGGGGGGGGGGGGGGGGTGCTAGTGGATCGCCGGAGCTGTATTAGATTAACATTAACATGCTTATTGTAGTTGTAAGTGCACTGCCTTGCGGCCTGTAGCACCATAATATGTATTTTACAGGAAAGGAGTGAGCAGAGGGTAGAATTGTCGATTCTTGTTCTGTTTGCTGTGACTATCTTCCTCACCCTCTCAGACTTTCAGTTGCGCGCGCTGCGCTACCATGGAAACCAAACAATGGTGTAGCTGTATTAAAGTCCGAGTGGAAACAGTCCTGAGTAAATCTGATTTTGTCAGAAATCGGGAGAAATGCGGGAGAAATATGACCCCGGGAGGAAACCGGGAGAGGGCAATGAAATCCGGAGTCTCCCGCGAAAATCGGGAGGGTTGGCAAGTATGGTTGCAGGGTGTCTGGGAGCAGACTTAGGACACTACGCCTTTCACAAAACCACATCGCCCATGTGTTTCTCACAGACAGAGGAAAAAACACAGCTGAGCGTTGTTGACGGATAGGTTTTCCTGCAAATATTCTGTTCAGCCAGGTAAACAAACAAGCAAGCTGCTTTAAATAATTCAGCTTCAGCCTTTTGCCTGGAATATAGATGAGAGGGAAGCAGAGAGGGAAGCAGAGAGGAGCGATTGAAGTTGAGTTGGGGTAGAGGCACTGGTTAATAACTGAGCTTAAGGGATTTAGTTTTGTATCAAGTTTGCTCAGGGGAATTTTCATTGAAGTCTTTGAACACATGATAAACTTGGACGAAAAAGTTGGTTTAAGACACACACATTAAATTGAAAGAAAGTCTGCTAGCATAGGAAACCTTCAAGCGGCAAACAAATACCCTTCTATATGAAACAGAACATTATGTTATCTCGAGACATTTTGCCAAAGGGGTAAACAAAGAATGATTTTTTTGTACTACAATAACAATCAGGGCCAGGCCACAACAAACTATAACGTATCTAAAATAGTCAATAAAAACAGTGGAGTTGCAGACAGTAAAAGGGAGACAATGAGCTGTACACAACCCCATTCATATTACACGTATGCATTAGTAGTTTTAAATTGTTAAAATGTTTAAAAGGTGGACTAAAGTATAAACATAATAAAATAAAATAAGCGAGAAAGGACATTAGAACATAAAAACATTAGAAAGAGACAGATGGAGCAGTCTTGTTTACAGAGTGCTGCCAACCTCATAGGAATTCGTCATTAGATCCTGCATCTCTTTCATATCTCTCTAAACAACTGCTGACTTTGGTTCATGGAGCAACATAGGAAAGCCACCAATGACAGTCAATGAGCACTTGTCATTGGCGCAGGAAAAAATCATGATACTACGTCTATATAATCCACCCAGCATGCTTGAAGCTGCTCTGTAGATCTACTAGATAGTCAGCCGGTAGCTCAGTTAACAGCGTGTTGATTTATTTATGAGGGCAATAAAGCATATAGTGCTACCTCTACCTCTGGAAACAACTTGTGTTTTTAGAGTCATCTTTTCTGTCCTTCAATCTGGGAATACATGTATTAAATATGATGTAAACAACAGCATGATCAACTCTTAGTGTCAGATCACAGCTGGATAGTTAATGTAGAAAGGGGATCATAAAAAAGAAAATTCAAAGTGTACTGCCCTAAACTACAGTACACATTAGTCTACCTCTGCCCATCTACCTTTCCTTTCTGAGGCTTTTAGTGAGTTGCCACGGTAGCCTCCCTCCCACCACCCCATTATCACAACCACCCACTCACACATACTGTACATACACACAAACACACACACAGGGCCCTAATGAAATGAATCCTTCTGTATCAGCAGTGCACTGGCTGTTTGGCACAATGAACCACCATGAATAATTCAGCCAGGAGAGGAGAAGGCAAAGAGAGGCGAGAAGGAAATGTGATGAGAGGTGAGAAACAGCCGAAAAACGACGGGGGACGGAATGACAGAAGAGTGGGAGTTTGTTGAGATGTTAGCAGCAGAGGAGGGGAGACACAACGGTCAAGCTTGCTGAGTCAGAGAGGAGCTGTGTGTTTCTGCCAGCACAGAGGCCCCTTTGTGCTGCCCTGTGCAGATGCCTGTGCACAAACACACTGGGACGACCGAGCCGTGTCAGACTCTGCTGCCTCCCTCTTTCCCTCCACTCATCCACACTGCTCTCTTTCACTTTTGAAGCTATTTCCAGACTAACTTCACAATGTAATCAACAGCTGAAACAACGCTACATTAGAAGTCACAACATTTGATATATACTGTATATATAACATTCAAGAATATGAACTAGGTTTCTGAATACCATTCAATGTTCATTAGTCAAAATAGGAGTCAAGATGTGATAACATATCCAGCTGTGCTCAAGTTTATGAGCTAGGTTTCTGAACACCATTCAATGATCATTACTCTTACTTTGACAAGAGTCAAGATGTGTTAAAATGTCCACCGCTGTGCAGTGTGACTGTTTTGCATTATTTTATAAACTACTCCAAATGTTATAATATCGCTTCCCACATGGGGTTTCTTTCGTAAAAAACGAGATTAGTCTTTATGCCAGACTATATGATATCAATAACAAGCGTTTCAGATACATTGAATGCCTGCTAATCTACACTGTAAATAAAGTTGAAAAAACCTGGCACTTTTATAGAAACATCAGATTTAAATGTAGGTACACAATTCTGTGATCACATAGTGTAATTAGTAGAGACAAACAGGGACACCAAAACAAAAGCTTTATATGGCAGAAGGTAACAGTGAGTGCTAAGCCATAGTGCAGTTCATGTGTATAATGAAGCGGTAACTTACGTGGCCACCTGATGCATGACCTTGGTGGAGGTGTCCTTCAGAGTGTCCTTCAAGTTGTCCTTGAAGTTGCTGAAGAACTTGCCGGCTCCTCCCTTCACCATATCCAACAGTCCTCCGCCATAATTGGCATCCATTTCTGGGGACAAACGAACTTTCAGAAATTAAGAAGAAAATTCTCAGACACACACACACCAAGGATGCAAAACAGAGAGACACACTTTAATTGTAAATGGCAACAAAATAGACTTTTGGAAAAAGGGGTAAGAGGGGATCAGTGGCTTGCTAAAGGACACTTCAACACTATCTGTAGGAGTCAGGGGTCTACTTACTGAGGCAATATGAGTCACTGTACATGAATGTGTAGATGTGAAGGAATGATGGACAAGGACAAAAGAGACACACAAATAAATGCATACCATCTGGACTTTGTGTCCGTGTGTGTGTGTGTGTGTGAGATCTTACTTTTAGCCATGATATGTGATCTGACTCATGTTTGAACCTTAGATATCCAGTCGATGGTTGGAACAGATCCAAGAGTCTTATATTAGTCAGCACCCCTTAGGAAAATTAAGATTTTCTCTCTTCCTCTCTCTCTTTTTCTATCCCTCCTCTTCATATATCTGTATTACTGGTATACCAATTCTGGGAGTTAGATAACCTTTGTGAAACAATTGAGGGGCACACTTTGGTGGATTTTAACAGCTGACTTTCACACTCACAAAGACATTACAAACACCGTCTGTTAGGAAATCAGCTGGCTGCTTGGACGACTTTCCTGATTAATCATAAACAGTCACTGCTTATTACTCGTTCACTACTTGCCTACTCTTGATCCCTCCAATCCTCTCTCTTTCCATGTCTGAATCCCTCCATCCCATTCCCAAAATGTGACTCACTTCACAGGCACTGAAATGTGTGACGGGGATTAATATTTTCTTGAAAAAATAAAGCTCCTGCTTGTTAAACTTATACAGCATATGATCCCCTGAAAATTCCAAAACTCAAGTGGTGCTTTGCCAAATGCATACAAGAAAACTCCTGTTAACTGAAGAGGCACTCAAAAAGTGTTATATGAACTTGAGATGTGGAGTTTGAAGGTTATAAAAATGTCAGTGGTGCAGTTCTAGACATGGAGGATCTGACGTAAGCTATTGCATCATGGGAACTGTAGTGTCATTTATTTTGTTAATATGAAAAAGACTATAGGATAAGATGTCTTCAGTTTAATAAAGGTACAGTGACCCTTTAAATGACTTCTGTACATCAACAGATAATAAACAAAGAGAATAAAAACATTACAAAAATAGCCTCATCATCACCTTTATCATAGTTTTTTAAATAGTATATTATAGTTATACTTTAACTGAAGAGAACTAAAACAACATTAAAGCCGGAGTTACAGTATGACATTTTTACATGGAAACAGGAGAGCGGAGGAACATCATAAAAAGGACCAAAAGATATTTCAAGTCTAGTGCGGCACAACTGTTTGCTGTTAAACCTTGAAACCCTAAGCTGACAGCAGGCCTCGTTTTTCACATCCTGTAAAACTGTGTAGCAAAGATGAACTGTCTTTTGAACTGTTTTTGAGACAGACATTTCATCTTTATTTATCCATAAAGCATAAACTGTCAACGCTTTTTAAGAGAAAAATAAAGGGAAGGTAACATGCTGCAAAGCTCGCAAATAAGAAACATGTTCTTTGTTGTTTATTTGCTAAACTGCTGACTGTATTTAACTTCTAAGTTGTTAATTTGTTGATTGCATCCTGGGCTAATGCCATACAATCACCATTTAACCTTAATTTGCAGAAGGTTAGATTAGTAGATCAATATCACTCTCCTGTCTGCACACTAATATAAAGCTACAGCCACAAGCTGGTTAGCCTAGCTTTGTAAAAAGACATGGGAAAACAGCTTATATGGCTCTGTCCAAAAGTAACAAAATCCACTTAACAGCACCCCTGAAGAACATTAATTAACCTAATTAATCCAGATTAAAAAATAAAGTCTGAAGGCAGATTTTATTACCTTTGAACCTATCAAGGCTAACTGATTCCTCCTGTTTCCAGCCTAATGCTCATCTAAGTAAACCAGCTGCAAGATGTAATTAGATCTATACTGTGCATACATGAGAGTGATAGCAATCTTCCTATCTAGCTGGAAAGCTTCCCCTTGCATTTCTCTCATTTCAAATGTAAATGTTGCTCTATTTTAACCTCCTTACTATGCAAATTCCCCAGTTGGTGAGCATGACGGGACGTATTAGGGAAACCTGGATCCTGCTCTGCATCAAAACCGACCTGGAACTGCCAATCATGTTCAGATATTTGCTCAGGTAAAGAGGCATCTGGTTTGATAAAGGAACAAGCGTGCTTCAAAAAGAGAGCTGTTTGTAAAAAAATGCGGCCAAACCCACTAATACATCCACCCTCCTCAAATGCATCTTTTTGCTTTCACCAACAGCTGAGAGGGAGAGCGACAATTATTCCTCCAACAATATCTTGGTTGGTGTGAATGACACAGGATGCACCACACAAAAATAAAGCTTGACCAGCAAACACACTGCACATGGCTGTATCTCAGTGCTGCTACTGTACACTGCACCGGGCCTTGTTGTGTCCTGGAGAAGAATGACTGCACCTTAAACCCAGGACTGAAACCTGCTCAATATAGATGCTGCTGATGAGACAAGAAGTGTAGGAATAATAATGTTCTACTAAACAGCTTGACCAGAGGAAGATTCCACTGCATTCAATGGCAAGCCAACTAATGCATGCTACCAAACACATGACACGCTGGTAAAAGAAGAAGAAAACTGTAAGGGACCAAAAGAGGTCAAACATTCCGGTTTTCACAAGAAATAAGATTAAGATTATAAAATAGGATTCACGGAAGTTCCACTAAGTTATATCTGAGTTTTATTTTCATGTTTTCTTTCTCTTGTCACAATTACCCTATGAATCCTTATATTTGTTGTGGATCTCATTGGGACAGATTATATAAAATAGCTAGCTTCTAACTTGATAACATTGGGCTAGGTCTGCTAAAAAACCTGGTCATATAGTCAACTTAATTATCGTTTAAAAAAAAAAAAAATCCTTTTCAAATAACTGGACTTGATTTGATTATCTTTTAACAGTATTTTCTTTTTTTACCTTTCATTATGAAACTGGTCTGCTATGTTGTATTGTCTCATTTTCCTAACTGTATTGTTTACCATCCTGATGATACTGTATAAATAATTATAATTTTGCTCTCTAAATGTATGCTCTCCTGTACTGTATGTCACACGCTTTGTCTGTATTATATGTTGTATTTATTTCTCTGCAAATCTGTGTGAATGTGTTCACTCTGTGTCTGCGGCCAGATGGATGTGGGAGTGTGCAGACTGCTGAGCCAGTTACAGTGACAAACAGTGCTAAAACAGACACCAGAGGGAGGCTCTGGTACAGTCTCCATCAGGTAATACAGCAGAGAGCCTGGCCACAGTGTGAGAGAGCGGGGCATCAACAGAACAGAGAGCTCTGGGCTTTTCCAGAAAGATCAATGAATGTGTCTACCTTAGAGTGCCAACCTTTAGCCCTCAGTATCAGGCTGTGTGTGAACTGGACAGATGGATACATAGACAGGTACAGGCACACTCATACATGAAAGAGACCCTCCATAAGGCCTGGCAAACCAGACAGACATCTGACACTTGATCCCCCTCCTCCACCCTCCCCCAACCCCAATCCCCTTTCCTCATTGACCCTCCTCATCCAGCTTCTTTTGTTTCACACCACTGTTCATCCCTAGAGGCTGGCTGTCTGCACAGAGCACTGCACAAAGGCACAACAGACTTAAACGTTAAATACCAAAAGTAAAATACTTCCTTATTATCCTTCCTTTATTACAAATCCAATAATTATATGTAATGCATATAAGCAGTAGTGCTTTTGGGGGGGGGGGAATCCCTTTCTCATTGGAAAAAACACAATACTTTATGATAAAAACAGATTTTGAACCAATAACATTTGCCAATTCCTCAGGTAAATGGTAGACCTAAATGTAAAAAGTAATCATTTTAATGAAAGCAATGTAATTTGATACTTTTATTTACTTTCTTGATTCTTTTTTACCGTGGCAGCAGTGCAGAGGAGTGTTGGTGACAGCATTGGGCACAGTAGTGGCATCATTCAACTATTCTTCCCAAGAGGCTGTTTTACAGATCTCAATTAGTAATAAGGTGTCATATCAAATGAGCAATTATGACTGAATTCAATAAAGCATGAGGATTTGCCATCAGATTAATGATAAACAGATAGAAGTTGTAATTGGATACATTAAGCTTATTATCCATTATGGCCAGTTGACTAAACTTCAGTACTGAGAGTATTTCGTGCATAATATGTACTCTCTTATCGTTAGTGCTACACGGTTTCCCTCTTAAAGACCATAAGATAAAGTAAATGAGAAATGGAATTAGGTTATCTGGGTATTTTGTATACATATGCTTTCATATTTAGTTTTCACATTATCTTTTTGACACATCTAAAACATACCACTACATCTAGTTTGAACTGTGTGTCAAATGCATTGGTCATCTTTTAAGACTATGTACAGGACTGGTTAGCAACACATATTTAGACATTTTGGACCAAAGGTCCTAAACCGTTCTGCATTTAGCCCAATTCAGCCATATAGGTGGAGTCTGGGGGCCACTATGAGCCCTGTTCATAATAATTATTATGCTATTATAGTATACTTCACTATTGTTAGCCATTGTGTTGTCCACTGCTACCCTTACACCAGGACAGTTGCAGGCCACATTAATACGTAGTCATCACATTTTACTCAAGCACTGACCACGTCAGCGTACAATGCCATCCAAGTAGCCGGCGGCGGTCTCTTACCTGAGCTGTCCATGGTGCTGCAGTCCTCCTCTCTCAGCGGGCCCGCCTTCGGTCCTAGGGTGGCCGATACTGAGCCTGCGATGGTGGCGCTGCCGCTGCTGCTGCTCCCTCTTCCGACACTGAAGCTATCTCCGCCACTATCGACCAACTGCAAAGATTCATAGCCATCGTAACTGGTCTTTTTCTTGTAGGCCCCCAGCAAGCTCATTACCGAAGCACACAAAAAAGAAAATTAAAGACAAAAGAAGCTCCAAAGACGTAAAGGGCTACGCCGCGCCGTCACCGCAAGCACCGCCAGCACTGCTGCTACTACTGCCGCTGGGTGCACCACATGTCCGGGGACGAGAGGACGACAGGTCGCCTCTGTTTTCTGGTGAGAAATATCCTGCCCGGTGGTCTCTCTCCCTCACTCTCTCGCTCCCCCTTCTCTCTCTCCCTCTCTGTCTCTGTCTATCGCCTCCTCTTTTCTCAGCAGCACCGCATTTTACTACGACGCTTTTGCTGCTGCTGCTGCTGACGCTTTAGTCGGCTGAGTAAAAGGGAAATCCACCCCAACGCTCAATCCTCTCATGTGGTTGCTGCATCTATTATTCACATTCTATAATCAGTCCTTCTGATACTCTTTTATGTGTATTTTTCATTAAACTCTTTTATATGTTATTTTTTATGGAAAATGGGAATATCAGTGTTGCAATATGCACATAATTTCTTTAACAATTAGAAATAACATTTTGTCTTTTATAGTTATTGTCATTACATTTGCTCTCCTGTCCTATGTAAAAATGATAGGTACTCAAATGTTATGAACAACACAGTTCTCATTCTTGGTGGATTTCCCCTTTTAAAAGCAATTTTCCAAATTCAAGCCAATTATGATTCTTTTTCTGTGTAGGAATGGCAGATGGCAGTTGTTCCAGCCCATATTTGATTAGTTTTCATGATTGATTGATTGATTTGCCAAATATGTTCAAGAAAAATGGTTATGTCTATACAATTGTGAAAAATGCACATAACAATGCCCTATACTTCAGATGTTTAAATTCCTAGTTTTGTCCAACCATGTCAAAAAACATATTCTAGTGATAAATGAGAAAAGCATAAACTAACTTGTAGCCTTAAAATACTTATATGATTTATTGGTTATAAAAATAGTTGCCAAAGTCATTGCTCTACTGGCATGCAATACAGATGCAGACTGTACGATATGGTCTATAAGCATGACTACACGTGGCAGGTACAGTACATGGTTAAGAATATATGATAATGGTTGTGTAGTGTTAAAAAGTAAAAACAAAATGCATTAAAACATCTAGTGAAATAACCAAATTGGCAAGGCCTAAATTATTAGTTTAGGCCCCCAATAGTGGACATTTCTCATTAAAATCCTGTGTATAAAATGAACAAGGACGCCTGGCCCTGGTATATCAAAGACGAAAATAAATTGTCAACTTTGCATAACAACTTACCATGGTTTGTCAGAAAATGGAAACTCACTCTGAATTAAAGAGGATTTTCTATACTTCATTAATAGCATTCTTGAATGTTAATATCCTATTATTAAATAAATTACAATCTAAAATTGTTTTAATTTTAGCTCCTAATTTGTGTGTAATGAGGGTGGATACATGAAGGACAAAACACTGACCACTGATGGCATGCTTCCTTCCTTGGCCTTGTCCCTTGGCAACAGAAACCCTGCATGGTTCTGAAAAGAGGACATGAGCCTGGGAAACTCTTTTCGGAGAGCCAACGGGAGCTCAGTGCACAGCAGGAACGGAATGTCCGAAAGGGAGGAAAGATACCCCCGCCATCACCGGACGCAAAGCGCTGCCACTACATTGTTGCCATGGAGCTTCCTGTCCCCTGTGCCTACCAATATTTACCCTTTGATGCCCTTGTGAGTGTGACTGTGTTGGATGGAGCAAGCAGGTGCTTTAAGGTCCTAACAATATCTGCCACGATCAAAGACAGACATGTCCGGAGCCACACAAAGATGCAAGTAGAGCTTAGTCTGTTCATCGTTTGATCCATGAAAGGGTCAACTTCTTGATAAATCAAATAATAATTTGTATAGTTTTAACTTCATTCACTACTTCAATATTTTCAAAGTTGCTTTGTCATTTAAAGACAACAAATATTAATTTACTGAGAAAATAAAGCTTATCAACTAATAATGTGAATAACAAAACACTGAAAGAAAACGTATAAAAAGGATATCTTCCTAGAGCAACATTGCAAGTTATAGAGTACTATTTTGGCCTATATTTTAAGACTTGGGCCTCTTATTGCAAAAGTATTATTGTGAGCATTGTATTGTGCATCATACGGATGTTGGGCGACCATTGCAGAAGTATGGGCAGCTGACACAACAAAAACAAGAAACAACAAAAAACACACAAACAGACGGTGGACTTGAATCTGAGGTTATGTCTTTGAGACTTTAGATCCTGTAATCCATGTTCTGTGGGGTAAAAACTGAAACATGACAGATTACTCGTTGGCTATGGGTCTCTTTTTTTTTCAGAGAAAGACTATGGCATCAATGATGCCCTAGTTTTCCACTACCACTTGACAGATAGTCTATTTGAGCTCCTAAAACAATATCAATCAAGTTTAAATGTTGCACCAATTACATCCATAAAAAGCATTTGGGCCATTATGCATAATTTATACGTTATACAGTATTTTGGTGCTAATACTCTAATTCCTTTGCATTAGTTACTCCAGCCCTGTTTAACACTGCAATTGACAGTTTAGCACAGCAATATAAAAGAAGGTGTGTGTGGATTTCTGCCTGCAACACCAAGCTGCGTTAAGCTGCTCACGTGACGTGCATGACGCTAGTCGAGATGACGAAGATGGCTATTGGACCAAACAAGAGAGAGCTGTCATCTCAATGTAGAGCCAGCCCTACATGATAAAGATAGTGATCATGATAATACTAATAATCAGGATAGAAGGGACAGCACATACAAATGCCAACTATAACCCTATAGGCTATGCGTAAAAAATAAAACACCTGTCCTCTATTAATCGATTTGCAGTTGGAGTGCTCTGTGCCTTTAACTGGTGTCCTGAAATGCCGCTCCATCAGCTGATAGAAAAATCCAGCTGAAATCAAAGCGGCAACCTTCACACTGATAATTAAATCTAGTCCAGGCGATGACATTTATTATAATAATTGAGTAACAGAAGCGATCGTTATTGACAGAACCAGACTGCAATATTTAATGTGTAAAAAAAAATCGACATCCGCTACACACAAAAAAACACATGATGTCATTAATTATGCTCTTGTGCAAAAAAATAGAGGCCTTGAATTTGGGTTATAAGATGAATTTCTCTCATAAATTGAGAATGTAATAACCCCTCCGAGCAGAGATGCACAATGGTGGGAGGGAGTGGTGTGCATTTACAGAGGCAGCTGATATTATGTAACATCCACACACACACATCATGATGCTTCTATACCTGGTTAGGGATGCAAGATACAGCACGTCTCACGAATCACGTATAATAGCCTACATATAATAAACGGATTACTTTACCTTTCAGAGAGCTTTCTACCATTCTCCCAGGAGATGCGTCTTGTGCCGTGGTGGAGATGCGCTTTGAACCCCGACTCCTCTCACACACACACACACACAAACACCGACCTTTGATTTGTCATTCGCTGCCAGTCAAAGGTCAACGCGTTAAATGTCCTGGGAGACGCACAGTCCTGCAGGGATTCCCCGGTATCTCCCGAATAAGCTGTCAGTACATTTACAGAGCATGCGCTACGGCTACGGCATCATCATAAATCACATTTTGGCATATGAGCAACAAACTGGGTCCAGCGATGGCGATTGGTAGATCTGTAGATGATGTGGATGAGCGTTGCAGTGCAAGGTAGTGTGGATGGACAGCAGAAAGTGCGCCGCTCAGCGAGACAGCTTGGTAAAACCTAGGATGGAGCTAAACAACGAGCTGAATGCAATGACCGATCTATTTATCTGTTTACCTTTAGAAAACGATAGTCTAAAAAACAACACTGGTGATATTCACTAACATGTCGAACCTTTTTTTTTATTATTATTATGCTCACAAAACGGCTGATCACTACCAGTAGAGGTCCCCATAACAACAAAGATAGGTGACTAAATAAACAACTACAATGCAATACTGTGCAGCATTACAGGTTTTGGACACACTAAGAGCAAAATGATGGTCCACGTATGAACATACAGTAGGCTATTATAGTGCTGTGTCACGGTAAACACATCAGATGAGACTAATCCGTGAGAATCTGAAACGATTTAGATAGAGCTCTACGTCAGAAGTGATCTAAATGGGGTTTATTTACAGATCTGAGAGTATTGGACACGAAAGGAGATGTACAGTTGGACAGTAGTCATATCTCGAACGCGTGTTTGTTGTTATACCTTCATTAAATCCACCCTTTTAGGTTTAATATGCAAATTAGTGCACCCACCTGCTGCTTCCTGTTTTGCTCACTTGATAGGAAAGACCAGAGAGCAAGAAGGGAGGGGCAAAGCCTTTTCTTAGTGGGAAAAAAAGTTTTTTGTAGTTTCAACCAGGAAGGACAGTATTCAAAATGTAAACTTGACATGTCTAAAAAAAAAGAAACTGCTATTTAATTTTCAAAACACTCAGCACACAGCTTTGTAATACTTAAGGTTCAACTTGTGGTTACATGCCCACTTGCTATGATCCATTGTTCACACTGAGTATTACATCCTGAAAGCAACTACAAAGACCCAACTTAATTAGTATGGATCATCTGACTAACAGTGCCAAAAATGAGGATACAGTAAAGGACAGAAGATTAATGATGTTGTATACAATTAGCTACAAGTACATGATTATGTAAGCCAACTGTGCACACAGACACATATGACAGCAGATTTGAGGACATATTTTTATTGTTTTTTAAGAATGTAACATGTTAGGACAGCAAGGTTTGAAAATATGAAAGAAAAAAAGCCCTTAATCCATATTACACAACAGCACTGGGGTGTGGTTGCACAAAATATTTTTACAGCTCCCCCTCACAAACCAAAACACTGACTGGCATGTTGAGCCATCCCAGCTTTATCAAAGACATCTTTCTAACTCAAGCTAAATATTTGTATCTTGTATCTTTGGTATGCCACAGCAAATGTTTTCAACCTACTTGCAACACCGACTATTTTCAGACCCTCAAAAAACGCCACCAAAAAACATTGATAAAAGGCAACATTCACCTAAAAAAACATGATAAAGATGTGTATCTGCATGCGATAGGTTGCTGCATTGGTGAATGTGGCTTCATAATTAATTCAGTTGTTCATTTCTGTCTAAAAAAATAACTAATTCTACAAAGCCAACATTTTACATGTTCCCTACCCTGCAACAGTGATGTATACATTCAAACAATCTGAAAAGTAAAATCTTTACACACGTGATGCTTCCCAAAAAGTGACCATCTTTAAGTTGAACTGCCACTGCAAAACATAACATTTTCTGAACCACTATCTGACATTTTGATGAATTAAATCTCAAGGCAACCACATGTTTAACGAAATGTAACAGCATTAGGGGTTCTCTTTATTCTGTGCATTGGTCTTCATCCCAGCCACAGAGTGTGACGTTGAGTGCTTCTTGAATATTGGACAGGTCCAGCACCAGCCCAGTAGATTGTCCTGCATCTTATCAACTGCAGAGTGCATACTATTCTGCAGCATTTCAGTACAAAAGTAAGAATAGAATAGCAGTTTATACAGTACACATTTTTCACGTATATTCTAGAAATACTGTGCGGATCAAGCCAAACAATGAGCCATGGCTTTGCAGGATTATTGCATATCTTACAGCTTATTTCACACTCCGAACCTTTTTAGTCCAAATTGATTCATTTAATTTCCGTGTAAAATTGGCTTTTGATACAACACTATGTATATGTGACAGTGACTATGTATCAGTGAGTCAATTCAATCAAGTTGAGATTTTATTTATTTATTTTTAAAGTCATTTTGTGATGTGTATACATATACATGATACTAAAACTCCTAAGTCACTTGCCTTTGGAAAATAAGTTTTGGAGGGTTCCACACCAAAATTATGATAATCAAAGAGGCGACAATATGATATTGTTTGCCTGATTATTAAACGTTTGTTTAACGTGTAATTATTCAAATGTGGAACGAGAACAGATTATTTATAAGTAATATTCCATTTGTTTGCCATCATTAAAGTTTGCAAATGTTCATAATCAATTTTAGTGTTCACTATCACATATTTAATGTCGGACTGTGATATGTTGGTCCGTATTTCAATATTCTACCATACTCCTCTATTGTTGAAGATACAATCTTGAAACTGGGGAGCTTTAGTGAAGGGAATCCTTCTCTTCTAAATCTTTGAACTGTTTTATTTCTCTCTTAACCTTTAGTGTCACCACAGCTACCCTTTATTTTAGTTCAATGTGTATTGATGCATATTGCCTTGAAATATTTGAACATTCAGCTATGATGCAGACAATCAACCCAATCAATAAAGCTCTAAAATACTTTAATTTAAGAGAAAAAAAAACTGTCGTTTAAATCACAACATATTGGATAACTACAGTTTTGATCAGAGTCCTTATCCGCCTCTAAACCTCAAAATAAAGGAACCTGAAATCTGAGGCCAGCTTGTTGAAACATCACATATCTTCCTGTGGCGGCCTCTTCATGTTTCCCCCTGTTCTCCTTTCATTCATGGGGGTGTCTGGGTCTGGAAGGCACCTGACGGCTGTATGTGCATCTTGGCGCTGAGGAGGGAGTTGATATAAGGCCAAATCTTGTCTGTCTCTGTACCGGAAACGGCGTGAAGGATTCCCTGTGACCTGAGCAAGAAATGACAGAACAAATAAAAAGGAAGGATGTGTAAAATTCAAATATTGATTAAATGAAAGGCAGACTATGGTTTATTTGTCTATATATTTTTAAGACAATCCAAAATGTTTAATTGTATTTTAAGTTATAAAATAGGAAACTATTGATCAAAAAACATACAAGACTTCATAGTTGACTGCTGACTAAAATAGTTTGGATAAACTACCAAATTCACACGATCCATTTCATGACCTCCATGTTTTGTTTTTGTTTGGTTTTGATTGCCCATGTGCAGCATCTGACTGCATGTAGGTATTTCACTGCTAAAAAGAGTTTAGTATATACTGACTTGTATAAATCCATGACAGGCTTGGCCACATCTTTGTAGTATCTCAGTCTGCTCAGCAGGGCTTCAGGTTTGTCGTCATCGTGCTGAATGAGGGCCTCCCCGGTGACGTCATCCTTACCCTGAGATATGTAACACAAGGTTCAACAATACAACAAAGGCAAACTCAAGATCTCTCAAAATCTTACAGCATATGAGATTGGACAGTGCAATCACACTGTACAGTAGGTAGACACATGCAGTTCCTACATTCACATCTGTATCAATACCACAATCCTTTGGGTAAATGTATTATAAAGATATCAAGTACATAAGGTCATTATTGGCAATGGAATTTCTCCAGGTTGCTTCCTGTGCCTTGAACTTTCCAGCCATTGTTTAATGCAAACAAGAGGTACTATTGCGTAACTGTAATATCTAGGTTTCAAATTCCTTCCTTTTTTATCCTCATCCTGTTTCATTTCTGCATTCTGTTTAAAAAAACAAAACTACAGCAAAACAACTTTATCACGTGCCATATCTTCTGTAGTGAGGCAATCATTGGAAAACAAGTTGTATACAACCTATGACATTTGCTGTCAGGGCTCTGAAATCTGACATGTAAAAGTTTTAGCTTTCAGACTTCACTAACAATACTGTATTATCTAGAAAATATCCCCTTCAGAATTGTTTTAATATTTATATAAACACTTTAACACAATAAAAATGCAGGATTTTTATGAATGTTTGACATGGTGTTGTTAGTATATTTATTGTTCTTTAGTTATAATGTATGTGATGAACTCTGTTAACTTGTTTTATAGGTCATAAAAGATGATATCTAGAGATTTGAGTAAAGAAAAGTAACAATACGAAATATTCAACTGAGTGAACGTGACAAGAAACTTGTGAAGTTAAATAACAAACAGCAGGAGTGTAGATGTTGTTGTGTATGATTGTGGTGTAGTTAATTAGGATATTGTACTTCAACTGGTTTCAATCTCTAAATTCGACAAGCTTCCACCCTGCTGAAGCCCAGCATTCATTCCAATCAGCTTCAAAACACACCGAAACAAATCCTGTGGTGAAGTAAATCAGAGCAGAATATTTGAAGCACTGTGACACTTGTTGAGACCTTCACTTGTGGCGGGTTAAAGCCCAAGTTGTAGACTCGGCCACTGGCTGCATGCACCCAGCGGTCGCTCAGTCTCTCCCTCAGAGTCTCGTAGGGGATGTTCAGGCTGATGACCAGGTCCAGCTGGCACAAACTGTTCAGGGCTCGGGCCTGGGACAGAGTCCGGGGAAAACCTACACAGAGTACGAAGGACGAACAGGGAAGGTGAGAGACTAGGAAAGGTTTGCTGATATATGACCTTTAATTTCCACAACATTTAAGATTTACAGGGTATGTTTGTTTTTGAAGTTGTGATTGTCATTGTGAGTCACTAACTTCAGGAATAACCGGCCCTGTCACAGTTATGTACAGTTAATTTCCTGTTCCAATGATTGCTAATAAATAAGCTGACAGCAACTAAACTTTGATGAAAGTTCATTGACATTGTCTGTAGCCATGATACAATAACCAAATTGTGTGCATGTGAATGAACTTACTGTAGAGTAACAATGCGCTCAGTTACATAACGTGTATGAACCATAACCAGCAATAACAAGACAAGAGTCAACAGAGCTGTGCAAAAATAAAGTGGTGCTTTGAGCTAAATGTGAACAAATGTTGATGTTTAGCAGGTAATGTTTACCCGTTTTAGCTTGTTGGGGATTTGGTCATAAAAAAAAAGGTGTTGGACAGATGGAAAGTTTGACCTAATAGTAGTGCTAGTGAAAAAGTCAGTATGTCACCAATGTTATTACAATTCATGAATGTATGTACCTAATAAGACTCTTTTCCAAGGAGGCATTTTCAGTTGCTAAAGCAGGAAAAACACAGGTGAAATGAATCGCATTAATAAAGGATGCATTCCATTTAGGTTAGCCAGTTTCAGGTTTCTGGTATTGTGCATGCTGATTCACGGACATGGCTTGCTACTGCACTTAATAGAATGGCGCCATTATTATGTGATTAATGTCACCAGACTTGTATTGACATATAGCCTTTCAAATCCACTGCATGCCCTCAGGGCTTCATCTCTAAACGCCAATTTTACCGTCCACACACACACCTTCATACACTGATGGCAGAGCATGCCATATTGCTCATCAGAGATCTCATTCTCACACAAAATCTCAAAACCTTTCCCAAGTGCACTTGAACATACGGACTGTCTGGAGGAGGCTGGAAATGAACCGCCAATCTTACAATAAGTGGACGACCCAGGAATAGGACACAAATTACAATATTTCCAGTTATTAGTTCAGGGAAAACTTTGACCATGGGTAAAGGTAATCCTTCAAATAGTTGCTGCTGTGATGCAAGAACAATTTCAGACTATATTTTACAATAAAGTATTACCATATCATAGTTGTGATAACATATCTGGACCAACAGAACAACATTTCCATCCCTAGATCCTCAATGCTGGTTTGAATAAAAATAGTATTAAGTGTATAAAAGCAGAATAAGAAATAGAATATTTTAGCATTACTGTATGTCTACTTTTGTTATAAAACGTGTAGATTACACTAGGAATGAGATTACATTGCTATGATCTCTATGGGGAAATTCAGCACCAGAGATGTTGGCTGGAATTCAAGGTCTTGCTCAAGGATCAATCTGCATGGTTGGTGTTGACATGGCATGCTTACTGTAAATATAGGTCATTTAGTTTTAAGGTCACTTTTTCTCTCTTGTTTTTTGCTTTTAGTATGCTTTGGTATAAATATGTTTGGGTTTTTCTTCTGTTTATTGCTTCCTTATGTGGTAGAGTGGAAACTGGCAATCGCTGTGTATGTTCCATTGTTTGGTCAATAACTAGCTGTTAAATATCTCTCTAACCACCGGAGCATCATGCTGCTCACAAATGATTTACTCGGAGGCCCCAATTAAAAAGTAACATGCATAAATGTGTCCATGTTAGTTTGTTGGGCAGCATGGGGTTTATCTCAGTCTATTTGAAACTGAAATAAATGCAGGCCTTTGCATGTGTGTGAGTGTGTGGTGTGTGTGTGTGGTGGGAGGGGGGGGGGATTTGTTTGCCCTTCTCTTTTGCCGAAAACAAGTATCTGTTTGCTGTTCATGTTTCAAGGTTAAAAACACAAAATAGTTTCATCAATGTTTGGCATCTCACTTGGAGATAGAGGGTAATATTTAACATGAACAAGACAATGATCCGCTAAGTTTGTCATCATCTATGTTACTAATGCTCAACCTAAATGTTATCAGATAACAAGAAGAAACATTTCCTATTCATTTGTGAGCTAACACACTTCTGAGGCAATTTCATCAATACTTGTTTTGTTTGTATAAACATTGCAAAAAAGTGTAGTATTATACTACAAACAAGTATTACATATCACATACACAAGAATTGACAAAAGAAAAACCTGTTTTTTTATTGACTGACTAATGTCACTTGGCACTGAATGCGATTCAATTATAACATTTCGAAACTAGGAATAAAGCTCAGGAAAGCATTTGCATCCTCCTGATAATGACGATGATCTTGTATCTTTTATTTGAATCTGATGCAAATCTGATGACTAATGTAAATTGAATAACAGTGTAATACCGCATGCAGGGACCTGCTGATACTGGAGTCAGTACCTCGGGGTACTAATCACCCACAGATGTAGGATAATTTTTCCACTTACTTACTCCTCAGAGTAAAGGAGCAATACATTTGGCACCTTTAGGGGGCATGTTTCTAAGCATTCAGAGGGGTAGAAACTGCTTGCCTGAGCCGCTTTATTATATTATACTGCTTCAGAGCTGGGCTGAAGAGAGAACAGGAGCTTTCTGCCATGTTATTTCTTCATTTATTTATTTAAAACTATGTTGCCGTTCACACAGCGCTTGAAAGGATATTCTTAGTTCTACAGTTTAAGTGAGCTCACATGTTTATCAATCCAGGGATTATGTGGGTGGCACATGGGGAAGCCAATCAGATTTAAGGAGTGGCTGACAGTTATTACTAACCACAATGCTGCATCAAGGAAGAATGTATCCCTCACTACCAATGATCAAGGCAAAGGATGGACGCTGCTATATTATAAATCATGCTAGTGTCATATAACGCATCAGTGGAATATAGTACAAACAATGCACTCTGAGTGTTTAATAACTTAAAAACTATTTCATACCGTCCAGCAGCCAGCTTTGGCTAATCAGCTGTTCCAGTCTGGGCAGCATCAGTCCGGTCATCACATGGTCAGGCACCATCATGCTTCTTTCTACATAGGTCCTCACCAGCACACCTGCCTCTGATACACAATACACAGGTAAAGATGCTTCCAGCTGCTGAATTTCAAGAACAAGCCAGGACAGGGCCTGTTGAATATACCCACGCCATGATAACAAAACAAAAAAAAACACTTGGTAAGGCACTTATCTGGATAAAACTCTCACTGCAAACTCCAGACTGTAACATTGTGCATCTGTGGATTATTTAAACAAACACACATTTTGAACTAATATTTTAAAAATCCTAATACTATTAAAAGCAAAAAGGCTTTGTTAATGACACAGCAAGTCACAACTTTAAGGAAACGTTTCAGTGATGGCAACAACGCAGCACACAAGTTTTGAAGCAAGCCCTCTGCACTGGATTCTAATTTAGTAATCAGTGAACATGGGCTTTGCACATGCTTGGAATTGAATTATCCCAGTTGGGAGGCTATAATAAGGACGTTTAAAGAGACACAACCAATGGTTTAAAGTGCATGGTTGGGTGAGTTATTGTGATAAAACATGGATGAGTGTTTAACTGGAGTCAATACTGAGTCATTGTGGGTGTTGGGCATTTCACCAAGTTAGGTCTCTGAACTCAATACAAATCAGAAAAAGAAAAAACAAGTTTGTATTCATCCAAATGCACCGTGTTTTAGCTTGGATTGTAAAGGTAATTTGTCAAATGAGCTTCTAGGAAACAACTGTGGAAACTGCGCACGTAAGGATAAAGATTCACACGCAGCATAAAAACACAGACTTCCCTTGTTCCTGTTGACACACCAGTATGGGCAGCAGTTAACTTGCAGAAGCATCATACCTGTATTTGCCGCTATGCTTTCTCGGAGATAGTGGCCACTGGAAAGATATTGCAGGTCAAAGCTTTGCGCAATCCTCTTGCATATCGTTCCTTTCCCTGATCCTGGAGGACCCATGATAGCAGCTCGGAATAACTTGGCCATGTCTTCCTGTGTAACTGTAAAACCTCTGGGATGCTCAAATGTTAGGTTGTCCTTTGCGTGTAAAAAGAAGGAAGTAAACCTCCTAATTAAAAAAAGATGAGGGCATGAGCGATCAAACTGGTCAAAAGCCTGGTGTGCTTCTAAACTTGTCTTGCCAACATAAACTTCACCGTGTCTCTTTACCCTGCGGTTATTTGCTGTTAAACACTAAATGCGCACATTGGATCTATCCTGCTCGGATCAAGTCAAAACGCCCTTTTCCTTTTTTCTTGCAGGTCATTTAAGGATACATTACACCCGCCTACGTCTTCATGGAGAGAGACTTTTGTCTGCGAATGAATGGGGGAGTCTCCCCTACGCCCTATTTTTCTGCGCACATCATCCAGTAAAAATGCGGATGACTGATTCGCAGGAACTGCCGGGTAAACTGGTTACTGTAGTTTTTAAAGAATTTCCAAGTAATGTACATCAACAACAACAACGACAACCGCGAAAATATAATAATCCTTGACATAGGTTACAAGGAACTTGAAGTGCAGAGAATGCTGTCTAAAATAATAAGATATACGACGAGGACGAGAAGAAGACGTTTTTTTTAGGCTACTCCTAATTAGAAAGAAATGTATGTTTTCTACAACATAACAGCAAAAACACACACAATAGAATAAATAAAAATAAAAACTGCATTGCCAATTCATTTCACTGCAACATATAGCCTAACCAGTTTATCAGAAAGGGAGTGCATTTATGTGCAGAAGGTTGAGACCAATATTATGTCTAGCCTTTTTGTTTGGGAAGCCTTATTTCAAGTTATTTTGATCCGCTATTGCAATTGGGAATTCAGATAATGACAACTTTAATGCATTTTCCAGCTTATAACAAAGATTTTATAGACAAACTACCTTGCCACTTATTTATTACAAGTCAGAAAAAAGTGCACGACAGTCAATGTCACACATCCCTAACATTATTTATTTCACAATGTAAATATTAAATATATTATGTCCCGTAATGTCCCACCACACAATAAAGATCTGCAATAAATAAATTACAAAAGTTACTTATATATATATATATATATATATATAAAGTGGGTTATTCTTGGATTTCACCACTTGTTGACAGTATTTCTCTAAAATCAGAGCCTTATTTGTTAATTATTAAGGTTCATGGGGTTCTTATTTGTCAAAGTTTCCAATGCTGGCAGCGGTTGCAGAAAAGCACATGAGTCGTTGTCATTCCGCGCAACATTTGCCGACGGGCGGATACTTGTTGCGAGCCATATCGGAGCTGTCAGATGTTGCGCACAGCCTTCAGTCTACTGTCAGACTACCCAGACTAATCCAGCAGACAAACAACTCGGAAGATTAACCTATTTGAGCCTCGAGATTAGAGAAACTAGTTTTCGTCTTCAGACCCGGAAGCCTGCTTTTAATTACAAGATCTTTTCTTTTTGTCACATGGCTTTGGAGAATTCAAAACAACAAAAAATGGCGACACTCACGTTGCACTGTGTGGTCTTGCTGCGTCATAAAAAATATTCATGTAAACACGAGGAGTTAAAAGGGAAAATGTCAGGTAAGTGAGTCAAATGTATGTTATATATTTAATGTGTACTGGATGTAATACAAAAAAATTGATTTTATTGGAATTTTACAGCATGCATGTTTTTGGCCAGAAAGGGGTGTGAATGCTATGCTGGGCGTTAACGTTTGGCTGCACAACATTCAATACGAACGTTGCACTTATATTTCGCATTGACTCGCGTTATAATGAATCCTAGGTAAAGCAGGTAGGCTTGTTTATATGATATAACATTAATAACGGTTTTGTTTGGATTTCGACAACTTTTGTTTATTTGTACAAAACAGCAACAAAGCGCTTAATTAAGTCCTCGCTCTTGTCGTCAAACAGTAGTTGTCTACCATAGCCTTTTGTCAGAATCACTGCGTGTTACCTTTACGGTTAGCAGTTTACAAGCCATTCCTCCGTTATTTACATTGAGGGTTTATGCAATATGGACGCGCTGTCTTCACAGGGTCTCTTGTTACAGGCAAACGGAGCATTCCTCCCTACCAATATGTTTGTCCTCTGCCATGTTTAGTTACTTGCAAATGTTGCTTTGCTTTTTCTGACATGAAAATGTTTTGGCCAGGGCCCTGAGCAGCGGGGATAATGGAGTTGTTTACATGAAGTGCGGAGGGCGGACTGGCGAGGAGGAGGAGACGCTACGTCGGCCAGAGACGCCACCCGACTGCACGAGAGGCTGCTCGCGCGGAGGGGGGCGGAGCCTGCGAGAGGAATCATAACAAGTCTGACGTCACTCGGCCTTGTGGTTGGTATGAATAATATACTGTAGTTTGTCTCGATCCAGTCTTAGCAGGAAAGAGGCTCAGAAAAAAAGTATTCGTACCCCTAGTTATGTTATGAGATGAAACATTAACGAGCCCTCTGTGTACCAGTGGAAACAAAAAAATAATGAAAATATGTTCACTTGGAAATAGTTTGCAAAATAATTGAACACGATAGCATGCTTAATACTTTAAAGCAATCTTTGTCCTCCAAATGTGCAAGTATTGTACATTTTGTTTAAATCACAGGTTCACAGCCAATAGGGCATAGGGTACACATTGCATGTGTCTATTCATAACTGCCCAACCTTTGCAGTTAGAAGTTTCGTCATATAATGAACATCAGAGTCTGTTTTTGAAGTACCAAATGAATTGTTGTGCTAAAAGAACATTTACCACAATAGACCAAATACTTGTGTAAAATACAACCTCATGTATCAGGCCTGATTTAAGGGCAAACAATAGCTTTCTCCATTCACTTGAATGACTCACTGATGAACCAATATCTCTGTTCATAAATAAAGGAATCCTGGATAATCAGGATCATATTATCCTGCATAAAGACTGTTATGTAATGTTCCCATTATCAAACTATGGAGAGTAGTTGTATGTTTTTTACTCTACTTTGCAAAAATGTTTTATAGTGGTATTATTATATCCCCAAACATGATATTGCATTTTTTTTTATATTCTGTGCTGCTGATCACTGATGGGAAGGATATTAATAAAAGCGTTTTTACACACAGAGAAGGATTGTCAGGTTAGATGTTCCTGTGACTCTGTAGACTAATCTGTTCTTATATTAGCTATTGTATGTTAACTGAACAGTATTTATATTGTAAGAATGAAATGATGAAGATACAACACGCGAGGAAACCAAGGACTGCTAGAATAGTCAGGCTTCCCTGGTTCAGTTATCACAGTGCTGATGCTGTCCCCATCGAAGGTACAGTACTGTGATAACTGAAGGATGGCTGCCAACTTGACACAAGTGCAGTTATTCAAACCGCGTGCAGCTAACCAGCCAGAGGACCAATGACCAATGAAGTGTGAGTATGTTAATAAACAGACATATTTGTTTTCATTGTTAAGTATCCAAAAGTACTAAAGTGATTTATTCTAAAAATGTTTTTCCTTATTAAATCTGCCAGTAGACTGTTGAATACTTAATGAAAAGTATTTTATTGTCTTATTTTTAAGTTTAAGAAGCATTATACTCAAAACCTATAAATGCATATTATCTTCACTTTTTATGTAACTTTTGCTTAACTCAAATAAATAAAGTGATGTTTGTTTTCATTAAACCTGTATTTGTTTTATTCATCTCTGCTATTGAATATCCAGTGAATCCTAAACAAACAGAAGGATATGGCCAAAGAACAGTCAACTATTGAGTGGATGTAGGCTCATTCTGATCAGTTTTAACATTACATTAGATACTTTCTGACATCTCTCTCTATAGCATTACCAGCAAAGTTAATTTAGCATTAGTATATATACTGTATGAGCTTCCGTCTCTCGGAGCACTGGTCTGCAGGCTGAAGCAGAAGGTAGACGCAAAATGTTGCTCTACATTGTTGTCAACAGAGGGAGCTAAAGATCTATTAGTCATGTGCTTTGTGGTCTAAATAACATGTCTGCAACTGTGTCATATTTTTCTGAAACTTTATATGTCATCTGACAACTTCAAAAAGTTTTAGTGAATCCAGTCTAATAAAAAAAACATAGCTTTTATTAATTGTTTAATTACTAAGTGAATATATTTCCCCCCTAAGAATAGTTGAACATGATCGAAACAACAATGTATGACTCACATTAATGACAGCTGCTGTCTCCATTTTGTTATAAGTCATTGTTGTTTAAGAGAATCTTATGTTCAATATGTGATATTGGTATAGCACAGATCAAAACACAATTGTTCTGTGATATATGATGTCAACATGCTGAAATGAAACATGTTTTTCATGTTTTGAATAATAAGTGCACTGTTTGAGTCATGTCTGATAAACCACAGGTCACTGCACCTGTCCTTACAATGTTTTCTGTAACGGTATAGCTACTGTGGAAATCCCCAAAGAGTCATGACAAATGTATTGTTTTTGTCCCACTCTAACCTCAATCTGCTTAACTCGACTTGATGCGCATGTTTTTTTCTGACTCACCCTGTGCTATCTTGATCATTTGTGGCAATTCATAACTTGTGTTAATAAAGCATTAAACGTCAAGTGAAGCTAACATTGCTTAAAAGAGGTATAGCTATTTTCTAAGTGAGGTCAGGCATTCAAACCCACTACCTATCAGGGTAGTCAACAAAACCATTGAAAACACCAACTTTATTATGAGAATATAATCTTCTTTTAATGCAAGGGGATAACTATTGACTGGGATGCGGCATGTAAAGTCCCTGTATACCTTAAAACAAACCACCCAGTCTTTTGTTAGAAAGAAATGTTTATATCCTTTTTTTCTTTTGTGACAGTAGGAAGGTTGTTTCCTTTCCTCCACAAGGGTCACAGTCCATGCCTTTACCTGCCCATAAAATACACTTATAGACCTTACATAAATGCTGTACTGATGTGGTTTTGTGCACAGGGGTCCACTAACAGTACTAAAGGATAGGGCTTGACACTGAACACTGCACACAACCTAAGAACTGGGTTATTAAACTATTGTAATATGTTTTCATTGAGTACGTTTTCCCTGAAACTGTTCCGATCCTCCCTGAGGGTTTGCCCTGCAGGAAGGAAACTTCTGCTCCAAATGTTTGTATACTGCTTTTCAGAGTCATATTACGGAACTAAATATTTAAATAAGACCTGTGAATTGATAGACTTTGTCTCTGTGAGCGATCTTTAGTTTGCAGTTAGTAGGGAAACTCCATTACTTTGTTATGGTGGGACTTAGCTGAGAGAGTCTGCTGGAAAGATTCAGTCACATATTTTCAAACACCTCCTTGTCCAATGTTGTTGGTTTCCTCTTTGTAGAAAAAGGCATGTTCGGTGTTGTCCTTACTTTAATCAGAGTTCAGTTTTTTAATCTTCAGCCATGCATCCTATAAATTATGATCATAGCATGCTGTCTGTTTAGAACCATGTATATCTAAAAAGTCCACTTTTATGAGCTCCGGCTAATCCAAGAGGGTGATTATTTCAAATATAAGAAATGTGGGGTTTTCTTAATTCATAAAGGAACACACAATCCTTCGGTTTATCAGACAAGAAATTGCATTAAAATCTGAATAAACGTGGATATCACTTGAAAGGAAGGGTAGATTGTAATTTAAGAAGGGTCTAAAGCTGGAAAACAAATTTTGAAAAGTGGAGTCAAAATAACAATATTTGCCTGTTAAGATGTGGTGGAGTAGATGCACAAAGTTGCATGGAATTGTTCCCCTATAGTACTTCATATTTTGTATGTTCAATTATTTTGTCTTGTTCTTGTCCCTTTGAAAGATATTACATCAACTTCTCAAAAACGGTGTTTAACTTCTCAGCAGATTGAGATGCCTATGTGATGAAAATGCACATGCAGACATGAGGTGGAAGAAGTATTCAGATCCTTTATTTAAGTTAAAGTACCAATACCATCCTATGAAGATACTCCACAACAAGTAAAAGTCCTGCATTTAAAACCTGATTCAAGCAAACGCCTCATCAGCAAAGTGTACAACTTGGTGGGAACTTGTACTCAAAGTTTCAAAATAAAACTACTCATTCTGCAATATATTGCTCCCTGGCCTGTCAGTGTTTGAATATCATACATGTGGCACTTAACAGCTTGTGCTCATTTGAAATCCTTTATTACTATGGGATATTGTAATCTACAGCAATACAATATCTTTTACAAGAGCATCACATTTTTCTAGCATCCCTGTTCAGTGAGAACCAATCAAGATGTTATGGAAAAACAGCTCTATTATGAGCTTTGTGATGATGCATATTTTCAGCTTTGTTACAAAGCATTTTTTGCCATTCCAGGAGGGTTTTGAAATAGTTTATTTAGCTTAAGAAGTAGGAGGATTTTCTCAACCTTTTAATGAGCTCTTAATTCTGCAGATTATCACACACATTCCATATCAACAAATCTGGAAGTACATGGTTTTCACTGGACAGGAGGATAATGTAAAATAGTTATGTGAAAAGTAACTAGTGACTAAAGCTGTCAGACAAATGTAGTGGGGCTAAACCCAAAAATATAAAGTTGCATAACATGGAAATACTCAAGTTAAATCACCTTCAAGTACAGTACTTGAATACATGTATTCAGTTTTCATTCTACAAGCTCATATAGATGTTTGAATTTTCATTTCTTTTTCTGGGTTCTTTAAAGATTGCTGGACTAAAAATTGAGTGTGAACTATAACACAAAAACGTATTATTTAAATGTGTTTTATTGTTTCCATATGAAAGGGTTTACAAGTTAAAACCATAGGTTCATCATAGATAGACTGTATAGTAGATGAACAGTCTGATGAAAATACACACGCTAGCCTGAATCCAGCAAAGGGTTAATGTCGTCATCTTGAGTGACAGGCTGAACAGCCAATCAGCAGCCGAATTCTACAGAGGGCCATTATGTTGTTTTCGGGAAAGGGCCGTTACTTGTCAGGAAGGGTTAGCAAGAACAGAGGCTGCTTTTTCTCGTCTCAAGCTACCGGCCATCAACACATTCCGTGGATTAAAGTCGACATTTCTTTCCCTTTGGATACTGAATATTATTATTGGGAAGTTTCGGAATAAAGAAGCCGAGGCACGATACTTATAAATCCATCTAGAGAGGAGCTACAACTTGGTGGGAGCGTCTAATGTACAGAACGAAACGGAAGTAACTTGCCAGCTGTCTGGGGTGAGTAAATAACCTTTTACTAAATGTTCCCATCGAGAAAGACATCTGTGTTCTGGATAGTTTTACTCATCGGCTCGTTGTTTATCTTTACCCGCTGTTGTCAAGTGGGGAAACATCTAGCTTGTGTTTGCTTTGCCCATTTAAGACTCATAACTTGCTAGCAAGCTAATGTTAGCCAACGATCGTCAGCTTGCCATGAAAGCCATGGCACTCCATCCATGTCCACTGTGTGATGCCGTTTTATTGCGATCTAATGTAATTGGCTGGTTTGGAACATACAGTGAGTTACAGGAAGAAAGTACAATATGATGCAATGTAATACTCAAACGCCATCAGAAACGTGGGCCTAGTGAATGAATACGTTTGACACTATTTTAACACGAGATTAAAGTACAGTCAAATACTAAAACACCATCAGAAGAGTTTCAAGGCTTTTCCTGCTATCAATGTGATTTGATATTGCCCACTCGTGAAGAAAGCTAAATGTCTTAATAAATGAGCCAGCCGTCTATAGTCTTTTATTGTGCTGCTTATCGAGTGTGAAAGACAAAGTGAAAGCTATTGTTCGTCCTTATGTCTTGGATCAGGGGAAACATTTGGACTTATGTAAACTGCTGAAATTGTATTCTGTGAACTGGAATTTACCCAGTGACATTACAGGAATAAGCTCATGATCATAGGTGTCACTAAATAAAACAGCAAAATCCTGTCAACAAAAGATACATTGGTTTAACACATTGTGGTTGTCAGACGTAGGTGCCTCTTCATGGTCCAGAGTCACACACACACACACACACACACACACACACACACACACACACACACACACACACACACACACACACACACACACACACACACACACACACACACACACACACACTTAAAAAAAATGGAAAAAGGGCAGCCTTTTGATATTGTTTATCATCATAACTTAGATATTTAAAATAAAAACAGCAAATTGTATTACTTACTTCACTTTTTATTGTAATAGCTAAGTTGCTTCTGTGAAGTTATTGATTTACCCAGTCCACTGTGTAACTACAAATTGGCTTTGACTAATGGTAATAAAATCACGACCAAATTGTGTTTTGTTTTTAACATAACTTCCCTTTTTCCATTTTGTTAAACATAGTCCCCCCCTTCTCCCATTATGTTTAAGTTGATAACATTGTGGGGCAAAACATATTCTTTTTGTCTTTTTGTCATTCATGCTTTGTAAGTTTATGTTTTTGGTAAAAAAGACACTTAATCAATTTATTGAACACTCTCAAGAAATACTCAGATCATGTACTTGAGTAAAAGTAGAAGTACAAGAGTGTAGTAATACTCTGTTACAAGTAAAAGTCCTGCATTCAAAATGCTACTCAAGTAAAAGTTCCAAAGTATTAGCATCTAAATATACTTAAAGTACCAAAAGTAAAAGTACTCATTATGCAATTAATTTCTGCATAAGGCCCATTTCAGAATAATATATTATATATTTTGATCATAATTATTGATGCATTAAAGTGTTATCAAAGCTGGTAAAGGTGCAGCTTTATACTATGTATACTGCAGGGTAGCTTGTGGATTTACTTCAGGTGTAACTAAAGTCTTATTTAAGGGTTGATTATATTTCACATTATTAATCAAAATCGGTAAAGTACACCATTTACCTCTGAATTCGAGTGTGGTAGAAGTACAAAGTATACATAAAATGGAAATACAAGTACCTAAAATTGTACTTAAGTACAGTACTTTAGTAAATGTACTCGGTTACTTCCCACCTCTTTCCGTCAGTATGCTTACGTCGGTGCTGAGTCATTAACAACGTGTGCAGAAAAGCTCTTGGAATGGCGCACCAATTAAATGATTTATTGATTCTCAGACATTTTAGGGGATGTTCTACAGTAGCTCAGCTACACACAAGCAGCAGTGTCACAGACAAGAACTGATGTAATTCTTTCAGTGGTAGAAGAACTAAAAAGGTCTTTAAATGAAAGCAGTGATACAGAAGTGTAGAAATAGTCTGTAACATCTCATGCCTTCAAATGTGTACTTAAAGTAATGTCCGTTTCCAAAAACGATACAGTATACAATGTAATAAAAGTATTGAGGCATTTTCTTTAGTTTGAACATCCGCAACCATAACGTTGCAGCTGGTAAAAGTTGGGTTAATCATATCCTGCTGTGCAGCTTGATCTATGATATTTCATCGTAATACATTTAAATGTGTTTTCTGTACTTATCTCATTCTGCAAGTTAACAAGTACTGTAACTGTAACATGTGACTGCCATGGTAATGGTTAATAGGCTAAAGCTTGATGCACTACCCATCAAAAGCAATTTTTTGCCATTGTTCCCTCGTTTTTTTTTAACCCTGTTAATGGAAAAGGATACTCGTTGTTTTCATGGTCACTGTTT
This sequence comes from Trematomus bernacchii, assembly GCF_902827165.1. Lineage (NCBI taxonomy): Eukaryota > Metazoa > Chordata > Actinopteri > Perciformes > Nototheniidae > Trematomus > Trematomus bernacchii. The sequence continues at coordinate 15,169,051 of NW_022987739.1, forward strand.
GTTTATAACTCTTCACCTTAGCTGTCACTTTTTGTAAAATAAATTAGGCCTCAAGAATAACTCAATAAACACCTACTGTAAGTAACCTATGCTACGCTGCAGTCGGCCAGGGTTTCCTGTTGAAACTGTTTAAGTCATAATTGTCCCTTAGGAAATGTTTGACTGTAAAAAGGATGTTTTTTAACAAAAAGAGAAGGTTGTCATGGAGAGAGGGGGGGTCATTTTCGTTTCACTTTTTTTTTCTTCAGCTACTTTGTCCTTGTGATGGGCTTGTCGTCAGTTTTTTTTGTTTTTTGTTCAGATGGGCAATGCACCTCAGACTTAAATAGGCAAGGGAAACTGTAAACTGATGCAAAATGAAATGATGCAGAAGAGCTTGTTTGTTGGGGTTGTATTTATTTACAAGCACCCAACAAACATATAGTAGCCTACATGTTATTCACAGTATATCATAATTTAATGTAACACATAGTTTAAAGCATTAGCACCAGATAATGCATTAATACAAGTTCCATTCAACACGATCAACACCTGTATAACATGTCTAGGCTGAAGAACAACGCTTTTTAGTTTTATAGTCATCACATATTTATACCACTTGCCAACATAACATTACTAAGTATTTAAATAAAAGTGGTTTTTAAAGTGATAATGGAAGAATTGATATGGTTTCAGCTTCATAATGCAAATGTTTTGCTACTTCTTTACAATTTAATGACAACAAATAATTGATGTATCTACCAAAATAAATGTCTAATTAATCTGCAATAAAGTTATTGTTGCGGTATTTGGTGCATTCTGTTCTTGCTTTGGAAAATGAGGAGGCATATGGAGGTAGTATTTGGCAAGCTTTTTATCGTGTCTTGATGGCTTTCGTATTATACCACGCCCACATTTGTAAGAAATATGTTTGAAATGTTACTGTTGTGACATTCAAAAGTTGAATTCAGGTAGTAAAAGAGAGAAAAGGGAGGGAAATGGCTTCACTGTGTGATCGATACTCGCTGTATAAAGGCAGACCGATGACTCATTGAAAATGGCTTCACAAGAAATTCAGCTGTAATACATGAGAATGAAGAAAAAGGATGACTGTATTGTAAGAACATTGACCACTTCCCAAGCTGACTACTTTGCTCCTCCGTGGTTATGTTTGGGGATTGGCACATAAGCCAAATCTCACCATTGAGGTAAAAAAAAAAAGGCTTTCATTTGGATTTGCTTTATAACTAATAAGGTGTTAACAGGATCTGCGATAAGCAATACATGATAGTAATAGAACAGAACAAACAAGCAGTCTGTCACCCTCTGTGTTTTATATCTGTCTTTCCCATTTTCTCCTCTTTTTATGCTTGTTTGTACATGCTTGTGTGTGTGTGACATTGAGTCTGAATAGATGCCTGTGTAATGATAAGTGATATTTGTTTCTGGTTATGCTGGCATCTTAGCTGTGCGAGTGCTGTCAACACAAAGGCTGCTGCTGTTTTCATGCTGCTTTTGCTATGCAGCTGGTGTAGACTGACTATTAGACCCATCCCACAGTGAGGCCCAGACTCCTCGCAGTCACTACGCAGCAACAATCTGTCCTCCATGTTGATGTCATCCTCCCAGTAGACAGGCTGACGTAATTATACTTTGTTGACACATCTGTGTGCTGTCTGCATCAGTGTTGAGGCACTGCGCTGTAATAATATAAGTTATCAGGTTAGTGAACATTGGACCCTATTCTGGTGTTTGCTCAGCTCAGAATCAATATTTTTGTCTTACTGTAACACAGACACACACATGCACATTGGTTGTAACACACTTGATTGTCTATTTCAAAAGCCTGGTGGTCACCCATTTCCTCTAAAATGCGGGTTATTTGAAAATGTGAGTTAAGTAATCATATTAGTTCACCTTAGAAGCAATTACTTGTATAACAGGGTTACAATTCCACAGATCGTCGAGAAGAGAAATATGTATTTAGTTGTTTCCCTTTTGTGTATGTTGTCATTTCTCTCATCTTTCTTGAGTTGCCAAACTTACTTTAAATGTACAACCTAATCTAACATTCTCTCTCCCTCTCGTCCAGTGTCTGAATGCCAACTCTGTGGGTGATGGAGTTGAGCAGGCAACTCTGTGGGAAGATGAGGAGATCCAGTAAGAGGGTCCAACTGTCCTCTTCTCCTTCTTCCATTCGGGGCTTGGAAATCCACTTTTACACAGAGGAGGTGCAGCCGATAGAGTACTTCAAAGGCTGCTTCACCGCATTGGAGCTCTGTGTGGAGGCTGCAAAGAAATGCTGTGAGTGACTGAACTGTTAGCTAGCTGGCAAAATCAAGACGTGCCTCCTCTCCTTATTTATTCAGTTTATTGCCTGCAATGAACAATCTAATGTAAATGTTAACTGTGATTATAGTATCTGACACATCAGTTGGAAATGACCCTTATCACCATTTTTATATATTAGATTCCCACCTTTTAAATTACATTGTATAAAGCTTCAAAATAATGTTAATCTTTATTAAACATGTACTGTACTCAACAACAATCTCACAGAGTAGAACTTATCTTCTCTGTGAGAACATTTGTCACTGCCTTACCTCTAAGTGCTGCCATTCTGTTGTTCAAATCTGCAATCAATCGCAACCACAGTTTTGAAGCTATGCATCAAATATTGTAGAACTATACTAAGTGCCACTCTTGGGGAAATAGCATATTCCCATCTTTACGCAGCAATTAGTTGCTGACTGGTTAGCAGACTGTGGTTGGCTTAAGTAAGATTATTGACATGCTTCTTGTCAATGATCCCTCACTTATCTTATAAGTAGATTGTTGGTTGTTGCTCTTAAATCCTCTCTTTGGACACAGAGCTGTAAAATAACCCCAAAATCCAATCCAATAATTGGTCTGAATATTGATATTTTTTTCCTTTGTTCTCTTTTCCTTCTCAGCAATCTCTCCCTTGTGCCATAACCTATATGCCCTTTACGATGAGACAACTTGCACATGGTACCCCCCCACCTTTGAGTTCACCATCACAGATGAAACCAGTGTCAAGTTGCACTATCGCATGAGGTAAGACTACACTGGAGTTTTCAATCTTCCATTTAACTTCATTAAGTCTTTTCTTAAATTGAATCTTTTTTTCCCCTTAATGAACCACCTCATATTTTGTGTAACGTTTGAGATGGTGGAAATATTAAATTGATAAACATGACACCCATCACCCAGCCTGCAACATTAGTAAAGGGTATCTGTGCTTTGCCAGATGAGCCACAGGCAAAAGCAGGTACTTTGGAATGCTCAGTCCTGACTTTGTAAACTGGCTCCTGGTATGTGGAATGTGCCGTTCTTGTGGGATGAGCAGTAGGTAGAGCGATACCAAACTAACAGCGTGCCATAGCAAACCAGCCTGCAGGCCAACAAATGGGAAGGGGTGTGTCACTTATAAAAAGAATTGTAAAATATTTGCCAATGGATGTCAGTAGACAAGTTTTGGGTGCTTTGGTTCTGTCGCAGCTTGATTATTATTTGGTTATATGGTCTAGTGCTGCTGAAAAAGATTTAAACAAACTACAAGTAGCACAAAATAAGGCAGCACAATGTGCACTGCAGTGCTCCTACAGAACCAGAGTCACTGAAATGCTGGAGACACTGAAATGGTTAACTGTCAGACAGAGGTCAACTTATATTTTGTTACATTTTGTCAGAAATATTACAGTGACTCACTCACCAGATATATTATCACAAACGTTTATAGCGCAATATGCACAACATAACTATCAAACACGACATACAATAGAAGGAAGGTTTGTATTACCCAAATCTAAATCAAATATGGGACAGAAAACAGTCATGTACAGAGCCATGGTCAGCTGGACTCTACCGGTCCACATCATTCAGGAAAATTCTCAAGTACATTTCAAAAGGTTGCTAAAAAATTATTTAAGTATTATAAAGTACATTTGAACTGTGTCTGTGGCTATGTATGCATATATTATTATGTACACTTATTTGTATTTACTTTTGTTTGGCCTTAGGATGGTGATAATTGGATGACCATTTTAGTTTTCACTTCATACAGCACTGTAAATTGCATGAAATTATGGGGATCCTAATAAAGACAATAAGACAACATATATTAATTGCTATGTGAGTTTTATAAATGGATTTAGGTTTCACCATAAGTGATGAAGGAGCAGGCCAACTACATTCCAACCGTTCTCATTATTACAGGAGATCTGGTTAGTGAGCAGAAGTGAGATTCAGGTTGCTGACATGTGTTTGCTTGAAGTGCTGTTCCTCCATGTTGAAAGGATACCATTTGGATTAGGATAACTCTTGTAGCTGTCCCTTTGGGCCTTTTTAGAGGCTGTGTCCAAATTGGAGGAGACTGGGACTAAATGTGAATACATAACAGGTATTACATAATATCCTACTCAATGACCCAAAAAGACATGGAAAGTTAGGAACGTTTGTTTCCCATGCGGCCATCATTAAATAATGGAATATTGTGAGGCTTGTATATGTTGAATCTAGAAAGTAATGTGTCTAGCTCTGAGGATACATACATGTGTCTTTAGTAGAATAAATTAAACCTTTGAAATATTGTCAACGTTTTTGGTTTTTATTTTATCTATAGGGCTCCTTTAGTTGTATGCAACTGGGTCCTTTGCAAATTCACATTCTCTCAGCAGTGTTTTAGCGCCGGCCATAATGATCATAAGATCATATTGTGGACAGAGATTGATTTTTGAAGGGGATTAGAAGAGAAAAAAGCCAAATATATCTGAAACACTGTGTGGATGGAACAATTTTATGAGACTAACCAGCAATGTCATATTTGAGACTCACTGGGATCATTTGAAGAGAGCAAAGACCCCCTTTAGAGAATTGATTTGACATGTCAGGCCAAATTTCATGTAAAGAGGAGAAAAACATTACTGTGGTGTTCTGTACTTCCTCTTAAACTTTGCTCTGCTTTGACAGTAGCTAGTGAAGGCAGAGAATAGCGCGAGTGCATAGAGCCTAACTGTGGTGTGTACTACTATGTGTGTATTTGTGCTGAATGCTGTAGCCTGCCCTGCGTTCTGCTGTAACCCTCTGCATAACAAGCAGAGAATTGTGGTCAAGTCTGCATACACAAACAATCTTTAGCATAAACAAATGTTTAACACAAACACAGGGATTAGGTGCCACCAGTTGACAGGAACGTGAGGCTGAACTTCAGACACAGTGGGGCTTTTAGAAAATACAGCAGCAGGAACATTGTTACTATGTTAAGCCCTGGAATGTTGCTCTAGCCAGAAAAATGCCGGTATGTGTTGCTGTATTTTTAACTGCATCTATTTCAGTTTTTTAAATATATATTATTTTTCTTTGTTTTTCGAATGTTGTCTTAATGGGGTTTTGCCCTACACCGTCTCTGCTGTTGGGGCTTGAAAGGGTATTTACAGATGTGTGGCTGAAGAGACAGAGAGGATGGTAAGCCTGAAAAGAACAGGCTAATGAAAAGAAAAGCTTTATCATAAAAAACAAAAACAGGCAAGCAGGTCAAAACCTAAAAGGGAAGAAATATGCCCAGTGATTGAATTCTGACAAACAATTTGTGTTGAGGTGACAAGCCTCTTTTATCTTCACTGCTTCAGAATGTTATGGGCTTTTTGTTTAGTGCATACCAATAGTCTACCTGTATACATTAAATGATCTGGAAATGGAAATAATATTTAAAAGTTCCACTACTTTCAACAAATGCCAAAATCCCATCTATGGAAATGCAATAGATTATTATTATTATCTATGGAATCAAACATATGTCATCTCCTCTAGAAATATTTCAAAAGAAAACTTAGTAAAGAGTTCGTGGACGTGTAAGGTCTAAAGTAGTTCACCCAAAAATACAAGAGGTTTTTGAATATTTCAATAGACATAAGACTCCTTTAATAACCTAATCCGTGACAGCCTGCTATACTCTAATTTGCCCCGGCCACAGTATCATAATCTCCGTAAATATGTGTACACTTTTGTCACATTTAATCCTCTGTCTGCAGGGTTTGTCATGTGCACAGTATAAATCAAGTTTCCCTGTAGAAAAAATCTTAATTTGGCTTCCAGTTTAATGCCACATACAAGGAAACAAGATATTTAAAGAAATAAATACAAGAACATTAAGAACTTGCCCAGGCGAGTCTAACATATGAAAAAATGGCTTAGACCTCAGAGAGTTAAACTTGGGCCTGCGACCATAGTTTTACTGTATTTTGTTTTGAAAATCCACAGCGGAGGTTTGTATCGTACTACATACGGTGTATTTTGCATTTCTCTCAGTAGCCAACGATCTGTGAGTCTGTTGGCTCGGACATAAACTCCGTAATAAATATAGTCTTCATTTCATAAGAGGTGTAAAACCTGTGAGCATTTTAAATCTCATTTGAACTAAATGCTTATATAATCTGTAGTTGTATTTGTATTGTTGATTTAATGTGTGAACGAGGCGATATAGAGAAGGTTAAGCTGTCATTATTAGGCTGTTATGTACTGTTGGAGTGGTAAGCAGGCCTATTGTTTTTGGATATTTGTGGAGTTAGATGGTCCGTGAGTGTATTTTATTGGTTAAGTGGTCCTTGGTATGAAAAAGTTTGAGAAACACTGCGCTAGTGGATTATCAATGGGGGGAGCCTCGTAGCGGGGAAATTATACAGATGGCCAGTCCGGCCCTAAAAAATGTCTTTGCACACGTTATTATTAATAAAAAATATTTTTATTTTTTATTTTGTAATCATCTCACTTTGGGAACCCCTGGTTTAGACAACACACATTATTAACAAGAAATGGTTTACAAGAGCACAACATATTTATAAATCGAACCTTTAGATGTTGCTCTCAAACTAAATAAATACAACTTTGTTATATGCCTATATATATATGTTATATATATGAGGAACACTGACTCATGTTATCTAGTAATGCCACATGCATGCACACACACTGTGTATTCATTCTGTTAACTCTTTATCTCTCCTGTCAGGTTTTATTTCAGAAACTGGCATGGCACCACTGAAGGAGAGTCTCCTGTCTGGAGGCACTGCATCAGTAAACTCAAAGGAGGACTCAGCCCCAAGAAAACTCCAGAAGGAACTCCCTTACTGGACGGGGCCTCTCTCGACTACCTGTTTTCCCAGGTGAAAAATAGCAAGAAAAAATAAAATACATACATATTTTTACATTATCACAGGAGTGTTTTAAGCATGGCTGTAGCCTGTGTAAATTATATTTTGTACACCAAACAGCAAGAAAAATTGGAATCCACCCACATTTCTTTTTTTAAAGATTGTATTTGTTATTTCTTCCTTTTTAAAAGTACATGTACTGATCATTCCGATTAACAGCTCAAACCTCACACTTCAGTTTCAAAACATCAACAGCTGAGAGGAAATGTAACAATACCAGGAAGTGCAGCTTAAAGTTCAGCATTAGACAGTCAGAGCCACTGTTGTCAATACATTATTTTAAGCCATAAACATACAGAAAAGTCTGAAAGAAGTTTTAACTCTTTCAAATGTTTGTTTCCTTACTCCAATATAAACCTAATTTAATTTGTTAGATCTCCAAAATATAAGAAATATAATGCAGTCTTCAATTAATTTGGTCATCATTTGTGGTCAGTCAAAACTATTATTTTAACTTGTTTATCTCTATATGCGTTTGGTGTATCTCTATGTCAAATACAAATACTTTTTTCTTTCCCAGGGCCAGCATGACTTTGTGAAAGGCGTGGTTCCACTGAGGATCTCTCACTCAGAGGCAGACCAACACGAGATAGAAAATGAATGTTTGGGCATGGCTGTGCTTGCCATCACCTACTACAACATGAACATGACCCCAGATATGTCCGCTTCCCATGAAATCAGGTAAAACATTATCTTTGATAACGATTCCAAAATCAGCATGTATGTGGATTACACAATCATGTAAACGGCAGCCTCCTCGTGGAATCAAGCCATTGAGCTCTCGCAGGATGTTGTCATTTACTAAATTAAAACAGGTCCTTAATTAAAAGTAAAGAGAGGAAGGAAGCTGACTCCATTATTTTTGACATTATAAGGTACAGTCACTTCCTGCTAATACCAAGGCACATGGTTTAATAAAAGTTGTCTTTTAATATTGAATATCTTAGCTTTGGTTTTGTTTTTTCATCTTAAGGAATCTTTCCTTTTGAGGCCAGAAAGAAAATTGCCTAAAGATCTTTTATATGTAATTCAATTACATTGATGGGATTTATATGGTTGCAACTTCATCTCTACTTGGAAAAACAGGTCCCACTGCAATACATTTAGTAAAAGTACAGGCTCAGAAACCCATCAGTGTAATTGTTTTAATGTCCCCATGGTGAACTCAGAGACTAGGCATGGAATTAGTTGCAAAACATAATTTAGATCTTAAAATAGCATCCACATCTAAAAAAGATATTGGCAGCCTTTTAATGCCATCCTGCCAATTTCTCCCTGCTCGTTCCAACTGTCACCTCTCAGATAAGTGCTCTGTTCACATGCACATGTTGTTCCAAAAATCTGCTAGTTGCAAACAAAAGTCTAAAGAAAAAGTTGAAAAAACATCAAGAACATAAAGGCACACAAAAACAGTTTTACTAACACAGGAAGTGAAATGCCCGCTTATTGAGGGATACTCCTTCATCAGTAGGTTCTGAGAAATCATATTTTATTTTTCCTAATATCCAAAACACTTTTAAGATAAGATAAGATGTACTTTATTGATCCCAGTTTGGGAAATGTTTGCGTTGCAGCAGCATAAAAAGACAAGGCATTGTACGTTAGAGAAATTAAAAGACTAGGAATAAACAATTCAAAATGTAAACATCTCAAATAGAAATAAAATAGCATTAGAAAAAAGTAGAAAATATACATGTTGAAATACTAATTTACAGTATTTTGTTTTACAGTATTTTTGCATTGGAAGTTAAACATCTCTGTGTTCACCCCTCCAGCTACAAACGTTTCATCCCGGAGTCGCTGAACCTCAACATTAAGCGGCGCAACTTCCTGACACGCATCCGCATCAACAACGTCTTTAAGAAATTCCTCAATGAATTCAACCAGCGCACAATGAAGGACAGCAACATCACGCCGTACGACCTGAAGATCAAGTACCTGGCCACGCTGGAGGGTCTGACCTGCGGGCTGGGCAGCGAGCTGCAGGAGCCCCTGTCCCTCAGTGTGACCCAGGAGGGAGATCTCCTCAATGGAGGGTACAATGGTAAGATTTCATGAAGATAATTTAAAGGTGTCCTATCATGCAAAATGCACTTTTTGATGTCTTTTATACATACATATGTGTCCCTGGTGTGCCAGGGAACTCACAGTGTCAGAAAGTAAAACCCTCTCTCTTTTCCTCCGTACCCACATCTCTAAAAACGGGGGGTACAACGGAGCTGATCCAGATTTGCGTCCGATATGACGTAATTTCGGAAATGTGGGCTGGCTTTACACCCACAGCCCTATCAGAAACGTCGCTATCAGAAACAATGCGCAACGTGTTTTGGATGTAATATGGTCTTTGTTTACATTAGCAAGCATCGCTAACACTCAGAGCTAACCTGTACTGGAGAGAGTATTGTGTAAAAAAGCAGGAAATAAAAAGAGAATCAGCATTTCTCTAACAGGGCTGAAATAGAGGGATGTCTAAAATGCATAATCTGTTTGGTATTTTGAGCAAAACACATCATAAATATGTTATTTATATATTTGTATATATCTGATACCCATAATATATGCCTAAAAATAGCATGATAGGAGATCTTTAACATAATTTAAAGCTCCTAGGCACCGTTCCAGATTTGTGGCGTGCAACAGCTCAGTGTAGGTTTTTGTTCAAGAAGGAATTTTACTAGTACTATTACAGGAGATTATAGATTGCTAAGAAAGGAAACTATTTGTTTACCAAGATTATCTCCGTCAGAGTTGAAGACACAGTATAATAACTATGGAGAGAGATTGATAGAATGATCAGGATTACTATTTAAAATATTAAGCATGATGAGAACAAATATGAAAGACAGCATGGTCAAAACACTATTAAAAATGACCTAGGCCAGAATGTCAAAAACACTATTGAAAATGATTCGGGCCGATACTTCATTCAAAAATTATTCAGGCCGAAACTTCATTACAAATGATCTAAGTCGAAATGTCAAACAAATGTGATTGATTAGGGGGATTCAAGATGGTGGACGGAATAATGGAGAAAGTCAAGATAAAAAAAAAAAGGAGAGCCTGAGACTTTGACTCTCCTGGTGCCTAGTACCTGAGATCATCCGATACTCCACTAATTAAACTATAACTGGGATGTAAGCCACGGACACACACACACACACACACACACACACACACACACACACACACACACACACACACACACACACACACGGACATAATAGAAGGTGAAAACAACTGATAAGAGATGTGTATAAAAAGATGCGTGAACATTGTAAAGGTAGTCACTCTGTAATTTGTTGAATCTTCAGAGGTTTCTCCACGACACTACCAAAAAACTATCATTTGTTTGTTGCTGTTATAATCCTATTGTGGTTAGCCTGGTGTTTACATGCAGAGGCGTCTTGCCCACAGTTCTATAACAAAGAATAACAACATGTTTGAACTTGTTGACATCCAAATCTACCTCAGACTTTGTGTGTGTATTTGCAAATAGTGACAAACCAAAAGTGAAAGAAACAAGATGTTTACATGCCCCATTAAGCCACAGTACACCATAGCCTGGATTATGCTAACCAATGTGTAACGTTTTCAGCACTGACGCAAAGCTCGATGGCTTGAGCAACCTACTTATGATCAGAGTCTATTTCAATGTAAACCAACATTAAACAATAAGACATTCCCATGACTTCAATAGTCTCTGCATAAGCACTGCAAGAACAATATTCAGAAGCCAATTAGCTAATCAAATGTATTTTCTTCATCTAACAACTGCAGCATTTACATTTCTGTTGCATGTGTAACTGCCTCAATATAAGGTTTGCTTTCCTTTTCCAGGGTACTACCACCAGAGCCAAGTGCAGAGCCAGAACAAGGAGACGAGCCACAACATGCAGGTCCTGGTTCGTGGAACCACTGGCATTTCCTGGAGGAAGAAGCCTGCTACAGTGAGCAACACAGTTGTCTTTTTTACACATAGTTTTGAAAAGAAGATTGCCTCCACTTTCACTAGCTTTCAGATAAACTAGAAGTTACAAACGAGTCAAATATCAAATAGGGAAAATATTAAGATATCAATATCATAGTTGAGAGGCCACAACAACACATTTTTTATAGAACAATATTATGATAAAAACGTATGAAGTCACCAAAATACTGTCATTTTTATTATCTGTTATAATTTGTGTGTTTATATTTCTTTTTATATCTTTTAAAATAGACACCTCTGATCGTCAAAGAAAAGGGCAAGTCGAAGAAGAACAAGTTGGATGAAAATCTGAAAAATGACGACTGGGTGGTGTTCTGTGACTTCCATGAGATCACACACACTGTGATCAGAGAGGCCACGGTCACCATCTACAGACAGGACAACAAGAAGATGGTGAGGCAAAATCTAAAAGCACTGTGTCCCATGGCTAAGTTACCACTGTATGAAATGTTGCAACCAGTGGAGTCGTTCCTTGCTTCCAAAATCAACCCATCTCTATTTTTTTTACAACAAGTTTATTGTATACAATAATTTAGTTTGAAATTAATGTATTGTACACAGTTGATGGGTCTTTTTTGTTACAATGGCCCCAAACATACACCTCATAGTAAATACTATTGTGATGTGTCATAGTGGGGTTATTCTCGTATAATTTAATAACCTGGACCGCCAACTGCCTCTACTTTTTTTTCATAGTTAATGTGTCCCGACTGCAACATTTGTTTCACTTAACATCCTGCTTGAACAAAACCTGCCTCTTGCTACATACCATATTAGCTCTGACTAATAGTGATATCAAGCTTCATCAAAGATTTGAGTAATGTCATACGTCATCACCACTAGGGTTGCAAAGGGGCGAAACATTTCCGGTAAATTTCTGGAAAGTTTCCATGGGAAGTTAAGCTGGGGAATTTTGGAAATATTCAATGCAAAATTAAACAAAAAACATGACATTTCAACAGATTTAAAAACATTTTTTTTTAAGTAGAACAGAACAAGTTTTAATTATTTAATGAACAATTATTTGTTTCATTGAAGAACGAAAACAGGAATGTTGAGTTAAATATTACTCATCCCCCCCAACCCCACTCATTAAAAAATGAACAAAAATGCACTCCCATCCAAAAATCCCCACAAAGTCCCATTCAAAATGTTAAATGAAAAGAGCCCTTCTGCCTCCAAAAAGTCCCATTAAACATGCAAATCTTCCTTCAAGCAATCCTCTGCATTTTTGCTAAACCCTTTCAGTCAATGGGCTCTTCCTGGGCCTCATCAACATCCAACTCTGAGTCTTCCTCTTCAGTGTCACTGTCCAGCCTTGTTGAGGATGGCTCTGTGTCCGGCTCAAAGAGCCTTAGGTTTGCCCGAATGCCAACCAGTTTTTCCACTCTCACATTTGTGAGCCAGTTGCGAACCTTTGTGTGGTCTCAATAGCCATGCAGTAAGCAGTGTGCTATGGCATTGATATTCAAGTGTACTTGAATGGCATCTGTTTGTTTTAGTCAAGATTATGCTAAAATATACTTTCCCCAACTATATTTAAGTTCCCTATGAAGAGCCAACCTTCAATTTTGAAAATTCCCAGTTTATTCCCATAAATTCACGTTTATTCCCGTTAATTCCCATGGAAAGTTTCCATCTTTGAAAATTCCCGTAATTTTGCAACCCTAATCACCACTGACTCATTCTCTTTATCTCCTTCTCGTCGTCTCTTCTCTTTTCAGGAGCTGCACATGCCCTCTAGGGTGGATGCTCTGTCCTTTGCGGCCCTCGTTGATGGGTACTTCCGGCTGACAGTAGATGCCCATCACTTCCTGTGCAAGGAGGTGGCCCCTGCTTCAGTGGTGCACAACATCAAACAACGGCTGCCATGGACCCATCTGGTTTGTACCGGCAGTTTTATTGCGAATCTGTGTATATATGGGCATGTGCTTGTTTGCCTACAAAAACACTGGACACAGAAAGTCATACTACTCATAATGGTAACACTGTATAATAACCATTATTAATAAATTATAAATTGGTAGTTAATAAAACTTTTAATTTACAGCTATTTTTCTTTAAACAAACAATTAAATTATAAAGTATACTGTTTATTTGATATTTTAACAGTTGCACACAAAATAAAGTATGATTTCCTATAATATATAAAAATGTGTTAAGTATTACCAATTGCCATTACCATTGTGTTTTTCCTCCCCAGCACGGAGTACGCCATCCAAAAGCTCCGTCAGGAGGGCAACGAGGAGGGCACCTACGTCCTGCGCTGGAGCTGCACCGACTACCAGTACATCATCATCACTGTGGTCTGCACTGAGGTAGGGAACACTTCTTTATACAGTGTGAGGAATCAGTTTGTCATTCATCACCACATTAAAACCAGAAAATGTCTTCAGATTTGTATTATTTATTGGACTCTAAACAATATAGAAAAAAACAATAACTCCTAACTCAAATATATAATAAGTAAATACAAATGTTAATATAATTAGTAAGTATTTTTATTGTAAGTATTATATCTGATTATTATTGTTTTAGTATTTTAAATATAAAAAGAAACATCGTCAACAAATGTTTATCTTTTTTTCACTTACTATTCATTTTAAAAGTACAAACTATATATTTGAAGGGAAATAATATTTCAGTATTTGAAAATAAACTCAAAATGAAACTGACATAAAAGGACAAAACACTCCTTAGTTCAAATATAATCACAATGTTTTCTTTTGTTATGAACAAAAACTCAAAATCACACCCATATTGGCTGTTTTATTTTCAGTATATAAAATCTTTCTCTTTCTCCACACAGATCGACCTGAAGGAGTCTCGTACTGTGCGTCAGTATAAGAACTTCCAGATTGAGGTGGCCCCCACTGGGTTCCGCTTGTACGGCACTGAGACGGTCCGGGCCACTCTGTTTGAGCTGCTGGTGCACCTGGAGGGCCAAAGCCTTCGCACAGACAATCTCCAGTTCCAGCTGCAGCGCTGTTGCCCTCCACAGCCTAGAGGTAAGCTTAATCAAGCCATGGACATAACAAAAAATACATGGTCAACTAATCAAAGGCATGTGCACTAACCAATACCCAGATGAGGAGAAGCACACAGTACTCCAACTTCATTAAGCTTAAAGGTCCCCTATTATTCTGTTTTTCATCAATATATTATAGGTCTCAGATATATACAAAACATGTCTCTGAAGTGTTTGGCTGAAATACCAAACAGATCATGCATTGTAGCATCCCATAATCCCCTCTGTTTCAGCCCTGTTTCAAAAGTGCTGATTCTCTGTTACTTTAGATGAAAATAAGGAGCCGCTCCCCTGAGAGATATTTGGTTTAAAAATGGGAGATGGGGGGTGTACCTTGGTTGGTTATTGGCTAATGGTTACACAAGCCAAAAAAATCGTTATGACATCATAAAGTGGTCAAAATCTGATCAGCTCATTTTCAGACAGGTTTTTATATAAATGGATCAGGACCAAAAAGTAAGCGAATCTTTTTTCTTGAAACTTTCAGAAGCTCTTTAGAGGGGACACATGTTTATGTATAAAAGACATTAAAAAGTGGATTTTGCATAATAGGTGACCTTTAATAACTTAAAATAATGTAAGTAAAAGGGCTGACAGTGAAATATACACACAAAATACCATAGCAACAACATAAGAAAAGCTGGGTTTCAAAGGTAGCAAAAGTGGATTAGAGAAGATTTGATATGATATGACTCCTGTTTGTTAAACATTTTTTGAAATGTTTGACCCGGGGGTAAAAAAACGAAAATTAAATGATTAAGAAATATTATGGTTAGCAGCAGGAATTTCACCACACCAATTATGAACATCCTCAGTCCACACCCATATTGCAACACTTCCTTCTGCAGTATCGTGTGAAATGCTACTTAAACACTGGGTGTGGCAACACATTTAACAAACCACACATGCCTGTGATGTTGGGTGGGGGCAGAAGTGCAACAGACTTGAACCGTATAACCCACAGAGGTCAATAAAGCAAAACCTTCCCTCCATACAGGATTTAGAGTGGAGCTGCCTGTTATAGAAGATGTGTGTGTGTTTGTTTTTTTCGCTAAGGGAGGGTACCTGAAGCAGGCAAGAGCAATCTGTGTGAAATGGTGTCAGGGAGGAAGAGAGTTGTAAATGTGGGTTTCCGGAGCCAAACTAGCAGATCTTGTGTTTCCCCCGCTCAGGGAAAGGTGGAGATGTGTGTGCATGGATGTGTTGAGCTGTTTGTTGGGGTTGTGTGGTGTTGATCATTATCATGAGGTACGACTGTTTGGGTTAAGGTTTAGGCTCTTCATTTGTATCTGCCTAAAAGAACGATAGAAGTGCTGTGATGTTGTCACTGTTAAAATATTTAGTTTTATACCACACTCTTGCTGACACTGGTATCTCCACATCCTGAGCATATGATACAAGTAATACTCCTACACTAATGGTATTTTGGGTCTTTGCATGGTTTTAACTGTTGGGAAAGTAATACAGAGTGGGAATGCAATGGCAGATGCATAAAATCTGTCTACATGGTTTTAGGTTTGAACAAGTTTGTGTACTTATCACTAGAATATGGGTTTTCTCCCATAAACATGAGCAAAGTAAGGCGCCGTTTACACGAGGAGAAAACTGCTTGTATCTGCATAGTTTCGCGTGCGTATAGCCCTATTATTTACACGAGGCCGATAGAAACTGACCCCACAAACGATAACGGGTCCCAAGGTGGATAGATTTGCAAACGAAACGCTCTGGGGTGTCAACCGAGTCCGTGTAATCACCTCTATACGAATATTTCCTGAAAAAATAACGATAGCCCCACCTTTCCTGCTCACTGCTGTAGCATGGCTGTGTTAATTAAACGCACAAGGGGTTCTTGAATGAAATAATATTATAAAAGGCAAACCAGAATTGTTAACGCCCAATATACTCCTTAAACAAAATAAACAGAGTCAGATTTCATACATTGATCCATTATATTGACAAAGGAGGATCTCACCCGGTGTTTGTAGAGAATATCTCTCTGAGCGAGTCCTCTCCACAGAGACATGCTCCTCCTCCTGTCAGTAGCTACTGCTAGTGCTACCGCTACTGACCATGCTACAGATATTAGTGCAAAAATCTACAGCTCCTCTACCACAACCATCAGCAACAAGTGGACATGGAGAATTACATGAACTACATGTTGCTAAATCCACGGCGGGGCGTAAACAGAAGGGTAGCCATGGCAACATTGCTGCGGGGCTGCTGCGGAGTCTTCTTCACTGCTTTTGGTGTATTTTGTGGCGGAAGTTACAGCGCCACTTACAGTCCCAGCATATGTACTACAGCGTTTCCAGCGGTCTCGTTTGAACAGACACGTTAAATGAAACGAATGCATGTGAACGGAAGACTTTTTTGAATACGCATACTGTGCATAAACGCAAACGGTCCCGTGTGAGCGGGGCCTAAATGACTATGGTTAGGTCTGGATTATGTAAACGGGTTAAGGATTGGGTGCATGGCACAAAGTAGCACCATTTAGCAGCAACATACTGGTAAAATGTGGAACAGGCTACTAGATTTGCATGACTCATCTGCCAAAAATGAGGGTTAAATAAATAATAAATAAATAATGAACATACATTAGGCCATTTAGCCGACAGACAACAAAAAGTTGCTATTTTGAACCCACATTGAGTACATGTTTTATTTGTACATTTAAATCTATTATTTTGTTTGCATAAAGACCCAGATTGCAGAAGAGTGCAGATACTTCCCCCTTAAACCACAGTGCGCTGGTTTTGTCACAACATCAGACACCCACAGACACACACTTGCAAGCACATATAGTACGACAATAGGCACAAAGACACATTTTTATTTCATCCTCCCACCCCACAGCTCTGTATATACAAAAAATAAACTGAATCAGTGTGGCAAGCCGCCCCGAATAGCTGTTCACATCAATGCCACATTGACGTAATAGTTAAGAGCTTGTTTTACCACATGTATACACTGTTGTGCTTTCATGCTGGATACCAGCGCATATGTAGCATATACATTTGTTGCTTTTTTTTAGGTGCTGCGAAAGACAGTGCCCCACGCTGTGAATACACTTCTGCTTTTATTGGTTTCGGAGTCCATTGTTTTTGCGGGAATGCATTGCATTGTTTGAATCAATCTAAACTTGACGGTTTCAAAACAACATGACATTGAAGAGACCAGAAGCAGAAGTCTGATTCTCTGTGAGGCGATACCTAACAAAAACAGCTGTCAAGTCTCTGCTGCTTGATTTTGAAAAAGAAGAATCGAAAATACTTTAATGTTTTAGAAAATGGCCCTGTGAAAATTACTTTGTAGTATGCTCACCTTCAATAAGAACCCTGTTATGGCTTTTTAAATGTGTGTCTGTGTTGCAGAGATTTCTAACCTGCTGGTGGTAACCAAAGAAAGAGAACCGGTGCTTCAGACTCCCATGCAGGAGAGTCAGGTCAGCTTCCATCGCATTCTCAAGGAGGAAATCAAACAGGTACAGCCTCTCAACTTCACGTCTGTCTCCCATATGATGGTCAGAGCATGAATGTAAATGTAATGTACAAATATTCAAATAAATAATGAACAAACATTTTCATCCATATAATGTATTAGAAGGTTTGAAATTAATGTACAGTAGATTTTGTTTTTTCTGAAAACGGTTTAAGCTTCCAGTGTGCTGTATATGTTGTACAGAATACCTTCACAAACAACAGCCTACAAATCTACTGCAGTCCACACAGGATCATTTATACCTAACAACAGATTTGATCCTCTCTTGCATATTTTATGTAAATATTTACATATCTCAGTTTACATTTGTTACACAACTCCATTGTTTTGCTCTGTCTCTGTAAGTACTTGCAGAGGTTTGTTCAAACCCTAGCTAACAACACACTTTAGCTAGTGCTCTAATATTCTTGTAGTAGCCGTAGTTTGGAAACTGGTTCTAACTATGCTTTTCTGGGTTGTGTGAACCAGGAGGAGCACCTCGGCCCGGGCACAAGAACCAACATCTACTCAGGCTCACTGATGGTGAAAAGTATAGAGGACGATGAGGAGAATGGAGGGAACTCATCCTCCCAGCAGGTGAAGGTGGTCCTGAAGGTGCTGGGTTCTGGACACAGGGACATCTCACTGGTGAGAAACACTCACAGATCCTGTATCCTGTTCTTAAGAGCACTACATCCATTCTGTAACATCTTACTACACTGAAAGATCCTACTTAGTAGAAGCAAGCTGTTTCAAAATCAAACCAAACGTTTCTGCAGTGTGCCTTGTGTCGAGTTATCTCTGTCTTTCTGTCTACAGGCCTTCTTCGAAACAGCCAGCATGATGCGACAAGTGTCCCACAAACACATAGTGCTGCTGTATGGAGTGTGTGTCCGCAACCAGGAGAGTAAGTGCCTTAATGAGCTGTGTGTTTGTAAATGTGTCTGAGAGTGTAAGGCTGTTTCTGACACCTTTGTCTCTCTGTGTTTGTGTGTAACAGATATCATGGTTGAGGAGTTTGTGCAGCTAGGACCCCTGGACTTGTTTATGAGGAGACAGCAGACGCCCCTCACCACACCATGGAAGTTCCAGGTGGCCATGCAGCTGGCCTCAGCTCTCAGCTACTTGGTAAGACAGGAAAAGACACACACATACACACTAACTATAAAATGTAAGCACAGCCCTGTATGGATCAGTGTTTTTACCCCGCGTATGCACCATTTTTTGTTCTCTTTGCTATCTCACTTTTGGTCGAATAGTTGTGTTATATTGTGTGTGTGTGTGTGTGTGTGTGTGTGTGTTTTTAGGAGGACAAAAAGCTGGTCCATGGCTTTGTGTGTGCTAAAAATATCCTGCTGGCCAGAGACGGGCTGGACGCTGATGAAGGAGGGCCCTTCATCAAGCTCAGCGACCCAGGAATACCAATTACAGTACTCACCAGAGAGGGTTAGTACAAAGTATTACATATTTGATACACAGTAGTAACACATGTGGGTTGTATATTATACTGGTGTCTATCTAATGTTATGCCATACAATACAATACACTACAATTTATAACAGTTACTTAATCCCATAAAAATCCCTACTTTAATGGTTCTTGCCGTGAGTCCCTCTCTGAGTTCTTAATTTAGCTTCTTCCAGTTTGTCTTCAGGGGTTAAGATTTAGCAGTTTATTTTTATCACGATGTGTACGTTTTTTTTTATGAGGAGTAACTCTCACAGTGGAAAAGGAAGGGCATTTCTCTCGACCTCACCATTAGAAAAGTTCCTATCAATACCCACACACAAAGACAATAAAAGACATGGCTGGGCAGCGTCCACAACCAGTTAGATAACTTCCTGTCTCCTATCTCTGAATCTTTTGCTCTCTTTTTCTCTTTCTTTTTCTGGGTTACTAAAAGTGAAACCTAAATGGTTACCAAATAGCTGCCATGGAAAATGTCACAATCACTTCCACTTTCTTTCAAAGTCAGCTGTAAATGACAGTGAAACCAAAATGAGAACACAGGTTCTCATTTTGGTTTAATTTGGACAAATAATTGGTCGGTTTAATTTTCATTACATTTTTTAAGTCTAACTAGATCTCCAAAAATACCAAAGTTATGTAGCTTATTACTTAAAGCTGAATAAAACACTTCATTTAATATGTGAAACACAACACACCTACTAACATATTGACAATGGTCTTGAAGAAATTAGTCAGATTTGTTTTTCTTGTTTTGTTGTCCTCTGTTCCCGCATTTATCCCACAAGAAACTGACAATATTATTTTTACAAGAACATTTCCGATCAAGCCTTTGTACGGTATGTATTCATATTTGTCACTTGATCAATACAAATGCATCAGGCACATTTCCCTCTAAGACTGTCATTTGTTTTGTAAAGGCTAGTTTCAGGGAAGATGGCACATGAATAAGGATATTTCTCCGATTGCACAGTTCCTCGCTAATGTCCGCCTCATGTTTCTGTTTGGCTGTTAGACCTGCTACGTGTGTGCTTAAACAGTGGATGCTCAGATGGATTTGCAAACCACAGGACAAACTGGAAATGTTACTCTGCAAATGTTAATCACAGCCCGCCCCTGGGAGTGCTTCCCCCCCCCCCCCCCTCTCTGTTCCCAGAACGCTTTATATTTCTTCCTTTGCCTCCATTACTCTGCAGAACAATCAGTCTTCCAGTTACACATCAATGTCCTTGTATATAGATTGAATTGAACGCATAGAGGGGAAAGTGCTGAGAAACCCACTGGGAGCGTACTTCCCTTCTTCCCAGCAATCTCTGATCACTTTACTTCATTCTCTTTTTTCTCTTTTTTTTTGTCCTAACAATCAATTATCTATTTTCCCGCTTTCATTTCTTTCTCCATCTTCCCCCTTCACTCCATACAGCCCCTCCACTGCCTTTCCCCCCTCTTCATTTCTCCTCCTCTTTCCCTCCGGTCAGTCCTCCGGTTTTCCTGTCTGAGCTGCATGCACTAACTTACGCCCCTCATCTGAAGCATTTGTAAAGACAGAAAGCCAAGCGTGGAGGCCAGCCAATCAGCTATCCTGTCTTATAGACTCAAGTCATTTATTTCCTAGTATTATGAATAGGTGAGAGTATTCCAGCAACCATTCATTCCAGGTTATTCCAGAATGTTGTTAGCATTTGGTGTAAACGATCATATGTATCTTGTACATATGACACTACCATACAAGTTACACATTTCAAATTTACGGTTGAAAATAAACACTCTGCTGTATTTACGTTTAATCCATTAATGAATCTATATACTGTAAGTAGACATGCATAATCTGTATGTAACCACCCGCTTAAATACAATAAGTACTCTTGTTGAAAGGTGAAGTCTGTATTTCACATATGGAATTACATTTAAACATCACACTAGCTTTATTTAAACTGTGTAAAAACAGGTCTGTTAATTCACACTTCCTGTGTATCGCACTCATCTCCGAACCATGATTTTTTTTTTTTTTTTTATGAAGACACAAGGGGACTGCAACAAATGTGTGTCTGATTGATTGGCAGTTGCTAAAGCTGACTTGGTTTGCCTCTGCAGAGTGTGTGCATCGCATTCCATGGATCGCTCCTGAGTGTGTGAACAGCATGTCCTCCCTGAGCGTCCCAGCTGACAAGTGGGGCTTTGGTACCACCCTGTGGGAGATCTGCTATGATGGAGAGGAACCCCTCAAAGACAAGAAACTGACAGAGGTACGGAGTAACAACGGCATGACAATGTGTGATCATATATACATTCTTTAACTTAAAATCTGAGGGCTGCCCTACTTCTTATTGTAGGCCATTTGCCTTTTTCATCTCCTCTGTCCGGTATCTCACATCAGTAATCATATTATCATGTCTTTATGCATCTCCTCATTTACATGCATGTGTTTGTGCTGAGCAGAAAGAGCGCTTCTATGACATGGAGTGCCAACTGGCCACCCCAGACTGCCAAGAGCTGGCTCACCTGATGACCGACTGCATGAACTACGACCCCAAGAAGAGACCTTTCTTCAGGGCTATTGTCAGAGAAATAGTCAACCTTCCAGATAAATGTATGTATGATGGAAATGTGTGTTACTGTGCAATGTATGTTATATATTTAGGGGTAGGTGAAAATATGAAGTAAAACCTTTTTTCTCTGCAGTTCTTTCCCCAAAACTTGAATGTTGATGTTGAATATAACTGAGTGTGCAGATACAGGCTCAAACAATGCAGGCAGCTGTCTACAGTTGGAATACGATAGGACTGTTTTGCATGTTTTGTGTCTAACCTAGCAGCAGCCCAGTAAGCAGTGCAAAGACAGAGACAGAGAAAGTTGTTTACTCAACTCAGATCAGGAAGTTCACTGGGTGCAATATCACTGATCTGCCCCTCTGCTGGGCCCCATAGCAACATAACACTGCCTCTTCTTCCACCTGCTGGCCAGGATTGGGAACTGCAGTGTTGTTCCACCATTTTATAAAAAAATCTAAAGAATGCAACACAATCGCCTAAATCGAACAACATTGTAATATATATTGCACCAAAACATTTAACATTTTTAAACTGTTTTTTCAAATAAACTATATTATAATTATTTAAACCATAAATACAGAATGAGTCTTGGTTGTGTTATGATTTTTCTTTACTAAAAGTTGCCATTTGTGTTGAAACCAGAGTCTGCGAGTCTTACATAACCACCACAAATCTTGCAACACTGTCAACCACATTTGACTTCCTCTGACAAAGTGTGCTTATGTTGAAGACAATACATGTTCTACCGAGCATGTTTAATGTATTTCTTTCTTTTCCCATCACTCAGACCCATCCTTCAAAGCCCAGCCTCAAACAGGGGTGGACCCAACTATGTTTGAAAAGAGATTCTTGAGGAAGATCAGAGATCTGGGCGAGGTAAACTCTTCCTGCTGTATCTAAGCTTTTGTGTTAATCCCTGTATGAAAACATTTACAATAATGATCTAATAAAACATCCTGACCATGCATTTAGCTCATATTGAATTAAATGTATAGTTAACATGCATTCATATTTTATACTTCATCTACGTAGTTGTAGTATGTTTTTTTCTTTTCTATTAAGGATGCCATCCGAGGTTTTATTATTATCATTATTTTCATCTTCCATAACTTAAAAATAAACTGCAAGGATGATCAAAACAACAGCAAATATTTTCTTCAGATCAAAGACAAGCTGATACAGGACTAAAGGACAATAGGCAGATATCTGAAATGACCCGCAAACAAAGTAGAGTAACTTCTTCATGATCATCCTGAAAAAACCTAAATATGTCACATATTCCTCATGCAGGGCCACTTTGGCAAAGTGGAGCTGTGTCGCTACGATCCTCGGGGAGATAGAACCGGAGAGCTGGTGGCGGTGAAG
The DNA here is from genome assembly GCF_902827165.1 of Trematomus bernacchii. NCBI lineage: Eukaryota > Metazoa > Chordata > Actinopteri > Perciformes > Nototheniidae > Trematomus > Trematomus bernacchii. The sequence continues at coordinate 15,192,142 of NW_022987739.1, forward strand.
TCCTTGAAGCCGGAAAACCGGGAGGAGCAGTGCAACAACCTCTCGAGTGAGATTGACATCCTGAAAGCACTCTACCATGAAAACATTGTCAAATACAAGGGCATCTGCCAGGAGGAAGGTAAGAGGAAAAGAGTGCCTGCAAACATAAACACTGACGTATGTATATTCAGCTGCAGACAAACAGAAATCCACCTGTGTGTTTGAGTCACTCAGCACAGTTCAAAACAGGGTTCAGAGGGTTGTTGTATTAATACATTAAACCAGAAAGCAAGCTTTTATTGTTAAAGGTAGGGTAGGTAAGTTTGAGAAACCGGCTCGAGATACACTTTTTGTTATATTCCATGGAATGCTCTTAACAACCCGATAGCAATGAATATCTTAAGTGCTTTGACAAAAAATCCATAAAAAAATGTCATCTGTGGAAGCCGTAATACTGTAAAAAGCACGACCAATCATCTGAGCCGGCCCGGCTAAAATAACTGGATGGCCTACCTGCCTGTCAGCCTTCCATCTGTGCACAAACTTATCTCGTGCCCTCATTGGTCATGTGCACGTTCGTGTGTGTTGGAGGAGGGGCTCTATAAGGAAGTGGCAGATTTTCTCCGGTTGTGTATTTTCAAATTCTAGCGCACTCGAGCCGGTTTCTCAAACTACAATAATGTCAGTGTATAAAAGCATGGTGCATCTATATTCTAGGTGTAGACAGAGGTGATGTTTTTCATACTGTTCCCTCTCAACCCATAAGAACCCCGACCCATTTCTACTTTTGGGAAAATTATGGGGAACATCATTTAGACTAAATAGAACACATTTCTGACAAGTAGTCAAGTCTTTTTATTCTAACTCAAGTAATGCAGATGCAGACTTTAAAGGTCCCATGTCATGGCCATTTCTTTTTTTATTATTATTTTTATTTTTGTATTGAGTCAGGCACAATGAGTTTACATTTATACAGTCAATATTTTTTTTTTTCCCTTTCCCCCCCTCCCCTCCCGGTCCTAGCTAGTAAAGTAAATAACTAAATAAATAGATACATATATAGGTAAAAATAAAGTAATGTAAAAGATAATATTAAAATAAAATTAATAGATAAGGAAATAAAGAATAATAACTAATACATGTACCCATATACTCACATATACATACACATACATGTGTGTACATACCTACACACATATACACATACACGTACATACATACATGTATATAAAGACAGAAAAAAAAACAAACACATACATTCGTAGTTCCCCCCCTTTCTTCTTAATTTAGTGTCTTAAGTTCAGCTATGTAGGCTATCATAGAGCCCCAGACAGATTCAAATAGTTTTCTACAAGTAACCCCCCCCCCTAGTGTCTAAGATCTGAAAAGTGACATATATGTCACATTGGGCGTTAATGGTAAAGTCATTCTTATTAATAACTTCATTAATGAGGATGATTTTTTGGTTGAAATTTGTTTTAACATTCTCTGAACTGAAAAAGATAGAATATATTAACTAAATATCATTGAATCAGCTAAATTAACTGAGCAGATCATAGTCATATTTCTAATTGTGACATATATGGCAATTTTAAGGTTGATGTCCAAATGTGACATTAATGTCACAGCGATATTAATCTTTGTTGTTTCATATCAATTTGATCAATAAATGTTTTCACAACAGGTTAAATGTAATAAAGAACATGTTATGTAAGCAGTATAATTATTAGCAAGTTAGCAACAAAAAACAAGCTTTTGAAATGTAGCTAGTTCTGTCACATGTTAGCCTGGCACATGGACATCTCGTTGTTGTTATGGGAACATCAAATCACATGACTTGGCCCATGACCCACCAGACTATTCAGGGTGTGTCACTTAGGGACTTCATGAGATCAAATAAAGGTGGCTGGAACTTTCCAGAACATTTAAATGTCATGTAACATCTGTGTCACCGTGGGTTCTCTTTTAAATGGTCGTGCCAACTACTACTGTTTATTTCTAGAGCAGCTTATGTAGATATGTGTGGCTTTTAGGGAAGGAGTCACTTCATGCAGAGCTTAGTGTCCTTAAGTTATACTCAAATTCCAGGCCGGCATTTCAGTGATAGGAGTTTATTCTACACAAAGACCCAAATAAACAGGCATGTATGCCTCTCATTCCATTTCATCAGAATCACTGACTTGCGCATCTTGATCAAATCTAGACTGTCAGTAATTACACTTTCCGCTGTTAAGCAGATATTTCCTGAATCTTTGGACTCGCAGAAAAAAAACTGGACAACTAATCTTTCATCCGAATCACAAAAGAAAAGCTTTTGACCTGTTTTCCATATTGCAGTACACTTACTCTCTAGGAAGTGTCTATAAATATCTTAAGAATACGGGTAATTGTTGGTAAACTGCCTCCTGGTGTTATACTTAGAAGACATAAGACGGGGGTTTACCAAATGCTTACACAGACACACACACAAATACACACGAGCTGTTATTTATGAAAGACTACACTCTGCTGATTTCTGCCTCTGATTTCTGTTGATGTGTGAATCTGTTTGTAGGTGGCCAGGCCATTAAGCTGATCATGGAGTACCTTCCCCTGGGCAGTCTGAAGGAGTATCTCCCCCGAAACAAAAGCAAGACCAGCCTCGGCACCCTGCTCAGCTACTCTGAACAGATCTGCAAGGTAAAAGGGAATTTCCTCTTACCAGCTAGTACAATCTAGTACATCTTATACGGGTAGTTAGACAATAACAGAGAGCCTTTATTAACTGACCTCTTTAGTTAAAAAAAGATAGTTATCCTAGCAGAACCAATCATTTCAAAATGCTTCAAGTTGAACACTTCCTTGTGGTAAGTGCTTTCCAAAAGAACAACAAACTGAAATGTTCACATGATTGTTGTGAGTTGGTGATGCTGGTTGTTTGCTTTTGAAATAATATAACAACATGTTTCAGAAAAGACAACCTCACTCTGTTCTTGCAAATCTGGCCAAAAAATCAAACGTCATAAGGGGTGCTGTTGCCATGTTGAATGAAATACGTTAGACATATTGTGGAAACGGTGCAGGAGTCTTAAACAAAGGCTGGTATTGCAGCAGGTAGTTTGATTTATAGTGGAAGCATAATATTTGCATCCTTAAATCATTTGCAGGTCCTCTCCCATCATACGATGTTTTCTATGTCTGCATGTTCCAATCACCCATAGACTGCATTTCTCTCACTTTGAAACGTTGAGCAATGTCCCTGCTTTTTATTTTGAATTTGAAGGGAATGGAGTATCTTGGATCCCGAAACTACATCCACCGTGACCTGGCTGCCCGAAACGTGCTGGTGGAGAACGAGAGGACCGTGAAGATCGGAGATTTCGGCCTAACCAAAAGCATCAAGGAAAACGAGGGATATTACACCGTCAAAGACGAAAACGACAGCCCAGTTTTCTGGTGAGCCAAGAGGGGAAGGGAGTTATCAAACCTCATACTCTCTCGGGCTGGACTCAGATGTTATTGTTACAAGAGACTTTGTAAAGCAAGGGGAGCGAATACTAAAAGACGTGAAAAGATGTGAATGAAGGTGATACGCTGTGGAGCGTATATATGGAATACTGGTGATATAAGATACTCTTACTGGTTTCTCACAAGCATTTTGTTGGGTTAAGAAAATGATCATTTAGTCAAATCTGACAAAGATATTATTTTCTCTATTAAAATCTGATAGCAAACATCCTTGAGGTGCTGAGTACAAATAGATTGTACACTGCAATAATCCAGGTTATTTTTGTATTCTGCATGGACACAAACATTTTTTAACAACAAATTGGCTTCCTCGAAATATTTCCAAAAAAGTAGAACATTATAGAAGTTTCCTTCAGCATAAGATGGCATTTCAAATGTGCTGTTTTCTCTCTGAAGCTGTACAAGTGTTCATGCTCTTCTTCTAACATGTTTTGTTGTTGTTCAGGTATGCTCCAGAGTGTCTGACTCACTGCAAGTTCTACCTGGCGTCAGACGTCTGGTCCTTCGGGGTGACCATGTACGAACTCATCACCTACTGCGAATCCTCCAAGAGCCCGATGACGGTCAGTTCTACACCCTCACACAGACATCCAACATCTAACCCTTGCTGTGTGTTTTAAGAGGCTCGGATGATCATTCAACATGAAATACACATCACGCGTACTGTACCGCTCTCGCAGAAAATAAGACATGTATTTACCACAGCTTTAATCACACACAGTTGTTTGTATGTGGCAGGTGGTGTCAGTCGCTGGCCAAAGCGCCAGGCGACGGACTCCACCAGGAGCTAAGAGCTTAGTTTATCATGAAGATCTTCCATTTACATCCAGCTTCTAACTGCCACTGTTATCCTGCTTTACCTGTCACTGTCGCTGGAAGTTAGTATTAACGATCTGCACAGGTCAAGGACATTTCAAAAAAAGAGATCTGTAAAAAGGAATGAAAAAAACAGCGCTATTAAATCTGCACTGGAGTTTTACTTTCATGTTTCATTGATAAGCATTGCACGTTGTTTCTTTTATAACTCGCTCTTGTCTCCCATGCAGCTCTTCCTTGATATGATTGGTCGAACTCAAGGACAGATGACCATCATCCGCCTGGTGAAGGTGTTGTCAGATGAGCGGAGGCTGCCTCGTCCTGAGGGCTGTTCTGAGCCTGTAAGTCTCGTCACCATGACAACACAATGATAACATCCACACAGGCTTTAGACCACAAATGGAAAGAAAAGTAAAAGAAGGGAAGCAAAACTAAACACTGTTTGAATGTTTGATCACAGGTGAGGAGCAAACAATGAAGAAACAGCTTCTTATGTATGCTAGGTCTTAGGTGTTGGAGAGGAAACGGGGAAGAAGGTTTCAAAATGGCAATTAAAAACATGTTCTCTTTTACCTCTCATTTAAAAAGAATCATAGTAAATAATGCAACTTTTATATTCTTTTGTGCTCTCTCATTCCTTCTACCCCCAACATCTTTTTTCTAATGATCTTTTTTTATATTAATGCTCTGAATGCCTAAAATAATATTTGTTGATATATAAACATTGAAACAAAAGTCAAATGTTACCAAAAAAGTCATTGTAACTGTGTCTTAAAAATACAAAGAGTCATAGTATAGTTTGATTCTTGGCATATAAAGTCATTCATATAACATTTATAAAAATGCCATATTATAGTTTACCACAAAAAAAGGTCATATTTATGTCATTTAAATATGTCACCAAAAAAAAAGACGGACATTTCCTGAGCAATTACTCTCCTAATGTATGTACACTTGATATATAGGTTAGTTTTAGTTGTCTGGACACAAGCCTGCACAAACAGTGGCATGCAAAGGAGGCCGTTTGTATTGATATTTTAAACGTTGTTAATTAGTAAATAGAACTGATCAGTGTGCCTGTCTGGCTTGTCAAGCGGTGAGGGCATATACAGTAGTTATTACATTTAGGGAATCAGCAAAAAAAAACTGAAAAACCCCTCATCACCTTCAAACTGACATACACTAAACAACTTTATAGCAGCAGCAGCAGTATAATATAACATGCTGATACTGCAGTTTCTTCCTTTGTTAGGTTTTTACATCTCCACCACCTGTTGTCTAACACTGTTCTTGTTCTCAGGTGTACGAGCTGATGCGCAAGTGCTGGGAGCACAAGCCGGAGAGGAGAATCACCTTCGAGCGCCTGGTGGAGGAGCTGAGCCTCATGCAGCAGCAGCTCCAGCCTCAGAACCACATTTAAACCGCCTCAGGTTTAAGGCTCTGGAAGTGAAGTTATCTTCTGCCTGCAGACCCCAGATCTGCATCTGCATGTGTCGCTTCATTTGGCTGAAAGACAATCCTGAAGAATCAGAGCTTCACACAAACCTTCAACAACCCTGAAAAAAACGTATTGTCCCATCTGTCATTTTTCTATGTTTGTATTTCTCATTTTTGTTTTTCTATTTCGATGTTTCCTCATTTTATTCTGGATGAAACAAGTACATATATATATATAGATATATATAGATATATAGAATATGTAGCCTTGGCTCACGCTAAATGTGCCGTTATATCTTACAAAAGGACTTCCAAGTGTATCTAAGGGATTGAACTGTCCGCGTCGCCACAAATGTCAAACTCGCTGCTCCTTAATGTGCGCTCAAGGCCTTTATAATCATGTGGACTCTTACTGATGGACGCTTGGAAGATGGAGGCCGAGCAGAGAGTCGTTGTTTGGATGGATGGACACAGGCATTAACACAGACACTGATGATGTGTTTTTTCAACATTTTGTGCCATTGCTGTATGTCTCATGGACTCCTGTCGGGAGGAAATCCCATGATTTTTTATTTTTGTAGTTAGAGACAGAGAGAGATCTGTGGCAGATTTATGTTAATGAAGTGCAGACGCAGCCTCTAAGAACTGGCTTAAAGAGTCAGTCATGTTTTTTTCACTTTGTTGTTGACATTAGATGTTTTTCCTTTTTAGCTATAATGCAAAACCCTTCGTTCTTGAGGAGTTTCTGCTTTTATTAGTTTTATACTGTCAAGCTATTTGGAGATATCTTACGTTTAATGACATTGTTAAAAGCATTTTTCCTCATTTTCACACATGTTAGACAAATGAATTATTCCACAGATCACTAGATATTCAGTTAGTGGCCGGACACAAATGAGAGCACTTTCTCTGTAAAAGAGCTGCAAACAAGCAGGAAATCTACTTTTTATTTTTACTAACGTCTCATCTTCCATGTGGTTTCTTCAAATCTGCAGACATCACATTTTGCACCGAGTTATAGTTGGAGGTAGTTCAGTTTTTGAGAGACTCTTAAACTAAGTACCTGGGAGAGACACTTGAGGGCAGTATCACTTCACTACTCTCTACTGTTTGTGTAGCTTTCAAAACAATATATTATCAAATGTCTATACTATACAGAATATTGCAAAAACAAAAAAGAGCCATATGCCATGGTTAGGATTGTATATGCAAGGACTTCAGATGGTACAGTTTCAAGAGAGAAGAATTGATCATGGATTATTCACATGGCATTTTATGTTCAGCAAAATATATATTTTTCTTTTTGTGACTTTCATAATTACATGTGTAATTTCTATCCAATATGCCAGAATATTCATAAAAAATGTATTTTATCTGCGAGTTTGTGAAATGGTATGAGCAGAGTTTCTTTTTGTTTCGACTTTAGCCGTTTTATTTCACTCAGACTTTCAAGAAAAGTTACAGTAAGTTGCTTTACTGTGGAAAGCGTGGAAAAACTGTAAAACAAAAAAAGACAATTGTGCTTCAGTCCACATTTTATTTAGGAATGTAAAAGACAATTCCTTTTACTCAAAATAAGAAAAATAAATATATTTTTCAAAAATAAGACAAACATGAATATGGAAGGTAAAAGTATCCATAAATACACAAGGAAAAAATAAATAAAATCAATGTTTTTTGTGTTCTGTCTACGTCAGTCCAAATGCAATATATAATTAACTAATGAAAACCGTTTGTTCTATTCATTTCAGTTTTAAATAGGCATGCTAAAATTGCTCTATAAATACTTTATTCACAGTAAAACAATAGCAATGTCAGTGTGATATAAAATGTAGCAAAAAATCTACAGTATATTTCAGGTCAGAAAATAATCCACATATGCAAAAAAACTGTTTACAGAAGCACAGCAAATCTAGATTTATCTACAGCCAAGAAAAGTCTGAATATGTTCAGTATTGCAAAGCTTTGTGATCCGCACACACACACACACACACAGTCATTCACTATTGCGAAGTCCAGGCTGACTGAAATACGCAGAATACTTCCTGGAACATGGCGATGCTCTGAAGCTTAGAGGACGCTCCGTTTACACAACAGAAAAGTCTGGATTTGAACCGGAAGTGATACAGCTAGAAGAAAATCACAACTAAACTACAAGACTACATGGAAATGAGCATCCTTTGAAACCAACAGCATTTTTTTTATGTCATATTACTATTAACAAAAAAAGATCTGCATTTACACAGAAACATAAATGTGCTCTGTGTGTGTGCTGTGTTACTTCTGGGGAACCAGGCCCTTTGGGTACAATCATCATGAGGACTTCATGTCTGGTTGGTGGCACAGGGAGAAAACCATCCAGAAACACTCCTTACTACATCAACCGCTAAACTCCATGTGTCCCAAATAGGAAAGACAGAAATGAAAATGTTATTTAATGGAGGCAGTTTAAAGATAATTTGCAACATCAGTCCAATTAAAGATCGATCCATCATTTGATCTTTCTAAAAAGGTAGTTTAAAAATAAAAAAGAGGACTAGAGAGTATTTGAAGGCTTAGAACTAGACAAATGCAATAATGAAAACCAATCATTTGGGAGTCGAATTACAAGCACAAAAGGACCTGTGAAACAAAACTAAGCAACGCTTTTATTTTCAAAAGAAGTATGATGTTAGCCATGGGGATGAAAATAAATGATGTAATGGGACCACAAACAAGTACCAAACAACCGCTCATTACATCACTAGATAGCTTGAATTTATAAAAGGTAAATATCTGACCAGTGTGTTTTAAAACACCTGTTGTTTCAGCAAAATGTGTTAAAAAAAGATCACATTTCCATTGCCAGTGAAAAGCCCGGATGACCCAACGATCAGTGAAGTATTGAGTTTTGTAAGACTGAGTCAGGACGTAGCTGTGATACTGGTGTCGTTTATGTCATCACTACAAGTTCATTTAAAGGATAACCTAAAGGATAATATTCCAGATGTTTCTTAATATTAAGAAATGCCATGAAAAGACCAAGAGCCACATATTATTGGTTCGTCTAACAAGTTCTGTTTTTATATTAAAAGATCGTTTTTCTGTGTTATAGAGCACTATTGTTCTTTAAAAACATTAAAAGACATATCACTGGGCAATCTGCATTACGTATGCATTCATAATGACACTGCACATCTGAAAATAGTCCCAAACAAATGCATTATTAGTACAGTAACTCATACTTGTGTGCCGTTTGATAAAAACTAAAAAACCATGCAAAATTAGAAGAATTAGAGGTTTTTTTGAGCAGTCTTTGAAATGTACATCCTCATTCAAGTCAAATGGGCTCTGGGCAGAAAACAGATGTGCAGATTTAGCAGGATGACTCTGCACTAAACGGAGACATTTGCAGATCCTGTGACGGACAGTTTCGGAGGCTCGATTCCAACTGTGACCTTCTGAATGTGAGTGTACAATTATGGGTAGTTGATGCTTGTCATTTGGCCTTCATGGAAAATGCAAACTGTGAGGAGGGCCATTTACTCTACGGGAGGTATGGTAAGAAGCACAAAATGCATTCATATAGATTTGGATCACACCAGGTAAAGTAGTGTGAAAGTCCAGCTAACAGAAATACCAGGAGACATTTCCTGTGTGTTGGAGTGTGACAGCTCCACAGGAGTCTGGCAGACATAAAAACACTGAGTGTACAGACAGAAGGAGAGAAAGCCACAACATTGAAAAGTAAGATCTAAATCCCTGCAGGCGGAGCAGCTGGAGTTGTTTTCGTTTCCTCTCTTTTTACAGCCTCTCTCCTCACCCCCATCACCTGCTAAAACTACATTTTTAGAGATTCACACCCACAGAAACAAACACGCCTGCATTTACTGATTCCAACACCGCTTTGACACTCGTCATCTGCAAAACTGTGTTGAGTGAACGCACAACAAAAAGAAGCTTCAATCAATGCGAAAGTAAAGATTTGAGAGCAGACACAAGGTCGGATTTTCTGAACAGATATTTCGTGTAGAATCAAATATCAAACTGCTTGGCAGAATAAAAGATGACAATCTGTTAACCTGAAAATGTTTGCAGGTCACACACACATTGCTGGCTGTTACACCTTTGTGAAATGGTACAGAAAACTAGAAGCAACATGTCAAAGAACCATCCAGACGACAGGATGAGGATAAAATCTATATGACTCGTAAACATCCTCAAGGTCACACATAACTAACTGTATGGTTGTTATGGCAACACCAGGTCAATTTTGTGTAGTGTAACAAAAGATTCCCATTACAACTTGAAAGATTCACTGTAAACAACCTAAAGATGCCGCAGAGCCTTACTCAACCTAACAGGACACCAGATAAAAGCTGTAACAGGAAAGTAGTTCTTCATAGTTGTAATTTACAAAGGGTAGTGGTGGTCTAATGGATAGTGAGGTGGGCTGAAGATCGGAAGGTTGTGAGTTCAAATCCCGCCAGGAACACCACCACTAGTGTGCCCTTGAGTACTTGGCACTTAGCCCTTAGTTACTCCAGGGAGAATGTAATTGTAAGTCGCTTTGGATAAAAGTGTCAGCTAAATGAAATGTAATGTAACAAAGCTCACCAATATCCGTGATCATCAGTCTGAATGGGTTGCTTGATTGATTGTAAGGTTAACATAATCACATGTTTTTTTTCAACACTTTTTAAGTTTTCTGTACCTGAAAATGATTTTGGTTAATGTAAAAGAAGGTGGAAAACACTAGGAAGTAAAAACAGACTCAACAGTGACACTTGACTCACTCAGATCTGCTCTCAATGTGTGTCGAAATCTGATGAGTGGTGATGCCTTAAATCTATTTAAAGAAAGCACTACATTCAAGTCAAGCGACCTTTCTCCAAGTATTCTTCCTTGTGGCAATCCTGATTCTGTCCTCACACACTCAAAAACCTCTTCCCTATTTCTTTTTGAGGAATATGTACTTTTGCACTTCATCTGAGTTTCTGCATTCTGTGCATACAGAAATACACACAGTATGCAGAGAAAAAGCTGACACCAACAAAAAAAAGAAGAGAGACTGAAGCAGGCGAGCAGACAGACAGACCCTGTGGATGTGAACAGCTGAGGCAGCGGAATCACCAACACACACACATCTCTGGTGATAACACACACACACATTGATATCTCTTCTAGAGAGGAGAAGGTGAGCGCCATCACCTGGAGTCCAGCTGGCTGCTCACACTGATGAAAGAATGGTATGAGGGGGAAAATAGGAAATGACAATGTATGAAAATGACTGTCAAAAAAATGGGTAAATTCTAGTTTTTGTATATCCTCCATTAAGACTTCTAAATAATAAAAAAAAGGGACGAGAGGCATTGAATGCAAAAGAGGTGACAAAATCCATTGTGCTAAACATGAGCACACAGAGGCGTTGATCGGGAGCTGATTCTCTGTCTGTCTGTATTTATATTATAGCTGAATAAATAAAATGTCTCACTCTTGGCGCATTGAAATTCTTCCCTCCTTCTGTCCATATCCTCCATAAAATATGATATGGATGCAGGCTTCAAAATATATCACAGTTTCATGTTAAAAGGGTTCTCTAGAAACTTAAAACAAACAATGAAACACTTTTAGGTCAAATTGACAGCAAGACTCGACAAAGATTCAAATAATAGAGGAATATGTATTCACCTTTAGTTGAATGTTAAGCTGTTTTATTAGTTCTTAATAAAAACCTGCCCAGAGCACCAACACGGATACAATAACCGTTGTGTCCGTGCGTACATCACACACTTCCTGTTATAGCCAGTCATCGTATCTGGACTATCCTGATGTATTGGCATTATCTGATCTCACCTGCTATTGGCTTTCACAGTGTGTGAGCGTTGTTGCCATGACGATGCAAGTAGCACTCTTCTCTGTGATATATAATCAGATAAGAGCAGAATACGAAAACACATACAAACAGGGAAAGAAAGCTGTTACCATTACGTAGGAGTTTAATACTGTGTGAGGAATTTTGAAAAATGTACATTTTACATTCAACTTTCTACAGTAGAAGGAGCCTTAGTTATTGCCGGTTTGTGCACATAAAAGAAAAGCTAATGTCAATGCTGTAATATTAAAATACCAAGCCCTCTCCTAAATGAACAACATCAAACCTTGTGGACATGGAGTATAATTCACAGCCTTTGCTCTAACAAATCAAAGCATCTAACTAGTCTATTTTCACAAAGTATACATACAAACATTATCTGTTAGGTTTGAAAAACAGTTAGAAAGAAATGAGCTATGGGAAGATCATAGGTAATAGTTGCTTTTTCTCTATAAAAACAAACCAAAAACTGCCCATTGATAAAAACTAAACCAAATATCACAGTGGCTCGTTATAGTAGCATGTGATGAGCAAAAAGCAAGAAAAGAGCTACAAATGTTTGATACTAAAGTCCCAAAAACGAAATTAAATGTGTCCCAATCTCACACTATACCAAAAGAATATATAAATATTTATTGTATACTATGTGTTTTTATGTGTTTTTATGTTTACTGTGGCAAACAATATACAAAAACATATTTGATAGTGACGGGAAATTTGGAATATCACCATCATACACAGAAGCTTCATGTTTTTCAAAAGATTGATTTGTTTGGTTTTAATTCTGGAGATGATTCACAACCATCAACCAATTGTTTGATTTTTCCCCCCAATCTTTGGAAAGCTGCTCAATTTGCGTGTTTTTCAAATACAGACTAAGTGGTTTTAAAATACTTTCCTTTGGCACTTTAACAGTGCAAACTACATAATAAAAAACAGCTTTGAGTCAGTATTGATTTAGGACAAACTTGCAGGCTTAATATTCAAATTGCAGCTAGAAATGAAAGTAAAGCTTCTGTTACAATCCGACCGATCTTCCCAAAAACACCCCAATCTGTTACAACAGAGAGATAGAAGAGAAAGGACTTCTAATATTTGGCTTAATGTTAAAAACCAAACCAGATAAATACATTTAACACAATTTGATTCAATATTGATAAATTGCCTTGGAATATTATTATATTATATTACAAAGATATAACAGTATAGATTTAAAAAAAAAAGGTTGTACACGCAGTAAATGTGTTCCTGTCATTCGTACAATACGCTCAAAAGAGCTGGGAAACGTTTATTATTGTAATATTGTCTGTTACGCATGGCTTTATATATTCTGTATTACACACTGTATTTACAGCAGCCTTTTATTTTCTGTCCAGTCTTTATAAAGAAAGGTCCATTCGATAAGGGAAGCTATTGTAAAGTCACCACAACAAAGGGCCTTGATTGGATCAGGCCCTCGATCTTTTTTCCTGATGTGCTCCCAAACCTTGGGATTGAAATGGCTGACACTTCCTACAGAAACAGCATATCAACAGGCATAAACACACGCACTCTTAATATCCGCGGGGGGAGATATAAAAGAGGAAACCTGGGCAATACAAAGAAAAGACACTGAAGCGGGTACAAACAGATGTGAGCTCGACTGACGGATCAAAGCGCGGGTTTGAAAGCAGACGGAGAGAGAGAGAGAGAGACACCTGACAGTTTCAGCCGGCTGGCTGCAGATACAAAAGCAGCTTATACGTACAGATATAGTATACTTTAGTTTACATTATATTAGAAAAATGTACAAGATAATATTATTTGAGTACAGTTCACACACTGACTGAGAAACAACAGTTTAAGTTAAAGAGTAAAGTTAAGGCTTGAACAGGACAAAAGCAACACCGTGTTTGTGGCTATGTGTGTGTTTCTGTGTGTGTGTGTGTGTGTGTGTGTGTGTGTGTGTGTGTGTGTGTGTGTGTGTGTGTGTGTGTGTGTGTGTGTGTGTGTGTGTGTGTGTGTGTGTGTGTGTGTGTGTGTGTGTGTGTGTGTGTGTGTGTGTGTGTGTGTGTGTGTGTGTGTGTGTGTGTGTGTGTGTGTGTGTGTGTGTGTGTGTGTGTGTGTGTGTGTGTGTGTGTGTGTGTGTGTGTGTGTACATAAGTGCCAGGATCAAAGAAGAGCACTATGGCTTACTTTCACTTGAGCCATTTGCAACCCCTAATTCTCAATACCTACTGTTGGGATGCAAAATGGCAGCCACAGAAAGGCCACTAGAGGGAGCTGTGGCATCCAGCGGATTCCCTCCATAAGCTTTAGGCTTTAAGGTGGTTTGGTTCATTTTAGAGCCTCTTCCTCTTAAAGTAGTCAGCGTACTGCCCTCCAAGGCCCTGGGAGTGCTGCCCGATGTAGGCGCCGTCTGATGCTGTCACTTCCTGCACCGCCAGCTGAGGGTACTCCCTCTTATGACCCCGTGTCTGGTTCTGAAGGGACGGAAATTAGAAGAAAGGGAAGAGTTAGGGGTGAAGACATTCTGTTTTGTAATATTTAAATGTCTAAAAGGATCAATGTTACTGCTGTTTCACTGCCTGATGGATGTCACATGTTGTGTGTTGGATTGTAATTATTTTAAAGAAAATGCCATCAAACTTCAATACTTTTTCTTCAACATCAAAGAAAATGTCATAGTATATTTATTTTTGTTTTGTGTTTAATAACTTTTTTGAATTTTTTTTTGTAACTATATTTTTCAGACAAACGTTACTATGACCTTTTATTTAACTTACTCTCTTGCTGATTAATGATTCGTCAAACATATGGGAGTCTTAATGTCTAGACAGAGTACCTGATCAAATTGGTTGACACCTCAAACTGGAGTTAAACTAAAGTACTATTATCTTTGCTTTTAAATTAGTGTTTTTAAATGCCATTTTATAAAATGTTTCTTAATGCTCTTAAAGGTAGGGTAGGTACGTTTGAGAAACCGGCTCGAGATACACTTTTTGTTATATTCCATGGAATGCTCTTAACATCCCGATAGCAATGAATATCTTAAGTGCTTTGACAACAAATCCATAAAAAAATGTCATCTATGGAAGCCGTAGTACTGTAAAAAGCACGACCAATCATTTTAGCCGGCCCGGCTAAAATAACTGGATGGCCTACCTGCCTGTCAGCCTTCCATCTGTGCACAAACTTATCTCGTGCCCTCATTGGTCATGTGCGCGTTCGTGTGTGTTGGAGGAGGGGCTCTGTAAGGAAGTGGCAGATTTTCTCCAGGCTGTGTATTTTCAAATTCTAGCGCACTCGAGCTGGTTTCTCCAAAATGACCTACCCCACCTTTAATGTCTTTCATTTTTGTAAAGCACTTTGAATTGCCATGTGTTGAAAGGTGCTATATAAATAAACTTGCCTTGCCTTGTCTTGCCTAAAGAAAGAAATAATATTGTGGATTTCACAAAGATTCACACATCCTGTGTTTGTGTGTAAAGGTTGCTCTCTCCACTGAGAGAGGGCCACAGAAGCTGTCTGTACAAACAAATATAAATCTATCCAGAGACGAGGCTTAGCTCAGGCGTCTGGATTCTCTCTGCCTCTCTCTCTGAGTCCTCTCCTTCTCTCATTAGCTTTCATGGCCTTAGACTTTCAGGACTGTGGCTGTGTTTTAAGGCTGTAATGTGGTTATATTGCAACAACCTAGACAAAAACTGTCCGCGGCCGCTGTTCCTTAAAATTGTGGCATTTGACCCTAAAGGAAAGCAGTGTGCACCAAAAGGATTGTGAGCACTCCAATAGACTTATAATACAAGGAAATACATCAAGGTTTGTCACTAATGTATCTTGCTTTTATCTGCAGTCAAGTCGGATTGAGAGCCTCGTCAGTGTTTTATCATTCGGGTAGTAATGCATTTACAACAGCCGGTAATGCAATAAACACTTCCTGTCTCTGCTTCACATGAAAATCCTTTCATTGACTTTTCTGTTTGCTTATATTGTGAATCAACAACAGTAATCCTTGTACTATACATGAGTTTCAATAACTAGGTTTTTAAATTTAAACAACAGTTTTGTGACTCCTGCAGACCACTCATTAAATACATATTCATAAAGGTGTCTGTTTTATATTACTTTGGCATTTGTTTAAGGATAAGCTTAGTACACCTAAATCCTCCCAGTAGTGTTTTTTCTGCTGAAAATGAGTGAGCTGAACAGTGATCCACCAGCAACCCACTGTCAACAACGAATACTGCACACTAATATCAGCAGTCATAGGGGAAACCCTGAAGTGAGAAAGAACCCTGAAGAGAGAAAGAAGCAAAACCAAAAAAGAGTTTTCTCCAGTTTCACTCACAGAGGTACTAAAATGTCACATCCTTTATTACAAGTGTGATGGATGAAGAGGTAAGGAAGAAATATTTATATATTTCACTTGAGCAAAAGCTGCAAAACCACAGTTCAAAAATACTCATTCCTGAGTTTGAAATGTAGTGAGTATCCAAGTTATGAAGTATTGTACCTCAGAATTATAACTTTCCAACCCTGCTCACATATGTACCTAAAGAGTCTCATCCTGTATTAAGTGAGCATTTTCTATACTCACGTAGTAGTAGGTGTTCCAGTCGGGGGCTGCAGGGTGTGTGACGGGGCTGGGTGCGGCGGCCGCAGGGTGTGGCGCCCCCAGGAAGCCGGGCATTAAAGGCAGGGTGCTGTAGGCAGGGAGCACGGCAGCAGCTGGCAGGACGGCCGTGGGAGGGGGGGCGCCGTTACTGACTGCGTGCAGAGACACTCCTAGAGGCTTACACACATCCACCTCCTGGAAGAGACAAACACATATTGAACGTCAGACTGTCTTGAGACTACAAGTCAGAAACAGCACAATAAAGACAATGTTTCCTGAAGCACTTTCATTTTAGGATCTGTTTTATAAAAACTAAAATTGACTCGCACTCTTTTATTATCTCTGTCGAGAGGGGTTTGTTTTCTGTTTTGTTTGTTTGTCAGCGCGATTACGGACTACATTTCAGACGTTATCGGAATTACACTGGCGGTTATACAGCCTTGGTGGAGGACTGAGCTCTACAAGTGCCTTTCTTGTCTCCTTACTGCTAATATAAGACATACTTATGTCGACAGATGAAACATTCAGTCTGGCTCACTTATATGCCTTAAAGGTTCCCTATTATACTATTTTCTAACAATATATTATAGGTCTCAGATATATACAACATGTCTCTGAAGTGTTTGGCACGAAATACCAAACAGATCATGCATTGTAGCATCCCATAAACCCCTCGGGCCCCTCTGAGAAGTGATTGGTTTAAAAAAAAAAAAAACACGATGGTGCTCTAGAAGGAGATTCAGGGATATTGGCTAATGGTTGCACAACCGTGAAAATAATTGTGACATCACAAAGTGGCCCAAATCTGATCAGCTTATTTTCAGACAGGTTTTTATATAAATGGATCAGGACAAAAAGAGAGAGAGTAATTCTTCCTGAAACCTTCCAAATCTCTCAAAGGAGACATGTCATGCTTTTCTGGTTATTACCCGTCCCCTTGTGTGTTATGAAGGTTTTTATGCATGTAAACGGTGTTCAGAGTCAAAACCCTCAAAGTACACCCTGTAGCGAGTAAAACTCTAACACAGAAAAGACCTCCCCAAAACGCCTCATTGGAGATTTCTCATGTTCTTCCTGGGCATCGTGACGTCTGGATACCCAGTAGCCACGCCCAGAGCTATGACGCGATACGGTCATGCGGTACCCGGAACCAAATGGACCAATCCGTGGAGCCGTTACGTTACGTCCGCGGAGCCGTTACATTAAGCCCCCGCTGATTGGTCCAAATTGACCAATCCACGGACTTCCTCACACACACACACACACACACACACACACAGAGCAGGCAGCTCAGCTGATTTCTCCTCCCTGGCTGCAGGCTGATAACAGACAGTTAGGATCGCGGCGAAATTCTCTCTGCAGACCCATTCTCACAGCATTTATCAACCTTTTTCTTACTCAATATCAAGCCACACTTATTGTTTTTACTTTGGCTGTGACTTTGTGTGTGCTCAGGATGAGTTTGGCTGTGTTTCGCTATGTATCCTAAACAAGGAAATAACACCTCCACGGAGCTCAGCGCGATTCACAACGTCCCGACCAATCAGAGCACACTGGAGCTATTGGAGCTACAACGAGCCGTTAAAGGCAGAGAGTGAGATTCAGTGAATACACGTAGTTTACAGAGATGCTGTATGAGAAACCAATGTGAGTTTGGAAAATTGCACAATATAAATCTATTCTAGTAGACCTCAACAATGGAATTATGATCAGTGGAAATGGCCATATCATGTCTCCTTTAACTCTGAGGGGACACATATTTATGTATAAAAGACATGAAAAAGTGCATTTAGCATAATATGTGACCTTTAATGTATGTCTGTTATGCCTGTTGGACGGCAGTAGCTCAGTCTGTTGCTGGTTCGGATCCCCTAAAAAGGAACAGGGTAGCTGGAGAAGTGCCAGTTTGCATTCCACCTTTGGAGTGGACAGGAGGCTGAGTCTAAATTTCACTGTGTTTGCTGTATGTGTGATCATAAAGACAAGAATAAAGAAAGAATTGCACTAAGTTGTTGCCATGGGCTTCTTGTTTTTTTAAGGAAACCAGCTAAAACTAGAAAAAAAGGTGTCCTGCTATCACCCTGAAGTGAAATTAGTCTTTGATAATTGACAGTTTTTTATTTATTCTTATCTAAAAACAGAAGGACGATAGCCCATGGCCGTTTCTCAATGTCGAGTAAAGCTGCTGCAGAGCCACTATTTCAAGTATATACGTCATCGAGTGGCGCCGAATGCTGGGCATTTAAACAGTCCTTCGGCTACGTATAGTAGTTTTAAACATTATATAGTACATATTTTTTAATTTAAGCTCCAGTATATATGAATGTGTTTGGTATGTTTTTTAGGTATATTTGTTATTGACCGAGTAAGCGCTTTTATCTTGAAGCAGTTTTTCCAGGTCTCTACCGTAATGCATAGGATACAACGTGCGGGCTGGCTTGACTGTGTTTTCCGAAGTGGAGGCTGGCTTGACCGCAGTGCTCCCCGGTCCGTCACAGCGGCAGAGCTGCAGGTGATCAGCTGCTGCGTGTCTCCATCAGCAGCTGATCTCTCTCTCTCGCGTCCGGTTATACTTCACTCGCGTTTATGTCCAAATCCATCAGATCTAGCTAGTTAATTATATGACTGCCTGCTTATCAAAGGACAACTAAACAATAACCGTTGCTTGGCAACGGAGTGTGGCCGCAAAGTATAGCGTAGCATTATACAATATGCATATGTTTAAATATGAGGGGTCAAAATCCCGTCTGGCGGTTATAGGTAGGCCTATACGCCCCAAAATAAATAAATAAATATACCAATTTTAGGAAAAGTAACGAAGTTGGAGCAGTGTGGGTTTTATATGAACAGAGTTACACATATTTCAAAACGCAAAGTGTAATAACTGCAGTTTGCCTCCCTGTCAGAATGACAAAGATCCTCAGTGAAGCACAAGCACATGTTTCTCACTAAATTGTAAGTACAACTTATTAAAAAGATCAGTTCAATGCAACTAATGTCGTCTTAGTGTTATTGCATGATGTTAAAATTTGTTTGCCATGAATTTAGTGATGGATTGTAAACATTTGAAATGTAGCATTTAAGTGTTTCTCAGTTACAAGGTTGTTGTTTTAATAAATCAGACACTGATGGTGCAGCGCTGTACTGTACCTCTTTACAGTATATATCACTAGAGCATCTAAACAGTACACAATACAAATAAAATACTGAATAGATTTAAATACTCTACAATATACAATTGCACTAGGCAACAGATAGAAATAACAGAGTATTAAATAATTAAAATAACAAATAAATGAGTAATCAAACAATTGTACTGTTGTGGAGCACCTAATCACAACAATCTTTGTCTTTGCGTCTTTAAACGCACCCTTTGTCCTCTTTATTGTACCCGGAACAAAAATAACAGTCAAAGTCACGTTGAGTATTTCTCCCACATAACTGTGTTTTATGAAGCAAGCAGTGGATTAAAATAACAAATTAAAAAGGTAGAAGACTAGGTTATAACTTCAGGGACTCTTAAATAACGTTTGAATGGGTTCCTCTGCTGGTCTCAGACTTTATATGAATGATAATAACGGACCTTTAATCCTGGATGGGGGACTGGCGACTGAATTGGAGGCGCAGGGAATCAAATTAGAGGTACAATATAATTAAATGTAATAATAACATTTAGCTGATTAACTACTTTTACAAGGGTTTATACTGTATCAGTCAGTTTGTCATTAAAATACTAATGTATTACGTAGGCTTAAATCTTCATGTTTACTAAGATAAAGTTACCCGATTTATTTAATATCATGTAATAAAAGATAATAATATTTGTAATTTGTTGGCTTAGACCAGTGGTTCTCAAACTTTTTCTGTCTTGGAGAAAAAAAAAAGTCGGGCCCCCCCAACACAAATAGTCACGTAATGGGCCAAGTTAACATTTATTAAAATACATCAATATGAATGTGAGCATTCCTTTCAAAAAAAAAAAAAAAATCACTTTGACGTATAATAGTGGCTCTGCAGCAGGTGTACTCGACATTGAGAAACGGCCTCTCTCTCGCTCGCGCACGCACACAAAATGGCTCGTTCCACACACACACAGAGCCGAGCTTGAATGAAACACAGAGACCCAGACGTACTTGTACTGTAGCATATTATTTTCGAATCAATCATTTTTCAAATTATGAATTTCACACATAAAAATAAAAAAGACATACATTTCTTGGGGGTGCTATGGCTATCCTAGGGGGACCTACAGCACCCCCTAGCGCCCCCCTGACGCCGCCTATTGACCTTCCATCCTCAAAATGTACATTACACACCTGTGTCCTACAGCGCCCTCATAGGTTTCTAAGGTTTCTAAGTGTAACTTCCGCCGGTCATGCTGACGTCATAACAATTCTCTTTTCCAATTTCTTTTTCTTTTTTGTCATAACATTTTTTCCTCCTGGTCTGTGGCACCCCCCCTATCATGCCTCTGCGCCCCCCAGGGGGGGCGTGCCCCCCACTTTGAGAAACACTGCTCTACTGTGACACGTTACATGCTTTAATGTTCAAAAACTGCTTTTGCTGACCACTTACAACCACAAAAACCTATATAACACACTACCGGAAAGGGAAACCCAACAAAAAGCGTAATAGGGCCTCTTAATATATTAGCTGCAACCACAGATACAGCATTCCCTATCAGAGATGGCAAAATGTCCGGAAAGAATTTATTTTACCGGACAAATTTGAAACTTACCGGTCATGTTTCAATAATAATAATAAGAATTGTGTAGCAGAGTTTCCGTTAGCAGGTAATTACCGGACTATGATCAGATATGCTGATGTTTAAAACTCAGTTAATGGGAGTCATTTTTATATTGCTTCAATAAATGATGCGCTTCCACAAACAACAAACAACATAATTATTACATTCAAACAAACTACTTATAGTAGATAAAGTACATTATTCAAAAGTTTACATTAACTTTGGATAATAACACGGGAGAAACGGATCCTCTCCCTCCCTCTCTCCTGACAGCCCGTCTGTGGGTGTTTCTCAATCGCGAGTAAAGCTGCTTCAGAGCCACTATTTCAAGCATACTACGTCATCGAGTGCCGCCAAAGTACTGTTCCAATCTCCAGCATACTTGGAAATCTACCGAGCCCGGCGTACTCCGTTTGGAGAAATATCGAGGCTGCACATGAGTAGACTTCGCGGTCTTAAAATCCCCATAATGCTTTGCGCACGGACCAATTTCCCCAAATCTGTGGCGGAAGATGTAAGGCGGGGCCTCTCATATGACGCACACCTGCACACTTGCTAGCGTGTTCCACTCTTTGTTTTCCGAATGGCAGGAAGTATTCTTGCCTCGCTTCTGAAGCAAGATGCTCGGCAGACATGTGCTACCAAGCAAGCAAGCGTACTCGCGATTGAGAAACACCCCGTATCTCATGCAGCTCGCTAAACAGTGGGCGGCGCTTCAGGTGATCATGCAGAGCTGCGTGTTTCTGTCAGACTCAGCAGCTGATCTCTGATCTCTCTCTCGCGTCCGGTTATACTTCACTCGCGTTTATGTCCATATCGATCAGATCCAGCTCTCCTGATCGGCCTTTATAGAGAGCACCGATCAAACTATTAAGAGTGAATATCGGCCGATAATGATCGGCAGCCAATCGATCGGAGCATCCCTAATTATTACCGGACATTTTGACCGGAAGGTTTTGAATTTACCGGTTTTTAATACATTTTACCAGCTAAAAACCGCTAATTGCCGGCTAACAGAAACCCTGTTTCAGAGGTTGATCGGATTACATTCCGTCCTCACATTTTCACCTTCACTTTTATGTGGTCACTCTCTATCCGATTGCAATGCGATCACCGGAATTGCATTTTATCATATGGTGTAAAGCTGTAATAATGTCAGGAACCCATCGTGTCATTTTCTCCGAGATATCTGTTTCTCCACCAACAGTCACTCAATGGACCAGAATGCAACTCTGGCTGCGTCTTCAAGCATGCCCGCCTCCACAGCGGCAGATAAGCCGGGTCTTGTCTGCTATCAGCTGCTGGGTGCAGAGTGATGTGTTCCCTCTAACAGGCTATCAGTGTCTTAGAGAGAGGTCAAAGACAAACATGTAAATACCAGCATGCTCCTCTGATGGCCGCGGCTCAGATCATTTACACTACTGGGCAGGATGTTGTTTGACTTAGTTTTAAAGAGCTTCTGGTTTATATGGAGCTGGTCAGGTATTATAGATCACATTTACTCATGATTTCAAGACATTTTGAGGGCTCTGCTGGTCATGTATTGTTTGGGAAGGGGAGTGTGTGTGTGTGTGTGTGTGTGTGTGTGTGTGTGTGTGTGTGTGTGTGTGTGTGTGTGTGTGTGTGTGTGTGTGTGTGTGTGTGTGTGTGTGTGTGTGTGTGTGTGTGTGTGTGTGTGTGTGTGTGTGTGTGTGTGTGTGTGTGTGTGTGTGTATACCTTGCTGACATAGGCCTGGCTGGCTGCAGCAGGCTGAGAGTAGTACTGAGTGACAGCCTGCATGTAGGAGTTGTAATCCCCATAGGTGGTCACTGGAGGAGCCTGGGACAGAAGATGGTAATTGTACAAAGTTTTTAGTAAGTAAAGGAATTGATGTGCATCAACTATAAATAATAAAAACAGGCATTACTTTCTGAATCTTTAAGGTGTTAACATGCTATTTAAAGTCCAAACCCTAAAAAAGAAGACAAAGCAAACCAGGGATAGGGATTGAAGAGAGTTGAAAAAGAGTACGGAAATATTGCCACTTATTATAGAACTTATCAGAGTTAGCTCCCCCTGAATATCTAATCTTCTAAATTTAGAACATACTTAATATCACAGAGCCACTGAGTGCTAGAGGGAGCTTTAATATACTTCCAGTGAGGAAGAAGATCTCTTCAATTTCTGAGAAAGTATTCTGAGCTCCCATAACCACCTGCTGTTCTCTGTGATCTGAATTAAACAGCTTCTCAAATGTTGTGTATTTGAAAATTAAAGATTTCAAACCAATCAACACGTTTTTGGAGAAATAAAATGTAACAAATAAAACTACAGCTTCAGGCAAGTTAGGTTTAGGACCTTTTTTTTTTTTAAATGTTAAAGGTTGTATAAGACATTTTAATACAAGAGAGACGTTATTGTATATTTGTAGATGCATTGAATGCCTTTAACAACTGTTTTAAGGACCTGCAGGAACCCTGTGTACATCCCACACAGTTAAATACGTGTGTGTTACCTGTGTGTGCTCCTTGCTGTAGTCTGTGGCCGTGTTGTTCTGCTGAGCGGCGGCGCTGTAGCTCTGAGCTTGTGCTTGGTAGTGCTGGTACCACTGCTGCATGGCCTCCTATGACACAAAGACAGATTAATGTTTGCTCGGGATTTTCTTGTCTTTGCTTAATTTCTACGTCCCTTTTTATTTTATTCTTTCTTTCTAACTTATAAAGTATTATTCCTACAAACAGCTCTCCTCCATTACTCGTCTTTGTCTCGTCATAGTAGCAAAAGTAAACTGACCGTTTTATTGGTTATCTAATCAGGATGAATTTGTTTGGATAAGTGGATTGTAATTAACAAAAATGTGGTTTTCTCCTTTGTGAAAATATCCGATATGTCACTTGCTGCTGGAGGAAGCATAACGATGATGAGAGCTGAGACAAACAGGTGAAAGAAAGAAAAAAGAAAGACAGAGAGAAAGAGATGCAGACCAACATGACGGATGAGTGTGGCGTGTTAAGAGAGACAAAGGGACAGATGGAGTGAAACAGCTCTCTGTGCCAAATCCTCTCATACTGTCTGTCCAAATATCCATATCCATTCTCATCTCTTCCAGCGCCTTGCGTCCCCTACTTACAGCTCTCTCTTTCACTACTGCTCTCATCCATCCACTCATTATGTATCCATCTATCGATCACCTTTTCAGCCACCATCCCTCTCTCTCTCACATTTAACACAATTGTGCAGAAGCAGACCCACAAACATCCATCAAACATCCTATTTCTACATTTGTTTCTCTGTTGAGTCTGTTTCTGTACCTGTGTGTAGGCCTGGTTGTATTGGCTGTAGTCATTGGAGGTATCTGTGGTGTATTGGGCTGTGGTTGTAGCTGCGGCGCTGTGGGAGTAGGAGCCGGACCCCTGGGAGACCACGGGGCCCACCGGGCTGCCGTACACCCCGGAGCCAGGCGGGCCTCCTTGTGCTTTACTCCCCACTGACCCTGGGCAGCAGAGGAGGAGACACAAGAGTTAGGTAATGTTGCGTTTTATCACACTTCATTTCATTTTGCCACTATTACCTCATTCACACCAACGCAACTCCGGTTCAATCTCCGTGCTAGAGCTTTTCAGGTTCAGAACCGGTTCTTCGGTTTAGCTCCGGCTCTTTTCACACCGCCCAGAGTCCGACTGGTGCTGCGTCATTGCGTCATCGTTTGCGTCATGACGTAACCGTTTGCGTGCCTGCTTCATAAAGCCAAACCGCGCGGAAACCCCTCACAGCTCACACCGACAACAACAACAATGGCCGATTGTGTTGAAGCGCTACTCGTTTTGGTTTTGCTCTGTCGAAACGAAATGGAAGACCAGTAGGTAGCTGGTCTCTTCAGTGGATCACTGCTGCTTGTTAAGTTTCTCCATCGTTGTGTACAAATTGGATAAAACGCGGGCTTTTTGTTGTTGTTCTGGAGTTGATCCCGCCCCTGCCCCCGCTTCGACGTAAGTGTGACGTATGCGGTGCTTTTGCTCTAGCCGGACATTTTTTTGGTGCTTGAAACGAATCGGATTCCGGAACTAAGAGGCTGCTCCGCTGCGGTGTGAACAGGAAAACCTGGTGCTTTTCAAGCTCCAGCTCCGAACCGGCCCTGAAACACCGTTGGTGTGAATGAGGTATTTGACATTATTTCATGGTCTACTTGCATTTAATATTGACCATAGACATTTTGTTGTTTCTTACTATAATGTTTGATGTTTTATTTGTGTGACAAATGCTTTGGAGGAAGACCTCAAAAGAGTTGCTGGGATTTCTTGGTAGGAAATCTAGCTTTCTCATATGCAAAGCTGTAAACATGTCACATTTCTTTGATATGACTCTGGATTGCTGTTTAAATTATTTATACAGTAACTGCTGCAAATCCAAGCTGACCACCTTTGCCTCTTGCTATAAACTCCGTAGAAACCACTTTCAGGCAGCTCAAAAGATAGATTAAAATTCCATTAAAAGGGGGGAACGTGTGGTCCTTGAGGCACGTAAATAGTTTTTTTCAGAATAGACCCTTTACCTGGAAAATGTGTAATGTTTGTGAGCTCACCTTGCAGAACCACTCCCGGCATCACACTGGCCAGGTTCAGGTAGGGATTGGAGGGCATTCGGACTTCTTTAGGAGGATCACCCAACAGAGAGCCCTGGCCATTGCTTGCCTAAACACATACAAATTGTATTATTTACGATGCAGTTAGCAGGTTTTCAGGTCAATGGAAACTTCACGCTGCAAGTCCAAAAGCAAATTACATTCCTTTAACCTCTAATCCATCAGTTTTGCATCCTTTATATCCACATGTTGTATTGGAGTTTCAACCACACCAACCTGGACATTAAGCTTTTTTAATTTTGCAATTACGTGGCTGAAGATGCTGTGGAAACCTGGGAGGATTGGACTCTGTTTAATTACACTTTGCCTCCATTAAAGACTCTTTAGAGAAGACAGTGCTGGGACAGGAATCAGTTCCCCGAAGAACTTTGGCACTGTGATTATCTCTGTGCAATAACGTATTACGGATAATGACGTTGGCATAGCAGTGCTTTATTTAAACCAGGCGGAGGCAAAGAGATTTAGAGGAGCACGAAGAGAGACAGGTATTCAGTGAGTGCAAAAAGTTAACCAGCAGGAAGACAGCTTCTTCCTGTATTAGTAAATATGTGTGAGACAGAAGTGCATTATGGGAATTTCCCAAAAGAATAGCCCTTAAGGGACTGTGGCTGTTATTCATACACTCACTCACTGTGTGTGTTTTGAAGCCCTGATGAGGCTAAATCAGGAATAAGTACCACATACTGTAGTTCATGGGTAGAGAGAGAGAATAGTGAAGGACTGCAACAAACAAATTGCTTCATTATTTTCTAACTCGGTGTATCTATAACATTTCATGAAATTGTGAAAACGCCCATTGCGACTCATAAAAAAACATGCAAATGTTATAAAATGTGTGCTACCTTATTATTACATTTGAAGAAGATTTTAATCCTGCAAATCCAAACAATGTAATGTTAGGCAATGTAATATTATTTGTATGATACAACTGGCAGCATCACTTCCATTTGTGGCTGCGTAGTGGTCTAGGGTTAGTGTTGTTTTTGACCTGTATGATCCAAACAATTACAATACCTCCAGAGCATTGTAAAGTCCAAAGGGCAACAATAATTCAGCCATCATTATCATATTTGGAACATTTCACAAGATTCTCTTTGTGAAATGTGAAACACTGTAAAACATAACGTTGCCTGTTTTACATCAGTTTGAATCAGAAACACTGATTAACATATGTTTTAAAGCATTTAAAAATAGATAAGTAAACCAGGTCAGAATAACCATTAAACTGTGTGGGATTTTTTTAGTGTGTGTTTGTTACAATAATATCACATTTTCTCTGCCTTATACATTTCGCACATCAACAGCTTCTTCACTTCAAAGAAAAACGCATCAGCAGCGTAAGACACCTTTTTTTGTGTGTGTGTCTTTGTGCTCACCATGCTAGCCAGGGGGCAGCCATCTGAGCTGCTGTGCTGGCCTGCTGACGTATAAACCCCTCCTGGAGGTTTGGGTGGAGGCGGGCCGAGGCCTGAGTGAGTGATGCCCAGGGAGTAGCCCTGTCCCTGGGGGTGGCAGCCGCCCAGGGTCCCAGGGGGAGCGGGCTGCCTGTCACAGGAGAAGGAAGCAGAAGGGTGTGTGGAGATAGCATGGTTGCTGTTTTGATCTCCAGCTCGACCCTGGAGGTATGGCACCACACCTGCTGCAGATACCACTACTGAGGCATTGTGGGTAGACTCCTGGCCCAACTCTGAAAGAGAAGAGGAAAGGAAAGTTAGGGGGGAAAAACCATTTGCGAAAGGAAATGCTTGATGAGGTTAGAATTTAGAAAGGTAAGAAAAAAAGGAAAAAAGGAAGCAAAAAGTCAAGTTAAAGAAAGGTAAGAACACAGGAAATGAAAGAGAAGACTGACGGAAAGGAAAGGTAAAGGTGGTAAGCAATAAAAAGTAAAGGGAACAAGAGGAAAATAGTTTGGTTAAGACGCATAAAATAGAGAGGCAAAGTGAGTGAAATGAAAGCAAGGATCAGATAAGAAAAGTCACTTTATTCTCCAGTGGAAATGTAGCTTAAGCTATAGTGCTGCAATCAACTTGCCAGATAAACACTCGAGTTGTTTTCACTTATGACCATCAGCGTCTCTGTCTCCTGGACAGAGACGAATCACTCAGACAGGCTGGAAACTGAGAGCTCGACCGTCTCTGCAGAGCCAGTTGTAATGTTTGAGAGTCAGTTTCCTGCTCATACATCATCGCTTATCATGTATATTTACAGCCCAGCACTTTGCTCCGCACTACCAATATTTCACTCACTCCAGGGTTTAACAAACAAAGATATGTTACCACAAAGACAAACATAAAAGGAACATACACAGACATAAAAACACACATTATTTAAAGCTGCAAACACACACAATCACACTTATTATAAATCCAATATCGCTGTGACAAATGGCCTCCAGAGCACAATAAGAAAATCAGCTCGAACCAGCCTTAAGCTAACAATCCCAGCAGACATGTACGGTGACAAAAGCTTCACACACACACACACACACACACACACACACACACACACACACACACACACACACACACACACACACACACACACACACACACACACACACACACACACACACACACACACACACACACACACACACACACACACACACACACACACACACACACACACACACACACACACACACACACACACACACACACACACACACACACACACACACACACACACACACACACACACACACACACACACACACACACACACACACACACACACACACACACACACACACACACACACACACACACACACACACACACACACACACACACACACACACACACACACACACACACACACACAATCAAAGAGGAACACACATATACATCAGTGCACGAACACACAACTGCTTATGTCTTTGACATAGCATTTCACATCCTTTGATTGTTAAAAAATGCTCCGTTCCCAGCTGCTTTATATCAAATTCTTTTTTAACACTTCTGTAGGTTGACTGGGTCCTTTAATGACAGTGAGAAATACCCGAGAAAATATAAATACTCTCTGGGATACTGGGCTTTTGTTATGTTACATTCGATATGTGTGCAGCCCTAACACACTGAAGCATTAGAGAAAGGTGAATTGCTTTTATTACACCCATTTTACAAAAAATAGCGTGTCTCAGTTTATAGTAGATCTCTTTCATGTGCTATGCCCATGTATAGTCAACACATCGTAAGCCCTGTTCAGTTGTGGGTCAGTATACACAAGGTCGGTCATTTAAATCCCATAAAGTCTGCTTAGAATGGTTTTAAATAAACTTGATTTATATTTCCTTGTAAAGATCTCATTTTAAATAGCCACAAGTTCAAGTTAAACCTACATTTCAAAGTCAATAAATCATTACCACATTCATTTTGAGCCCTGGGTATAAATAATAAGTAAGTAGCGACACTCAGAAGCTGCTTTGTTTAACAGCATGATACAGAAATAAGGTGCTGTTATTGAAGAGCCGATTAATCACAAGTTTCCAGATGCCCTTGAACAGCAGATGACTGAAGAAGATAACTAGGGGAGTTTGATTTAACAAAACACTGGTGAGAGACGTACTGCCGGTCTCACTATGGTCTTATGTGTTTGAAGTAATGACACCCAGTCATCTGGAGCGGATGCTCGCCTGCTCACCAGTAGGAGAGTCTCCCAGGAGGCCTTTTCCCAGCGGCACCAGGCCTGGAGGCCGCATAGACAACGCTTTCTGCATCAGCAGCCGGGACGGGTCCCCGAGCAGACTGGAGACCTGCGCAGAGGAGAGGAGGCCATAAGAGAAAAGTCAGTGGAAGGGATGTTGTGTTTTATGTATACAGTTAAATTATCATTATAGTTCTCCTTTTGTACAATCTTTTTGTACAATCTCTACTTCATTGTACCTCATATACCTCTGCACTGTTGTAACAGTGCAGAGGTATATGAGGTACAATGAAGTATATACCCAATGAAAAGTAAGGGTTTGATGCAGGTTAAAAGAAAAGTATTCTCCTTCTCTGGAATATGAATCCAGTTTTTGAAACATCGGCTACGGTGTCTTTTAACTTCCACTTCAGCAATTAAAGGAAACATCAGAGACATTTTAAAATATGCAAATCAAAAGAAGAGGGAAACTTCAACACCTCAAGGTCTTCTTTTTAAAACAGAGAGGAAGCAATTAGGATGCGTGTTTTCAGGGGGTTGTTTAGTTTCATTATGCTTTAAGTGCTGAAGATGAAAATGTAAGAGCACATAAGAACATGCCCACGACTATGTTTAACCCTCAACACTAACCTATGCAAATGATGGAACATGGAACATGGAACACACACACACACACACACACACACACACACACACACACACACACACACACACACACACACCACACACACACACACACACACACACACACACACACACACACACACACACACACACACACACACACACACACACACACACACACACACACACACACACACACACACACACACACACACACACACACACACACACACACACACACACACACACACACACACACACACACACACACACACACACACACACACACACACACACACACACACACACACACACACACACACACACACACACACACACACACACACACACACACACACACACACACACACACACACACACACACACACACACACACACACACACACACACACACACACACACACACACACACACACACACACACACACACACACGTCTTACGCTGCTGATGCGTTTGTCTTTGATGTGAAGAAGCTGTTGCTGTGCGAGCTGCATATGCAAAAGGTTCTGGAGGACAAGTCCATTACCAAGCAAAGCATTCTGCAAGGCAAAGAAAAACAGACATTATTGTAACAAACACATCAACACACACTAAAATATCCCACACCAACGTTATTGTTATTCTGACCTGGTGTGCTTTTCCCAGTGTGAGCAGAGCAGTGGTGAGAGGGGGTCTGAGGAACGGCAGGCTGGCGTGACGCCCGTATTTCCCTAAAATATAAAAACATCAATCATTGCTCTTCTGTGATTTTCTTTTATACATTTTGGTCTCCACTAATGCATTAATCAATCTTTGTCATCTTAACGACAGTATATTAGTCAGACACTCAATCCATTTCACATAAAAAAAACGCACCTGTCTGTTTTATAACAGGCACAAGTAAAGCAATATTGGGATATTATGTTAGGAGCAAGCAAATTGCCTCCCTCATAACTTTTTCTGGTGTGTATGATGCAATTGAAAAGAAGCACAAACAAACAACAAAGTAATCAATAGAGAGAAGAGAAGCAGAAAAATCCTGAATTATTTTGTAAGTGTATTGACAGTTTCCTTAAAAAGAAAATAACAGCCCTGAGCTTCAGCATTTCAATGGTTGTTTTTCACAATTTGGGGAACATTGCTCTACAGTTAATCTCTTTATTTTGACTCTTTAAGACTCTTCGTGCATGTTTAACATATTACTATGTTGTGATTCCTACAGTGGCCTAATGTTGATATTCCACTGATGATACGGTTCTTCATCAGATACATTATGCATCGTTTTCCAGTTTGCTACAGTTCAATTTATGTTTGCAATATTCTTGTTCATGATATTTCATAATTTTCACTCTAATTGAATTTGTCCAATTAAAGTGTTCCAATCCGGTTTATATAGTTTCACTCCTGGGACAACAGCTGGTTTATACCTCTCTTTAAAGTGGGTTTGACACTGAAGCTTTGATAGAGAAAACCTGACTGCTGAGGAATGTAAATAAATTGTTAGCGCTGTGCATGTTCGTGCATCAAGAATTGTCTTTTCTTCCTAAAACAATCAAGTAATGAATAAACAACAGTTTCATTCTTCTGATGATGCAGATCAAGTCTGGGGGAAGAAGAAGCATCGCCACATTACGCTTTGTTGCAACTGTTTCAGCGAGTGTAGTTCTCTTTGTAATGCTGAATACTTGAGTGGAAAAAAACGTTGAATAATCATCAGCAGCGGACAGAGAAAAATCTGACCTCTTGTTTACTGAACACCATGGAGTATTTCTGCATTGGCTGATTGATTATAACTAGTGTGGCTTGCTGCTTTTAAGCTGCAGAACATATGTTTATTGAATGGAAAAATAATGTGTGTACATTGTTAAAAAATTAAGGATGGTGTGCAAATATTCCCACACTTAAAAAACATTTTATCTTTTGGGGATTTATATCAGGCTTCTCTCAGCTTCCGGCAATGCCACCCTACACCTACACACACACCCTCTCTTACGCGTTTGTGTGATTTCCTTTTCTGAAGTCCTCCTCATGAAAAATGTAAGCATCAATGCTAATTGTAGCTTCTTCCAGACTAGTTGGAAAAAGTTTAACATTTAATCAAGGCCCTAATTTTAGACTTTAATTGTGCGTGCTCTTTTTTAAGAGAGCCTTCCCCATCTTCTCCCCTTCCTGTTCTCATTTGTTCCACTAATGTCACACGATTTCATTTTAATACCAGATTAGTCATTCATCAAATAATGAAGCCGGAGCAGAGGTGATTACAGTATATGAGAAGGCCTAACACAGGGTCACACTTTTACTGTGGGACTCTGAATATTATCTAAGATGCGAAGAGACTGCTTAAACGACAGGGCAGTGATTTGCTTTAAAATGTAAAAGTTTTCAATCAGCGTACATGCTTATTTGATTAAGTATCAGGTTCAATTAAAGGTTTGATTTACACCATAAGGGAGTGTGTCTAGCTGTATGATCAGACTTCCGCAGCATACGTGATTTCATAGCCTCTTCATCATTTTCTACCCTGTAAAGTAATTTACTATACCATTTGGCGGTCAAGTTTTCAATCTTCCAGGCTCAAATTTAGCATGGAGGTCATGTGAATGGTTGTGAAGGTGTGTGGCACTTAAGAGTTCCTCCAACAAAAAGGCATAGAACTTGAAAAAAGTATGTCAGGGCTAACTAGCACAAGGTTGCTGCACACTAATAGCCCAAGGTGTTGAACATACAACGACATTGTCTGATGAAGGTCATTATGTTTAATTCGGTGGGAAACTATGAAAACAAAAATGGCTATATTATAAATTCAGACTTTGTAAAAATAATGTATGTACATCAGAAATTATTGGGTATTCGTCATAAGACCTATATCTAGGCAAACCTGATACTACAGGTGGTTTTTGTTAAAGAGAATCTGACAAGCTGTCATTCGAGTGTTTGAAAAAGTACAGACAATGTAAAAAAAATACTTGGCAGGTGATAGGATAAACCGTCTGTCTATCACTGTCAATCACAGTCTAACTAACACACACCTTAATCATACCCGCATCTTCCTCAATCCTGAGATTATGGATTGTTGTGTGATATCATGATAATTGCTAGAATCAAACCGTTGTGCACAGTTATCACATACCTCCTCTTTTCCCGGTGTGGTACGGCCTCATGAGGATCTGCAGGGCAGCGGGGTTCGTCATGCTGGTCAACAGCTGAGCTATGTTGGGTTCTGGTAGCAGACCTTTCCTGTTACTCAGAATCTGGAAAACAAAACAAAATACACACATAAGAGAAAAAGAGACTGTGTGGTGAACAGAACGTTTGGATCTTATTATTAGGAGTCCCTGATGGCTGTAGTAATCATTACACTAGTTTACATCAGCAGGATATGTCTGCGATGTCAGCAGAGGGGAAACAATCTGGGAGACACAAATAAAGGAGACAGAGCTGTGTGGGAAACAGCATGGGGGGGGAAAGAGACAGGAAACAACGAGGTGTGGTAAACAAAGCAGAAGAAGAAGAATTGAGAGTAAACAAGTAAAGGCCACATTTCAAATACTAATTTATTATTTCTCTGCTAATTCGATATGTCTACATCATGTTCAGAAAACACCTTGAGACTTTTTTCTGTAAGCGTGGCAATCTACCACAATCTTGCTGAGGTGTGAAAACAGAAATCACTTCGAGGAAATGCACAATCAAGACAATAATATATCTTCCTTTCAGTGTACAGTGTGCAGAACTATCAGTACTACTGTCTTTTGGTAATCTTGCTAACAAGGGGAAAGGCAACCCCCTCCTTACATGTCTTTCATTTTTGTAAAGCACTTTGAATTGCCTTGTGTTGAAAGGTGCTATATAAATAAACTTGCCTTGCCTTAGCTAGCTGCATCGTGTATCTGATGTTTCTTATCACACATGTTGTGTGTTTTCCCTGTTGCTAATATAGCTTACATTTCATTTGAAATGACCTGCATTTCCAGGAACTGAAAGGACCTCAGCATTTAATCGAAATAAATACTGTAAGGCGCGTCCCCAAATAAATGAAATCACTCGTTATTACGCTGCAAAATGTAATTCAACAGACTCAAATGAAATCCTATTGGATTAGACTGCATCAAATTGAATGTAGCAGCCCTTCTAGATCCTCTTCAGCCCTGATAGTGCGACGGCAGGACTCGATGTCTGGCCCAAAGACACGGCTATTTAAAACAACATTAGCAGGATGGTGATATTTCCTCCTCGTCTGCCCTCGAGCTACAGCAAGACTTCAGCTCAAGTCAACCTTGTTTCCTCCCCGTCACATCCTGAAGAGAGAGCATTACTGACGGGGACGGAGCGGGTCTGACTCACTGTCAGCAATTGGGGAAGAGACTAGTGCAAACATACAGTATGTGTATTTGTGTATTACAGCAGAGACATTGGCGTGTGTGTGTGTGCGTCGAACAAGGCCAGTCGTAGCTGACAGCGTCTTGCAAGGGAAGATAGAGAGAGGAGGGAGAGTAGGAGCACTCTCCCATTTCTTTTTTCTTTGCTGGAGAAAATGTCAGCGTGCATCAGTCTGTTTAGCTGCTGGCACAAAACCCAGCCACACACCCACACACACACACACACACACACTCACACTCACACACATACACAAGCCAGGGAGGTATGGGAGCCGCGAAGAAGAGAAGGCGAGAAATGTCGCGTAAGGAGAGGGATGGAGGGAGAAGAAGAGGAGGGAGGAGAAGGCCATCTGGTCCTCAGCATTCACACTCGCATTCACTGACTGGAAAATCGCCTCAGAGGAGAACTGTAGCCAGGAGTAGGTCTTGATCTCTTTCTGAAGGTCTGATGTTTCCTTTACCAGCTGCTCACATTCGCTGCAATAATCCTAAAAGGAGCCTGGGGGTACGAATGTAACCTTGCAGTCCTCTCAAACCTATTCTGTCTCTCTTTCTCTTGCTTCCCTTTTCTGGTCTCTTTCTTAACCAATCCTTTCGTCTCTGAATGTCTCTTTCCCTCTTCAAATCAGCCTTGTTTTCCTCTGCTTATACAATATTTCATTATTATCTTTGTTGCAATCGCACTCTGTGACCGCTACCTTCTCTGCTTTTCAACCTGCAATTTTCAACACATTCATCTCAAGGGCACAACCTATTTAAGCGGCGACTTATAATTCTTGCTCTGCAACAGTCGGGGATAAAATCACAGAGAATACTGCAGGATGATGGTAGTGTAGCAATTTGAGATTAAGAATGAACACATTTTCGCACACTGGTTCGAACCACTGTGTCAAATTTATCGTCAGCAGTTTGGGTCTTTTAAAGCAACAACTGATGACTTCTAATGGTAGCCCTCTATAGGTTGAATAAGTGTAATATTACATGTTATCCCCACATGAGAGTAAGCTGTATTGGCCCTATACAGTATGTAACCCATAATAAAACATAAAGCTGGATTTCATGTGAAAAGGTAATTTGTGCCTATAGCCACCTTTAGATGGTGAATGAGTGCCATTATTCATTTTGATCATGATATTTTACTGGACTCCATGTGAAGATGAAAGAAAATAGGAAAATGGATCGTAATGATATCATAATGTATTTACTGTACTGATAAAACACAGTGACAACAAGACCCTGCTTTCATAATGTTTTTACATCTTTTACCCTCAAGAAAATGTAATCTTAAATATTTGTTTTAATCATTTTATATATTGAGTTTATACAAATGACTTGGCGAACAGTTTTTTATATCATGTACCATTTATCACACTCATCTGCAATTGATTTTGATTGCAAAAAGGTGAAATGTTTGCTTTAATCAAAATGTACTCATGAAGAGTAACACCTACAGATCATTTTCCAGAACTGATCACTTGTATTTACATCCTGTGCAATTTTGCTGCATTTATTTCAATGACTGTGTGTTTGAGTGTCAAACTGTGCCGAGACTTGTTGTATTTTAGGCAGCAGGAGACGGTGGAAGAGCCCAATCAGTCTATAGAACTATAATTATCACGTCAGTGCCTCTCTGCTGCCACAGAACAGCGTAGGAGGGATACAAAAATGACAAAAATGATTTCAGCCAGACCTTACATGTGTACCAGAGTTTTAACAGATAAGTCAGCTAGTCAGCCTGTAGTCAGCTAATGTGCTTTTACTTCAGGCCAACAATATCTCCAGCTCACACAAGCCTGCGTGGTTCTGTCCAATCTGATCCTGGCTCATCTGTAAACGGCCTCTAAGAGCCAAGAGGGTCTTTTCCTTTAATGGTTTTATTACAGACCTTTTGATGAGTGTCGATCACTGTTATTTGGTGAAAAGAATATGATATCTCAATTAGTCAACTACTTTTTGTGACTGGTTGATGACCACTATAAAAATGTGTCCTTATGGATACTGTATATGAATATCTTCTATTTGTAAATCCAAACGATGTATGTGTAAAAACCAGTTGGCGCTAGATCACAATCAGCATGTCTTCTTATTTCCATCAATCAATCTAAGGCTAGTAAAAAGCAAATT
Source organism: Trematomus bernacchii (assembly GCF_902827165.1). Classification (NCBI taxonomy): domain Eukaryota; kingdom Metazoa; phylum Chordata; class Actinopteri; order Perciformes; family Nototheniidae; genus Trematomus; species Trematomus bernacchii. The sequence goes on from NW_022987739.1 coordinate 15,228,474, forward strand.
ACTAGGAACTTTTAAAAAAGTGAAGAGATATTTTGTCTGCTCATGTGTTTATATGCCTGAAAAATCCAATGTTTTGGTGATAAAGAGTATTGAGGGAAATGTTTCTATGGAGGAAATCAATGTTTTCCAAAATAAAATAAAAAGCTGAGTGCATCAATACTCACCATACCCTGGGCGGCGATGAGTGCAGCCAGGGTGCTTCTCCCTGTGGTGCCGGGGCTGCAGAGGGACAGCCGGACCTCCTGTCCTCCCACCAGAGTTCGGTCCATCTCTATCAGCACGGCCTCTGCCTGCTCCGCGCTCTCGTACTCCACCACACCAAAGCCTCGGACGGGGCTGCCCTCATCCTGAGCGAGCTGCAAGATATACAAAACATTGTACTAGATCAGGGCTGGGGGGGGGGGGGGGGGGGGAGTTTTCAAATTCAGAAATCTTAGCTCATTATAATAATTTAGTATTGACTCAACCTCTCACACTCACATTCAGTATACACACAATGTGCTGTAGTCATTATCTGCTTTGGGCCAACAACAAAAAAGGTCCCTTATTGATTTTTTTATTTAACCAATAAGATTATTAATACTTATGCAGCAACTATGAACAAAGAAAACTGTAATTAAACCTACAGTAGACTGTTTTTTTTTACCTCTGCGAAATCTGCAGTGTGATTGTTTTCATTATTTTTACCAATGTGTTTCCTTTCCTCTGACTTATGGGTTTTAATAAGCCAACCATCTCTGTGATATCTTGTCTGCTTTGCTTTTAGTCACCTCCCATAGGCCAAGAACATGCAAGTGATCTAGGGTAATCTGCACTTGGGTGAATGTAAATGTGTTTATGTGTGCTGTGACAAACTGCCCAATGTGACTCTGAATAAGCAGGAACAGAAAATGGATGAATAAATTATCTGAAGTGCCTCACTGGAGATGTTCATTTTCAGGAACAAGTGAGCCAAATGAAACCTTTCACCACTGTAGATGCATACAGCAATGCCTCTTGAATGGTCAAATCAAATCAAAATCAAATCAAGTTTTATTTATAAAGCACATTTAAAGCGATTTTTGGTCGAGCCAAAGTGCTGTACATGTAATAAAAACACATTACTACAATCACAATAAAAGACAATAAATTACAACAGATATATAAAAAAATATATGGTGTCATCTTTGGTGCCAGCATTAAAGAAACAAAAACTGTGCCAAAACACAACATGAACCACTCGAGCCACTGTAAATCTGCCTCTTCTCTAATGGATTTCTTCTTGTATCATTGTTTAATCTTGACAAAAGACTTCACTTCTGATTAACCGACACTAAAACCTAATATCTACCGCCCATTGTGTCCTTTCAAACTTCATCAGTCATCTGCAAGAATACAAAAAAAGCATTTTTGTTAAGAGCTGTTTTAATAAAGTGAGGGTTTTATGGTTGGGTATCTCTTCATTATGCAAAATCAAAATGAACTCAGAGATATTTCTTATAAACTAATGTAAGCTGCATGCTGCTCAAAAGAAGCCCTCCTTTTTCCTGACCAAAAAAGGTAAAATGCCTGGAAACAAGTACATGACCCGATTTAGGGATCGTCAGACTATTAATCCAGAACAATCTCTGCCAGAGTAGGCTATCTCTGCAGCTGAGGTTACCATGGTGATGTAAAAGTGTGTCAGCAGCGTGAGACTGCAAAACAAGCTACAAGTCCATTGTTGCGAGCTCATGCTAAATCACTGTTTAGACATTAGGCGAATATATGCATTACATAGTTCATACAAACACACCAACAAGGACTTACAAAATGCACACAGTTCAACTGTTTTGTGTGTGTGTGTGTGTGTGTGTGTGTGTGTGTGTGTGTGTGTGTGTGTGTGTGTCTATAATGTGAAGCTTTTGTCACCGTACATGTCTGCTGGGATTGTTAGCTTAAGGCTGGTTCGAGCTGATTTTCTTATTGTGCTCTGGAGGCCATTTGTCACAGCGATATTGGATTTATATTAAGTGTGATTGTGTGTGTTTGCACATTTACTGTGTGTGCGAGCAGCTTTAAATTATGTGTGCTTTTATGTCTGTGTATGTTCCTTTTATGTTTGTCTTTGTGGTAACATATTGTTGTTTATTAAACCCTGGAGTGAGTGAAATATTGGTAGTGCGGAACAAAGTGCTGGGCTGTAAATACAGTTCAACTGTTTTGTGTGCGTGTGTGCGCGCGCGTGTGTGTGTGTGTGTGTGTGTTTGCACATTTACTGTGTGTGCGAGCAGCTTTAAATTATGTGTGCTTTTATGTTTGTGTATGTTCCTTTTATGTTTGTCTTTGTGGTAACATATTGTTGTTTATTAAACCCTGGAGTGAGTGAAATATTGGTAGTGCGGAACAAAGTGCTGGGCTGTAAATACAGTTCAACTGTTTTGTGTGCGTGCGTGTGTGTGTGTGTGTGTGTGTGTGTGTGTGTGTGTGTGTGTGTGTGTGTGTGTGTGTGTGTGTGTGTGTGTGTGTGTGTGTGTGTGTGTGTGTGTGTGTGTGTGTGTGTGTGTGTGTGTGTGTGTGTGTGTGTGTGTGTGTGTGTGTGTGTGTGTGTGTGTGTGTGTGTGTGTGTGTGTGTGTGTGTGTGTGTGTGTGAGTAACAGACAGATAACTGTGTTGTGGTGGGGAGGAAAAAGCTTGTCTCAGCTCCTTTTGTCAAAAAAGTTGGGAAAGACAAAAAAATGAAAAGGCATGATGTAAGAGTTACATCCTTGTCTTGCTTTTCCCAAAATGCTTCAGGGACCACACACTTTACAAGGTTCTATATGTTTGTTAAAGCAGCAAATGATTATAAAATGCTGCTACCCCTGTCATGGCCACATTTTGAGAACAACATGGAAAGTTAATGGGAAAAGTTACCATAGTTGCCTTATGGTTACTTAAGGTCAATACAACAGATCCCTCAGGGCACTAAAGACTGCTGACCAGTAACATTTCTCCCGAACACGATAGACTTTTCTGTCAAGAAGGTTCAGTCATTTCCAGTGTGTGAGGAGCAGCTAAATAATGCAGGCAGGCTAATAGCTAATAGCAGATGGATGATGGTGGATAATGACAAAAGCTAAGAGCTAATGGCTTATGGTCAAAAAAGCACACCACTTGACCCACTGCTGGTAGTGGCCAAATTCTATTAAAATACTGAACAAATTGATTCATCTTACCTTTCAAATTATATATCCACTTTTGAGTCTGTTTAAGCATTTATTTATGTAATACCTATATATGTTTTTTTTGTAAATTACCATTGAAGTAAATGATGACTTATGAATTATTCAGAGGATATGTAGATAGGTAACTTGGCCAATCTAATTTTTTTGTTCGCATTAAAATATCATTTTGCTGCCTTAATGTTTTTAAGTCTTTTCCCTCACTGTGTATTCCATGTGGACAATTTATAAATATAGCATACAACTAGCAATAATACTAGCATATTTTATTATTGATACTATTGATCAGTATAGATAGTATAAATGTGGCTTTTTTATGTTGTAGAAGATGTCTTAGATTTACATACATAAATATTACATAATGTCTTACATAGCATGTTTTGACCAACCAAGTCAATAATATTCAATTTAGTACCATAGAAAACAGAGAACACCATCAAATATTCACATCTGAGTAACTAGTACCACTGATTTTTAAGTTAAGTAACATTATCATTTACAAAATAGGCCCACTCAAGTTTCAGAGGATTTGTGATTGCAATTAAACTTCCTTGCAATACAATCATATCAATGATTTTAATGTAAAAAATGGACATGTTACAAATCAGCGGGAAACAAAGTTATTTTTCTATGAATGCTGATGACTGTTACCATCAGCACTCAATCAAGTGGCCCTCCACTCCCCGCCCCCACCCCTCCTCTCATTGGTCTGCAGCTCCCTCCGGTCTGAACAGAGGATGGATGGAGGGAGGAAAATGTATGTATGTATGGAGGAGTAGGTCGATAGGCTATTATCATCAGCATACATTAAGCAAACTGTATGGAAATAACATGAACCACTCTACCACTTGAGATCGACGGATGGATGGAGGAGGGAGAGAGCGTGGGAGTGAGGAGAAGATGGTGAGGAAAAAACAAGAGTGATTGATTACGTGACTGACGAGTGAAGAAAGTGGGTAAACTGTGAGTTTTACAGTATCAAACTGATTGTGTGCAAATGGTATCATCAACATATGTGCATGTGTGAATAATGATGTGAAGACTGAGTGAGGCTCTCTCTTTTTCTCCAGCTGCACTCACACTAAATAATATATTCAATCATTACTAAGATCTGCACAAACAATTATGTAAATCATATGTGTACTATGTACTGTAGCCTTCTATATACAGCTGCCTTTTGTTCTCTCTTTGTGTGTATTTGTATCCTCATAAAATTCAAATAAATGCATTTTTCCTCAAGGTATGATTTAGAAAAGAGTAATCATTGTTAATTTGGTACTTCATCACTTATCTTGTAAATTATCCTTGATGTAAATCTAAAGAAGATTGGCCCAGGGGAAATTCCGGCAAAGTGTAATTAACCTTCATCAGTCTAATTAACAGAATGAAGATTTTCATTTCATTACATTTCCTGTCATGATGCATATACAGATCATCTAAACCAGAGTCCTGCACAGGTTTCAGACCTGTAGCCCGTTACCCTTAAAGAAATTAATCTGAACCCAACCTGACCCATTTGAAGTCCTGGGACCCCAACCATGATTACAGTGATTACAAATGATTATGCTTCTTCATATTATCTGATTTATGCTGCTTTTAAATAGCCAACTGTACTTAACTGTATGCATTTTATAGGGGAGCAGGAGGGATATCATGTACAGTGCATGCAAAGTTACATACTGTATGCAGCTTGTTGCTGCTGTTGTATTTAATTGTATCATACTCTTTTGACGGTTAAAGAAACATTACTTTGTCATCCTGAATTTTGACAACATAATCACAAAGCTCTGCCAAATGAGTCAAGTCAAGTGCAGTAGCACTTGAATTATGGCATAATTCAAAGTAGATGACGGACCCATTTTCTCCTTGTACAGTATAATAGCATGTCCCAGAAACATAAACTCCTAAACCCATCGTTTCTGGCAGTTTGCAGTCAGAAAAACCTGAATACTGTAACAAGACAATCTTGTTTTATGTTGTTGGAGTTAATGCAGAAGCGAGGTCCATTACAGAAAACATTTGTAATGATTATAAAACTAAGTAAGGACCAAACTCTAAAATCTGATCTAATCAGTGAAGATTCAAACAGACACAGAAGTTACGATGGTAGGTCCCACAGTTAAATACCTAAATCAGTCACTTGATTTGTTGGGGCCAACTGTATTTGTTTCTGCATCCAAACACACAGTATTATTATTATATTATTATACTATTATAAGAGATCATTGTCTGAGATACCTTAGTATATTGCAAGTATATTGGTTTGAAGAAAATACAAGTGAGGACATTTCACTAAAGTGAAAAATGTCAACAAGATTTGGATGAATAAAGAATACAAATACTGCAGGCGGTTTTGCAGGTATTGACTGTTCCAAAGATAAAGACATATAAAAATATAGATAAACTGTATTTTCCTAAATGCATATATATACGTAAGTCTGTCTGAGCTATCAGTGTGTGTGACAGCTCTTGACCTCAAGTCGTGGTCCACAGCCAAGAGATGCTGACTAAGCCCCCTTCAGGGCTAAGTTTGTGTGTGTGTGTGTATGTGTATGTGTATGTGTATGTGTATGTGTATGTGTATGTGTGTGTGTGTGTGTGTGTGTGTGTGTGTGTGTGTGTGTGTCTGAGTGAGTTTAAACTGCTACATCAGCTGTCTGAATCGGGTGATGAGGTCACGACAGCCCTGTCACAGCTGTCTGTGAAGTCAGGTACATGACCTGTCACAGTGAAGAGTTTAACTGTAAAGATTATGATAAAGAGAACGAGTGAAGCAGAGTATGTGTGGGAACATGGGAGAAACTGAGTGGGAGACCATCATTTAATACAATTATAATTTAGAAGTGGAAGACTCTACATCAAATAATTAAGAAATAATAAGTATTAAGATTGGTGATCTCACATAAAAACACTTCTACTAAATTGAAGTTGAAATACACCAAATAACAATTGTTTGTTTCGGGTTTTTCATTATTTGTATGCGGCGTAAGAGGTGATTAAACCAAGTTCCACCAAGAGGAACAATAAGTGTGTCAAGCATTTCAAGATTGGACTTGAAAATACTTTAATTAGCTGTGAAATGATGAGTGCTAATGATTATGATGAACATGTTTTTCTTCGTAATAAAAACAAATTATTGTTCCTTCAAAAAATGCAACCGCAAAATATGGTTTATTACATATACTGGGTTTATCAATCTTTTAATTCTGTATATCCATCCATTCATTCCTATTTTATGATTTGTTTTTCTCGTTTTTGTCATAGTCCGCCTATATAAACATTTATCCAGAATTTATCCTCAATTCATGCAAAATATATTTTGTTTCACTTTGTTTTGAGGAAAATATTTTTGATTTAGTTGATATCTTTGTCTTTCAGCTAATGTAATGCTTTATGACTGTGCTCGTCAACGTTAACATAAGATATGATCCCAAATTGGAACATTTTTCGTTGCAGCAGTATAAAACAAACAAGGCATTGCACCTAATTAGAAATTAAAGAGTAGAAATAAACAATTATAAAATACAAACATCTCTAAATAGAAATACACCGGTATTAGAGAGTAGAAAATATACAGTTGACCGTGAAGATAAAACATCTATAAACTATCTGACAAATAAAACACTATTACATGGCCAATTTTCAGCAGTATATTATTAAGCCCTGAGCCTGTTTTTCAGGTCTCAGGCTCGAAAATGACATTCCCAGAACAAATGACTATAACTTCCCTTCTAAAAGGGTTAAATTAATAATCTTTTTTCTCAAAGTAATGATAAACCTGTGAGTTGGATGTAGAAGTGTCAGAATCAATATAGATGTTTTTATTTTAAAGTAAATTCAGATTGAACATAGTAAAAAAATGTAAATTATAGTGTCCGTCCAAAAAGAAAACATTACTTATAGTGAAAACCACCCTTGAATGATGGGATAGTAGACTAAAAGCTTTAGGAATCCAAACTATAACATATAATAAGTACCCTGTATCAAGATTGATGCAAAACAAGTGACATTTTACCTTTTTAGAGAGATTTAGAAAAAAAAAAAAACACTTCTGGGGTCATTTGGGTGTATTTTCCATATCTCTGGGCCCCCTCGTTCAATTTTGATGATTGACACCTTTTTTTAACTGTTAGAGCCAATAGAATCGAGGGGAAGTTCCTAAAATCCATCTAAACATTACCCATTGCTGAATGAGTGCTGCGCAGCCAGAATGCCCCAGAACCGGAAGCTGCGATACACTCTGGTGGCTACCATTAGCAGCTAATATAAAATCTCCGATTTTTACATAAAAATGGAATTATGGATTATCAAAACATTTTCAAAGTGACAGACACATTGGATTAACCTTGTGATGTCTGTGTTTGCTTCCCCTGTCGCGAGTTCTGATCGCTCAGTGATGATAATATACCTATATAATCTGTGGAATCTCAGCTTTAATCTGATATCTTGTATGTGCAGTTACGATAAGTAATGAGGGTATTTTTACCTTGAGTTCTGTGCTAAGGGCGTTAGCATTTCTTTGCTCAGGGGTCATTTAGACGCTTCTTATGAGACTTGTGTTTTGTTTTGGTAAAAATGGTTCATATTGTCAGTTAGCTGAGTTTCTTCCTGTTAATCTGGTATGACACATTAATAGGTTTTTAAATATTAAGAAGCCCTGAGACACAGTTTCGTGAAAAAAAAACCTGCAGCCCCCTCTACCGGGGGCTCTCGGGCTTAACAGGTTAACATATCACCAGTAGCTGGACATGATGGCTGTTCTACTTCCTGTTGCTTATTGTAATTTTTTCTTCCCAAACAAAGCATCTCATGGTACTGCTTTAACTCCTGGATCAGCTTTAAGAACAGCAATTTAAAAAAACTTTGATTCATTTAAGATTGCATAGTCAGAATTGCATACTGTCCTCAATTAAATAAAAAATACTTACAGGAGCAAAATAAACATTTTAGCACTATTTAAACCCCTGTTTGGAGGGATGTCATCTGAAGCATGGGTACTTTATATCATTGTACTAAGACATGACAACTTTATAGAGCAAGACAAGAGTAACTGTCTGCTCACTCTGCCATTAAATGAGCGGACGTATTGTTTCATAAACCTGTCTTCATCCGTACTCCGTAGGTAACATCAATCTATCCTCCATAACTCTGTTAAGACATCTACTTGTACATCCTTTAAAACAGATTTATGGAAGCACTCAGAGGCATGTGAGTGGTAATATATGTTCTAAGTTTAATCCAAAATATTTTATCTCCTGTGTTTATGACTGAAGAGGAGATGAGGAGCCAAAAAATGCCAGCCTTTATTTTCAACTGTGGTAAACAAAAAGCATTTGTGTATTCTTCCAGGTTTCTTTAAGTTTCTCCATGCAGTTTAAACACATGGTACATATTGCCTTCCAGCAAGTTCTGTTAAATAGCTGTCACATCTTTAAAACTTATGGCTCACCTGATTTAAGTCTGATTTTAATACATAGCGTGTTGTTATAACTATCTTGGCCACTTCTTGTGGCCAAGATAGTTATAACAACAGCAATCACCTAATTTGTCAAAAGATTCTGAAAACAATTATTCACTAGCCAAACCTTATTAATAAAAAATAAAAAACGTATTCTCCAATCTGATTCATTTTTTTTAAAGAAAATAAAGGAATTTAGAAAGAGTATTCAAGCATCACTTTTTGCAACCTGTTCTTAAGTCATTAACACATAAGGGAAAACAAATTAGGTCTGACTGAAAAAATTGATAATCAGAACATTTTCCAACTTGCCTTCTAGTTGCACAAACATTAGTTTGACTAGGACTGACACATTTGGTTCTTTTTGTCTCCCAGTTAATATGAGTTTTAGCTTTTATGATTACATTTGAAAAATATGCCAACAGACTTGCCCCGGTGACTGACAGTCTACCTCTCTTAACATTTCACTTCAGCTGTCCGTCTGCCTCCGTCCCCTTGCCTGACACTGTCAGCGCTCACCTCCATCACTCCAACCTCTTTCTAATAGACCAGGCAATCTCAGCACCGCACCCCCTCCTTTCCATCCGTCCTTACTGTCTCCATCCTGCCGTCCTTCCCTCTAATATAGTTGACCTAACCTTCTCCTCCCTCTACCTCTCCTGGATGACTTAAGCCAAATTGCCGCTTGGAGGGCCCTTTTGTGGGTAGCAGAATTATAGTGCTCAGGGCCAAGGCCACAAGTTAAGTGCACTCTGCACCAAGGAAAGGTAACAAGAGGACTGGGCTTTACATATGTGAACAGAGGAGGAAGAAGGTTTATGTAAGACAGACTGCAGCTGACGGCAGTAAGATGAAGCTTTGATTTACAACAAGGACAGCAAACAAGTAAACATCATATATTTAACAGGTTTGCATGTCAACAATTCATTGAATGTTGCGATTACATGATCAGCACCTTTGGGAGGAATGCCCAAATAGATCAATAGACTACACTAATGCCCCTTTCACACCAACGCAACTCCGGTTCAAGCTCCGTGCTAGAGCTTTTCTGGTTCAGAACCGGTTCTTCGGTTTAGCGCCGGCTCTTTTCACACCGCTCAGAGCCCGACTGGTGCTGCCGCTGCTGCGTCATGACGTCACAGTTTACGTCGCTGAGTTTCTCCCCAACGCCGGAGCTCACCTCACAATAACAACGGGCCGGGGACTGCGTTGCTTTTAATCATACGAAGCCAGATTAAATTAAATAACGACTTCTCCAACCTTATACTTTTCTCCAGAGTGCCGTGGTTCATTGTTTATTAATGTGTTTCAGCGGCATTTACCGACCGCTGCAGTGCTGGCCGGCTGCTCTTCCACGAGTGTATTCTCCCGTTAGCTCCGGGTTAGCTCACACGGCTCTAAAGTATTCACTGTCTGACTGTCACACAAGCAGCTGATACATATCCCCAGTTCCCCTTAAGTGAATGTGTGTCAGTCTGAATTGACGCTGTTTGGTGTCAGTCTGAATTGACGCTGTTTGGCATCACAACGCTGTTATGAAAGTTTCTCTGGTATAACATGGGTGATGTTAGCATAGCAACCGAAGCTAAACTGACTATTTGCTAAGCAGTTTTCTACAGGCACTTTTTACCGACGTATTTTTCATTATGATTCTACTTGTGATAGTCGGACATGACAACCTGTGCAGCCCATGTATTGATTCCATCCGATAGCTGCTATAATAACAAACAAAACGTCTGCCTGCTCTCCACAATGATCAATAACAGCGAACGGATGGTCAAAGTAAGGTACAAATAAACAGAATCACACGAAGCCTGGTTAGTGTTGCCTGACTTTATAAAGTGTGTTTTTTTTAACAAGTGTGTGGTTGCGTTCTAGTCACTTTGCTCAGCACTACTGCTTGTTACAACTTTTATTTGCCGTACTCGCCTTAAGTGTTAGCTCAGGTTAATCTCGCCCCCCTCCGACGTAAGCGTGACGTATGCGGTTCTTGCTTCTAGACGGACAACTTTTGGTGCTCGAAACGAACCGGATTCCGGAGCTATGACGCTGCTCCGCTGCGGTGTGAACAGGAAACCCCGGTGCTTTTCAAGCACCAGCACCGAACCGGCCCTGAAACACCGTTGGTGTGAAAGGGGTATAACAATAGCTAGGTGTGCCCCATTAAGCACAGCTGGAGTTACGCTTTTCACTCAATGCTTGTGTTTTCTTGCACTGAATTCAAGTGTATCCTCATTTAGTATTACACCTGATATCTGACAAACTTGGACATACTGTGCTTCAATTGAATGCACAGTATGTCAAAATAGTTAAAATGGCTTTGCAATACTCTCCCACACAGGTGGGTTAGTAAAATAAACGTTTGAACGCTACCATCTTTGTTTTCATTTCCCTGTATATGTTGTTTCTGCTTCCTTTTCATTGGTTTACAGGGTTTCAAGAGCTTCATGCCTGACGTATTTCTAGTGCATAGATGCAGTGCAGTCACACACACAAGCACATACTGTACTGTACATGAAACACGCTGAACCATAGGTCAAAGCCTGCTGGCACTGCAACAGTGAAGCAACATGAGCTAAACACCCACAAAGCATCATGGGAGCAGGACGATGTGGGTGTATTGATTTCTGTGTGGGAGAGGGGCAGAGGGGTGGAGCTAAAACTGGAAATGCAGCGATGAGTGATACACATTGAGTAATGTCTAAATGGCAATGTGGGAGTGGATGTGATGGGGCAGGGTGGTGTATAACACAGCTGAGCGGAAACAGAGCAGAGTGGGAGGGAGGGAGTTTAAGGGTGGGGCTGGTGTCACAGCAGCCACACCTCACCATGGAAACAGTTGCCTGGTGATAATGCGAGAATGGCCAATAGTGATGCTGCTCCCTGGATCAGCACCTCCCACCTGGAAGTGTTCAATTGATAAACATGTTCGGGGTAGGAGGTAACAATTTCAATGTGAGAGCGTTAGCCATTTTACTGTGATTCTCGTTGGAGCTTGTGCGATAGAATCAAGGAAAAAATATTTTCTTTTAGAGCTTCTGCTTAGAAAATAAAAAGCAGAATATGGCAACCTTTATCTCAAATCTTGGTTTCACAGCAGAGGCATGCTCAATGAGCCATACTCTCTTGGATATATCATTTTGCAGATGTGTTTTGCGCATACAAGTTATCGTGAATCTGTATAATTTTTATTTTATATGAAATTCTGAGAATAAATTACTATCTGGACAATGTAAATGTGTAATTGAAAGAAGTACAGACACTCACTTGACAGAAGACAGGTTTGTATGTTTTTGAGAAGAGCTGGGTGAGTTCCTCAGAGTCACACAGGTCCAGCGGCAGCCGGTTGATACACAGACACCTGGAGTGGAGGTTCTCCTCTTGGCCCAGCTGGTTGACGTCCATCCACTGCACCATCAATGAGCGATCCTCCTGCACCATCAGAGAGCAGCATTACATTTTGCTAAGACCCTAAAGTACCTTCAGACTCCCACACTGTACTCACTGTAAATTCAGCATCCATTGTAACAAATATGAATTAATATGTTGGTACTTTTTTGTATACTGCCATCCTCTCTTCCTTTACAGAGCTGATATAAAGGTTGTCAGCCCTTAAGATGAAAACTTCCATCTAGAATGTTTTTTTTACTTTCCTGATCACACATGCAAGGTCAGTCTTCATTAACGATACAATTAACTGCTCTTATTTATGAATAAAGAGATGTTTTTCGATCAGCATTTCTCGACACAGACAATTTTTGTGTTCAACTTTCATGAAGTTATCACTTCGATAATAAGGTAAGGTTAAAAAGATAAACATAGGCTATAATGTAATCAATCAAAGTACAATTTGCCATGATTTGACACAGCAAACTGAAATTCCTCTTGTACTCATCAGAAAGCATCCAAAGCAACAGGATCCCTTCATTACACATTTTTTCAGTCTTATATAAAAAATAACAACAACATCAAACATGAAGTGCTTATTTTAACAACCAACTTTAACGTACTATCGGTCGGCCCAGCAGCTCCGAGCGGGCCCGTGAAGCGGAATCCTTCTTCATGTATTCAACAAACCCATATCCTTTGGAGTGGCCCGTCAGCAGGCTGTACACCAGGAAGGAGCGCTCAATGTTCCCATAGGCGCGCACCATCTCCTCCAGCTGCTGGGCGGTGAAGGTGTGGGGCAGGTTGGTGAGGCAGAGCATGGAGTCGGTGGGCTGCAGCGTGACATTGATCAGGCGCCCCCGGACAGTGCTGTGGTGGAGGGAGCGGATGGCATCCTGAGCCTGGCCCCCGTTCAGCAAAGTCACAAAGGCTGGAGGAGGGGACATTATGGAGACAGGGACGAGGCGAAAAGACAGACAAAGACCAGGATGCACACATAGAATGACATACACAGACATATGAGGACAGGGACATGTGAGAGACAAGCACAACACAAACATACATTTAAAGCAGACATTCAGAAACAGGCAGAAAGCAGTTTGTGGAGATCGCAGAACACACAGTCAAAAGACATGCAAAAAACAACTCACATCAAAAGCAAAGAAAATGAATGACAGGCCGAAAGTGGCAAAGTGACAGAAAAAATAAGGGATAAAAGGCACAAACGAACAAAGTCACAGACAGTCATAATGACAGACAGACAGACAGATACACAGAGAGAAAGACAACACATTAGCTTGAAAGCCAATAGGGAGCCACTATGCAGGGGGAATGCACTGTGACACACACATATACACAAACTAATCATTTAAAAAAAGTGTGTCAGAGAAAAAATATGATTTATGAATGCTTAAATACTATTGGAAATGTCCATGCATTGCAAATAAAAAACTACTCCTCAGAGGTCCCCTCAAATGAATGAGAGTATCATGTTTTTTTTTCTTTTTATCCTTCCAGATATTACTCCCTTCCCTGAAATTGAAATTGTCAGCTGTCTGGCCGTCAGTAGTTTCAGTGTTTAGTTTTTTTTGCCATTAAAACGAGAAAAGCCTACTGTGTCTACTGTGTAGAGAAGAGGTCTTTCATATTTTATGTCATGTAGAACTTGGTTTGAATTCCCAATAGAATTCTGGCCTCACTGCACTGGCTTCCAGTTCGGTTCCCAATTGATTTTAAACTCCTTTTATTTGTTTTTAAAGCACTAAATGGGCTGGCTCCGGCCTATATAACTGAACTGCTCCAGCGCTACACCCCAACAAGAGCTTTAAGGTCTGCTGACCAGCTGCTGCTGATAGTGCCCAAGACCAGGCTCAAAACCCGAGGGCACCGAGCCTTCGCAGCAGCTGGCCCTAGGCTCTGGAACACTCTGCCCCTCCATGTGAGGTCGGCCCAGACCCTAGGGGTTTTTAAATCTACTCTTAAAACACACTTCTTCTCCCTGGCCTTTTAGTCAGAGTGGAGCACGACTCCTGACTTTTCCCTGTGTTTTTTATATATCTGTTGTAATTTATTGTCTTTTATTGTGATTGTAGTAATGTGTTTTTATGTGATTGTAGTATTTATTACATGTACAGCACTTTGGCCCGACCAAAAATCGCTTTTAAATGTGCTTTATAAATAAACTTTGATTTGATTTGATTTGATAGACTTCCTTTCCTACTACCCATGCATATGGGAGGAACAGTGTGACTGTAAAGAACACCAATAGCCTCGAGTGAATATACCCTTAAACAGCCTCATATGAAAACAGCCACTGACAGATTAATGGGCTGTGAAATGAGGTGGTAATAAATTGATCTGCGAAGTGTATCTAAAAACCCAACGTGTGTGTATGTGTGCGTGTGTATGAAACTCAAATATACAATAATCTGGCTCGCTAAATCTAGGCCACCACAAAACTTAACAACAGGTCAAATCTTACACCTGAATCATTTCCACTAGGAATTATTACTGAAACCAATGTAACTTAGATTTTCCATCATCTCCTTTATGACAGATCAACTTAGCAAAGCCCAAAAGGGGCCTGCAGCATAAATGTTAAATTGCATTATGCAGCGCTCAGCAGGCATGGCTGAAAAAGAGCAGTAAAAAATAACGACAGCACCCTAAGGTGTCAAAAGGAGAACTAGTTAGAATTGTAAACATCTAACTAGGCTAACATAGTAGGTACACACAGAACATGTGCAAGGCCAAAAGAAAAACGCATATCAAATAAAAAATGCAATTTGAAATTGAGAATCAACCTCTCTGGGTCCAGTGTAACTATGGTGATAGAGATAAAATGCTTTGTAATGAGCACCTTCTTCTCAGACTTAAACTGAATTGCATCACACCCTTTCACCAATAAGAGATTAAATAAAATGTATTACTGATTCATGGTACTGTAGAGTGGCACACAGTAGATTCTGCCAATATTTAGCTTTTCACATGCAGATAAATATCACCCTGCCTCAGGACGATGCCCCCCCCCCCCCCCTCTACCTGAGCGAGAACATAACCCAACGTCTCTCAGAGCTCCAACCTCCTCTTCTGTTATTCTAACCCTGAAGTCCTACACTGTTGTTCTTGAGAAAATGTTTCACCACGCTTCGAGAAACGTTGCATGATTCACCAGAACACCTTGTTTTATTTTAAAGAAATGTTATTGGCTATCTCTTCCTCATCAGGTCCGTGCTTTAAGCTGTCATTTATTCCTTTTAAAGAATGTAGACAAAGGAAACCTTTAAACTGCGACATTTTATCATTTTCAAGTACGCCATTTCTGTGTTCCAATTAATGATGCTTCATGTTGGAAGTGAAAGTGAAAGTTGAGTGTCACTTGTAGCTCTTGCCTTCCATTAGTGGTGATGAGTGATAGAGAGGCCGAATCCAGCAGACAGAGTTACAAGTTAGCATTATTCACAGGGCAAAGACAACAGAGGCTTCATCCTTAAATATTGTGTTCCAATGTTTATGATAAGTGAATAAAATATATTTTTATGGGTGAAAATGTAAACTATGCACACAATTGTCATTACTTATCTGTTTTGATTGACCTCTAAAAAGGAAAATGGAGCCCTATAGCTTAGCTTCTGGAACCATAGTGAGTGTCAATCAGAGTACAAAATCAAGGTATGCTAATGTTTATGTTTTGAAATCCAAACTAGGCATGCATTACTGCTTTTATGTGTTCATGTCCAGGCCTGCTATGTGGCATGTGTGGCATGTTCTGAGGTCACATGTAGACCACGGCCATCATAAACAACAAGGCGGAAAAAAAAAAAGAGTATAAAATGTTGATTTATACTTTTTGGCTACAGCTCACCACACACACACACCTTTAAAACAATTCAGCGACAAAAGTAACATCCAAAAATGCGAAGTACCATGTCTGATCCTGAATGCACGATAGATAGTCAGGCTCCAACAAATCCCTCTGATTAATTGTTGAATTATTCACATAAAAACATTGGCAGCTGGTGTCTCTGCCACTCATCGCAGGGAGCAACACAGCCAGGAACCCTCAGAATGAGGAGTGATTTTACGTGCTAAAATATTATGCTTCAACCACAAACTATTATTACTCCGTCAAAGCCGGCTACAATTATGTGGCTTCCATTTCAAAACAGCTAGTTCAGAGACTTAACAAGACAAAGAAAACCAATAGAAAAATGACAATCAGAATTCACTTTTGAATCAATATTGAGTATGTAAGATATAAGATAAGATAAGATGTACTTTTTATTGATCCCAAAGTGGGATAGATACATATAAGATACATATTAACGTTGGAAGAAAATGCACATTCCCTTTCTACTCTGGTGCAGGCTGGTAAATCAAAACATGTATTCAAAAGCAAAACACATGTGGAGCCGACAGGAAATCTGGAGGTGGCTAAAACACATCTGTCACGCACGATGCCCCGACTGACCTGGACACGAACACCACATTTAATCGAACATCAAAGCTAAAGTTTAGGTACATGCATGCATCCAATCCTTAAACATAGAGATCGGCAGGGATGCAATGTCTACTTTCTTTTGATTAACAATGTAGAGCCTACAATTACATTTTACACACTGCTCCTCTATATGTGCAGACGACTATGACTCAGATCAGATGGGCGCTGGAGTCTTGGGTGGAAATAAACGTTGTTGAAATGAGCAACAATTGGGACATCTGCTCAACAGGCGTCTGCACCGAGAACATCAATGTAGGCAGATCTAATACAAGGTCAGTGTTGAGCTAACACAAACAAAACTACACCCACATCTCAGGATCTTTATCGGCTGGCCTGTACTTGTCCCTCTACTGCATCTGTATCTCTTTTGATGTCTGAGTTTTTGCAGCTTTATCCAACTTCTTCGGCTCCATCTATTGGCTTTACACTCGTCTGTTTTTTGGTCTCCCTCACTACTTCTCTCCCAGTTTCTGTATCACTATTTTCATGTGCCTCTGTCTGTCTTCAGATACCGCCTCCAGCCAAATCAATTACCTCAATCTCCAACACACACACACACACACACACACACACACACACACACACACACACACACACACACACACACACACACACACACACACACACACACACACACACAACACACAACACACAACACACACACACACACACACACACACACACACACACACACACACACACACACACACCACACACACACACACACACACACACACACACACACACACACACACACACACACACACACACACACACACACACACACACACACACACACACACACACAAATCTGGTTTTAACCCGCTAAGTACGCTACCTTACATTAGGCATTAGGAGGAGATGGAGAGAATACTGTTTGGGCTTAATGCTAAAGCTCTCTCTCTCTCTCTCTCTCTCTTTCTATTGCCTCTAATGACACAGTGCAGCAGTCAGGCGGGGGCTGACGTCAAATCCTGCTCAATACTTTCTCCAACAGTGAAAGGGAGAAGTCTAAGATGCTTAAATAGCTTACAAAATAATCTTATAATTCACAGACTGGCAATCATTGAGTGGGTTTCCAAGTGAAAACTCACAAACGCACATACAACTTATGGGTCCCCGCTTCTGAACTTGTCGATTATTCAGCATGATCCTGTGAGAGGTGTGTAGGGGCACAGGAAAATAAAATCTTCAGTTGAAACCCCTCGAAGGAACAATTCTGACGCCACGTTCCCTGATGAAGGAGCTAATTAAAATCAGGGGAGCTACGAACAGCGCGGCGGACCCCTGAAACTCCAGAGGTTGGTCCCTTGGATGTGTGAAAGGTGGTCCTGCTTTTTCATCTCGGCCCGAGGCCTAGATGAAAGTCTCAGGTGGAGAGAGGAATCTCACAGAAATAAACATCTCAGTGAGCTAACAGGGGAAAACCCCAGGATCTAAATTCAATCCACGTGCCGTCGCATTTCAGGCTGATAACTTTGTCTTTGAGCACCAGCAAAAGCATGCAATATTATCATTATTATGACTAGAAAAGTTTGTACAATTTAGACATTTTAAAGAAATTGCCTTAGACACACACACATTGTGAAAAACACACAAGTATCAGAAATTATGAATATAGAAAAATCCTATATATATATATACACAATATGGGCAATAATCAATTTCCATACTGCTGAGGAACCTGATTATACATGAAGCCACTATGGACACTGTCTCCTTTTAAATAATGCCTTCAATTGTTGCATTTTTTGCTGCCATTTAATAAAATAGTTAAACCCTGGTTCTTACATTTTGTTGGCTAAGGATCAAATGTTAATTAGAATATGTTAGGCAATTCCTGGCCTCTAATAATACAAACTTGACCTACAGATAATTTCTTTCAGTTTTTTTATTTAAAAGCTTTCACCTAGAAAAGCAGGTTATTTTACAATAATTATTCAAAAGAGACATTTCCCCAAGAACCAGCCTCAAAGTTATCTATTATCTTGTATGATACTTTCATCCCTTACAGACCATCAAGTGAGAACATTATAATTGTAACCATTAGCCTGATCATTCTTCTGTGCTAAAGGTGAGAGGTTGCTTGAGTAATGATGTTGAAGATTTCAATTTGCTGTTAGAGATGATACGGGGAAGCCAGTGAGCCGAGGACGATGTTTAAAAATGACATCATCTTTGCCATTTCAACCTGAACTAAGGTAATATTATCTGTGTGGCTGACAGGCCAAGAAGGATAGGCTCTCTATGGATCTGCTGCTCTTTGATATCAATCCCTCTCTAACACACACACACATTGATTATGCACACCAGTAAGAGTACTAGATCTGAATCATCCTAACAATAAAGCCCTCTAAAATGTTCTTGACTGCAAACTGCAAAGTGTATAAATCCTTGGATCACAGCAAACACCATTTTTTAAATGTTACAGCTTTAATCTGAAAGGCTTCCCAAACATTTGTATTGTTTGAAAGGCATAAATTCAATAAAAACATTTGTAAAAATAAAAGATACGTGTCTCTTTCGCTTTTAACTATCTGGGGTAAAACATCAGAAAGCAAGTATGTCTACGAGTACACACAAACACTAAATCAGCTATGACACAGCCATGAGTTGTGCCTATTAGTTCTGTAGCACCAATAAACCTCATCCATCCTCTGGCTTTTTATATTCCTCCCCGGCACTCTGCTACAGCATCTACATGAGTAAACACTTCAGACGAGTCCTCCTCACTCATCCTCTCCTCTCATCCTCGCAGCCCTTTGTCTCCCAACACATCGGCCCTCCCACACACCTCTCCATCATCACCACCTCTCTGCTCCCTTTTCCTCTGCTCTCTCCATCCATCAGTCCTCTCCTCTCCAGACACTTCCACTTCAAGCTTTCAGGGGACATTAGGGGTAAATATGTGTAGGTTTAAAATCAGTAGCAGATCCATAGAGAGCCTGTTAACAAATATAGATGATGTACAACTCCATGTCGCAAACATTTTTGCATTACCACATTTCTTTTTGACAACCAGCCTAGTCTGGGTCACTCTGTTTTCTATTATCTCGACTTCCCTCAGTGTCAAGGGTGATTTGATTTGGATTTGTCTGGACCCGCCTATTACAGTCTCTGTTCTCCATTGAGTCCAGTTCGTGTTTTCTTTGTTTTTTGGCCTTCCTTCCCAACATTGGAGGCTGCTCCCAGTTCTGCAACAGACTGGAGAAGCTGCCTTGCTGACAGTCAGCTGTCAATCATTAATATCCCATTCACTGTCATTTAAATGAGCAGGAGATGCTTATTTCTTCACACAAATATGAAGAAATTATAAGAGATATAACATGTTTGTAATTATTATGGAAGCCACTAATTCAGGCACATTGATGTGTTGCTTGTACTGATCCCATATCATTATTTTCTCTAGTGAGCGATATGTGATTTGTACAACAGTAAGACAAGAATATAAAGTATACATTTGGCACAGTATTCTTTTTGTTCTTCAGTCCAACTTTAAATCAATCTCGAGTCAATCATAAAACTGCTGAAGCTTGGAGTTACATTCGACTGAAGAGGTCTCTGCTACTATATGAAACAATTTTTCTGGCCTTTACAGCTTATATAACACTCTGTGTCACTAGGTTTTCACACGTTCTTCCAGCGTTTTTATAGAAAAAGGTAAAAACATCCTCATAAATAGGTTTCTTCTCAAAGAACAGCTTGAACGTGTTGTCGAACAGGCAAGTGCTAAACATTCCTAACAAATGTGACTAAACCTTTGTGTATAATAATCTTTTCCTAACCCAAATTAAAGCTGCAGTATGTTTAAACACGTCATCATTTTGTTACCTGGTAATCTTCCAACCGTGGATATAGCAATGATCCATATGTCCACACTGCAACTGAGTGTTAGAATGAGACACGTTTTCAAATACAAAACCACATCGCTATAGGACTCAAGATGCAACAAGTGTGGAGCAAGATACAGGCCATCATGAAAGCTAGTAACGTTACAATGTTTAAAAAATGCAAACATTTGGACGTGTGGCAAAATGTTTTTTGCAAGATTTTTTATTATTGTGTTGTTATCAGCTGTAGCAGTAGTATTGATAGTATAGTTATAATATATTGATGTTAAAGAGATGTATGTGGAGGTTGGTGAGTGGGTGTCTGATGTATAGGTTTTAGAGATAGGATAGAGGGAGGAGATGCATGAGAGGCTGAGTGGATCTACCACTCTGCGTCTCTTCAACCAGCCGCCCACTCACCCGCCCACAGCTGCTTTGTTCGCTCAGCCGCTCAGTCCCTCTTTACAACATTTCCCACAAAAAATGGATTCATTATTTAAAATATTCACAAATGTAATTTTGTGTGGTTTTATACAGTTTAAGTAGCTAACATATGGATATTTGCATTGCAGTGGAAAAATAAAAAAAGGTAATAACATAGTGATTTATATCTGATTTCTTTTTTTAAAGTAAACATTTTCAGAAATGTTAAGAAAAAAGTCTGTCATGAAATACTTTCATGAAGTAGTCAAAACAATAATAGTTTAATTGTGCATATGATCCCTCCCCAACTCAACTCATCATCTATTGATACTTCCAGTACTTCGCTCCGTCTTTCTAATTGTTCCTCCACCCTCATGCACTCAGTCTGTCAGTCTCCTTTTCAACCAATAGTCATACAATCTGTCATTTAAGTCACTCATAACCTTCATCCTCCATCCATCAACTCAGTCTCTTAACATCCTCCCACCACCCATCCTGCTGATGGTTTTGACCTTCCATCTTCCTGTCCTTTCTGCCCTCCCACCGTCTTTCTCACAAGTCTCAAGTAAAAGATAAAACTACATTTGAACTACAGTCTCACCAAATACCTTAGATCTAATCTTATTTAATCAAACCTTGCAAACAGAGCAAGCAAAACTATATGGGTCACTTAGTGCAGGTAAAACCTTACACAAACATCTGTCAGCATTGAGTAACACTTTTAGATGTGACTTTAGATTTCATACTTATGGGCATTTTTCACCTTTTTTAATTCTTATTGACAAAACCGTTATTTGATTTTTTTAGGAAAATTATGGGCAGATTCAACAATATTAAAATTAAGGCCACGCTCAAATGGGTTTTAATGTTATTTTCTCAGTCACATTAGTAAAACCATGCACCTGTTATGTCTCACACTTGACTGAACACGAGTATAACACAAAAGGTTCTGTTTTCTCAGAAACTGCATACACTATAAAAGTTAATTAAACCCCAAAGGCTTTTGAAATATCAAATTGATAATGTATTCACCTTTAAATTCAAAAATTCAAAGTATTGAAACAAATTACTCCGAAAAAATGCTTAATTTAAAATACAGCTTATTTGATATCTTTTTCTTCCCCGCACAAAAAAAGAGGAAGTAAACACTGAAAAATATGAATATTCAAAACTGCTTCTAGCAATACCTTAACTTCCCCTTTTTTTTTTTTTAAAGGAACACCTAACTTCAGACTAGTTTTAGTGTCTCTTTTTGTGGTCAGCCGGTTCTCAGAAGTTCTTCTTATCTATAATGTGCATTTGTGTGCTCCTTAAAGATAGACACATGGGAGCCCTGATAACTCGAGAACCAGAAGTCTCAGTCACTAACACATATGTGTGTGTCCACATGTGTGTATCTCTGTGTACACTCGTGATTTCAACAGAAGCGTTCACCCAGAAGAGTGAAACCATGTGTGTAGGGCTTTTTTATGTGCATTGGTGTGAATCACAGATAAGACAAACACTTCTGACACAAACTTCGAATACTGTATACATCTTGAGGGTTAATACACAGTATATGTGCATATTCCTCCATATTTCAGAGATGCCTAAAGCACATTATTTGTGAACAGGGATCTATAAAAGTGTTTATTTTTCAAAAGCTGTTTTTAGGTTGTTTACATTTTTTCTACAGCAGTTTCTTCAGATTTTGCTTACATTTTCAAAAGTCTTTACACACCACAACTGCACTCTCTCTAGGCCCTTGTACAAGCTGACATTGGTTGTGTGAAGATTAAAGAAGCCACAATTATTCTTCAGTTTTAGGATGCAGTGATTATTGCAAAATGGTTGTAGGCAATAATGAACTCCAAGAGATTGATCTTAGTCTTAAGTCTTAGTACGTAGTTATGATTTGTTAAAGACGAAAGAAGAAAAAAACATCAGCCATGACCACCAATGGTTAATTCAACATGAATAACAGGTGTTGCTGACACTTGTGTAGGCTGGCAGCTGTTGTGCAGTTAAATTCTGCATTTTATGCCACTACTGCATACATGAACAGGAGGAAAGCAATTACCCAACAAATGTGGGATCCTTGTGTCCAGTGGCATCATCCTGAATCATGAGAACATTGAGCTTAGTTTACCCGACTAGCATGCTAAAGCTGACAAATGGTACGCTGCCAAAACGTTACGGGGAAAAAACTCACTCTCCAGAATTTCGATTTGTGAACAGTAGACATAAACAGCAGTTAGGGTCACAGGGATTACATAAAGGATGATGCACAAAGAACAAAATGTCCTGTTCAAAAACACATAGCCCTAAAACCCGTATGTCAAATATGTACGCGTGCATCTCAGCTACGCATTTCTACATTTGTCAAAACCAGAAATGAATGTGAGTTGTCTTTTTATCGACAGTAGCCTTGTAATGAGGGAACAATGGCTCTGGTGAGAACTGGCAAAGGAAATCACGCATCATCCTCATCTTTATCAACATCATCATCATCAACTTCTCCTTTCATGGCGTCAAACATGAGTTTTTTTTTTTAAAAGCGTGTGAAAGCGTGTGTGCGTGTGATCAAAGATAACAGCCGCATCACATTTGCATGGCCTGTGCCGATTTACATTTAGTGATTCAGAAGGAGACATATGGACAGAAGATGACCGAGAGAGAGAAAAGAAAAGAGGAACAGAAAGAGAGAGAGGGGGAGAAAAGAGAAGAGGAACAGACAGACAGACAGACAGACAGACAGACAGACAGACAGACAGCCAGACAGACAGACAGACAGACAGACAGACAGACAGACAGAGAGAGAGAGAGAGAGTAGAGAGAGTAGTGATAGGTTGCTTTCCAGGGAAGCAATTAGACGTATCAGGCTGCTGTTACTTAAAGTGCACCTATCATGCTATTTTTAGGCAATAGCATCGGTCTCAGATATATTAAAAACATGTCTATGAAGTGTTTTGCTCAAAATACCAAACAGATCACCCATTCTAGCCATGCCTCATATCCCTTTATTTCACTTCCTGTTTCAAAAGTGCTGATTTTGGGTATAAAGCTTAAAAAAATAAAAAATGGATAACAAATAAAAAAGGAGGGGGACCCGGCAACTACTGTCTAAACTAAATACTGCCGTGATGAAAAAAGGAGGGGGACCCGGCAGCTACTGTCTAAACTAAATACTGCCGTGATGAAACGCCATATCATGGATTATCAAGGATTATTTCTGAAACAGTATGGAGCTCAAAGGCTTTCTCTCTTGCCGGTTATACCACAAGGTGAGTTCCTTTTTATATCCAGCTTCTTCACACACATGCTCTGTGCAGTACAGGTTAGCTCTGAGTGTTAGCGATGCTAATGTAAACACCGACCATATTACGTCCAAAACAGTCGGGCATTGTTTCTGATAGCAACGTTTCTGATAGGGCCGTGGGTCCACATTTCCGATATTACGTCATATCGGACGCAAATCTGGATCAGCTCCGTTGTACCCCCGTTTTTAGAGATTTGGGTACGGAGGAAAAGAGAGAGGGTTTTATTTTATGACACTGCGTGAGTTCCCCGACACACCGGCAGTGGCGAGCCGTCACTCTCTGAGGGCCTAAAATATTCTACAAAATAATATTTAAAAACATTAAAAAATATATATATTTGTTATATTTTTCATTAGTTTTACCAAAATAACTTGATTTAATTGTATTTAAAATAACATTTCCAAAGAAATAAATCCTTCGAATATGCCTATTCAGTTTCTGTTTGAATGTGAAGGGTTAAATGAAAGAAGCTCGTCTCGCGAGTTACTGTGAAGATAGGAGCTGATTGGTGGTCCAGCTGTGAATTCACAGAGGGCCCGCTATAGTAACTGAACGAGAGAGTAATGTCAAATGACAGTACAATTGACCAATCATATCTTCCCTCTAAATGGGTGGGTCAACAGCGTAAACTCACCTTCAAAATAAAAGCATGTCCATATAAAATAGGAAGCCAAGCCAAATTACACTTAAGACATATATACAACTGCAACGAAAGTAACAAACACAATGCAATATCCTTTTCAATTTCAAAGAACACAAATTGGGTTATTTACAGGTGTTGTTTTGTGTGGTGGAGGGTCGCTTTCATTGAAAGTATACGCTGTGACGTAATAACTATTTTTTTTTTCTTTTTCGAGGGAAGGGGTGGGGGTTAGAGGGCCTAGGTATAAAAGTCACGGCTCGCCACTGCACACCGGAGACACATATTTATGTATAAAAGACATCAAAAAGTGTATTTTGCATGATAGGTCCCCTTTAAGGAAGGAAGATGGACAAAAAAACATTTAAAAACATATAAGAGTATTGTGTAGTCCCTGCAAAAACAACACACATACAGTACACACATATTATTGTCCCAATTTGAAAACTGATTCCTAATGTGCGAGCATTTCAGTGCTCAAAAATCTTCCAAATGAATTCCCGTTAAATTTTCTTCAGCTTTATAGCTACAAAACAACATTATGGATGTTCACAAAATAAATTACACCAAATGAATAACCAAGAAGGAACATGCTATGTTTTACATTAGAAACTAACATTATTAAACTGTAATAAAAGTTAGTAAATTATCCAAGAGTAAGAGCCAAACGAAGACATTGTTTATAAGGTAGCTATCAGTGTTTGCTTGATTACAATTCTGAATTGTTCCATTTAGAATCCACATTCAATCTCCAACCCTAGTATTGCTGCATACAATTAGTTAAAGGTTTTACAACATTTGCAGTAACCCCAAGGCAGTGAACCACAACCTGTTATCTGATCATGACCTTCCACATTCTGCTTTGTAAACTCAATCCAACCTTCCAAACCGACACCCAAACTAATCAACTCTGCATTCAACAGTGTCCTAACGTGAGAAAAACACAAACTGACAGCAACCCAAAGACGAAAACATGTATCCTTGTACAGAGGGGTAAAACAAATAATGGGAGAAAAATATCTTACTGATGTAAAACACCAAGACAGTAATGAAAAGTAAACAAAGAATGTTCATGACAAAGTCCCAATGCAAACAGTACAAGTGATGCAGGACAATAGAAACCTTACTTGTCCCTCAGCTTGTGACACACACACACACACACACACACACACACACACACACACACACACACACACACACACACACACACACACACACACACACACACACACACACACACACACACACACACACACACACACACACACACACACACACACACACACACACACACACACACACACACACACACACACACACACACACACACACACACACACACACACACACACACACACACACACACACACACCACACACACACACACACACACACACACACACACACACACACACACACACACACACACACACACACACACACACACACACACACACACACACACACACACACACACACACACACACACACACACACACACACACACACACACACACACACACACACACCTTTTGCCAGCATGTGTAGTCTTCATTACTGGACAGTGCAGCGGCAAACACAATGGCCTCCATTGAAAGGCTGGGATTCCCAGGATAAACCCTGCTATTATATTCCCAGATCCCTGGTTCCGCAGCACTGCCAAATGAGTACACATACCTCTGGACTAGTGCTCGGTTGGGACAGGGGGCGTCAAGTGGAAGCGGCTCGGACAACATGGCCGGTGGGATGGATTGAAGCCTGCATATTCCTCACAGGCTAGCAGACAGCTTTAATCTGCCCGTCTGTGGGTTCATGTGTAATTGTACACATCTACACATGCTGTGTGCGTGTTTATCTGTCTGCCTGTCTCACTCTATGGCTGAGGTTTCAATTTATTTCAAACTTCTTTGATATTCTGTAGTCAAAAGGTAAAGTTTGCTTAAAGGTCAACTGTCTTTCTGACCTGCATTTGAGAACACTCCAAACTCACATAAGCTAAATGTATTAGCTTATGTGAGTTTGGAGTGTTCAAGGGAGTTTGGGATCATAAATAATAATGAATTGATTAAAATTGATTGATGACACGTATCGCTGCATAAGGCCACTGAACTGATGAGATAGAATCTGATAATGAGAAATAAATTATTTAAACTCATTAGGATATGAATGTGCATACAAATCTTGTCTGGCTTGCTCTGTAAAAACTAAGAGAGGTATCCAAGTATTACAATCAAATTGACTGTGAAACAGCAACATTTATTTGAGGATTTTGGCTGCAGGGTTGAAAAATTTGGAAAGCCGAAATTTTAAATCACACATCAATAGAGCTGGAGCCTGAACACACCAAATGTGCAGCCAACACAGAATCTGCTCTGATAATGAGAATCTATTCAGCGCTCACTACATTCTCACTACA
The DNA here is from genome assembly GCF_902827165.1 of Trematomus bernacchii. Classification (NCBI taxonomy): domain Eukaryota; kingdom Metazoa; phylum Chordata; class Actinopteri; order Perciformes; family Nototheniidae; genus Trematomus; species Trematomus bernacchii. The sequence goes on from NW_022987739.1 coordinate 15,255,610, forward strand.
AAGTAATGTGAGCACGGAGGCAGATAATGATGGATGCTTAACTTTTTGAACGTGGGCCAGGGGCCAACTAACAAGCTGCTGGTAAAGTGCCTTGCATTTGCTAATGGTAAGGAAAAGACGCAAGGTAGGAAAGAGGAAAGGGCATGAGGGATTGATAGGCCTGGAGGCAGTAAGATGTGGGAAGGAGGCATAGATCAAAAGGATGCGGAGAGAATTTGTTAATTTTTTAGGGGACATGTTGGCTAGAAGAAAAGAGCTCAAGAAGAGCAGAGGTGCTCTTGTGTGTGAGTGTGCGGAGGGTGGGTGTTTAAGGAAAATCATCATTAGCCTAGGAGCTGAAGCAACAGCCCGAAGCAAAGCCGCAAATGGAAACACAGAGTCGACTACTCAAACACACACACACACAGCAGGACACGGTTAAACACACACATTAACACAAATATGTGCACTGCAGGACACATAAACACTCCCGTCAGTATGACCTAATAAGTCCAACGGTGGAGGCCGGCTCAGTGAACTCATATGGTCATGAGGTGCAGATGCATGCCAAAGCTGTTCCGAGCAGCACGTTTCAATCAGAGCAGAGGACGGAGACGAGCCAGGAGAGGGTCCACTAACCGGTAACCACACAAACAGTAAGAAAAACACCCCAGAGGATGATAAGACCTAGAGAGAATGACAGTTTATCATGGCAATATCTTTCGGCACACCCAGGAGAGTAAATCAAAGGAACAGCAGCAAGATATTGTACCAAGAGCAAAATCATGGTCAATTTCTAATGCTTCCCCACACGGGATTATCTTTGGTGTAATTGTACACCTGCTGTAAATTCCAGGAGAAGTCAGTTTCATACAACCTAAGGAAAAGCCTCATCATTGTTTGCACTACTTGCCCTGTGAAAGCAGTTCTACGGCTCTGGAGTCTCTGAAAATACCCCTGATGACGTCAAAGTGTTGTCATCAGGGTTATGTTTGGTCAGACTTATATACTACAAATCCATAGCAAACAGCCAGCATTACAAACTAGGGGTAGACAGAGCAGGTCAATAAAAATGATGCTATTGGCTACATTATCTCTTGTGTATTCTCCAATGTTTTGTGCAATAGAACAGTATTTGTAATTATTGTGAAGATCATTCATTGCAGAGGCTAACTAATTAGCTGAAATATAGCATCATGGTAATATCTGTATTGGCATAATGTTGATCAAAAAGTTCAAAAATGTGTTAAATGCAGTTTAAAAAAACGACGTAGCCTAGTTTGCCCACTGGAAGGCATTGAATACAGCTCCAACATTTCCTGATCTTCACCAGCTTGGTCACATTTTCTATAAAAACTCCCAAGTAAACACAAACAGACATTGCCTAACAAACAGAGATACTGAAACTCCCGAGTGACTATCTCGCTGAGCATTCAGAATATTTTTGAGTCTGGTGCATGCTTGACTGTGTCTTTGGGTCTCCATATGTGATACACTCAGCTCAGGGAATATGTGTGCATTTTATACCAATTATAAAATAATTAAACACAATAAAACAATGTAGCCGTTTCCTCTTGCCCGGGGGAAACATGGCTTTAGCTATTTTATATATCAGCTAGTTGTTTCATTTATCATTTTTTACATACGTGTGCCAAAATGAGCCCGATGACCAGCGTATTAAAATGTCTGTATTACCGACAATATAATTGAAAATAAATCATCTATAAATATCCAAAGAAAATAAACAATATTTCCATGTTGAAACCAAAGTCCTCTAATAAACTATTAATCTCATCAACTTTGAGACATTACAGAAATTGTATTTATCTGATGACACAGAAACATTTTAATCAAAATTATTTCCACAAAGGTCACAGAGGAACATTTTTAATTCCTTTGAATGAAAATGTTCAATGTGCGTTTATTACACAGCCCATAGAAAGATAACAACAAGATATTTAAAACCAATATGGAACCATTTTAATATTCTATGCTAATTTGACTGATCACAGCTATGTTCTGCCTCTCAATGACAAAACACAGCTTCTTTTGTGAGTATTAGGATATGAAATATGCAATAAAGCTTAATCTTTTCTCTATTAACAAAAGACCCTGTAAAACACATTTTGGGGTTATTGAGCACAGTTTGAATTTCATGGAAGATGATCGAACATGCTGCATGATTTGCAGGCAAATAATTCCACCTCATAAAAAATGTAACGTATACGGTTAATATTTTATAATCAACCTTGCGGGAAGTGCGAGTGAACCTGGTGACCTTTTGTTTCTGTCGCTTGTTCAAGCTGAACAAATTGCAATAAAGTCAGCTACGTCCTGCAAAATAGATGAATAGATTACTTAGCCGGGCTAAAGCCAACTGTTGGCTAATTCTCTGGTGAGAGCTCAGCAACAATACGAGCTGAAATTGATCTAACTTCCTCTGTTCACACTAGTCTCTCGTTCTCACCTCCTGCTGATACACTGAGCTAAAGTCACTTCATGGTTAGCTTCCTTTCTTCACAAAAAACGTACTGGGCTAACCTTTCTCTGCTTGAACCCTGCCCAAAGGCAATGTCTTATATCAACAACTCTTTCTCACCACTGCCAGATAGCTTATGTTAAGCTAGTGTTTATTGTATTGTATTTCCCCCTTTACAAAGTCTTGCAAGTTTCTTTTCATATTTCAGTACATCTGAGTTTCTGATCTTATTTACAGAAAAATAAATGAGGATATTTTGTCAGGGATAATAAGGTGTTTCAGAAGGAACAGGAAAAAGAAGAGCACAAAAGCTACAATGAGAAGGAATAAAACACATAAAACAATGGATATTTTGGTAGCATTCAACAATAATGACTCATGGGATATGTTATTGTTACATACTAAGAGAATAATCATCATTTAATTCCTGTTTCTGTAAAAATCAAGTAATAGATTTTGTGTTAATTCCTGTAATGCTGTACGCTTTATCAACAACAGGGATGAGTATATTTCTAAGCCTCTAATGCAATGTTGTGAATCTGAGGAGACATTTTCTGCTTCACAGCTAAAGAAACAACAACTGAAGCGAAGCCTCAAAGACATGAAAGTACGGAAACGAACACTAAATCATAATTTCAGAAATAAACAAAACATGACGGAGCATTTTCAGCTAGAATGGCACTCGGACAGCTTAAAGTTAGAAGTTAAAACATCATTTCTGTATCCCCCACCGGGCTGGGATCTGCTCCAAAATGTAATTAATTGGCCATTGCTAAATGCTAACCAAGTTGAGCTTACAACTTTCCATTACTTTTGCCATAATTACATTTTCCATGTTTCAGAGGATTGAAATTACTGCCGAGTTAGTGTCCTCACTCAAGTGGAAATAGTCATAACAATATGTCTGATTCTGTATGAGACTATGGATCTCCATTTAAAATATTGGCATTCTTTCCTTTGATAAACAATGGAAAATATACATACTGTACAACTAGGGTTCCCAAAAACATCTGAGAGTCTGGACTTTAAGAGCTTTCAATTCTGAAGTTGTTATCACTTTAGGCTCATTCACTTAAAACCGTTTCACAGAGGGCTTCGGTGCATGGTGGTACGGACAGAAAGAAACACAACCATCTTGATTTTGAAGCTGTAAGACTTTAAAAGGCAGAAAAAGTGAAAGAGACAGAGAGAGGGAGGAAGGAGAGAGTGAGTCAGACTGTAAACACTTGGTCTGGGTGATGTTATCCAGCTGCCATGAAAAATGATCCGCTGGTGAGCAAGTTCAAGTTTACCGCCAAACACACACACACACACACACACACACACCACACACACACACACACACACACACACACACACACACACACACACACACACACACACACACACACACACACCACACCACACACACACATCACACACACACACACACACACACACACACACACACACACACACACACACACATCACACACACACACACACACACACCACACACACACACACACACACACACACACACACACACACACACACACACACACACACACACACACACACACCACACACACACACACCACACACACACACACACACACACACACCACACACACACACACACACACACACACCACACACACAGCACACACACACATCACACACACACACACACACCACACACACACACACACACACCACACACCCACACACCACACATCACACACACACACACACACACCACCAACCACCCCTCGGATAATTCACAGTAGATGTTAAGGTTTGGATAGAGGTCGTCTGATCTGTTTGTGATAAGGTAAAAGGCGACACAGCAGTGCGTTGTTTATACCGGATCAAGAAACTATTCAATCCACCAGCACAGACACACACACACAAAGCGCAAAGCAGAGGCTTGAAATCAAGCCTACAGTAAAAAAAGACATTCAAAAATGTTGAATTTGTTTTTAAATTATAACGTAGATATCCATATTTGAGTTGGAGTCAGAAACTCGAAGGTTTGTTCCACAATGTTGCACCATCTCTTTAAAAAAAAAATTCTGTCACCTCCAACTCTCTCTCTCTCACATGTTTTCTATCACTACACAATGGCTGATCATGCCATAGTGACGGACGTTACTGCTACACGGTTGTTCCCAACTGTATCCCTAAAAGTTGAAAGTCATTACTTTAAAAGAAGGAGAAAAGGATTTACTTTACTGAATGAATTCTTTTTCTGGCACTTCAGCTTAAAAAGCAAGCTTTTGGAACATGACGCTCTCTGTGTTGCTGCTTCTCTCTGTGATATTCAGAGTGTCCCTGTAGTCCCTTTGCCCCAAAGAGAGACATGAAGAGCATTAAATAAGAGGGAACCAATGTGGTCCCATCACTATGAGTAAGGGAGGAATATTTGTACTTTCTTTCCCAAACCTTTGATGTCCGGGACGCTGGATTCTGATCCCACTCATCCCACCTCAGCACATCGGAGCCCAACACGCTACCCCAGCGGGGCTCATTATTAAAGTAACATGCCTGCCAGTCTGATGAGGACCTGTGTTTCATCATGCTCTCATTTGCTCCTAAAACCCATTAACCTGTTTGACAGACTGGTGCTTTGATATCTCAGCTGTAAATCTCTCTGCTTTCTAAAAGCATTATGTTTCAGGTGCTTGGCTGACTGCACGGACTAAATATAGACAATATTTAAGATTTCCCTGGAAAGGGACACACTCCAGAGGCAGGGGGGGGGGGGGGGGTGTGTGTGTGTGTGTGTGTGTGTGTGTGTGTGTGTGTGTGTGTGTGTGTCTTCTTGTAATTCAAGACTCATGAGGACCAAATGTACTCAGGAGGTAAGGAGAATGAGGAAAACTCAAGTAATTTAAAATAAGATGGTCACTTTTATGTGATTTTTGCTTAAGGATTCAAACTATATGCAACATGTGGCAACTACAGCATAGTGCTAAGACATAACTTAAATAAATAGTGGTAAAGATTACATTTACTATATGTGTGTGTCTGTGCAAAAGTGTACTTGTAAATATGACAAATTGCATTTGTTTTGAAAGCAGATTCAACTATTTGATTTGAGTCCATTTTAACTGAAGCACAAGATGCCAATCAAATGCTTTGTAAAACGTTTTTTCTTTGTTTTAAACCACACACACTGAACCAATCACTGACTCCACATGCTAGTCCACTAACGCTCATATCCCTCATCATGCAATCAACCACAAACAGGAGTTTGTTACTCGATAATAGTAGTATAGTAATAACTAAATAATAGAAAAGCCATAAAGTATTTGTAGAAGTCAAGTGAATCACGTCAAGTCCATTTTTATACTCCAACATCACAAATTTGCCTTAAGGCGCTTTTCATCTGTATAGAATACTACAGCCTTTCTCGTTAGACTTACTTAGTATTGATATGTAAAAACATCCCTCCTAAACCAGCAGCATAGTTTATTATATGTGTAACTGACAGTCCAAAGTCCTGTTATCCTAAACCTACATATGTTACATTATCACCATATCTGTGCTAAAAACAGATACTTCAGAATGTATATTTAGCAGAAAATGTGAAACTGTACTGAATGAATTATGAAACAGACACTCGAGTCAAAGTATCTGTCCCTCCACCAGATTGACCCCTCCACTATTTCTACAGTATGTTAAACAAGTGCTTTAGCCATGCCTCACACTTAGATCACTACCAAACTAGTTTCCATGTAACTATAAATACATACGTGTGATGACAGATATGACATAGCTGTATATTTAGGCTTTGGTTTACAAGATCATCTGAACATGTGTGTATACTTGTATTTCTATCATCGTGAGGACCAGTTAGATATTTAACATGCTGGTCCTCTATGCTTCAAAGGGGTGTTAGGGTTAGCATTAAGGTTAGTGTACTGTTAGGCATTTGGTTGCAAAGGTTAAAGGGTTAGGGAATTAATCATAAGGGTCCTCACAAGTATAGTAGTACAAGCGTGTATGTGTTTGTGTGTGAGTTTTACCTGTGCCCTTGTTGCGGTCCACAAAGCAGTACTTCAGCTCATATTCTTTCAGGATCTCATGGACTTCCTGGAAAGAGACAGAAAGAGAGAAACACAAGACTTGAGCTTAGAGATCAATAAATCACTGGAAAAATTCAAAAACGTGTACAAAAGTGTACAATGGTTATCAAAACATTTTTTAATTAGTCAAGAATAGTGACAAATGACCAAAGTCATGTCTTCAAATTACATATTTAAATGACAGATTTACAGATAAGACTAGTTGGGGTTCTATCTTCACCACCTAACGGTAATTGTATGTGATTATTCTAAATTGTTAGGTAATCTGCAGTTCATCAAGTAACCTGTTTATCAGTTAAATAAATTAGCATTTATATGTGAAGAAAATGTGCATTTAAAAATCATCAGCACATACCACTCTGTATTGAGTCAGGAGATAAGTCAGAATATCTCATGAGTCTCATCAGTACAACTTTTAACAACAAGACAATTATTATAAACTAACCAACTGTTTTCAATATTTGTATCAGTATGCAAATATTCCTGTGCCAATTTATATTAAGCTTAGGTACATTTTATAAAAAAGATTTTTCCTCATCTCAATGATGAAACCTTATTTTTCTTCACTTGAGAAAACTCTTTGATCGGTGACTTCCCCAATGGCAATCATCTGTCTCTAACCAGTAATTATGTTTTTTTTTTAAAGTGTAATTTTAAGATGAAAAGCTTTCCGCCTCCTGATTTTTCGTCTTTTAATAAGCGTTGTCCACGATCCTGAAGACAGCTCAGCAAGAGATCCTCACATTCTCTCTCACTCTACTGCACATAAGTAACTGACAGCACAAAGTGTTTTTTGTATACAAATATATGCTCCTGTGATATAAGCAACCTTGTGAATCCCTTTACAGTAAAAACCTGTCCAACAGTTCCAGATGTAACAGGAGCACAGTGAGTGTAGGCGCAAGGACTAAGCAATGAGTTACAAAACAAAAACATCTATCAAAAACTCCAGCGCTAAAACAAGACGCAAGAAACAGTCTAAACTTTGTGGACCTGGAAGGGTCACTTCAGTATAAAGAAATGATTGTTAATGGCCTACAGAGACACCATGTAATAGCCAGACTACAGCAGTAAGATGCACCAAAGGCAGGACATTCAAACTGTTTTATCCTTCAGAGGGGGAGCACACACGCTAAATTCACCATAATCATGTCTGTGTGATGTGGAGACACTCTGTCCCTACTTACTTTCCTTCTTCAGACTACTTTTTATGTTCAGCAATAAGTCAAGGTATTTGTTTTGATAAATAAATAATCCACCAAAGAGCACATGTTCAACTTTTATTTCAATGTGATTCAGCTAGTCACCCCTCTGCTCACCACACACCACTGTGTTTCTCATTTACCTTAACTGGAAAAAAGCAAAAGCAGTTGATCTCTTCACAAACACCACTTTAACACAATAAAGCACTTCCTACCGCTATTTTGTTTACTTTTTAAGTGTAGCAGCGTTCTCTCTACATGTTCAAATAACTTCATCTTAATGAACTTTAATTATGTGAGTTTAGTTTTTTAAAACTTCAGTACGGCTCATCATTTGAACTGTTACATTTACTTGCTGCTGTTTTACCAAAACATCAGTAAAACCAAGGAGGGATAATGTAAAAATCATATTACAATGTGCGTTGCCAGGCGTCTATGCATGGTCAGAATGATCACCGTTTCAGGCATAAGCACACACACACACACACACACACACGCACGCACACACAAACACACTGCGATAAGTGCTCATGGGCATGGCCTTAGCGGAGGTCTGCATTCTCTGATTGCACTTTTGGTTCCATTATGCTGCATCCAGTCTATTCAAGTTTTGAAATTGAATAAATAAATGGGAATGATTGTCATTTTAAAGAACTGGTTCAGAGCAAATAAATTGGGTTTACAAATGGGCCTAAATGTGAATAAAATAAAATGTGAACTTATTATTATTGAAGAGGATATGACTGTTTTGTATCCTCAGCTAATGATGCCCACATCCTGAACTTTGATTCACCATAAGCTACCGTGGGATAACGTTGTATCATTTAAATTCAAAGGACACACTGTTGCATTGTAGTTAGGATGCACTCATGGTGATGCATTGATCACCTTTCACCAGAGTGAATGAAAGTTTGACATCAAACTAATCACATCATTTCTACAAATACAAAAAGAAAGGGAAAACATTTTTTTCTTATTTGTAAATGTTTCGCTTTTTCTATCTCTCTAAACACCATCATTCACCAGCCCACTCTTGAACAAAGTGAGCAGGCATGTTCCATATCAGTGTAGGCCATGCAAGGCAGCCCACGCAGAGGGTCAAACTCGCCCGCTCTGTAAATCAGCGCAGGGCGAGCTGCAATCGCTGAGAGGTGCAGAGAGAGAGGGAGAGAAAAAACAGAAAAGAGGTGTTCCGTTTTTGATTTTGCTTCAGAACAACTATCTTGCTACAAGGGTGGAAGTAGATTCATCTAAGGAGAGAATGAAAAGAAACCGCCTGAAATCAAAACACCGAAATACAAATCTTAATTTTAAAACATTATTGGTCTGTAGCTGAGATCACTCTTTACCATAGTCTCTTGAAAAACAAGTGGTAAAATATTCCTGTGCAGTCAGAATGTTTCAACCAATAGATATGGCAGAAATAAAGTAGGTTAGAATAGTTTTAAGAAGAGAGACTTTAAGGAATTAATGACAGTTAAACAACGATTTAGAAGATTATAGTTTTTCCCCAAGTGAGTGTTAAGGGTCTTTACAAACATTACAAAGCAAACACACACTTTTGCTATTAGGGATGGAGACAATTTAACAACAAGGCAAATGCAATAAGACTAAAATAGGATTAAACTATTTAGACCAAAGCAAGCCTGTCCCAAATGTGTAGGGATTTAAGCAAAGTGGTTTTGAACTACAATTGCCAACTAAAGCGCCCTTTCTTCTTTTTATATCTGCCTTTTCCGCTGTTACATGCTTCATTTCTATTTTCTTAATGTAAGTGTATCAAATGCACTGATTTCCGGAGGTTCAGAGCTTTACACCTGTATTAATTACAATTCTGACATAAAAGGTAACAGACCGAAAGAAAATCTAATTTCCGACATGCAAGAAATACTGAAGGAAGACGCATTGGTATAAAGTGAAGAAAAAGAAACAAAGAAATTGCCTCCAGCTTTTTTCCCCACTTAATCAGTTATTGTTTATACTGCACAGGATACAGACACTGACATTGCAGAGTACTTTGAGACAGTCAGCCCGGGTTGAATTAGGCCACTCAGAGTTCATTGTCTCTCTGGTGGCGCTTTATCACTCGTCCCTGTGCTATTCTATACTTAAATCCAGCTGAAAGTTTGTGAGAGCACTGGCCCATTACAAGACACTCAAAGACTATTTTTAGGAGTCCTGCTCTTCATCTCAGCCACACAATTTACCAGATGAGCATACCTTGCTGCACAGTTTTATTTATGTATGATAACAGTTTCACACCATTACCTTTTACCTTCCATGTTTTAATGATCTTTCACTTTCACTACATCCCTTCATGCTGTTCTGCGATGCTGCACGCCGATTCATTGAGATGCCCGCTACGCTATTTCAACAGCTTCCTAATTAACACTGCCGTAATAGCTAAGCGACGCTCACAAGTGCTCTAAAGCAGCCACTGGGCTCCGTAAATAGACGGTGTGAGCAAACGCTCGTAATGTAAACTGCAAACACACAATGCAAATCATAAAACACTGATTTAATATTTGAGGGAAATCCAGCTAAATGGCTCTTAACAGAGATGGATACAGTTACCATAAACCTTGACTTTAATCATCATTTCATTTAAAAAAGATACCTGCCCCATATGTATGTGGGCAGAAGCAGCTGGACAAGCCATTTCCTGTCCTACAGTATGTTCCTCTATGTCAAGCTGTTCTGTAATATATAAGTGTGTTGTTCTGTTCCATGCTGTGCTATGCCCTCTGCGTGTTTGAACGCCTTTTGAAGCTGACAATTTTAGCAAGACCAGTCAGTACCCCAGCACCAGCCTCAAGCCCAGGGCGGATTTCTGCACACACATACACACACCCACATGTTGGTGTACAAAACTGCCCTGAGAGGATGAACATGATGAGGAATGTGATAGCAGGCCGGCACCTGACACCTGGTAAGATGGAGCTCATAGGCAGAGATAGTGTAGACTAGAGGATTAGGCTAAGTGTGCGTTATCTGAAACTGTCTTTAAATAGCTAATCATATTTAAAATGTCAGTGCAATCAATGCATTTTGTTGTGTCATCACTGATGACAGAACAAAATGTGATTGCACTGACATCCTCAGTGTCATTTTTTATTATAACATTTCTAATCAGTCTGGAATAGACACGTTTTTAAATATTATTAGCTATTAGCTCTCTTCTTATGTCCTGCAGTATCAGATGGCTTACAAACACAAACAGGGCCACTGGGGGAAGAAGAAACAGGGAGCCATCATTTATGTGTGTGTGAGAGAGAGAGGATAGAGGGATTAGAGGACAAACACTCTGCATGGCCTCCTTACCAGCTGTAACCGCGTCCTTGACCTACACATAGAGTGTTATATGTGCTATTGAGAGAGAACAGATGATGAAGCCCACATCTGCCAGAAAGCAAAAAACTACTCCCACACACACTGCTGTATGGTTTAAAATTATTAGGATTACAATAACCCAGTTGTTTCACATTTATTGAGAAGATATACTAGCTTTTAGTGGCCCTGTACTTGAATTGGAAGTATAAGCTGCTTTAGTGTGTGATGAGGTACACAAACACCTTTGATATTCATCTACAAAACCCTGATTTCTATATTTGATGATGCATTAATACAAACAAAAGTCCACCGTGAATATAGATTTCATGTCAAACCCATTGTGATGAAAACCGTCTAATGGAATCAAGCAGGAAATGAAAATGTTGTCGTAAATACTAGCACTCAATCTCATAAAATATCTTAAAGGTCCCATGGCATGGCCATTTCTACTGATCATATTTCCATTGTTGAGGTCTACTAGAATAGATTTAAATTGTGCAATTTTCCAAAATCACATTGGTTTCTCATACAGCATCTCTGTACAGTATGTGTATTCACCAGGTATTCACTCTCTGTCCTAAACGGCTTGTTGGAGCTCCTGCCCCCCCCCCTCCCTGTGAGCCCAGTGTGCTCTGATTGGTCGGGACGTTGCGAGGCTCGTTGCTGCTCGCCGCTGCTGCTGCGAGGAGCGGACAGGTTTCCGGGTCGGCGATACAGCGAAACACAGCGAAACTCATCCTGAGCACACACAAACACTCACAGCCGAAGTAAAAACAATAAGTGTGGCTTGATATTGAGTAAGAAAAAGGTTTATAACGCTGTGAGAATGGGTCTGCGGAGAGCATTTCTCCACGATCCCAACTCGTCTATTACCAGCGTTCAGGGAGTTCTATGCAAGTCAATTGGGGACTCCCTGTTAGTTAGCCAAGGGAACCTGGTGTGTGAGGTGCTCCGCGGATTGGTCCATTTCACACGTCACAGAACCCAGGAAGCAAACAATGGAAAAAGAGAAATCTCCAACGAGGCGTTCTGGGGCAGCACAGACAGGTCTTTTCTGTGTTAGAGTTTTACTCGCTACAGCGTGTACTTTGAGGGTTTGTGACTCTGCAGACCGTTTACATGCATAAAAAGCTACATAACACACAAGGGGACGGCTAATAACCGGAAAAGCATGACATGGGACCTTTAAACCTTTAACAGCAGCACACCGCTATAAGCCAACAATGAATTTCTTATAGATTCAAAAATCACCCTTTTCCCATATTTCAGTGTGTATATGTATGTATGTATGTATGTATGTATGTATGTATGTATGTATGTATGTATGTGTGTGTGTGTGTGTGCGTGTGCGGCAGCTCAAACGACGCACACCACAGATCGTTGGCCTATCACATGCCGGCAAGGAGAGCTTCTAAGAAAACATGCACAATCACATATAGAGAGCAGACAACCATCAACGGTGCAGACATCTCTTTTCCTTTCTCTCTCAACACATTCTCAAAAGTGTTCTCACCTTGTATGTTGGTTTAACACCGACAATTTGCACTGTTTGGATTCCTCATTTTAACAACTTGGTTTCATTCGTCTCTACTTCTGTTCTATTTATGACTTTCTCTTTATCCAGGCTCTCTTCTCCCCTCTTTCTCTTATATCCCTTCCTCCTTCTCATGTCCTTGTGCCTTAAAGGTCCCCTATTATACTCAAATCAAATACATCAATACATTATAGTTCTCAGTTATATACAAAACATGTCTCTGAGTGTTTGGCTCGAAATACCAAACAGATCACCCATTGTAGCGTCCCATAATCCCCTCTGTTTCAGCCCTGTTTCAAAAGTGCTGATTCTGTGTCTGTTGCTTTAGATGAAAATAAGGAGCCACTCCCCACGCCCCTCTGAGAGATATTTGGTTAAAAATAGGGATGCTCCGATCGCCAATTTTGGGGCCGATACCGATCGCCGATCCGATCGAGTGGGCGGGGCCTATGGGGATCTTCCATTTAAAGTGATGTTTAAAACTCAGTTAATGGGGCTCATTCACTGGCGCTTCCACAAACAACAACCACCATAATTATTACATTCAAATGAAACATTATTCAAGTTTACATTAACTTTGGATAATAACACGGGAGAAATAACGGGAGCCTCTCTCTTTTCCTCTCTCCCTCCCCTGATAGCCCGTCAGTATCTCATGCAGCTCACTGATCCAGTAATGAGTGACCTGACAGTGAAGAATAAATATATTTATAACTAGTTTAGCTTGTTCCAGAGGTAGATCAAATAGCTAAGTGTGTTAGGTCTATCTCTTAGTGTGTGTTTCGCTCCGCTCACCGGTCCGTCACAGCGGGTGGAGCTGCAGGATGTCTGCTTCACACACGTTGCATACCGCTATTTTATTGTAATTTTCGGACACCTTAAAATACTGCCAGACTGGTGAAGCCATTTTGGCGAGCTTGTTTTGCCGTGCACAGAGAAAAGTGTCATGTATTTTACGTCATGTGATCGGCTCTCCTGATCTGCCTTTATAGAGAGCACCGATCGATCGGCAGAGAGTGAATATCAGCCGATATCGATCGGCGGCCAATCGATCGGAGCATCCCTAGTTAAAAAGAACACAATGGTGCTCTAGGAGGAGATTCAGGTGATAAGGTGGGGGGGGGTTACCTTGGTTGGTTATTGGCTAATGGTTAAACAACCCAAACAAACATTATGACATCACTAAGTGGCCAAAATCTGATCAGCTCATTTTCAGACAGGTTTTTATATAAATGGATCAGGACAAAAAGAGAGAATCAAAGTGGATTTTGCATAAAAGGTGACCTTTAAAAACTAAATTTCAGGCAAAAAGTTGTGGAGATGTGGATCTTTGTACGACAGAAAGTAGGGAGTTCCTAAAGTAAATTCCTTATACTGTTTCAGGTTGTCCATTTTGATATTTCATAGGGAAGCAGGATGATTTGATATGAGGAAAGGATAGAACCAGTGGGCTGAGGGAAGCAGGTGGCTCGCCCTGAGACAGGACCGATTTTGCTGTCACCCGGTGTGACCCCTCCTCCTTCCCCCATCCACACCCACCCATCTCTGCTTGGCTCTGGCCCTGAAGCCACAGGGATCAGATTGGAGGTTATGTTCCCCACTGAGCCGGCAGTCACTTCTCTCTTATCAACAGAGCCCTAAAGACATTAGGTCAAAACATCCTTAAAGAATATTCCTTTGTTTGCTTGGGGTTTGCCATTATTTGAGCTTTGTTCATCAGCAGGGTTGTGTTACAGTGGTGTGATTGTGGTCAATTCTAGCTTAGATAAAACAATCTTAAACTGTTTTTGTAGCTGGGGGTTGGCAAGGCTAACATATTTCTGTTATCATCTATTTTTGACATTTCACTGTATCTTTGTGACAGTTTAGCTTTGGAATAATGTGAAAACTACACTTTACTGCAACTCCGCAACTGTGAGGATATGCGAGACCGGCAGAGAAGCTCTCAGACATAAAAGCTATATAATGGCTTCTCGTAGTCATTTACACTGTTAGGCGCCAGTGAAAGTACAATGCACATCAACAGGCCGGATGTGGACATGTCTTCTTCCACTTGGACTACACACAATTTTCTTTCTTACCAAAATGTATAATCAAAAGAAGCTTCCCATTTCTGGACATAAACTAAATAGTTTATCCAGTGTAGAATTGGTTATGCAAAAACCTCAGTTTAATATATAACAATTAAATATTACCTTTGTCAACATATAAAGGTAAGAAATAATGATGTTATGGAACTGTGCGTTTGAAAAGCGATATTCACCTGTAACTGAAATAAATGCTGCTCGATCTGTTTAAATTATCCAGAGATAATTGACCTTATCAAGTTAAACTGGTCACCAACAATAGTGACATGACAAGTTTTTTGTATCCTTTTAACAGAATGGAGGATCTAATTGGTTAGAAAAAAACCTTCTGAAAGTGATTTATGAAAACCAATCTATAATAGAAGAAAGAATGGATGAGTTCCTGCAGATAACTCTGCCACCAGCCTATCACAAGAGAAATGTAAATCTATCAGACTGAGCAACAAGCTGTATTAGCACTCTAGTTAACACTTGCTGTATGCTTTGTATTCTTGTGTGAAGCTGAACTTGACATTGTTTTTCTTATTTGACCTCTCTCATTACTGAAGTGTTTTCCCTCATAGAGCTGCCACTGGAAGGGATATTATTTTTCTATCTCAGCTATTATTGTTGGTTACTATGTTCAAGTGTGTCAGGTTTTGAAGTTTTTTTCTTGATTTAAGTATCAAAAGCAGTGAACTCCAGTCATCTGTGTTTTCTGCAGCCTGAATGTCAAGAATCCAGAACCATTGTTAACAAGGAAACCAGCAGGATCCTAAACAGTGTCAAACACCACTCCACCTGCTCCACTTCACACTCACACACACAAAACAATCACTTAACAGTTACATGTATCAACTTTCAGTTGAGTCATATCATGACCATATGAAAATATTGCATTAATCAATTTAAAATAAATGTATTGGTAAATAATAATAACCAAGCTATGGGAAAGCTTAATTAATAACAATGTATATTCACGCCTGATATTGATTTAACCATATCACACACACACACAACACTCTTTCTCTCCAACATCGCCAGAGATTTTAAAGCTGAGATGAGCTGAGTTATTGCTCATCTCACCGTTATAGGTTCAACTAAATGATGGCATACAGAAAGTAGATGATTATACGTTATCAACCTGTTGCTTTGTCCTGAATGTACGGAGTGTATTCAGGCTGTATTTTAACCGCCTGCGTGCACAAACATCTGCAAAACTTTGCCAAAATAAATGGCTAAATCACAACATCCTGTGTGCACGCTGGTTTGTAAGTGATTAAGGCTGCCCACTGGCAGGAGGGGCAGATTTCATGAACATCTGCTACTGACACACGCACACTCACACATCGCAGCATGTAAAGCGAGAGGAGGGAGTGGGTGGAAAGGCAACAGCTCAGGCACATGCTGCTTTGTGACATTTACATGTATTTGTGTTTACCTGTACTGCACATATACAATCACAACTGCACACACATATAAACATACACACATACACTCAGCGTGATGTTCAAAAAACAAAGCAACATATGCCCATGCACATCTTGCCAAAGGTTTGTGTGTTTTTGAGGAAAGTCAATCATTCAAAAACTTAGCAGAAGTCCTTGGAAGCTAACCTCCCTATGCATACAAACACAAACACACACCCAGCCCACATTTATTTTACCCTCCAGCACATTTGCAAATATCTTTTGAGTCTTTTAGAAACTCCAAGATTCTGGGTGCACAATTGGGGTATGGGCCAAATTCTTGCTCAATACTTGGGTTCGACTCTTACTCGAGCATCTTTCAACATAGCTGCTTGCATGAGAGAAATCGATTAGTGATATTGGGAATTGGGAATTGGGTTATGATTCAATGATATTATGGATGGTGTGATGCCCCTGTGGGTTCATCTGGAGAGGGTGTGGCTGTACTGTGTCCAGCCTTGATTGCAGTAACTCAGGGCACCTGGGTCTGGTGCCCTGCACCTATTTAAAGCCGCTCTGCTCCTCTCTGTCTCTCTCTGCTTTTCCCTACAGGCCCCCGGTGTTGTTGAGTATATGCTGTTGTTACTTTAGTTGCTTTACTTTGTGCACCTCAACACCCTCACACATACACGTCCATGCAACCCTCACCCTGCATTTACACTACTGATACCACTGACGTCCACACCTCATGCTTTACTTATTGTTGCACTTCATTAATTTGGCTAATTTGAATTGTTTGGTTAAATAAACATATTTTATTAACCGTTGATATGGTGTGTCTCCTCTTTGTTGTGGCCTTTTGAGCCAGGTTATAACAGATGGCAAAATACCCAGGTTCACTAAGGTGTCCTATTTCTTAAATGTAAAACGATTCAGGTAGCAGCCTCATCAGTCAGTTAAAATGCACCACAACGTGTCAAATGAACACATACATTTCTGATTGATGCACATACACTAAATTGCCTAAAGTGATTTGTGAAGTTAAAATGTAGTAAGGTTACCCGATACCTAGCCGGATTGATTAAGTTGCTAGTAGCATTACAATCTCATTCCAAACTGTAAGAGGTTGACTTCTGAATCTGAAATCTGAAAGAGAAGTAGGATGCATGATATGTAAAAGACGATATATTTTGTTGCTCTACATGGTCAAAGAATGAAGACAATGAAAGAGCAAAAAAACATGGGTTAACCTGATATACAATCACTCTAGTACGACAATAACTTTGCTATAGGAAAACTACTGCCTAAGCAGAATTCCATCTTGGAGACAATTAGGTATACAGTATTTTATAAATCTATTTCATTTACTTTATCTTTCATCCCTCCTTCCTTTCCTCTCCTCTCACCCAACTCTTCTATCTTCCTGTCTCTCCTTTCTTATTGCACACTTCCCTTCGTTGTTCCCATCCCCCCACTTCTCTCTGAGATGAGGACTGTCAGCGAGGCCATATATTTGACACAGTGCACCATGGACTCCACATATATCCAATCTACAAAACAGTGTTCACTTATAGGGCAGCGGATATGAGGGGAGTGGGAGATGGGAGTCGGCTGGGCGTTGTTGAGTCCATCACACATGTTATATAAGACAGTGACAAGGATTTTAAACATATCTTTAACCATATGGAAAATACTGTACTGTCAACACCAGCTCTATGACTATCACTGGATCCCTGTACACCCCCAAGCAACTAGCCAGATCCCTAGTTGGCATTTCAAATAGCATTTTTGGTTTTAGTTCTACCAACTGTTGAAAACCTATGAGTATTTAATTTAGCAATTTTATTAACCGGAGAAAAAAGCAGCCAGCTCTTACATTTGTTAAGCTGGAAAAAGAAAATGTTTCGCATTTATGTGTAATACAAATATGACTTACATGTGTTTTTTTTATATATTTCTATCAATCGCATTATCAACTAATACATTCAAGCACATCTGATTTACGGACATAAGCTCAGGCTGAAATCATGTGATGGTAAGAACCCTTTTAAACAGAAATTAGTGAACATTTAGAGCGTTTTGAACACACCATTGAAATTAACTATCCACAGCAATGGATTTCATTTTGTTATTGGATGGTTACAATATTTGGCTCATGCTGACATGGTAATTCATATTTTCTGCCATGCTCCTGGATCACTGTGTTACCTTCACAAATCATCTTTGTAGCCTGAGCTTCAACTGTTTCACTAGCAGTCAGTTACTCATAGCGTGCTTTTACAGTATGTCAAAGACCCCGAACTACTCCTTTAAATTCATGTGGCACATTCAGCTGGGCATGCTTCATGCAGCTCTGCTCTGCTCAGGCTCACTAAACATATCACACTTGTTCTGACACATGAATAATGTGGAAAATACAAAGAGAGAGGGAAAAGAGACAGAGAGAAATTCCACTTCTGTTCCTTCACCTGATCCAAGTGACTTTTCCTCTCACTCCCCTGTGTGTGTCTGACACACACACACACACACACACACACACACACACACACACACACACACACACACACACACACACACACACACACACACACACACACACACACACACGCACACACACACACACACACACCACACATCACACACACACACACACACACACACACACACACACACACACACACACACACACACACACACACACACACACACACACACACACACACACACACACACACACACACACACTACACACACACACACACACACACACACACACACACACACACACACACACACACACACACACACACACACACCTTGGCAATCTGCCTCTTTCCAAGATCTTTGGGTGCTACAACCCTGAAGAAAAACACCATCAGCTACTTCAACACTCCCTCATGAAGGCTTGCGTGCTGACACAAGTGATGAATGTCACTTCGGAGTAGGAGAAACCAAAAAGGTCTTAATTTATAAACAGTGAAGACACTTTGTGGTCTTTTGACGAGAAACATGCATGCAAAGTTATTGCGTTAAATCCAAACATAAAATATAAACAGACTGATGTGCTCGGAACGTAACTATTTGACTTAGTTGGATTAGTTGTTACTCTTGTTTACATTAAGAACATACATAACACAGGTGTTAAGGCTGAGGACCTTGACTGTACAAAAGTATATTGTCTGCAGGAAATAAGCTGGAAATTGTGATTGTTATCATGTTGTTCATGAAAATGTATGCTGCAAGAAGATATGGACGAAGGAAAAAGCAAAGTCACAACAGATGCTGCCGGATAAAGGCAAAACATATGTGCATATCAATGCATTGCTCTGAGAAGTGAACATATCAAATAATTTGGTGGTAGAAGAAAATGTTAATAAACTATAATGCAACACTGGTATTCATGGGAAATAACCTATCAACAGAAAGTAATCTTGTTTTCTAATTTGACCTATATCCTTTATCCTTTAACTTACACACTTGTAATGTTAGAACAGATGCATGGATAAGGTACAAAGATGGATTAATCGGAGTGGGAAATATGGAAGTGTATGCACAGTATCTCTTCGTGTTGCAAGAACAGCAACAGAACGTACTAGCCCCATTCAGCTTTTGAGAGAACCCACAGACATGGTGCGTTGTTTTTCAGTCAATGCAGCTCATCAGAAAACATTGACACAAGCATGTTTGTTTAAGTCACATGTTGTAAAGACAACAGTAAAACCAAATTTAGCAGCCACATTTTGCAATGTTGTGAACTGCTATAACTGTGGCCAAACAACAATTGAGCCTTATATTAGATTAGTATGGGATCCCTTTGCTTACATCAATGAGACAGTATGAATGGAGTTTGAAAATTACAAGCGAGCTTATTAACTCAAGAGAGAAAAACATTAAATGAATGAAAAACAGGCTGTTTTCAAAACTATATCGTAAATGTGGGACCTATTTAAATACACGTTTGTATTAATGTTTATAATAGAGATGTGGCTTTTATACTGTATTCATGAAAAACCATATTAACAAATCGGGTAAATAAAGGTCGAAATGGACAGCGTAGAGCTTCAGACAGTTGTTATTATGACCAAACAATAACGTAACGCACATTTTAAAAGTGCGACGCTCAGTGCAAACTAAATTAATTCGCACAAGCGACGCAAAAAAAACTGAAAACTAAGTGAGCCACGCTACTTTTACTTCAGTTTCACAAACTACCGTGTACCTGGTTAGTGGTGTCAGGCGGCAGATTCTTAATGAGGATTTTCCTCCTGTTGCTCAGCTCCTGGCGAGTTTTGGCCAGCCTCTTCTCGATCTCCTCCGGCTCCAGCTCCGGCAGGTCGCGGAGGCACATCTCAGAGTCCGACGGCTGCGCTGCGGCCGCCGCCGCCTCCTCGTCCTCCGGCTGCCGGGTCTCTGGGCTGTCCATCCCCGGGGAAAGTGTGCTGTCCCCGGCAAGAGAAGAGTGAACGCTCGGCGGCTGGATGGATGACGCTGCCGCCATCTTGGGTAGCTGAGTGAAAAGTGAGTGTGAGGGAAGTGAGTGAGTGAGAGAGACAGAGAGAGGGGGAGAGAGAGCAGGTGGGAGGTGTGTCCGTAAAAGAGAGAGCCCCCATTGCAAAGAAAAGCTTAATTAATTGAGTCAAATCAACTTCCCTCAGTAGCCTATGCCTTATTCTTGGAGTCAAACATTCATTTAATTACACTTCTATATTTCCCGACGTCATCAACTTGCGAAATGTTCCTTTGGTTTGTTTGGTTGCTAGTTATTCTGTTTTATTGGATGATGTGCAGTTTTTGTAAGAAAACAGTTTACCTGCATTGTATTCCTTTACAATCATTTTTCATTCGTTTAAAGGTAAAATGTGCAGGATGCAGTCAGTTCATGATACAAAATGTTTAAAGGGGCACTTTGCGGCTCACGTGGTGTCTAGCATGTCATGCAGCACCTCGCGGACTCCTGGCGACCCCAACCGTCTGCTGGATGTATGGAAGAGCCAATTAAGATCCGTTACAATCACCAGCAGTCCATCACACAGTTTGTTCAGTTCGTGTAGATTTAGTGTTGACACCAGAAGCTGCTTGATTCTGACATGGCATCAATGTTTTACTCCACTTCAATCATGTAATCAACAGGTTTTACAGGAGAGCATACATCAACATCCACATGTTGAATCTTACAAGTCTTTTATGGTGTTTGAACTGTGACCAATACAGAGAGAGAGAAATTAGCTGTTAAATACGACCACAAGCCTAAGCACTAGGTCTTATTTTTGTTGTGAAGTCCAATTAACACATTGATTATTTTGCTCGAAGACTGAAAGAGAGAGAGACATTCACTGTAGAATATCTCTACACCACTATAGCGTTCCTGTTCCCCATGAGCATAATGTGACCATGAATGGCTGTGTTCCTTCCCTCCTTTCTACCCAAGTCATCCAGTGAATGCCAAACTAGCAGCCAAACGAGCCCGCCTAGCTGCCTGCCCACCGTGGGTGGAAAGCTGCTCCTGGCAAACACAAAGGGAACAGAGCTCCCTGCCGAGTCTTCACAATGCCTATGTAGCTTCCGCAGGCTCATGAGTGGCTGATAAGCACGCAAACACACTGTAAACTCACACTCCTGTAGGCCCACAAACATGTCAGCTATTGCACACTTCAAACCACTAAAGGAAATATTTAGAGCGTGATTATGCTGAAGCTTTTAAGAGATGGTGAAATCAAGCTCCTATCATCCAACCTCCATGTTCTCTCTCTCACCATCTGTGTGAAGCGTTTCTTGGCAGATTGCAGTCCAGACACTCACAGTTGTCAGTGGGTGAAAATGATCTCACATTGCCAAGTGGCTGAAGCAGTGGAACTGTCACACACCAGTATATGGACCGTTTGTATGAACGTTTTAATCAAGCTTATGCTCAGTAGAGCCAACTGCTAAATTAAAAGCAAATAAAGGCTGACAAAAGCTCTTTCAACATGGTGAGGGACATATTCGATCTCTAAAAACTATACCAGTTTTCACTTTATTATTTCTCTTCTGATCTGTGGCAGGCTGTTTTCTCTTAAAACTAATCTGTTTGTTACATGAGCTACAAATCACAAACTAATGTCCTACTGCAAATCAAAAGGTGGGAAATGCCCTTGACCAGCATCCATCCAATGAATATGCAAGACATGTTTTATTTAAATCTTCTAAAAAAAGGAATTTACACATGAAAGGCATTGAGTAGAAGTCAGTTTTTAATCTAACTGCCGCTCATACAATAGGCCTTCTGACAGATTGTGGGACATGAATCATTGAGCAGTGGTTCTCTGAAACGACAGCAAGGACTTGCTTGTCACTCGCACAGGCTGATTTTGGGAACGCATGAATCACTCCACTAAGTGCTAAACAACGTTTCCATGAGAGAACAATTAATTTGTTCTCTCGGTCCCTCTGGAACGAAAGTATCTCGTATTAACACTCACAGACACACTTTGAAATACACACTCACAGACACACTTACACACACACACATTAACTCGTGTCAGCCTGCAGCAAAGTTAAGTTGCTCAAACTCTGTATCTTTCATAGCCTTGTACCTTTGTGCAAGTCAAACCCCACGATAATGGGCTATGCTTCACAATCCAAGGGAAAAGGAGATGTAAGTCTCTCTCCATGTAAAAACACAAGAGCCATGCTAGTGCTTCAGCGTGTCAGCCAGTGATTCACAGCCTTTTGGAGTGGGTGGGAGTAGAGAGGAGAAAAAGAAAGCGGGGAAAACGCTTGCCGCTGCTCGCTGGGACTGAGAGTGTGATGGTGTGGGTGGGCAGAGTGGCTGAGCGGGCAGAGCAGGCACCTGGGATGAGCTCAGTAGGCGTGAGGATCGGAAGGGGGGGTTTGAACCCTACATGGAAAAGTGGTTGATTGCGCGTGGGGGTTGACAGAGATCATATACACGTGTGCATATCCAGTATGATAGTGCAGTGTGATTATCGACATCTCGCTCTGTAAATCCTGGAAAAATGAATTGTAGGCTCTCCCTACATTCATGAGCTGGTGCTGTGCTCTCATAAATGATCACATATGGAGTCTGGTGGTGTTGCTTCCTTTTTCTTCTAGCATAGAAACGATTAAGGAAATTGTGACCTAGTAAAAACTGCTGACCTGAACCCACAGGAGAACGTGCATATTAGGTCCCTGCCCAATTCATGTCCTAATTACAATGGTCAGACGCATCCCTGTTCACCAGTGCTTCAGGGAAGTCACTTTTTTGTGGCCAGTAAGTGAATCAGTAATGAGAATTTTGCATACCTTAACATGAATTAACCCTAGCATAACTCATGTTTCTTTTTCTTTTTTTGGTCCTTCTAAAAGGCCCAGATTTCAGTTTGTAATACTGTAAAGTTGTATCTTTGAGCAGAACATCGAATTTCTCAACAAACTTCCTCCAAGGAGATTTTGCTGTTAGATTCAAGTTCTGTCACTTTTTGCACATTAGTCAAATGTTCACATATTTTCAGTAAAACCCACATGATGCGTTAAAAAGCATTGTCTGACATTTTCATTGTCTGGTTTTAATGTGCTCTAAATTGCTTTCATGCAAGACTTAAAATGATCATACTGCTTAGATGCATTTGGGAAACTGGTACTCTGGACTGCACAAAATATGCAGCTTGTGCATGTCTGCTGTACTAGTTGGCAGAGGGAAGACTGACTGAAAAGACCCGAGGGTGCTTGGACTCGAGCTCAGTGCTCTAATTCACAGCGTTTCCCTGGCAGGTAGCAGCAGACAGTTGGGCAGGAAGAGGGAGAAAAGCAGAGATCAAGAGAATAGTGAAAAAGAGACAGACAGGGCCATGTCGAGAGGTATGAATGAATGCAGACAAACTGATAAGGTTTATGGGACGTTTGGACAGGCGGACTGACAGTCATGAGGAAAGAGTTGCTTCTCTCCTTCAGCTATCCAAAGTGCTGAACTACTTCCCAGCTGATGCTCATTAAACTGAGACCCCGGCAGGCCCCTCTCCATTTTCACCTCAAGGAGAAACTGTTTACTTAGCCTCACTCTATGACCTTCTCTTAAAATAGACAGAGATAGCCACCTACCCAGTCTATAATTCATTATTCAAATGTGATATCACAAAAGATACGATCAGATTAAAGGTTTAAAGACTGACCTCGCGAAATCAGATGCAAATAACTCCTTCTATATACTACAAACACAACACAAACAAAAAACACATGAGTCCTTTGGTTGTTCCTTATGTTATCAAGAATCCAACTATAATCAACTCTGTGTGCCAATCCGCAGAACAATTATCAAAGTTTGCCAAATATGATCAAATAATACATAAGCTCATTAGTTTGGTCAGAATATGACAAACATTAGAGGAAAGAGAGATTTTACAAAGGATAATGCCTGTGCCGACTCACTTAGGAACAATAACAGCACACATATAGTTATATACTGTAAATATATTCTGTTCTAAGGTACCTACCATAAAAAGAGACAATACTGGTACTGCTTACAGAAACCTGCAATTAATTTGGGCTTGAAACGTTAAGTACACATTAAACCAAAATACATCCATATTTTTTCAAAAATCATGACACCACTATATATTCGTGACCATTTTTTCCTTAATTACAGAACATGTCACCCAGTGGAACAGTATGTCTTATTGATATGTCTGAATAAGTTTTGGAGATCATTAGTGGTTTAGGGTCTTTTCAAAGGGATTTCATGACAGAAGTAAAAATACAATACCATTCAAAGTAAAAATGGTGCATCTAACTTTGTGACAAAACAAAAGTTAGATACACCTTTTGTGGTTAAACATATTTAAAGGTAGGGTAGGTAAGTTTGAGAAACCGGCTCGAGATCGCTAGAATTTGAAAATACACAACCGGAGAAAATCTGCCACTTCCTTATAGAGCCCCTCCTCCAACACACACAAACGCGCACATGACCAATGAGGGAACGAGATAAGTTTGTACACAGATGGAAGGCTGACAGGCAGGTAGGCCATCCAGTTATTTTAGCCGGGCCGGCTAAAATGATTGGTCGTACTTTTTACAGTATTACGGCTTCCACAGATGACATTTTTTTATGGATTTTTTGTCAAAGCACTTAAGATATTCATTGCTATCGGGATGTTAAGAGCATTCCATGGAATATAACAAAAAGTGTATCTCGAGCCGGTTTCTCAAACTTACCTACCCTACCTTTAAATGTTAAATTAACATATTTCACATTTAAATATGTTACATTTTAAATGTTTTTTTCATTCAAATCTACTAGAATATGACATACTATCCCCCCCCTTCTAAAAAAGCTCCCTCTGAAAATGATTGTGACCATGTTGTCTCTCCATCTGTGGTAGATTCCCCGTTCCCCTGGCAGGAAACCCTGTATCTACAGAAAGGCCTCGTAAATAAATGATCCGATCTTCCAGGCAGTATGTACTGCTATTCACCCACAAATGGCATGACCTACAGCCAACAGCATGACACACATTGAAAAACACACTCCTTATGGAGTTAACAGATTGTGACTGAAAGCCCTTTTACCCTGAAATACTTTGAAAGTAGGGGTCAAGTTTCTTAGACAAAAGTGGTGGTGCTTTTGCAAAACCGGACCACATAGTTACTCAAGGTAATTTCATCCTGGATTAACAAACTGCTTTCTGATTTCCAAATTAGCTAGATGAAAATAAACAGGATTATTTGAGCCTGATAATAGTGTGTTAGCCCTGAAGTGCCGTATACCTTACTGTTTAAATGACTGATGACTGATAACAGCACAGCCACAGTTTACCGTGTAGATTTGTAGATGTATGTATGCATGTAGATTTACCTTATATAAGAAAAGGAGGGCAAAATAATTGAGCAGCAAATAAATACAAAAACAGGGAACTTTAAGTGTAAAATTGATTTTATCACATTCATATTGCAATAAATCTCAATTTGATAACTTTATATGATACATGAGGGGGGTGATGTACACATTTTCCTTCAGTACATTATTTAATGCGTTTCAGAGTGTTTTGTATACACACACACGCACACACACATTTACTCATTTAAAACAGCTGGTAAATACTGTTTAAAATGTATCCAGAAAAAAATGCCTTTAAAAACAAACTCAATTTGGAAAAAAGAATTTGCCCCAACACACAAACAAATCAAAATATATGCTCTGAAATGCTACAAAACTGCTTCAATGTCTTATTCCACAACAATTATGTACCATGTGAAGTGGTGAGAAGAAAACATTTACCTAACTTGTGTTAAAACAATTGTTTTGAAATGGTTATACGGTCAAACTTGCTTCAGTAAATGGTCAAATGGTACAGCCGCAGGATAAACCCTTCTGTTATCCAGGTCTTCAGTGGAATATAAGCTACATTTTTCCACTGCAATTATATCATGAACAGTAGAAGTCCACTTTAACACGATTGGGTGCTATAATAACACCACTTTGCGTTAACCTCTATGTTATATCAGGTGTCAAATTATTCAGCACTTTTGCCGCTTGAAGTTTAATGAGCTCACATTAGATGTGCTAATGTAGATATTCTACTAAAGTGGCAAACATACTCAAGAAACAGTACATGAATATGGCTGTTTTAAGTAGCAACAGAAACAGCCCTGAGACTAAATTATTTTGTGGAGCGATAAGCTTTTTAATAAAACATTATTTAGAAGGGAGATAAAACTTTAAAATCTAGAAGTCTCTCAAACATATAAAGTTTGTGTATAATTTTTCCAAGTACTGACTTCCATCCAATATGGACCTAAACAAATTAATCTAAAAGAACATCCAAGGCATCAAAAATATAGTGAGAAACCATGAACAGACAGTAAAATATCAAAACCCAATATCTGAGCATCATTTGAAGCATAACTCATGTTTCACCAACATAAAAAAAATGGAGTGTACAGGACATCGATAGCTATTTGTGATTCTGTATTTACACTTCACAATGAATCTCTGAAAAACAATAGACATTTTTGACAACAGAAATAAATGGATATCACACTGAGGCTATCTTGACCAGTTGTGTGCACAAAGCACAGATCAGGTCACGTGACTCTTCATCAGAATAAAAATAAGTGGATTTCTCAATCAGAATAATTTCACCTAAAATTCTCTAATACTATCTTGAAAAAAATACAATAATGCATTCAATGAAAATGTTCCAGGTTGATAATCATTGTCTCTTCATGCTCTCACACATACACACTCACACACACATCTAACAGTTAAACCAGAGACTTGTAGAAAATACATTTTGAGTGGTTAACCACAGAGGATCTGACAGATGGGTGTAACCTCTGCACAACAACAACAGCAGCATCTCTCCCTCTTTCACTGTCTTCAATGAGAGGGAGACTCCATCTTGGGCATCACTGGAAATTAAGCTTGCTTTGCACCAAATCCAGCACACAACTTAACATACATACAGTATTAGCTCTGCCACAAAGGGGCATACAGTCAAAAAGTTGTGGTTGATTCGGGGGACAGCTTTCAGTACTGTTTTTTCTACTCAGGCCGACTGAGGGGACAGCAGTCAGTCTCTCTGAATCAGACCTCTGTGAGGATCCCCAATTATCCTCACAAACCAAATCTCCAGCAGGGACTAAAGCCAGGAGGGTTTTGCTGGTGCTAGTTTCTCTTTTCCCTCTTCAATCCCCGATAGGTTTACAAAGGCCAGCAAGCTTTTTCTGCCTCCTGATACAGAGGACATGTCCAGAATGGCGATGTTCGACACAGCAAGTCTTACCTTAACAGTAAAGCAAATACTTCCGAAATGTGAGAACAAAAATAAAAATGTGATATATGTTAAAAAATCACATCTCCAGGGTAATATGAAAGGATCACTGTTTTTTACCAATTTAAAAATGAATACCAGTTTTTTGTTGTGAGGAGAATATCTGATTTAGATTTTAGATACCTGCTCATCCAAAAAGTTCCCTGCTTAAAGAAAACCCAGGCACAACACCAAATAGTAAATGGGATCATCTGGTGGAGAGGATAGCTCAGAATATGCCTTTAGGAAAAGAAAGTTAAGAGAGAAATTGAAATAGATTCCAAATGCGCTTCTGATTATGCGCCAGGGTCCTGTGAAAAATAAAGAAACAAAACATGTTTTCACACCGTCTGATATTCTATAATGTCCAAATAAAAATTAAAAGAAGCAAGCTACGTGCTTTTAGGGAAATGCAAGGAGAAACTAATGAGCCCTAACTATGATGCATTGTTTATAGGAAGTGGGTTGATAAGCATCACTTATCTTTCTTGTTTGTTATCTGCAGCTGCTTAGTCATCTGTCATTGAAAATGTAGCTCCTGAATAAATAGTAGAAAAATATTTTTTTCCTCTTAATTTGTTTTCCTTCTTTTATTCATTTGAATCATTAAAGTTTTTTTTTTCTGCACTTCACAGAGACTCATTATTAGTCTTCAGAGAAAACCAACTGTTGAGTGACAATGGGAGAGTAAAACTGCAATATTATCCATAATAGAATCTCATATTAGATCCCAGTCTTTGCAAAAATACAGGATTTTTACTCTTCATCTGAGATGTTTTCACCACAAGTAGGCTTAGGGGCGAGGCGGGAATGTAGCATTCGGGCAAAAGAGTTCAATCGGCATCAATATTTCATTTGTTAATTGGATTCTCCTCTAGTCCTATACAGTCTTTGCTCTGGCTTGAAAATGAAGAACTCTGTACTCCCTCAAGGATGTTAGGTTCCAGTTGTTTCCTGAATGGCAAATCCCTTCAGAAAACACACAAAGAGTCCAGTTTGGGTTTTTTACCAGCCCAGTTCTGGTAATTTGTGAGTTAGGCTGTGTACACTAACCAGATCTTGGACTGGGTTGAAAAAAAAAGTTGAGATGAGACCATGAGGCTTACACCCATTACACGCTAAACATTCATGGCAGAGATCCCAGCGATCCATAGACGCTGCGAGTCCAGCTTCTCTCTCCCTCCGTCCATCCTGACAGTACCTACTGCGTGCTGTCTATTCAAGCACTAATGTTTTTCTTAAAAATAGTCTTTAATACAAAAATGTCCCTTCCCTGCAGGATCAGCACTCTGCGTCCACACTGTGCACGGTGACTGCCGCCTGCAGGTGGTGTGTGTGCGTGTGCAGCGGGTAGTGGTGTGTGTGCGTGTGCCGGTAAGGGTGAAACTTGTGGCTGAGCAACGCCGCCGTCTGAGGTGGCGTGTCTAGGTCGAGGTCGTCGTCGTGGTTACCGACGTCCACACCTGCCGAGAGCGGGTCGTTGTTCCCAGGTGGATTCTCACTGTCCTCCTGCGGACTCATGGTGCTGTAGCCTGGAGACAAAGAAACATGCAAATGTTGGTATTACTGCAAACTGTTATCCCTCTTACAACTCTTTTCCCAAACTAAAACTTATAGATGGTTGGAAAGAATCTTTTCAGTTTGATGCGCCCTGTTGTAGCCCAGGCTTTTCAAACTTTGAATCAGGTCATGTGTAAACTCAACTAATGTTTAGATAAGGCAACATCAAGTTTGTAAAACTGATATTTGCCTCGCATCTACAGACACCTGCTATCAAGCTTTTGTACTCAACAGGCGGACGACAGGATTCAGGTGAGAGGAAAGAATGCAGAAACCTGCGTTTTACATCAATCCTTTCAACATGCCTTCCAAATTACTAGTGTTTTGGTTGCTACTGTTGACAGTCCTCCTGATGCAAATAAAAAAAATGCACCATTGTTTTTGTTCTTTTTAGTTTTTTTATGTAGCTTAAATAGGTGAGGCCGCAAATGCATTTCTTTTTGCAGCCATGTGTTGCAGAATGACCCATAAATCGATGACCAATAACACAGGAAAACACACCCTTTCCTCTTTAAAGAGGTTGGAACCAGGAAAGGTTTTACATTTTTCAGGTGTCGTGAAGTGACTTCAACATATATTATCAAGGTTGTTATGAAAAAATGATTGACTTAACAAATAAGATCAGGGTCATAAGAACTTCAAAGCATGAAAGTTAGGTCATGAGCAACAAATGGTAAAGAAATAAAGCCGTAAACCTTCAAAGAAAATTCTAACACTACACTTTTAACCTCAAAGCTACAAAAATAAAACAGATTGAAGAAAAAACCTCACACTTGTACAACACAACACTATTATATACTAGAGGACACCTTGTTTGGGCTCTGAGTGAGGGATTCAAAGAAACATAAAGCATGTAACAATTCATGGTTTTCTGTTAAGAATGGCTGCACAGCATTGAACATAAATGGAAAGCAACCATAAAAGAAAGTCCTCAGCAAATGATGCCTTCTAGTCATAGATATTCAACACAGAAACCTCCATGTGAATACGCAGTACCACACAATGTTTCTGACAGCAGTACAAGCTTTTTAATGGTGCATTGACATCTAAATATCCCCACCGGGCATTTTTCTTCTTGTTTTCAGCTTTCTCATAATTTGAAAAAGAAAAAGAAACCATACATATTTACGACTGCTTTCCTTCACATATTGCACATACGTTTAGCCTGGGGAGATAGAAAATCAAGCCAACATGGCAGTTATGATGCATTTTGTAAGTGGAGCAGTGGGAGGGTGGTACTTTGGTAATAGAAAAAGGGATGATGTGGTCAGAGTATAAGTATACAGATCATTTTTTTATAATAAACTTTACTGATAAAGACAGTTTAGGTCGTCATACTTTAATTTTTTGACAAGTGAGATGACTAATGATGTACTCTTTCAGAAGCTTATTATCACGAAGACATTGTATAGGCTCTTGGTCTATTCAGTTTCTTCATTACCCTTTATCTGCCGAGTGGCGTTTATCATCTTAAGGACCTTAAAATCCACCTGAAACATATTGTCTGACTAAAAACAAATACTTGGTATATCTGTAAATAAACCTGTTATCCTTAATTCTTTTAGTGTTATCTTTTTCAGGTTCTGTAGTGGCACCAGCAACACGCTGGACGACAGGAACATCAATCTGTTATTGAGCAAATAACCCTGCAAGCCTGCGCGCCTCAACGTTTATATTTATAGAAAAATCACTGCAATTTTGGATGATGAAATATTAAACCTCCAGAGATACTGCTCAAAGTGATTTATGATCCAGTGTGTGAAGCAGTGGGTTTATATGTGTGAGGCATGTAGTGGGTCATGTAGCCTTGTCAAATGTATCTCCTAGTTACCTTTTTTATCCTCCAAACATCTAACAGCTATGCATGTCATCCCTCAACATTCTTCTCAGGGCGTTGGAGGTTCATGTAATTAAGCAGGCTATCCCTAGGCAAATGCTTAATAAGTAAAGAACCTAGCAAACTGATCATAAATAAGGTAGCGCTTCTGTAGGCTGCAGTTATACACAGTGCTGCTTTGAGATGCTAATTTAGCTTGCTAGGTAAATAATCACTATGCTAAGGCTGTTGCTAGGGTAGGCTATGTGTTGTTTAACATGTCCCTCCCCCCTATTAGTTTTCCATCTTAAAATGCTCATTAGCACTAAACAAAAATTAAAGCAGAGGCTTATGGGAATGTAATACGTTTTTCAAGTTATTCGGTTGTATTGGACATATTATTGACCTGATGATGCAGCAAGAGGAAAGGTCAGGGGATAGTAAAAGTAAATGTCTCACTAAGAAATACTTAAAGTCTGTAATATAATTAAATTAGGAAGTTTGTTCAGAAATGTCCATCCCACACTCTCAGAAGATTAGCCAGGCTTTGATACCCCAAATAAAGTAAAGGTGAGAAAGAAGAGGAGAGAGAGAAGAATGAGCAAGAGAGTGATGAGAAGAGGGGCAGAGAGAAGTAGAGTCGAACAGAGGGATTAAAGGAAAGGCATGGATGGAGACTTCAAGAGAAGTTCCAGACATGGAAGATGCCAACTTCATCACAGTGTATCCCTCTTTTTCCCCAAAGCAAGAGTAAGGGTGTCAGGCAGGCCAACAGCTTATGTCTGCTGTGGACAATTTTCAGCTGTAACAGGTGAGAAAGAAATTCCCTCTTAATGTTGAGAGATGTGGAGAGAAAGGCTAAACGACCATCCTATTTGGTGATATTATAGTTTTAGATGGAGAAGACTCAAGTGTAAATCCTCAAAAGAAATGATGGGCTGCTAAAAGACAAAGCACTTGAGTATATGATCTAAACCAAGTTATTTTCTTGTCTAGAGTTCAATAAGTAGATCATTACCAATCTTAGCAGGCGGCTAGCTTAAAGGTCCCATGTCATGGCCATTTCTACTGATCATAATTCCATTGTTGAGGTATACTAAAATACATTTATATTGTGCAATTTTCCAAACTCACATTGGTTTCTCATACAGCATCTCTGTATAGTATGTGTATTCACTCTCTGTCCAGTATGTGTATTCACTCTCTGTCCTAAACGGCTTGTTGGAGCTCCTGCCCCCCCCCTGTGAGCCCAGTGGCCGTCTGCGAGACAGTGAGACACAGCTAAACCCAGCCTGAAACACACACACACCCGCAGCCTGGCAGGGAGTTTGTGTGTGTGCCCAGGCTGAGTTCCGCGGTGTCTCACTGTCTCGCCGACCCCACACCAGTGAGCCAGCTCACAGTGTCCCGCTCCTCGCAGCAGCGAGCCTCGCAACGTCCCGCCGTGTGTGTGTGTGTGAGGAAGTCCGCACGTAACGGCTCCGCGGACGTAACAATCTGCGGAGCCGTTACGTTACGTTACGTTACGTCACTATACCCGAAATACGTCACTATACCCAAGAAGTAAACAATGGGAAAAGAGAAATCTCCAACGAAAATCGTTCTGTGTCAAAATACTGAAATCTGTATTTTTTAAATCTTTTTTTCCTTCTAATTTGTTATTATTTACATTGCTTTTAAAATCGTTCTGGGTGACACAAAAAACATGGGAAAATCGTGTTGGTGAACACGAATCAATAGATTACATTTCGTGACTATAACACGAAATGCCGTGAGACTGGGTTTCAAAATGTACATTTATGGGTTTTATTACATAACAAACTAGACCTACTGCGTTTTTTAGCCGGGAGCAGTAAATAGCTAAGCTAAGCTAACAAGCTGCTTTTTGTTATTATCTTCTAACACAGATGGAAAGTAAGCACATTTTGTATACTACAACTATAAAATATCTATGCAATGTAAATGTTTTTTTTTTACAATCTTTAATATAGAAATGATCAAATATGTGTATCCTCATTAAATATCTTCAATATCACTTAACATTCAACTCGAAAAAACGTATTTATTTAATATTTTTTAACCAAATGTTTTAACCAAATTATGATTAGAACATTTACAGATATTGACATCTGCCTATTTCCTCTCTAGACATTTATTCCACTGTATGCAAGAAAAAAACATAAATTATATTTTGCTAGGTTGTTTGAATTAAAGCAGGTGGTGTATGTATTTTGTGCAACGAGTATAGTATTCATTCTTGTTTAGTTCTAGCCATTGGCTGTACATTAATATTGCTGTTTGCTCTACCCAACAGAACTCTAGTGCGTCACTCTCTTAAAGACGTAATGCTCATACCCTCAGCTCTGCATAATGAGTGAGTGGATGGTGGTGGGAGGGCACCTTTGACCACGCAGAGAGGAGCCTGAGGAAATTTAAAGGGTAAACATGTGATTTTGTTTTAATCCATGAAGGACTAACACCCCCTCTCTCCGTTCTTTCAAACTTGTTTCTTTCCGTCCCTATCCTCTTGCCTTTGCATTTCACTCTTATTTCCCCTCTTTCATCACTTTTGCATCTCTAAATGTCTCAACTAGTCTTTTTTAAATGCCATCCTAAGTTATGCAACATATTGAATATTTCCTTTCCATTTTCATAGACTGCTCTTTTCATTAGAACCACCTTGTTCTGCCATCTTTTAATAGATTCATTCAAATGAATCAAATCATTTGTTGTGCATCATTGTGTTGCATAATGACCAACAATATTTGTTTTATTTAAGGTTTAACAGCTATTCTGTAAGTAACATGCAGCTGACAATCTCTTCTTGTTTCCTTCTTTCACTTTAGCCCACTCTTCTCTTCATATTCATCTTTGTTCTCTCTGTCATCATCGGTTATGCAACAAGTATTAGAGACACTCATTGCCAGGAAGTGGAGTGATGCCATATGTAGGCGGTAAGAGCCCATGTGGGTGAAAGCTGTCCATCCACGCTCACTGAGTGTCAGACTTACAAGTTCTACAAACGGTTACAGCGAAATATGAGCAACTCTCCCAGAGCTGAAGACGAAAGAAAACCTTGTTCTGAGCTGTGATATAATGAAAAGAACAAGCCAGGAGCTGAACCACTGCCAAAGAGCTGAGAGCTAACCGTGGATTTGAAACTGTAACGTTCATTTCAAAAATAAAAGGACATACATAAGTCCTAAATATGATTTTTCCTGAGTGTAGCTACATACTTATTTTAGTTTTATATTCTATAACATATTCTATTAAGAGATCCTAATGTTAGAGAACATTTAATGTGTTTGCTGTCCTGTCATACTCCAGGCATAAGTGTGGCAGAAGGTTAAAGAAGGTAACCCAGACTTCTTCGAACATCTTCCAGCTCTTTCTTGGGGATCCTGAGGCGTTCCCAGGCCAGGTGGGATATGAAAACTCTCTGCTGGCTGTCCCCCGGGGTCCCCTCCACAGATGGTGGTGTTCAGAAAGCTTACTGATTAGATTCATAAACCTCAACTGTCTCCATTTTTTTTTAATTCTAGAGTCGGTGCTGTGTCTACAGATGAGCCCACATGAATGTATTGACTTCATCATTTTAAAGGAGTAAATATAGCTAAGCTTGTGCTTCCTAGTGCATTTCAGCAATACTTGTACATGTTGGGTTAGTTTTGTAACCAAGGAATGATTAATTTTCCAGAAACCTAGTTTATTTTAGACTGGAGCATCTGTTGTGTAAGAGTAACATGACATGAAGGCAAATATTAATCAGCTGCAAGAATAACCTCCACGGGGAGCTGATCAGGAGGACGTTTGATCTCTAGAGGGTTCAAAGTATGCTAAAACTGTATTAAACCTTACTGTACTCAACTTGAGGAGATTTCGTACAAAACAATGACGGATGACGTTGTTGATGCTTCTTGTTTTCACTAAGTATATACTTTTAAACAACCATGGTGAATTTAACTAGAGTAGTATGCATTTTAAAGTAAATGTTTCAGTTTTGAAAGTAGTTGTGTTTTGATTTAGCATTACTGACATTTAAAATGCAAGCTATTAATTTATGAAATACGTTTCCCATCAATTCTGATGTATTGTATGACATGCTGAAGGGGTTTTAGTGTTACAACATGTGTGGGTTTTTTTCTGTGAACTCTGCCTCTCCACAATTTTTCTTACCGTGGTCGCTCTCTGTCCCAGATCGACCCCAGTACCTCCGTCTCCGCTCTGGCGTGTGAGTGTGTCGCTCGATTACCGCAGCGATGAATCGAGTATTACTGACTGGAAATGAAGGAAACACACAGCTTAACACTAGGCCCCTTAAGAAATCAAATATTTGCAGCATCAAATGAAAGGAAATCCTGTAATAACTTTATCTTAAGTATTTATCCCTATTATCAAATGTTCTGCAGCATGTCTTGTTTATATCGATAGGATATCAAACAATACTCACTAATTCCTCTGTCCTCATGGCTGTCTTCATCTCTTTCATCTCTTTCGTTATCCAGGTTGGACATTCTCACTGACATTTCTGGAGCAGCATGGAGGTAAAGGGGAAGAAAATAAGACAAATGCAAGATAAGATTGATGTCACTTTGGAAATTGATATCTGACAATATTACAAGTGTGACAAGAAGAGATGAAATGAGGGCACTCGATTGTTTTTTAACCTTGCCTTTGACCACACACACACACACACACACACACACACACACACACACACACACACACACACACACACACACACAGCACACACACACACACACACACACACACACACATCACACACACACACACACACACACACACACACACACACACACACACACACACACACACACACACACACACACACCACACACACACACACACACACACACACACACACACACACACACACACACACACACACACACACACACACACACACACACACACACACACACCACACACACACACACACACACACACACACACACACACCTGGAACTATAAGAGCCAATTCCTCAGCTGTATCAACACCATCCATCCCAAGTAGTTTACCAAACGATCATACTGATAGCAACTTGGACTCAAGTCTTTTAATGAGGCTGTAATCGGGTTTGATGTTTTTGTCAATATCGCTGAGTAATCACACAATTCATGCTGTAGCAGCTGCTGCTGCGTGATGATAATGTCAGCTGTTTAATTCCAGCAGCACTTGCCGCCCTGCTTGTTAATCAGGCTGCTTTGAAACTCTGTATCATACTTTGGTATTTAAAAGAAATGCCAGTATGTGAACAGACTAAATGTGGAGGGAAATGCTCAACCTAACTTGTGGTTGCTTTGGAAGCTTTTGGGCCATTACAAGCCAACAAATAGGATGCTGTGGATTTATTTCGTGGTGGTAACAAAATGTGTTGACAAAAATAGTGTTATATGTTGAAATTTCACTTCAAACTCATTTGACTGACCTATAATGTTCGATTATAATTCTATTTGTGTTTTTTAAGAGAGATAATCCATCCCTTAGTCCTACCTTGTGCTGCGAGTGGTGACATGTGCTGGTGCGACCGCCTGTGGATCTGGTGTCTGTATGCATACACAGCCAGCACCAACACCATGATGCATCCCATAATGCCCCCGGCAACTGGACCCACAGGGGCGCTCTTGATCATGTTCAGAGAGGCCACCTCCTCATCTAGGGAAAGAAAGAGAAGAAGAAGAAAGGAGAGGAAAGGATAGGATAGGCAGACGGTTGTTTCAGGAAATTACAAAGCATTGCAGATGGATGAAGTGAAAAAAAGACATGCAAATATCAAACAGCTCTGGCTCAGATTTTCTTGCATGCTGAGACATTTTTCTAGTTAGCTTCTGTCCTCTCACGATGTGAAACGCCGCAGACAAATGATTGACTGCGATAGGATGGCCAATTTTCATTTTGAATAAACTGATAACAATCCAAGAAAATAACGTCAGAAACGAGTCAGTCAATTTTGAATATTGGTTATCATGATCAAGAAATATAAAACCTTTGCTAAAACAAGGACCATTGGATTGTAGCTTTGCTCTGTTGGCTAAGAAGGTACACTAGGATACAGTTGGGACAAATGTCTCATAACAGTTTAGGACTCATTTATATCCACAGTTCACTCACCTATCATTCCCATGCCATCTGCGTAGGGACTCTTGGCGCCGACGATTCCCCCGAAACATTCCTTCTGCAGGGCACAGTACGGCTTGTCGATATGCGTCTTACCATCACTGTCCACCATGCACCACTCACAGTCCAAAACGCCGAAACAATCACTGAAACAGGGCAGAAACAATATAAATAGAAGTGATATTAGTTGGTGGCAAACACTTAAAAGAAGCTATTAAGGAATGTTTTACCAAATGTCTCACCACTACCAGGTTATAAAGTAAACTAAATGTGTCATTATTGTGTCAAATCAATTTAGCAGAGTATTATTAATATTATATATTTCATTCATTTCATTTTTTATTTGTTCCATTGATGGTATGCACAAACTCAATGTATAACAATTATTTACTAAGTCTGTCTCTGTAAACACACCATACCCGAACAAGACTGTGATTTTAGAGCCTTTTTTGGTTTATTCATTATACCAGTTAATGTGTACTGTACATGTGTGTAGATAAGTGTGTATACCTGCTGGTGTATCTCTGGCTACAGCGAGTGTTGATGCACTGAGGCAGCGTCTCATGCAGACTGGGATCAATCACATTCAGACTGACTGGCTCGTGGTGCACCTCACAGCTGGGGTTCCTGCATAAAACAATCATCAAACACAACAGGTAAAAATACAGAAAGGTGCAGGTGAATATTCTTAGGAAAAAGTCAAACATTCTGCTGACAGAATCTATCCTAATCCTAGATTGAAACATGATTGGAATTTAAAGAAGAAAGAAGATGTTGTACAGTAAAATTGACAATGGAATCAAAGCATGAAGCCTCAAAGGAATGTCTTCAATGTGTCAATTTATGCTAAGCAGCTTTAAAAAGAAAAAGGAAACATCAATGCTGCTCGACACGAAACAAAGAGAGAAATCTGACAGTGAAAAAATGATAATTGCATGTCTTCCTGAAATAAAAGGAGAAATTGGCATTTGAAACATGAACGTGCTGTCAAAGACTGCTGATGGTTTATGAAAGGAGATGGGTGGAACAAGAGAGAGACGGAGAAAGAGAGAGAGGAGAGAAATGAAGGCATGACTAAAAAATACAAGAGAGACAGTGACAGTCAAAGAGAAGTAAGGAAGCACCCACAAACATTTACACGGCTCCAAAAATCATTGCAGGAGCACGATATGAGGGTAAACAGGTTTAACACCGAAACTTTGATTTGCTGATTTACTGTGATATTGATGTGGCAATCGTCAAATCATAACAAGCCACAGTTCAAATAGTAACAGGAATATTAAAGAGAATTGCCACCTTGGAAACGTGCATTTGCAGATACTTTACAGATTATTTGGCAAATGTTTCACATGACACTGAATGAGTCATGCAATATAATACGGTCAGCAAGTTAAAAAAAGAGAAGCTATATGCGAGAGGTGTATTCCTGCACAAACAGAAAAAACACCATGACACGTGGTACCATGATGTATCTCTCCCTCTACCACATGTGAAAAGTAACTTCTCTAAAAGCAACCGGCACACATTCGTTGATTAAGGTTCCTTTCCCCTTTATGACATGACTGAATATAATTCACAAACATTGTAGAATTTGTTAATATAAATATGATGTAGGATATGGCTCAGACTGACCTGTTTTCAGCATTGGTGAGGTTACCAGTACACTCATTGACCTCCAGGGGGCACTCACATGGACACTCACATTCATTCTGCTCCATTCTGAAAAACACAAGACCAGTCACATGGTCAGTGAGGAAGCTCCATTCATACTGTTTGTTTTTTAGGTGAAGTAAAAACCAATTGTATTAACATCCACAACATGTAAAGTTTCATAAGCTGAATTTTTGTTAGCTCATGAATGCAAATGTAAATACAACCCACACAATCGATATCTACAATATCAGATCTGGATCTTTGGTAAACTCCAGAGGTTTGTCATGTTTGACATTGTTAAACAAACATGCAACACATATCATCTTTTCTTTGAGTGTGTGTAAGGGGCTGAGACCTGTGGCAGTTGAGACAGAGGCGGTCCACGGTGCTGCAGGCGCAGAACGCCAGAGAATCACACGTCTCGTTGACGATGCCAGCGAAGGCGTTGGTGCCGGGGATTCGGGTCAGACGGTACTTAGAACAATGGCTCCCATGGACCAGGTTCGTAAGGTCCCCCTATGAGAAACAAATAGGAAGATTAAAAAACACTTCAATAACTACTAATTCCATTATTTATTGTTTTGTTTTCTAATTTGTACGTTTCTTTTATTCTAAAAATGACTCTCGCTTTTTGATGAAAAATTATCTATAACCAGATGCAGCTGGAAAAAAAAGAAACCGCAGTAGGCAACATTGGGAATATGACTTTATGAGTAGCTGAACATGGCATAAAAACTAAGCTAAGGAACAGTAACTTTTGAAGAAAGACAAAACCCTGGACCGGGAACTGGGGTATTTATCCAATCAATTTAAATGTGTGATAATACACAAAATCTGCTCATGTTCATCTAAACATGAGCATGAAGGAAATTCATTCAAGTATGACATGTTGAAAAATATGTACCTTAATTAATTAAAAGCTGTAGAGCTTAAATAGGAATATTATACACCAGGACTCTCTAACTACACAAGACAAACTGAAGCTTTAATAGAATTATACTAAATAAGAATAAATAAGGTGGCAACACAAAGGATCACCACAGGGGGGCAGTGTTATACTATCACAGAGTATAACTGTCTGACTGTCTTCCTCTGCTTTCAATCATACATCCAGTTATCTCGTGTTAACCGCCTCACCATGATGCTGGTGTTGAACTTGTAGAAGCGCTGCACGGTGCGGTCACTGAAACTGTTGCACAGGTTTTTCTTCACGAAGTGGGGATGGTTCAGGATGTCGTTAGCCACCAACGGCTCCTGTATTCCATCACAAAAAAAACAGGAGGACAACATTAGATTTAAAATAATAAAGAAGTAGCTAACTGTGATTAATGTTTTTTTATACTATTGTATATTAGTCTCTGGTCCTTTACCTTGTGTGTAATGTGCTGCTGCTCTGCGGGGGCGTGACCTTTGGGGTCAATGAGAGTGGGGTGAGCCACCAGGTACCCTCTGTCCTCCATTATGAAGCACCTTATTTATGTAAGTAAACACACAAATAAATGTAAGTACAGCAGACATAGTGACCTCGGAAATCAATTTAAAGA
Source organism: Trematomus bernacchii (assembly GCF_902827165.1). Taxonomy (NCBI): domain Eukaryota; kingdom Metazoa; phylum Chordata; class Actinopteri; order Perciformes; family Nototheniidae; genus Trematomus; species Trematomus bernacchii. The sequence continues at coordinate 15,296,177 of NW_022987739.1, forward strand.
CTGTAACTCACATATTTATACTTTCATTGACCATTTACATTTTTTTTTAAATCCCCTACTTCAACCTGTAAATACTGCTCCATTCTACTTCCCTCCATTCCTTAAACATTGTGCCAAATACTGCGACTCCCTGCCCTTCCACCCCCTTTAAGCTAATCCTGTTTTATATGGCTCTTGAACACAGACAGAGAGAGAGCATGAAGGAAGACAGAAAAAGAGAGAGAGAGGGAGGAAGTGGGTGGTAGAAGGAAAAGGGATGAAGACAGAAACAAAACAAAAAGGGAGACATAAAAGCCAGAGAAAGTATGTAGGGCTGAGACAGCAGCAACGCCACATCTTCCAGCAGGAATGCCATGATAATCAGCTTATCTCTTCTTCCCTCCCTTTCTTTTTGATCTCCTTTGCAAGTTGAGTTCTTGCTCAGAAAAACAGACCTTTAGCCACATTTAGATCAAATTCAGGGCAAAAGAAAAGAAGAAATGATCTAAATAAAGAAGTAAGAAGAAGAGAAGATTAAACAACAGACACAACAAACCAACCCTTCCTACCTGATCTTGTTGCCCTTGTCCTGGTTGCAGACTGGCAGCAGGTCCAGTAAGACCTTATAGAAGTAGCGGAGAGTGAAGTCTATGCCCATCACTGCAACTGCATACCCAGGAGCCATCTGAGAGCTGGAGAGAGAGGAGACAGAGAAATAAAGCATGCCAGATTTGTTTTAAAGATGTGGGAAAACAGTTTAACTTTGCTTTGAGTTTGTGTTTTTACTCAAAAGACCTTTATTACAACACAAATATTTACCCACACCAGCCAAAAACAAATCTAAAACACACACAAAATACATCCCACTCACCTCAAACTCTCTCTTTCAATCTGTGTGTATGCAGACTACAGACTGCGTAGTGTTATGCTCAGTGAGCCGGCCATCCACACACTAATCCTGACTTATCACACACACTGATACTGAATGTTTGTGTGTTTATTGCAGTGGCCGTGGTAAACAGTTCCTATTGTGCTGCTGTTAGCGGTGTGTTCCCGTCCTAAGCTTTATCTTAAACTCACAGAACTAGAAACATAAATACTTCAATCTCAGCTGCAGTTAAAGGCTTTTTAAAGCCTCCAACTCAAAGAGGCTGTGTTTAAAACCTTCTGCTATGACTGCTATAAAAAAAGTAGCTGAAGCACAGAGTAATACTCTTTACTTGTGGGCACGTTGGTAGAGCATATACTTAAAGACAACTGTGATGGAAACAGAGCATTTGCTTTAGGGACAGTGACATATTCCTACCTTTCTAAAGTTGTTTAAGACCAAGGCAACTTGGCCTTATAGCTCTGTTTAAAAAACAACAACTAGTCTCTAACTGTCTGCTGCTATGCACAGTGGGTTTTCAGAGCCTTTTCGCTGAAATAAACTGCCTGCTGTGGCCAAAAATGACACTATCGGAGCTGTGAGAGTGAAACAAAACTGTACCATTTCAGGATAATGGCAGATACAGTGTTCCTTCAATTCCCACAATGTTCTTTTTTCCTGGTGAGGATGGTGTGCTTACTTCCTTTTTGTTTCCTTTTATGATACAAAGTCGCTGAAATGTGAACAACTGACTTGCTAAAATAGTGTACATAACAGTCGGATAAATAGAGAAGAGTTGTAAAGTCGGTGAACTGACTCCGCAATGAAATGTAACACAGAAACTTCTATCTAAAGTTTGCCAGCATTACCTCACATAAGTCAAGTTAGCTTGCAGCAGCAAAACACTTTCAACTCACTTTGAATGAGTACTTTTTTAACCAGATACTTGTCCAGGAAAATACCTGTCCTGTAGGACTTGAATCTTCTGGTGCAGTAACTACAGTAAGAAAGCATATTTACTTTTTTGAGATGGCTAAAAATACACTATCTCAATCTTCTTACCTGGAGGCATGGATGGTGTGACTGATAGTGACAACGTAGCCCGCCCCCCCCACATCCAGGTAGGGTCCTGTGAAGGTGACGAGGCCAGGGTTAGCCACAGCATGCTGGTACCTACACATCACACAGGAAGAGGGTTAACTCACAAAGCTGACAAAAGTTGAATGGAACTTTTTTGTGTGAAATGCAAATAATTGGTGCTGCATTTTTTGGGTCTTCCCTGTATACAAACAACTGTCACTATTTATAAATGATAATATTTACTCTTACATTTTTTTTATTTGAGAAAAAGTATACTATTGATTGTGCTGATAATCCGACTAACAACCTAACCTTTACCAAAATATACATGACTTAAGTGTTTGTTAAGTTAAAACTAAGATCAATGACACACACACACACACACACACACACACACACACACACACACACACACACACACACACACACACACAACACACACAACACACACACACACACACACACACACACACACACACACACACACACACACACACACACACACACACACACACACACACACACACACACACACACACACACACACACACACACATCACACACACACACACACACACACACACCACACACACACACACACACACACACACACACACACACATCACACACACACACACACACATCACACACCACACCCACACACACACACACACACACACACACACACACACACACACACACACACACACACACACACACACACCAAAGTAAGCCTCACCATTGTCTGCGGGTCGGGTCGAAGGCTTTGTCCATCAGTGATCCTGGGTAAATCCGGAGCACCCCACTGGGCGTTGCTATGTAACGGCGCACAATGTAGCAGTTGAGGCTACTCATTTCCATTAGTGTCATCCACTCATCCGTGACGTGACTGGTCGCCATAACCTCGTTCCTGACAGAGGACTGCAGAAGGATGAAGGGATGGAGGGAGAAACAGAGAGAGAAGAGGGACAGTGAGGGGAGGAAAAAGAGAGAAAAAAAGGAGGGTGTAAACACGAAGAAGAGAAAAAGTTGAGACAAAAAAGCTTTTAGTCTTAATCAGGGGTTTGCCTTGAAATTAAATTGGCTTAAAGTTTGCCTCCAATTTACCATTTAACAAAATGGGAAAGAAAGTGAAAGGTTCTCCCCGTTCGAACACCCCTAAACATGAAATGATTCTATTGTATTCCCGTTTAAGATAGTCATTTGTCATTTTAATATTTAAAAAATCCCAATAGTCAAGGCATAGAACACCAGTATTTAGGAATAAATAGGACTCTATTGGCCCTAAAACCCTGCTAGCACACAGACAATTCACATCCCAGTGCCATTTTCAGAGAGGCTTCTTAGTTTGAAAGGGGTGATGAGGTCACTGGAGGGGGCCTTTAAGACTAGCCTGGGAAACAGAGCTGGGACTGGGGCTTACAGTTCAAACTTTTACCCCCTAACTCCCCCCAGGATAGGAATGCACACACACTGCCAAAACCACGTGGGGGCTTTTCCTCCTTCTTAAAGGTGCAGAGCTTCATTATAAATGTGTGCATTTTAGGTATAATGTAAGCTGCCTGAAAAGTTGCTTGCCAAATGTTGAAAGAAAGTTGCATTTAAAACGTAACACTAACTATCATGGGACTCATTAATTGTGTTTGTACATCCTTGATGCAGAATATGAATGTGCGTGTACATGCCTGAAGCCTGACCGCAGGGCTGGACGTGTGCCAGGTGTTTGTGAGGTAAACAACATTAACCCCATGTGTGCCCACTGGCTGGTCTTAGCCTGGAGATATATCTATGTCTATATCATAAAGTACCTTGAGGCCTGGGTTGGCTATGAGCCTGGTGTTATCACTCAGGTAGGCGGTGTAGTGCTCCACCATGCGCTTTGTTTCCGGCTGACTGAGGTGCTCGTACGGAGAGGAGAAACTTCCAGCTGCCAACATCACCGTGGGAGACTCTGTGAAAGAGAAAGAAAAGGGCAAAAAGAGACAGTCAGAGATGGTTATAAATGTCTAAGAGCTGACTATGGATAAAAATAAAGTTTGAAGACTTATTTTTCACTCCCAAGTTATAATAAATGAGTGTCTTTCTCCTCACCAACTGTGGCGAGCTGTTTGAAGTGCAGGCAGGAGCTGGGCTGAGCCAGCAGGTCTAAGCGATGATACAGCAGCTTGGAGCTGGGCGCTGTGTTCAGGTTCTTCAGATGTTTCACTGGGATCTCCGGCTGCACGTACACGATGCACAGGATGAACGACGTGTCCTGAACCTAGAAGACAGAAGACAGTGGAGGATTAAGGCTGATGATATTATTTACATACTTTCATTTTTAGACTTGTTAATACAATACAAGCAGCTGGGCACTGTGGTTTTAGCAAACACTTTTCCAACAGTGGTGAATAGTGCATTTGTCAATTGTTTGACCTTTTTCAACCCTGGTTTTATAACCAATAGGTGTGTGTATTTCTGGAAGCAGGACAGTGCATGTGGGATTGACCTGAAAAACTACGGTGCCCATGTTCATGTAGTCATCCAGTGCAATAATGTTGAAGGTTTATTAAACTGTTTTTGGTCAACCAAGTGCTGGCCGCAAATACTTATTAGCAGGATGAGAAAGTTGTTGGTTTTGGTAGTTTCATTAAATTAGTTGACATTAGGAAAAAAACAGAAGCTTCTAATAACTGGAGAGAGGAGAAAATGACCTTGGCTGCTAGTTTTAAGACATTTTGTCTAAATTCTGGTCACAAGCACAGAGACGTGGTATGCTATAAAAGGATTTCCCTAGACAGTTTTTTGTCGTCTGGATTTTTCATTTGTGGCCAATGTCGACATATTGTTGGCTCTTTAAACGTGATTTAAAAAAACAGACAAAGCTGCCAAACTCATGGCAAAATGTGACGTGGCTTAACTGACTGTATGAAAGAAAACACAACATAGGTTCAAAGGGAAATACCTTAATCAAGAGTGATATTTTTGCTAATGCCACATTTCTAAATGTAAAAATACTTGGCATTATGGTATTGTTGTCATTTGTTCCAAAACATGACACCTTTGGGCCAGGATCAAGCACATTTAAGGGTTTTTGGGTGTGGGAGAACTTGGTTTTTATTACAATTTTAGGTGGCGGAGTTTTGCTGGAGACAGAAAGACTGGAGGCATAAATCTCCTCATAAGCATCTTTTGTTTTAACAGTCTTTGTAGCTTTGGTTGGGAACTTTGAAAAAACATGTGCTACTTCTAATTGCTTTTTATTTCACATAGCATTAAGGATTAAACTGTGAATGTTGATGTCACCAGTGAACACGAGTGTTGAGTCTCTACAAGGTTTATACAAACACCTACCAGTTTCCAGGCGTAGCTGACGTTGTATGCGTCCTTGCTGTTGTCCCGGAGTCGGTTGTGGTGCCAGGACAGAGAGGAGTTGACTGGGACAGAAATGACCTGACTGCCCAAAGGGAGGCTGCAAGAAACATACAGTATTAAGCACCAAAACATACGATATGTATGTATTTATCAATGGGTGAATTTCTGTCTTTTGAAGGTAACGTCTCTTACCTGAGGATGTTCTGCCGCACAACAGGGAATGCTGGGATATTCTCGTAGTGGGAAATGTCCGTGTGCAGGGGAGGCTCTGTCATCAGGTAGGGCCGTGTGAGTGATGGATGCATCAGGGTGTAACCTGGAAAATCACAAAGCAATTCATAACATCATTCATTTGTGTTTATATATACTGGAAAATAACACAACATCCTAAAACGGACAATTTATGTATATAACATTCAAACAGAGCAGCAGTGTTTTCTTTGGTCACTGTCAAACAAGGCATTCATACACCACAATCAAGCATGCAATCCTTACAAATTAAGTCATAGTCTCTTTATACACGGTGAAATCCTTGTTGATGCGACAAATACAATCATGATAAAGAGTAACTACCAACTAGATTATTGCTTCAAACCCTAAATGTCACCTAAAATCCAATTGACCAATTCTGGCCGCTTTGGTATAACTACTTGTTTGTCAAAGTCCAGTCATATTATAGAGTTGCCTTTTTAGAAAAACGGTTGATCAAAACCTTGACATCAAGGAAAGATAGTACATTTAAAGTCAATAGAACATATGCCGGTCTACTATTTCGGAGTGAAGAATTACTCTCTTGTTCGCTTGTTTTTTTGTTTGGTGGAGTGTAGTGCTGTAATAAGCAGCATCATTTTAGGAGAGCCAAAAAGCCCTCAAGGTACTGGATTGCTGATGCACTCTGAGCGAAGTAAACAAACTAAATCATGTGCTGTTGTTTTTAAGACCATCCTAATACACTGTGAAAGAGGGAGTGTGTTGCTTTGTGTCGTGTGTGTTGCTTTGTGTCGTGTTTCATTTGCTGTATTAAAAAAGGCATCTCTGTCCTCATACTGCAAACTACAGCACAAGGGCCAGAGTATGTATATAAGTCATAGAGAGATCTATACATTGAAAAGGATAAATGCCTCCCATGCAAAAATATTTCCAATTCACTCCTATGCTATTTTTATTTCCAGGTCCGGAAACCTCTTGTCAGCCGTGTATTTGCCTAATTGTATTTACCTACAGGCTAATTGCCAGCAGACGGTTTGATGCCAGCTAATAACATTACATGGGACTCAGTCGTCAATGTTTTCAGTGTTGCTGCATTAATAAGCACCGTTTCTGTAATAAGCTATAATTGAATGGCATATTTATTAAAATAACAAACATTTAAGAGGGAAAAAAGAGACTCATTGAATAGTGTAGCAGAGGAGCAAAACGCACACAGCTGCAAAAATTCCACTTGCAATAATTATGCTTAATAGTGAGAAAATGATGACGCTAAATAATTACCATTCAGGTGAGTAAACACTTGGTAGTTTGCCCATGTTTTATGATTTGCTCCACGTTCCTCACCTCCCTCATAAGTATTTCCTCTACAGGTCTTCCCCCTGTCATTCACTACTCCCTCTTTTAAACAAATAACATACACATAATACGTCTGGTTATTGATTCGAAGTTAAAAATACCTTCCTTTTCTGCTGGCTGGATGTGCAAAAATCTAAAAGAGGGGACATTATCCCAAGTAATATTTGTATTTGTAGTATACTTAAGGGGAATCAATATGTAGCTATAGTGCTATCTAGCAAAACCCTGTCCATTAACGTCCCTGCCCTCCAGGCCTACTGAGCACAACCTGCCAGCTGTCCAGCACCAGCGGATCATCCAAGACCCCCTCAGCTGAGGCCAAAACAAACTGAGACCGGACATGAGCACTACCGCCCTGCGCCGTGGCAACGCACCGAGGCATGAACTGAACAGAGAACAGATTGCCAAAGAAGTGCCAGTGCTACCAAGAAGATGTCAATTACAGATAATGGCTGTGGAGGAACTTGAAAGAGACTAAATCAAATGTAATTCCACTTGTATGCGAGACTAAACACCATAATACACTCTCTTCCAAACATTTGGACTGTTAATTTAAGGCTAACAAAGATTGATACCTTGAATAGGCAATGGAGTCTGTCACACATGTTGTAGGAAGAACTTTCCTGCTTCTGTTGTTACTGGCAACATGCTATGTGAATGTCTTGTTTGCTTTAGTTCCCATAAGACTTGAACAACTTTATTTAGAGAACAGATTATCAAGATTTAAAGCCATATTTGGGTTACACTGCTCTTCATGTGGCTGAAGTTAGAAAGTATTCCTGTATTAAATTGATTATTTCCTGTATCTATGTTACTGACCTTTGTTGTCAATGAGAAACGTGTATGAAGCCAGTGAGTCCTGGTAGTATGTGACGTCCTCCAGGATGTAGGCCAGGTTCACGTCCACCCCGACCACGCCCAGGAGCAGGTTACCGAAATAACACGGCCGGCTCACGGTCATAATAAACCCTGGAGAAAGAAGAATAACAATATAAGTAACGTTCATAAAACACCTCAGATACGTTTAGGAAAGTCTCTTTTTTGTCTGTATCAGAGAAAGAGTTCAATAAGTTGGAAAATGAACTTCTTCACTTTGATGAGAAGATCTATACAACTCTCATATCTGCACAAAAAATATGAGCCTTGATCCAGCAGGCAATTAGCTTAACTTAGCATAAAGACTGGAAGCAGGGGGTAACAGCTAGCCTGGCTGTATTTCCTGACTCCTACATTCAAACTGTTTGTAATTGCAACTAATCTGAAGTAGGAACTTTTGATTTAATGTTTTCTAACCGATCTTAACTTCAGGATGAGCACCACTCACCGTCTCCCATGGGGTCCGAGTAGGGCAGGCTGAATCGGACCAGGTCGATCATGCGATTGGGCAGGTTGATGTAGAAGCGGCCCACTGTCGTCTCCAGGTTGCTCAGCTGATTTAGCACCATCATGCTTCCCTTCGACACCGGTATCATGGAGGCCGATCCGGACGAGGACATCCCAGATGAGCGGTCTCGACCTGACCCTCGGTCGACGCCATATTTCCCAGAATTCTGCTCTGCAAGATCCCTCAGGAAGGCCAGCTCCTTCAGGCCTGTTACTCCCTCTGATGGAGGAGGGAGAGAGAGAGAGATTGAGTTTAGGATAGGGAGGGCGAGTCGAATTTGTTTTAATTGAATCAAGCAGGGATATTAGGAACAAATCAGTAACTGACGGCATGGCTGCAGGCCAATTGAATAGGGCAACTGTGCAAATGAAAAGAGGAGGGAGTGGTTGAAAAGAGGTAAAAAGAGTAAACAGCTTGTCACTAAAGAGCGTATGACTTCAATTCCAACCAAACAAAGGCAACCCACTGTTCTCTTTCCCCTGAAGCTGTAAATAACAAAACGTTCAAGGAGCTGAATAAAGAAATCACACCCCTGCCATTAACAAGGGCAGATACAATCAAGAATCATTGAAACAAGGTGTATTCAGAAAATTAACCTCATGCAGTTCACATGGTCAGGCAGCAAAAGGCTTTCACTGAACATGATCTTATAATCAAAGCTCATACAATACATTGCCACATGGATTTCCCAAACATATTTGGCATCAGCAACAGAAATATTTCATACATGCAGGCTCCAACTTGTAAACCTGCGTCATGATCTCTATAGCTTTGTTCCTTCAATCCTAGGCATCTGCCAAACAACAATTGTCGCCTGTGAAGCTCAGAGATCATGACATGAGCAAATCCCTCATCGCTCTAAAGAAAATATGCAGCTGAGTCGTTAATGCACTCTTTAAACTCTACATTTCCATTCCTCATAAGGTCATTTAGAGGACAATGGATAACCATAGCAGGCCCCTTCAGCTGTCACCTGGAACATTTGGCATCCCACAACCTATTGGGAAGGACAGAGCCCTGAGTGTCTGCCAGTATCCAATCATTGACTGGATTACAGCAGAAACCCTCCTTAATGCCGAGGCTCTGCTGATCTTCACGCTTGGCGACTGACGGGAGTCAATGTCGTCATGGGTGGCAATGTCAAACCACCAGAGAGGAGAACGTTTGCTGACAGCACAGGTTCCCAATCTTTATTATAGGATAGGTATAATGATCCTTATGTAAATAAAATGTTTGATTTTGTAGATTAATCTCACATTGAAAGATACTATTGTATCTTTGTATACATTTATTCTAAGCAAACACAGTTATGTTGATCACTGAACCTTGAACAGGCCGTCTGTGTTTCATCTTTCCACAGCACTCCTTAAAACATCACTATGGGAGTAAATCAGTCCTTCATCACCCACTTACTCAATCAGCATGCGCTGTAATGGTATAACTACCCATCTACCTAGCCAAGAGGCACGAAAGCAAAAACAGCAGTTGGAGAGTTACGACCAGCATATGTGTAATAATATCTAAGTTCTTATAATATGTATATTAAAATATGAATACAAATTAGTCCATAATGCAAAAAACAGGGACTGCAATCAAATGAAAACAACAAAAAAACGATTTTCTAAATGTCTCGATTAAATATGATTTCAAAGTTAATTTAGTCCGTCATAACGTAATTGAATGCTATCTGACAGACTATTCAGCAGGTTGCTCAGCCTAGCATACACCGTTTTGGTGAGGACACAAACTGGACACACACACACACACACACACACAACTGTGCTTTATACTGCAAAGGGACTGCTGATCTCCTTCAACAATCAGCACTTCACATTTGGCAGAGGATGTAGGGAATAAGACACACACACTCACAGTGGGTCATTCAGCTGTGTGCAGCAGCGTCAGGAACAAAACAAATGTTTTTTTGGATATGCAATGTTAATAAACTCAGAGGACGGTAGATTTCTGCATCCTTTTCATCATGGGGCTCTTTAAACAGCCAGGGTCCTCTGTCAGACACACACACAGAGTGAGCAGCGTGCCCTTTGAAGTCTCACTCTCTCCTCGCTTAGATGTACCTCATTTCCATTCTCAGATGCAAAAATGATTTGTGTTAATGGTGGACTAATGCAAGCGCAGTGGATGTGAGTGTATGTGTGTGTGTTTTTTGCAGAGGGAGGAGGGAATTAGAGGAGGCAGATGGATAGACAAGGACAATAAAAGAGGAAAAGAAAGCATACACACCGCATCAACACACATGGGGAAAAAAGCCTTTGAGGTTTCTGAGCACCTCTCTTACCTCCTGTCTCATGAACACATTGTGCCAAAGAATATAGAGAAAATGCACAGGAGACAGATCCAAGCAAAGCAAAAAAAAGAAGGAGAGAATGTGTGAGTAGGGCTAGAACTGACTGTTCTTTGATGTATCTATAATTATATGATTTTAGAGCTGGCTGCTGTTCTAAACAACCAAGGCAAAAGTAAAACATTAACAAACAACTAAGTGACATATGAGAGAACGCAACAGTGTACTGCATTAGGTTTATTTTACATTACGATATTGCATGTTCAAATAATGTCAAAATATCTGGTTTTAATAAAAAAAGATTGAAAATTGTAAGACAAACTCTGCTCTTATCGTTTGTGTAAGTAAATCTTAAAATAATACAAATATTGAAATTGGATACAAATTTGAAAAGACATTTTGTTGATTTAAAAGATCCGTTTGCAGCAAAATACTCAGGTTCACCTTGACGCAGAATTGTTTATTTTATAGCAGGAAGACAAAATCAAGGGGATAATCTATTAAAAACCACTGTGAAAAACATTGATCAGCCTTAAATATAAGTGACCTACCGTTCATGAGAGCGTATGTGAGGATCATGACCGAGTTGTTGAGGTGTCGGTTCTCCTCTCTGACCACACTGAGCGTCGCTCTCTTCTCCTGCTCTGACGAATCTCGAGACGTGATACCGGACGACAGGTAGACGATCACCATGTCTGTGGCTGAAAGCAGAAACACAACACACGTCAATTGATATTAGATAACATGACGAGAGTTGATTACGTTTTAAATAGCGAGAGCACCGGAGCTGGAATTGACCTCTGAGCAGCACAGACACACATATTCCTAATTTGCAGCGTTTCTTACTGGAGCTGTGTTTGCAGAGACTGCTGGTGTTTCGGAGCAGCTGGAAGGCCTTCTGGAAGCCCGCAGCGTGCTGTGTGGCTGCATCAGACGCCTTGATGTTGGAGATGAAGGTGCTCATCTTCCTCTTGGTCTCGCTGGTGGCCGGAGAGAGCAGACTCTTATAGCACTGGTCCAGGGCGCAGGTGCGAACTGTCTCTGCCACTGACAAAATGGAGATCTGGAAAGATGTCAAATGAAGAAAATGTTAATAAGAGTATCAGTATAGAGTTGTGAAGCATTTCAAAGCACAATATGTCATTTTCTATGGGTCTCTCAATCATAAAATAACAGAAGCCACAGTCAGGTGGTGTCCATTACAGTCAATGTACTTTGATTCTCTTTTATTATTTCTTATGGTTTATCATTTAGTAGGTTATCAGCGGTAGCCAAATGATCTGCATTTAAATGTTTAGGTATATGTGCTTCTCTAAACACAATGCATTCTTCCTAATAAAGCAAGGTAAGAGAGATTTATTCCCCTTCTCTAACCTTGTCATGTTCATCGACGGCATTGAGGATGACCAGTGCCGAGTCCCTGGCAATCTGAAGCTGGGTGTCAGTTACAGACGCTCCGTGGTCCACCATCACCACGATGTGTTTAGACTGGGGACGCACCGCAGACACATACACAGGCCTGCGGAGATACACAACAATACAAAAACATTGACTACACAGTTAACAAATCCAAGGCAATGAAGACATACTGTTACAGCATTTGTACATCGATAAAAAGGTCTTCCTCTTGAAAAACTTTCATCATCATGTCAGTTTTATTTTCTTGTCCAGTCCGCACTATACAGTTTTCAGAAGAAATCCGCTTCCCTTCACTGTTTGAATTATTTAAAAGAAGAAAACATGTTTGAACGACTTGCTACAGCTGTATAACTTTAAAGCTTTAACAATTCTGTAAATGCTTAGTGTTTTTCAATTAAAAAATACAATTTCCACAGCCTTTTCCGAGCCTTTTTGGATCACAGCGACATAAAAAGTCAGGCAAAACAATAAACATACTACTTAACAGCTCCTGCAAATTAAAAGCACGACATTATCATTGACCCTGAGTGCAAAAAGATACAATATGCGCTCACTGTCAGCGTGCAGTTGGTATCAAACTTTTTTAATTATTTAGAGTTATATTTTCAATATTTGGTGTACATGTTAAAGTACGTATGTTATCAGCTTGGAGGGGGCTGGGTGGTCAGCGCCTGTGTGTGTGGTCTGCTGGACAAGGTGACACTAACACAGGGTGGAGAAGGGGAGTGATGTGCTCACAAAGCCTCATTCACTCTTCAAGCAAGCCAAGTAACGTCATTTCTCTCATGGCTGCATGCCAGCTCACTGACTCGAACGGCCAGAGAAAGAGAAATCCGAAAAAACATGATGTCAAAAAGCTAAACAAAAGCGAGAGGCAGTGCAAAAAAATAAATAAAAATAAAGTAGGAGAGAGACAAAAGAATACAGAAATAAAAGAAGAGAGAACGACACGTCTTTCAGCCGTGGCAACCAAAAAAGCCACAACACTGAAGCTGTGAAATTCCAATAAGCTTTAGTGGTACAGAGCCACATTCCTGCTAGGGGCATGTGTGGTCAGGGTGTGAGAGGGCGGCACGCAACCGACATGCCCTCTGGGCCACCACACAGCAACTGACAGAGACGAGAGGGGGGGGGGGGGGGGGGGGGGGGGGGGGGCAGGAACAAGTTCATGTTTCTTTGTTTTACATAAGCCAGACTGTTACTTTGCCAAGAGAGTGATATTTGTTGACAACGTATTTGTGTTTGGCAGTAACTTTGAGCTTGGCAATAAAATGAAGATGGTTTATACCTGCTGCGGTGCTCGTAAGTTCCCTTGCACTGGAACTTGTGGGCAGGGAAGACTGTGAAGATACCCTCCTCTGAGCTGAAGTACTGCCACTTTATCCCCGGGTTGGACTTCAGATTGTCTGCTAACACTGTAGAGAGAGAGAGGGAACAGAAAACATGTTATTTAAGTGAAGAATAAAGGGGAAGGAGAAAGAAACACAGGGGAGAAAGATAGAGAAAGGAAAACAGGGAGCGAAAGGTAGGGCGCAAGGAAAGAAGGTCAAATAGAATATAGATCCCTTTCAATGAAACACACTACAGTAAGAGCGTTAAGACCACTGCCATTACTGTTCTTATGTGTATAAAGCATGCAAAAATCGATTTTATCTAACAGAGGACAAGAAATTATTTATCTGTCCATCTATCTTTTTATAATGTACTTTTGAAGTCAGGTGTTAACTGGGATTCCTGTTAAAAGAGTGGGTAAGACAAACCACTCTGATATCTTAGGCTGAATGTGGTGTTTTGGATCAGTGAAGTCCTTTTAAATATTGTATGCAAGAGTGGGTTTTACAAATATACTTGACTTGTAAATGGAAAGGAAATAATGGATTTCTTTTTTTAATTGTCACACATGCAAAGCCCACACAATACAATTTTGAAAAGAAAACGTACGGAATACCATACAAGATTGTGATATGCGAATTACAGGACATAATTTCCGACATATGTGGTTAAAATCCTTGTATTATATTGAATGTTGGAAGGGTGTTCTGATAGAAAGAATGGCAAAATTAATTTGACCTTAGGATTGTTTGTGTTTATTCTCCCAAAACTGCTGCTGTACTGTAAAAGCTAACCAACCATACAAACAAGTTGTTGATCCAATAACTAAACAAATCAGTACTAACATCTAACATCAGCTAGTAGCAAGGAATCCCATCATGCCCTGACAGTTTACAATCAGTGGAGAGCAGTTACAACTAGTGGCTCCAAAACTGTGTGAGGTTATTGTTGCCTGCCTTTGCATGAACTCAGAGCTGGATCAAGTCTGACAGGAATCTATACCTCATGCATTGTGCAGTGATTGATTCTCTGCTAGCCTGGCTCATCCTGAACAAGCATGCTTTCAACTGAAGTACACACAATGTATGTAACTTGTCTACGCTCCCTCTGACGAACAGTTGTGCATTGTTTTCTATTATTGAGCTGTTCACACCTAATTGAGCTCTATTCAAACCTGTCTATTCAGGCATGACAAAACACCCCTTTGTGACCAGACATACAGTTTACACATGTAAATATATTTCCCAATCCACAAGTCTGGTAGGATATATTAACTCAAGAAAGAAAAATAACTCTTTAACTAATAGGAAGTATACAGTACACGTCTTTCATTTGGATACCGGAACTGGATCTGTGTCATGACTGTGAGTGCAGGCCGAGCTGAAATAACAGCCTTAACTACGACCTCTGCAGAGACACTGAGCCTGATTATTTGCTCAACACCAACACACAGATTTGTCTTTTTACTGGGTCACAGAGTCAACAGTTTCTTCACAGAGATCCCATCACAAAGCCAGCAACTTCCTTTCCGCTCACTGCAACACAAAACGGCCTTTCACAAAGGGATCGGGGGAGGGGGAGCGTGGAGTTAGAATATAAACCTTTGGGGAAAACAGAGAGGGAGCAAACAGAGTGTAGCCACCAGAGTAGGCTTTATTTTGGTATCACAAAACAATAATGCAACTGTTGAATCAATTTCTTTCTTAAAAACATAAATCAACCATGGCAAATCCAATTATCTTAGCATAGCAAGTATGCTTGAAGTTTAAAGTATGCAAGTATGCTAAATTAACTAATCTTTCAAATATATATATATCTTCTCAGGATTCAAACCAAATTGATGTCTTGATATAGGGATATAACATATTGTCTTGAATCCCTATAGCCACACAAGTGCCACTACTAGGTTTTGGTTGGAATTAAACATTTAGTTTCCAATCCAATATAACATTTGGTGGGATTTAGACAGGTAATGCAATATTTAATTTGTTACTACTAATACATATTCACTGTGGTTTGTGGAGGTCATGTGCAGCTGTACACATTCAACTACTATATTTAGTAGTTGAACTATGTGTTATTATTTGGTTGGAGGTTTCCACAGATGGGTTTGATTTAAAATATTTTTGCTAATTGAGTTTATGGTCTATGCCAGACTAACCTCCATTTATGCATAGCAGCTGCAGCTAAATATTCTCATGTGGTTCTTGGCTTGTTATCATATTGAATTAATCACCTGCTAACGAGAAACTGTCTGACCTTTTACATCCCTACAGCAATATTACAGCCAAATACTTTTTTTTTTCAAAGGGAGGGGTGGAAAAATCACATGTCAAATATTCAACAAACATTTAAATCCCAGACAAATTGAATATATAAACAAATAGATACATTGCAGTACTACTGCGGAACTTGCTGTAGCCTAAGTCCCTGGCAAACAACTACTCTTTTGAGACATAGCAGGTTTTTGCACACCTCCATCTGGTGGCCCATCATCCCTGCCCTGTCACTCCATCCATCTCTAAAGCCTCATATAAACAGGAAACACTCAGTTGTGTTGACAGTGGAAGAAGGACTCTGTATACACCTGTCAGGCTACAGTGCTCCACTCTGCCACCAATGTTTAGAACTTCTCAGAAACACATGGACAAGCCAAGAAATAGGACCCAGATGACACCCATTTCCTACAGCCTTAATGATATCTGGATCTCTATTCTATACATTAACACACCATATGTACAACTTTTGTGCTAGTAGTGAATGTCTAGATATTGCAAAAACATCTGAAGAATTCCCTCTAAGTGTCACCCAAGTGTAAAAGTAAATAAGCTAACATTCCAACATAGTTTCTTGTTATTCAGTTTTTCTCTATGTATGACTGGGTAAACAAGACTTAAGAGTCCACAGCCATGCTAGAAGCTCTGTAAGGTTATACTGTGGCGCAAAGGTGTTTGGAGCTCGGGATGTTCATGGTTTTCTGACTTGCCAAAAACACAGAACTACTCATGATAATGGGAATGTCAATAGTTTTGCAGGTTATTCGTCATAAACCAAAGTGTCATAATTCGGACGGAGATGGAAACATGATTGTCCTGGCAATCTATCCAATAGTTGTAGATAATCCACTCAATAGAAGCATGAACCTCATGCTGCCACTATGGGAAAAAGCCAAAGTGTGAATGATATATCATCTGGGAAACTATAGATATCTGCAAAATCATCAGTTAGATGTGGAGATATTTCACTGGATAAGGGAAAACTTAAACCGGAGAAATTCGATGGAAAAGTCTTGGCTTACCAAAATTATTAAGATTGGGGGCCATGAATTTGAGAACAAAAATGACAAAGCATTTGCAATTTTTCACATATTTCTGGAGCTCTGTTCCAGTTTCAGTTTGTTTCCTATCTTGACACTCACAAAACCAAATATCTTGGCATTGTGATACAGCTCAATGTGACAAAACTGAGTTTTTTCGAAAAAAGATATGTATGTGTAAGTGTGCACACATACATACAGTTTACTTCATGAAAGTAAACACGCCTTTTGGGAAGCATAACTATAAGTTGACACAACATGTCTAAGCCAGGAAAATGAATGAAATTGCACTTGATAGGATGAAGGCTGCAAAAAGGAAGAAAATGGATGGACGAAAAAAGATGAAACAAACTAGTCCTATAATCACACAGCACTCCACCGACTGTCACCTCTCATCTACTTGGCTTTTCACTCCAACCTGCTGGTATCACTATTGATGCCTCCCACATCCACCCTCCCCCCTTAAAAAAGTAAAATGAAAGATGAAAAAATACAGTCTTGATAAAATTACTCTATATCAATCAGCTCTCGACTTTTCTTTCTTCCCCTTCATTCATCATTCTCTCCCTCTCAATTATCTCTCCCTCCCTTTTTCTCCTCTCTAGCTGCTTGTTTAGACTGGGCTGAGACAAATGGGAGAGAATGAATACGCTGGGAACGTGGGGGTCAAGGAGGGCTGAGTGTGAGGGACAGGGAGAGGAGAGGGGTAACTTGAACTCGCCGTGACTGGCTTGCAAGGAAAATAACACCCAGCCGATGGTGACGTGTTATGAATGGCAGTCATTATGAATGGTTTGCAGAAAGAGGAGCAGAATACTGGTATGTCTGGAAAAAATATGAGCGGTTCACCAGAAGAAGAACAAATGATGTTTAAGGTATCGTGTAGATAGGGAAGGGAGGGGGCAAGTTCAATATCCAGGGTTGTATTGAGGAGTAAAGACTTCAGTATATTTCATATAAACTAGTGTCAACAACACACCTAACGTGTGTGTTCAGGAACTGTTTGATGATCCAACCCTTAATTCAAAATATAGTTATGACTGGAAACAGTCCCTCCGAGATTGTGAAGAGTGCTTTAAGGATAATTGCACCCGTAATAATAACATTTGCAAGCTGGCAAGGCACATTCTGTTTAATAACTCTTTACCTCTAAATTCAATCTTAAAGTGAAACTAAATGTGTCCTTCTATGCAATAAAGCGTTGTCAACAAGTTCTGAAACTCAAATGTTAGGTTTAGGCATTTGAGTAGAAACAGAGGTTTTGGTTTCTCAAATGTTAAAGCTTGGTTAGAGGAAACATTAATAAGAGCACAAGCACTGCATGACAATGCTATAGGAAAACACAAAATGAAGTTAAAAGCAAATGTGTTGGTATTTGAAGCTTGATTTTTATTTGACTTTGGCTGATGGAAGTGTTTCTGAAATAGATTACTTTTGGGGCAGACAGCTTGGCACAATAAACAACATCCTTTCAAATTGATCAATTTTGTAGAAACATTTTGGGCATTTGAAAACTCCTTACTTGAGTACCTTACAGAACTATACTTATTTTTTGTGATCAAACGATCACAAATGGAATGAACTGCCAGTGTTTTTACAATGTGTGCTGGACTGAAGCTAAAGGTTTAAGAGACACAGGAAACACAGTTCAATATTCCAGGAAAATGCAGCTGGGATATGACACAAACGCTTGTAAAACAGCTCGATATTTCTTCTCTGGAAGCAGAGGAAGCACACCCCTAACCAGGCCATGGCATCAGAACAGAAAGACCAGCAGAGAAAAGTAGGCTTTCGCCTGCTTTTTATTCGATTTGATCATTTTCTTTAAAATCATGTGCAGGCCAACATTTGTGGTGTAGACACAAGTGGATTTTACATTGGGTATCATAGTGGGTAATATTCTATAAGGTAGCAGTGAGAACACCATCAAATCGCTTTCTCAGGAGATGTTGAGGTTAAATGTATGTACTATAATGGCATGTAAAAGCCTCAATTTAGGGACCGTTTGAGTTTAAGTGAGGACAGAAACAAGTCCCTGAACAACAGGATAGTGAAAACATACACTACCTGAACACAACTGCAGGCAAAGTTCAAAGTCAAACAAAGCGCGTTTGATCTCAGGCTGTAAAAATCATTTAAAAATCAAAGCGGAGGGAAAACATGAGAGAGAGAGGAGAGCAGAAAGTGTGAGCGAGGGAGCTCAGAGCAGACCGTAAAAACATCTCTTTAAACACGCAGAGCTAATTATTTCCCTCTCAGATCAATGTCCTCTCCTTTAACATTTCAGAAGATAAGACGAATAGAAAAGATAACACACATTTTTAATTAAACAGTGGTTGTCATGGAAATAGTTGTTAAATTATTCAACATCTCTCATGCATCTCTCACAGTAAAAGCAAAATGGAAACAAAGTTTAAACACAATCTTCGTGCCTGTGTTTCATTTGTTTCAAACAAGTGAGTGTGTGCCAGTCTAACAAACCTGAGTTGAGGTCCCGTCCAGGGTTGAACGCTCGGCTGTTGACATTGGGGGAAAGTCTGTCGCAGCAGATGGTCTTAGAAACGTTGGTATTGAAGTTTCCATCAAACCTAAATAAACAAAAAGAGGCAACATTTGAGAAATGTATAGAGCGTGTCCGACTCATTTGTTTACGGAGCAGTTCTAACTATTCTCACGGCAGCAAAAGATTCACTGCACCAATGCTCTGTTCCTAACAAAACACACAAACTCACAGGTTTGCAAATACCTCTGACTTTATGGAAATGTTTATGTTAACTTCTTTGACTGAGATCTACATGATTTACACAAACAGTATAGAAATGTACATGAAAACATCCAATTACATGAAACATCTGTTGAAACTAATAGAACCTGCTTGTTGAGCTGAATTGTATCACTGGCTAGATCATCTGTTGCCCAGACCCCGTATTAAAGTAGGAGTAATTGGCTAGTGAATAATATTTTCCACGGAAAACTACTTAAATTTCGCTTTTCTCCAAGCCAAGCTAATACCCAGTTCCCTGAATACATCTGAATGTGATTGTAGAAAATGTCCACTAAATGTGATGATTCAAATCATCTGTCACAGAACCTCAAACTTCAGACTGAACTGGTTATGTACAACAGGACTTGGGAGAAAATATATGTCTATTGATTAAAACAGAATTCTTTCAGGGAAAAGCAGGTGAGCTTAGTAGCTTGCTTGCACTGTAGCTGGTTTCTATATTGAGCCCTGTTGTTACAGATGCAGTTGAGTAATGCAGTGTTGTCCTCTAACAAACACACAAACCTCCAAATGCGTTTAAGAGGTGTCAAAAATGAGACACATGTTGCCATCAACACATCCTTAACACGTGGATCTTCTGCGAACATCTTTACACATATCTTATCAGATTTCATTTACTAATTTGAGCAGTGTTATTTTAAAATCTCTTTCATGTGGTTTCCAGAGCTCTATCTCGGCAGTTAAGAGCTGACAAAGGGTAGGTATGCAGAGGAGCAGACTGTTCTGCACTGCACCAAGCCTGGGTGCTTTGATCCTGCCATCCCTCAAACTACACCCCCCCCCCCACCCCACCATCCTCTGGCTTAACAACATTCAGACACACACACACACACACACGCACACATAAACACACACACAAGCAACACACTATTTGGCTAGCTCTGCTTGCTTGCAGACCTGGCCTTGGCCCGGTTTGATTGACAGACGCTGTGATGTAAAGGCTGCGTTTGAACTTCACTCATTTGGAGTCCCATAAGGCCAGAGTCATTACTATTCTCCTTCAACCCACTTTGCATAGAAGCAGTGTGCAGGACGCTCAGCACAAATGTGTGCCAGATAAAAAATACATTTGCAGCCGCTTTGAATTCCACATCAAAAACACATGATGAGAATGAGAGAGCGAGCAGAAATGGAGAAATGGGGGGAGTACGGCGGCGGTTCTGATCAAACATTTTAATGAGGGCATACAAAAAAATAGTTTTGCAAACAGGCTGACACGAGCCTGATGTTATTTACTGCATATAACAAATATAAATCCAAACTCTTTTAACCACGTATATTCCAAACTGAATGCATGGTGATTTAAATAATTAGTCCATTGAATATGCATATTAATAATGTATTTTAGGTATGCTTGCTTAATTACCATACACCACCTCCCAGAAGGGGTTGTTCACTACGCAGCAATTAGACATAATCCTGAGGACAATTCAACAGACACACAGCACCAGTAATTGACCTGTGAAAATCCTTGATGAAAAGTACAATTTATTGATGTTTCTTTATATATCCTCTTTGGTTTAATACAGAATGAAACTGAGATATAACTGCAGCATTTCAGAAGAGCCAACATGGGTGTTAAAACAGAAGGAAAAACAATTTCTTTCAATTTTGGACATACTGGAGAGAACACATCAAGTCCATAGCAAAAATTGGAACAGGAAACCTCTTCAAGATAAAGCTGCCCCTGCCGTTTTCAGTGGAGACTAGCCATCCACTGTTTATAAAATCCATTATAATAAGATGTACCCTGCTGTAAAAAACCTGTATATCCAAAAAGGAGGCAATCATATGCCATTCCAAAAGCCCAGTGTGTTCAATTACCTTAAAGAGTCTTGCCTTTGTGCAAGCTCCAACGTCAAGAGTAATACCCTTTCTAATGTGTTCGCAATCCCTCCTTGAATAGCAGCGGTGAATCTAGCAACATACTAGCTTGAGAATGGAGAGCGCTTAAAGAAAGCTCTATCTAAACAGCTTTGAATGGTAATATCAATATGGAGAGTGGATTTTGGAATCCTGGTTGGTTTCCGGCAGCTGCTTTCAGTAAGAGCTCTGGTGTTTTAAAATACTGGCCTCCCTCATGTATGTAAATGGAGATGGGCAAAATATTAGCAACACCATTTAAAAATTATGAAATCTAAAGCTCTTGGGAAAAGCCGCTAAAAGTAAGCGATAGACTTATTTTCCCTCTCTCACTGGAGGAGTATGCCTTTCTGTTTCTTTTCTTGTGTCTCACTTTGGAGAGATAGATCAGTAAATAGTGGAAATCAATTATCCTCTTTTTTCTTTTTTATAACTGGTACTTACTTAGTCTTTCTTTTGATCCATCATTGAGATAGAAGTAACAGAAGAGAGACTAACAAAGAGCGTTTTATTTTTGTTTGACTGATCCGTGAGCTGAAAGTATTGTGTATTAGAATATAACTTAATACCTGTTAAAGGGTGTAAGTGGGTTGTTGTTGTTTTAGTTGGAATAGGGCTTATGTTGTTGAAATAACTGCATCAAAACATAGCCCAGGAATTGTGTATGACTAGCTGAATCTGTTACCAGTAGGCTATGTCATGGTTTCCATTCGCTACATTGCCTCCTTGATTTAGACTCTCACACTGCTGTGCTATCCATTCACCTACTAGGGAGAGAGTAAGGGAGGATCAACTAGGATTGTAGTGGGGGTATCATAAAAGACGGATTACAGACTGAGCCAACGGGGCCGGAGCCAAGGGGCTTCTCACAGAGGGCCCCCTCAGACCTCAGAGGGTTATCCTTGTACAGAGGCCTTTAAATGTACCACAATGCAAAACAAGGTCAAAGTGATATCTGTCTTCTCTGGAGAATAAGTTCCTTTTGTTGTATCAACTTTTCAAAATCACTTGGGTTATTAGCAGCACGATGACTTCAACTGTTTAGATACAAGTATGTGTTGTTGTGCAAGTATGAAAAAGGCCAGATAGTGGAGACACAAAGTCCTCCTCCCTGCTTATGCTGTCCTTGACTATCAATGGAGGAAGGAAAGGACTGGAAGGAAGGTGAAGAGTAGGGGAGTAATTGAAGAAGGGAAACCGACACTGGAAACAGGACTACATTGAAAGTTTAAGGGAGGAAATCACAGGGGAACAAAGGACAGAAGGAAAGAGGAAGAGCTTGACATTAAGAGAGGCATGTGGAGATGGAGAAAGAATATGTACACCTGTTAAGGCCACTTAAACAAACCCTCTCTAAACCTGCCTGGTGTTCTGTCAGATCCTTTTCTAATGTGCAAACAGAGGTATCAGCGTTGTGCTGACTGAGCAACCAGGAGATCAGCTTGATCTGAAGTAAGAGCTCTGAGAAGCTGCTCAATGGAGCCAAATATACTCTTGATCTGGACTGTAAATCTGCCAAGAACTTAGATGGTGAGAATTCCTCTTAAGAAATTGAAGCTCAGTATTAGCACTATGGTGTCTTTCATCTTTATGTTTAATTCATGAGTGGAGGTATTAGGAATTCTGCAATATCATATCTCATTTGACATTAGGATATTATGTTTGGCATCTGGTGTTCTGTTTAGCAACTCAGATCCAGGCTGATGACCCTGTCAACATGATGACAACAAACTAATATACAAAAAGTAAAAAACCTGCAATTACTACATTCAATATTAGCAATTCAGATCTGCTTTAGTGCTTTGTGATATAAGTCACCGACTGTTGAAAGCTGATACTCCTTGATGCCTTCCCTTTCCATCTAGTGTAATCATTAGCTCAATACCTAAATGCTAAGTCATGGGACAAACATAAAACTTTCAGTGATACTGCTGGTCAAACACTGATGCCTGCAGGCAGCAAGTATAACCCGGCCATCTTTGGGGACATCATGCCATGATGTCATTCCCTTTCTACCTTTCTCATGTTTCAGTGACAGTTGTTTGTTTACCTCTTAAAGGAACTCTTACTTCATCATATGAATAGCATTTTACAAGCACAGTCCATTTGCAGCTTATCTCCTCTACAACGGTTGGTGGAATGTGACTATTAAAACGCCATCTGGGACTGCTCCCAAACACACTTCTCACTTTTACAACTGCATATGAGTGGAACTGTTGAAATGAGCACCTGGAGATGACATGTTAAAAATACAAACATACAGAAACACACTTACGCCAACACCAGGAGTCACATCATCTTTCTATTTTTAGGTACAGTCTGTCATTGGGACTGAGCAGTGATTAAAGCATACCACTGGGTGCTAAGCACGGCCTCGGTGGCCTCCCTGTGAAATGATAGCCTGCTAGCTTGACAGCTAACAGACATGGACACTCTGTGAACCACCTGATCCCCCTCTAAACTGACTGACCTGACTGAGACCCCGACAAGCAGCTGATGTCTGATACTAATGAAGGACACTCTGAAACAGACAAAAAAGATCTGAAATCCTGTCCCAATAGTGGCATGGATTCTTCTACTTTTAATGACCATCAATCGAGATTGGGACTGACGTGCAAGTGACAATCTCTGGTCGGCACCTTAACTCCTAGGCTGCCAAGGCTCTCTGTCGGCCAGTAAATGTGTTGACCACAGCTGTCTAGTACTTGAACTTAAACTATTTGCTAAATGGGTTTACAATGTAACATTTCAGCCTGACTGAAACTGGGTTTTTGGTGCAATTTCTTTTTTTATAAAGCTCTTTTGGATTTGTCTGTGACCACTGCATGTAAATAGCAATGCATTATACAGTTGAAAAATAAACATAAGTTTTATCCTTGGATAAAGTAGCAGCAACACTGTTTCTAAATTATCTTAAGTATATATATGTGTCCTTTTCTATGTTTTAAATTCTTGCTGCATATCAGAGAGGCATGTATATTTTCAAAAAGGTTAAAATTGCGTGTATGGGTCTTCTAATTTATCCTAAGAGGGAGGTGGTTTTTCAGCTGCTTCCTGATGCAATAATCTCTTTGAGAGAGCTCATGTATTCTTCATACTGCACGTTGAACTATCCCACTGTGCAGAAAACAATGCATGAGAAAGATCTGCGTTCCCTTTTCTTAGGCTGCAGACGATTCTTTGAAGTTCAGGGATCTGTCAGACTCAGCTTCAGTTTGGTATGCCCCCCCAACCCCCCCCAACACTACCACCCATGTGACTGCATTTCCATCCAACTTATCCGAGTCTTACATCATCTTTTCTAAGCAATTTCTGCCTCAAACTGTCTCTCAGTAAATCCATGATTTTAGACCTGGGAGTAGAGCTAACATGTCAGGACATAAATACAACATGTCTGCATGTGAACAACTGTTGAATGTATGTACAGTATGTCATGTGCATGATTCGGCTACAGGTGGCCAGTGGCTCTGAGCCAGGCAGCTTCCACTCTGCACGACTGAAGGGAAGGCAGGTGACCTTGCAGCCTGTGAAGTCTGCAGCGGGAAGACTTCACAGAGCATAACCTGGTCACATCGGCTGATAAAGGGGGGAGAGATAGACAGAAATGGAAAGAGAGGGAGAAAGAGGGGATGAGGGGTAGACAACAGCTGCTGCTCTGTAGATTCAAACTGAAAGCAGCTCTCAGCTTTGAAATGTGTTTTCGCATGCAAGTGGAGTTAGTGATTGGCTGAAAAGCCTACACTGTGGGCTGAGGCAATTTAAAACTCTCTCCCTAGAGGACTTAAATGTGACATTTTCAGGCTCACACCAATTTTCATAAATAAAAAAAAAAGGCTTTTGTTGTGTAGGCAAATTCCATAAGAATATTACCCTGAAATGGATTGCCTTCCTGGGCTCCATGTACCATAAAACATTTTAATGTAGGTAGGTACACTGCAGTAAAAAGAGTTACGCAGCAAATGGCATAACTCCTGACTGCTTGAATAGGTTCTGAAAAAAGGGTAGAGTTTAACACACTGCCAGGTATCAGAGTGTGCCAACACTACTCAACTCAAGGCTATTAATGATGTGATGTAATCCAAAGATGATCATAACATGTTTAAACAAGGGAGAGACAGGGAATGAGACAGGGAAGTGTGTGTGTGTGTGTGTGTGTGTGTGTGTGTGTGTAGTCAAAGCTTAGCGTAATGTATAGAGAGCAGTCTGCAGGTGCAACCAGTGGGAGGTGAGTTTACAGACACTGAACAAACCTCCTGCAGAGATTTTTGTTTGAGTGTTATGAGAGAGACAAAGACACAGAAGAGTGTGTGTGTGTGTGTGTGTGTGTGTGTGTGTGTGTGTGTGTGTGTGTGTGTGTGTGTGTGTGTGTGTGTGTGTGTGTGTGTGTGTGTGTGTGTGTGTGTGTGTGTGTGTGTGTGTGTGTGTGTGTGTGTGTGTGTGTGTGTGTGTGTGTGTGTTAAAGAGAAAGTTACTCACTCCATCATAGATGTGGGTATGGAGCAGCAGTCCTGTATGGCAGTGAGTGGCGAGGTGAGGTGGGCGGTGTACGAGGCCTCTACCACCTGTTTGTTCCGGTTCACCACGTCCAGGTAGCGGTTAAACTTTTCACGGATCTTTTTGGCCAACTGCACACAAAAAAAACACAAAAAAACAGACAAATTATTAAAAAGACAGTTATAAGAGGTGACAGCTAAATGTACCTCTTAAGCTCTTAAAGTCATAAGTACCTAAGTAAACCAACCGTTCAACAAAATATCCCTTTTAAAGTAGTTAAAAGATTACAACCATCACATTTAGCATTCACACAAGTATGCACATGTAGATCCAGTAGTAATAACAGGGATAAACAATAATTAAAAGCTAATTTGTGGTTAGAAGTGTGGTTTGTTTAGCTGTGGTTGCAAGTTGTTGCACAATAATGACCCTGAGGACACAAGAAGACAGGAATCAGACACTGCCTTCCTCCTGTGAATTAGGAGTTAAATATTGCAGTGAAAAGCGGGATCGTTCAGATAGTGCCTTAAAAAAAGAATTCCCCAAGACTTCTGCAAAGTCTTTTTAAGTATCAGAGTTTGTTTTGTTGGGTATTGAAAAAAAAAAATAGATTGTGTTGCATTGTTTATGTTATTGAATAATAAACACAATCCAAAAAATTGTTAGAAACAATAAATGCATTTATCAAAGTTGAAGTACTGCAGTGTCAGCGAACACTTGCATATGGACATATAAAACAGATGTTCACATAAACACCCCAGGTCAGGACACTCCAATTGAGAGAATTTCTATAATTTATCCTTTCATTTCCAGTGTTACCTTAAGTCGGTTATATGCATATAAATACAGATGAATAAACTGACCTCGATCAACTCTATTTGTTTGTATTCTTTCTTTACTGTAACTTATTCACTTCTTACTCATTCAATATGCTTATATTTTTCAATCTCAATGTTATACATTTGCTACTTGCTTCTGAAGTGTATCTCCTCTTTATCTTTTGTCTGCTTTGTACTTCAGAATCCTTCCTCTCACATTGACGTCTGCTTTTTTTTGGGATAAGTATAAAAAGCTACCTCTAAATGTATCCCACTAAGTAACAATACCATGATGGCTCTAAAGGAAAAGCCATAAATTGTACATACAAGGCACACAGCACTGTACAGAAAAGGTTACACTGCAAAACAAACCTAACTTGATTGTATTCATGGTTATAGCTTAAAAACACACTTAAAAGAAAACTGAGACTGACATGTGTTTGAACACACACTCAGTCAGTCCTCAACATCCATGCAAACACATGTACACAAACAAGTTCATCAAAGATGCCCAGCACTCAGGCCGCACTAAGTGTGAAATCCATCACTGTTAAAAGTCAAGCAGAAAGATGGATGCGTGAGAATAAAAACATTTCTTTTTTGTAGTAACCTTGCAATCCACATTTAAAATACACTATCAACGATTTGACTTAGTCCTTAAAAAAACACTCTCCTTTTCAAACAGAAAATGTGTGTAATTTACCTTTTATAAGCATGAAAACAAGGAGACAGGAAGGAGGGAATAGTGGTTCTAGACAAAGGCAAAACGGCTAATTTAGTCCGTGTTTACTGGGGCCCTAATGAAAGCCCCTGTACAGGCATACATTATGCTTTGTCTTTCTTCCTCTGAAAGACAGGGTTCTGGTTGAGCAAACATCTCACAGGGCTCTTTTTGATATGGGGTTCCAGCTCCTTTGGGGGAAATAATGACCAGCTCTAGTCGCCTCCTGGGGGACATGAATAACCAGCGCACCGCCTCTTCACACCAAGGTTCCTGTTCTTTCTTTATTTTGCCATGAAAGGATTTGTGAGCAACACATGCATGTAATCTGTTACAGATTGTTCACTTCCTTTGAAAGCTTTAACATGTTCTATTCCTTTACTAAAGATATTTTAAACTACTAATCACTAGTATGAAGAAGTGACTTTGGGATTAGGCAGGCTACCCTGTCTTTACATTGTATTGTATTTTTTAGCAACTTTGAGTGATTTGGAGAAGGTTTGGTACATAATGAAAACATAGAAATATTATTAATTAAAGGTGGGGTAGGTAAGTTTGAGAAACCGGCTCGAGATACACTTTTTGTTATATTCCATGGAATGCTCTTAACATCCCGATAGCAATGAATATCTTAAGTGCTTTGACAAAAAATCCATAAAAAAAATGTCATCTGTGGAAGCCGTACTGCCGTAGCGCTGTAAAAAGCACGACCAAATAACTGGATGGCCGACCTGCCTGTCAGCCTTCCATCTGTGCACAAACTTATCTCGTGCCCTCATTGGTCATGTGCGCGTTCGTGTGTGTTGGAGGAGGGGCTCTGTAAGGAAGTGGCAGATTTTTTCCGGCTGTGTATTTTCAAATTCTAGCGCACTCAAGCTGGTTTCTCCAAAATTACCTACCCCACCTTTAAGGTTTTAAAAAATGTAGTCCTATTTTTGAATGACTGAATGTTTTGTTTTGGCATAAACCCCTGGTTTTCTTTTTACATTTCACATTTAAATTGAATTATGTGGGGTCCACCTACTTCTAGAGAACTCAAGAATGATTAAACGGTGCACCCTGAGCTGAATTTCGAGAATTGTCAGAATACAATAAATGTGAAAGCGTTCTTAATTTGATTGTTCAGTTTGTTTGAAAGGTTTACATTAGGAGGGATGTGTGCATTGATTGCAAAAGTCATGCAAAAAAAGTTAAAATGACTTCAAGAAAAATGGCAGTGCTCTGAATTCTTTCCTAAGCCATTGTAAGTTACCTTCTCAGCCTTGTTGGATACAGAGAAATGCTTATTTCCACAGTAACTGGAGCCCCTTTGTTCACATCCCATAATTCCAAAAGGCTGCGATTCAAGCCAGGAAAAAGGAAATGTACCGCGACCCACTGACCGCTTGTACACCTAATCAGCCGGCCAGTATTCTTATTACGGGTTTAACAGGGCCTAAGGCACAGCCCACAATTACTACCACACACACACACACACACACACACACACACACACACACACACACACACACACACACACACACACACACACACACACACACACACACACACACACACACACACACACACACACACACACCACACACACACACACACACACACACACACACACACACACACACACACACACACACACACAACACACACACACACACACACACACACACACACACACACACACACACACACACACACACACACACACACACACACACACACACACACACACACACACACACACACACACACACACACACTTAAATGCACACACACACACACACTTAAATGCACACACACACACACACAGTTAAATGCACACACGTGGTTCTCCCCCACTCACAGTAATATCCGTGCATGGCAATTAGCTGCAGTGAATTTTGCATTAAAAGGGAGAAAATAGGCCAGTGTTCTGCTGGGGAGTGTTTCCATAGCTGGGGGGGAGAGAGGGAGACAGAGGGAGAAAGTAACACCCCACTTTAACAGAGTGACTTAAGAGAAACCAGAAACTCTGAGCTGTGCAAGTTGAAGCTTATGTTACAGTCTGCCACGGTGCAGCCAAAGCAAACCTGCGCTCTGCAGATTAACCACACTCTTCCAAAACACAGGTTCCTCTCTCCGACCCTTCTGACCAGCTTTCAGGGTGAACAGCACCCAGTGGGGTTGGTGCAGCCGCAGAGCTGGAGTGAATGGAGCAGGTGCACCCTGACGTCTTGTGTTGGGAGTTTTGAGGTTTGCCAGACGGCCTTCCACCACAGTAACTGGCAGTGGTGTTTACGGCAAGACAAGTGCTTTACTTTCAGTAATGGTTTATGGGATGAGTGTTACAGGAAGAGGCACTAGATTATGCACTAGCAAAATTAAGAAACTGTACAGGATCATCCATTCATTTTGAATAAGTCCATTAGTCTGCTTCCGCAAATAGGTTTACAAAGCTTCATTATAACAGTTTTACTGTCAGAAAAGTTTGATAAACCTCCACACTGCTGACTTTCTTCACTTCAGTGATGCCGATGCAAGTACTTTGCATGATATACCAATGAATGAATACATTTGCCAGTTTCTAAAATGATGTATTACCGGACGCTCCTATTTTGTATTTTGTGGAACAAACTACAAAAGGTTAAATTATAACAGCTAAATACGACAAACTGTGTATGCGATATCAGGCTAATGCTGAGGATTTGTTTTGAGCAGACAAAAAATTATATACATGTGGTCTCTTATGCCTATAACAGATATCCTAAAAGCAAGAGTAAATGTAGTTAAGAGATAAAAGGGTGAACACCACATGTAGCAGTGTAGACCTGACAACCAAAAGCAGGAAACACTCAAAATCCCATTCCTCACTTGAATGAAACAATTTGTGGTTGTCCTTTTCCTGCCGTTTCCTAAATGTCACCTTGTGAAGACTACATCTACCCTGAGTTGCCGTAACAATGAAGCAGTTTAAGGAGCTGACACTGTAAAGCACTCAAAATCCACTCCGGACTAAAACCACCAGACTCAGGGACAGTTTCATCCCACAGGCAATAAGACTGTCAAACACCTGAACTGTTGAAACAACATCCACAATATTCATCTGGCTGCTACTTAAAAAATATTTATCTATTTACCTAATATATCATATTTGCATATAGACTCTTATTGCACTATTTCACCATTTCACCTTTTTAAACTATTTTTCTTCTTGTATTTACTATTTACTATTTACTTGCACTATATGTTTCTGTTTATCTGTGTTTTGTGTTGCACTGTTGGAGAAGCCTGTGAAACAAGATTTTCATCGACATAACTACACTGTAGCTATGTTCGTTTCACAAATAAAGAACCTTGAACCTTGAATCCCAGCACACATTTACTGCCTAACATGGGTAACCAACATTTGTTGAAATGGGTCTTTTCAGCATTAAGTGTGTCCCTAAAATGTGTTATTAAGTTACTACTTACTCTTGGCTATTTGTTATGTAATGCCCCTACAATTCCTTTCCAATGGTTTGAGATTATATATATTTTAATATCATATTACTAGGTCAATCCCAAGGCAAGCTCAGTATTTGGTTCCAATCAAGGATATATTTTTTTATGGATTGCATCTGCTATGTAAAGCCTGATCTACAGTATATTCAATTATTTTGGTAATTCATAGCCCTCTATTCTATAACTCTGTTAAGAGAACCTTATGCTTAGAAAGAGCATTGCATGGGAATGATGGACCAGCATGAAAACATTAGAAGCCTGCACTCTTTATAATATTCACTCTAACAGCAGATCTCACCGAGTATACCAATAGACTTATAGAATAGACAGGAAACCACTCAATGACAGAGTGATGGAGAGGGAGGCATCATAACATTAACCATGGACAGATGTCTGCATGTCGCTCGGAATAATGCATTTCTAGATAAGAAACCCATATTAGGGGCCAGTGCCTCCTCTCTGGAGCTCCTTGCCCTCTCTCCCTCCTCTGCAGACCCACTCCTAATTGGGCTTCACTTTGGCTCATGGATGTGCCCAGAGAGAACCCGCAAGAAAACTAAGCCAGGGCTGTCATCTGAATGAGTTGGCGTCTGACACAGAGGGGTTGCAGCCAGAATGCATGGACCCCATGAGCTGTTAAACTATTCCAACATACACCAAAACAATGTGTAGTTAGTTCAAAACTCAAGACTCAGTATTGTAGCTGAAGTTTCTGTGAAAGGAAATGCTTCTAGACCACAATCAGCATGTGCAAAAAACGTATGTGAGCAGCGGTGAGCGTCTGTTGTGCTAGTTTTTGCAATGTTTGCAGCACAGTTGGCTGGCTGGCTGTGGTTGGCCTTGCTAGGGAAATCACTCGGATTGGCTGTGACAAAATGAGAAACTGAAGCACAGTGAAAAATCTAAAAGTCCACACACACAAAGGCTAATAAGGCCAAGTGGTGAGCCATTGAGAAAGGTCAGTAAACGCTGCTTTAAAAAAAAATGTATGAAACATTTTTGCAAATAGGGACCATGCAACAGTCTGCCCTCATCTGAGCTTTTTTCTTTGAGTCAGTTACTGTGGCTAGGACTTGAGAGACTGGACAACACTTTATAATTAGGAAGACCCTTGGGTTTGTATGAAAACTATGTTTGTGCTAGCTAGCAAGAACCATCTACGTCTCTATTGTGAAGAACAAAGATCAAGGCCTTAAAGCCAGATTGAAGCTGCCTCTGGAACAGCAAGTAGCTGCAAGGTGAGATATATTATACATTTCACACACATGCACCAACGTGAAAGGATATGCTAATGCTCACACAGTCACAGAGGAAATGCAAACAAACATCCAGCTGTCTGTTCTTGCTGGTGGCTGTTTACTGTCACTCCTCCAAGATTCCTGACGCGCGCACACGCACACACACACACACACACACACACACACACACACACACACACACACACACACACACACACACACACACACACACACACACACACACACACACACACACACACACACACACACACACACACACACACACACACCACACACACACACACACACACACACACACACACACACACACACACACACACACACACACACACACACACACACACACACACACACACACACACACACACACACACACACACACACACACACACACACACACACACACACACACACACACACACACGTCGGCCAACAGAAATTCTGAGCATTGTTTTTCCAATCTGGAACAAAAAATCTAAAATGAATTTTGACTTGTGGATTGAAGGTCATCAAAAAAGTTCCCATTATCTCTTTAAAGGCTTCTTATTCTGTTTCTCTGCAGCTCTGCACTCATATTGGGAGCAGAGGGAGGGAGAAATACAGCACCGAGACAAGTAGAATAACAGACAGAGAACTTCAAAGCCAATGAGACATCAGCCGCAGAATTTTAATAAACCCCATTTTTACTTACTGATGGCGAGTGTATGTGTGAGTGTGAGTGTTTTGGTTCATTGCTGCTGAAGATCACAAACAGACACCATCCATGGTACATGCATGCACAAACAGTAGTACACACAAACATACACAGACACACAGAGGAGAGGGAAAGCCTTTGTATCTCACCTGCTGCACTTCCGTCTCTCCGTTTGAAGTCTTCTCAGTGTACACAAACGAGTTGAAAATCCTCTGTAGGGAGATGGAGAGAGAGAAGAAGAGACGCTGAGGTTAGATAAGGAGGAATGCAGAAGATCTGGCTCAATAATGGGAAACCATCTCCTGAGGAAGAATATTGGCAGGGTTTCTTTATAGTGATATATTTTTCTACCAGGTGTTGCTGAGCAGAAACCCTTTGTTATTAACACTCAAGGAATACATCCGAAAGTATTTTCCCTGTTGGAATTGACAAACATGTGTAAAGGCTAACAATATGTTCAAGCACTCCCGGCTCTTTATGTTCGGTGGCATGACTGCGGTTTCAAAGAATAAAGAATCCAGTCAGACCAGGAGTGTTTGTGGCTGCGTGACATTTATGCCAATTAATCAGACCGGCTATAATGAAGCTGCCGCCAGGAATTTGTATTACATTTGGGTGCAGACCAAAATGTGTCAAGATTCATGATTATCACAAGGCTTCAGATTCTTTCATTTTTGTTAACCTGTATTCTCTATTTTGATGGGGCTTTATTTAAGGCCATCACTGTAAAGCAACTACGTGACATACACACATGTATATGATACACTGTTGTGTAACCAACCCTTTGCCTATCACACCTGATCCATTTCTTCTAGGTTAATGTGATCTGGCACAGATAAAGTTATTTTGACAAGTAAATGATGGATTTACCCTTGATTGCACTAATTGCATTTACGTGTGCCTTGTTATACAATGGTTTAACATGGCACTACATGACGTCAAAGGCAACTTGATTAAAGGGACGTTTTTCATGCGGTAGGCTAAATACCTTCAGGAATCTGCAACAAGTCGAGCTGGTTTTACTAAACTAGCACCGTTATTCAATGGAGGAAATTCATTATAACTTGCTTCATAAACTCTGCCTAATGTAAATGTGCAAAAACGAGCATTGATGATAAACCTGGATTTCTGCCAAAACAAGCAACATATAGACGCAGACAGAAGGGTTCTGTCATTTGCATCAATTTCTAGGACTGGAGGAAAATGCGTCACCTGTCTGAATGTTGAGTACCTAATCACAAAGTAATGTAACATTTCTATATTCAACTTCCAGACAGAAACATTTTAATAGTCCCTGACTATATTGTAAAGTGAATAGGAAGTGGAGTGCTACATTAGGGCATGGAGAAAATGAGTCCTGGTGTGACCTCAGCCATTACACACACAAAGAGAGCTCCAGAAACACATTTCAAGAGCTGCCTGAATAACACACACACAGCTTGTTTCAGATAGTCCCCTGAGTCCCATCAGCTAAACATTTTCCCTCTTTCTTTTACTCCCTGACTCCCTTTCCAAACACAGCAAGCGGTACTGTGTGGCAGCTACCAACAGAGTAAAACTAATGTTTGTGTTCAGGCAGCAGGTAGGCAGATGTTTCACTGTAAGTCGCCCCACTGCTCACAAAGCCTTCAATTGCGTAGTTCCACACAGCCACTATTTCCTGTCCACACCTTTTGTTAGACACATTCCACAGGACACCAATATATTCCCAGAATGCATCCATACAACCTGGAGGTGATTTACTACACACTGTTATTGACTAGCCATTGGTACCTTCTAACAGATCTACATTTCAGCAGTACAAAACATAGTTTCTCTGTTTCATACAGCTTAAGGGCAAGGTTGGAAGTTCCTTCAAGATATGTAAGCCTCCTTCACAGAACCTAATTCATACAAGGCTTCTTAATAAAATAAATACCTTACTATTTTTGCAAAGAAATCAAGCTTAATACCACCATATAGAAAGTATAGCCATTACTACATCTTATTTAAAACATCAGCCAACAATGACACAAAAAAAGTTGGGATTTATATTTTCCAGAATACCAGCCACAGAGATCATGAAGTTACTATAAGGAAAAAAGAACCAGCACAGATTTAAGAAGCTTAAACCAGACCATGTTTACAATTTTTGCTTAGAAATGTAGTCAAAAAAGTTGCCTCTCAAGCAAAACCACACAGAGAAACAAAGATGCAAATACATACATGCTGCAATGCAAAATCTTCGTAATGCCCTCATCTGGGCCATAATTAGACTATTCACAGATTAGGAATCAAATGTAATTTGGGAAAATGTAATTATGTCTAATGTGGCCTATAAACAAACACAGAGCTAATAGTTTTAATCCTGATCGTCTGAATGGAGTCAGCAGTTGTTTGGGAACATATTCCTTTCATTTAACAGAAGCATGAGACTCACTGAGAAGTGCTATTCTGACAGTGTATTGACACAGACACACACAAACACAAACACATAGCTACATATTTTACTTCCAAGTCATTAAAAAAGTGCAAAACCAAGCCCAGCAGTATAGTGTTCCACCCCCTTTTTAGCAGAAAAAAGAAGGTCCAAAGCTGTAGAGCCGTCAAATAAACACGGACAAACACACACAAACAGAGCTGCCACTGCTTAGCAGGAGTCATGTGCTCTCAAAACACTAAGAAAAATGTCGAAAATGGGGAGGGAGATAGGCTCTGGAATGGAAAAAGACACTTTGTTTCCATTTAGCCAGCGATTATGAAAATGGCGAACAAACCCAGACGAGAGAGAAAACTCCTGTTGTTGATTAGCCACAGGTTAGCTGTCTTTCCCCCAGTGCCTCGAGTGTTTGTTGTTGGAGCTGCTTTGCGGTTTTCACAGCTATGGAGCAGCCGGGGAGGAATGCTCAGCTCTGAAACCCGAGAGGCCTGAGGCTGCCTGGGCCACCCTGAGCCCGTGGCCTCCCCTGACCCATAATCAAACACCCAAATGTTCACAGACACATTCACACCAGAAGAGAGATACACAGAGACAACCGTACGGCATCAGGGGTACACACCTGGTAGCTAGCAACCTCCAGATAGTGCTTGGCAGAACAGACAAAATAAAGTCTTACTATTGGTGTAATACTTCATGTTTTCAAATAATCAACAGGTAATGTAGCAGGATGTGCTGCAATAGCAGGGAAACATACTGAAGTCTAGTAATCATGGAAGTAAGCAATACTGAATTATAAATAAATAAAATCAGCTTTGCTTGTGTTTTGTGAGGGAGGAAATACAGTCAACGTGTTGGTTAGACCTCAAGGATACACACAATGCCTTTTGGTGACTCACTCAATGTAAACTAAACTATTGTTTATGTACAATAAATCTCCACAGGGCCCCTTTAAAATAAAATATTTAACTGGACCAAAATCCAAGCAGCTTTCTCAACATTAAGCTCACCAGAAATGCATTCAAACTGCTCAAAGTCCATTGATCAAAGAGCAACAGCCCTTGTCTCATTAGGCCACTTTTTAAATCCATCCACCTTGAGGTTAATCCTGAGCACAGGCGAGTTCACGTGAATGACTGAACCTCAGTCAAAGCTCAAACTCCGATAAATACCAGAACCTGTGTTTTGTTCTGTTCTCTGTCCTCGTATATTTGTTATAATAACACAGTAGTATTAGTTGTAGCAGTGGAATTTGGTTGCAAAAGAACTGACTTATCGTTTGATCCCTTCCAAAGATTATAACTTAACTTGGTACCCTCTCAATTAAAGTAAAATAGGAGGTTTAAGATTGAGCAGAATTACATAACCCATTGCTGTTTCGGGTCCCACTTAAAAAACAAACCTTAGAATTTAGTTTCAGTTTGTTGGCACTCTGTTGTATCAGCTACAGCATGGGAACCCTCCATATACTATATACAGCATCCATTTAATTGGGCCTGCCCCTCCAGCTCTTCTGCAAGGCTCTCCTAGGAGATTCTATAAACTACCCCAAGAGGCTCTTCTCCTTTTAAAAGAGACTCTTCTGTTCTGAGTGAGGCAGAGAATAAAATCCAGGCACATGACTGACAATCCCAGACTAAAGACGAAGAGACTTCAAGAGCCACTTGTGAATGTTTTTAGGGGAAGGGAATGGAGAAACAGGCACAGAGATACGGGGTAACAGAGAGGAAGAGCAGGGGAAATGGAGCAGACTGTGGATAGGCAATGGCAAGAGAGAGCAAAGGGGAGGAAAGAAAAGCAAAAAGAGAGGAACTGCCTTGGTAGCGTTGGGAACACACCTATTGGCACATCCCCCATCTTCAAAGAGCAGAGAGGAGCCGTCAGCCACACTCATTTGGAATTGGACTAGACGGCATGTACACACGAAAACATACACACAACCACACACACCCAATTCATCCTGGCTTTAGGGCTTGTTGATTATTGGTACACGGTTTATCTGCGAACACACTGGAGGGCAGAAAACAGCAGCATGGTCACACCTCAAATGTGTGTGAGCAAGTCAAAGTGACTGTGCCGATGTGGCTGTGAATGCTGGCTACGCGCAGACCCAGTGCATGCATGTGAAGCTCATCGACGCCTTATCCGTCTCTACAGGCTTCTCATTGAAGGAAACGTGTGTGAACTTCTCGCACACGTTTCACATTCACATTTCACATTTGGCTGCAGTGTGGATGTTTTGGAGCCTGAGAGATTGGTTTCTATACAACTGACAGATAAAAGCATAAAGCCCAAGGGAGAGTAACTGCTGCTTCCTCCATGCTGCTGGTATATAGCTCGGCCTCCCTCCTTCCTTCAGTGCTTTATCCCCCTTGGCTTTTCCTCCCTCCCTCCCTTCCTCCATCCCTGCCCCCTGCCAACTCTCCGCTCATTGCACTACAAAGAGCTGGAGCCGGGGACGCGGCAACAGAGCTTCGCCTCTGATGTGCGTCTGTGTTGTGTTTTTTTTTAACTTTTTCCTAGACCTATTGCCATGTCTGCATCCCCAACCGTGCCCTTCCATCTTTTTTTCTGAACACTACAAAGCAGAGTCAGGGAGCAGGCACCTGGGACTGGAAAAGATGGAGAGAGATTGTATTTTTGCAATACAACAAGAGAAGTCTGAAAATAATTGCACCTGCTGTTTACAGCTCCATTACACAGAGCAGAACAGAAGAAGAACATTTTGTAATAATCTATTTTTCTACAGGGATGAACGTGGTGAAGTAACCAAACCTTAGAAAAGATTTTTAAAAGGATTCACTGAGCTTCCTGTCAATTATTACTGCGCACAACACAACCTACGATCAATTAGGAACCAGATAATATGCTAGTCTGGCTTTGGTGTATCTTTCCACTGAGCCAAACAAATATTTTTCTAAGCTAAAGTCAAGGCAGTAAGAACATACCTGATAAAAGCATGGCTTTGCATTATTTTTATTGAAGAATTGTTTGGTTACAGATTATGAAAAGAAAGCAGTTTCTTAGAGGGTAAAATTAATGTAATCTTAATAGTGTGAGATGTTGCTTCATTCTCTGGATCCAACTTTATTGTATTGACTCCGTATCTCTCATCAGTGTTGTTGCCAAATCCATGGCTAACCATGGGATGATGAAAATGTTGTGCCAGGATTGTATTTGGCCAAAATAACTGCAATTTACAATATAATCCTGCCAATTACCAAAAGATTTTGGAATCACGTCGCCTTCCATGTTGTTATGAAATAGATATTCCAACATCCTTTCCAGTGAAGAACAAAAGTCAAACGATTTAGGTTATATGGCCATTTTAGTGTAAATTGGAAGTAAAGTAAATGGGTAACTTCAGATTTTGGGGATATATAAAGAGTATCAATATCTTGTATCAAATAAATAAAAATAAAAACATATTAAAGCTTGTTGAATGGACAACTTATGCCAAGAAAATCCTGCACTTGGACAATGCCGCAATGAAAAAATAAAAAAGGAGGGGTTAAATATGAGGAGACATGGTTAATGTGGATCTCTACATGTCTAGATCATGGCCATAGAGAAACCAAACCCTTGCTAATTAAGTGCATCTCTATTTCAATCCAGTGGAGCAGGTTTGTTAATTAAATGACCGACCGTCAGTGTCAGCCAACTGCTAGCTGCTGCATTTAGAGGGGGTCAATTTAATTCACTTGAATCAGACTAATGGCTCATTTCCACTACACGGCCTCACTCGGCCTCACTCGGTATGGCTAGGCCTCGTTAGGACTGGCTCACTTTATGGCGCATTTCCATTACACTTTAGGAACTGGGGTAGTATCTATAGTAACGCAGTGTAGGCGGAGCCGTGACGTCATCTTCAATGAGAACCCCAGAAAAACAACACAGCCGTTAGCTGTTAGCACTCGGAGCTCACAGCTCCTCATATCTGTTCAGAAACTAGACAAAAGTTAACAAACCACAGACTGCCTGTGTCATGGCGAATACATTCGCTGGTTTATTTATGTCTGTATAGGCCGTTGTTGTGAGTGTGGACGGTCGGAGCATATACAATGTTAGCTTAGCCAATCTCCATTCAGAAAACACGCATTTTAAAAGGTTTTTTGCCTGCCGTCTGTCTGCAGACTTGTCAAAGCATTAATTCATGGTTTTTACTAACCGGTATCAGTATGTCGTTACTTCGGCATCATTTTGAAACGTGTATTACAATTAAATCACGGTCAAATATGTTCATCTTGTTGTAGTTGTAGCCCCCTTCCCAGCGATTCTCTCTCTAGTTTAGCATACTCAGCCCGACTCAGCCTGGTTGTTCCTGGCCCTAGAACCACGATTTTATGGGGCCAGAAAAACTGTGAATTAGGACCCGCTAGCCGGTACTAGGCCAAGTGGAAACGCAACCAAAAACGGGCCCCGCACGGCTCGGCACACTTAAAGCGAGCTCCGCGCTGCAGTGGAAACGCGCCATAAAGGACAACCCCAGGCAACGGCTCGAAAGCCCCGGCCCACAGACTGAGTTAGTGCGGAGAGTTTGCAGCCAGCAACTCAAAGGCTTGATCTACTGCGCTCCATTTTAAATCTTCTATACTGTGTATTTGTGTGCTTATAGACCTTGATGTGCACATGAAGAATAGGAAGGATGGCTGCCACATGCAGAAATGATTCCAAGTTTTTATATCTTCATAAAAACGTGGTTGTCACGGTAATGTGACCTTAAGCTGTAATGGATAAAACAGCTCCACGTTTTTTTTCTCTAAATCCCAGGCCGCACTGCTTTACAGAAGCACTGAAAGGCCATGTGTACCCCACTTTCATACCGATATGTTGAACTACTACTTTTCTGATTTCAGTATGAGTAACACTGAATATAAAGACAGTAACATTATTGGATCTTCTGTAAGTAATGACACTATCTGATGAAGTAACATGATATTATGTTGTACCAACATTTATATGCTTTCTATTCTATCAATGGGCACAATTTCTTTTTTGAAAAAGTTACAAAGATTCAACAAAGCACATTGTAATCTAGTGGGTCCTGATCTAAGCGGTAAGGGTGTGGTGGTGGTTTCAGCTGAAATGGTATCCAGCTTTGGGACATACTGTAAAGAAAATACTTGGAAGCTTTTCAACATTTTAGTCCAAGACCTTGGACAAAGATGTCACATTGACCGCAGATGA
This sequence comes from Trematomus bernacchii, assembly GCF_902827165.1. Taxonomy (NCBI): domain Eukaryota; kingdom Metazoa; phylum Chordata; class Actinopteri; order Perciformes; family Nototheniidae; genus Trematomus; species Trematomus bernacchii. The sequence goes on from NW_022987739.1 coordinate 15,336,494, forward strand.
TGGCTTTTCAATGTGGAGAAACTTCTTAAAAAAGGAAATGTTTTCAAAAAAAAGAGGCCCTTATTCTATTTCTCGGTCATCACATGAAATGATTTCACCCCTTCCTTATGAGGTACACCATTTATAAAAGGAGCAGTAGCTTTTTATTTAACATTAATTATGTAACTTAGCTAAGGGCATCAAAATATTGATCAGTCTCTTTCGCAAGAAAGGCTGCAAGAAAAGGCAAAAGGGGAAAGAGATCTAAAAACATTCATCAAAATCCCAATACGTTTTTAAAAGATGGTCAGGAAAGTCATAGCACTTCCCCAAGCTACCAAATGTAATTTACTCCCGAGAGGGAGGAGCAGAGAGTGTATTAAACCCACATCTACTGATGCTGTAGATATTATTCACACCAAATGTACCAAAAGCCTTTAAATGCACTTTCTTTATCTTCCTCTGCCTCATTCAACCAAGGTCTCGTCCAATGTGGTGGGAGGGTGAAGCCTGTCAGCTATCGGGTGCTGAGGTACTGAAATAACAAGACCCCCTTTTGTCCAAATAATATCGTGGCCAAAAGAGCGAGAGAGGGAGAAATAGAGTGAGCGAGAGAGAGTCACGGCCATGCAGATCCCAACAGCCTCCACCCCCCCAACACCGACCGAGAGGCTCTCAGTCTCCGCCTGGGATGTTTGCTCTCCCTCTCCACCAGACAGTATATAATGCTTTCCACATGTGAGAGAAAATGGGAGTGAATGTAGGGTGGAGGAGAGAAGAAGGAAGGAGAGGGGCGAATTGTAAAAAAAAAAAAGTGGGGTCATGCGAGAGCAATAGAGAGAAGAGAAGGATAGCACAACTGAGGTTTAATAACAACCAGGCCAGACCTTTTATTTATTTGAGCTGAACTGTGAATAAAGATGTACAAATTGAATATCTGTTGGTATTTTACGCTCTTATTTGGTAGTTAGTATAGAGGCAGTAACATTTGAGGGAAGTACACATTAATCATCATGACTGATATTACGACAACTGGCATAGATCCCATAGCAACAAAAATGTAGCTTTAAATAAATCAAGAGGGCCTCGCTGCAGAAATGTTAACTTCTTGTCTGTCTGAAATCAAACTAACTTCAAGCTTTTGTAGTGTTACTCCATTTGGCCCTCCTGCAGGACAAAGGATGGTAATGAGCCATCTTAGGCCCTGGCCCCATGAGGACGCATACGGTTTCCGTTACAGTTTTGTGTCATATAGACCGTTCGGCCACACTAGGACGACAGAATATGGCAGTAAACGACTACGGTAACGATAACGGGTCCCGAGGTGGATAGAACGGCATATGCAACGCTCTGGGGGTCCAACGGCTCCGTTATTACGCCCTATACGATCATTTTCTGATAATGATGACGCAATAGCCCCGCCTCTCCCTACCTTTCCTGCTCACCTCCGCGTACCCCGCGTCATTGCTGATGTGTTTCGCCAACAACAACAACAATGGCGGATCGCAGCGTTGCTATCGTGCTCCAGACGCTACTGACCATGCTACAGTTCTTTGTGCAACATCTACAGCAGCTCCTCCATCAGCAACAATTGGCTGCAACCACTTCCAGACTTTCTTTGAACATAAACAACAAATAACAAATGTGCAAACGCAGTATCATATATATTTATACTTTCCCATAAGGACCCAACGTGGCACGGTGTCACATGAACTTTAATGTTCTGGAAAGCTCCTTATACAGCTTTAGCCTTTATTTTATCTCATGAAGTCCCTAAGTGACACACACTTTCACACAGGCCCGGCATATGTACTGCAGCTTTTCCAGCGGTTGGAGCTAAACAGAGCTGTCTCGTGTGAACAGACACTTTCCGGTGTCTATTGCGTGTGGATGGAAGCCTTTTTTGCGATTGCGTTTGCGTATGCGTTTTACCGTATGCGTCCTCGTGGGGCCGGGGCCTTAATTGTGATGTATGTGCCGTTTACACGGGAACGAAAACGGTTGTATCCGCTACTTTTCTCTTTTGTTTATAGCCCGTTCGTTCACACGAGGCCTTAACGGAAAGTGGAAACGGACCCCTAAAACGATAACGGGTCCCAAGGTGGATAGATCTGCGGACGGAACGCTCTGGGGGGCTAAACGGCTCCGTGTGTCATGGTCAGTAGCTACTGTACTGCTACTGTACTGCTACTGACCATGCTACAGATGTTAGTGCAAAATCTACAGCTCCTCCACCACAACCATCAGCAACAAGTGGACATGGAGAACTACTTGAACTACATGTTGCTAAATCCACCGCAGAGAATAAACAGAAGGGCAACCAGGCAACCATGGCAACCATGCTCGGGGGTCTTCTTCGCTGCTTTTGGTGTATTTTGTGGCGGAAGTACAGCGCCACTTACAGGCCCGGCATATGTACTACAGCGTCTCCAGCGCTTTCGAGCGGTCTCGTGTGAACGGAAGACTTTTTTGATATTGCGTGCGTGCGTGCGTGCGCATATGAGGCTGCAGCCACACGAGGACGATAACGGAAACGCACCAAAATCATTATCAAAAGTCTTCCGTCCACACGCAATAGGCACCAGAAACGTGTCCATTCACACGAGACAGCTCAAACCGCTGGAGACGCTGTAGTACATATGCCGGGCCTGTAAGTGGCGCTGTACTGCTGCCACAAAATACACCAAAAGCAGTGAAGAAGACTTCTCGCGCATGCATGGTTTCCATGGTTGCCCTTCTGTTTATTCTCCGCGCTGGATTTAGCAGCAGAGGTGGGGTTTCGCCGGTCAACATGTCCGTTAAAGTTTAAATATTCCGGACAAAATTAGAAAAGTGCCGGTCAAAGGTCTTCTTTGTTATTTATTGAGCTTTAAAGCAAATGAATAACGAATCGATGTAATAATATAAGAATAATATACGGAGGACGAAGCCTCGCTTTTCCTCCCCCTCTCCTGACAGCCCGTCAGTATCCGTGGTCTCATGCAGCTGGCTGATCCAGTAATGAGTGACCCGACAGTAAAAATAAACATATTTATAACTAGTTTAGGTAGTTTGAGGGGTAATTAAAATAGCTATGGGTGATGATCTAACTTGAAGTGTGGCGGAGCTGCAGGTTATCATGCAGAGCTGCGTGTCTCCTCTCCTGTCCTGTCCGATTAGACTTCACTCGCGTTTATGTCCATATCGATCAAATCTAGCTGGAAGCTCCTGCTGGGTGCACTGTCCTGCAAGATACCGGGACCTGGCTCGAAACACTGGGGCTATTGCGTCATCGTTAGCAGGAAATGATCGTTATAGGGCGTAATCACAGAGCCGTTTGGCCCCCCAGAGCGTTTCATCCGCAGATCTACCCACCTTGGGACCCGTTATCGTTATCGTTTTCTGCGTTTCCATGTCGGCCTCGTGTGGCCGAACCGTCTATCTGATAGAGAACTGTAGCAGATACGACAGTTATCGTCCTCATGTGGCTGCAGCCTGAGTGTATTTAGAGCGCATGTGGCAAGGGCCATAGGGTGCAGGTTATTACCATAGAGTTTCCTGCACACAAGGCCCTTTGATGTTAAAGCAGTCGAGTCATTAAAACAAGGCCGCAGGCCACAGCAACCAAGCACTCATCATACAGACTAATTAGAAATACCAAAACTTGAATGAAAAATGAAATACTCATTCCTAATATTTTGATGAAAGTTTTTTAAGTTGAATCAACGTTTAAGCACCATGCAAAAATAAACGAGCCCATTTTAGACTGGTTTTCTCATGGTCTTTGAGACTGGAGCCTGAAAGCATCAAGACACACAGTGTGTGGCGGCAGTAGCGTCCGACCAGCAGTGCATTATGAGAATAGCAACTCGCTGTTAAAGTGGAGCCCATGTGAAAACTTTCCAAAGACAGATCAAAGCTGCATACCTGAGCACCTCCATTTAGCTGATAAAATCTAGGGAGAAAGAGGACGAAAACCAAACCACACAGACTGCGGTCAAATCACTCTGACACAGGAATTCAAGATACTGAGAAAACCGTGTTTTTATAGGGGCCTCGAAAGTATTTCATATCAAAAAGGTGCATAAATGATGGTGTTTATGTTCAAACAACATGACAAAGACTGAAAACCAAAGGAGAGTCGTAGTCAAACCATCCTTCAATGTGCAGCTATGAAATAAAAGTCATAGCTGCACTGTTATTTTGTTCAATCCAAGTTTCCGTTAAAAACATAAAATCGAGATTGTGCTCAGTGATAAAATCATTGATTAAAAATGTTTTTCCTGCCAAAGACCTGACATTTAATAAAGCTAGTTTAAGTTTGTTAAATACACTATCAGTAAGATTTTTTGTGACAAGCTGTGGCTGACATGGAATCACTGCTAAATCAACTCACACAAACCTTCCTGTTTCTAAGTTGATTCACCGCTCTTAATCTATTACCTATCAACACAGATATCGGCAAAGCTACAGGCAGGCAGGGCCCCGGCATGTCCTGGAAAGAGTTGAGAGTGCCATATGCCCTTGAGCCTGGACCCAACATATATCAGTTAGAGTTTGTTGCGGGGTTTTTTTTGTCAAGAATGATAATAAATGACTGTGAGGGTAAGGGAGTTCATAAAGAACCAGAATAGGAACCTCTGCTGCAAATCATGGTCGGCTAATTTGCACTACACATTCATTTAATTAACATTTGAGGCCTATAGTATAGAGACCAGTAGTGCATTTTTTAAGTTGAAATCCTTAAATTAGTAATGGATACACTTGGCTTTGGGACACATTTTGAAATGTTATACTTCATGCTTACTTATAACTTCAAGGAAGCAGGGAGCAGGCAAACGGCTCGCTGCACCCACACTGTGAGGGGGACCCAAGTACCCATCAGCAAAAACACGTCTGTTTGCTATCCTGGCTCCAAAATGGTGGAATGAGCTCCCCATTGACATCAGGACAGCAGAAAGCTTACACATCTGGCGGCGCGGACTAAAAACTCATCTCTTTCGACTCCACTTCGAGCAATAAAATTACTAACAAAGCACTTATATACTAATAAAGGACTGGCTTATCTAAAGCTAGTTGAGTAGCACTTGAAATGTTTTGGCTCTTGAAACCTGATGTACTTATATGATTCTGTCTTCTTCAAGTTTGTATCTTCTTGGTCGAATGCACTTATTGTAAGTCGCTTTGGATAAAAGTGTCAGCTAAATGCAATGTAATGTAAATGTAATGTAATATAATTAATTAACTTGTTATATTTGGACATCTATGCTTCTATGGCTTTGTGTATATGCTTGTATGTGTATACATACATGTTTGCTGTTGAAGCACTTTGCTACAAACCTGCTTTTTAAGTGCTGTATCAGTTAAATAAACATAAAAATGTATTTGACAATAGAATAAATGTGAAAGGGGAAAATACTCGAAATATGAAAATATATATATTTTTGGGTCAGCTGACGTTACCATGAAATACTGCTTTCAGAACTAAACCAAGCATGACTGAAGCAAACAGGCGGTGTCGCAATGGAAATGAGTCTAACAAACTCTTAACCTCTGGTCTGGGCTTCAGCCACATCGGGGCCAACGCCAGTCTGCCAGCAGCCTCTGGCACCACAAGTCACACCCTCGTGGTACACCCTGCCAAGGCCAAAAAAATCATACTGACCCCTTTGAGATGTCAAACCAATCAACCAATGACGATCTGTAAGTCGGGGGTCAAAGAAAAGTCAGAGAAAGAGAAACAGAGACACACAGGGCCAAAAGGCTCCCCATCCAGCGCCAATACATTTAAAACTTTGATATCCACTTCCTGCCAAAAGATCCCGCTCTAAGCCAAGAGAGAGGATGTTAAGATGGGGCGCCTGCACTGTCGGCACAAACTGTCCTGCATTATCTTCACATTCCAATGCAACTGTAAGGCACTCGCCGTTACAAGCAAGAATATATGTACACAAGAGCCACACCATAGACAAACTGGAACAAATACTGCTACCAGAGCAATAAGAAAAATAGGACATTAATATTTTGAATATGTGAGAAATAAAAATGGTGCTTTTATAACTCAAATATTCCTTGAAAAAAAAGTATAAATTAATCAAAATGGCATTATGAACAAGAACAACATCCCAATGCAGAAGACAACATACTTGTCATATTATTTTGTAAATTACAATTCCAAATGAAGTATTGCAGTGCTGCAGATATTCATATTTAACAGACTATTTAACTAACTAAATCATGGATCATATGATTATATTATAAACTGCAGAATCAGTCAAAACAATAATTTGCCCTAATGTAACGTAAGAATAAGTATAAAGTATTAAAGGTCCCATGTCATGCTTTTCTGGTTATTACCCGTCCCCTTGTGTGTTATGTAGCTTTTTATTCATGTAAACGGTCTGCACAAACCCTCAAAGTACACCCTGTAGCGAGTAAAACTCTAACACAGAAAATACCTGTCTATGCTGCCCCAGAACGCCTCGTTGGAGATTTCTCTTTTTCCATTGTTTTCTTCTTGGGTATAGTGACGTATTTGGGTATAGTGACGTAACGTAACGTTACGTCCACAGAGCCGTTACGTTAAGTCCATGGATTGTTCCAAATGGACCAATCCGCGGACTTCCTCACACACACACACACACACACACACTCACTCACTCACTCACTCACTCTTTTCTCAGCTGCAGCTCCGCCGATTTCTCCGCCTGAGACGGCGGGACGCGGCGAGGCTGTGAGTCTGTGTGTGAGCACACACACAAACTCCTAGCCAGGCTGCGGGTGTTTGTGTGCTCGGGCTGGTTTCGGGCTGGGTATCGCTGTGTCTCGCAGACGGCCACTGGGCTCACAGGGAGGGGGGGGGCAGGAGCTCCAACAAGCCGTTTAGGACAGAGAGTGAATACACATACTATACAGAGATGCTGTATGAGAAACCAATGCGAGTATGGAAAATTGCACAATATAAATCTATTTTAGTATACCTCAACAATGGAATTATGATCAGTAGAAATGGCCATGACATGGGACCTTTAAGATAGTAGAAATCTCCTAAACTTAAGGTAATATGTGTGTAAGTCTCAGGGAGTTGGATGTGAGGGAGCAGCTGAAAAAAAAAACAGACTGGAATTGATTGGAGAGATGGGGAAAAGATAAGAGAGGGAATGGACATAGGGCAGAGAGGGAAAAAAATGTTCCTGGGGTGGTCTCCTTCTCAGGTTTCTGAGCATGATGCGAGATCATGTCTGGCCACTGTTATAAAGTCTATAGACAGGGCGCTTTGTTCTACTTCATGTACTCTAAGGGCAGTTACACGCACTGATTAATAGGAGGCATGGGTCGCCCTGCAGAAGGCTTAAGCTACATATGATACTGGGTTTTCCTTTGCCAAGCCAAACTAGTACAGCTGATCCTGGTGTTCATATCAATCATCTGGAATTAACCAGTAACATCAGTCTGCAATAAAAGGGTCAAATACTATTTGATGCATGGTCATCTTCATGTGTTGAACATGATTTGTGAGTGAATGTTGTAGTAGTTAGTCATACATTTGTGTGAGTTTATTACTTGTAAATAGCCAACAAATGCAGTCTAATACTGTCATTCTTCGAACAGACCCTCCTATTTATTGCCCCTTTCACACCAACGCGGTTCCAGGGCCGGTTTGGAGCTGGAGCTTGAAAAGCACTGGTTTTTCCTGTTCACACCGCAGCGGAGCCGCCTCTAAGCTCCGGAATCCGGTTCGTTTCAAGCACCAAAAAGTTGTCGGTCTAGAAAGCAAGCACCGCATACGTCACGCTTACGTCGGAAGTGGGGGCAGGGGCATCAGTTTTAATGTTATACCATAGTAATTAATGCTGCAAAGCTGGGTATTTTGAGCTTGGCGCATGCAGAGGCTAACAACAGCTAGCTCTAACGCCATCAAATAGGACGTATATTTACCTTCTTTCTCCTACAGAATCGTCGTTGAAGTTGATGATGATGATTGTAAAGAACTTTTTAATGTAGCATGTAACGACTGTAAAGTCGTCCCATTTCTTCCATTTCGTTTCATTTAGTAGCGCTTCAATACAATCGGTCATTGCTGTTGTTGTCGATGTGAGGGGTTTCCGCGCGGTTTGGCTTTATGAAGCAGGCACTCAAACAGTTACGTCATGACGCAAACGATGACGCAATGACGCAGCACCAGTCGGGCTCTGAGCGGTGTGAACAGAGCGGGAGCTGAACCGAAGAACCGGTTCTGAACCAGAAAAGCTCTAGCACGGAGCAAGAACGGGAAAAGCCTTGGTGTGAAAGGGGCATATGAAGGCCGGGTATAATGTTCAGTCCAAACTGTTTTTTTTTTTTTTTTTTTTTTTTTTTTTTAAATTCAACTTTATAACCATGACCAGGAACATTTGGCAATCGGGCAATCATTTTAAGCCCCGGACAAACCAAGCTGACACCAAAGAACTGACACAGACGGACCCCGACTGTTGCGTCGCCTCGCGTCTCTGCGTTTTGGGTCATGTGTCGCACTGGAACACACCGCAAAGACTTCAGCCGACGGCCAAGAAGCACGTACGAACTGCGCATGCGTGAGTGGCAATAACTCTCCTTTCCAGCAGGCGGCGGTAGTGTGTATTCGTCATTCAAAAGAGGCAACAACCGGAAGACAGACTGTGTGATAACCGAGAGAAGAACAGACTGCGTGATATAAACAAACAACAAATAGCGTGTGCGTTCCATTTTCACTCTACAGCGAGAAGCTCATGGGGCTTTCCCGAACCTGTGTCGAGAGCTGGAGTTAAATGAAATCTCAGATTTGCCTTCTTAATAGTTTGTTTGGGTCCCTCACTTCCGTTTAGCTTCTCATGCACTGATTCGCTAGCTGAACAGCCAATCAGAGAGGTTTTCGGCCGAAAAGGCATCGGCACGGCTGAAAAGACACCACGGTGCGGGACACACCAATCTGAGTAGGGCGTGTCGACGCTCATCGTCGGCCTGACGCCCACCGACGGCCAAAATCGGCTTGGTGTGTCCGGGCCTTTAGTATGACTTCACCCGGGCAAACCAATGTGTTCTCATATTTTATCTTCAGCCATATTAGAAGTTTTTTGAAAAAAGCATCTTGGGGGAAATGTGAAGATATTCAGAGAAGTAAAAGGCTCTTCATCCTTCTTTCCTCTTATTTGATGTCTTTAAAGATGATGGGTCCAACACAGATAATTGTTGTGAGAAATAAGTTCACATTACTAGAATTGTCAGAAATGGAAATTCCCAAGACATGTGATCATGGCAACAACCTTGCATGACTACATTGGTTACAGTGTGGTAAAACAAATTCTTAAAATACACTTGTGACTCTTACTAATGTAAAAAATACCATTACTGAGCACAGTAATTCATGGCATAACACAGCACAGTAGAGCAAAGCATTAATCGTTCAGACATGAGATGATTAACTGGATGCAGGATTTGTGTTGGCTACGCAGCATGCTGAGGGAGGCTACCTTCGGAGCTGCGGTGTGGTGAGGAAGGAAAACATCAGCCCATGCTTGGCTAAATTACAGAAATACATTTATGCACAGTCATATAGACTCACATAAAAATGACAGATGAACCACGCACCCACTGGCAAATAACAGCTTATACCACATGACACTCCAACCTGTCTTCATAGCCAATGCTCTACAACTGCACACACACTAGTGAATTAAAAAGGAGGACGGTTTATGAGTTGTGACACTCAATAGTGGCAGGAAACCACACTACCAAAGTAGACTCATAAAATCAATGCAAACACAAGTCCTTCTTCTGCACACACAGTTTATATGAGAAAGCTGCCTGAGACGGCCACTGAACTACCTCAGAGAAACAGAGAGGGGAAGGAAAGAAGAAAGTGGGAACTTGAATAAAGAAAGATGTGGACATTGATGCAAGTAGGAGAAAAAGGGAGACAAAATATCTCACAAAGACAGAAATATTGTTGTTGATGACTGACCTCTTGATGAACTGAGTTCTTATGATTAGTTGAATTAATATGCACAAATCCCATGCGAAGGAAAAAAATAGGCAGAATATCTGATTTACATTCATTAACGCTTAAGCAAACCATAACAGCGCCTGTGTTTCACAAACATGTCATGCCGAGATCTTAGATCTTAGACAGCAGGCAGGCCTGTGGTGGTTATCAGCTGAATATGCATCAGGGTTCTTCCCTGTGCTGTCTAAACATGGAAAGCCTCTCCTATTCAGATTCATGAGTCGATCATTGCCGTGTGCAGGAGCTCAAGTGTGAGTGCTTTCAAAAAAGAGAGGGAGAGAGAGAGAGAGTTCCCCCAGGACATTCACAAGTTTTTGGTATGTAAATGATGAGTGGCTTTGCTGCTATGAATACGAGCGGAGGGAGAGCAGTGTTTGTGTTCTGAAGTATGCAGGAGACATACGTCAGCTCCTCTCAGAGATAAGTCCTCCATTTGGCATCCCTGCTGTAAACGGTCAATCAAAATGATGGGTTGGGAATCTCATTAAACCCTGAATACATTTGTATATTCACATTTTAAGGGTGAGGGAAATGACAGTGTGTCATTTTATATACCTATATTTATGGCTGACCAATATGCCCAAAATATTCAATCACAAATACAAGACATGTCATATCTCGATAACTATTTATAATCACAATATGGCATGTTTGCTGGTAATACAGTGATCACATATTCTATATAACATGACCACATGTTAAAGCCTATTTGTTGGCCTATAGTTTTATCAAGTCCTATTTTCTTTTGTACCGTCCAAACTAAGATGATTTATTTCCATCAAAATAGATGGCTGTGAACCACTTAATGATACAGTCAAAATTCATTTTATGGCTAATCCAATTAATCCAATTTCAGATTTATTTAAAACACTTTAAATTCAATACTACTATAAAGAAATCCTGTTCTTAATTTGAATCAATGTCTGTGATGGCCTGGATAGTTCCCCTAATCTAAATACTACAACAAATGTGCTGGCAGTTGACACATTTCTATTGTCTCATGATGTTCAGAATGTTGTCATATCAATGAATCCTATCACACACGCAGGCTAAGGAATGTAAACCAAATCTACTACCTGTACACACAGGGGCACAAACACACATACACACAGGTTCCTGTTCCCACAGAGCTCAGTATCAATTTAAGAGCCATTTCACACATAGACCGTATAACACTGCCGGATTAACATTTCCAGAAAAGGTAAGAGGTCTAGCTCATTCACACGATCGTCAACTGCACCAAACAGAGCAGGTTCCCGGCTGCTGAATGCTCCACTTGGAGGATTTATTTCTGCTTCCACAAAGACTTTTTTTTCCTGCACATACCACATTTTTATACATAAGATGTAAACAGGGGATGTCAGTATTGCCTAATAAATCTTAAGAAGAATCCATTTGTGATAAGGTCTATTACTCATTGTGGAATCTTTCTTTTAAAAAAAAATCATCTAAAAATTCTATTTAAATGACTGATCAAATTCTCTGAAATGTTGACAGTTACATAAAGTCACAAAAAAAGTTCCTTAGGTGTCGAGAAAAAACTGAATTTGTAGACAGGGTTTGTCTCCTGATAAACTGCCAATATGTAGAAACCCCAGTCGGCAGTTGGTGCCAACACCAGGACTAGACAGACTGAAAAAGCCTGGCGTGGCACCAGGCACCCAAACCTGGCAGAGAACATGCCTTCTGGAAAGAAAGAAAAGGTCTGAGAGATAGAAGTTAGGAAGGATTGTAGAGAACTTGATAAGATGCAGGTTTCTTATAGGAATAGTTAACTGGGCTTCTGCTGGAGAAAGACACGCATGAATGCTTAAGAAGTGAGACAGCTTGCTATACTGCTGGCTGAACATTAGACCTCTTAGGCGCCGTTTACACGAGGACAAAACGGCTTGTATCTGCATAGTTTCGCGTGCGTATAGCCCTATTATTTACACGAGGCCGATAGAAACGGACCCCACATACGATAACGGGTCCCAAGGTGGATAGATTTGCAAACGAAACGCTCTGGGGGGTCAACCGAGTCCGTGTAATCACCTCTATACGAATATTTCCTGAAAAAATAACGATAGCCCCACCTCTCCCCACCTCTCCTGCTCACTGCTGTAGCATGGCCAGTAGCCATCTGTAACGATCAACTATCAAAAATAGCTGTGTTAATTAAACGCACAAGGGGTTCTTGAATGAAATAATATTATAAAAGGCAAACCAGAATTGTTAACGCCCAATATACTCCTTAAACAAAATAAACAGAGTCAGATTTCATGCATTGATCCATTATATTGACAATTTTCCAGCCAAACAACACAAACAAAATTAAACAGTCCGCTCTGCGATACACCAAAATTGTCTTATCCAGGCCATTATTGTTCATTGCTCCTGCGCCCGTCGGCGGCAAAAAGAGAAATGTTTGTAGGCCTATTCAGGCTGTAATCCACACAAAAAAAGGAAACACGAGGACCGGCGTGTCCCAGAGGAGCGATCTCACCCGGTGTTTGTAGAGAATATCTCTCTTTCTGAGGGCGTCCTCTCCACGGAGACGTGCTTCTTGGTCGGTCGATGCAATATCCACAGATTCGGTTTCTTTCAGTTAACTTCCCCGTTGCATTTATCCATATATTTACATGCTGAGGAAATTACTATATCCCGCTGAATACCAGCAATCGCCACACACACTTCCTCCTGTCAGTAGCTACTGCTAGTGCTACTGCTACTGACCATGCTACAGATATTAGTGCAAAATCTACAGCTCCTCTACCACAACCATCAGCAACAAGTGGACATGGAGAATTACATGAACTACATGTTGCTAAATCCATCGCGGGGCATAAACAGAAGGGTAGCCATGGCAACATTGCTGCGGGGCTGCTCCGGAGTCTTCTTCGCTGCTTTTGGTGTATTTTGTGGCGGAAGTTACAACGCCACTTACAGTCCCGGCATATGTACTACAGCGTTTCCATCGGTCTCGTTTGAACAGACACGTTAAATGAAACGAATGCATGTGAACGGAAGACTTTTTTGAATACGCATACTGTGGATAAACGCAAACGTTCCCGTGTGCACAACGCCTTAGTTGGACCACCAGCGCTGGTTACAGTGGGCATACACACACTAACACAGAATGACAATGGGGTTTCTTTTGGACAGGAGACTAGAAGATAAACTGCTGCTGCTTCCAGAAACATAAAAACACACCTTTTCTATGGATATAGAGATGTTTCCATATAAAATAGATCTGTTAGACTGCGTCAATAAGTGTAGAGAAAGAAATAAAGGTTTTATTTCTGGTCTACAATCAGCTGTTTAGCTAACTTAGCAGTGAAAACAAAACAGAGTGCACAACAAAGGGAACCTTCACACACAGATTGTGACAGCCAGAGAGAGAAATCCTGTGCAAAAAGTAGGCCAAGATGTCAAATGTGCTGCAAAACTATTTCAAGATGGTCCCTACCAGAGATGGGGTCGTTACTAAAAAAAAATAATATATTACATATTACATATTACTTTAAAAAAAAAGTAATATATTACACTACTTCGTTACTCTCTACATAAAGTAACTCGTTACTTTACTCGTTACTTTACTCGTTACTTTACTCGCAGGGCCGGCCCGCCCCTCCCTACAGGCAGATCACGCAGACTGCTAAAGTTTCAAATGTTCTCTTTAGTTCAGTTTCCATTGTCGCATAAGACTGATCCAGATAGCTCTGACCATGGCTGTCCTCTGTCTCCTGCTATCTGTATTTTGCGCAGTATATCTCTGAACGATGCGATGGTGATTCCACTGTGCAAATGGGCAACATTACCTCTACTATGAAGGATGCTACAAGCCTGTCCATCTCTGCTTTGGTTACTGGTCCTCCAAATTCTTGCGGCGGCGCACTCACAACATCCTCACTCTGGGTTCGGGGGTCCTTAGCTATTAGCTTCACCTTAGCATGTGTTCTTTGCAGGTGTTTGTTGAGGTTTGACGTGGTGTTTGCAGCAGTGGATAACAGCTTCTGGCCTGGACACAGTTTGCACCTCACCGTCACATTCCTGTCTATTCTTCGGACGAACTCAAAATAATGGGCATACCTTCACCCCTCGAAAGTTATCGCTGATTCAGCCATGTTTATGCAGCACTGCACGCGGAGATGTGGACGCGCAAGTCGCGCAGATTACGTACATATAAACCTGCGGCGGAAACCCCTATTGTCTGTCAGTGTGATTATGACTGATTTTATAAAAGTAACGAAGTAACGCGTGTCGGGGCAATGTTAGTAACTGTAGTGTGATTACTGAATTATAAAAGTAACGCGTTACACTACTCCGTTACCGACAAAAGTAATATTATTACAGTAACGCGTTACACCCAACTCTGGTCCCTACACAACAAAGAAATTGGGATACATCACAGCTTCTTAATTTAGAAATATATATACATATACAAATTACTAACACAATAGTAGAATTAAGTATATCAAATGTAAGTTAACATATACATATTAAGAAAAAAAATTAAAAAATCTAAGTAAGAAATATGACTAAGTTTGAAAAAGTATTTTCTGAAACAAGACACTTTCTTTATAACGGCCATGAAAAATAAGCCGTTTTCTTTGGTAATCTGGAGTCATGTTGACATGCCAGCAGGCGAAAATGTGTTAAACACCAAAGCCTGTTTGGCTCTCCTAATGCTCGTCTTCCATTACTTGTGACTCAGTCCAGATTAAATAAGCAACTCGCCTGGCAGAAGCATAACTGAGCTCAGAGACAGTGATAGCTAAACACAGCTGCAGCTGCCCCTTACATCCAGCTTTATATGAGTGTGTGTTTATGTGAGATATGCGTGTATATAGCCAGAGACAGAGATAGTGTAAGAGTGTGACTTCAGGTGTTAACATGTGTTTGGAACATTCAAAGTGTCTAACGCAGTCTACCCATTTTTAGTCCAGACACTCTCCATTGCCTCCCAATTAGCAATCTGTATCAGTTTTTCCCCTTTGCCATTTTCATTTGCGAGAGTGAAAAAAAAAGTGTTTCATTACTTCTCCTCTACAGTCAAAAAAGAGACAGAGGCAGAAAGTTCAACTCATTAGCCAGGGTCACTTCCTGTCTTTACTTCAAAGGCAGCCAACCAGCAGAAGACAAAAGGAACACGACAGTTTCACATAGCACACCAGTGGACACAATTATACCGAGAGATAAAATGAGGGAGAGGAGAAGATTAGAAGATAGAGAGAAAGGAAACCTATGTGACTATAGAGCGGACAGCATTTTGTTAAGACATTTGAAAAGAAAGTAATATCACAAGCATTACTGCAGCATAATAGGATATGAAACCACAGAACTTGCAAAGCCAGGCTATCCGTTTCACCCTGTTAATAGTCTATATGCTAACATTAGGCCGCTTTAACTCATGCAATAAAAACCTGAAATGATCTAAACATCACTGGGAGAAGCAGTGTGTGAAAACGCAAATGTAAAAACAGCAGTAAACATAATTTACCAGGTCTTCAGTACAAAGTCTATGTATTGACTGATGGAGCCAATATAAGTGCTCATTCACACAGGAAGTCACAGTGAGCGGGTTGATGATGATGCTTCTAGCGCTGCTTGCGTGAAAACGCAAGAAAATAAATATCCCAGGGTCAAGAAGAAGGGTCATTTACATGAACATGTCAATGAAAATGTTTAACTGGCGAGAGGGTCTGCAAAAGATGATGTCAAGTTGTCAGACAAATTCAACGAACGGCTAGAAATCCCTGGTTTATGACACATTTCCAAACTATATGTGAACAGGGTTTAATCCACGTCATTGTGGTGTCTTATGGCGCATTTCCACCGCAGGCGGAGCCGTGACGTCATCTTCAATGAGCACCCCAGAAAAACAACATCAGCCGTTAGCTGTTAGCACTCAAGCTCACAGCTCCTCATATCTGTTCAGAAACTAGACAAAAGTTTGACAAGTGCAAACCACAGACTGTCTGTGTCATGGCGAATACAGTCGCTGGTTTATTTATGTCTGTATAGGCCGTTGTTGTGAGTGTGGACGGTCGGAGCATATATTGCGTTAGCTTAGCCGATCTCCATTTAGACAACGCGCATTTTAAAAGGTTTTTCACCTGCCGTCTGTCTGCAGACTTGTCAAAGCATTAATTCATGGTTTTTACTAACCGGTATCAGTATGTTGTTACTTCGGCATCATTTTGAAACGTGTATTACAATTAAATCACGGTCAAATATGTTCATCTTGTTGTAGTTGTAGCCCCCTTGCCAGCGATTCTCTCTCTAGTTTAGCAAACTCAGCCCGACTCAGCCCTGTTTGTTGGCCCCGATAGAACCACGATTTTGTCGGGCCAGAAAAAAGGTGAAAAAGTAGCCCCGGGCCGGAACTAGGCATAGTGGAAACGCAACCAAAAACGGGCCCGGCACGACACGGCACGCTTAAACCGCGCCATGGTGGAAATGCGCCATTATATACACACTCGCAGGCACCAGCCCTCGCCTGAACCAAATGGAGTGATTCCAGAAAGTGACAATGTGTCTGATAACTCTTGTTTATGGCTACACATGTGAAAGTGAATTATCTGAAAATGTGCAGACCTCATTCGCAAGATATTGTTCGGAGTTCATATGAGAAAATGTCTTAATCTATAATCACATCTCAGTTTTAGCTCTATATTTAGCACACAGAGATGTGTCACTAATCTAATCATCTCACTCTCCAGCGATTCCCAAAATGTTAAATAATTCCTTTCATCTCTTCATCAGTCTTC
The DNA here is from genome assembly GCF_902827165.1 of Trematomus bernacchii. Classification (NCBI taxonomy): domain Eukaryota; kingdom Metazoa; phylum Chordata; class Actinopteri; order Perciformes; family Nototheniidae; genus Trematomus; species Trematomus bernacchii. Next base: position 15,353,225 of record NW_022987739.1, read on the forward strand.
TTTTTTAAGTTCTTTAAAAATATTAAATAGAATACTGTCTGGAAGCAGGGAAATCACTCTATATGTTCCAGTTATTTTCATAAAAGACTCTGCTTATTTGTCAAACACACACGCCAGCAGTGTATCAGTGGCTGGATATTTCAAGGAAATAATTATTGGTTGCACAGAATCAGAAACAGACTTGCTTCGCAATAAACCTGTTTCTGATTAACTGGCTGATGTCATTGTATTGATGTATTGTTCAGAGGAGAAAAGTGAGACAAACTGAGCTGTCCTCCACGACCCTATGAGCTAAGAGTTTGAGGTGTTATGTCATTCCATAGCATCAGACACAAAGATACAAACTTGTAAGAGTTATGTTCAAGACTCCACAATATGAAAGACCTGTTTTTTTTGGGCTGACATGATGTTCTCCAGTCCTCCCTTGCACTCTTAGCAGCCTATGCCTCAAGAAAAGAAAAAAAAAGTTTAGTATTACATAGTAATAGTAAGATCTTTATCCCCCAAAATACACCTATTTAATACAAAAACACTGCAAATAGGCAGAAATACGCGGACACAAATAAAAATAAAACATACAAAAAAATTATTGACGTCCGAGTTTACCGCCAGTTTATTTATGCAACACTGAGCCCTGAGGCATAAACAGAGAGGGGGGAAAAGAGATAAGAAGCATGCATAACATTCTGATCTGCTTCTCCACAGTAGGAGCCCAAACTCTCTCCTCATCGAGAATGCAAAGCCTCTCCTGCAGGAGTGAGTGCGCATACATGTGTGCACCATGAGGGGGATGGGGGCCTTACAAATGCATGTTGTCTGGGGGAGGGAGCTGGTCCCTCTACTCCCATTGCTGCCCCCCCCCCCCCCCCAGTCGGGTATTTTGCTCACTGCCCCTGGCCTTCACCACAAACCCCCGCCCTTCTCTTTCCCCTCTTTCTCTCTTTCATGGACAGTTCATTTTAAGTCCTGCCCATTGTGGCGAGTGAGGGGACTGACTTGCTAAGGGGTGGCCCCGGGTCCCCTGGCTGACACTGCCAGGTCAGCCCTGTTGGAGCTAACTAAGGAACTATGGCAGGAATCTGGAAAGACAAAGCCTGGATCACCAATAAAGATCACATCTCACTCTTTCAGTGCATTTGTTATTTTGTGCGTGTGCGCGCGCGTGTGTGTGTGTGTGTGTGTGTGTGTGTGTGAGAGAGAGAGAGAGAGGAAGAGGTTGTGTAAAGTGAGGCAAGACCAAATGGGTGATAATGAATGGAAGATAAAGAGTGAGAGAAAAAGAAAAGGGAAAGGGAATCTTTAAAAAAAAAGTGAGTGACCCAATTAAACAGCCAGTTAATTAGTTCTCCTCTTTGGTAAGCAACAGAAAGAGTAAGCTACTTTAACTGAAAAACTGGAACACAAGGCCTATTTTTATACATACAAATGTGTGATATGATTATTAAACTGTAGACAGAAAATTCATTCACAGCTGTTTTGATAATCCAAACATCATAAAATCTGTTTACAAAACTAAAAGGCCAAATATTTGTGGTGAGGATTTGTTGTTAAGGCCAGTCTATGAAATGTTGAAGATTGGGTGTAAAATGGCCATCAAAAGATTCCACAGAGGGCATCATTTTGCCCCACTAACTTTCCAAAACCTGAAGACTTTCACTTTACAACGAAGATACATTTGATAAAGCTCACATTTGTGAAACTACAACTTGTAAGTATCTATCATTCTTTGCTTGAAGAATGACTAACAACCAATTAGCTAAATAATTTCCAAATAATAAAACTAATTATCCAATCATGTCAACTCCTTACATGTTGACAATAAAATACACAGACTTGTTTAGGCATGTTTGCACTCCTGCACTTGGCATATTGACGTGTATCCAAGATAAACAAGGATGTTTGCAGCTGCAGTAAAAAGTATTTCCTCCAATCTGACCCTCCCTGCTCCCTCGTATCTAAAGAGTCTTTGGTCTAAAAACTCAGAAGACCCCCTGGTCTATATTCTTCAGTGAAGCTCAGCATTGTCAAAACAAGATGAAAGCTGAAAGACATTCAGGATAAGTTAAAGCAGACACAAAAAGGCAATAGCCGAGGAGGCACTGCAAAACAAATTTCAGTCAAGGCCAAACAGAAAGAGGCCTTCTTCAACTAAAAGCTGTGGGAGACCGATCAAAAAGCGGTCAGATAAATGATCTGGCAACCACAGTACAGACAGATTAAAACCACAACAGCTGGTGGAGAGGGGGAAGCACATCAGTCCTTTGCAACGTCCCCAGTCCAGCAGGAGACGGTGCACTAGGCTGCACTTACACAGGCAAAATAAATTAAAGGGATTTGATTGAAATGAATGGGAGCCATGTAGTTAAAATGCTTGGAGGAAGAAAAAAACAAATCCCTACAGATTTCATCTTTCTTCCAGTAGTCTTCAAGGGTTAGGTTATGAATATAATTTGGCTGCAGGTGAATTCAAATAACAATTTCTGATCAGGTCTCTGTCTTTTGTCAAATCTTAAAAATGGACATGGCCGGGTCAAAAGAAAATCAAAAGATGAAATGTCACCTTTCTTGCAGTAGTCTTCAAGGGTTAGGTTATGAATAGAATTTGGCTGCAGGTGAATTCAAATAACAATTTCTGATCAGGTCTCTGTCTTTTGTCAAATCTTAAAAATGGACATGGCCGGGTCAAAAGAAAATCAAAAGATGAAATGTCACCAGACATTAGTTGGTTCGAGAAAACCAGATTTTCGACAATGACTGCAGTAATATTTCCCTCTTGTTTTTCTCACTTGAGTTTGGATGCCCTAGAGCAGGGGTCGGCAACCCGCGGCTCTTTAAGCCCTCTACTCTGGCTCCCTTGAGCTTAGACAAAAATAAGAAGGAAATAAAATAAAAATATTTGTAGGACTATTTATATTTTGTTGCATGGTTGAAAATGTTTCGTATCTTGTATTTTGAGGTGATACTGTGACTCATATATATAAAAAAAAAAAACGGTTTTAATTAGGTCAACTAAAAGATGCGTCATATCCTGCTACGGTCCCGCGCCAGCGCCTTTTCTTGCAGGCGAATAACCTGACCCCCGGCTCGACGAGCGAACTATGGATAAATCAAAGAAAATAAAAGTATCTGAGGAACACAGAGGGTTTAATTCTGCATGGACAGAGTTATATGCTTTCAAGCTAACTATGCTGGTTTACCGGTATGTTTGATATGTGGAGAGAAGTTGTCAAAGGTGCTGCAGCCTTTACGTATTGGAGGAAAAACACGGAAGAGGAAGACAGCTGACGATCTTCAGTCATAATTCAATCAGTTAACTCTTTTTAGGGTGCAGCTATATGTTTTATTTATTTCAAAGTGGGCCCATTTTAATTATATTCATTTTCTTCAAATGTGCAGAGGACTCCCCAAATGCTGTGTTGATTTATTTTAAAGTAGGCCTGTGTATTTGAATTCTCCTCATAAGAGTTCTTTGTTTATTATTAGAGGCATGGGCGTAGGAAGCATCCTGAATGTGGGGGGGACATCTTTAACGGGGGGTGTGGGGGCGAAAAAATATATAGATTTCCTGTATTCTGGTGCATTTTAACAGGTGGTTTGATACTTGTATGTGGCTACACTAGCATGACGAAAATGATGGGTACATTTTGTAATTTCATCCAGTAGTAAAGAAAGGAAACATATTTGATTATTAATTCAGAGCTGTCTTTGAATTAATAAAAAGCAGTTTAAATGCCCATTTTTTGTACATTTATATACAACAATAAATATGTGTGAGTGCATTGAGAGATATTGTTGTGGAGAGACATTTATATATAAATCGCAAAATACATTTGTGAATCCTTCTGTGAGCATTTATTAATATTGAGACTGATCTGACTCCATACGGATGTTAAGTTTACCTAGGAATGGTATCATTGACTTAAATGTTCTAATAAATGTTGCTCTTCTGTCTATATTGGTCATATGATGCCCCTTGACTGAAATGTTTCCTGTTCAATATCCCCACTGATTTCCTTAAAATCCTGGGATGAGAGTCCACATCACAATTTACTCTCAACTGTCATTTCCCTTTCATCACTCACCTCAGCAATGGACCTCTCTCCACTGTCCCTGTATTCTGCCTCTGACTCACTCTCAAGTGCCTAGATGTCAAGAGAGGTGGTGAAGTGATAATTATTTATTGAGCAGTATACTCTTTCACATTGAATCATAACAAGTCATACTGAATGTAAATACAACTGACTCTAAAGTAAGTCCCAGTCTGTGACATTGGACATTTTGAAGACTCAAAGTCCCAAGCAGTAGGTAGAATATTAGCTAGTCTATGTAATGTGCACAGAAAATAAATAGTTAACTGAATACTGGGATGGAAACTCCTCTCCAGAAGTGAGACGCCGCCATCACTGTTAACTGATTAACTGCTACCAGCTGATTACTTACTTTCCTCTTCTTTGAAAAAAATGTTCTTATGTCCATATTGTCTGGGGGAGAAAACATATCAAACCAAGAGATCGTCAGCTTTGATTTTCGCTGTATTAACCATTTCCTGAACATTTGGTGTGTGTGCCTTACCTCCGCTACCGGCATCGCTTTATACAACAGATCTGAGCTGTCCAACTATGACAACACTCCTTGAACATGCGCGCGCTATGTGAGAATCTGCCTTGGTACAAAGTAGCAGTGAAAACATGGTACGGAGTTTCATTGATTTGGGCATTCTCTCAATAAGCAAGTGGAATGGATTTCATTTGATAGTGAAGCACTGACACAGCGCTCTACAAAGTGCGGCGAGTGGATAGACCGATTCACGGACTTTCCGCATAGTAAAAGTGGGGGGGTCTAAACTAATCATTTGAAAAAGTGGGGGGGACTTGTCCCACCCTCATATAATGGCTGCGACGCCCATGATTAGAGGTAAACAGTTTTCTATAATGTAATAAATAGTTTTTGTCTATGATATAACAATAAATACAACTTTATAAGCCATCAAGCTATCAAATATGTTTTGCAGCTCCAGACAAAGAAAATTGGTGGAAAAGGGGGCAAAATGGCTCTTTTGGTCAAAAAGGTTGCAGACCCCCGTTCTAGAGCTAATAGTTTGTTATTTTTTTACTAAAAGTAAGTCAACGTTGTAATTACTAGAATATGTTTTACCTCCCGCGATATTAAAAAGACATGACACAATTCAGCATGCTGCACATCAGTAATATCTCAGTAGCAAATATGAGACTAAAGATCAAGGAGACAACACAATAGTATACCAAATAAAACTTTAAGATGCTCCGTTTCCAATGTACAATGCCAGGGTTCCTGCAGGTTTCACCAACTCAAATGTAAGACTTTTTAAGACCTGTTTAAGACCACTTTGAATAGAATTTAAGACCTATTTCACGGCAAGAAAGTATGAAGGAAAATTGCTATGAAAGAAGAAATACGTCCCATAATTACTTACAAAGTAAATGTATTCACGTTCAACATAAGAACGATGACTGAACATAACAGTACACAGAACTGTGTGTGTGTGTGTGTGTGTGTGTGTGTGTGTGTGTGTGTGTGTGTGTGTGTGTGTGTGTGTGTGTGTGTGTGTGTGTGTGTGTGTGTGTGTGTGTGTGTGTGTGTGTGTGTGTGTGTGTGTGTGTGTGTGTGTGTGTGTGAGAGAGTGACAAGAGCTATATTCAGAGCTCTGCTGCCTTGGCTACAATCTTTCATCGTTGCTGTTGTATGATTGGAGTTTAGCGTCCACAGCACCTCGGCTTTTAGGGTTGACGTAGACCCAAACGTCGCCCGGCGGTCCCCCGATGTTGTTGCGGGAGCTAACGCCACATTAGCAAAACAAACGCTATTTTTGTTTGCAAAAGGTGCAGCGGGCTTCAAACACGTTCCCCTCCACTGGTTTCAACCAGTTAACCATTTTTAGGGCCTTAAATTCTGATTATCAAATGTAAGACTTTTTAAGACCCCGCGGAAACCCTGAATACCTTCCTTTTGTATTTTCATTCAATGTAGAAGTCACACTCCAACTCACCAACAACCACTAAAAACCTAAAACCACCAATTCAAATATTTAAGATTGACAAATTGGAAATAAGATTGTTTTTCTTAAACCCAGATGCTACAAAGTATGCAGCAGCACTTAAATTCCCAGTTTTGTCAAACAAGTCTGGGGCCTCAGCTGTTTCTGATATGTGTTCAGTTTGGAGGTTGGAGACACTCCTAGATACCAGGGGCGCCTGAGCCTCTCAGGGCCTGGACTCGGGCCAAAACATACAAGCAGCTCAACATTTAATGAAAACATGGCCTTTTGCTCTGTTCTCTCCTGCATTGTGACGGGATGATAAAGGTAAAAGTCGACAGAATTTGGACATTTCCCCAGATTTGGACAGACCAACAATCAGGATGACAGATTTCCAAGTCATTCCAAGTTTAAAAACACTGCAGATGCTGCTGTGGGACTCTGCAGCTGTTGGCAGGAAGGCCTGTTACTTCATGAAAACTCAAGAAATACAATTACAATTATATTAAACTATTTGACTTTTAAATTAGAGAAAAGTTCAGCTTTAAAATAAGGTCATGCATACCCAACAGGTTATCGCATCAGTTATAATGTTCTTTTTCAATTCAGATATCAAAAAATGAAAAATAAAAAGACAGAACACTAAAGCACACATAAACAGACGAGTATCATTTGGAGTTAGATGTATAATGTATCAGCAGCAACTTCAGACCGAGAATCCAATAACTGTGTTGAAAGCAAGAACATATGGTGATGTTAAAAAAAAGAAAACCTCCCTGCAATAACAGTTTATAAAAAAGCTAAAGCTAAAATGGAAAAAGAAGAAAGTTCAGCGCAGCCTCGAATGGCTCATAAACCGCTGAGGCCCATCATGATTTACGGCTGGACGGAAAATGAGCAGTTGTGCTGCACAATGCAAGGTTGGCTAATGCAAAGCACCTGTAGCTTAACAGCCTGAAGAAATCCCTACATAGTTCAAAACCTGACAGATATGTAACGCAGTGAAAACACCTGAAAGTGTTTTTCATTAGTGTAAGTGGGTTAAATTATATCATCATGTGTGGCTCCAAACTCCGAAAACAACCAAATCTCACGATGGTCCTCTTTGGTATGAAAAATTAACACAGGTTATTAAAGCTATAGCAAACCCAGAAATGTTATAAAGCACCTGAGGGGTGGGCTTAAAAAAAGCAGCCTCATTATACCCTCAGAAAGACTAAGTGCAGGAATTTCTAGATCTAATTGTGAAGAGACATCATTCGTGTTTTCTTCTTTCATGGAATATATGACCTTCGATTCCCTTGTGAATACAGTCAACATATAGAGTGTTACAGCATGTCAGGCTGGATGTAGAGCAGTCCGTCCATACATACATTTAAAGCAAAAAGTAGAGGTTGAATGAGAGATAGTAATAGTCCAACATGTAGCAGAGGGCTTGTTAGGCTGTTGGTAACCTTGACTGTTTGAGCACATATTCATGCAGGCAATGCAGTAAGAAGCAAGAAGGCTTTGAAGCTTTGCTGCAGAGAACCTAGCAGGAATTCTGATGTCCTGCTGTATCATCCTCTAACCCTCCTCCTCCTCCCTGGCTGCCTCTCCGTCTCTGCGAGGGATTCGTTATAAAGTGAGGCAACACAGCAGCCAAAAATGAACAATAGAGAAAGAAAGGGCAGGTGGAAAATGGCGCATTTCCACTGCAGGGCCTCGCACTGCTTAATACGGTATAGTTAGGCCTTGGTAGGCCAGGCTCACTTTATGCTGCGTTTCCATTACAGTTTAGTAGCTGGGGCAGTAACTATAGTAACGCAGTGTAGGCGGAGCCGTGACGTCATCTTCAATGCGAACCACAAAACCAAAGCTCACTCAGAGCTCACAGCTCCTCATATCTGTTCAGAAACTAGACAAAAGTTAAACAAGTACAAACCACAGACTGCCTGTGTCATGGCGAGTACAGTCGCTGGTTTATTTATGTCTGTATAGGCCGTTGTTGTGAGTGTGGACGGTCAGAGCATATACAACGTTAGCTTAGCCGATCTCCATTCAGAAAACACGCATTTTAAAAGGTTTTTCGCCTGCCGTCTTGTCTGCAGACTTGTCAAAGCATTAATTCATGGTTTTTACTAACCGGTATCAGTATGTTGTTACTTCGGCATCATTTTGAAACGTGTATTACAATTAAATCACGGTAAAATATGTTCATTGTGTTGTAGTTGTAGCCACTCACGTCACTAGTTTAGCATATTCAGCCCGGTTGTTGGCCCGGAAAGAACCACGATTTCGGAGGGCCAGAAAAACTGTGAAAAGGTACCCGTTAGCCGGAACTACTCCTAGTGGAAACGCAACAAAAAACGGGCCGGGTTTGGCACGGCACACTTAAACCGTGCTACGCGCTGCAGTGGAAATGCACCATTAGATACGTTAAGACAGGCCAAATAAAAAGTCTAGTCCAACTGAAATCAAAAACAACAAAGCAGGAATTGGGGCTCTGTGATAGCCCCTCAACTGGTGTTGCTTTTGGACCAAACCCAACTCAGAAATTCACAGCCTAATGACAGTGCAGGAGACGCCCCAATTTTCTCTCTTCCTGCCCAAACCTCCATTGCCCTGAAATTACTATCAATATTCAATTAGGAGGCCGGGGATACTGGGAAAGCCAGTCTCAAAAACAAACCACACTTCTCTGAGGATTAAGGCCCTTAAAACTAACAGAGTGAAATTCCCTTTGTAAATAATCAGAAGACGGGCATAATACCCTCTCTGTAAAAGCAAGTGAGGGGGACTTTTTACACAGCAATGAGTGGTCTTGTTTTGGTTTCCATTAGTGACAAGCTACAGTATGCAGTGCAGTTTGTTTCCGACAGATCAAGCATGTGTTGCTTACGGTGGTCCTTCGTGAGAGGTACATTTTCAAATTAATTTATTTTAAGCTCCAATCACCGGAATTCGTTATCATAGTAAAGAAAACTCTCCTTGTGAATTTTATTCAAATTCCAACAGCATTTACCCCTCCCTCATCAACCTTGAAGTTTATCCTTAGTTGCAGTAGCTGTGTGGCAGCCCAGCAGGAGCAGGAGCACTAAGTTGGACTATGTATTTGAGGAAGAAAGACATTTTGCTTAAGATTTTGTTATAGTTTAATACATTTAACTGTGTAATGAGGTATACAACTCCATTGCACTGATTTGTCCACTCATTGCACTGATTTGTCTTATGTTGTTGTTATTCATTATTCACCGTTTTGTTTTGTCTGCATTATTTACACTGTTGCACTTTTAATGCCACACTAAGTTCCTATTTGTATTCATTGCAAAGATGGCATTCAACGGTATCTGAATCTGAATAAAACACTGTATGTTGTTGTGTGTTATAAGCAAACATTTTGGGAATAAATGGCACTTGTTTTCAAGGATTGTTTTTATTCATTTTTTATTTTCATTCCCATTTTAAGCCTTATAAACTCTATTTATTCCCAGATAAAAAGCGTCTCTCTGGGATCCTCAGGGTGAAACTTCAAGGTCGATGAGGGAGGGGTAAATGTTGTGAATGTGAATAAAAAATTCACCAGGAGAGTTTTCTCGACTAATAGAATGAATTCTGGGGGTTGGAGCTTGGACTTTCCGACTTTCAATTTTAAGGACCACCCTAGTGTTGCTGTAACTGTGATCCTTGCTCTACTGAGCAAGACGCATCAGGACAATGTTCTAATAAAACAGTAAAGGGAAAGAAGATTAACCAATTCCAAATTGCCATGCAAAACCCTCCTGATTTGAGCCGCAGAAAATCAGATACAAATTGTCATTAGCAACATATCTCAGAGAAGATATTATACCTTCACAACAACCACTGAGATTCGAGTGTAAAAAAAACATTCAGAATGATATGATATTTTAGATTTGTCTAAATGTGTAGTGAGAAAAAATTGTGTCGTTTTTAAATGACTGAATCCTTTCAGTCATATTTCAAATAAACATTCAAAACTGAATTACTTTTTAGATTTGTTATCAAACGAATATAAATTGAGGTCAATGACAGGAATAACAGTTGTGTCATTACTGCCAACTATTACAGTTTGAAAATACAATAGTCTGATTAAAATCTACTGAATACCTTTATCTATGATTAAGCTGATTTGAATAGACTGTAGCAAAATACCTTTATAATATAAAACAACTATTTTTGAAGAGATGAATGAGAAAGAAAAACATCCTCTTTAAAAGTGACCTATCAGCTTGAACAGAGTGTCGACTGTACTCCCCGTGTCCCCTGATAATTGAGTAACTCAATGACAGATTGAACAAGGTTGACCCGGTGACTCAGAAGCACCGACAAGGAAAACCTCAAATTACACATCTGCCAGAGAATGAGGGGTGGAGCGGAGAGAGGTAGAATTACGTTTTAAACAGAGAAGTCAGGATGCTCACTTGATGACAAATCCTTCAGATCTTCTCCAATATAATACTGCGTGACCTTTTGAATGTTGATGTCATTGTGCCAAATAAAGAAAGCACACAAAATGCCTTTAAGAAATCATTTATGTCAGCAGGAATCAATCACTATTTAAGGAGTGCTGTTTGGATACAAACTCATTCTATGGTGTGGAAAATCACTGCCTTAAGAGACAGAAAGATAAAGTGAAATCTAGTTCAACAGACACACCTGCAGACTGCAGCCTGGCCACATCTGAGCATCAGAGCAGGTGTCCACACAGACAGCACGGCCAACAGATTCCTGCTTTTATTTTCACAGGCAGATGCAGACTGTTTTTACTGGATGAACATCTCTTACATTGGTAGAAATCCATGAAATGCACCGCTTCAATCTAACTCACATTAGCTCCTTGGCAAGTCTGATTTTCACAGCTTGTACAACAACATGATTGCCTCAAAGCTGTTTTCCCACGATAAAGAAGGAACATGTTTTAAAAAATAATCGGATATGATGTCATTAAATATAAATTGAGTGAAAAGGCCAAAATGATTTTGCCTTTATCACATCCTGAAAACTGATGACGGTTTCACACTACTATGTGAAAAACTCAAAGACAGAATGTGCATAGACAGAGTGTAAAAGCGGGTTGAGTAAATTGACTATAAGCAGGACCAGAATAATACTGAGCAAAAAGGACAAAATGCACAAACAGCAGAGAAAATGATGGCAAGAACATGAACGAGACACAATCTGGAGCTCGGGGAGGATGAGCGGTGACAGAGGCGGATCCAGAGGGATCAGAGGAAACCCTCAAAGCCGACTCCTAGAGCCGGGATGAAGGCGACCCAGTGTGGAAGCGGAGAAGATGAAACACCATTTGGGGGCAGTGCCCCCCACCCCCCCCCCACCGCCTCGCCTCTGTGTTCAGGGCCTGTGAGCTCCTCTGCCTCTGAAGTGCTAAACACCCCCCTCACACCAGCCACTGCACCTCCTGCCATTTGGTGACTCAACGCTGGTCTGCACGCATGGGCTGGCAAAGAAGTGTTTTCCTTGTGTTCACATGTGTTTAAAATAAATCATGGCTGCACCAAACAATTATTTTCATTCCTGATTTATCGTTTGGTTTGAAAGAAATGCTAGGAAATGGTAATAAACGCGTGTTGTTGGTATTAAGAGCAATCCAATACCCACAACATTCAGTTTATAATCACAAAACACAGTAGATCATCAGAAGTGAGAAGGGTAGAACGAAGAATTGTTTGACCTTTTTGCTTTAAAATGTATTTGAATTAATGCTATTTTCAAAATAGTTACAGCTAAATGTTCTGTTTTCCAACTGATAAAGCTATAGATGAGTTGTTACAGCTCTAACTCAAATACTTGAAAGTAAACCGGCAGATAATTACATTCAAATCAAATTGCTTTCAATTAAACAATTTACATGTTGTCAATCGTCTAATCAACAGACTGTAATTAGTGAACAACGGTTACTAATAATCTTAGATACACTTATCAACATTATGAGAAAATGGTTTTCAAAACGCATACAAAAGCAATAACCATCTCACTTCTGGTTAAAAAAACACAACAATTTTAATAGTAGGCTGCTCTGATTCAAGACATCCATTAGGCCAAAATGTCCCACTCTATTTACTGCTTTTCTCCCTTTCATATAATTAAACTAAATATGTTTTTGTTATAAACTCATGATCGAAAATAACAAGCAATGTGATCCCTGGAAACCTGTAATTTGCATTTTTCACTAGCTTCTGATATTTTAATATTTACCAAACAACTATTCAATTACTCCAAAATATTCATCAATAGATGACCTGATCCTTGAAACTTAGACAAAACAGATATATTCCTGTTATTGGATGTTCAGGAGACCTATATAATAATAATAATAATAATAATAATAATAATAATAATAATAATAATAATAATAATAATTAAATACATTTATCAAATAGCACATATCTCAGACACATTGTTAAATTATAACCAGCGTTTTTATCTGCACAATGATGTAAGCATCTTTATAACCAGGCACAGGTATAATGTTGTTGGATAAGGGCCAATCCACAACCAAATGTTACTGCATGGCTGATTTTCATGATGATCATTGTAGGCGACAATGTTTTCACCTTTTCAGCAGACACATGCAATCCCACACACATCTAACCTTTTATAAAACAATCGCTTTTCAGCAGCTCATGGTATAATAAAGGAGAAACACAAGCCCCCCACAACACCAAATCTCCAGTGTGTAGATGTCCCAGATAAATGGGTCCCAACTTCAAAGCACTTGTGGTTGGACTGGTGACAAAATAGCTCATTGTTTGGTGAGATTGTAAAAAATATTCTGTCAACAAAGTTTCCATGATTATCGTTTTTGTGTTTTACTATGCTGTTTACTATCAGTCTGACTATTTAAATCCCTTTAACTCTAAGCGGCGGAGGAATATCTTCCAGTTTTACACACACACGATTTTAACACATTTCTCCCCAACGTTTACCTGCATAGTAAAGACTCCCAGCTCCTGTGAGGACAGCCTTTTCATCTGATCGGCCAAAACTTGAGCTTCTTCCAGGATGGAAAACTCCGTCTCTGCTCTGCAATATCCACATGAAAGAGCCAAGCAGATTAAAACGAAGCTCCACGAAAAAGCCCTGTGAAACCGAAGGCGTTTATCCCGAAAAGCAGCGCGTGTAATCGGCGTCAAAAGCAGCGGTTTCTCCCCCGTCCTCCTCGCCATGATGGCTGTGGGTCCTGGAGAAACACGAAGTCTGAGCTGGTGGCGGAAAAAAAACTTCAAGGGAAACTACTTTTACAACTTTGCAACGTAGAGAACGTGTGCCATTTATCTTGGGTACAAGTCTCCAACATTTCCAGCAACGCAAACCATTGCAGCTCCTCGAAACCCTTCCAGAGAAGAAAGTAGATCCATGCGGGAAACAAGACACGAGTTTTCTTTTTTCACGTTGTCGGTGTTCCGTCCTCGGTTAGTCGCTCCAACTCCTGGAAGTCTGGCAAAGTGTGTGTGAGCCGGAGATTCACCACAATGGGGGTGAAAGTGGGAGGCGTGGAAACACAAGAGTCCTCCCGGCGCCTGGATCTCCGGATCGGGCTTTCATGGCGCCTTCAACTGCTGCTGGGAAAACACACAGTAGTAAAAACAGCTGCCGTGGAATGGCCCTGAAAATAGTGCAAAGACCACAAGAAAAGTTAGCTTCTTTAATCTAACTAGAGAAACAAGGACATTAATATTTTTTTCATCAACCTGTTTGTAAAGTTAGCGACAAACTCGCTAAATCCGAGAAATGCCATATGTTCCTTTAATGCACCGCGACTTCTAACACCACCATGGATGTATAAAGCAAGCCTTTTCAACATCTTTGGAAATAATGTCTCTAAATAAAATGTTTCCACAAAGCAGTTCAAAGGTTGGGAAGCACATAATTCACACATTTTAAATGGTTTACTTGAGTCAGGTAAATGTTTTTTAAGTAGGCTAACACAAAATCACAAAACTGCTTACAAATAAAGAGTCGGCCTGAACACTCCTAGTATGAAAACCTCCAGATGAGATGTTAATGGGGAAACGGAATATCAGGTCAGAAAGATCTGCAACTCACATTTAAACAAACTGGGTATAACAATTATGGAATTTGCCGATAAAATGCATGTAGAAGATTTTCTCTGCAGTTTGCTTAAACCCTTATTTCCCACAAATAAATCCAGAGAACATGATCTAAATGCCATTAATCATATCGGTGACTGGCCATTACTTACCCATTTGTAAGGCCCTAGAATGCAATGATTTTAGCCTTTTTAATGTTAACTCCACATTTACTTGTATTCCCTTGTTTCAAGATACCTACTGGATTAATGATAAACCCACCAACTGCATGCTTTAGTCTTTCTCTTTTGATCTTTATATATACAGTCTATGCTTTTGATACAGGGTCAGTGTTGTAAATGCTTTTTGGAGTAGTTTACCTACCAGCAGAGACTCCACTCCTGTGAGAATCCAGTTCGGGCTTTTGTTTCACTTTGGTTGAGAGGCTTGTTCATTTGAGCAATTCACATTTTCATTTCTCACTGCAAATTAAAATCATCATCTTTTTCTCTCTATACTTCATTTGATTGATATGGCCTCTTGCTATCCATCTCACTGTTTCTTGCACATTTGGGGAGATTTTTCGGTTGTATTCATGCACAAAATATCTTTTACATGGCTGTTTGATCTGTAATAATGGGGTTTATCCTGTTTAACAAACTGAAGTTGTCAAAGAGATTTACTTTTTAAGCTTAGTAACTGATGTTGGCTCTGTCAGAAAATGCCCTGCATGCCCACCATGATGGTTCCACTATGAAGCCAAAATATCTTCAATGCCTTGTACCTGAGATGTCATCTGTAAAATGAAGGAGTATTTTTGATCTGTGATGTCTAACAACATCCTATTGTTACATTGGATGCAGTAAAGCTCCATACTTTAGTGGAAGTAGTTCTTTCTTTGCCAAAACTGTTTATTTGCTTTAATTGTCTTCTCAAGATTGAATTCATATGGATGTTATTTCTTATGAAATACAAGTGTGATTGATGCAGTGGACCTTTGCAAGCCAGGGATCTGCAGCAGGAAAAGAGTCCCTGACTCCAGACTTTACTCTGCTCCTGAATGAGTGAGTCGTCTGTCTGTGTCTTTGGCTGCAGACGCCATCAGATGTTTGCATGGCCGTCAGACTCTTTTAGACACTTACAAACACAAGGATGTTTGTCAAGTGGCCAAACGCAGTGTGTGTGTGCACCACATGCATTATCAGTTCCCCAGAGAATCCCTGTTTTGTAGGCGTTGTGTTGTTTCACCTTCATATTTCAGTGCAACAGATACAAGTGTAGTTTGTTTGCAACACACTCTTTTTTTCTGCACACAAATAGTGACTGTTTTTTAAGGGAACTCATTTCCTGAATTGGTTGCAATATTTGCACAGTAGAACATTGTATATATAGATCCTTGTGCAAACACTATAAATAGTTTATGAATTTACATAATGAGAAGCAGACTAAAATATCTCAAAGTAACTATGTCATCTAAATGCCGCAAAATGATATGGTCAATTTCTCCTCTCCTCTCCTCTCCTCTCCTCTCTGCCACAGACCTCATCAAAGCTCTGCTGTCAGTGTTTATGAGTTTGGAGCATTTAAAAAAACCTGCTGAACCTGTTTTTGTGTGTGTGTGTGTGTGTGTGTGTGTGTGTGTGTGTGTGTGTGTGTGTGTGTGCAATTTTGCATCCTGAATTTACATTAAGACGAGGGCCTATTGGTTTAAGGACTTCATAAAGTACTAAACTTAGAGAAGTTATTTAAAATGTTGTTATAATTGTAAATTCTGAAATGAAGAATAAGTTTAGGCTGAATTGGACTATTGCAGTAGCTTTCATTTTATGTCTACACCTCGCCAAGGTTACCAATAAGATGGACTTACTAAAAAAGGTATGATAAATTCATCTCCAAATCCATCCGTTACTACACAAATAATTGGCTTATAAATCAGTAAGATACATGGCACTAATTTGACTTGCTCTTGTTGTTTTTTCACTTAATCTCTAGGATCATTTTCAGTCTGCTGCTCAGCAAAAGCAATGCATCTGTCTGTGAAATAACTCCTCCTAACTGGCTGTCTGACTGGCATGTCTCTGTGGGGAGGGCTCTGCTGGTTTATTCAGGGCAAAATATTTCAGTACACAAGAAAACGGGTAGGGTGTTTTTATTAATGGAGGAAGAATTATTTGTCTTACAGGATTACCCCATTTGCATTATTTTTAATTACAGCCAAGACCCACAAAGCCACCTGGTTTGGGAAGATAAAGGAGAGAAATTAAGGCTGATTAGTCTAGGATTCAGGGTTTTGAATATATTAAATAGATACACAGATTTTGGGGAAAGATGCGGGGAGGTCCTGCTTAAAGCAAGACAGGAAGACTCCGGGGTTTCACATCTGGCTTCAAAGGCAGCTCTGACTGAGAGAGAATTGTATCACACGTGACCAGGAAATATTTGGCTAAGGATCTTATGTTACCGGTTACCTGGGGAAGTCGAGATTAGATTTTAAGCCAGATTCAGTAAGGTTACACAGTCTCTGATATAAGAGTACTGTTCTACTGTAGTAGGTAAGTAGGCAATGCAAAAACCAGGTTATATAAAGCCAAAGGCAATGCAAATGACTTAGCATGAAAGTTCCCAGTCACAATAATCAGTAAACACAGGGGTTGATAGTGACACATACAGTAAAGGCTTGTTAAGCGTTTACAGCTAAACTGTTGTTGGCAAATCAAGGCACTTATAACATAGTTGGTTGTGTACACAGGTAGAAATTACCACCAATACAGAAAAGGCACACACATATCCACTAGATTATGTACATCTTTTAGTAAAAAGTGAGATGATTGTTTTAGTTTTACTCCTACTCTTGTTTGACTTTTGTTGTATCTCCTCTTTATATCTTAATGCTATAATCCTGTTTCTTAATATGTGTAGACTACAGGCCCACAAATACTTACTAAGTATATTTGATAGAAAATAAACTTGTTTCCTTTAATTTTAAAACAAATTAACAAAAGATGCACACCTCATTCAAGAAAAAAATATTCCTATTTTTTTTAATATATAAGATAACATTGTAATGCTTGCTTCACATTTGTATTGGTTAGCTGAATGACTTGGTAGCATGACAGTTGATATTGGTTATGATGAATTACATGAATGTCCTCACCGCTGCTCTTTGCCACCTCTTCTCAGCTGGTCTTGGGTCAGCCTCAAACCATTCAAAGGAAATGTTTTGGTGACAGCTGCTCATAAGACTCCTCAGTTTAGACATCATCATGATGAAGAAAATAATCATCTAATCAGAAAGAAAAAGAGGAAGAACAGCACAAGCCAGAAGGTTACAATAAGGCCATTAATGTACTATCCACATGTATGCCTCGCACTTTCAAAGCTCTAAACAAGGATGATCACCGGGGCTCAAAATGGCAACTCAGTAATCATCTAAAGTAGAAACAGAAATAATTTTAGACGTAAACAGAGCTGACTTACTCACTGGCCGCATCAGAGCTTAAGCTTTAGAGTCTCTGGGCATCCATCCATCTCCAGACAGGAAACGCTCCAGGGACAAACTAGCTAGACCCAGTTCGTTTTAATGCATGTCAGACCCCTGTGATCATACAGCTATGAAAGAAGAGCGAGAAAGAAGAACAGAAAGAAACAGAGTAAAAAGGCAAAGAAGCTCACATTGCTCAGGTGTCACAGACGGGCATGAAAACACAGCTTTAGGCTAAATAATATCTGTTGACCTATATGAACATTGCAGCATTATTTGAAATGGCCCTTACAATAATAATATTAAAATAAAAAAATGTATGACCTTTACACAGGATTGAAGCATCAAAATGCGGCCCTGTGCAAATGGCTTAGTAGGCCCATTTACTTAGTTACATTACTTTCTCACACATGTATGAATATAAATTCTGAACAACCACTATGCATCCTTAGATATAAAGAAGTTGACTCTTGTTTTTAGTTGCTCTCAATGTACGCTCAACAGAACAAGTAAATAAGTTGATATGATGCTAAACGTAGGACTATAATGTACAGATGTCTACAAGAAAAACATATAGAGACTTGTATTTATAGATATGTATGCAATCTATACCAAAAACACCAATAACCAAAACACATGCACCGCCCGGGAATCGAACACGGGTCGCAAGAATGGGAATCTTGCATGATACCACTACACTAGCGGCGCAGATACGCTTAATGCTCTTTATAAAATGAAAGACCTAAAGGAATCTCATTAGTATATAAAATCACATTTAAACTCTCTCTCAAATACAAAGATAGGCTTCCATATGCCAAAAATCGTAAAACGTGATATGTTACGAATTGTATGCAATAATAGACTACGGCTGAAAACTATCGACGGCGTCTCCTCGCTCAAACGCGTTTTCGCTGCGCACACAGTACAAAGTCGGGACACGCAGCTCATATATTGTCCTGCTAATGCTACCCTTTTAGTAACAAATCCACGTTGAAATCGGCTAGCTTCTAGCAGCCGGTTTCGGAGCTGCTATTGACTTGTATTAAGGTGCATTCAAGCTCTATTCAGAACATGTCTATTGGTAGTGTTCAAGTTGCCATGAAATGTTCAAATGTATTATTGTAAACCTAAACAAGTGTACAGTTGTTTCATAAAGAATAAATATAAGAGAGGAAATGATAACCTACGTTAAAACATCATGGGATTTATTATTATTTTACAATGGTTTCAAGTTGGAATCAATACTGGAATGTCACTGTATTGGCATATACGCTCTACTACATTTCTGGTATCATCGTGACCCTACTCAAAACATAATGTACAACTCATTTGAGGTCTGCTTGATTAAAAAATATATTTCTTATTTGTGAATTCACTCTCAAAGCCTGAGACCTGAGGTTGATATAAATGTGTGCCACATTTCATTGGCAATCTAATAGATTTCAGTGTGGCCAAAAGTGGTGGGCTGTCAATGTCACAGATTGACATACTTTACTTTGCCATCCATAAAGCCACGCTGCAAGAAATGTGAAAATGATTGTATCAAAGCAGATCTAATAAATGAATGGAAATTCTGTCTCTTGGTACTTTAGCTCATATGTAATTAATGTTGAGCTTGTACTTAGAAAATCCATGTCACAGTCAATTAAAGAGCAGCAACACTGGCAAAACTGAGTCTGCACAAACAAGAAAAAGGAAAAAACAGACTGGGAGATGGATCTGATTACAACTGGTATTTAGACCCACTAGCTATAAAGAGATAGCATGTCGTAATTACAGGGAACAAGCTTCAAAACATGAATACAGAGAAAACATGAAGAAGCTGCCAGATAATACTTAGGGAATCATATGAAGCATTATCTGCTAGCCCTATTGGATTATAATTAGCTACATTAGCTGGAGAACAACAAAGGAAGAAGAAAGTGATATTGGATTTTTTTTTACAAGTAACAGGTAAGGTCGACTGCACACACACATACAGACACACACACAGACAGACAGACACACACACACAAACACACACTGACTCACACACTCTTCTCCTCTGCTGCCACCAATTTCTCTGAATACATTTGCTACATGTGTGTCTGAGCACGGGGCATACAGTTACCATGGCAACTTGAGTCTTTGAAGTTTTTTGCCCCCCTTTTTTACAGCTGGATATGAGAACCAGATCTGCTCTGTTCTCTGCTCAGTTTTTCTCCCCCTCCTCCTTCTCTCAGTCTTTCACTCCCTTTGCTACATCAAAAAATTATCTTTGAAGACTTAAGCCGATTCCAAGTCAAACCCAATGCTATTTCTGGCTCTATTCAAAACTGTGGCTGTGGCTCTGTGCAGTGCTGTGTTTGACATCTGTGTGTGTGTGTGTGTGTGTGTGTGTGTGTGTGTGTCGCCCAACACACATAAACAACATGGTGATTACAAAGCTGCCTGCTGGTCGGGACCGATAATAATAAATGTTGTTTCATGTATTTGAATATGTGTACATTTGTGTGTATGACTGTGTGTTTAATACAAGTACAAACACAAACCTAAACAAATATATATCAAAAGAGGAGGGGAGAGAGGAGATGAAAGGAGCAGAGAGGGGATAACAGGAAGAGGGAGATGGGAGGAAATGAAGAAGAGAGGAGAGGAGCTCGGGAAATATGCTGTGTTGTGTGTGACTGTCATCCTGTTTTCACACAGGTATATATAAAATATTAATCAGAACATTCACAGAAAGCTTACACTACACTTGTACACAGATCTCTGATTTTCAAATCCTGGGTATCAATGTATATACGTATATTGGCTTATTATTGGCTTATCATTAAGACTGGGAGCGGTGGAAATCAGCTAAAAACAAAACATGGCAAGCTGTTTCTATTTCAAGGGTTCAAAATAGAAAAAGCTAACTATCTTCTGACTGTAACCTCTCATATGTACTGAGGCCAGCGACATGAGACTTGTTGTTATCCTCTCATCTGACTCTTGGCAAGGAATTGAACAAGTATTTCCCAAAAATGTCAGACTAGTGCATGACATTACCGCTGCAGTTGCTTTAAATACTGCAAAGGCATCCATTCACACCGTTAACACCAGGAAATAGGGGACCAATCATAATCACATATCTGATCTCCACAATGATTATGCACAGTGGAGTTGAAAGAGACCTTGAGCCTAATGTGCACAACACACTTGCAGCCTTCAATCCACATCAGGACATTTTCACAAAGGCAGTTCTGTGGAGACTGCAGTATTTCATCAGTCACAGTGTAAGAGGCAAATAAAAGACGGAGCATTTCTCAGAGCACAGCACTGTTTGGATGACTTACTGCCTGCTATAAAAAGCAAACCTCCCTCAAGCCATTTCTTCCATTTATTTGTTCAAATGAATGACATGGTGACCCAGCACAATTCCACCCTACACAAGAATCCCCATGCAATATTTCTCTTTAATAATTATAAAAAAGGCTGATGTTGGAGTCCAGCTATAGTTTCATCAGCATTCCAGCCTCAAGTCATGCTTTTTCTTGTCTCCAGCTAACAGATACGTTTCAGGCTCAAAATCTCTGATGAAAGTGTTTCAAGATCAGAGGAACAACATGAGGCTGCATTTAGTTTTTGGGTGGATTTACCCTTTGATGGCACTGGTGCATTCCTCCACCATGACAAGATGTATTATAGTGTAACATCTCCTGCAGAGTTTGGGCTGCCCACTATACAATTAGTCTTTCTTTCATCACTGTCATAGTCCACATGCCACGCGTTGTCTCACTGGGTGGTCTGATCACACTTGCATCATTTATTGCAGAAGACGAGAATTTGAAAACAAAAACACAAGAAGAAGAAAAATGTTCTGATTCAACCCACCCAAACAAAAATAAATCCTATACACTGCATTTTTTAAAAATGTTCAATGCATATTACGTTTTTAAAGTTTTATTGTTATTGTAAATACATTAATAATTATAATGCGTAGATAAGAGCAGCAAACAAAGATCATTTAAATCTGTATTACTATGTTTTTATTCTCTTTGCGCAATCACTTTGACCAATTTATAAAATGTAGGAAAAATACTGACATTTTTATTAATTTTTAATAAATAATAGGTTATTTATAGAGATATAAATGTTATAGGGTAATGACAAAAAATAAACAGTATATGTATGATATAAACAAATGTTTTATAAAATATATATAAATATTAAAAATATATTCTTAAAGATATAGAAAAGGCCATGCTGTAAACGTGGGTTTTAAGATTACATTTAATATTGTGCAGTAACAAATCAAATGTTTTTTATTTACTTTCTATCGATTGTTTCAGCACATCTGTTGTCATGGATGCAGTCATTTTTAAGTAAGTACATCTGTTGTGATGGATGCAGTCATTTTTAAGTAAGTGTCTCAAATTTCAATTTCAAATGTAATATTTTTCAGCATTTTGGAACTTAAAAAACCATGTCATTCAAAACATGTCAAGAACATACTGTAATGTCACTTCACATAATGCCAGAGAGCAACTTGTAGCTTGCAGTGTTTTTTGGATTGAACTTTATACACAACAATCTGTGTTATGTCAATGTTAACATTTGTTTGAGCAACTATACAGTGGCTCATGTCAATCCTCCACAGTAATCTCATATTTTTTGAAATCGTAGTACTTTCTGAAGGAACCTGAGAACCATCCACATACTTTAAATTGGAAAGATTTCCACACATTTGCTGATGTGAGGTGACAAATGTAAGTTATGTGTTTTAAAATCACTTCTAATCTGCAGTTGATTTTTTAAAGTATTTTTGTTTTGATGCAGAATATTCTGTGTTTTGTAACATAAACTTTATGTATGATTAATTGACTCGCTCTTTAATTTCAAAGTGACCTAGAATCTCTAGGCTCCAGGGGCCAAACTGACCTCCCCCTGCGGCCTCAGGCCAGGAGGGGCCCCACCGTGGAGAGATCTTATGGCGCATTTCCACTACACGGTCGGCCTCGGCCACACTCGGTACGGCTCGGTACGGCTTGGCCGCGTTGGGCCTTAACAGGGCCGACTCACTTCATGCTGCGCTTCCATTACAGTTTAGGAACTGGGGTAGTTACTATAGTAACGCAGTGTAGGCGGAGCCGTGACGTCATCTTCAATGAGAAATCCAGAAACACAACACAGCCGTTAGCTGTGAGCACTCGGAGCTCACAGCTCCTTATATATGTTCAGAAACTCGACAAAAGTTAAACAAGTACACACCACAGACTGCCTGTGTCATGGTGAATACAGTCGCTGCTTTATTTATGTCTGTATAGGCCGTTGTTGTGAGTGTGGACGGTCGGGGCATATACTGCGTTAGGTTAGCCAATCTCCATCTAGAAAAACATGAATTTTAAAAGGTTTTTCGCCTGCCGTCTGTCTGCAGACTTGACAAAGCATTAATTCATGGTTTTTACTAACCGGTATCAGTATGTTGTTACTTCGGCATCATTTTGAAACGTGTATTACAATTAAATCACGGTCAAATATGTCCATCTTGTTGTAGTTCTAGCCCTCTTGCCAGCGCTCCTCTCTCTAGTTTAGCATACTCAGCCCGACTCAGCCCTGTTTGTTGGCCCCGATAGAACCACAATTTTCTAGGGCCAGAAAAGAGGGGAAAAAGTGGCGCCGCGCCGTGCCGCGCCGGAACGAGGCCTAGTGGAAGCACAACCAAAAAAGGGGACGGCACGACACGGCACGCTTAAAGCGAGCTACGCGCTGCAATGGAAATGCGCCATTAAAGGCTGAGTGGAACCAGACTTGGGGGTTTTGTTGAAAAGTAGTTGAAGTGGAGAAGGGGGGGGGGGGATGAATAAAGAGTGGCAGGGCTTGCCCTTAGAGCCCCACCAGTGACGCAAACAGATGGAAAGCATTAAAGCTTCATTCCACCACAAAGATGGATGGATTATTAGATAGAGAGTCTGTGTGGAGTGGAGGAGAGGGGAGGAGAAAAGTGAAGGAGAGCGATTGGGAGAGGAAAGGAGAAGGTGAGTGGGGGTAGAGGGGGGGAGGAATAATAGAAAAAGGGGGAAAGAGTGTATTCAATTTAAACGGTTACATATTGTACAATGCAAAGTAAAATCCGAGAGATAATTCAATTATTGGTTTTAAGAGGAAGCCAGGACAATACAGACTGTATACATGATATGGAGGAGCTGACCTTTTTACATTAATTGATTTAGTATGATTTAGTGATTACAAGTTAAGCAAATAGCAAATAGTTTTGCTCCTGTCTAGTAGAAGTCTGGCTGTTTTTGTCCTAGTTGCGCAGTGATTCTATTTTATCAGTGAATCCCAATGGAGGTGAAATTGTAGCTGTGATGTTTGTTCTTTGTGGAGTTGGGGCAGCTGCCTGTCAGTGTGCATGTAGGCCTGGCTGATGAGTGTCCCAGGCTAAACCAAGAGTGGCCTATCAGTACATCAGGTCTTCAGGACTACTTGGGTGGAATCCCTCTGCCTTGAAAATATGCCTGCATCCCAAAACAGATTGAAGTCATGAATAAAGTGGATCACTTTTAGACCGCAGGTTTTGCCGAGCCATTCACTGATAAGAGACTGTTGAATATGTTGATCCCACTGTTGGCAGTATGACTTTGGGCTGTGTTTATGTGCTCCAATCTGAAAAACGTACTCATCAACAAGTAGACAATCACAACTCAGAGTATAGCAAAAAGTGGACCATTTAAAACAACTTAAGAGTATTATACCGTGGTTGGTTGCAACCAAAACAGAGCGAAAAGTGAGTGAATACTGGACAAACATTCATCAGCGGACCAGAAACAAAACTCCACATGAATGTTCTTCCGCTGCCCGCAACTAGTGGCAACAAAATCAGTTATTGTAGGTTTTAATGGCCCAAAACATATCAATCAGCATAGCAATATCATCTTAAATGTAGGAAGCCTAAAGCAAGTCTCTATTTACACAAAATATAAATGTGCACATTGTTGAGAACATGCAGTAATGTGTGTTCTTTTACTTTTAGCATGTTGTGGAAAAATATATGTACACATCCTTCTTTGTCCACATGCACCATTTATAGGTATGGTACTCGCTGTGGGCTATTTATGTCCTTAATCCCAGAACTATACTATACATTTTGATAAGACCACCACATCATCATCAAAACTATTCATTTTATTCCCAACAGTTGAATAATAAAAAAAAACAATACTACTCTCACGCCCATTGTGGAAAGAAGTACTCATATCCTTTACTTTAGTAAAAGTGCCAATTAATGTAAAATAAACAAGTCCTGTAGTTCAAAATGAGATTACGGACAGATATACCAGCGCCATAGAGTAGCCTACATTAAAATGTAAGTGGTAAGGAATAATTCTTTACAATTATCATACCGATCACATAAATGTACTTAATTGAAAGAATAGGAGATGTATAAAATGGAAATACTCAATCAAAGTATGTTTACCTGGTGTACTTATTTTATTTCACTACTGATCATGCGTGCTGATGTAACAAGGGCTAGCAGGACGTTTAGCAGAAGGACTGGAAACAGTAAACTGGTACCAGTGCCTCTAAAGCGCTACACTATATCTTTTAATTTAATCTGTAATCTGTGTTTAAAACTGAAATGTGACACAACCAGACAAACTGCTTCACCCTGTTTTCAGTCTTTATGCTAAGCTAAGCTAACAACCTGCTGGGTCTAGCTTTATTCCTAACACACAAACATTGTTAGACAAACATTAAATCGTGTTGTGAAATGATTCCCTTAAACTTGGTCAGTAAAATAGCAGTGGAAAAATGCACATTCGCGTGGCTTAAGAGAATGTGCAATAATCATGAGGAGGCGAATACGTTTCTTCAACTGAACCGAAACGGTTTGCATTCACCAACATTTTGTTGTAATGAGATCACAATAACAATCTCATCTTTGCTTCCAACGCCAACACTCTTATGACAACATTTTTTTTTAATGTTAAGCTGATGTGACAAATGTTATCACAGAACACTGGCCATTATTAGGGAGGGGTCATGTGATCTCAGACCTGCGAGCTGAGGCATGAATGGAGAGAAGGAATGTGGATCCATCTTTCACTCTATTGTTCTCCTCTCGTCTTTCTGACTGCGGCCATTCGAGCATCAGTCTGATAATAAAGAGGACTGTTAATGTTTAAAACATCTGAATGCATTCGACCTGAACAATGAGTTTAAGCTGACACAGACACAGCTAGCACAAGGCCGTACTTTAGCACTTTAGCAGATGATGTCTGCAGTCTGCAGTTGTATGTTTTAGAAACACAAGCAGCAATGTCAGTGTCTCTCTCAGACAGAAATATCTCAACAAGTATTAGACGGATGGCCATTACATTTTGTTCAGACATTCATGGTTCTGAGAGGATGAATACCCTGACTTTTCCTTTAGCGTCATCATCAAACCAATACTTGGGCTTATTACAAAATACCAAAGCTTCAGTGGTAGGCTCTTTTTGTTTAATGCTAATTAAAGCAAATGATAGCATGCTAACACTCTTCATTAAGAAGGTGAATATGGCATACATTTAGCTGATACAAACCAGGATGTTGGCCAAACAGAGTTGGGGGCATGGCTCCAGACTCTTAGTCTGGTTAAAAAAACATTCAAATGTATGATCTCAAAAATTCCAAATTTGTGTCAGCCTTTGAGAATTGAAGATCTTGGTGAAAACTATTTCTATATTATAACTTGTATTCTTTAAAGCAGTGTTTGAGAACACAAACGTTTTCAAAGTAAGATTTAAAAAGTTGACCACCAAATGACAATTTATATTTTTTAGATAACATTCTACAAGCTAATTTATACAAAACAATAATTTACATTCACCAGGAAAATAAACTTTAACTTTGTTTTCTGAAGAAAACAATTAGCATGAACCATGAGGATGACTATAAACTCCTGATGACCTGTCTCAGCTGTGTCTAGCCCCCCGGGTGAAATTAAACAAGGCACTGTAGTTCACTTGACATCGTTCAAAGGCTTCTCTCGACTTCCTCTCTCCAAGGTCAGTGTGTGGCAGCACGGACAGCAGAGGTCAAGCGCCTGTCAGTCCTTCAACAAAAACAGCTCATGTTCCCCAACAATCAGGCGTTTGTTGGAGGTTTCCAGTGCTGCCATGGCAGAGCGAGAGGACGGTGAAACTGAATCCTTCTCCCTGTCTCTCCCTTCCTCAACATATATCTGTATCGCTTCCTCTCAGTCTTCATATGCCTTCAGCTTTCACAACCAGGAGTGCTACATCATCCAGTTTTCCACATAAGTACACTTTTAAGATATTTTAAAGGGGCTTTATATGTCCCTCTGCTGTATGCTGTACCTTTAAGTCACTAGTGCCTTTTGGTCTTTCAATGCACTTAAGCTGTATACTTCTCCTTCCTCCATTTATGCATCCATCCCTTTTTCTTAAAGCCAAATGCACACTCATTATCTTCTTCGGTCGCTGTTTTGCTTTCAAAGCCTATCACACCCTGAACTCAAGAAGCTTAAGCAGAGAGCGCCCTTAGGGCTCTGCTGTCATGGGAGTGGTCGTCCTCAGTTACACACTCTGGTCACAGGAAGTAATCCCCCTATTTTAGCATCAGGACAGGACACACCCGTCCCCATTACACCTATCATACAGTGTGAGAGTAGTCTGTTTACCTGAATTCAGAAGTGGTGAAAAATGACAATTAGGACCTTTACTCCACTTGTAAACACACTTTACAATTAAGATGGTGAGAGAGAATGAAAGGCTCACCTTCATATTATCTTGGATATATTACGCACATTACAAACAAAACATAAGTATGTCACGCCCCTCATGTGAATTTAAATAAACTTGTTTGATTTTATGTGCCCATAAATGTATTTTCTGAAGAAAATTGATATTAAGAAAATCACTAGAAGCTAAGTAGTATCTTTTTCCAGAAACTATTTTAATCTCCGATTAATCTTCTATGTAATTTAGGTATAGCACCGAAAAAATCCCTTTAACAATGCATATAATAAAAGGATGTTTAACATGGTGTGTTGGTGATTAAGAACACTTGTCTGCTTTTATATGTTCACACACATCTTAAACCAGAGGGCCGTGTGCACAAATAATGATCTCTATATATGTACGAAATAAAACTTTTTTTTTACATGCATATAGAGTGTATATAGAGTACAGTTCATACTCACAGCCACACTCACTTACTCACTAAGCTTTTTTGTGCAAAATGAAAGTTTGAGCAGGAATCTAGAGGAAAAAACACACACTCAAGTAAGCATACACTAGAGTCATTTTTTGCCAAATTCTAGCTGGATTTATATTATTTCCAGCTTTTTTTACGCTCAAACCTACACAAATCAAACAGATAAAGGGCACCACCACCTGGTCAACAATGGTCACTACAATTAAAGGCTGAACATCCACAGAAATGGTAATTTGGTGAGACCTAGTGGATTCATACTGCAATTACAACCCTGATCACCAAGCCAAAGCTCATTTGAAAAATCACAAAACCCAACAAATTAGTTATAAAGACCTATTGATTATTCAAACAAATGTACTCAAAGTTTAACCAAACAACATCATTTAATAAATGATTTTGCAATACAAAACATCTGTGCAAAAATGTTCAGACAAAATACAAAGTAAAGGCCTCATGGTCAAAAGGATAAGCATGTAAACCTTCTGAAACGGGTACATTGTCATTGAAATATAAATGTAATTGTATTTTTCTCTTATGGATATATAGTATTAAAAAAGGCACAATAACGATTTTGGCCAAATACAAAAATAACCAGACTTGATTTAGATTCACAGTCTTGTGTACAAGTGGTTTTTGCACTGCTATATTCATACACGTAAGTCCGTTACATGCTAGATGTCATGTGTACAAACTCAGATGCCCAAGGTAGTTTGATCTGCTTCAAAGGAACAAAAAGAAAAATAGACATAAGACAGCAATGAAATAATGGGAACATTAACTTAATATGAGTCAAACTAACTTGGACTAAATTTGACAGGATAATAAAACAAACACAATCTTCTCCCTTCATTTAGCTTTTAACAGACAAGCTGCTTTTTTTGACCATGGTTGAATAAATGATCTAGGGGGAAAACAAAAGCTCAGTCTAATCTAAATCTGATTCATAGTCATTTTAGTCTGCAGTGAATTAGGGCAGCTACTTTTCTTGTAAGGATATCTGGTATGATTAGAAGGGTTAAAGTTTATAAGGGTACATACAGTAAAAACTGAACAGATAAAGTGTTGTCTATCTACATTCCACAAATGACAATTTAAAAAAGTGCACTACAGGCAGCATGCTGTTTTCACATCGCTTCATGCTCTGCAGATACACAGTGAAATGCTATCAGCATACCCTTGTGCCCGACTAAAGTGTGTATGGTTAGTGAATACAGCGGATTCTAAGAGTGATAAGAAGTGCAACACGTACAGTCTGGGACACTTTTACAACTTTCAAAACCAATGATTGTCTACTAACCAGAAGGCACTGGGTAACTAAGATACCAAACTTTGCAAACTTCAGCTGTTTCTCTTATCTATATGTTGTTATTTGAATAACAAAAGCTTCATATTAAGCTGTGCTTCTACCATAATTAAACATTAATAGACAGCTTCGGCATTATATGTGTGATTACAGGACTGAAAATGATTCATCATTGACCAAAACGTTTTAGTATTTGGCCAATTGTGTCCAAAACCGTATAAAATGACCTGCTACTGGACATGTTGAAATAAAAATAAAATAACAGCTGTGATTTCACAGACTCCGAACAAAACATTAAGGTCATATTAATTGAGATATTTTACCATTAGAAGCTTCACTTGTCGGGATTGCTTACATGTCAGCACAATTGCTGCCAGACATTTAGAAATAACAATATTAGCATACTGACCATTTTCTCTTAAGGAACCAAATATAAGAAAAACTGTACATAAATCTCTCTGCACCCAGTGATACAGTCGGTCCCCAGCTCAGGAAAATGATTCTTATTTCAATCTAACATCCTACTGCAAAGGCACAGAGTGGGTGTTGAGCATATCAAACATACTGTTCATTGGAGTTCTTGTTCACGTAGATGAGGCAGATTTGTTTAATGGTAAAATTGTCTACGAGGAGCCTTATGTGCTTAACTGTTTCTGCTTCGAGTACATTCCGTCCTCCATGTCTTGAAAAATTATTTTTCAACCAAACAAGTGCAGGTAATACAGGAAAGAAAAAGTAAAAGACGTGAAGATAAGCCCTGTGAATACAATCTTTAAGAAAAATCTCAAATACTGGGAAAACTCTCCCATAAAAAATAAATGTGTAACTCAAATTACACTTATTATACATATTCTTTTGTCAGGGGGACATTTCAGTTTGACATCACTGACTGTAAATTGTTCCATGAGACCAATACATTTTTACTGTGGAGGATATGAGCATTCTGTTGTTTCATTTGTAGATCAGATTCTGAAGTTAGATGCCATGCCTGCTCTTCTGGGAGGGTGGATGATGGTACAAGAGGGAAAAGGAGGAGGGGGACATGATGAAGGAATGGAAGGAGAAACAAAAGACTGATGAGGAGGCCTGTGTCCATGTTGCAAAGTGTCATGTTGTTGCACAAATAACATTCAGGGGTCATTTCCAAAGGGATTTTGTGAGAAAATGCGAGATCTCAAAGCCTGCACCAATTTTTTAGCCAACGTATCACCTTTATCTTTTTAGTTTAAATTTCAGCGGCTTCAATGGGGAGCTGTCACATAGCCATTAGCTGTCTGACTTCAATACGCACACCAATACATATTCAAACAGGTCTTTGCTGGTCTTCTTAGTAAAAGCTGCTGACCTTCTTGTTTGTTCAATCTGCTGTTGCATTTTCTCTCTCGATTATCGCTTGCTAAATGCAGTTTATTTTACTATACAAGCAAATGTAAAGCACATTTTTGTATTAAAATAAGTCCAGAAACAAGCAAGTTGCACCCCTGCTGAAAGGCACCTTATGGTCACGGTAAAAATGTCAGTGTTTCCTTCACATCCTGCATTAAAACGATCCGTTAACTCAAATGTCGACATGTGATTCAAACCATTTCCTCTGCTGCAGGATCGACTTGCTTCCATTTTAATGTTAACGTTTGTTTTGAATATATATCTTTGTATTTCACTCATTCACTCAGGACTTTTGTACCATATTTACACAGAGGTTAAAATAATAACACAACATTCCCAAACCATGGTAGTAAGTACAAATGCTTTAAACAATAAGGCATTACAAAGTCAGACAGCTGTGTATATATTTGTGTAGCTGCGGTAGTGTTTCTTGCACTGTCAAATGTGCTTACAGGCCGGTTTCTGTTGGACCTCCAAGTGACAAGGGTAGAACTGGGTCCCATGCGTGAGAGGCTAAACTTCTCAAATGTGGGTCCCGAGCAGAAAGAGTGTGTACCTCTCTTTTTATCTACAGGTCTGCGACGATGACCGAGTCGTTGTACATCAGTGTGTCAGAATCAACGAGCAGCGCCATTTGTGATGGGTGGTCTAGTTGTCCCATTCCTTTCTGGCAAATTTGTCCGTACAGCTGAATCTGCCCTCCACCGTTACCTGGCATGATGCAGTGGGAGAGGAGCGGTGTGTTGGCATCATGGTTGGAGCCTGTGGTGGAGGGGACGCCGCTCACGTGCCCCGTGCTGGTGGAGCCGCTGGCACTGCTGGGTGAGCGGCTTTTAGGAGGGGGCAGGTGGTGCTGGATGACCCGGGTTGGTGGGACAGGTGGAGCGAAGTGGGCTGGAAAAGCGGCGTATCCTGGTGGGATGGGGTATCCATTGACAGGGATAAAGCGCTGGTGGGTTTGCGTCACAGCCATTGGCGCCCAGGCTTGCATCGGGGCCATCTGACCCTGCGAGGGGATAGCCTGGGCCTGGTAGAGGTACCCAGCAGCCGCGGCAGCAGCGTAGCGGGGGTTGCTGAGGTTGCTGACGGGGCTGGCACTGAGCGAGGTGGTCTGGGTGGTGGCGTTGCCTCCGCCCCCAGAGGGCGTGCTGGAGCTGGCATGGGAAGAATGCCCCTCCCAGGCCCGCAGGCGAGCATGGATTTCTTTGAAGCGCGTCCGACGTGCTGGTCCCTCCTGCCAGCATTCAGCCATCATGCCATAAAACCTGAGAGACAACAAAGTTAGTTAACAAACAATTAAAACTAATCATTTAAAGCAAGCTTAAGTTCATAAAGTTATTTAAAAAATAATAATCTTCGAATGCATACTTTGTTATGTTATTAATATAACTGTACAAAACTTGTAAATGCTAATGGTAAAGTTATTAAGTAGTTGTGAATCATTGTTTTACTTTGTATTCTGTCAGTGGTGACCCTCGTACAGCTAAATGTAAAGTTTTGGTTCCACCCACCATAAGTTTGTCAATTAAAAGTTAAATTATACATTTTTCAGGACTGATTTGCTTGAGTAAGTTGAATATGGTTGATTTTTGCGAATCAATGTTGTTTAAATTAAGAATTCAAAGAACCCATTCCTTTGGCCTAGAAACACAACAAAGGGCTATTAAAAGGAAACACACAATGAAAATGTGTTGCCCCAACATCCCCCATTGTTTGTCTAACTTCAGAACAAGGAGAAGATGCAGTATAGACTGTATTAACCTGAACATACCTTGGCGGACAGTCCTCGGGACAGGGCAGCAGCTGCCTCTTCCTCACCATCTCCATCACTTCCTGGTTGGAGAAGCCGTAATAGGGCTGCAGCCCATAGCTGAAGATCTCCCACAAAACCACTCCGAATGACCAGATGTCCGAGTCTGTGCTGAATTTGCCGTAGGTAATGGCCTCGGGGGGCATCCAGCGGATGGGGAGGAGAGTTTTGGGCTGCAAACAGAAGTAGTCCGAGGAGTAGATCCCTCGGGAGAGACCCAGGTCGGAGATCTTGATGTGGAGCTGCTCACCCACTAGAATGTTACGAGCTGCAAGGTCTTTGTGGGTGTAAAAGTGGCTGGCCAAGTACTCCATACCAGCAGCCACCTAGGTTTGAATAATAATAATAAGGAAAACAATGATTTGACAAGTGTGCGTATAAAAGAGCATAAGATAAGGATAGGCAAGAGACCTTTTATTGTCTATGTTGGCATAATACAACATTAGTTTGGTAACTTTTAAGGATCAGCAGCAAAAGAACAAGATACAAATAAACAGGATAAAAACAAGATCATCAAATATAGTTATAAAAAGGTAATGCAAAACAAGTAAGATGTGTATAATGGAGTGCTGACAAAATACTGTATGTCTCGCACATAGTAAGGTGGAAAGAGAGAACAGGATATCAAAGAGAGAAGACAAACTGAAGAGCTAAATCAATAAATCAGCAATCTGTCAATCTCTTACTTGTATATGAAATAGGATTGTAGCTGAAATAATTAAGAGCACTGTCAATACACACCTGTATGGACATATGCAGGAAGTCTCCATGATCCAGGCTGGACTTCACAGTGCCGTCCTCATCGCTGCTGCATCCAACATCAGAGTGTGGGGAACGCATGATGAGGAACTCGTGGAGGTCGCCTTGGGGCAAAAACTCAAACAGCATACAGACAGGCTGCTCCTGGATCACCACGCCCAGCAGGCACACCACGTTCGGGTGCTGCAGCTCCGTCAGCACTGCGACCTCCTGATGTGGAAACATAACAAGTATTAGTGAAGTATAAAACAAATGAAATAAAAGAATTGATATGCTCATGGGAGCATGAACACTTAAATTAACACTCAAGCTTTTTTTTTTTTTAAGGCCTTAAAGATGTCCTTAAGAGGTTGGATGGAGTCTATCAAACTCAAAAGACAGATTTTTTTATGTCGTACTTTAATGTTAACAGTTCAGGTTTTACTCACTTTCTGAGGATGGAAAGGGAGAATTATGTTTTAACAAGTCATCTGTGTAAATTCAATCCAAGAAGCTAAATCCATCCAGACATCCCAACAGTTTATTTTTGCAACTATTTCAAGCGTTAAAAGTCTTTTTTAGCAGCACAGTCTGGCCATCGCCCACCATGTTTACCTTCTGTGGAAATATAACAAGTCATGCTTCAAATCTTGTGGGATGAGAGATATCTCTACAGGAAAAGTAGTCCCACATATTTTTAAAACAGTAGATTATTTTTGTACCACATCAACACACAATTGCCAGTTAGAAGCAAGTCTTTTAAAATGACTAACTGTTGAGCCTAAGATGTCTTATACAAGTCACACATGGTTGATAATTGCATCCGCAATAATATGCATGTGTAAATGTTTGAGCTATTTTTAAAGCTCAAACATTTACACACATTTTAAAGCTTGGGGTGGGATCTACTCCGTACCTGCTGGAAGTCAGCCCACAGCTGGACATTGGAGACATCCTTCAGGGTTTTTATGGCCACGAGGTGGGCCTGGTCCATGCCCGGCAGATACAAGTGTCCCTTGTAGATCTTCCCTAGAGAGCACTCTCCGAGCTCCTCCATGAAACGCACAGCCGACAAGGGAAGCTCTTTGGCCTTACTCTGCAGAGAGAAGAACAGGGGTCGGAAACAAGTTAGAACAGTGGGAAAAGAGATGTGACAGTAGAAATATGATAAATATTTTCTTTGTACTCTTTCCCACCATTATCCTTTGAAAAGGAAATGATGAAATGATGACATGATATTTACATTTGTGCTCCTAACTCGATGCAGGCAACCTGCCTAATATAACATTAAATATGTCTTTGAGATGTAAAAAAATAAAGTATAGCCCAGAGAGTTCATATTTGTCATTTCAGACTCAATCCATTACGTCAGCTACTAATGACTCCCCTTGAGTCTTTGGAAAGCATTGTGGGAAGATTGTGAAATCTGGCAACACATTTCAGGTTAAAAATGTAATTTAACTGACAGTTCAGCAGCTTTAAGAAAGGCTAAGCAATTAAGTATCTTGCCAGTACAACTGTGAGTCAGCTGCAGAAAAATAAATCTGTAACTTTCTTTCAGAGCGGGACATTTTAGTCTTTTGTTCAGGTGTCCAGTTGATCTTAGAAATAGGGGGGATTTTTTTATGTTTGTGTGTGTGTGTATGTGTGTGAGGCAAAGTTGGCAGAGATTTTCAAAATCCAGGAACTCTACGATGAATAATGAAATTCCTCTGTGAGCAGGACAGACGCACAGGCCTGTATGAGCTCTGAGGGGGGGTGGCGTGTGTGAGTGTGTGGGTAAGAGTGAGAGGGGCCTGCTGATGTTATGAGAGACACAGATGTTTTTAGTTATGGGTTTGTTTCACCCCGTCTTTCCTCCCCACACCCAAACCCTCAGATCTTCCTCACACCACCGCAAGTTTGTGTGTGTGTGTGTGTTTACTGTGTGTCTAAATGGATTGTCACAGGGGAATGGCCCCTGGGTGACCCTGCTGCAAAGTTGGCTGGGTAGCAGCCTAACCCAAGACAAGGTTGTTGATAAAAGGGGGAAGTGAGACAGTCAACTTGGCAATAAATGACTTTATAATTAGAGATTTTCCCATTCCTTATAAAAAGGAAGAAATTACATTCAATCTATATACAATTGACTTTAAGGTTATGGCATTAGACACCTAGACATAAATAAATAGGCTTGAAAAAAGGGTGAGGACTGCACTAAAATATTTTCTTCTGCCTTTGAAATCCTTATATGGATGGTAATGCGATCTAATATGTGTGAACCATATTTCAGGCCCTAGTTGTCCATGAAGAACATTTGAAATGTACTGTATAATTCCATTACTGCATGGTTGTCATCCTGAAAAACGTTCTCTCATCTCTCGTAGCCTTGACTCTTTTAAGGCTGTGGAAGATTTGTTCCATTGCAAAAAAAACAAATAAACCACAGATATTAATGGCTTCTGACACATCTGTGATATCTTGCAGTTCTTTCTACAGCTGTTGATGGTAATATTATACGCATTACCTTGAGCATCAACTCTGTATTGCACAAACGGACATGCTGTCTAGATAACCACTCTCTCCTACCACCACATAATTATGTTGAAAAAGATAAATAAGTGATATGACTGAGTGTGCAACCTTGAAAGAAATATGATACAGTTCTTAATGTGAGCTACGTGTTGGCTGGCAGAGTGGGGATAGAGGATCTGCATTACAAAGAGGTTTTGTGACTGAGGGAGCGGATGAAAGAGGGGGTGACGGATGAAAGAGAGGTCCTAAGGTAAAGCGATGGAGGGAGAGACAGAAATAGAGCAACAAAGAGAGATGGATGAAGTGAGGAGTGGAAAAAGAGACAGCGGGAGAGAAATAAACAGAGAGGAAAAGAGCTGCAGCTGAACATTCCTGGACCTGCTGAGCTCTGATGATAAAGATCTGAAGCTTTGCCTGAGACAGGTCCATCTCACACACACACCTCACACACACACACCCACAACACACACACACACACCACACACACACACACACACACACACACACACACACACACACACACACACACACACACACACACACACACACACACACAACACCACACACACACACACACACACACACACACACACACACACACACACACACACACACACACACACACACACACACACACACACACACACACACACACACACACACACACACACACACACACACACACACACACACACACACGTCATGAGAGCAGACTAAGGAAGGAGTCAAAACACTGGCAAAGCCCCTGTGTGTGTCAACTGGGACACGTCCCAACATGCTGGGGTTACTGGCGAGAGGTGTGTGTGTGTGTGTGTGTGTGTGTGTGAGACAGAGTCAGCTAAAGAGAACTGAGTCTAACAATGCTGTGTGAGTAAATAAAAGTGTATTTTTAGCAGTACTTTACTTCTTTACCTGGTTAAATAAAGGATATATATATGTACTTGTGCTTTTCAATAAGTAGGGCATGCTTGAGTGAGATGAGGCCGGTAAGATTCAAGTTTAAACCTCTGATATATTCAGGAAAAGTGACAGAAAGGCAACAGAGAGATGGAGGACTTAGATGTCACTGGTATTATGTGCAGAGCAAAACATATAATATAAGCATTTGTTAATTGAAGTTTTTTTTCCCTAGTGTTATGAAAACATTGCAGGAGAGGTGAAAGCATATAAAGAAAATGGGGACGGAAAACTCTGCAGCACCAACAGTTTCATGCGTCGTGAAGGCTCTACCTTTGGTTTGTATGCCGTTGTGAGCATGGACATCTCTACGTTTTGTCCCCGGACAGGTTTGGGTTGGCGAGGGGCCGGAGGCGTGGGGGACTTCTGGTTGTTGCGGCACACACATATAAAGAAGAATAGCAAGGCGATGGCTAAGGGGATCGCCACACTGGGAACCAGGATGTACAAGATCTCCATGTTGCCGCCACTAGACTTGTCTTTATGGTCTATACGGATGAAAAGAAAGAGACAAAGAGTGAGGATTAATATCATATGTATGGCCTATTGTATGATTGGGCAATTTAATGTGATAAAAGGTCTCTGACATCACTTTTCATATTTAGAATCTCAATAGTACATATTTAAACATATTCTAGTCTCTTACCACAGACGGCTATGTCACACATCTCCAAGCGGACCCCTTCGTCCAGCGTGAAGCACCAGGGGGCCTCCAGTTTGTTGCCGGGGTTACGGCAGTACGAGTGTCCTCCGTTGAGCTCGGTGTAGCGGATGGCCAGGTAGGTGTGGCTGTGAGGATACTGGGAGTTCCACGGCTGACACTGACGCCCGGACCTGGTCTTACTGACGGTCCCTCTGTAGTTCGCCCCGCTGTTGTTGTAACACTTGTGATCTGAGGGAGAGAAAGGCGTGGTTTGATGATTTTTTTGCGGATGATATCGTGATGTATTGTGCAGGTCCCTCCATTAAGGAGGCTGGCGTTAAATTACAGGCTGTTTTTAACATTATTCAGACTCAGCTCTCTGAACTTAAGCTTCTTTTAAATGTTGATAAAACCAAGGTAATGCTTTTTTCAAAAGCTAAAAAGACACCAGAGCCTGTTTTAGATATTGTTACTATGCAAGGACAAGTACTAGAAGTGGTTGCCTGTTATAAATACCTAGGTATCTGGCTTGATGATTGTCTCTCTTTTAAACTTCATGTCAATAACCTGCTTAAAAAGCTGAGGGTTAGGCTAGGTTTCTTTTTCAGAAACATGTCCTGTTTCTCACTTGAGGCCAGGAAAAGGCTAGTCACTGTGACCTTTTTACCTGTGCTGGACTATGGTGATGTGTTGTATATGAATGCACCTGCCCATTGCCTGAACAAGTTAGATGCCGCCTATCACAGCGCACTGAGATTTGTCACAAATTGTAAAGCACTTACACATCACTGTACCCTGTATGCCAAGGCAGGTTTGCCATCACTTACTGTACGGAGGCTCAGTCATTGGTACACGTTTATTTATAAAGCTTTGTTGGGTAAACTCCCGTATTATATCTGCTCTCTGATAACACAGAGAGTTGCAAGCAGCTATTGTCTGAGATCGCATGATGTAGTATTGTTAGATGTGCCAAGAGCAAGGACTGTCTTAGGTAAGACAGCTTTTATGTGCGCAGCTCCACTTGCTTGGAACAATCTTCAGCAAAAACTGAAACTGAGCAATCTCATTCCTCTGCATGTTTTTAAAGCTAGGCTAAATGAAATGCTCGTTGATACTATGGGCACTTGTAAATGTCGATAACTATGTAAATGTATCCTGTAAATATAATGTATGATGTCCTTTATTGTTTTATGTTTCATGTGGAACCTATATGCTGCAGGTCTCCCTTGAAAAAGAGATCTATGATCTCAATGGGACCAATCTGGTTAAATAAAGGTTTGAAATGAAATGAAATGAAATTAATGGGTCTCACTGATTAAACTCTATTTGGGCTGGCTGCTCATGAGCCAAGCCTCAATCAACCCCTGCCCTTACATTTCTTTCCTTTGGTCATCAATATCTTCTTTCAAAGATACAAACACAAAATGTAATATGTAAAAATGTTAACCTGGAAACCAATAAAAAGCTGATCGCTAGTCATTTCCTGAACATGAACACAGTTGTGTGTTGGAGTGTATTGTTTTTTTTTTATGTTAGAATTGTTTTTGCCATCTGTACAATTTAAACAATTTTTTTTTAGGGAATCTTTTGTCTAAACCATTAGTTGCTGAATAGATTTGTCAAGACAACAGAAATTGATTGGCAAACATTTTATAAACAATTAAAAGTTTGAGTAATTTTTTTAATGAGCAAAAATGCTAGAAATGTGGAGATTCAAGATTATTAAATTAAATATATATTTTTTAAAATACAAATCTATTTTAAATAGTTACATAATATATTAAACATCTATCAGTGTTGGAATAATTGTAAATTGCAGTCCTTACTTACTTTTTAAAACATCTCCTATAAGCAGTTACAATAGAGTCCAGCCTCTACTTATATAATTAAAAGTTGAACATGTCTTACTCTTGTTTATGGGCTCGGCCATTGGGATGCCGATCCTCAGACAGTTTCCGGCCTCTGGGCTGTCGAAGGCCGCCAGGTCCTCACAGTTAGGGAGCTTCAGTCTCTTCAGGATGATGGGGTTAGAGCGGGCCATAATGTACTCTGTCTTACACAAGTCGTTCTCCAGGATCTCACACTCGTCTTTACAAAGGTCCCGAGGTTTGTCCGTTCCAGTACTGCGGTCGCACGTCGGGAAGGCAAAGTGGCAAAGAGACGGGATAGCAAACTCAGAGCAACGATCAGACAAATGGTTGGACGTCCCGATCATGGTGAAGGCCGCTGTAAAGAGGGGAGGAGGGTTGGTTACAGAATAGAACTAAAGCACTCGCATACTTCTTTTAAACACACGATTATAAGTCCATAACTCACAATTCAAAACATACATATCATTCATTTTACAAATACTTTCATTGATTCTTTCCTACATCAATCAAAAGACACAAAAAAGAGTCTCTTGAGCACCTAAACACATGAATGATCAAAGAGGAAGACTGACAATAAAAGCTGCAGCAGTAAATGTATGATTCATAATCATACTGTATGGTTATTGCAAACATCTGCTTCCCTGTGGTTGTGATTATCAGTAAAGAAGCACCGTGGGGTTGAAGGAGAAGACATGCGATTAAAAAGAATACAACTAAAGTCGGATGTTATCCACACTACAATACATGCTGCTAGAAAAAAAATGAAGATCATTATATATTATAGTATATTTAAGATGGTAAATAGCTACAGAATTTGGACGTTATGGGTTTGATTAACAATGTTACTCTACTCTTATTAGGACCCTGTGGTGTCATACATTTTAATTATCACTGGCCCTTGATGTTTCAGATTAGAGTCCCTGAGATGCAGCTGTACGGATGTAATTAATAACGCACAAATAAAACTGACCTCTGAGGACATGTGCACACGAACACACAAAACAAAAATACAGACAGGAATTTTTAGTTTGTGGAACATTTGGGCTCCAGACAGAGCCCGACCTGGCTGAACTTCCTTTGAACTCCAAAGTGACGTCCTGTTTTCTCCTACAGCATACAGGATTAATGCAGGTTACCTTCTAAACAGTCTTAAATCGCAGATGGTTTTCATTGATTTAGTGTCTGACAAGGTAAACATACTGTTTGTGAGCAGGATTTGACTACTAGTCAAGACACAACTGCTAAATGACGGTTGACCCAGTGAACCTGGCCCAATGAAAGCTGGCTGTCACTTTTTCCTGTCAGACACAAAATGCCTGAGAAGGAACAACTAGTTTGTCCTTTAAAAATGCTTTGCTAATCTTGCAGCATATATGTAAGAGATTGTCTTTAAATATACAATCTATAATGAATGTTTGAGTCTTATGTTAATGTGACCAAGTTGTGTTTGAAACCACTGTGATTATTTGAGTGAAACTTCAGAAAAAGCACATTTAGTCTGAAGTTGCACTAAGACAAAAAGTGTTGAGGAAGAAAATGTAAGGAAAATAGATGTTATTTGCTGTTAAGTTAGTTAAACCGACTTTACGAGGCGGCTGTTTCTCACCTGTGATCTGTGTCTCGATCTCTCCCTGCATCTGCAACGAGTCGACGAAGATACTGCGGTTACCTATAAAGCGGGCACAGGCTATCCCTCTGTACGGCTGGCAGAATCCCTCTTCATCAAAATCATCCCTGAGACATTCAGAAAAGAGAAATTAGACAATGTAAATATTGTTAAAGGAGACATGTCATGCTTTTCGGGTTATTACCCATCCCCTTGTGTGTTATGAAGGTTTTTATGCATGTAAACGGTGTGCAGAGTCAAAACCCTCAAAGTACACCCTGTAGCGAGTAAAACTCTAACACAGTTAGAGATACGTCATTGTCCATTTGATTCTTCCGGGTACGGGATGATGTAATCCCGTACCCGGAACGAAATGGACCAATCCGTGAAGCCGTTACGTTACGTCCGCGGAGCCGTTACGTTAAGCCCCTGCTGATTGGTCCAAATTGACCAATCCACGGACTTCCTCACACACACACACACTCAGTGCAGGCAGCTCTGCTGATTTCTCCTCCCTGGCTGCAGGCTGATAACAGACAGTTGGGATTGTGGCGAAATTCTCTCTGCAGACCCATTCTCACAGCGTTTATCAACCTTTTTCTTACTCAATATCAAGCCACACTTATTGTTTTTACTTCGGCTGTGAGTTTGTGTGTGCTCAGGATGAGTTTGGCTGTGTTTGGCTGTGTATCCTAAACAAGGAAACAACACCTCCACGGAGCTCAGCGCGATTCACAACGTTCCGACCAATCAGAGCACACTGTGCTCACAGGGAGGGTGGGGGCTGGAGCTATTGGAGCTACAACTAGCCGTTAAAGGCAGAGAGAGAAATTCAGTGAATACACGTAGTTTACAGAGATGCTGTATGAGAAACCAATGTGAGTTTGGAAAAATGCACAATATAAATCTATTCTAGTAGACCTCAACAATGGAATTATGATCAGTGGAAATGGCCATGACATGTCTCCTTTAAGAGATATCACAACAGTTAAAATACATACAGTTTGTGAAGCAAGTGGATTTGTGAAGCAGAAAGACTCACAGATTTCTAAATGTGCTGCAATACATAGACATCCCAAAAGAGGGCACTATATGTTTGAATAATGCATGAAAAACACTAGTTGCACTTCAGTGAAAGGAAAAGGCTGATTCTCATTGCTGGTCCTAAACCAAGAAGGAGATCTCCCTTTGCTAAAGACAATTCACATTCTTGTCAAAGGCAGGAATTTAAACCAACAAACACACACCCGATTCACAGCACAGATGTAACTCGCATTAGGAATGATTATTTGGCTTGTTGACTTTATTCTTGTTTATGGCAGAGGGATGTCATTGAGCCCTAATCTGAAACACATGCAGAGAGTGAAAGAAAGAGAGAGATGGTGTGGGAGTTGATGATCATGTTTTCACGACTTTTACTTTATCATTTTTTCCCGTCCATTTCTACATGTCAATCTTAGATCTTGCCTTTGATCTCTCACCTCTTTTATTCCATAAATACCCTGTTCCTTTTCACACACACGCACACACACACACGCACAGAAACCACATGCTGACTAGCAGGCGATTCGCTCAGTCTGAGATCACTGTGTCATGTGATTTAAATTGTGCCATATGGAGAATGTAAATCCAGGCATAACCACAATATACAAGGGAGTGCATGATGCCACTGCACACACTCACACACACACAAAAACCAGGCACAACAGAACCATATTGTAGCTATTGGCTGATTAAAAGTACATCCTCATGTTTAACACACTAGCCTACTGCTGCAGTAATGGCAAACAGAAGCACTCCATTTGTTACTGATCAGACCGTGACATTTTGGGAGAAACGTAATACATTTAAATATAAAGTGGATGTTAGCTGTCTTCAGAGTAATGCTACCAAAAATATTCACCATATACTTGGACTCTTTGGGTATTATCTTTCAATATTACTACAATGATTTACAACTTTGTTTAGCTACCTAAAATTAAGTGAACCATATTCGCCTCACTTCATTTAGACAATCATTTTCTAAATGATCCCATTTTGCGAAAACACATCTCTTCTTTTTACTTTGTGTTTAGCTGTAAAGTAGAGCATCATAGGCTTGATTCTGCATTATCATCCCACCATGTAAGACTTTGTTTGTTGACAAGAGTCAGGTAAGTTTACAAGGGATGTAACAGCGTGCAAATTACACTAATTACGCCACAAACTAAAAACAGCACTTAAAGAGTTTTATAGATGCAAAGCTTTAAAGATGCAACTGAAACAAGGTGACATACATGGATGCACACACACGCAAACATGAACACACATCCTTTTGTGCACACACTCATAAAACATAACCTTGGTAATGCCAAGAGTGTGTTCAGTTTGGTGCGAGTCTGGGGTCACTAGTTCCCTCTCTCTGAGGAGTGTTAAGTGACTGAAAGGCCAAGGTCAGCTCTCTCCCTCTGCCCCCCGTCTGTACAGATCTAAATGGGGTTTTACACACACACACACACACACACACACACACACACACACACACACACACACACACACACACACACACACACACACACACACACACACACACACACACACACACACACACACACACACACACACACACACACACACACACACACACACACACACACACACACACACACACACACACACACACACACACACCACACACACACACACACACACACACACACACACACACACACACACACACACACACACACACACACACACACACACACACACACACACACACACACACACACACACACACACACACACACACACACACACACACACACACACACACACACACACACCTTTGGTCTGCATACTGCCGATTCCAGGTTGATATGGTCACATTACATTTAAAACGTAACACAGGTTATAGCCGATTTCATCCATGAAATATGTAATTTCCTACTAAAATGTGGAAATCAGTAATAATGAGTTCATGTTGCGGTGTTCCTGCAGACAGCTTAGCACCCCTTCGTCAAGCCACGAACTCACAAATGGCTATATCTTCAGATATTTTCCTTTGGCAAAGAGTTCCATCTGTTTATGTGAAAATCACGTCTGGCATTAAAGCTGTAAGAGGAGAGCCTGGTAATAAAAAGCTGCCATTGTGGAAATGGGTTGAATCCTTGAGGAATTGATTGATTGGGATTTAACCGTTCTGAATGTTATCAGAATCAGAATACCTTTATTTGTCCCATAGACAGGAAATCTACATTGTTAGAGCGATTAAAAGGGCTAAAAGTAGATTAATACTAATCAAGAAGCATGCAGAAAAATAATAAAGATAAAAGTAGAAATAACATAGTTAACAATGTAAGTGTAGCATGTTTAAAGTTGTAGATAGCAGCCAGATAATAGCCTTAAAGGTGGAA
Source organism: Trematomus bernacchii (assembly GCF_902827165.1). Lineage (NCBI taxonomy): Eukaryota > Metazoa > Chordata > Actinopteri > Perciformes > Nototheniidae > Trematomus > Trematomus bernacchii. The sequence goes on from NW_022987739.1 coordinate 15,397,178, forward strand.
GCATAAACATGTATTTACAGATTTATTGCAGAAGTTCGTCCTTCCTAACTAAAAGGAAAGACCTGTGGTATTTCTCTGTGAGACAGCACGTGTGCAGCAGCCTGTCGCTGAAGGAGCTGCACAGTGCAGACAGGGTGTCCTGGGGGGGGGGATGGGACACATTGTCCAGCAGGGAGGACAGGCTGCCATTCTCCTGTCTCTCACCTCTCCAACAGTGTCCAGAGGACTCCCCAGGACAGAGCTGTCCTTCTTTATCAGAACCAGAATAGGAAAATCCAGCTTAGAGCATGAGAGAAAAAACACTCAAGGATCCAAAGTGAGGCTGGAGTGTGTCCAGGCAGCAGAGAGGTTAGTTTGGTTGTGCGTCACAGAGGATGGTGGACACACACATCCTCACTAACATCAAGCCACACACAGACAAGTAAATGACAAGGGAGAGCAGACAATCCACCACAATGCAGCCGGATCCCCGCAGGCAAATTACAACTCTGGCCAGTCAGAACAGCCTCAACAGTACCAGCTCAGCCCAAATCCAAAATCCCTCTGCACTGCTTACTATATTTTAAATTCTTTCATTCAAGGCGATTTGGATTGAAAGCCGTGTCTAAGAGGCATATAAAAGTGTCTGTATCCTGTCCAGTGCAGCAGGAACTACTTATATCTAAAGAGAGGAATGGGTAAGAAAGACACATTTACAACACCGTAATCGCAGTGGGACATCTGAGGTATTTCCGAAAATCTTTCTTTTGTATTTTGAGCCCTTGTGTATCCATTTGTTTTTCTGTGTTTGTGTGTCAGTGTGTGTGTAAGCTATCCCAAGCAGGGAGAGCCAAGTGCGGTTGCTATTTGTGTAAACAGTGGATGGCTGTTCAGGCCTTTTATTTTACACACCAACGCCACGGGCCCTCTGTGTAATGTTTTATAATAGGTAATTACAAGGAGAGGCTTTTCTCTCCAAGACCCGATATATAACCCAGATCTAAACAGAAAGGCGAGCCTCACCACAGAACCTAAACAAGGTATTGAGGACATTGAGCCATTGTAAAATTAAAAATGTTCCAACCTCATTATTTATTCATGGAAGCGCTTGCTTAGAAGCCATGCTCTTTTTCCAGCACCACACTGATTCACATCCATATGGTTGCATACATTCACACCTGGGCGGTGCCAGAGTGGTGAAAGACCGACTGCAGCTCCCTTTCAATGCCTGCTGGATCGGAAAGATGTGAGCTAGCAAGCCAGCAGAAAAAGTAATTAAACATTGTTTAAAGTGGAATTATGAACTCAAGTCTTCTGGATTTGATTATTTAAATAAAGGAATAATTGGAAGTAAGATAACATGGATAAACTGCTCACATCCACGTACATAAATAAAACATATACATCTATGTTTCCTATGACTGTGGGTGTTACTTGATATTTATGGAAATATATCAGCAGGCACCAACCGAAAAGTATACATGTAACTATTTATAACTATATATATATATATATATATATATATATATATATATATATATATATATATAAAAAACAAAAAATCTTTAGCACATGCTATGTTTATTCCAGAATAAAATGACTGCATTGTTAGGTCTATACTTTGCTTCATGATTATGGAACAAGTCTTTAGGCCTTCTGCATGTAAACTTGGGTATTTCTCATCAAGGAGCTGTGGGCTGGGATGACAGATTTGTGTTGATTTTTGGAGTAGAGGGGATGTGAAACTCAACGCTATGTGTTGGAGGGGGTTTACAAAGGATGAGATGTTGAGGGTAAGGAGGCGAGGGGAGGATCCTGATGACATGTTAGATGTCAGGGTTTCAGTGCTGGAGCTGCTGAGGGTGCTGAGTGAAAAGGGGATGAGCTGCCAGCAGCGTGGGGCCACAGCTGGATCCTGACTGGGGATGCCCCCTCAGCTTGTGCTATATGCATTTTCTTTTTAAAACATACACACCCTTAAATTACTTAAATAAGTATATGCATGTGTGATTTTAAAAGGACTATACCGGTGTCTTTGCGAGTAGTAGCTATTAAACTGAAAATGGTTGGGTAAAATGTATTGCACAATTTTTTGCATGATACTTTTTATGTTGTATTTTTCTAAATGTTACAAGATATGATTTTGTATTATGGTTTTTAAGGAATCCTTATTAAGATCTTGTCAGAGGAAAAACCTGGAAATGTCTGCTTCATTTATCATAACTTCTAAAACAAACCAGCATGACTGAAATATATGGCTAAAATGTGCAAAACCACTGGTATACTTCTTTAGTAGTCTTATTAGATTCATTTTAAGGTTGTTATAAGGCATTTGTTTAATATTTTTAAATAGATATGTTTTTGAGCTCAGTGAGTCAAAGAGATGCTGCACTGAGAGTTTGTGAACATGTGAATGGTGTTAGGATTAGATGTTTGCGTGTATTTAAAAGGAAAGTGTCCAACTACAAATCAAAGACACCTGTGGGCCTGGAAAGGATTAGATGGACATGAGAGTATTGAGGGGGAGAAAACAATGGACGATCGTGCGGTCACTGCTCTCGATGGACTACTTTCCTGCCACAGATCATAGAAAGAAGATGAGAAAACAAAACCTAGCACTATTGTTGGCTGTTTACAACTACGAAAAGAACCACAGAATTATTACTCAGCAAAACATGAATGTTGCAAAAGTATTATAGTTTGATGGATGCAATAGTGGTGAAATATATACTGATGTGCGATTGTGGTTGCGAGGGAGTGCGGTCTTCTTTCAACCATAAGGTTGTTGGTTAGATCCCAGCCGATTCAGTCAACATGTCGATGTATCCTTGGGCAAGATACTTAACCCTGAGATGCTCCTGATGGCATGGCCAACGGTGTATGAATGTGTATACATGTGTATGAATGTTAGCTTCCTAGAGCAAGTGGCACTGCCCTGTATGAATGAGGTGTGAAAGGGTGAATGATCACATATAGTATGTAAAGCGCTTTGAGGGGTCTTAAAGACGGGATAAATTGCTATATAAGTGCAGTCCATTTACCATTTACCATGTTTTGGAACAGCCAACAATGAATGTTGGGAAGTGATTGACGTGTTGGACTCTTTATACTTGTGACAGTGTAACTTAGTTATCATAGGAGAGTTTTAGAATGCATGTGTGACTGCAGAGTTTAATGATCTCTTCACTGACATGGAGCCAAAAAGGCTACCAGCAGCAAAGGTTGACTGGGGTCTGTGGCTGCCAGTGGCCTGTGACCACACTGGGAATGAGCAGCGAGGGAGGGCCACTGGGCGCTTTATTAGGATACAAAGAAGAAAGAACGAGCTCTCCTGGGTCCTCGTGTTACTGCTGCTCACTGACGGCAACAACAGAGGCTTCTGTCAGAGAGGAGGACCAAGTGATTCAGAGCGTATCGAAAGAGGAAGTAAACTAGAAGAGACATAAGAGACGATGTTGAGAGGACACGATGGATGGAATTGGGTTGGTAGGTTTTTCTCTTAAATAACATAATTTTATTTCATTTCCAGTAAAGCCAAATCCTCCTAATTTCCTTTGCATGACATTTTTTTTGTACATATAAATGCACAAGACTTCACCGATATGTGTCTGTTACTTCAGCTACAGATAAGAAGACACGTTTAGGTAGTACGTTTAAGAAGCACGGCAAATTTTAATACCGAGAGACTAGATGTGACAACTATATCAAAGGTTATTACAGTGCATCATTTGTATTTTAGTGAGGAAGCTGGATTGACAAAGTGCTTCTGCTGGTGTGAACGTGGTTTTTAGTAGATGTTCAGAGCAAAAACCTGTATTTAAAAAAATGCATTTGTTGGGTTGTGATGCATAGGTACCAGTGAGATGATCAAATGTGATCCAGAAGGAAGTCCAGTTTAAGACATACATGTAGGAGTTTTAAAACGTTAAGTTTCCAAAAACAATCTACATTGTTTTTAACACTAAGAAAGAGGTTCAGATTTTTTGAAGGACGACCGGTGTTTTTTTGCAGGCGGACCTCCTCAGGATTGGCTTCTTTGAAATTAATGAAGTGCTGAACTTTTATATGCAAAGCCATAACCAGCCTAAACATGGCATACAGTCATGGTGGCTATCGCTGCTCATGCTAAATAAACATGTCTTGTATTTATTTTCAAGAATAAATAGTTTCTACATCACTTGCAGTGAGTCTGAGGAATTTTCCCATAAAGGAGGCAACAGGCGCTGGTTAATTCAAACAGTAACTCCCTATGCTTTTATGAAACTACCTATGGTTGAAATACTCTTGATCTGAGATAGAAAGTAAAAATGTTTTCATGTAAACATTTCTCTGAATGTTATTTAAAGGATGATCTTATCTATCGTCCACAGAATACTTCCCACATAAAGCTGCTGGTGTTGTAAGACCCAGTCTCTCAGGACTATGAATGCTACCAACGAGTTTTAATAACAGGGTTAACGCATACATGGTGACAAGCAGGGAAGGACCCTACATCAATCCCCTCACTCCTCACAATGCTTCTGTACTGGTGACATCACTTCCCCGGAGGACTGCAGGGTATCAGAGGTCCAAGTGGGGGGAGATGTTTGGAAGTCAGGGTGTCAATCAGCCTGTCAATTAGCAGGATAGCAGGGCAATATGTCTCCTAAAACATAAACCCAGTGGTGTTTAGACGGACACATACACACACAAACACGTGGAGCACAGAGGTTACAAAGTGAAACCCATTACTGGGGAGGTGAATTTGAGGAGGAGGAGGAGGGTGAGAAGGTTTTGTTTGAGTATTAGTAGAGATCCCCAAGAACAAATAACACAAACAGAGAGAAGGTAGGGAAACATAACATAAACAAGAAAAGGAAAGTTAAAATGCGCGATAGAGAAGGGCGAGAAAAGGTAAAACAGGGAGAAAACGAAAGAGATTGAGAGATTATTGAGGAAAAGAAGGAAGCTGGAAACAGTAAGGGGCTCTAGACATCAAGTCTGACTGTTGTTTAACAATGAAGTGTGTGTATGTACGACTTTAAAGGTTTTTATCCTAAAAACAACATGAAGACCCAACAACTCAAGTCAATCATTCTTTAACCAGGAAGGTCCAACTTGATATAACAAAGACGTATAATAGTGGTTTGTGATCTGTTTTTAAAAAGAAAAAGACAATTCTTCCCTGCAGCAGTTTCACAAACGTTATGCTTTGGTTCCATATTTTTGGCTGTAAAAATGTCCTGTCTTTAGTTTTTCTTATTAGCATTCCTCAAATTGACTCCAGGCTTCCCTGAATCATCCGTGTGGAAATAATAATAACAGGAAAAGCAAAGAAAGCACAAAAGAAAAGAACATGAAAAAGAGATAGCCGAGAGCAAAGCTACTTCTGTGATTTAGACAGCATGTAACCCCCCACACACACATATACTTTTTCCTGCATGATTTACGACAGCTTATTGCCATGATCACAGATCTCAATCCGAACACACAAAGGCAGACACTTAAAAAAGACAGGAGGACACATGTTTTGGCTGACTGGCTACTGACGGTGCTTGAGGAACAAGAATACACACGTTTGAACACAAGCGGCTTCCTGAGGAAAGTGGAATAATCCTTGATGTGAGCTATTAAGAGTCACTAAAGGCGTGTATTATGGGAAAGGAAAACACGGTCGCACGTTGGAGCCAATAAATAATCTCTCTTTACACACTACTGTCTGTAGGACACAGGAAACAAACATAAAAGGGCTTAAGTCTATTTGAAGGATATCCAACTTTATACATACTAACTAAGCCGTAAAGTTGCTTTGTATGTCTTTGTCCAATTCCCACAAATATCCTTTCTGACAAATGATTTACTTTCTTTGCATTCAAGAATTCATCCGTTGACAGCTGCCTCATTATACCAGAATACAATGCAATAATAAATTACTAATGACTACTTATGACTTATACACCAGTTAGTATTTCTTTTTGTCTGGAAAACCTCTGTGTCTGCTATATGCATCACTACAATTATTGCGTTCTCGGCCTACACATTAAACCCACACTGAACATTCAGAGAGTTAGGCATGTTGTCTGAAGTTCCTTGGGATTGTGGGGAAGAAAAGTAAAAAAAATTGCTTGGTGAAGCCTAAACCGTTGAGGAAAGATATTGTGGGCACAGCAGTAAGGTAAATCACAACACTTCATTAAAGAATGACTTAATAGTGGACCTCGCTAAATAGTCCTGCTTTTTTAAAACAGTCTCGAGACGAAATGGCTCCAGATCTCCTAATAAAAGATAATTTAAAGGCTCCTGCACTCTTAAAACAAAGGGGACTAACTAGCACATTATTCAGTTGGCACTAGGGCCTGACACACACTCTTAAGAGTTGTCGGTCATATTTACAACATGGTCCACAAGTATGTTGTTTATGTAATATCCGCTCTTCTGTTTGTTAAGAACTTCCTGCCTAGAGTCAGCCCTAAATTGATTGAGGCCAGAGAAAAGAAGTACAGAGGAGGGATGACTGCAAAATATAGAAGTATTACGTAATCATTATATCAGACTGGTGAAGTGGTTACATATGGATCTTTAACCTTTTAAAAAACTCCTTGCTACATTTTTTGAGGTTCTGTGTGCTTCAAACTTTTGAAACTTGAAACGCAATTTATGTTGAAGCTTGAAGTACTAGTCTCTACTCTAAATTCCCCAAATGATATTCAAGTATGACATTTACAACACAAACCACCTCCCTTTTCTCGCTTTCCTTCTCCATAATTTGATCCGTTGTCCACCAGGAGAGCCGAACTTAAGGGTTCAGGTTAAACCGACAACTAATATTTTTGTATATGAAAAATGATTTTCCCTTTTAAAAAAATATTGGTGAGCACAACATTGGAGTGAATACGGGCATCTAAAATGTGCTATTTTGTATGAGTTATTTTACTGTCAATGACTACTGGCAGCCTGAGATACTGAACATTTCTCTTTCAGGCTATTCTGGCTCAATTCCACAGAGGCTATAGATATGTCAAAAGGGTTAACAACAAGCAACAGAGCTTATAATCCTGTTGACACTGGAATATACAATATGACGAAGTTCCCTAAGAAGCCTCCACAGATTTGCACTAAAGTGAATTAGGAAAGGAAAAGTTGCCTATGTTTATCTCGCTGGTCAAATCTTCTCTAATCAAAAGAGATGAAAGTGCTTTTTCATCCTAACACCAACAGTGTTCTAGTCATACAATATGCAGGCAATTTGGTAGGCGCCAGGGCAAATGATTATAAAACTGATTAATAAACTAGCTTTAACTGACAGAGCTTCCTTTAAGAAAAACTCACAGTTACATGTAACTGCATTGATCATGTTGAGCTCTACAAATTGTTGAATATCCTCTGGCTCGTGGCTTTCCGAAACTAAAAACAAAAGCCTCTCTTTATACCTCGAAATACACTGTGCCTTCCTCTGTTTCTCTTACACACTCAACACCACTGCAAAGGGCAAATAAAGAACACTTTCTGTGCATACTTGTCTGCATGTATATGTGTTTTCTTTCTTAAAGGAGTGTGTGTGTTATGTGTGTTCATGGGAGGTTTGGGGCAAAGTTCAGGGAAACCCCACAACCTTCTTATAGGCCCCATAACCCTCAGGGAGAAACTGTGATTCACAAAAAAAAAACACACACAACTTTCTTACCAGATCTGACCTTGACCAGACCTGCCAGCAGGATCACCAAGAGACAGACATGGGGGATTCTGGGAACCAGGAAACAGGAAGTAGGGCCTGTCCAGGCTGAGTGTGAAAGCCTTGTTCATAATGAGTTGTGCATGAAACTCGCGTGTGCGGTAAGATGTGTAAAAACAGACTTACACCTAATAATGTAAATTGCTTTAATGGTTTAAGTTGGCTACACATCATGACAGTCCCAACGTGTGTGTGTTCACATGCCCGTATGTGTGTGGAGCCCCCTGACCTAGGCAGCATTTAGTAGAGAGGCATTCAGGCTTGTGGGAGGGGGCTGTGGTGGGAGCTCTGGTTTCAAACAGTACCCTCACCCTGGGACCAGGCCATGTCAAAGGGCCTGTCCCCAATGAGCCATATTAGGGCCCTGATCCCCAATCAATCAGCACTGCCCTAAAAAGAATCCACAACAAGACGGCAATTAAGACCCACCGAGGGCTTAACTAAACACATGTGAGAGATAGGGTTTGTAAAGAGTGACTGTGTGTGCAGTTCTTTGACTCTGTGTTTTATGTAGAACTGCCAGTGTGCATATGTGCCGTCTGAGACAGAAAAAGCCCCTGTCTACTGCTGGCTCGCAAAGGAATAGAGGACAGAGGTGAAGAAAAAATCTCAATAGGCCATTTGTGTCTTTACTTGTGTCTCAATTAATGTAAAACATTGATCTAATATCCCTTTTTACCTCTTGCCAATAAAAGTTCAATCCACTGTCCATGTTTGGAAGGACTACTAAGCAATTTGGGAATATTGCAACAGCTCTTGGTTGAGAAAGTGCAGAGCCTTTTGTTGGCAGGTCAGAACATTGTCTGAAAGAGCTCTAGAGTGAAATACATATTGTTTTTAAACGGATCCGAAAATTGAAATAAGTGAAGCAAAAAATCCTGCGTAGGTCTGATGTGGAGGTGCTGAAGTGGATCAGTATGTGGCAAAGGAGTGCATCCAAAAATTGAGTGGGCCTGTCATCCCCTCAGTCGGAATAGAGGCAATGCTTGGAGCAAATTATCATCAATCCTGGCCAGCTTCTAAGAATCACAGCCGTGTTGACACTGGCACTGAGGTGAGGAGAAGTGAAACCAAAATCCAAAGCTTCTCAATACAGCGCACAGTCTGAGTTAAGCGCCTATTGTGACCAAAAACAACACATACTGTAGGCTAAGGCCAGCAGGGTGGCAGAGGGAAATACTTCTAAAGTGGTGGAGCGGTGTTTAGCTTTTTAGCTAAACTTGTGTGCCTCATTTCAGATTGTACTACTGGTCAGGGGCGTATTATTGTAAATATGAAGCTACAGTTGGCACCCAGTTAGCTTGGCTTAAATTACAAATGACTGGAAAACTGTAAAATAAGTAAACGGGGCTCTGTCCAATAGTAACAACATCTACACACATCTTTACAGAAGCTTCATCTCAAATGTATGTAGGGTTATGCGCCAGACTACCTATTGGCCAGGCGCAGTCACTTCTCAAAGTCGTATTGTTGAGGTTCTCATCCAGCTTCGGACAAAAAACTGGATAGAGCATATTTCCTTTATAATAAAAAATTGAATTACATCTACAGTATAGAGAGGAATCCTGGAACAATTGGAGAAAGTCTAATAATTGAATTCTTGTGAATTGTCTAGGGGATGTGCAATTTTGTGTGGAAACTTCCAAAAGCATGTGGTTTAAAGGTGCAGTTATGTTAAAAGGGCTGTAGGGAGGGGTAAAATCAAAATACCTTGTATGTACAGGAAGACTGCAGAAAAAAAGTGAAGGCACCACGAAAAGACTGCATGGGAGCTGGACTGATTATGAATTAAAACAATAATACATGCACACAATATCAACAATAACTGATGTTATATGTTGACAGAGAAAAAGAGCAGACATGGAGTTGTGCCTGTGTCCTCATTAGGGATGGGTATCGTTAGGATTTTATCGATACCGATACCGATACTGCTTATCGATACCGGTATTTTTCGATACTCTTATCGATACTTTTCAATAATTTGGTGCTCAAAATTATAGACATGATTACAAGATGTGAAGATTAAACAACAGTCATTTTATTGTAATTTATTTGTATTTATTATTTAATGTAACTTTGTCAATGTCATACCAAGCAGGTATGAGTGTGTTTGACAGTGTGTCTCTGGAAGGGGGGCGGTAATTAGGGGCAGTTCATAAATCCATGTAAACATGACGCTGCGTGCGCACCTCTTAAACCGGAAGCTCCGGTCGGCTAACCATTATAATCCGTTTATTGCGGGTACCGGTACTGACTTAGTACCGGTTCTCGATACCCATCCCTAGTCCTCATTAAACTCGAATTTCCATCTAGAAGCTAATGCACTGTCAATCTCATTAATTATAAGACATTTACCTAGCGGCAATTTGCATCCATGCCATTGGTGTTGAGCTTGAGAGATAGATAAAGCTGAGAGCAACATTTCTGCCATAAAGTCTGTAAATAATTATTCTAGTTAAGAGCTTAATTGCAGCATAAGTAGATGCTTCGACATGTTGTGCTTTCCTTAATGAGGATGTTGGGTACTTTGCTGATGTTTGCCTGATAAAACCCCTTGACGGCATCCTTTTATCCTCCTACACTGAACACACCTACAGTAAAAAGCGCGGATGTGTAATTACCTGACGTCTTAATAAATCAGATGCTAATCACACAGACATGATAAGTACAAGCCTTTCACAACAGCTGCTGTAGAGCGGAGAGGAGAAGAGAGAAGATGTTTCAGGGTATCAATAAATCTATTTTGATTACTGTACACACATATTTTAGCGCCTAATACCTTCGAACAAGCATGAGCAAGCTTCAAGACTAAGCTGACATCTTCAAACCATTACACATTTTGGAAACTACTTGCTTAAACTAATTTGTCAATCAACCCATGCACTGCTGTAGGTGAGACACACGCTACAGTCCTGTCGATACACTGTTAAATGACTGCTTAGTTTTTAACTCTTTGATGCTTCTCATGTATAATTGGATTGCCGGTGGGCTGCTGGCAGCGGGGGCACCGTGAGGCCCGTCCTGCCAGCTCTGAGGTCAATTTAATCCAAGTGTGTTGACAGCTGGCCAATTACAGAGGGTTTATTGCCACACACAAGATCAGGAAAAGTCATACTGTATGTGTGTTTACACAGTATCACGGTTAAACAAACCTAATTAGAGTAATCACATCAAGTCTTGTAATTACACCTAACATTTAAGATCTTTACTGACAAATTAATAGAAAACGTACAAAAGTGAAAAGAAAGGTCTTAGTAGTTATGGATGTAGCTACTTAACCATAACAAACCAGCACTTTCATGCATGTGTGAGTGTTGAATGTACTGTCAACAGAGTCTTAAATCGATGTTTGGGAGTCAAATATTGTTCAAATAAGGTATTTTAATATTCAAGGTGGAATAATGAACAGCAGAGCACAGCTTATACCAAATACTGTCAATCACTATTTCTAACAGGTATATATGCAGGCAGCAGAAAAGTCAACCACCAAAAAAGAAGAATCCTAAATCAGTTTTTTGTTAAACCTTTCCTCCTTATTCTCCAATACAGAGAGGCTCGGTGGAGGGAAAAGAATGAAGAAGAAAAAAACAGCAGCTATTTTTGTATTTGCTTTTCTGCCAGTGCTGAGAGAAAAGTGGTGGGGAAAGTTTTGAGTAATTTAAACAGCCTTGACAGTGGTATTAATCTTTTCAAACGGGGAGAAAACCCCTCTATTGTAAACAGGGCCGTCCCTGGCCAACTTGGGGCGACATTGTGAGATGAGGCACGCACCCCCCCCCCCCCCAACCGGCAGGAGTGAAAACTTTTTTTTTGGAAACAAAGTACTTTGCAAATATAATTCCTGTTTATTATTATTATCAACAGTTACTTTTTTATACAGTGAGGTAAATGGTAAATGTGCATGTATGTCGTTCAGTATGCGTTTACAGGTGAATACGTCTGCATTTCCTGCCAAATACTAGCCTAAAAAAGATTAAAGTATAATTAATGCAAATAAACTACTTCTACTAATAATAATAATCATAATCAATTCAATAATATAAATAATATAAATACTATATTATTTAATTATAATAAAGTTGTAATATAGTCAAGACAAAACATGCTTATTACATGCTCAAAAACGGATATTTCTTAAATCTGTATTCAAATGTAGTTCCCTCTGTCAGCAATGTATCAACTACACACACATTTCTATCAGTATTTCTCTGTGTTGTGGTTGACATGATGATGACTGTTAGGAGTTAAGGGGAGAGGCTGAGCATCACCATGAAATGTGCAAATTGACATAAAAATGAATAAAAGGGGAAAAAATGCTCCATGTTTTTTACGCTGTAAACTTGAACTGTTATGTAAGCCAACTAGACTAGCTTCATATACTATATGCTATGCAGAGACTGCCTTCTTCATGTCGTGAATTGCAGCTGATGTTTTAATATGGCAATTGGCAAAAGTTTGACATTTGACTTATACAACATTCGCAAGTTGTACATTTGACTCATACAATAACCCACCTTCGAGTGATGCTCTAGTTTCTTCATGTTTTTTTTTTTCCCTCTTGCTTGCGCCGGAGAACTGCGCTGAGAACTGCGCACAAGCCGAGCTCATAAGCCGAGTCCCCTGCGCAATGTGAGGCCCCATGCAGCCTGCATGATAGGCCTGTAGAGAGGGACGGCCCTGATTGTAAACACAGACAGAGACTGTGTGTTGCATATAGACTGTTTTTCGAAGTATATAAAAAAGCTGTATCTTGGAAATCATACAAGAATTGTTGTGTTTCTGGCCACCAAATTAACACAAGTCCTATATTTACTCACTTTGAGCTCTGCCCACTCCTGAGGGTAGCTGCTAATTGCCTCTATATGTTTACCAGCTAGTTGCTAACTTTATCCATCTGGAGCTGGGCAGTGGTTTTTATTTATCAGAGCTTTTATTCTGGAAACAGCTGTTTGGTGCGGCCAAAAATGGCTTTATAAGAGCAGTAATACTGAACCAGAACAGTGAAGTTGTGAGCCTTAAAACCAAAGCAATGAGCGGACGGACGCTAAAGCTCCTTTGAGGTGAGGGGAAACACAGAGTCACCATGCAATGTATTTGTATCCATTATTATAATAAAAATATTGATTAGAGCTGCAGATGATGCACAATACAACTCAAAAAGTATTTTCACAACCCGCAAGCCATCTGTCATGCTTGACAAACCCCCCAACCTGTCCCCCGAGTGCTACAAGAAAGTTATCATGACTTATATTGATTAAATAAAACAAGTCTCAGCTCAAAAAACCTAAATATATTATTAATGTCTTTGTTTTGCAACTCTGTCAATGCTTTAGTGTAATTAATATCAATTATTAAAATAGCTCTAGCATACAAAAAGAAAAACAATAAACCTGAAAGAACTAATAAAAGTTATTTAAAGTTCAGCTCCTGCCTTCATAACGCATCTGATGAATTAATCCCATTGATTAATTATATTGAAAAATTGCATCATGGACAGTTTTGGCCTGAGGTTTGCATCGTGCGCGCAGGCCTCGGTCAGGACTTATTTCCTGTTTCTAATCTGAGCTAAACCTACTGCTGGATAACTCAGATAATCACACCTGAACGCCTCCAATCCCGCAGAACCAGGGATTCAAAGAACAACATGGAACCCAGGAGAGTTAATGGTACCATCCTCCTCCTACACTGCTAACACTGTTTTTCTTTCACTCCCTTCACTCTCCCGCCATCTCCATCTTTTTTTTCACAAATGAGGGAAGTGTGGCACGCACAGAGAGCGACGCATAAAGTTGGGGGTCTAATTTTGGCAGGCGAGACTTTTTCCCCTCACCCTGTGTTTATTCTGGCTCTATTAAAACATCTCCATGGAGGGGAGGAGAGGAAGGGAAGGGGGAATATGGAGGGAGGAGAATAAGCACAAAATAGAGGCGATACACTGATCTTTTTCTTATTTACCTAGAATTGTGGCATTCTGATGAACTTCGTATAAGAAAATAAACTGGTTTATAAATATGACACTTGGATTTGCGTCATAAAAAGGAGAACTTGAGACTTTGGTGAGAATTTAAAGGAACAGCTTATATAAAAGGAACAGCTAACGCCCCATAAAACCACAAAGTGCCATTTTTACAATTCTTTTTTTGTATGGATTCAACAAATGAGGTATAACGTGTTAAACTGCGATCTTAAGAGGTGTTTGTATAAATATTTAGCTACCTTTAGACTGAGCCAGGAAAGCATTTTTCTTTGTTTTTATCATGAGCTAAGCTAACCGGCTGCTGGTCTCAGCTACGTATATATATATTATTAGTAAATTATTTAAAAGGAAAAATCAACTGTGTCATTTTGACAGTCCAAGATCTGAAATATGCCAATGAAAACTTCTAACTTGGCTTAAGACTTGCTCTGAAATACTAACTTCAGACTTTAAGAACAGCTCTGGAACACACACACACACACACACACACACACACACACTGACATGTTACTTGTTAGATGCTTTTATCCAAAGCGACTTACATACTCAATACTGTGGGCAATCCCCACAGGAGCAATTTGGGGTGAAGTGTCTTGCCCAGGAACACAACGACATGCTAACTGCAGTGGGGTTTGAACCTGTGACCATCTGATCCCCATACCAAGGCTCTATCTACTGCGCCACACGCCTCCACACACACACACACACACACACACACACACACACGCACACACACCACAGAGTGTATACTTAAGCCCAGCGTAGAGGATGGAAATCAGACCGAAGCAAAGAAAACACAGGGGACATGAAGTTCATGTTATGTTCAGCTTCAACAAGGTGGGTGGCAAAAAATCCTCCCTCAAGTTTGTAAGTAATATTTGTGGCTAATTTGCCCCAAGAAAATGGAAGCCACTGAGCTCTCTGTTGAACACAGACAAAATGGGAGAGAGTGCAAGTTACAAAAGTATATTTCACTTGAACTGACAAGCTTTTGGACCAGATGTCTTTCCAAAAACTTCAGACCAGACGAGAAAGACCAGAAGTCGTGACGTTTGAACAGCTGCGGCATGAGGTAAGCGCTTGCAGGTCATCACATGTCATCATTATGTGACCTTGTCTTCTTGACGGCCTGCCACCTTACTTTACAGCTAATAAGTTTGCTGTGGCACTAATGATGAGCAGCAGCAATAATCAGCCCACCACCACCACCACCGCAGCTCGGCAGCTGTCAAAGGAGGCCCCTGTCCGTTTAAATGAAGTCTGTAATGACTGTAATGAGACTCACGGTTGCATGCTAGTCTTCAGCTCAACACTTCCCTTCACAAGGTTGCAGGGAAGAAAACACAAGGTGAACCTAATTTATTCCAACTTGCAAAGTGTAATGTAGCATATCGTGTGGGAAAGCTGTACCTCAATGAGTTGGAATCCTTGAGATGTTTAGATTATAGTAGTCCTAAAAATGTAATTCCCTCAGAAGGAAAATCAGACAAAGTATTTGCCTTGCATCATCATCATGTGGATTTTCATGGAACTAATTCCAATTAAAGAATATAACTGAAAAGTCTTTTTATAGCCTAGAAATTAATTTAACTAACATGCATCATGATCATTTGGCAAGAACAAAACCCTTAGTGGTTTCAAAAGAGTACTTTATAAAAGCATATACAGGCTTCAAAATATCCAGATGGATTTGCTTCTCTTTATCAGATTGCTGCAAAATCATTTTTCTGTTGTAAGAAATTTGATTAAAGAACCCTCATCAGGCCAGCCTCGCATTGTCATCCTCAAAAACTCTTGTAATTTAGCCAAAAACTCATTCTCCCATTTTCTTATCAATATTTGTTTCCATTTTAGTTTATTTCTGGTGTTGTCACAGTGTCCAAAAATCTAAAACATGTAAACATAGGAATGGAAGAAACAGATGTTTAAAACGGAGCATGAGTTTGTGCTCAAATGTGTGTGTAGTCGTCTCACTGTGAGAGTGGATTTAGTAAGTGTCTGATATCCACTATGTGCCAGCAGTTTTGATGGAACATGGCAGCAAGCCTTGCCATAATGTAATTTGGGAAAATCATCCAGCTCAACTCCTTTGATCCTGTGAGAATCAAACGAGCAGGGAAAGTTCGAAGTGTGTTCAACAGACTCAAAATATTTTTTTATTTGGGCAGGAGTTGCACTT
Organism: Trematomus bernacchii; assembly: GCF_902827165.1. Lineage (NCBI taxonomy): Eukaryota > Metazoa > Chordata > Actinopteri > Perciformes > Nototheniidae > Trematomus > Trematomus bernacchii. The sequence continues at coordinate 15,413,024 of NW_022987739.1, forward strand.
TTGCCAAGAACATGATAATATTAAAGTGGAAAGCACTTATGGATAATTATTTAAAACATTTTGTATCGTTTGGTTTCATTTGCTACCCTCCTTAATTTGATGTGCATGTAAAGAGATTAGGACTCTGGTTGGTTTTACTGTACATTCAAACAGCTTGCAGCTAATTAGGCGACTATAAAAAGTTATATAGAAAAGAAACCACAAAGAGAGACAGATGTGCGTCATTTTTCTATACTGCTCATTTCAGGCCGCAATACTTTAGAGGGAGACTCTGACTTAAGTTTATCAACTTAGCTCAGTAGACAAAATACTTTCACTCTTAATTATAATAACTTCATTATTGCCCTGGAGGCAGATGAGTGTCACATGATTGCCCTAAAGAGAAATGAATTAAAAATGTTTACATTTTAAATTATATCATATTTACTGATTAGTCTTCTAAAAATCAAATAACACAGCCTAACCCAAGTGAGCTAGTTTATCGAATACCACAAGCAGTATAGAAACGAAGGAGGGGCAGAAGGCAAAAACACCCAAAGAAATAATACAAATAAATACATACTTGTCTTACATGTGTGTGTTGGCACTAGGTGTTTACTCTATGCTTATGGGATTCATTTACATTTAAAACAGCAAATGTATGCACAAATGACTATTTTTCAAGTCCCCCAAAAATGCCCAGTTTTTTTTCTCAAACAGAGTTGGTAAAGGTTACCTCCAAACTATTTGTTTTCATCTACTACACTGACCTGTGTCAGTGTGTTTCGGATGTCAACATCTGCTTTGTTCTGCTCCCGCCCAACAGTCCTCATGGTCCACATACCGACTGTGGCCCACGGCTAAGTGTGCGCAGTCCACATTCAAATGTGAACCATGTGAGCTGAGATGGTTAGGGGCGGAAACAGCAGCATACAACATCAGGCATTTGGGATTTAAAAGGCGCATATTAAATATTCATTTAGCCACACTGAGATCTACACCAATAAAATTGAAAATTACAGACCAAGCAGTGTTATAATGTCAGTGAGTCCTCAATAAAAAAGTCCTTCTGAGTACTTTTAGGCTGGCTCTATACATCAAAGGAGGCCATGCATTGCCATGAGAAGTACAAGATAGAAACACGATGCAGCATTTTCCTCGTTTCAGACAGTATGTCAGCAAACAGTGGGAATGTTGGTGTACGCTCCTTAATGAATTCACTGAACTGCAACTTTGTCTTTAGTTTATCTATAAAGTCATGACCTTCAAATTCTCTGTAATTAAATTTGTTTCCATTATGGACATTATCGGAAAACAGGCCCACACATGATTATCAGAACAGATAGCAAACCAAATTTAGTTTAGGTCTTCTTCTGCCTTTATGTGGTCCAGGACCACCTATAACAACATTTGCAAACTTCAAGCTCAGATTTTGACACCCATCAAGAATAAAACATAGTTGCAAGCCATGAATAAGTATGCAAATTGTCAAATGTATGCATTTGCAATGTGCATTTATAAGATTATAGTACTCTAAGAACAGCATGAATAGAGTGCCAGAGAGAAGATAGAGAACTAAAAGACGGATAGGAAAAAGATAAACTTACGTTGGCCTTCCTGGCAGGAGAGTAGGGAGTGGATCTGGAAAAGGAGACAAGGGGATTTTTTTACAAGAGGATAAACAATATTGCTCCCAGATTTTTCTCTGCACAAGCTGCCAGCTACAAGCAAGAATAAGTTGAGAGGAGTGTTACTCAAAGGAGCCAGATCTCTAAAAGGAAAAGATGAGTAGGAAAACATTTCTTGTTTGTCACAGTAAGGGTGTACAACCTGATTGTGAGATCTGCCTGCCAACAAGCTTGTAAATGCTTGGCAGAAACTGGTCTCTGCTCTTACCAAATTTAACAAAGAGCACGCCTGTCGTGGACACGGTCCCCTGTGTGTTGGTGGCCATGCACTGGAAGTAGCCCGTGTCAGTAGTGTCCAGGTTGCGAATGCGGAGGCGTGATCCGTACGGCGTGGATCGATACGAGATCCGTCGAGGCTCCTGCACCACCGGGGCATCGTTCTTCAGCCAGCGCACGACGGGCGGTGGGTTGCCGGACACACGGCAGAAAAGCTCGGCTGTGTGGCCCAGAGAGGTGGTGATGTTGTTCATGGGAGCTTCAAGGCGGATGAAGAAGGACCCTGGAAGACAGAGGAGAAAGGTATTGAAAGAGAAAAATAAGAAAAATAATATATAAGAGTCAAAAAAGGATAGGGAGATATTGTACAAGGCACTGTAGAAGGCCAAGACCTAACTAGAGAATGCAATTCTTGATGAAATTGCTAGTGGGAATGCTTTATGCTGATGCTGAACTGCTATGCTGAAATGTAATGTGTAAGAAGAAAGTGAAGAATTTAGATTGAAATGATACATGAACACTGGGGGTTTGAATGTGTGATAAGAGAAGAAAAGAAAGTAAAAAGGCATGGAAAAGCAGCAGAATATTTTAACTGCAAACTTTTGAACTAACTTGATGGCGAGTGATCTGTCGCCATAGCAACGGCATTTGATGACACACCATAATATGCTTAAATGTGTGGATGGCTGCATCTTTACCAAACCTGTGAAGGTTTGGGCCGAAGTTATGAGAAAACCGTGTTTCATGGCGAGCCTTGTGTTACCATGGCAACGGCATTTGAAGAAATCTCAAAACTGTCACGTATACATGTCGTCACGGCTGGACTGTTAGCACACGTGAAGTTTCAGCATTTTTTGACGATTTTCATAGGAGTTATAGCAATATCATGTTTTACGGCGAGGGATGCGTTGCCATGGCAACAGCTTTTGAGGAAAACTCACAAATGGCACATAGACATGTTGAAGGCTGGACCATTATTCATCATCTGAAGTCTGGTGCTGTTTTGACAATTTTCATATGAGTTACGACAACATCGTGTTTTATGGCAAGGGATGTGTTTCCATGGAAACGGCATATGATGACACCCCGTAATTGACAGAGCTGTTGAAGGCCGGACCATTAACCATTATCTGAAGTCTGGTGCTGTTTTAGACCATTTGCATAGGTATCACGACAACATCGTGTTTTATGGCGAGGGATGGCATATGGTGAGATCTCAGATTTGGTGTAGAGCTGTTGAGGCATGGACCGGTGATATTGGGTAAGATTGGGGGACGATTGGACCGTGTCCATTGGAGTTACAGCGACATCGTGTTTTATGGCGAGGGATGCATTGCCATGGCAACAGCTTTTGAGGAAAACTCACTATTTGCACATAGACATGTTGAGGGCAGGACCATTAACCATTATCTGAAGTCTGGTGGTGTTTTGTCCATTTGCATAGGAGTTACGACAACATCGTGTTTTTTGGCGAGGGATGCGTTTCCATGGGAACAGCCTATGTTGAGATCTCAGATTTGGCGTAGAGCTGTTGAGGCATGGACCAGTGATATACAAGCGAATTTTGGGGGACGATCGGACCGTGTCCATTGGAGTTACAGCGACATCGTGTTTTATGGCGAGGGATGCGTTTCCATGGAAACGGCATATGATGACACCCCATAATTGACATAGAGCTGTTGAGGGCCGGACCATTAACCATTGTCTGAAGTCTGGTGCTGTTTTAGACCATTTGCATAGGTATCACGACAACATCGTGTTTTATGGCGAGGGATGTGTTTCCATGGAAACGGCATATGGTGAGATCTCAGATTTGGCGTATAGAGCTGTTGAGGCATGGACCGGTGATATACAAGTGAAGATTGGGGGACGATTGGACCGTGTCCATTGGAGTTACAGCGACATCGTGTTTTATGGCGAGGGATGCGTTGCCATAGTAACACCACATTACGTAACATCAGATTTGATGTAGAGCTGTTCAGGGCTTTAGTGTTAACCATCATGTGATGTTTGGTGGCGTTCTGAGTCTGTCAGTTGGAGTTATGACATCATGTCATATCTCCAACACACAGGTGTTTATGTTTGAGCTAACGACGTTATGAAACACTTGTGCTTGAGCCCAGAGATCAAAGGTTTCCATGGTGATCAGTGAGAGGGGAGCCTTTCCATTGATCTGAATGAGAGATAAACCTCATTTTGTTGAAGAACCGTAACAGATATCGGTGAAATTTCAACGCGTGAAGCATCTCAAGGACCCTGAGCGTCTGAAGTGTGCTTTGTGTACGTTCGGGTCAATGTGGCCTTTTTGGCAGATTAACTTAAGGTTAACGCTGAATTTACAATGGGCCTTAATGGAGACATGTTGAAAGTTTTTGTCACTTCATGCCCTCAAGAGGCATTTTGTTTAATTTTTTTGCTTAATTTATTTTTAATTTTTCAAGCTAAGAGATGTTTTCCTACGTTTTCCATGAAAAATGATGTCCAAGGAGTGTAGGGTTTGGGAATTATGGCAGGTTTTAAAAAAAAATATGAAGGCGAATTTCAAGCTCTCCTCCACTCTAGCTGTGACATCACGCACTCTAAGCCTTAACGAGCTGCGCAATACACACTAATGTTAAAATCTGAAGAAGGCCTCTTTACCAAGGTCTGAACAATGTTTAATATTTCTAAAAGTATGAATCTGATTTAAAAGTTGTGTAATAAGAATAATGTCAGAAAGATGTGTAACATTTTAAAGTTGGAATGAGGTTTCTGAGTGAAAGTATGAAGGAACAGTTAGCAGTTGAAGTCGCATGAAGATTTTTCAAGTCTGAAGAGTTTCTCCATTGACTTCTTCATTTTGACTTCCATGTTAAAAATGTGATGAATTATGGGATATATCTCTGGAATTATGAAAGTTAAGAATGTGAAAAGTAATAGCCATCGATTCCCGATCGAGCTGAACGTTTTGATGTTTCTGCGATGTGGAATGTGGGAGCAGAAGAGGGACAAAATAACCCGGCGGCATAATAATAATAAAGAATTTGTCCGTAGAGTAGTAGTTGGAATGCTGTATCAGCATTCCCACTAAATTACATCAACCAAACAACACTTACTGCAATCAAATAGTCAGATATTTAAAATTACAACATACTGGCAAAACAACTCAGCACCTATTTAAAGCCTGATTTTGCATGTTATGATGCAGTTGGACACCTGATTTCACTTTTCATTATGGCTTATCCTGCAAAAGTGTTCTTCCCGACTTTTGAGAAGATAAGTACAAATAACCTTGAGGAGTGAACATGAGGCTGTCAGAACTCAGTGTTTTGAGTAAAGATGGTGTTGGACAAGACAAATCAAAACAGCCTTGTATGTTTATCTACAAAATCAGATTTTTCCTGAAGGTGGTCAGGAAAAAACAATCTTGGAGGGCCACCTAAGAGTTTAATGTGCTGGAAAAACATTGGTGTTAATGTCTTAAAAAAACTTCTGGAAAGTTCCCTCAACCCCAAAACCCATCTTAGGTATGCATAAATGCTCTTGGTTACACACTCAGCCAAAACAAACAAAGGAGGAAAACACATTCTGGGGAATCTCAAATACTAGTCTGAAAAATTCAATCTGTGTGAATGGAGAGGCTGAGAAGAGGCACACACTTGTATAGGCAAGGATACCCATGCATATCAATGTTTAATAACCCGTGAAAATTCATTAGTCAGGGCATTTATGTAATAGCCAACACCACTTGTTTTCCACAAATGAAAATATATAACATCCGGATTTATTTATTTTTTCAAGAAATCTGTTTTGTCTCGAAGTTGGAGGTCGAGATTAGTTGGAAGATTAACAATTTAGTCTACCAAAAACATTTCAGAAGCCAGGTCGCCAACAAGAGTTTTCACTACAAGGGTAACACAGTCTTTTGTGTATTTGCTCCATGTCTTGCTCTCGATTTTAAAGGCCACATGTCTTGGCCATTTCTACTGATCATAATTCCATTGTTGAGGTCTACTAGAATAGATTTACATTGTTCAATGTTCCAAAATCACATTGGTTTCTCATACAGCATCTCTGTATAGTATGTGTATTCACTCTCTGTCACGCCTTGTTGGAGCTCCTGCCCCCCCCCCCCCCTATGAGCCCACTGTGCTCTGATTGGTCAGCTCACCCACTCGGTTCTGATTAGTCAACCACCGTTGCATCAGTAACATCAGTGTTTATGTGTTTATCTGTTATGCGTTTGTTAGCAACCAGAAAATGACACCAGTAATGACAAACAGATGAGAATGCTGCGTAGGGTCTGGGTGCCGTGTTGGCGGGACGTTGCGGCGCTCGCTGCTCCGCCCTTTGAGGCTCGAGGAGCGGACAGTGTGAGCTGGATTACTGGTGTCGTTTCCTGGTTGCTGTGTGGGGTCTGAGTGAGTGTGTGTGTGTGCGGAGCTTCGCGGATTGGTCCATTTTGAACAATTGGTCCATTTGGATGTAGTGACGTCAATATGCCCCGGAAGAAAAAAATGGAAAAAGAAAAATATACAACGAGGCGTTCTGGGGCAGCATAGACACGTCTTTTCTGTGTCAGAGTTTTACTCGCTACAGGGTGTACTTTGAGGGTTTGTGACTTGGCAGACCGTTTACATGCAGAAAAAGCTACATAACACACAAGGGGACGGGTAATAACCAGAAAAGCATATGATGGGACCTTTAATATACCGGTTTATTTTTTGTTAATTATTAAGGTGTACATGATGTAAACCTATACAAACTGTAAATGGAGAAGCAGTCATAGTGTTGCACTCTTTTGAAGAAATAGAGTCTGCATAGTGTCTGATTGTCAGTTTAGGAGAACTACAAAAAAAAACTTGAAACAGCCCCCTAATATCAAGTGGAATAGAAATTGGGTGGAGAGCATTACAGACCGAGTTCACCATCTAACAATCTGGTACTCTTTGTCACCATAGCAACCCTTGTGGTTATTATTTACATCTGACGCCTGCGGCTATCAAATTGTCATGAGGTGTGAAAAACAAGTGCCTACAATGTGTATGTGAAAAAGAGAAGTGGGCAGATTTGTCTTGGCAAACTGTGTGTGTGTGTGTGTGTGTGTGTGTGTGTGTGTGTGTGTGTGTGTGTGTGTGTGTGTGTGTGTGTGTGTGTGTGTGTGTGTGTGTGTGTGTGTGTGTGTGTGTGTGTGTGTGTGTGTGTGTGTGTGTGTGTGTGTGTGTGTGTGTGTGTCTGTACAAGAGTGCACAACACACACACTCACGTTTTCTTCCCTAAAGCCCCAGGCTTAACAGAGCAATGTGGTACTAACAAGTGTGTGACAATATGAGGAAACTCCCACCATGGACTGTATTACCAGTACTCTCCTCTCTTCTCACCCACTTTTTATCTGTCCTCCTTTCTTACACAACGGTCTCCCTTATTTATACAGCCCTTTCTTTCCACAATACAGCACAGCAGTCAGAAAAGATTCTTCAGCATAGTGCTGATAATGTATCGTTGTTTTATCCAATTGAGCACATTGCGAAAGATGAGATATTTAATTATAGAGGTTTTTTTAGTATCAAAAGAAAACTGCACTTTAAAATGTGTTTTATTTAAAAAGAAAATCATATTTAAAGTCAAGTTATTTTACAAAAATTGTTTTACTTTACAGAAAGCAACAGAAAGGCAGAACTGAGTACCCTTTTAAAATGTATTTGTATTATTATAAATAATATCATATTTCAAGAATAAATATTATTGCATGTGGAGTCCCCCTCCAAAAATTAAATGTGAGGTTATTAGTTTTATTATTACTTTTTTTAATAACACTTTGACCTCATAGAGACATATCGATAAGTAACTCTGCAAAGTGCGAATATCTGACAGCCATACACACACACACCTAAAAAAGACGTAATACACTCACACAGGCTCCTGTGTACTCTGTTCGTTAACAAGCCTTTAAATCGATTATCATGGCAACATCTGATAATAAACTGCAGTGGATAGTGTAATAGGTTGTAACTAATTGATAGGTCAAACTCTGACATGATTATACATTAAGAAGCATGTTCTAACAGAAGGGGGGTGCAAAAACAGGAATAAAATGTTCAATATGTATGAGTTTCAATCTAATCTGTTGTCTAATCGCATTACCATTTGTAATCACTTTAAATGTCATGAGGCAAATGGACTGTTTGAGTACTGTAGTGGAAAACATGACTGTTCTGTCAACGTCCTTCTGTATCAAGATGCATTAGGTCAGTTTCATTAAGTAACAATATTTTCTCATTAAACTCTATTCTGCTGTGTTGTTTACACTGCAATTTGTCACATTAGCCAACTCCTCACAAAAGTAAACTGTGACATTTCCAAAAGCTGTAAATGTGCCATGACTTTACTTGTGAAACAGTTTCTCATTAGTGTTTATTGACTAGTCCAGAATGTAAACATTTCCAGGAATCCAGGTGTCCAGGCTTGATAATGCATTTTGAGTCCTCTGATTAGTGTTATTGGTAGGGCAAATGACCTTCAACTGTAATGAAGCATTCATAGTAACAGCAAAGATTTGCTAGCTAGGAGGTGATTATCATAGTTATATATAATATTTTTTCCTGATGTGCGAGTGGATTCAGCTTTCTGTCATGCCAATAAATCAATTTATTTTCCTGCTATGATTTTAAATTCTCTCTGCATTATTTAACAAGTAATTTATATTTGTGTATATATATACATATACTGTATATCCCAACACTTAGAGGTACATGATTTTGAATCAAATGTTGCAACCCTCCCAATAGTGTCCGGTCTTAACCCCTGTTAATAACACACTTACCCACTCACAATATGACACCTATTCATATTTTGTAAATACACACACTGGTGGAACCAGAGGTCATTGCTTTTGGCGATACATTTGTCTTAATGAGGGTACATGACAGTGTGTGTGTGTGTGTGTGTGTGTATGCCTACTTCTTTGTATGGGTGTGTTTTCTTTTTAATTCGACTTCCCAACTATCAACAGTCATGTGGGGTCTGCAGGAAATCTGTGCTCACACTGTTCTAGTGGACCAAGTTTAGTGGACCGTATCACCTTCATTGATTTTCTGTTCCTCAATGACTTAATGTGCCTGTTGAGTGCAGCTATATTATTTAAAAATAAAAAAATACTTCATATATTAAATGAGAACAGACCCACTGAGTCACAACTGAGTCACTTTATCACTGTCATTAGTTGAGTTGATGGAAAAGAAAATGGTCTTTGGGGCTGTTTGCCTGCACACTTCATTAGCTGTTATAATAACTGACCATTAAGCAGCGGGGAACAGAATCAATGAAAGCGGAGAGGAGACGACAAGAGGAGATGATGGGAAGAGAGGTGAAAAAGAGAAAGATGTCCTGCCAGTGTCTGTACAACAAAGCCGCTCTGTATGTAATTGTCTCGTGGTGAGTGTTGTGGTATTTGGCACCAGGAGTACTGTGAAACTCAAACCGTTGCTGCGGACTGTCCCTTTAATGTGGCAGGCGACTAAATGGTGCCCTGTCATCAACCTGCATTTACTTGCAGTGGTTTTGTACAATCAAACACTGACACGCAGGCACACAAACGTAAACACACACCCCCACAACCGCAACGGACACAAACTATACATGTTCCAAACTAGGAAAGTTACACAATACCTTTTCATCTCATCACAGACGTTGGATTTCTATATGTGGATGTAGTGTAGAAGGCAGAGCCGTGCGAGGCATTCTGTTCTCAGCAAGACAAGGAAACCTGAGTGGCTGCACAGCTAACTAAACACACTGTAGATACACTGAGGAGCTGGGACTGTAACATTGCCAGCTAAGGTTAAAGGTACATTTCATTAAAATGTAGGACACTCTTCAACAGAGAAGAAGAGGATGAGGAAAGGAAGAAAAACAGACTAAATAAAACAAAGAAGGGAAGAATGAACGAAAGCCTGAGGGAAAATGAGTTTACTAAACTATCATCACCCCTGATTTCAGCCGAATAATGAGCCTCTTTCAGCATGATAACTTCCTGCTACTGATGCATGCCGATAGAGCCACGCTACCTGAATGCTGTCTACTCGGTCAATCAAAACCATTCCCTGCCTGCAGACAAAACAAGTGGCGCAATCACAATCCATCCATCAGATAAGAAACAGATGTTAGACACAGGGCTGATCTCACACACACAGATGCACTACTATGCGCGAACACACACGTGTAGCCTTTGTAGGTTTTTATATTTCCTATTGTATTGGAAAAATAAAGCTGTCTATGATTTGTTTGGAACTACTCCTCATTGTATTTATGACTTTTTTAAACATCCTTGATTGGTCTCCATAATCATTTTTTCATGACTAAACGGCTCAATCATGTGCAGAAACTACCGTCTTTTTTTTGCCTGTGTTTAACAATGTCTGTTATTGTGTACACATAATCTGCTGTGGGGACGGATGTTGTGGGAGATTTGCCTTTGCAAGAGTTGAGCTAAACAAACCAGACAAAATGAGAGAGCTAAAATAAAGGTCAAGTTCAATAGAGTCTCAGGTTGAGATACTTCCAAGTCAGGATAACTTCGTGGGAGATTAGGCGGATGTTGGCGCTTCAAGCCCCGGGGAAACTGAGGAGAGAGGGCGAGATTTGACTGATAACTCGGTGCAAGAAGAAGTTTAGTTAAGAATTTATCCAGAAAAACTTTAGGATCTGAATCCTGCATTGCTGACAGGAGAACAGCAGCTTTTAAAGCTTCCTCTGTCAGGATGTGCTGATCTAAACCTGGGCAGCTCCAAGAGTCGTATCCATCCAAAATAAATAATTTGACCAAACTGGAGCAGAGTGTAAAAGGATTTAGTGAGCACCAGCACATATTAAGCTCCACTTTTAGATGTTGCTTAAAGTAGGTCAGTGGAAATTAGGGAAAGGCAGTGCACCTGTGGCTGTATGTACATGTTGAGTGGATCAATGTGAAATTCCTTCCATCAATTATCCTCAACAGTGGCTCACGCTGGAACAAGGGTCGTTCTCTGGGTTGCAAAAGGTGACCATTCTGAAAGGATGTGTATTTTTTCAGACAGCACATGTGGGATAACAGTTTGACGCACGTGTTAATTGCCATGTGAGCAGACTGTATCATCATGTTTAGCGGATGTTTTAGTATTCCAGTTTTTCTCTAAAGATGTTTGTGAAGAACGTGTTGAAATGGAGACCTGCTTTGTGTGTTTGCGTTTGTTTATGTGTGACTTTACCATCCGAGATGTTCCATGAAGAGGTAGCTATCACACTGGGGTCCTGGGGAAACTCAGACCCTGTAAAAAGTAAAAGAAAAAGACTATTAGTATGTTTCTGGTTGTTTGGCTCTATCAATTCCTGTTCATGAACCATGCATTAAGAACACATGTCAAATAAAAAGATAAACATCTATGGGGTGGCTACTGCTGCTGTAGGTGTGTTATTGATTAAATAAACAATCCCAACATTGCTGGCCCTTTTTTAATATAAAAGACTGTAAACAGACAGTTCTTAAAAAGTTTTTCCCATCTAAAATATGGTGATTGCATTGTACATTGCTGGTGCAGATGAAAGGTTTGAATGTATAACAGGCAGCCCAACAGAGAGCCACGTGGACTTAATGCTGCATTATTAGCAGCTGACGACAGAGCAGCCCTCTGCTTTTCATTAACGGAGAGAGGAGACTGAAAATGGGCTCCAGTGTGCACTGCCACAGGTCACAAGGTGAGTCCTCACAAATGAAAAAGCCTGCGAGACTTAAACATGCGGGACTGACATGGATGGGACCAGAAACAGTTTTATCTTTCCAGATTCTTTGGACTCCAGACGGATACGTTTGTATACAGTATGTGTAACTTGGTGCCAGTTTAACATCCAAAAACGCCAGAATTTGCAATGATAAAAGTGTGTACAAATGTATCAGTGAACCTTCCATGAACATACCTTACTCACATGAAGTTCAGCAACACATCATAAATATTTGTATAAGACCATTTATCCACAAATGTATGAGCTGAAAACACTATTGTAACATGTGTGGTATGCAGGGTGACAGTTGGGGAGAGAGTGTGTAGTGAATCGGGACCAGGCGTCTGACATGGGGTTAATTGGGTGATAATGTGTTGTTTCACACATGCTGTTTCAGAATGGTAATGACTGTGTGGTGGTGCTTGTGAAACGAGCTATCTTAATAAGCAGCTCTTTGGGCCTCTGCACCTGTTAGCGAGGGAGTCTGGAGGATCGGCAACCGGCTCACAACAACAGGGGGGCAACTTTATGAGGGTCAAGATTCAAGGCTTTTATTGTCATTTGTACATAGCTACAGTGTAGTTATGACAATTACATTTTTAGGTCACAGGCTCCTCCAACATTGCAACACAATAAAATAGATAATAGTGCAGATATGCAGATATCTACAATAAAAAGTGCTCCTTATGTTATCTCGTCATTAAACTGAAAATCAATACCTAACAATCTCTTATTCTTATGAAAAAAATGTAGTTTACAAAGTTGTTTCTCAAGGAATGAAAATCATTCTCTGGTTTGTTCCTGGAGGCGCCTAAGATGACAGTGTGTGTATTATATCGAGACTTGGCCCCAAGGTGAGTCTAAATTCTCTCCGTGTTCTGGGTTGCTGGCTTAAGGAAACACAGAGCTCTGTGGTTTACAAAGGACAGAGGAGAGGGGACGTTGCAGCTCACAAGCTTCACTAACAAAAAGCTAGCCAAGTGAAGCCAGGTGAGAGTTCAATAGAGGGGCTGGACATGGGAATAAGGGAGGGGGAATAAGGGGGGGGAGAAGAAAAACTATGTCGTTTCTAATAACAGAATTTTGTCACTGATTTGTTTTAGTACATCATTTTTTACAGGAAAATGTTTGTCGCATATGATTTTTAACTTTGGCAAGGCATTTATTTTCATGGGTGGCTTGTTTTTTTGTCTGTTTGTCAGCATGTTTCAGACAAACTACCTGCCCAATTGTGATGAAACTTGTTGGAAGGATGTAGTAGGGCTGTGCAATTAATCGTATTTTAATCGCAATTACGATTTTGGCCTGCCACAATTACGAAAACAACATAATCGAAAAAAACAATTATTTTGCTTTGCTAGGTTGTGACAGTGCACTGCAACATATTTGATCTAATTAATTTTGGTCTCATTTATTTGTATTTATCATATTTATATATGTTTAGTAGCTTGGGGAAGTGCGCTCCAAAATATTTGTTGATCTTGTTTATTGGTATTTATTATTTTGATATTATTTATTTAAATGTATCATTTATTTTAGTATTGGTTTTTCAGTTGAATTATACGTTCAGGGTAATCAACAGTTAAAAAGATACTGTTCAAATTATTATTTGTATTTGTTTTAAAGTTCAATAAATGGATTTTTTCAAAGTCAATGAATAATCGTGATATCAATTATTGACCCAAATAATCGTGATTATGATTTTTGCCATAATCGCACAGCCCTAGGATGTAGTATGGGCTGAGGAAGAACCTGTTAAATGTTTGGAGCTGATCTGTATTTTTGCTCATTGAAACACCTTGGCAGCAGTCTACACTCTTCAAGTGCCCTTATGTTTATTTATATAAAACCTTTCCAGATAAGTTAGTTCTCTAACTGGACAAGAGGTAATGAACTCATTTATTCCTTTTCTCTCTTTTCCACCATTTAGGTCACATCTGTTAGTTCTCTTTTATTGAAGCATTCATTTGTAATATCTGGGATGAACTGCAGAGTCATTTTAAGATTAGCTTTCTAATGTTTCTCAGTAACAGAGGGGAGCAATTGTGTAAGCCAATTTGTAATGAGGGCCTAAAAATAGGCACCTTCACAGTGCCTGTGTCAGTTCAAATCAATGCTTCTTGCAGTTGTGGCTCTGGCCCCCTGATTGGATCATGATTCTTAATCTTATTATCTACCAAATGTCAAATGGAGCTGTGCTTTATATAAAGTATACTGTTCTGTCAATATGAATCAATGAAAGGGATCAAAGGTTTGGATCACAGTACAACGAAGGAAGAACTTACTTTGAATGTTATTAGGTCTGAGCTGTAATACTCTCTGATACTTTCACAAAGTGTCAGACAAAGAGTCCTTAACTTGGCCAAAACCGTAACAGTAATATTGTTTTTTTTAATAAACAGCCAAACCCAGCTATTTTGTAGGAGGGTATGAAAACCCCGTATATATATTTGATCAAAACATGCATTGGTTGAAGTCTGGTTCGTGCCTTCTCTCCAGCCAAGAGCTAAGCTAACTTTTAGCAGCTTGTCTACCATTTCAAATCACTTGCATTTTTACAGCCACAAGTTATCTTCCTAGAACATTAGTGCACTGATACCATCTCTGCCTATAGATTTTTATTAAAATGGGGATTATCTCTACCGTTAAAAACCGAAATGTAACCGTACTTTCCAAAGAATAGCAATATAACTTGGATCAAAGAGCCTTCCACATGTTTTCATAGCATGCCAGTAGCTATATGTTACATGGATACTATGGATGTTTGACATCCTGTAATATAGTATCCCTTTCCCCTCTTGGCTGGTATTCCTTTTTAAACACAACTGAACGTTGTATTACATTCTCTTTTATTTGTAGCTGTGTGCCACTAAATTATCATGCTAGTGGCAACATATAAAGTAAATGGTTAACATGAAGGTGCCTTTAAGATCTCCAGACTATCAATCTCTACACAAAAAGTTCCATGAGATCAGCCTCTGATCGTCATCCAGCTGTATTTGGCTTTGGATAAAAATCACACAGAGACATGAGACCCACCCCCATTAAGCTCTGAGAATTTGGTGAGACTTTAGTGTGACAGCAGCATATTGGAATTAGTGCTGAACTTCAAACTCATGGGAATGGGAATGAGTGAGAGTGCTGAAGTTAAATTAAGGAGAAAAAGGGAGCCTCAGAGGGTAAAGCTGAACCAAATCAGAAATGTTCAATTTGAGGAGTTATGCATTGCAAATATGCTGTTATATGGTCTGGGGGCTGTGTTTGGAGCCATGGTGGTTGGTGTGGTGAGTGAGACTGATGTATGAGCTCTCCCGCTCTGTTATTAGAGCCTTTCCCAAGGACCTCTCCATCCCTATTAGCTGGAAAACTGACCGAACTCAGGGGTTATTTGGAAGACCAGCAAACCCACCACTTTGAGAATATAGCTACGCCATGCTCCTGTTTTAAAGAGGTGAAATAAAAAGATATGCGTAGATGAGGAAAATCTAGGAATCATAATCGTTCCGCCTCATTTCCATTGAGAAAGTTTCTTCTTCTTTTATTGTGTTCTAACTTTCTTTGTCTTTTCATTTTTTAGATTTAGGTGCTACTACTGAAAAAATATCTCCTGCTTTAACAAAAGGAAGTTGTTGAAGAATATATGTGTAAACAGCTCTTCCTCATCACACCCAACTATGGAATTACATGCAATGAAAAGAGTGATGTCCTGCTGGTCATCCAGAACTAGACTCAACACCATAAAGGGCTTAACCTGCCTTAATGAATTATTGGCCCAATTAGGTTCAAGATAGAAAAAACAAGTGGAAAGCTTCAGACTTGGCAAAAGAACAGGGATTTAAGAAAATATTTGATGTTAAAAAAAGTGATGGAGGAAGCAAGTGTGGGAGGACTTTGAGATAAATGGAGTGAAGAAGACTTGGAAAATGTGAGAGTGCAGAAAAAAAAACAGCAAGAGAGGAAAAAAGTGACTTCATAATAAACGCAGAGTGAAGGAGCTCATAAAATCTGCTTTTTAAGAAGTAGGTTTCCGTCCCAGCAGCCAGAGTGCAGGCTTGAGTTGGCTCGAGAGTTTATTTATTGTGTCAGATTTAAAAAACTTTAACAGTGATCAAACACAAGCATCATAGTCAAGGGACTGATGGCCAGCCACAGGGAAGGAGGAGACAGACACATAAAAGTAGGTAATTCTAGTGTCCGAATTCCAGTTTATTACTATTTGGGTTGGATTTTGTGTAGTTTGAGCCATATCTTAAAGCTCTGGCAATATTGTACTTGGCAATTTAAATGCTGAGATCTGGGAACCAGGCACAGGCGTTACAACTAAATCTGCTGGTTCAAGAAATGCAACTTATAGGATTTGACATGCTCTTCACAATGTGTGAATGCAAAATACAATTGCCTGATTCATAATTTGTTTTATTGTACAGGAGAAATGTGTTCGTACACAACTGCGCCTGGTAAAGTGAAAGAAACAGGACCAGGAAGTCAGTCTGTAATAAAGGTGGATGAACCACATACAGTTGGTAATACAATGTTGTATTTTTCAACTCTTTTAAATGTGTCTGACTTCATATTACATGCCAAGTTAGGAATATCAACTTGTGTGCAAATTGATTAATACAACATTTTAATCTATTACATATAATGCTAAACTACCAAATTGTTTTTTATAAACCTATATTAGAATATCCTTTAAGAGAGAGAGAGCAAACAAGTATATTGACATTTTGGTGATTAAATAGAGTGCGCTGTTTGTGTGTGTGTCTGTGTGTGTGCAGGCAGGTGTGTGAAGCAGGTGCTCCCAGGCTCAACTGGAGCGTATAGAGGAAGGAAAGCAGGCCCAATTCAGACACACACACACACACACACACACACACACACACACACACACACACACACACACACACACACACACACACACACACCACACACACACACACACACACACACACACACACACACACACACACACACACACACACACACACACACACACACACACACACACACACACACACACACACACACACACACACACACACACACACACACACACACACACACACACACACACACACACACACACACACACACACACACACACACACACAACCACAACCAACACACACACACCCCCTTCTGCTCTGTAACCTTATAAGACCACAGAAAGAGAGACGGGAGGGCTGAGCGGGGGAGAGAGCTGTGAGCAGGATAGATGACAGGAGGCTGCGTGACAAGGCCCTTTTTGGATAAAAACAATGGACAACAAGAAAAGGAAAGGGCCTAAGTTTCAAAATACCTTTTCTGTTATTATAAAAAGAACAGTTAAAAAAAGTAAAACATTGCTTCCCCTCCACAAACGACAATGTGTTAATGTATAATTCATGTTTTGGAAAGCTGCATAGCCTTCGGAATTAAAGTTTGGCATTCTTAGTTGATGTTGGAGGGAACTTTGGCTCTTTGTGTCAAACGGCCTTGTTTTAAAAATCTATATTTGTTAGATATAATGGACCTTTATAAAGCTGACTTAGAATGTCAGTGTCTCTGCACAGTATCTCTGAGGAAACAAGAACGCATTGGTAACAATAATGTCATCCTGGCTTCAGACATCAGAATGTAAATGGATTCTATGAGTACTCTCGAGACTACCCTTTACAGGCATGCTGTTATACAATTACCATACAGTACAAATGGTAATTGCTCTTATTCTAAACGTATTTGCATGCTCAGTTCCCTGAACAACCTTCAAATTGCATGTGTGGATTTGATGGGAAACTGAAACTGTGGGATTCGATTAGCCCAATTGTATTAATGTATGCTGATGCTGGTTCCCATAGCAGCCATTTCATTGTAGTGAGATCATCTTTGGAGTCTTGACCTTACTGTATAAAAAGAGGTGTTTAGAGCTCTAGGATAATCACAGCCTCATGAAACTTTACAACCACAAACTATAGACCGAGGTCATTTAGAGGACGTAAGGCTCTCCAAGGTTTATGGACAGTCAGTGGGTTTCTGAGCAGTTTCCTGAACAGAGGTGCTGGTATTCCAATTGCGGGAAAAATAATTAGAAGACATAATTCAACATTGGAACAGCCATTATAAACGTATTCAGTTTTACCAGTTTTCAGAGAACCACTTCCATAAGACATTTACTGATACCCTGCTATCTCCCCCTAAATATACATGTTAGGGGTGGATATGATAGGTTAGAATTGTTGTACACACTACACACATAAACCTATCAAACATTACATATGAACTCCCAACCACTTCAGAGGGTTTTTAAACTGCTGCAGAGCTACTTCAGAGGAAACTTGAGTACACAGGAATAAAGCTGACCATCATGTGAAGTTCCTTCAAACAGCAGCTTGGCACTTGAGTAAAAATTATCTCACAGCGTCAGGCTTCCATGGACAACTGTCACTACCCAGCATTCCTCTGTCCACGGTGGTAGAGCATGGCTGAGTGGGAGAAGGGTGACTTCCTTTAGAAAGACAGTGAATCCTTACAACTTCCTGGGATGCTGACAAGGCTCTGACTTCTCATGCAAAATGAAAATGTCCATAAAAAGGCATCTATGGGGATGTTCTTGCTGTAGTTCTAATTCTAAATCTAAACCAGTAGTTTAACTTCATCTCCCAGTCTACACCACTGCTCTGTCTAACCACAGAACACAAATTGAGGGGGGAGGGGGTTCAACCATGTGCACTGAAACCCTATAGTAGCTTCTATACCTCACAAGGCCGAATTGGGTAGAGTAGGTCACACTAAAATGTGACCTTTATACCGTAGGATCTCTATTAACAGACACTAAGGCTCAGCAAAAGTCAATATTATCCTCAATTAACTTCTCATGGATTTACAGTAAAACCAAACCACCATAAATTATGTAAAGTTAGTTTGATAGAGAGGACAACAGTGAGACAAAATTAATTTAATTAAACATCAGTTTGCTTATTTTATCTGGTGAATGTGAATAAATATATCATATCTTAAACAAAATTGAAATCAGAAAAATAAACCTGATAATATTGTGATATTCATTTCAGCCAAACTGTATATACTAGGATTAGCTTATATGGATTACTGCTTGCGTTCTATGGGGGTCAGTTCCAATCAAACATGTGTACCAATGGTCAAATTAAGAGTCCAGTTCACCAAACTAGAACACGTGCATATCTTTGAACTATGGGAGGAAACCTGAGATCGCTAAGGAAACCCACGCAAACCTGGCACAAGGGTAAGGGGTTAACTCAAGCCTATTAGGGTTTGTTTGGATTTATGTCCAGTGAGGACAAATGCACACATCTCCATTGCAGAGATATGCTGGTTAATGTTATTTGAATCCCAGTTAAACTAGGGTCCATCTTCCATATTTAACTTTTTCATCATGAACTCTGCTCTGCGGAATTACTTCATGCTGTGCTGATGGCTCTGCAGAGGCTCTGCAGAAGCCCTGCCATGCCCTGTTTGGCCCTATAGATCAACATTTGGATGCATAAGCCCCCGCTGACCCTATGAGGCTCTGCAGTGGAAACCACACTGAGGTAAGGTCTGGTTAGCCCATTCAGGGTGAGGCTCTCCTTTGGCTCCTGTTACCAGCGATGTAAGCAGACTATTGGGGAATGTGCACAAGCATGTTACCACCTACTGTGCAGCTCATCTGTTTTCACCTGACAGGTCCAGTACAAGTGTGGGTATGTGAGCTAGCACTCGGCTTTCTGGAAAACCTGATCGCTTCCACACAGATAGGCTGAGCCCGGAGACCTTGACGTAATCTGCAGAGGTAGCCATCTGTCTGTTCATCTGTCTCTGGAATGTGGATACCGTCATCACACCTGCATGTTACTGTGTCACTTTACTGCAGAGCATGTGTTACCTCAGTGTATTTTACAGAAATTAGACATGCTGTTTAACGACGTGTATATGGCGAACATGAACGTTACATCCGTGTTGAGGTCTCCGTATGTCACAGGGTCCGGTCGTGGGATTTAAGAATTAAGCCAAAGTCAGTCAGGCTGTGTGTGTGTGGGGACAAGAATATAGTCATCTCGCTTGGCTTTTTGTACGTGAATTTTTTGTCAACAGTATCATGTGTGCCAACAATGTGAAAAAGACATCATGCCATGTTGCATGCCTGCCTGTGTGTGTTGGTGTGTGTGTGTGCACTCAGGTTAGGGCTGCTCAATTAATCATATTTCAATCGCAATTACGATTATGGCTTGCAACGATTACGAAAACAACGTAATCGAAATAAAACGAATATTTTTTTATTATTATTATTATTACTTTTTTTTTTTTTTCAAATACATTTATTTTTTTATTGGTTTTTCAGTTGAATTATACTTAAAGTTCAGGGTAATCAACTGTTAAAAACATACTGTTCACATTTCTTTCTCTCCAATAAATTGATGTTTTCAAAGTAAATGAATAATCGTTTTTAATAATCGTGATATCAATTATTGACCCAAATAATCGAGATTATGATTTTTGCCATAATCGAGCAGCCCTATCTCAGGTACACGTATATACTCCATAAGCTCACTGTCGGCATTCCTAGATTCCTTGAGGAGGACAAATTCAAAAGGAGAGGCCCCAGCAGATGGAATCTGGGAATGCCAGGATAATGCTGCTGGATTTCAAACGTGACTCAGATTTAGACATAATGTGACTACAGTTGAGCTTGGCGCTGTTCCAAAACCACTCTTTACGTCTGTTGTTATTTCCTCAATCACCAGGCTGAATCTCGCCTTGTCTGCACGAAGTATAATGACTGAAAAGTGTTGGCAGGCCAACTGAATTAAATGAGAATATTTAAGCAAACCACTACTAATGAAACCCAGAGCAGGAACATCTCAAGCTAAGGATGTTTGATTTAAATGATGCATCAAGCACAGTGATAGTGTCATTATTAGCTAGAATGCTGCTGGTCTGTATTCAATCAGGGCATAGTCAAGCCTGCTTAAACTGTAAAGCATGAATGAATTCACAGACTAACAATCATGCCATATGCTTCCATCGGTACACTTCTGCATATTCTTCAGCTGGTCTTTCCTAACACAATTAAGATAAGCTTGTTATAAATCATATACATCAAACCGATTGTGAAAGTACTTTTTGCTGTTCAAGCTCTGTTTCCACCAAGAACCCCATTCATGTAAACCATTGTGGTTTTCACATTTCCTCTTTACTACCACTGTGCTTCTTGAACTGATTGACCTGATGTATAACAGGGGCCGCTGATTGCTGGCTTCAGAATGCACAGATAAACTGCTCCATCATTTTGGGATGCTTCTGGGAAACTGGGTGTGAGACATCGTGTCTCCATCAAGTTATGACTCTGTTTGTGGCTCAGTCTATCCTTCAGCGTTAGTAACAGTCTAACTTTAGGACTGAAAAAAAGGCAGCCTGGGAGAGAAGGAGAAATAAAGAGCAAGTAGTGGCTGAAATAAGAGAGTGGGAGATATACTGTAGAGACTAGAAAGGCGAGAGATGAAAGCTAAAAAGAAACGTAATGCAAGCAAGAAAAATTCATTCCAGGCAAAATTGGCTTTGTTGTTCTTTTCTTTGGTTTTCCAGCCCTTTATTGGAGCAACCCTAGGCTGCCAACAGCGAGATTCTGAGGCAAACAGTGAACCTCTGAGGCTTTCCAGCACGCTTCCCTGTCAATCACATCGATGCTCTACTGGAACCTCTCTCGTTCCAGGTTAAGAAAATAAGCACCAGCATTCCTCCACTTGTTTAGAGGGAAAATGTAGCCGGCTAATGAGGATGACATGAGGGAGAGAGGAGCGATGGGAGAAGTCTGAACAAGACAGAACCACAATGTCTGCATCCAAAACTCTTTCCGCTACTGCAGAAAAACGGGAAATGGACTGGAGCATTTCCACATACTGTACCACAAGGAAGCATATTTCACATACATTCCAAAATGTGCCGAGAGATACAGCATGATTCAAAAACACTGGTCGATAAATGTATTCAACAAGTTGAGGGTATTCATCAAAATATGACAAGTTAACACAATTGTTGTCAATAGCCTGTTCTTTGCAGTGATGGATCTGAATCTGAATATGAGCCCTACAATTCTGGGATCTAGAAGAAATAATGCCATTGTGCAAAAATAATACAGTCCAGTAAACAAACATAAGGCAGTTTTTCCTCATTAAAATTTTTTTATATGGAAGAACAATTGTAGATCTCTGACTCTTTTTGGGAACTGGGTGGATTTATGTGATTAAAGGACACAAAAGGTTTCCTTAATGAGAGGGATTCGTCAAAAAGTATTTTGATAGTGAAATTCACCCTTCTGCCCAAATAAGTGAAGAACGCGATGGTCCAAAGCTGTTTGTGTGTGTATTCACTGTGTGTTGGTGTGTTGGAGAGACAGACTTCCTGGTTTCTGATTCCCCTTAGACCAGGGGTGTCACATTCGCATAAAGGTTGCACTCAAAGGGCCGGTTGTAACTATATAAATATATAATATATATAATAATGTATTATTATTATTGCCTCTGAATTGGATTATTATCGGATAGGATAATAACTTAGTAATTAACTACGTCTGAAAGCAGAAGTCCAGGGCAAATAATTGCAAGTCTCTTCAGTGCGCATGTCACAAAACGAGATGCATTGTGGGACATGTAGTTTATGGGCAACCTGCTTCTGTAAAGTGGCATGTAACCGTATAATAAACGTATTATATTCTTTGCAAGCTCTTGCGGGGCCACATAAAATGAAGTCGCGGGCCGGATTTGGCCCCCGGGCCTTGAGTTTGAGACCCCTGCACCCATCTCTAATGTCAGGAAGAGGGAGGGGGACAGAGGAGGAATGGGGGACACCTGCTCTGGATCTGCCTCAGTTTGGGGGAAAAAAGAGGGCAATAATATGTCAAAGAAGAACAAAAGATAAAAGCAGAGGGAAAATGTCAGGCAGATGTAAGTTATGAAAACTGAGGAGATGATAAAAGGTAACTTTGACATTGTGGGAAATTCGTTGAAAAGAAACAGACTAGAAGCTTTTTAAACTCATAGCCTATGTTTGGAGAAGCAACATAAGATGTGAGTAAAAGGGTGAAGTTATGGGATGAGGAGATGGAGGGGCAGGGGTGAATGGTGGACAACCCAGCTTAGGAAAAGACAATGGATGAGCAGAGTTTAAAAAAAAAAAACAGCTATAAAGTAGGAAAAATGTCCTTAAATCATGGGAAGTGCTTGGTTTAACTTGCCCGAGAAAGGTAGAAAAGTGAATAAATGATGTTTAAAGTGTTAATTATTTTTTTGTAAATCATGCATGAAGCCATTTTTCAAGTTTCTATTAAAACCCACAGTGCAAATAATCTTGTAATCGTAAAGTTAAACTTCCTATTTTCAAAGTCTCATTGTTTATTATGATGTTCATTTATGATGCATGAGGCCTAACAGACACAGTTCGAAAGGAATAACTTTGCTGGGTGGAAAGTCATGCCTGATCTCACTTTCATTTGACGTAGTTTTCCATTGGCTGCAACTGTGTGCTGATTATGAAAACACTTCCACCCAAAGTCTTCTTTGTGGATTAAACATTGAGAACTTCCAAAAAGTAAAGGGGGTGGAGATGACTGGGGGATTTAGAAAGCCTGGATCCTATTAAAGTGGGCAAAGAGCTAGAATCAGAGTGCCAGAGAGAGACACAAACTCTGCCACGAGGCACAAAGACGATCACAGTTCCTCTAACATTTCCAAAGCTTGTTGTCATTTCCACATCATTTCACCAGACGACTGGAGCGGGGGCTGACTAAGCACACCTTGTAAAGCATCCCAGCTTGCTTCTCCAAACAGAGTCTCACCTCACCTCCCATAAACCCCGTTCTCTCAAACACACACTTCATAACTGATCCATCTCCAGCCCAGACGATGGAAAGCAGGATAGGCAGATGGTGGTGCACAGAAGAAAGGGGTGTTAAAGGACTACTTCAGGCACAAAGATCTCTATTGTATTACCTAATTTCCTGTACAGAATCTCCAAGGTTGCAGAGATGAAATCTGGTAGATCCCTCTGTGCAGGATCCCACAGCCTGGTGTACACCTTCATTTGTTATTCCTGCTCTCGACTTCTCATCAATGTGCCAGTCCTTTGAACCCTAGACTGTTTTAGCCTGTTACTCCTACTTTAACACATTCATGGGGAAGTCACTTTAGGTTTTTTTGGAATGTCGTACATTATTTTCCAAGGCTTCCTAGAAATGGCATTATTGAAACTGTTCATGGTAAAGAACAGTTTATGACGAATGTTGATGACACATTATATAGTTCAAAAATATTATTCTATGGATATCATCACTTTGTTTTTCTTTCCCTTATTTACGTTCAGGATGAATACAATTTGAGCTTAAACACTACAAGTGAAATGTTGCCATGGAGTCAATAAGTTAGATGTGGGCTTCACCTGGGCCCACTATTTCTTTTGCACGAATTAGTTTACACTTACAACAGGGTAAGTTACGCTGCATTAGGCACTATCCATTCCTGTTTGTACTGTTACCATGGATGTGCAGACAAGAGTAAACCGAGACTAATAATTGTGAGGTAATATGTTTTATGTAGGATCACTAGCGACAAGTGGATTAAGACATTTTCTCAAACTATTATTTATTATCGACTTTTATGAGACTGCTGTGGAGTTAAGGAGAAAGGGTGGGATGACAGAATGTGTGCAATATAAGCTTTCAAATGTGGTGAGCTGTGTGAAGGCTCTTGCATGAGAAAGCCTGTGTGTGTCAGAGTCATTCATGTGCAGTGTCTATGTACGTGTTAGAATTGGCAGCAGGTTAGGGTACTCTGGCCTTGATTAGACATCTCTTTCCCGTCCACCAGCCCCTGACTGAAGCAGTGAATTACGCTGCCATCTCAGCAGTGTAATTGGGGACACATGCAGCCCTAAACCCTTCCTCCATAAGCCCCTCCCTCCCTACCTCTTTAGGTCAAACCAGCAGTAAGATCAAATGCTCCCCTCAGTGATTTCAATAAAACAACTAGGGAGCAAGAAAAGGGAGAAGAGAAACAAAGAGCGAGAAAAGGGAGAAGAAAGGAAATCAAAAGAGATAGGCTGAGACAGGCAGAGAGTAGAGTAGAAGGAGACAGAGGTAGAGACAGTGAGAGCATATGGAACATGTTTCCAGTAATATTGCAGGGCCCTGATGTTATCGTGGTGCTTGACTTGGTGGATCAGGACTTCTCATCCCTGTCACTTACCCTCTCTTTTCTGTGCAACAGCACCCCACCCATGAATACTTTCAATTCATTACCATTGCAGGAATTCCCTTTTCCTCCAAGTCTGTATATAAACTGTATACTGTGTCTCGCTTCTGTACACATAACACAGTGTCCTGGTTCCTTTTCAAAGCAATAAAGCCTTGATGGGCTCAGGTCTGGTTCATGCTTACATAAACAATCCTCCCTCCTTTTCAAAGAGAGGAACAGAGGCTGAGAAATGGTCTGCTAGGCTACTGAAAGTCAACTCCCTTGTTGAGATCCATGTAGACAAATGTGGACACAAAAAAAGTTTGGTTCAAAGCAGCTGCGTGGTTTGTGATGGAACGAAACAATTGATCATGAGTGCTGGACAAAGATGAGGGAACTTCGACCCAAGTCTTTGATGACACTGTTGGGTCTTATGTTCTGAAATGTCAGACTGATTTCACAGGTTTCTTAGCTGTTTTATTACATTCTTGAAACTGTGTCTAAGGTGGAGGAAACAATTAAGGGGATAAACTGATATTATAGGTTAATAACTTGTCAGATGGTCAGCGGGGGCAAGTGTGCCAGAGAAAACGGCTGTAAAGTCAGAGCAATGAGATAGTACTATTATTTCAGTTTCATGACTGTGTGCGTGTATGTTGCCTGCTTGTCAGTGTGCGTATTATAGCTGCAGGCTAGAGACAGACACTGGAGTATGTCAGACTCCACATCTGGTGGACGAGATCTGTTAGCTCCGTCTGTCTGACTATTATTATATAGTATGAAGCCTTTGAACTGAGCAGCCACTGCTGACAATCACCAGACTCAAACACACTGCGTCATTCCCTGATTTTAAAAAGGGAGAGTGTACGCAATCCTTTCTGACTAAGTATTTTTGGGCTGTAGAGACTAAGTACAGTATGTCCGTTTACCTGCAATGCCAGCAAATGTGACAGCTAGGTGGAGGGGCAGAAAGGGAAGGGAGCATTTAGTAACTTTAGGAAAAATATCTTAGCTTAGAGGTTAGGAAAAGGCAATGTGTTGCTTCAAAAAACCTGCAGACCAGCTGGATTGAACGACATTTCTTGATGTGCACCTGTCATCCATTTGGATGGAGTTGCCTTTTATATATTGATGAAGTGCCTGATATACACAAGGCCTCCATGAGTTGCTCACAATGGGAAACTAAATGTGGTGTTACTGGGTGGTTCTCTTTTAAAATATGGAGGTATTCAGCCCTTCCTGCTGCTTCTACACTGAATCAGTCCCCAGTGACAGTTGAGATGACATATGGGAATTAAATACCAGAACATTTTAAAGAACATGTGGGTGCTGAGTACCATAGATAGTAACAAAGTAAAAACTACAGAACAGCGAAAAAGCACTGCCCAGCCAACCTTTGGGTTGTGTGAAATAGCAAAGGTGTATGATACATTTCCGTAGCCATGTATGAGGGTGAGGTGTTATATTATGCAGTCATCAATTAAAGTTGACAGTAAACTCACACAGAGCCAAAAGCAGAGAGCAGATCACCTTCACACCTTTTCGTTATGTTACTACTGTTAAGAAGATGCAATTCACGATAAGACATTTGTTATCTGCTATAAAATGATTACTTTACTTTAATTCAGGGCTATAGTAGCTTGTATTTTCAGCACCTCATGATACCTCTTTAAAGACCATGTTAGAATGACAGCACCTGGTTAAGCTCGGTAGCACTTTTACATTTTGCTATTAGAAAGTCCATCAAGACCCGAGCAGTCAAATAAACAGTTGACACAATCTTAAGCTCCCTTACCATCCTGACTAAAGCACTCGATTACAGATACACAAACTATGTACACACGTACAAAAAACCCACACCACACTGAATTGTAAGCCCCCCCCCCCCCCCCTGTTTAAATCACTTGCAGGCTCAGATTTTCCTGCTCTCAGAACGCCTTATTACTCCTCTGTTGTTTGACTGGAGCGTGATTTGAGCTTGGGCCATTTTTACATTCTTTCATTACTGTCCAGTCAACACACAGGCGTGCCAGAGGGACTCCATGATCCACACTTGACTTTCTTTGATTGTTTTTGGTAGAAATTGCTAATCTGGCTCGCAATCTGCTATTGGTGTATCACGTCGGGGGTCTGGTAAGTGGGACAGTCTGTGCATGTGGTGGTCTGGTACAAAGCGTACTGTATCATTTCTGCATGATTAAACCCTCCTCAGATTTTTCTGATGGTTGTGTTATAAACTAAATTGAAGGATTTCATGCTCCTCTAAAAGTAATACATTCCACAACCCCCTATAAACATGAAAGACTGTTTTTCTTTCAAGGCTGTTCCTGAAAAGCTGATATTTCGGATATGTGACACTTAGCCACGCTAAGCGGCATGGCTCTAGTTTTGAAAATGTCTTTGAGTTGTTTGGTCCGGGGAATATGGACGGAAAAATCTTAACACATATTGGATCAATTGCCATACCATTTTGCACAATTATTCCTAGTCATAAAAGGATGAATCCCACTGACTTGAGTAATCCCATGACTTTTCCTCTGGCACCAAAGGAGGCGTCTAATGTCTTCAGGATGAAATGTTTTTGGCTGACTTGCACTTCTCAACTAATTACAATAGTATCGGGCTGCAGTAAGAACATGATGCAGAAATGGTGCGATTGAAGGAGAACGCTGAATGCCAAACTTGACAAGGCCAATGGCAGACTTTTGCAGCAGTAAAGTTCCAGTGAAATAAACTGTGTTAAAAAAAAGATTTGTAATGGCAATGTTAGCTTGCTTACACGCTAAACCAAAATGTTGAACATGGTACACATTAGAACTTCTAAAAATGATCATGTTTACATTGAATTTGTCAGCATGTTAGCATTCTGAAGTTAGCATTTATTAAAGCCTTAAAGAGCTGCTAGGCTAGTGCCTTCAAATTCTGCATTGATTTGAAAATATTTTATAGGTTTGCTGTTTTTTTTTGTATACGACGCATCAGTATGCCAAGTATCTGCTAATTGCATTAATCAGATTTTGCCAAAGAATAGAGAGAAAAGAACATTGGGTCCATTAGTGTCATTGCAGTCAAACTATACGTGTCAAATAAGAGCATTCAACTCTTCTTGATTCAGTTGTTTGGCCTCATGAGGCCCTGCAAACTATCTACAGACCAGTTAGCTACTGAAAATCGAATATTTGTCAAGGTCACTGCAAGGACAAATCATTACATATCAAGAGCCTCAGTGTACTGGCTTTGCTTTCAGATCATAACAAAACAGACATGACTGTTGCCTGCAAAGGTACAATGGTAGCAACTGTACCCTTCGTGACCATCTGACCTTTCATTAGAACCAGAGTGACAGTGAGGCAAGACAGCTGGGCAGAGAGGAGAAAATTAGCAGTCACTCAAACTATGAATAGACCTTTGTATCTTCTCCTCTGTCTAAAAGGAGAGGAGAGCTATTAGGTAGATGATGATCTCAATGAGAGTCGAGGAGATTGAAAGAGTAAGGAGGAAAAAAATGTAGACAAGAAGGAAAGGAGAACAAAGTCAAAGAAGTGACCTGGATGGCGTTAGCAGATAGCAGGAAGGTTCTCCAGAGTCCTATTTAACCAGAACAGATCTGAGGGATGCTTGCTGCTGTAAATCCACAGGAATTCCGAGCGTGTCCGCTGCGCTGAAAACAAAGCTTGTGTTTTCCTTCAGCCCTGTCGTTTAATCACTTGCACATGAGGGGAGGAACAACAAAGCTTCAACAGGGGAGACCAAAAGACGGAGAAGAAGGGGAGCACAGGGAGGCCACTGGGGGGCAAAGCCTTTGATGCCCTCGATGTCTTTGAAGCCTTTCAACAGTCGTGAGGACGGAGAAGACAACCTGAGCAGCAGCACAGCAAGAGTAAAACTAAAAGCATCTTTGATGAGAAACAGGTAAGATACTGTATCCATGTGAGTAACTGGTGAGAACACAAAACCATCACATGAATGTTGCATCATGCACGCCTTCACCTTATTGTCCGATGTCCTTAGAATACAGCCTCTTTTAATTTATTCAACAGGTGAAAATGTTGCACGACCCTGAAATCCAACTCTTCATCATAAATCATAATAAACTTGAGTGCATTAATAACAATCCCTGTGCACGGTCAGACCATAAATCCAGTTCACCCCAGGAGATTTCATCTCTCTCTGTTCTTTCACGACATGTAACTCCTGCTTTATATCCTTCCCTGGCTCGCTGCACTATCTATCCCAAGGATAACACAGCAAAAACGAAAAAGCACCTTGTTGTGCTTATCAGTTTAATTTCTCAAACTTTACAATAATTACGTAATTTTAAAACTCTGATTTCCTAGTTTCAATGTGGACTGTTTAGTTGAATGGTAATGCAACATCTTTCAACATATGTACTTGCCAAGTTTCCTCTATTTTAAATGTTCTCCTTCAACATGATAAAGTGATGATGTAAGTAATGTCATGTGAAGTCAATCATTTGACTTTAAATATCCTAAAAGAAAGGTACTGAACAGATTCAAACCCTGACAGCTTAGTTGAAAGAGTCAACTCCCAAGGCATACTATATGGCACAGATTGTCTGTGAATTTGCAAACACAAATCAACTGCTCCTCGCTACGGATGGTGGTGAAAATACTGTAGGACAAGTCATGGTATGTAAAAAAATAAGAAGAACAAAACAAGTTAACAAAACGATGTTACTATGTAATCCTGCACTGTAAAATGAGTTTGAAAAACAGCAGTTGAAGGCCAAATCACAACCTTTACCCTGTTATCTACAGGATTTCCCCTACACCACATTTCATATTGTATTTGTCTGTCTCCGTGCTTCCTCCCACATGAGAGCAATAATCCACTCAGGAGAAATGTCTTCACTGTTTTATTATTATTCCTTGATTATATTGGCCATTTTACTCTGCACTTTTGCAAATCGTCACCCTACTTGAAAGTGTTATTTATGACAGCGGTCCAACATAAAGACTGGGGTTCTGAATGCTGGGCAATGTGAAAGACTAAACACAATAGCTGAGGCCTAGAAATAAATGGTATCTTCCCCAAACATATAAGAAATCTCAAACATTCAGCCTGAGATTTCCATTGCACACACACTTTATTACTTTTCTTTATCTTTGATGGCTATCTGAGCTGCCAAATCCAGCTCAGTGTAGTTCTTCTGGCTGTGTAGCACAACTCTAAGCCGATGCATTGAAAGAAAATCCTCTTGCGATTGAGTTTATACTTCAGCTTTAATTTAATTTTAAAACAAATGTGTATGCTGAAAAGTAAAAGCCAGAATTATACTAACAAACTGCATCTTACTTCTTTTTTTTTTTTAACACTACCAGGTAACAGTTAAGCCATGCTAATAATTATCCTACATTGTTGAAAGATAAAAGGGAAATTAAGTAAAATGCCTCATAAAAAAAGTATCATAACATAAGGACAGATATTGCACATCATCTTCGAAGTATTTCTGAATGGATAAAATGACTTTGTTCTGCATTAACTGCCAGTAGAAACAAGATCAGAAGATTCCCTGGCAATAAAAGTGCAAAGCAGTCAAAACCATAAAGGAAAATCTGGCATTTCATGCGATAAGGGATTTTCATGAAGACTTATGAATGGGCAAAGCATTCCTTGTTTGCCTTGATGTTCCTAAGCCTTATGTTTGTATGAGTCTTTAGATTTGAATCCCCATGGAGAAAGCACTATGCTTGTTGCAATTTTAGCCACTTCAAAAAGAATCCCACCATCCACAGGCAGAGGCCAAACTAAGCAAAAGACCAATGCTGAAGAAACCAGCTGTAACACTAACAGTGTTGGACTCACACCAGTAACCCTCCTCAAGTTCAAAACAATGGTGTGGCCAATAAAGCAAACTTGGCTTTGATGAGTTTATCCAGCATTATAAGAGAATAGACCGTCCTTCTGACCTGCGTGTATCTAAATTTGTTGTGATTGACTGCAAAGCTTTATTGTTCCTATTACAGGAATGGACATTTTTAACAATAAGCATCTATGTTTCATCCTAAAATCCTCCGTTAGTACTCATGTTAATGTAATATGTTTCTCAGTGACTAATTGTATTGCAGCAATGTAGAATTTCCTGAAAATATCCATCCCTCTATTATCTTCACCGGCTCATCCTTTACAGACAATCACTATTACATGTTGTGCTGACAATGTGTGGACAGGCAACATAGCAAGACAAGTCCAAAAACTCTGAGAAAGACAGACAGTAATCAATGAATCCAGCACTGTTGTCTCTGTCTGGACGTACAGTATTGCAAGCAGTAGAAACTACACATAATGAGTGCTGCTGTAATCTACACCCAATCCTTCACCCGCTCATAACTCTTCATCCAGTAACACAAGAAGACCTGGACCATTTAAAAGCTAAGAACTGATCTCACTATTTATGTATCTTTGCCACTGCCAGATGTTACAAGGTCTTAAGAAAATGCTTGGGCTTCCTATAAGACGTTGGGTAATATGGATTTGTGGTGGGCAAACACAAGTCGTTAGGCTGTTAAAATAGTCCAAACACTTGAGTATGGGTCTGTAGAGCATATTCTGGGCTGTTAATGTTGCTCAAAGGACCTTTCTACCCTTTTGCAACCTCGCCTGGTGCACTGGATATTTTCTTGTGTTGCTGGCAGCTGTTTTCCAATTAATTGACATTTGTCTGGTTGTGTAAAGTGTATTTATTTTTGTTTTGTCAGACAATATACTGTATTCATTGCTATATGCGAGTATAAACACCATCATTTTCCATTTTGCCTCATGTTAGGAGGTGTGACAGCAACAAACTCTGGCAGTTACGTCCAACAACGACAGTGCCGGTTCTCAGTCCAGTCCCATAAAGAGAGGTCTACTAAACTTTAACAGGCTGACAAAAGCCTGGCTTTTACTGGGAGCCAATACAGTCACAGTCAGTTTCATATTTTTTTCATGCGAAAGTTCTGGAGGTAAGTTGGTAGGCCATAGGACCAAATTAAGATGTGAAACACCCACCGATCAAGGAGCAGCACTCTTATCAACACCACTACAGAAATAAATCAAACCAGGATTCTGCAGCACCTACTGGACTAAAACTGTAATGCACGGTAAAAAAGCTCAAATGCCAGTAGACTAGAGGCAACTTTACACTTGATCTCCTGTCGAATGTTAGTAATGATTGAAAATGTGGCGCTCCAGTAGAGCTGCTATAAAAAGACTAGTAGCCAATCTGAGTCAAACAGCTCGTAGAAAAGACAGCGTTTCATGACGCTATCTTACAGATTTGGCATCGCCCTCCATCTGTCTGCTCAGACATACCGCCTGGCAAAGCTAGGGAGCATGGAGCCAGATCCGATTGCAGGGTTTTAGCATGTTACTTACATTGTCATAATCCTCAGAGGCCTTTTGCAAATGCCGTGCCCTGGAATAACTGCAAATAATAAGCAGGAATAACTGAGAACGGCTGGTCATTCCTACTGTGATTTATGAATGGTGGTTGACAGTGTGTGCCATCTGAGGGTGATTGTATATCCATATTCATGACTGTATTTCCTTGGCATGATCCAACATGTTGGCAGTCTATATCAATCTCAATCTCTGGGGTGAAATCAAACTTTGTGCAGCTCTTTGATGAGAGCTTTTCACATCATTTAGAGCAACTTGTCAAAAGGTCCGTTTTCCCCCAGGTTGCGTAGTGTATTGTGAATCATCTCGGTTTAATGGCCCGTTGAAATGGGATCAGAGAATTGAGACAGAGAGGTCTCTTAACTGCTAACTATATCTGGAGAGAGTAGAGTGGTGGTGAAAGGATGTGAGAGAGAAAGTAAAACAGAGAAAACATGACAGGAATTGTACCAAACCAAACAAAGAAGAGGAAAGGCAGAAGTGACTATGAAAAAAAAATAGACCCAACAGAAAGGTTATAAAAGCAGCATGGCTCTCTTTATTTTTCACACTCGGAGTGACTTTTACAAGCTGCTGTGGCAGAGCGGGGAAGGGGGTGAATGAACGGGTCAGGAGCGAGGCCCCAGGCGCCCACAATGCACTGCAGCACACGACCCTGCTCAGGGTATAATGTGATCACAGGTGGGGCAGCTCCATTCATAAGCAGAAATGATCCAAAAGCAGCACTGTGCAAAAGCAAGTGTCGTTTTTAACACTTTGGCAAAGGGGGTGTTGGGGGCCATGACGTCTTCACACAAGCTAGTGTTAAGAACAACAAATGAAAAAACAGAAAGGGGGCGTACCTGAAGATTTACTCTCTCACTAAATCTGGCTATAATCTACAAACGGGACAAGCTTTTACAATAGGCAGGCATCCCTCAGACGAGTGTGCTGATGCTTGTATCTGCGTGTGTGAGTGTGTTTTGGGGGGGGGCGTGTCAAGGTAAGTATATTTTGTGTGAGAGGGATGGCGAGTTGTGTGGTATTTAAGGGAGGGGTTGTGGTATTGGCACGGTGATTTGACATGTTTACAAGTGTGTGTGAGAGAAAAAGAGAAGGCCAAATGTATTCAGATGGATGCTTAGAAAAATAGTTGTTTAGTGTGTTGATGACAGTTCTAGAAAGATGCCGACTCACGATGAGACTAACCTGTAATTTCATGCTTCTAAGGAGAAACATTATAGATGTATGTGGAGTGTGTGTTTAAAGCAGATAAAGAGAAAGAACAAAAGGTTCACGCAGTGTGTATGACTACCTTTGTGTGTGTATGAGATAAGAACTACTTTGGGGAAAAAGCCCAGAGGCAATTCGGGGCCAATAAACCCGTGTGTGTGTCTGTTGGTAGTGTGTGTCATTCTCAGGGCTCTTTGGTGGGTGGAGGACAAGACACTGATGTCAAACATGATACGGTAACAGCTGGAAAGTTCACTCAACCTCCGCCCTCCGCATGCTCTCTCCCTCTCTCCCTTCTCCCCCTCGGGGCAGTGGTTCTGGTTGGCATGTGGCTAATTTGGCAAAGTTCTGCTGTCCGTCTGCTATCCGGATGTGCGAGGTTAAAGTGTGTGTATGAGTTTCTGTGATTATTACAGTTTTTGTATCCCATTTTTCCAGTGTCAACATACTTTTCTCCTAATAAACAGAATTCAATTAAGTTAGACATTAGTTTTTATGGCGTTGGCACAGCATTATATATGCTTTGGTAGAAAATCCATGCAACTACACCCTTTTTCTTTTGTGTGTGTGTTTGTGCTGGCAGGTTGGACTTGATTAACACGATCTGAGTCATCTCTGGACATCCATGTGCTTATTGTGCTTTTTACCCCCTGTGAGCACTACAGGGAAATCCAACCACTGCAATGACACAATCCCCCAAAAATGCTGGTCATAAAAATGTAATTGTTTTATTTGACTTGTGCATGATGGAACCGAATAAATGCACATAATTAAAATCTCCAAAATCTGCCAATCTATCATTAATGCCTCTCATTTCACAATGTCTAGACTTCTCAAGCCACCTCTTGGTAACCAAGGAGCCTGACAGACGAAAACCCATCAGACAGTTATATACTGCCTTGTTGGGCTATCCTAAACACTCCCTGCTGCTACTGTTGATAATTGAAGCAGATGAGATATCACTGGATTCCTCTTTTATCTTCCCTATCCTGTTAATCTCACTGTCTCTACAAACTAAAAGTCAATCATGTCTCCAAGCTGTGCTATTACAGTCCTTTCTTTGTTCTCACTATATCCCAAGATTCAAACCTGTGCCCACAGGGTAACTGATGATCTCTGTTGTGGATTCACAAGTTATGACTAATCCCCATATTTAAAAAAAAATTATTGTGAGCCATTGTTTTATCCCTCCACTGATCATAATGTGTTCCCTCAATGTTTTCCTTGAGGGTATCCCTTGTAGCTGTCATTCCACCTCCCACCCTGATGAAAACCTCACAGGACCGAGCAGCAACATTCCTGCTTGTTTTACAACCCTCTTTGTACTAATGGCTTGGTCTCCAGCTGCCTTCAAATAAAGACTCTGTCATTTTCACCCTGCTTGCCGCATGCATATAAACACACACATAGCTACAAATGCAAAAAGAGGAATTACTCAGCCTTTTATTATCTGTCTGTTTGTACTTCTTCCATCTTTTTCTTGGCAAAGCAACTTATTATTAATTGTCAATCAGGGTTTTCAGTTTTTTTTCCAGAGAGAAAAAAATGTGCAAAAACAAGATGGTGTTTCACATCTGGGAGGTAGATGGGAATTAATAATGGAACATAACAATAGTCCTTCTTAACCAGCACATACACACATACTGGTGTCAGCAGAAGACAGATGTTGAACATAACCCAAAGATTACAAACCAACTTTGTGTGATGTCAAGTCCGATGTAATTAAGTTAAGCTGATATAATGATTCATCAGATTCCAAACATCCACACAGATAGACTGACCGAGTGTCTCAGAACAGTCAATTCTTGAGTGTCTATATTATTGTCCTAAATGTGTCACCAAGCATTCAGAGACTTTACATAACCTAAAGTCAAAAATATGAGTAAAGCTGTAACCAAATACTACTTTTGTTGTTAAACTAATGTGCTGGTTTTTTCCTCATTCTATCTTTGAATGGTATAGTTTATTAAACATTAGAACATTGTGACAAAAAGCCCAAGGTCCCTTCATCAACCCCCTAATATTGTATTTATTATGCGAGACCAAAGAAAGTAGCACAATTTTACATCCGAGTGCATACAACCATCTTAAGAATAACTTGTTTAAAAATGTTTTGATTATCAAAATAGCTAGATAGAGATTTTCAATAATGAAATCTGGAAAATAGTTGCAGCTCTAGAATCTGCAACAAACTCGGAGTCTCTGCAGACGTAACCCCTGCACTTCCTTTATGCTTTAGTTTACCTAACGTATTGATTTCTTGTCAAAACTCATTCAGACAAGGTAAAAGGGCACACTTCTTTAACAAGCATAAATCAGCTTTATATCACACATCATTAGGACAGCTAGAAGAAGAGAGTGTCTATCTCCGGGGTCACATAAATACTCCAGTATTGATGACAATGTTTCATTCTATCACACATGAACATGTACACACACAAGACAAAGGGCCTATTGAATGCAGTGAGGTAACAGCTCTTCATAATAAAGGCAAGCTGGAGCTGAATGAAAGAAGGAGCACACAACCAGGTCCAAAGTCTTCATGAAACTGGACATTCGATAGCTGCTTGCGGGCCTGTTTGTGTGAGATTGTGACACTGATACCTTCTAATAAAACAGGCCAATGCATCCATGCATCGAGCCCGTCGAAAGGTCACTCCTAATAGGTCAACCTTGGACAGATGGGCATGGCCAGAAAGCGGAATATGAGTGTGTTTAGTGTGTGTGTGTGTGTGTGTGTGTGTGTGTTTTTGGGAGTTTATTCTCAGAGAACTATGACGCTCCACAGCACCAGACTGCCCACTCTTTTACTCCATTAATGCACACGTTATATATTAAAGGTAAAATGAGAGAAGCAGTACATATATACGCACACACCTCATTAAAGAGACCACAGTCACCTTTAATTGTTCCAGAAAAAAAAACATGGTAATGACTCGATAATGATGATAATATAGTACCAGCAGGGTGTGTGTGTGTGTGTGTGTGTGTGTGTGTGTGTGTGTGTGTGTGTGTGTGTGTGTGTGTGTGTGTGTGTGTGTGTGTGTGGTGTGTGTGTGTGTGTGTGTGTGTGTGTGTGTGTGTGTGTGTGTGTGTGTGTGTGTGTGTGTGTGTGTGTGTGTGTGGGGGGGGGGGGGGGGGGGGTAGGTGTAACTCTGAGCCACGCTGCGTTAACCATCTTTTCTGGACTGCTCATGTTCTTACAAGTTTGTTAAATTGCTCCCAGATTTGAGATCACACACACACACACAAACAAACACTATGCACGGTAAAGCCTGCCTGAAGAGGGTGTATTATGCTAATCCTTGTTTTCTTGCCAAGTTCTGACAGGAGATACATATTTATTAAGTCCTTCCATGGAATACGCCTGGACTTTCTTTGCAAAATAAGAATAGACATGGCTTTGAGACGCACATTTTGCTGGAGAAGAAGTCCAGAACATTTAATCTCCCTCAACCGTAAGACATGCTTAACATGTAGTGCAGGGCATGTCATTACTTTAAATACAGTATATAGATATAAAGAAATGATACAACACCATAGCTTTACAAACACTCTCCCAGAAAAATCTGCTATGAGGCAGCGAAACATTCACTTTTGTGCTTTAAAGCACTTATGAATCTTAACTTTCTTTATGAGGACCAAACATATTTGCTTTGGCTTCCTCCACCTCAGAGTGCCCTCCACCTCATCGTTTTGTCCCATTTACCCTCTTGTCCTGCATGAATGAATGATGCTCTGATAGAATCATGAGAGGATATAGCAGGAGTGAATGAAGCTAATATAGTACAGTTACACATCCAGAGTAACTGGGCAGATGTAAGATGAATATAGAGAAGGGAGAGAAGAAAAATAAAGAGTGGAACGAAAGAGCTCTCCACAGGGAACTGTTGCTCATGTTGAAAGGGAAGCTACTTTTTTGAGATAAAAAAACAACAACATCTACTTATATCTTAAATTGAGTTGTTGTGGGTCTTGACAGTATGGATACATTTATCTATCTTGGTGTATTTTTGATTTTATATGAAGATATGGATGAATGGAATTAAAATGTATATTTATTTATTTTTAAATCAAAACATCTTTATGTGGATTGTACTTCTCCAAAAGCCAAACCTCACAAAGAACACATGGTTAGAAAATACAATTAACGCCCTTCTATGGAGTCACAGTAACAGTAAAAAGGATAAGACCCCACTAACAAACGCTGATAGATGCCAAATACCACGTCAACACAATTACATTAGCAGTATTAAACGAGCTACAGGAGAACAGCATGCATGCACACATATTGTAAAGATCTATTAAAGCCTGCCTCAAGTTCAAGCCTGGGCCACTTACAGAATCATTTGGCCAAAGTTTAAACTAGCAGATGGAGCAATGAAGCATTTTCTCTCCACTGCAAGCATCTGGTACGCAGAAAAACAAGCCCTCAGAGCATTTAAAGGCAGCAATGACGTTCAATTAATTAAAGGTTAATCGTTGCCGGATCTCTCTTCAGCCAACCTTTGAGGGTTTAGGAGGAACAGGAGGATGTGGGTTGGCTTCAAGGGGAAAGTAAAAGTGGTGAAAGGAGGAGGCAGCCGTCAGGAGAAGGATAAAGAGAAAGTAACACAACAGGCTGATGAATGACATGAACATGAAAAAGATTGAGTGGGGAGTTCTTCAGATTTTAACTGGACAGTTGTAATATGCCTTTTAAAGTAAACGGTATAAGTCAAGGGCCACTAACTGTTGCAAAGCCTGACTCGTGTCAGGCTGTTTCACGGGTTTGAGGTAGAGGTCAATTGTTTCCTTTAAGGACTTCATGTTAAGAAAAATCATGTTGTTAGTTGTTGTGAGGCTAACACAACTGCACATCTGACTTATAGCGAGCGGAGAAAAAACACAAATGAGCGCAACCATCAAAATGCTTATCATAACTGTTTCTTAACAAATGATGAAAAGACATAATAATGGAAGAAAAGAGGAAAGCAGGAACAAAGACATATAGGCTAAGAACAAGCAGAAGAGGTAAATATGTTTCTAAGCTTTCATCTCAGAGTGCTGTTATCTGCTCTTCATGTCACAGCCCAGAGCAGCAGGA
This sequence comes from Trematomus bernacchii, assembly GCF_902827165.1. Lineage (NCBI taxonomy): Eukaryota > Metazoa > Chordata > Actinopteri > Perciformes > Nototheniidae > Trematomus > Trematomus bernacchii. The sequence continues at coordinate 15,451,561 of NW_022987739.1, forward strand.
CATCTTCAATCGCACAGCGCTCTTCTTCTCTGGCTTGCATGGGCACAGCATACCTGGGATTCCTCTCTGTGTGTGAGATTTTGTGTGTGTGTGTGTCAGATGAGATGAGAGAAAGCTGAAGATAAAGAAACTGGAAGAAACCAGAAAGAGGGGAAAGGATACTGATGGATCCTTCAGAGAACTTGGGCTGCACCTCTATTTTTTAAAGAAATTATTATTTTCAATTAATTAATTAGAGTGTGACAACTTCAACTTTAAAAGACATATTGTCACCATTCAGACATTTTAGAAGCTGCACCTTTCTGACATATTCAATAAGCACTTAAATATGTGTTCCAATGACAAAATAGTTTTTGATTAACTCGGCCCGATACAAACAATCCACCCTCACCACTAATATAACTCATAGGCATCGGGCTCTGTTTTGAGCCAAGGTTATCAAAATAAGGAGAAAAAAGCATTTGGGTATCCCTATTTATTTTTTATTTTTGTTTTATAATTTCAACCTAAAATAGAAAGAAAATAAGCAAACACAATGATTTTATTTACCAAGAAAATCCATGTGGCTAGTATGTGTATGTGTTCAAGGTTCTTTATTTAGTCATACGAACATAGCTACTGTAGTGTAGTTATGCCGATGAAAATCTTGTGTCACAGGCTTCTCCAACAGTGCAACACAAAACACAGATAAACTGAAAAAATATATATTTATAATAGTAAATAGTAATACAAAAAGAAAAATAGTTTTAAAAAAGTGAAATAGTGAAATTGTGCAATAAGAGTCTATATGCAAGTTATTGAAATAGGACATATAGGTAAATAGATAAATAATTTTAAAATAATTTTCAAGTCATTTTAAAGTAGCAGCTAGATGAATATTAGGGATGTTGTTTCAACTGTTCAGGTGTTTAACATATTTTGCTTCAACAGTGCAGGTGTTTAACAGTCTTATTGCCTGTGGGATGAAACTGTCCCTGAGTCTGGTGGTTTTAGTCCGGATGCTGCGGTAACGCCTGCCAGACGGCAGCAGACAGAACAGTTTGTGGCTGGGGTGATGGGGGTCTTTTATAATCCGGCGGGATTTCTTCCTGAGCCGCTGGGAGTAAAGGTCCTCCATGGATGGCAGCTCCGTCCTGGTGATGTTCTGTGCAGTTTTCATCACCCTCTGTAAAGCCATACGATTAAGGGCGGTGCAGCTGCCGTACCAGGCCGTGATGCAGCCAGTCAGGATACTCTCTATGGTGCACCTGTAGAAGGTCAGGATCCTCTCTATGGTGCACCTGTAGAAGTTGCAGTGTATCCTGGAGTCCATGTTGAACCTCCTCAGCCTGCGGAGGAAGAAGAGCCGCTGTTGAGCTTTTTTGGTGATGGTGGTGGTGTGAAGAGTCCATGTCAGGTCCTCAGTGATGTGGACACCGAGGAACCTGAAGCTGCTGACTCTCTCCACCGTAGTCCCATTGATGTCGATGGGGGCGTGTGCCTCTCTCTGCTGCTTCCTGTAATCCACAATCAGCTCCTTGGTTTTGCTGACGTTGAGATGGAGTACAGAGAGGAGGTCGAAAACCTGACATCTTGGTGCCAGGATAACAACTATCCTGGCACCAAGATGTCAGGTTTTCGACCTCCTCTCTGTACGCCGTCTCGTCGCCGTCGGTGACCTGGCCGATGACGGTCGTGTCGTCAGCAAGCTTCACGATGGTGTTGGAGCTGTGTGTGGCCACGCAGTCGTGTGTGAACAGGGAGTAGAGGAGAGGGCCGAGCACGCAGCCTTGAGGGGCTCCGGTGTTGAGGATCAGGGTGGAGGATGTGATGTTTCCCACCCGCACTGCCTGGGGTCTGCCCGTCAGGAAGTTCAGGATCCAGTTGCAGAGGGCGCTGTTAAGCCCAAGGTCTCTGAGCTTGATGACCAGCTTGGAGGGCACATTGATGTTGAATGCTGAACTGTAATCAATGAACAGCATTCTCACATATGTGTTCCTCTGGTCCAGGTGTGAGAGGGCAGTGTGGAGCGGGGGCGGGGCTATGGCGTCATCTGTGGACCTGTTTGCTCTGTAGGCAAACTGCAGGGGGTCCAGAGAGTCAGAGAGGGAGGAGCTGTTGAAGGTTTTGACTAACCGCTCAAAGCACTTCATTATGATGGAGGTGAGTGCTACTGGGTGGTAGTCGTTGAGGCTGGTGATTTTTGTCTTTTTGGGGACAGGAACGATGGTGGAGTGTTTAAAACATGTGGGGACTACAGACTGCAGCAGGGACCTGTTGAAGATGTCTGTGAACACCTCTGCCAGCTGAACTGCACACACCCTGAGAACACGGCCAGGGAGGCCATCAGGTCCAGGAGCCTTGTGTGGGTTAACCCTTTTAAAGGATTTACACACATCTGCCCTGTTTAAAACAAAAGGGCAGTGTAGCTCCTGATCCTTCTGTGCCTCCACAGCCTGGCTGCTCTCAAATCGTGCAAAAAAACTGTTCAGCTCATCTGGGAGAGATGCGCACGCAGACACTCCCGCAGCACCCCCCGCTGCTCCTTTGTAGTCTGTCATTGTTCGTAGTCCCGCCCACATGTTCCGGGTGTTACAGCCTTTGAAGTCAGATTCCACCTTGTCTTTGTATTGTCTCTTTGCACTGCTGATAGCTCTCCGGAGTTCATACCTAGAATTCCTGTAATCGTCCAAATCTCCAGCTCTGTGCGCGATAGTGCGCGCTTTCAGTTTGCCACGCACCTCGCTGTTTATCCAGGGCTTTTGATTAGGGAATGTTCGTACAGAAACCTTCGGTACCACGTCATCGATGCTTTTCCCAATGTAGCAGATGACCGTGTCCGTGTGTGTGTTGATGTTGTCCTCAAACACACTCCAATCCGTAGATGCAAAGCAATCCTGCAGTGCTGAATCTGACTCCTCACTCCATCGCTGTACTGTCCTTGTTATGGGTCTGTTCTGTTTAAGTTTCTGCCTGTTAGCAGGCAGCAGCAGCAGTGAGATGTGGTCTGATTTGCCGAAGGGAGGGCGAGGGAGAGCCTTTTATATCCATGTCGAAAAGGGGAATAAACATGGTCCAGAATGTTTCCCCCGCGCATCGGGCAGCTGATGTGTTGAAAGTATCTCGGCAGAACTTTCTTCATGTTGGCGGTATTAAAGTCCCCGGCCACAACGAACGCCGCCTCTGGCCGTGAAGTCTCCGTACTGTCGATAATCCCAAACAGCTGATCGATTGCCGTGTTGTTGTCGGCGAGCGGCGGAATATACACTGCTGTGATCACAACAGATGTAAATTCTCTCGGCAGGTGAAAAGCCCGACATGTGATCATGAGGTGCTCTAAATGAGCGGAACAGTCCGAAGAAATAATCCTCACATCTGTACACCAGTTCTTATTTATCAACAGACACACAACGCCTCCCTTAGTTAACTGTCCGGTCCTGTCGAAAAATAGTGAATCCGTCAGGAACAATGGTGGAGTCCGGGATAGCGGGGTTGAGCCAAGTCCCGGGGAGAATGAACACGTTACAGTTCTTAATGTTCCGTTGAAAAGCAATCCGACTTCTGAGTTCATCTAGCTTATTTTCAATCGATTGAACATTAGCCAGAAGAATACTCGGAAGAGGGGGTCGGAAGAGGGGGTCGGTTTTCTCGTTTTCTCAGTCTGACCAGCAGCCCGGCGCGGGTCCCCCGCTTGGTCTTCCTCCTGCGTCTCTCAGGTAGGACAACAGGTAGTGTGGAGTCTATTTTTATATAACATTAGAAAGACTGAGTCTTATTATTACATTATTTGCTTATTGTGCTCATTGTATGTGCTGTGACTTAGGAATAAATGGACCCAATCACCACCCCCAAGTTTTGATGGGGTGGACAGGAACGGAGGGAAAAGTTACATGAGAAAGTGTTTAGCTTGCAATATTGAAAGTAGCAAGGTCGAGTGCAGAGACTGAGAGATTACAAAGAGGTAGTCAGAACAGCACATCGCACTGGCCTTGACTTTGTATGGGAGCCGCGCTCCCCCGCAAAGCTAGGAAGCAACATTATGGTTTCCCGCTATATCTGAAGAAACGTTAGAGAAAACAAATTAGTATGATGGTGCCAGAGTAGGGAGGGACTTCGCCAGCCGGCCGAATGCTGATTGGAGGATAGTGTTGCCAAGAGACTCTATCTGAGTCTGTGCACCAACCAAAGAGAACCAAGTCTAAACCATGGTATCTCTTCAGCTAGTCTTGACCAATCAAAAATGTACGGGCAATCTCCATTGTCTGTCGGTGGGCTATTGTCCACAAAGTTTCTGATGTGAAGAAGTTCTTCTCTGCTATATTGTATCGCAGAGTTGGTGCGGTCGGCTTGCATGTTGCGAACCATGTTAAAAGCAGACAAAAAAAAATACGAAAGAGGGCAAAGTTGGAGAGGAGCCAAAAGACAATGCGGCCATCTTTCATGGCTCAGAGTTAGTGTGTGTGTGTGTGTGTGTGTGTGTGTGTGTGTGTGTGTGTGTGTTTGTGTGTGTTTATGTTTATGTTTCCATGAAAGCCAGACAGGGGTTATGTGCAAAGACTTGCCTGTTTCTCATCTCATATGGCACCTGAGGGTCAGATATGATTTCTCACTAACACACACACACACATCTTTGATTTACTACCCTGAGACAGATTTCACAGATTACGCGGGCAATATACAAATCTTCGCCTCCAGGATTTAAATAGGCAGCATTCAGTGAGAGGGAGGTGAAGACCATGTCACGGCCCTCATAACCAAACATAAGGAAACTGGAAGCTTTTCAGACGCCTTGGGCAAGGAACACATGCCAGTTATTCTGCACGGTGTTTGGAGAATTTAGATGTTGCAGATGTTTAATGTGTAGGAAGGAAACATTTCCTCTAGGCTTTGAAAGAACAGCTCTGCTGTCTGTGGTCACACATCCTACTATTCAAATTACATTTTGTAATAACAGTACTCTTTTGTACTTTAACTAACTACTTATTATCTAAACTCTAACCTGTTATGTTATTTGTAAATTATTGCAATTCGAGCAAGCGATACAGTAAAGTTACTACACGTTTTCCACTTTAGTTAACAGTAAACAACATTCTTTTGAGAAAATAGCAAATTAGAAAATGAAAAGAGAATAAAGGAAAACCATAAGTAGACTATATTTAAACGCACTGTTGAGTATGCAGCAGTCGGTCCAAATGGGCCAACAAATATATTTAAATAAACAACTGAACAGATGAAAAGGAAAACGTTTTGACTGATTAATATTACTGTTTATTTTCACATTATCACAATATGGATGTTGTTATCAACAAGTTAGCAACCTTAACTATTATTTTAATATTCAAAATAAACACTGAACATTTCTGTATCTTTTTAATCTTAACAATGAGTGCCAACAATGCTCCTTTTCACTGTTACTCCCTCCATTATGTCTAAACCAGTGCTGACAGTGGCATAATTAGCACAGTAAAAAATACATTAATCTAAACTTCAAAATTCCCACATGCCCATGTAACCGAATAGTTAAGCACAAAACAAAAGGATAGGATTTTCCACTGCGGTGCTCCATCTGCGGTACTCCGAGAAAACCAGAGACGGGAAAAAGTGTGTAGAAACAAAAAGAAGGTGGAAAAGAAAGGGTGAGTGAGCGACGAGGGAACGGAGAGCAGAGGGAGATGAATGGTTGTGTTTTCGCTTAGAGTAGAGCTTTTCCAGGCTACATTTTTTTGCAACAGCGGTATAAGGTATCCCGCTGTATAATCCTCTGGTGGTGACAGACACAAAAAGATGGAGGGAGTGAAGGACGGAGGTGGATGCGATCTGTTCAAGTGTGGTTGTACGTGTGAGTGAGAGTCTACATTGTAAAATGCTCATTTGTCATTTCATTTGTGTGCCTACTGTATGTCGATATAGTGTGTGCATGTGTGTGTGTGCATTCATTTTTTTGACAAGCCATCTCTCCCCCTCTGAGAGCAAATTAGTTTTGTTCACCTCTCCATTACACTGTAAAACCCATTTACACTCAGTCTGCACTGTAAAACCTTCTGCGTCAACATCAAGTTGTGCAGCTGCACAAATACTCAATTTAAATCACTTGTGACTGTAAGCTGATTAAGTGGTTTTTGGACTCTAGTATACCTGGGGATATCATGGCCTGACTGACATTGCTTCACATTGAGATGTGTCTTAAGGACAGTTGATCTCTTTGTTCTGAGACACAAGCAGCTCATGGCATGATGAGAGGTCGAGTCAACAACATTAGACAACATTGTTGCTTTATCCTTATTAACTACAGTATGTTGATTGCAAAATGTTATGAGTGTACACTTATTACCCAATAAGCATTTAATTGGTTCCCTATAAGCCTCGCATTCACAGGTGAGTCTCCAGGTTGGTTCTCCTTTTCACAATAAAAGCCCTAGACATACACAATGCATCACTGCCTAAAAGAGAGCATTTTGCTTGCAGGACACTTAACAACATAGTTTACAAAATAGCTCACAGTAGCTATCCCCAGGTGTGTTACAACCAGAGCTATGTTAACTGTAGAAAGTCTACCTGGTAAAAGAGCTCTGTTGATGGAGGAGGCATACAAGGTGCATATAGCTCCAAAGAACAGGAAATAAGAGCAGTCAGGGGTCTGAGCTGTGAAGAACAGAAAAACTAATGCACACATTCATCCTCAGTGGATTCTGTGACATGAGAAACATTTTCAACACACAAATATATATGATATATTAGGTCCAAACCCCATCCAAATGTGTCCTAAAGGATATGATCTCAATGATTCCTTAATGTGCCACAGAAATTCCTTTGTGTGTGACCTGTATCCTTTTCCTTGACTCTGCCTTCCACACTTCACTCAAAGGTGAGTCTATTAGCCTCAGGACTGGAAGCGTTACTGAGTCTCTCTGTTCACAAACTTAGCAAGCTGTAGGGAAAGATCAGAGCCCTCTGGCCCTGTGAAGTCTGCCACTGCAGGTTAGACGGGTCAGAAGAACACATTGTCAAAGACTTGCTGCTCTCAGGTGTCTGCCGTAGTGGCCAAAAGGCCTCTTGTCCCTCACCGAGAGCCGAGGACCTTTGCACGGCCAAAGGAAACAACAAAGTACAGAGCTTTACCTCGAACACTTTGGCACGTGCAGGATGGGAAAATAGGCAACAGCTGCCAATATAAATCACAGATAATTTTGTGTATTGTTTTACAAAATCATAAAGGGAGTAAATGGTTTCTCAATAACACTAATAGGGGAACTTTTAGGCACCTTTTTTAATAAGCCGGTCGTGAACAAAACGTAAAAGCTTTTTTCCCAGCAGATCATTTCTGGTCTTTGGAGACAGAACTTACAGGGAATCTCTATTTACCCATCTCAAGTTTAGAAGTAACAGGATTATAGGACACACTGACATTCCATCTGCGTGTCTGTGTTTATGTGTGTGTGCACGTCTACAGATTGGCTATCTGGTCTGTGTGTCTCTATGTCTGAAGCCTAGCCAACAGGTGGTCTGGTATTCTTTAACTTCAACCATGGACTGAGAAGAAGAAAGCTCTACAAGGCTAGAACAGGCTAAGGACTGGGACTTGTAAAGTGTGTATTTGCACATGTGAGTACTCTTATTGTTATGATTTCCTTTAAAAGGCCCTGAAAGCCTATTTTCTCAATAGCCTTGGGGTTCTTACTATGAAATAGGGGATCATAAATGAAAACCCCTATTTTCTGTTACTGTAGAAAATATATGCCCATTTGACATTAAATGGTTTCCTCATTTCCTTCCACTTCCTTTCTTTAAATGTCTCATGCCGTCAGAGACATTGTTAGAGGGTTTTTAAATGACTGCCATATATTCTGATTTTATAAATGTCAATCTCCTTTTATCTCCAAGCAGTGATGGAGCAAACTTAGATTATTATTCCTATCTCCATTAAGACTTTATTTTTCTGAATGGGATGAGGAGTTGTACTGGAGGGGGACATTCATCACTGACATGGCATGGAGGTCAGCAGCAGTTCACTGGGTAGAAGAGATAGGCAGAAAGGAATCAAGAGATTAGGAACTAGAGTGGAAAAGAGGTTGAGGCAGGACAGGGAGCGTGAGTTTATTTTAGACTTCTAAGGAGTCCAATTGCACAAATCTAATGTAATAAGTAGACCTAAATCTTAAGCACCAGCATCCCTTTGAAGTGTAATCCCTTGCTCTCCTGTTTACTTGTGTATTTACTTCCACTGCACTATTTATCACTTTAAATGTCTGCATCAAAGTGTAACATCCCTGCAAAATTTTAAATGTAAGTGTGATCTGCATTGATGAATATGTTTTTGTATACAAATACCCCTGACTTGTAGCAAAAGGTTGCATGCACACGCACACACACAACTTCTCTGAGTCATTACCATGTTTTTTACATTTCAATCATAGGTGACTGTGGTGTCCTTAAATGAGGTGTGTGCATGTTTATACTGTTTCTCCTCTCATTTGACCTTTATATCAGAGTGCATTAATGGCATGAGAGGGGGGGGGGGGGCAGTCTAGTGCTTGTCAAGCGTAACAGTTCTCTGAGAATAAACCCCAAAACACACACTACACTGTGTGTCTGAGAGGGCCCCTGTGTGTCTCCCTCTCTTACTGTGAGTTATCTCCCTGCTGAGGTGTTTTTATTTGTTGGTTCGCTCCCAGAGTTCCTGTTTGCCGAGGGGCTCGTCCTGCAGCTCACCGTGCAGGACTGAGGATCTACTCACACAGCCGGCTGTGATTTAAGGCAGGATAAGAAGACGGCGTCCCCTTGTTAGCGTAATTTACTACATGCGGTCTCCCTACTTTCCAGAAACTAATTTTAGAGAGAAAAAGTTTTTCCTATCCACCACTTTTCACCTTGTTAAAACTGAGAGCAGAGCAGCCTGGCTTCGCGTGTTACTGCACAACAAAGGTCACTGGGGATAAGTTATAGACTTGCGAGGGGAAATTATATACAGTATGAGCAGAGGAGGTTACTTTTTACTGTACTGAGAGAAAGCGCTACTATATCTGGACCATGTTTTAAACATTGTACGAGATTAAATGAGTATGTTTTAGGCAACTGTGCTTTGGTAATCCTCCCCTGGGAGTGCAACTGTTCCTGGATCAGTGACCGTAGCAGACTCTGTGAGGCCAAAATGAGTGCAGCTATAAGTTAGAGGGGAGCAGTGGGAATTCTCCGTACAGTCTGAAAAATGGCAGATAAATATGAGTGGAGCCTTTTGTAAGTCTGATCCATACACACGCACACGCACGCACGCACGCACACACAGGGCAGGCCCGTCCATTGGTCTGTGCTGGATCAAATTAGGCTTTTGTGCACCTAGATTTATCAATATATGAGCCTTAAGACATTTGAAAGAAAACTCAGAGGTTTGTTCATCCACTGTTCCAGATCCAGGTCCGCTCAGTATAACTGCGAGTGGAGGACTTTTTATTATAGGAAAAAGCTCATAAATTAGTGAGTGACTGCAGAGTAAAGACTGGGGGAACTATAGTATACTCAACCTTAGAGGTTGCGCTAGACTTATTCACTGGACAGGATCGTAACATTTCCGTCAAAATCCATTATTACCCGTTGGCCTGTACACAACTCTGCCGGGAGAGAGAGCACGCTCGTGAACTGTCAACTGGGGGGGGGGACTGTTTTCAGATTTTTCCGTCATTGTTAAAAAAAATCCGTCTTAGACGGAAAATATTCGGTTAACGCGACCTCTGCTCAACCTGGCTTATGGTAGGGAAAAGAGAATATTTCCCATAGATACTGACTCTGTTACTGACACATTTCCCCAAAATGCAGCAAAATCATGCAAAAGTAAATCCAAATACTTATAGTAACTGTAATTGTAGATAAAATTGTTCAGAAAAAAACGGAACATTAAAGTATTGCATTACAATTTTTACTGTAGTAAAAGTATAATCACCCCATATACATTTATCTTATTTATTTAAGTTATCCACATGTAGATCTTTGTGAGTGTTATACTTTAATACAGCTGGATATAGGATGTGATGCCTTTCACTTTCCGCATTTTATGCAACTTAAGGGTAGTTTTTTCTGAGTAATTGCTATTCTAACACGTTTCAAAAACTGTAATATTGCACAGTTTTATGCAGATTATCATTTGTTTTGAATCTGCAAAGATTTTATATTGCTCCCAAATAATTGAAGAGGTAAAAAAGTACAATATTTACCTCACATTACAGTTCTTGGATAAATAGACATAGTTGCTTTTCACACACGTTTACTGGATGAAAGCCTTAATGAGTGTGTGGCAAAGTGTTTGTCAAAGAGATGCTTGTTTAATAAAACAATGGAGAAACAGGCTCATATTTGATCTGGTGTGAATTAGAGGGGAATCAGGAGGGGGGGGGGGGGGGTATGTTGGGGACAACAGTAAGGCCAGCCGACCCTGCCTGAGGCTTTGGGGCTGCGGGTGATGAGGGGAGCAGAGCCCTGGAGAAGGGAATCTGGACAGCTACAGTATGCAAAGGCTGTAAAAGAGCCATAAAACAGGGTCAAACAGAGGGGACATCTAGAGGTCTGGGAAAACACAACCTGACACACTCCCTAACTTCCTTCTCCGCTCGCTGGTTCACTCATCCACATCCCTTTGTCGTTTTCAGTGTGTCTGTCTCTCTTTTCCCAAACCACTGGATCTATCATCGTCTTGTCAGTCTGCATCCATTCACCCCGTCTCCCACTGTACTTGTCTGCACTTATTCCTATTGTTTGCAATGCCATAACCATTAGTGCTTCTTTTATTTCCCTCATGATTGAACGCTTCCAGGTGGGGTGAAGATGTCTCAAGACAGAACTAAAAGGTTAATATAAAGAATGATCCTCATGCCCTTACTGCTTAGGAAATCTAGAAAGAATGTTCCATTATCAAAATATGAAAATCAAATTGATAGTGGCTTTCAACTGCATGCAGATGATAGAATATCCTAAAATGGCGAGTATTCACTTGTTCTTCTCAAATGAAAAAACAATGCAGCTTATCTTTCACTGTATCACATTAATGCTGGATTTTGGCAAGCAATTTTAATAAAACAAGCCCATCTTTTGATGAAAACAGGAGAGGCAGAACAACTAAAATGTGAACACAAAGTTTTCTTTGGCTTTTGATGCTGAGAAAAACCTAACTTGGATGAACCCTGACCCGTGTGTTGCCTTGCTCACTCACCCATTAGGTGACCTCCCTCTCTCCCTAAACCCATCGCTCCGTCCTTTCCTCCCTCCCTCTCTGCCACTCCTTCGCATATGTAGATCCAGAGGCTGATAAATTCTGCTACTCCATTATCCCTGACAGCCCTTTCTCCCTCTCTTTCCCCTTTCATGCCTCCCTCCTGCATTCCTTTCCCGCTCATCCTCAACTCTCTGTCTTGAGGCCCACTCTGATTACCCATAATCCACCCCATTCCCCTCCGCCCTGCAGATGATGTGTGGGCTGCGTTCAGCCTAGCTCGTCTTTACTTCATGTTGATGAATGGTGATTTGACATCACATCAAGATAAGCAGGTAAAAAGATGCCAAAGGAGGCGTGGAGTACCTGACTCAGACCTGCCTGCCTGTCATGGATAGTTCTTGGATGACAGTGCATGTCTGGTGTACTATAATGTGCATATGTGTGTGTCTGTGTGTGAATGAGTGCGTGTGTGTGTCTCCTGGGCTTCTATTTTTTGCGCAATTACTGTCTATTTTTCCAGACATCTCTCTTTGAATTTGGCTTAATGTTAAACCTTGGCTTCTCTCCGTTGTGATTTTTGGTTCAACTAAGCAATGACGCCTTTCAGTATTACATTGCAATTCATCTCCCTGCCAATATTACACGATTCCACAGCTTTAATGAACATTTATGATTCACCATGTCCACCCAAAGTATAGGTTTCAAAGATAAAGACTTGGAAAAAGTGTTGGGCTGCACCTCAATTAAAGAACATTTTTAACAGGAAGAATTGAATTTCCAGCAATGTAATAAGTACAAAGTATTGAAAAAGGAGACGCTATCAGATAACACAGCAATCTAGATTTATCTGCCAGACACATTACTGATAAGTCTTTATACGCTAGGGGTAGTCCAACTCCGACCAGTGGTTGAATCAAAATGTGTTGTTTTCCACCATTTTGACTGAGAAGCTTGTAAAATGTCGGACATTGTCTATTATAACCAGGGGTGCACATCACCTTTTGAGTGAGTTACTCAGATGAGTACCAGGAGACAGCGTTTGGTACTCACCCCACACGAAGCGTGGTCCTCCTCAGTGTCTCCTTCACTGTCCTCTATTTACACTTCTTGCATGCTAGATGATGAAGATGATGAAGATGCACCTCCCCGTCTCTTTTTAAGCCTCCGATTTGCTTTCTCCAAAACTTGTTGCCAAAACTATGAAGTCCTTGCATTTCCTGAGGCCAAGTTGAAGGATCAAATACTAAGAAATTATCACATGACTTGAAGTCATATCTGATTTCAGATGTGGGAAGTTACTAAGTACACTTATTCAAGTACTGTACTTAAAGGGCCCATGTCATGGCCATTTCCACTGATCATAATTACATTGTTGAGGTATACTAAAATAGATTTATACTGTGCAATTTTCCAAACTCACATTGGTTTCGCATACAGCATCTCTGTCAAGCATGTGTATTCAGCAGTATTCACTTTCTCCACTAAACGACTCGTTGGAGCTCTTGCCCCCCCCTCCCTGTGAGCCTAGTGTGCTCCGATTGGTCAGCTCGGCCACTCGTTCTGATTAGTCAACCACCAGAGAGGCTGCGCCCATGTCAGTGCTTTTCCCGGCTGCTCTCAGCGTAACATCAGTCTTATCATGGCGTCGGTACAGCGGTATATTTTATATACATATATATTTTTAACTGTTGTTATAGAAGAGTGTGACGGCCTCAGGGCCTTTGTCTTACGGTGGGGTGGAGCTGAAGAGGGTAATCAGCGCGATCACGGACACCTCCGTAGCCGGTGCTAGTGGTTCATATTAGGCTAGCAATAACGTGTTTATAATTGCAATCGTATACGGGTATTCTGCTACGTTCGGTCATACAATGTAACTTGCATGAATACATTGTTTTGCGCTAGCATACAGCTAGCCTCGTTAGCTACATGCAGTATATGTACGGTCACAATGTACGGTAAATCACAGTACAGTATACTGTATGAGTATTCCGTGTGTGTGACTGCAGACATTCTCCTGCCATGACAAACATGTAAGGCCATCTGCTGACATTGTAGTTGATATATTTAAACGCTAGCAACGTAGCATCACAAAAATGTTTTTCTGACCGAAACTAGCTCTAGCTCCGTGTGTTAGATCGCTACGCCAGCTATAATGTAATTACGTTTCGCGACTGACCGGCAAATCACCCGGAGTATACTGTCAATAGGTATTTTGTGTGTGAATGCAGACATTCTCCTGCTATGAGATACATGTATGCAAGGCCATCTGCTGATATTAGAGTTGATATATGGAAACTCTAGCAACTTAGTTAGCACTGTGTCAATGGCTTAGCAGTCCAACACAGTTTACACATTTAAACAGTCTTGTTTGATAAATACACAAATAACAATGCAAACTTACAGGTTGTATACCCAGATCTTCCCCTGCTCCAAACGGTCCAAACAAGCTGTGCATATCCGGCCTCAAACTGGGCAATGTTTTGGAAGCTTTCGTCTGTGAAATGCCAGTTCTTCGAACCTCTGGAGGAGGAACACGACGCTGCTGGTGTGGCCATAGCTCTTCGGGATTGGTCCATTTCGTTCCGGGTACCGCATGACATCAGGCGGTACCCGGAACTAAATGGAAGACTCAAATGGGCAGTGACGTATCTCCAACGAGGCGTTTTGGGGAGGTATTTTCTGTGTTAGAGTTTTACTCGCTACAGGGTGTACTTTGAGGGTTTTGACTCTGCACACCGTTTACATGCATAAAAACCTTCATAACACACAAGGGGACGGGTAATAACCGGAAAAGCATGACATGGGAGCTTTAAGTACAATTTTGAGATATGTGTACTTTACTTGACTTTGATGCTACTTTGTACTTCTACTCCACTACAGTTCAGAGGTAAATGGTGTACTTTTACTCCACTACATGTATTTAATACCTTTAGTTACTTTACAGATGTGGATGAATGATGTGAAATATAATCAAGTGTTAAATCAGACTTTAGTTCCACCTGGAGTAAATCCACAAGCTACCCTGCAGTATACAAAGTCATTCAAACTAGCTGTACCTTTACCAGCTTTGAGAACACTTTAATGATCAATCATTATAAAACATATCATATATATTATTCTGAAATGGACCAACGACTACTTTTACTTTTGCTACTTAAACTATATTTTGATAATACTTTTCTAATTTTACTTGAGTAACATTTTTGAATGCAGGACTTTTACTGTAACAGAGTATTCCTACACTCTGGTACTTCTACTTTACTCAAGTACAAGATCTGAGTACTTCTTCCACCTCTGTCTGATTTCAAACTCTTCCATTAACACCCTGAGTAAGTTTGCAACTGTGTGTTTTACTCCACTTTGTTGTAAATAAAACTGCAGCAGCTTGACCACAGAGCGTGAACATTGTGATCAGCTGATTCTGCGCAGTTCTCCAGTGTGTGCGCGGGGCACAGAATGTGCACAGGGGAGTCTCCCACTGCAGCCAGTTGTGGAGTTTTGGAACAATTCTGTTGTTCATACCGACGTTAACCCTGTCTGTGCACACGGCGACCAACTCTGTCGTCCAGTGATCTAAGCCTCTGCCTCCTGTAAAGCTTCACAGGTCTGTCGGTTATGTCCTGCGCGGCTCGCCCAGCACCCAGTTCAATCAGTCATATAAAGTCAGAAGATTTTTTTGCAGGGAGCGAAACGGCAACGTAGCTGCTTAATGTCTTTGTTTTTTTTTACATGTCTAGTAGTTTACTCCATTGAGTGTTGACAAGAAACACGTGTAGATGAAATATGTGTTTTGTTTTGATGTTCTTTTTGAATAAATCACTTTTCAGATGTGATTGTTGTCACGATTGCTGCAACTCGTCGTCCTTTCTGCCATTAGTGGTCATACCTGCAGTTATTTCTACCTGCAGTGGTGCCACGTGCAAAGCCTCTTCTAACCAGCAGTTCAACTAAGCAATCAAACAGCAGCTTATATCTTTCAAGTTGTATTACTATAATTAAAAACGGCAAACGCAACACAAGTGAGCCAACTTGAGGAAGAAAATGCATTAAAGGCTTACAGGTGGCTGCTTTACAAGGATCACTTTGGTTAGATGAGCCTTTCCGACAAACCACAAGTTTGGTTTGGGATTATACTAAAGGTTACTGTGAAAATACCCCAGCAACCTCACACAGGATACAAACGTAGTGTGTGCCTATTTTAGCCTGGTATATAACACACAGTGGGGTCTCAAACTGCTACTTAGAATGTCCATGGGGGCAGATTTAAAAGGAGCTGACATTGACACAAAGCTTGAAACTCTGTAGCCGTTGAGCAAGACACTGTGGCCGCTTTAAACTGATCCTCAACACACCCACCCAGTTAACCCCTTACTCGCCCCAGCTGGCCTTGGCCGAGACGCAGCACGTCGCACAGTCCTCCTCCTGCCACCTGCCTGTGGAATGCTTCATGTGTGCAGCTGTGTATGTATGAGGCTCTCTAATTGGCAGGCATCAGCTCAGGCTGGCTTGTTGAGAACTCTAATTGAGTGCTGTGGTGGCTGACTGAACGCTCATGAGCCTCTGAGCATTACTGCCCATGTCGTGCAGGGCCAAGCAGCTTAAGAGGTACTGATGATATGAAATACATAAATAAGGGAAAGACTGACAAACTGCATGCATTATTTATACTTCGGAAGTATGTGCTGGATGTTATTGTATTTCTTTGTGTTCTTTGTCCCGTTTCATGTGAGGTCTTGTGTTGTGAAACTTTGTATCCAAGCAGCATCTCTTTCATTGTAATTTTATTTATTTTACTTTTCAAATATTAAGTTATTATTATTGTGAAAGCCAAACTTATATATATAATGAAAATTAAGAGATTTGAATCTGTACAGCTTCGATTATCAGATTCAACACTTTTAAATCCCCAATCTGGTCAACATTGATATTGTAGTATAAACCCCACTTTTGAAAGTCTTCCACTTTCAATATCAAGGAATAGGATGTTAACTCATCTGAGTAAAAATTGAACAATTAACTTTAAAATAAACACTCTACATGAAATTCAAGGCAATTTTTCCTCCTTTATTTCTTCTCCTCTCATCATTCAACACCCAGAGGCCACGCTAACTCGCTGACGTCATGCTGAACAAGCAGGCTTCTATTCCCATATTTCTTTCCTCGGGGCTCACCTGCCTCATTACCGCTGACAAAATGCAGACATACCTCTCCTTGTACCATTCAAGCAGAGAAATAGTCAATGTAACGGGATAATGACCACAGCTTCTGACTTCATATATTGAGACTTCATAATATCCCGGAGTGTGTCTGGTTTCCCATGGGTGGGCCCACAGCACATGCCACGCAACTATGAAAGCAGATGCCAAATACATTACAACCCACCGGTATCTTAATATACTCGTATAGTTCTTCAGATCCTAGTGCGACCCGTGTTCATGATAAATATCCTGGAGCAATGCATGCGTGCTAACCCTAACTCTGCTTAATGGCAATGTGTCTGTATGAGCCAACCAGTGAGGAATGTGGGTCACACTGATGCAAGTCAGCATGCAAGCCTGAGCACAAACACACACACACACATTTCACACCCTCTTTTCACCGACCCACAAACAAACTCAACCCTCGAGTGCTGTCGACCACTCGATATGCATGTGTGTGTGTTCAGCCTATTTGTATTTGTATGAAGTGGATTGAGTTTCATATAGGGCCCTATTTGTAAGCCATCCTGTTTTCAGCACTTTGAATTTGACATGCTAACTAGATACTCTTACTTTTACGCTGCCGGCTAACAGCCAGTTGCTGAGAAGGCCCCGCTGCCAGATTTAGACTCATTAATGACAGCTGTCACATGCACCATAACAGCAGGAAGAAGAGAGATGAGAGACGGGAGTCAAAGAAGGACACAAAATTAGTGAATAAAAGAGAAGGAAACTTGTTTAGGGGAAGGACAAATTGATGCATAGATTGAGATCATGAGACAGGGGGCTGGCTAAGCAGTTAACCTGCCCCTGAGCCTGTTTTTCAGGTCTCAGGCTCGAAAATGACATTCCCAGAACAAATGACTATATCTTCACTTCTAAAAGGGGTAAATTAATAATCTTTTTTCTCAAAGCAACGATAAACCTGTGAGTTGGATGTAGATGAGTCAGAATCAATATAGATTTTTTTTATTTTAAAGTATATTCAGATTGAACATAGTAAAAAAAAAAATATTATAGTGTCCGTCCAAAAAAAAAAAACATTACTAAAAGTGAAAACCACCCTTGAATGATGGGATCGGAGACTAAAAGCTTTAGGAATCCAAACTATAACATATAATAAGTACCCTTTATCAAGATTGATGCAAAACAAGTGACATTTGACCTTTTTAGAGAGATTTAGAAAAAAAAAAACACTTCTGGGGTCATTTGGGTGCATTTTCCATACCTATGGCTCCCCTCGTTCGATTTTGATGATTGACACCTCTTTTGAACCGTTAGAGCCAATAGAATCGAGAGGGAAGTTCCTCGAATCCATCTAAACATTACCCATTGGTGAATGAGTGATGCGTAGCCAGAATGCCCAAAACCGGAAGCTGTCATCACTCTCGTAGCAGCTAATATGAAATCTCCGTTATTGACATAAATATGACGATGGATTATCAGTAATCATTTCAGAGTGACACAGACACATTGGATTAACCTTCAGCAGTGTTTCTATTGTTTTAATGCCATTGAACACAACTTTTGATCAGAAACAGCAAAAGGTAAGACATATTTCCCGATTTTGCTCCGTAAAGCTACGTTGTGTGATGTCTGGGTTTCCCGCGAGATTTGAACGCTCAGTGATGATACTTACACCCCTAGAATCTGTGGCATCTCAGCTTGCTAGCTAATATCTTGTTTGTGCAGATCCGATAAGTATAAGTATTTCTACCGTGAGTTCTGTGCTAAGTGCGTTAGCATTTTTTCGCTCAGGGCTCATTTAGACGCTTCTTGTGAGACTTGTGTTTTGTTTTTTGTAAAAATGGTTCGTATCGTCAGTTAGCGGGGTGGGGGCTGCCGGGCTTAACAGGTTAAACAAAAAAAAAACAGGGCATAAAGAACTAAATCTGTCAACTCGGATGCTTATCGTGACATTGGCAATTAAAAGTAGTCTTTTAGATTTTAAAACAATCCAATTCAATAACATGTCTCGAGTGATTTAAGTCAGGGAACTGTCATTCCCATAGAAAAACAAGCGGACATGTTAAAAAGGTAATTGCCTTTGGGCATGGCGGTTTTCGCAGACGGGGCTTAAAGGAAGGTAGCGGTGTAGGGAAGTAACAGTGCAGCGCAGAGAGGGACAGCCAGCATGAATGAACACTTTGTGAAGTGTACGGTCAGTAATGACATGCAAATACAAGGTTCAGGCCACAAAATGAGAAGACAAATATCCTCCATTAGCCTAGCCCCTACTTTAGCTGTCTGTCAATGCAGGTTTGTCCTGTTCCTTTAATCTATCACAGGGGGTGTCAGCAGGCAGGTAAAACGCCACTCTTGATCTATGCAATGGCTGAGGTTTGTGTTTTACTTCTACGACCTTTACACAATATTTGCTTCAATAATGGGCTCTAATATTGACACAGCTCATCATGAACTACTTAAAAAACAAACCAAAGCACATGTTTCAGCTTTCTCTTTTTGCACTGCTCCACACTATATCTTTTCATGAATTATTCCAGGAATGATCGATCAATACACACAACCATTTCTGCAATATGTTGAATCCTGTTTTTTCCAACGTGCGTGTTAGTGTGTAACCTACAACATAGATTGGCTTTTAATACACATTTGTACTGTCAGGAAGTGGCTACGGAGATTCTGTTGGACAAGAAAAATGTTAGTGACCAACAACCAGGGGGTGGGAGGACACATGACACCCTGTCAGCGCAGCCATCACAAATGCCATAAAAACACACGACTATCCCGTGCTCCCACAGGCTTTTTCTGTTATACGTTCAACAGAACATCTCCCATAAAAATTACCGATAGGACCTATAAAGACCCTTTTTTTTTCATTGCACGGAGAAGAACACAAAAACTGATCACGGCTCTACATTTTATGTTCATGTAATGAGAGGAAGTTGTTCGAGAATCTTATTTTTTTAATAAGGGGAGGGGCTTTATGTTTACATGAAAGCTGAGGGTTGAGATATATAGTAATGGTACAAGAGGTAAAAAATAATTTGTATGTATCCAGTGAAGAGAAGCAGAAGATCTCCACGACTGGAACAGAAAGTTAGGATTTGTATTGTGGTGTGGTGGTGAGATGATGGACAAACTGTGACTCATAAGACTGCAATTCTTCAGAAACTGAAATCAGACTCAAAACATAATCGTATTATTAGGTTGTATCTCTAAAAACCACAACAAAGGTGAAAACAAGTCCTTAGAAAGTTCTATCAAACTGCGGTTAGTACTGTTGAGTCGATGCCAGATTCTCAACATGCAAAAACACAGTTTTTATCCTTTAATATATGGGCTGCTACATTTTCTTCAGCCTGAGACCAAGAGGAAACACTCTCTTGCTTTCCATCCAGAACCATGAAAGCCTATTTTTGTACTTAAGCAGGTAGGACTGTGCTCAAGTTTGGCTCTCTATCCCATAGTTTTTAAAAAACAACATTTATTACAATCCCCTGTCTTCATGCTTTTAAAAAGAACGATTATAAAAGACAGAGGAAGTCTGTTGAGGCACTTACTCTTTAATATTACCAAATGTGGGCCAGTATTTCAAGATTCAAGGTCAGATATTTCTAGAGTTTTCTGGCTAGGATTCTTCTATCTCTTAGCATACACTGTTAACTTGCAGATGTACAAGTTAAGTATCGGTTACAAAAAAAGCAGCTTTTATCCTTGGCTCACAGAAGAGAGAAGGCAAAAACAAGGAGAGATGGAGAGGATAACATGCAACAAAGGTCCCTCTAGTAGACAATGGATACAATTTAAATATATAATATAAATAATAGGGATATTGTGTAAATATATCAATGCATGCCTTATTGAACAAGATGTACAGTATCTATGAATCTCTTCACTTTGGATTATTACTGTATATGTTTAATAATGGATTACTATACACGGTAAATAATTGGATACTGCCTAACAGTGTGCTTTGGGTGACAAAAAAAAGCCCTGGACATTTTGTACATTTAGTCCATACAGATTATGCTGTGTAAAGTGTGTTCCACGGTAGTTCCCATAAGCAGGAAAGGCCTCCTGAAGCTCTGGTCTCACATGAGCATGGTATTAGAGGTTCATTCCCCAGCGATAGTCCTGCTCTCCTCTCATTAACATCCCATTTATCAAACGGCCGGCTGTCGTCCTGCGCTAACACCCTGTCATTTAGAAGTAGAGCTACAACACTCATTACTCCCTTTACCCAGGCCTGGTGAGTAAAAGTGCATATTGGGACGATGGGTTGTGTTTTTTTAATCACAGTTTTGTAATGTATTTAAGTGGAATTTGTGTCCACGCGGTTTGCAAAGCATACTCGCTTAACTTAGCATTGATAATCTCAAAGCTGTCTTAACCAAAAAGAAAAACTGCTTGTTAAAAGCGCAACGTCTAATTCACGGAGAATGTGAACCATTTTGAAGTGGCTTGTAAATGTGGTCATGTACGGTTTATGCGAGTGAGGCTGCTTTCCCCTGTAAAGGTTGAGGCTTTGTTAACGTTGAGCAGAGTCAAATGCTCCATATTTGTTCATGCTATGAGGATTTAAAATCTATCCTATGACCTGTATCACATTCCTCTCTCCCATCAGTTATTTTCCATCTTACTCAATCTGATGAATCTGAATAAAAACACACTCCTTTTCACTGACTAATTTCCTGCAGGACAGGAAGCAAATGTGTGTTCGACTTCAGCTGAGAGGGACATAAAACAGAATAGTCTGATGGTTAATTAACGCTGGTGTTTTTCTCTACAACTCTGGCAAATGAGCGAGTGAAATAATGATCGGTCTGTATTGGAAATCACACACACAAGGTCAGGCCTATCTCTCCCTCTCCCACACAAACATACAGGGACACAATGCACCTGGTCTCTCTCTCCCTGCGGTCACAGTGACACACTGCAGGTCTCAGACTCCACGGTCCAACAAAAACAGACGTGTGAAAGTGTGCGTGTGTGTGCGTGTGTGTGTGCAGGGGCAGACTGTGCTGTTTAAGACATGCACAGCAATGTCAATAAACTGTGAGACGATGCAAAACCAAACAGAGCAAGCTTACATAGAATCTGCAGTTTGTGTGTCTACCACCCTCTGAGAAATGTGTCAACACTGAGCTTCTTCACAGCGTCCAGACTCATTTTTCTTTTTTTAGGTCCACAGCAATGCTGTAGTGAGGCATACATCGCACATTGATGCCAAAACAGTAGGAATAAAAAGCTAAAACATATATTGTATGTATGTTTTGGCATGTCTCTTTCCATTTCATCCAACAATGAGAAGTGTTTCCCATCCAAGCCATCTCTAAATGGCTGTCTAACCCGAGAGACATTTGCTCCTGTTTGAAAGCTTTATTAGCCACTGGCTTGAATACATTTGACCATCATTTATTTTCTCTCTTTTTTTTTTTAATGGCCATTTATTGCCAGTATCACCATTTATAAAAAAAAAAGGAAAAACTGGCAAAACATAGAGGGTAAATCTAACCAAGGAAAATATGTATTGTACACTTCAGATGAGTTTAAATGACACTGGTGCAACATGTCCAATGCTGCTGTAAGTGGTATTTCTTCCAAAGCTTTTGAACTAATTACAAGAGTGCATGTAATATGTCTGTTTTGATTCTATGAAACATTTAACGGTTTGTGAAAGCATGCAATAAACAATATATTTTTCAGTGTACAAACGTTTCTCACTGTGATACTTTGTGATGTTTCTCCTTGCGCGACTCAACGTATGTTCAGCATAATGGAAAAATAACTTCATTCTAAAGCACAAATGATGCCTCTACAATTGAAAACAGTGACAGATTTGGAATACACTTGACCCGCTTGTGTTGAAAATTGTTTTATGCCTTTTAATGTTGGAGCCAAGACCCTCGTCTTTTTCTCGCCCCCCTCCCCTCCCTTTATGGTTTCAGTTAGCCAGAGATGCCTGCATTTGATTAGGGCGTCAATGTCAATAACGGCTGTTTTGAAAAACACACTCAAAGGGCCCTGGAACAAAGATGAAGAAGAGGGCAAGTGGGTGAGACGTGAGAAGGAGGGAGATTTGAAGGCAAGAAGAAACATAATAAGGTATCATGAATTGACATTCATGTGCAGTCCACATGTTGCTGAATTGTGTTTGTTTGCACCTCAGCGGGATATGACGGCAACTCTTGAACCGCTAAAAACACAGACCTATAGTCCTAGAAACGGGGAGACAGAGAAACTAAAGCAGAACAATAAATCATGGAGTAAGGAGCAGTCTCAATGTCAGACTAATGGGAGTATACAGTTTATGAACCATTTCAGTTTACAAATGAAGTGCTGTATGTAGAGAAGTTAATCAGGCACATTTCTGACAATGGGGTTAAATACATTTTGTCTGTGTGTGTGAGGAAGTTCTTCTATATACAGTAGTTTTTACAGGGTAAATAGTGAACAGCTACAAGCCTATGTCTCATTAAAGTGACTTTCTGTCAAAAAAGTGTTTTTTCTTAAAGACAGCTTTGGACATTTTGTGAGTACTCATTTAAGTTTAAGTACTTTTTGGATTCTCATCAGCCGAGCCAACTACATGCTAGGATTTCCAATCCGACACATCATACATGTAAGTAAAGTACAACCAATCTATAACTGCACTGATTAGTGGGTTTATACTTGAATAACTAATGTTTTTCTCCACCATGTTTATGATAAACTAAGTGTTTTTGAATAAGTTTTGAACCAAATTATTCATTGAAAGAAGTCGACGGCTCAGATTAATAAAAATTGAAAATGTTCATTATATTTTGAAGGTTTACAGGGGATCAAATGAGAAGATAATTGCCAAATTCATCTAACAGTCATTAGTTAAATCCTTTTTCAAGATCACGAGACATAAGAACTCTTACACACACGCTAAGCATGCAGGTTTGCTTATATGAAACTATATGAGGTTTTTTGTTCTGTGTTGCAATGACGCTACTGGCCAATCATGACCCATCTTTGACACAGCTTGTTGTTTTAAAATGTTAGTGATGGTTGAATGCTCTGCAGTTAAAAAACACTGCAACCCAAATGTGCATGTGTGTGCATGTAGGGTCATGCTGCGACAGTGTGCACAGTCTGCCAACGGTAGGTGAACCAAGCCGTAGCTATGAGTCAGCTGATTGACAAATATTGAACAAAGTGTTTACATGGGATTGTATGTTTGAGTATATGAAGGTGTGTTTGGATCTCACATATCGTGTACGTGTGAACAGATATTACGCATGCCTCTCTTATCAGAATGTGTATGCTAGTCTTAATCAAGGCACAGTGGAAATATGTGTGTATGTACATCTGTGCCAAAAGAAAAAATCCTTTGCATGGTCCCATATGAGTAGCTGAATGTTTGTTTATTAAAAGACTATGGGTGGTCTTTTTCGGTTCATTTACTCTCAGAAAAACAGCTACTCACTTAACCTTGTGTCCCTCGAGAAACATCTTATAATATTACATCCATCACACTGTCACTAGAGGTTTATGTATCTTTTCTATAAAAAAAAGGATTATTTAATCAACAGTGCCATGGTATTTTGGAGGTATACGTGTTATATGTATATTTAAAGAAGTTAGCATGTACTATTTCCACAGAGTTGGGAAGACAACATACAGTAAATGCACTTAAAAAAAGATTGAAACTACTCTTTGAGTTCAGCACACATCATGACAGGCGTTCACCCACGAACTAAACATCTGCAAACATACAGCACTCCTAACCAAACCCGCAACCTCCAAATACACTCGTGGCTGGCTTTGATAAAAAAATGGTATTCCTTTACAGAATAAAAAGCTGGGTAAGCAGCCAAAGAGCGGCCATGGCTACATCTCAGCAGCGTGATTAATCAGAATTAATGTCAATGCAACCAATAGGGCATCGGATTTATCGCCAAAGGCATATTGCATTGTGGGTACACCAGATGGTAATCCATCATCCTGGTAACAAGGCGTAGCGTGGTGTTTCATGCACTGCTTTGAATAAAAAAGAAAAATGTACGCTTAACAATTGGCTTTTGATTCTGCCTTTA
The DNA here is from genome assembly GCF_902827165.1 of Trematomus bernacchii. Classification (NCBI taxonomy): domain Eukaryota; kingdom Metazoa; phylum Chordata; class Actinopteri; order Perciformes; family Nototheniidae; genus Trematomus; species Trematomus bernacchii. The sequence continues at coordinate 15,475,965 of NW_022987739.1, forward strand.
AGAGAAGTGATTGTGTGTGAACGAGAGTGTCTGAGCCGTCCTCGGGAAGGTTCAATACAGCAGCTAAAGAACGACAGACAGCTTCAAAGACTGGAACTGACAATAAAAAGAGCAACGAGACTATACCAGATGGCCTCAGAGGTCTAGGTAACTTCTCAGCAGGTGTCAAGTTCCTTCAGAGCTCAATAGACAAGCATTTGTTCTGTTATTTAAAGGCCACAGTGTTATCAAATCCAGTTACTTACTTTGGGGTTATTCATACACTGATTATTAACAACTTATAAACTATGATCCAATACATTTCGAGACAACTGAAGACAACAGAAGAGGGAAATATAAACATGTTGGTGACTGTAAGAAAGTAGGCTAAATAAATGTATACAACAAATTATCCTAACTTGAAAACTGATGGAGAGAAACCAAAAGGCTCCATTTTACAAAATTGAGAATGAACTATTGCAGGAAGAACTCAAGGCCTACACATACACATCAGCACATACACACATACGCACACATCAGCACATACACACATACGCACACATACACACATACACACACATTCAGAGGCAGGAGGGGTAGGGGTGTAACACCCTGTGTCTCCCCCAATAACATACCATATCCATCAAGGTGCCCCAGCATCCAGTACTGAAGGCTGCCACCGCTGGAAGCACAGAGGCTCTAATAAACAGCAGAGCAAATGAAGGCTTTGTGGATTAAGGCACATATAGTGTGGTGGTCATATCATGTGTTTGACCCATGATTATCATATACCGTAAAATCCCATTGATGTCCCATACTCTGTACTGCTTCACACTCAAGCCTTTCCAATAAATAACAAAGATAACTGTGTACTGGTGGAAAAGTTTTATGAGCTAGGATCTTATCTTATGTTGGAATAAACATTTATGGATTTTTCACAAAATACCCTGGAAGGCTTTCGTTCGTGTGATCATTTCTATTTTTAAATACACTCATTGTGACTGTTATGTTACACTACTCCATTGTTTAACATTCAAAATAAGTCAAATAAAGGGGCAGTGGCGATGGAAAGAAAATCATCATCCAACAATGAAGACTGTCCAGTTACATAATCCCTATTTTCCTTTCGCAAAAACCAAATAAACTTTAAATAAATGCAAGAACACAAACAAACACTCAGTTTGTTTTTGGAAGCGCATGCCACACCACACAGCTGCTGGCAAAGAGTGCACTGCAAAATGAGCTGCTCACAGACAGGAACAAATGTTCTCACTGTTTGCATAACCCACATATCAATTAAAAGAATATGGCTCCCGGATAATTAAAAACAACTGAGATTACTGAAAGTCAGTTCACTTCCTGGAATGTGGCCACTGGACTTAAAACCACGGAGCAGTAGGACACGAAAGATGAGGAAAAGGGAAGGACAGATTTACATAGTAAGAATTTGGTTTATGGCATTCACGTCCTGCCATAAGTCCCGTACAGTACATATGCCTTTGCCTGAAAAAAAAAAATGAAGAAGGGCCGAACACAAGAAAGTAGAAAATACAGGAAAGGTAATGCTGCAAGAGATGGTGGGTAGATGTGTGTGTTGGCAGGGAGGAAAATAGAGAGAAAGAGAAGACTGTGAAAGAGGAATGTTCCCCGTCGGTTTTAATAACTAACCTCAAGACTGAAGCCTTTATATGACGAGCCAAGCTCCTCGAAACACCCGCTGCATGTCAGCGAGATGAGAGACGTGATAAGGATAATGTACACTCCCTCAATGGTTCTTCAGTTGATAAGGTTTGCATGGGGACCTACATTTCACCCCAGCTTTATCAAAATGTGACCCAATGTCGAATTAACTGTGAAATCTATAGGCTTAACATGATCCATGGCCTCAAACAACTGAAATTGTTCTACTCATACACAATGCTGAGGGAAAATATTCAACTTGTATTAATTAGACTATGACATTTTGGTAAGGTTTCTTTTCTCTTGAATTATGCAATACCCTACAGTGCTTTGCTTTAAGCAATACACCTGTTTAGTTAAAGGTGGGGTAGGTAATTTTGGAGAAACCAGCTCGAGTGCGCTAGAATTTGAAAATACACCTTACAAATTCCTTACAGAGCCCCTCCTCCAACACACACGAACGCGCACATGACCAATGAGGGCACGAGATAAGTTTGTGCACAGATGGAAGGCTGACAGGCAGGTAGGCCATCCAGTTATTTTAGCCGGGCCGGCTAAAATGATTGGTCGTGCTTTTTACAGTACTACGGCTTCCACAGATGACATTTTTTTATGGATTTTTTGTCAAAGCACTTATATATATATATATTCATTGCTATCGGGATGTTAAGAGCATTCCATGGAATATAACAAAAAGTGTATCTCAAGCCGGTTTCTCAAACTTGCCTACCCCACCTTTAAGTTTAACAAAAGTGTCAAATGTTACACATTATCATAACGCAAGTAGTGATTGAAATAAAATAAGCAAATAAAAAAAGTTTGAAATAAAAATGTGCAGCGAGAAGGACTGCATCCTCAATTTTATTTAGAAGGCTAGGCCCCCCCAAAGACTCCCATATTGGGTCCACCTGTGCTGCAAAAACTAAAATTAAACTTAATATAATCATGCTGTGATGTTACAGTTGCTCTTCTGTTTTCTCTGTAAAAGAAAAAAATGTTATATGCAACTGTGTACAGAGCTAAATCCTACAATAAACATGTCAGCAGATGTGGGAATTTAACTTATTACAGAGCAGTCTGGTGGATCAGTGGGATTATTCAGGCTGCTAGTGGAATAAACAAAAGGTCAGCTCTAAAAATGTCTAGTATCACCCTTATCACATGTGTACACACACACACACACACACACACAGACACACACACACACACAGTCACACACACAGTCACACACACAGGATGTCTGTCTCCTGAGAGCTGATCAGTCTTCTATCCATCAACAGTCTTCTATTCACATTGACCCAACTGCTGTGAGCAAACACGTAAAAACATGTGAGATGGATTCCTCAGCCCAAGCACACACACACACACACACGCTACACACACACTCCGAGGCGTCTGACCTGTCCGCCTGTCAGCACACCAAAAGGTTTCTTTGTCCCTTGATAACCCTTGTCCAGCCTCCTCTACAGGAGGCTGTCTCCCTGACAAGTCCTGCCCATGGCAGTCGCTCTGAGCTGGGGCAGAGAACAGAACAATGCCCTCTCTGCTGGAGGAGGACCTTTCACACAGGGGCCTTTAATGAAATCTGTGTTTCCCCAACCTTAACATTATGTTCCCCTTATTTCCTGAGTTATCATTTCCTTTTATACTTCTGCAGGGAACTTATAGCTTTCTAAAAAACAAAACATCCAGAGCCTTGGAACTCAAACAATTAACCAATTGATATTGCAGAAGAACTGCACTCTATATTCAAATCCGGGAAATAATGATAAATCACTCTCCTTTTACCGTCTGTAATTAAGAGTGAGAATTAAACTTTAGCCAAAAGCAATGAGAGGGCTTTAAATCATCTGGCATTCTGGATTGAAGTGAGATTTTAAGAGCCAAACGCTGAGAGGAAGTGGTTATAAAAGGCAGAAATCAAACAAGACAGGCAGAAAAGAGAAGAAAGAAAAGCAGAGACAAGGAAAGGCTGACCTCTGTTTTGTACGATAAGTTGTGAGGAGTGAAAAGTGGCATGATCATAAAAACCCTGTCTTCAGTTTCCATCCGCCGGTTCTATTGCCTGGAAATGCGTCTGGAGCAGTCACCACATCAAACATGAATCACATTTCTATACTTTCTCCATGCAATGCTTCCTTTGAAACTTCTCAACTCTCAGTCCATAGTGTGCAATAAATCAGCGGATAGTTATTGTCTTGTTTTCCTCTTCAGATGACCCCAACATTTTCATGTCAAAAAGCTGCTGACAGTTCATACTAACAAATAGTTGATGTCATTCTTGATTGATTATGATGTTAAACTGCTGACAAACCCTGGCCAAAGAACATTTCCTGTGTAAAAATAAAAAATGTTGACTGTTGTTCTCTTCAAAAGATGGCTAAAAGCCTTTATTCTTGTTAATAAATAAAAAAAGCAGCTACATGTTCGGTGTCAGTTCCCCCTGAATTCAATTTCTGCATCTTCTCCTCTTTAAAGAATCGTCGTTTCAGATCATTTCAAACTCTCCTTCATCCCAAAACCTCTGGACAGAGACAGAGGCCTTCGTGTTTAATGTCTCTGTCAACACTTTAAAGGAGTTGGCGGTGTTGTGAAAAATGAGCCCGAGCGTATAGCGGAGGGAGGTGATTTCCCCCGAGCCGCTTGTAATTGCTTCAAGCTTGGACCAGACAGGACGAAACCAGGAGGCCTGGCGCAGGAAGTTGGACAGGAAATTGTTCAGATTCGGCCAGTGAGGCAACATGCTGATCTTTCCAAGAAACTAGATGTATTATGACATTGCCATCCTTCATGGTATCTGTCAAATGGTGCTAATCAATTAATATATTCATTTTTGTGCATACATGAATAGAAAAGGATCTATTGTATATAAACCCTAATGGCACACGCTTCCCATTTACCAAATCACCTTTTTGACATGTTGAATTACTTTTAAAAGTGTTTTCTAGTGAGTTTAAATCCGACTTAGTCCACGTTCCCTTAGCTCCAAGTGGTCTGGTTCCTATCTCGGGGTCAATCTGATGCCTCAGCGCTCACCAGCATTCATACAGAGGCTTTGAAGATCTGTTTTAAATCCAAAAGGGTCAGACTCACTCTCTGTCTCTTCTCATGCTCGGATTGAAAACATAACTGCTCATGCATACCGACAAACACAGCAGCCGAGATGTCCACACACAGTTTCTTAAAATCTTTCATGCCCATGTGAAAAAAACAAATAACGATGTCTCTGATGCATGGGGCATTATTTCAGATTCTCAGCACATTCAATTTGCGCAGGGAATTATTACCGATGTAATCTACTGAAAAGGTCTGATCTCATCTGAAACCCTCCATCCAGTCATAAACAAAACAGTCTGAGGTAGGCGTTTGTTTCGATATCAATAATGGCTCTTGAGGGCGAACATGGCATTCCTCCCTCCCTTCAGGACGAAAGAGAGAAGTGAGCACTGAGCCATAAAGACGAATAAAAGCTGATCTAAAGGACTTCACCTCTCAAAAACGACAGCTGTCTCGATAACTGAACAGACCAGTTGGACCACCAGCGGAAAAGAGAACACCCTAAAGCCATAGAGAGAAAGCAGGTGAAGGCTAGATAGAAACTAGTGAATGGGAAGAGGACTTTTTCTCAAGCAGCTCTTTCCATTTCTCCCCAAACCTTGGGACCTTCTTTTGCCACGGTATCGTCTCCTCCCGCTCTCCCTCGCGTTCCACCCTTTCTCCTTTCTTCCTGCTAGGATTAGCTCAGCAGGACACCAGCATTCCTTCTCCACTGGCAGTCTTTGTCTTGACATTCCCACTCCTCCCTGTGTCCTCTGCAGCCCTGCGTCCAACCAAGAATCCAACTGTTCCAGAAACTGGCAACAGGTTTTTTTTCCTTGTCTTCTTTTTCATAATGTGAATGATTTCATTTACGATTGAACTACAAGAATGAAAGATGGATTGGTTTTAAAAACAGATGAGTTGTTGGTAAAAGCAGTCAGTAGATCTAAACTCCCATAAGTCCACCAACGACAGTTAGAAAGGGTCATGTTTACAGAACTGCGGGCCGGGTCGGTTCACTCTCGCGGTCGGGGGTGCCCTTGCAGTGACTTTGATCTGGAGTCAGTTTTGCACAAGGGCAAGACAACTGATACACAGTCTGAAATGGAGGGAGCTGTTCTCTCCACTGGTGTGCCCCCCCCCCCCCCCCCCCCCCCCCCCCCCCCCCCCCCCCCCCCCCCCAGGGAAGGCCTGCATACTGTTGCTACCATGTGCTAATCCTATTACTCACATTTTAGTGTTTGGGTTGAACTTGTAGTCAAAGTTGGAATACATTTTCTTTCAGTTTTAACTCACTCTCGAAATATTGTGTAATTAAATCAGGTTTTTTTTTTCCTAATGGAACCTAAGTATTTTATGCATGTTTTATAAAAGCCATTCCAATATTTTAAATTGTACACAAATGAAATACGTTTTATGATCCAAAACGAATTTCCCTCTCTGACCTGTTCACCTTTAAAACATCCAATGAATGCCAGAAGGTATCAGTGTGGAATAGAAGATTTCATTGCTGCATATTTCCATCCCACAGCCAGACCTCTCTGTATTTTGGCTGCGAGTCTAATTGTCGAATGTTTTCCTTTTTCTCTGGAAAAAGCCTAGACTGATTTAGTCAAACTGTGTAATGTCTAAGGTCTTTGTAAGTCAGAGGCAGATTTGTGAACAAGAAAAATGTTTATCAGGGGGCATCTGGTTTTTAACAAGCATAATATGGTGATATTTCCCAGAAGTTTTGTTGCATGGTAGAGCTACTGTAACCATCAGTTACCCTCCCTTGGCTTCAAGACTGCAGTATGCTGCTACAATATTGCAACAAAGATTGCTGGAAAACCTGAATGAGTCCAGTGTTATTGAAAGTAAAGTCCTGTCGATTAAGGGAAATTAAAAATCGTTAGGTCATTGTAGCTTATATATATTTTGACGTTTTGGAGGGATTGTTTCATGTTATAAGTAGATACTGCTGGCGAGGTTGAGACTAGCAAGGATTTACTGCAGCAAAGGGAATAATGAGACCACAGGTTTAAGAAACAGCTGCTCTTAAGGAAGAGGCTGCATTATAACAATATGACAGCTGTCAGCGATGATATACCAATCATAGGATACAGCTAGGCTCACCTGGAAAAGTAAAACACAACGTGAAAAGCACATGTTTTACTGAAAAGCACAGAGCTGCTGTGTCTAGTATTGTCATTGGGAGAATCTTTGTATTCATGCTACTGGACCTCTGGCATAAAAGAGACATAAATAGGACAATGGGGAAAATGAGAAAGATTGAAAGCACAGGGACTGGGGGAAACAATCAGAAAGGCAGATATACTATAGCAAAATGGGAAAGTTAGAGAATGGTGAAGACAAAAGGCAACTTGAGAACAAGAAGCGATGACATGGAGACAGATGAGTGATGGGGTATCTCAAAACAAATAAGTGTACTGGCCTTGGGCCTCAACCTACCACAGACTAATCCATTCACCTGTCTACACACACACACACACTATATAAAAACACGGACAAACTGGTGCACTGGTGTTCAAGATATAGGGCCACCAGCTCTTTGTTTGTATTACTAGAGTGGATAATAGTTGTATTAGTACCATAGTGCCATCACTTCTTAATCCCAATGGTAAATTGGCCCTGTCATAGGATGAACACAAATTGCTCTCAGTGTGTGAGTGTTAGTGTTAATTACACAGGCAAAATTGTTCATACACCATCCAGGTCCTAAAGGTCCTGTGTATGTACGCTACACCCTCAACCCGCCAGCTTAGTTTACACAAGAAGGTCATTTTAATCAGGTGAATACCAGGCCGTCTAATCTGCGGGTCTTTGCCTGAGCATAAACAGAGGATATCCCCGGGCTCAGCCAGGATCACATACCTGGAGTCATGGAAAAGTCATTTCTCGAGCTGTTCGGAGCAATCCAATAACCTCATGCCCTTTTTCTCTCCCTTAATTCCGTATCACAATCACCTCAAGTGCAAGCTCTCGCTTTCGTGTCTCCCTTTTTACACTCTCTCTGTACCCTTTCTGTTTTAAACTTAATTGTATGGCTTAGTGAGTGACCCACAAGACCAAAGTAGTACATTTGCACATGTGCAGAAATAAAACTCACTGATTGTATGCAAGTATACAATCTATGACTTTGGGAAAGAATGACATGCATGGTTGCATACACATAAAGATACACCACACATGGTTATCTTTGCTGATTTCTGTCGGCTCTCTACTTTTAAACAAATGTCAGTCCAAAAGCGAACTCGTTTTTCATCAGAACCTCTTATCAAGTTCACAACAGCAAACATTTCCTAATGCATGATGGTAAGTGAAGGGTCACGGTTGGCCTCTGTGTCCATCTGCCACTCTTCATCTCTCTTCTCCCCTTTTATTTGTCTTTTTCTCCACATACCTCCACGAGTGGGGGCCCCTGGATAGAGCGGGAAACTGGAGCTGTACGATACTGACACAATTAAATATCAAAATATTTATACCCATTTCTCAAAGGTCACCCTATATCAGCCTTTTTTTTTTAATAACTATTGCTACTTTTAGTTAGAAGATTTTATTTGCATTTGATTCAAACACTAGTAACCCAAAGACATTTATTGTTCACTCCACTAAGCTTGCAGATTACTTCAGAAAATTACATTTGATGATAGGGCGAAATCAGAACACTGCCATAACCAAAATCTCAGTCGACATATAGTCCAGTTTTATGAAACTCTATCATATACACTGTTTTGATATAGTGCCCAGTTTTGGTTGAACTGTCCAAGACACTCATCTGGCATCTGGTCAAACATGGGGGTCTTATGCCTTCAGGGGGTTCGGGTGGATTTAGTTCTTTGTCTTAGGCCTGGACATTAGTAGACTGCCTGGCTCTTAATTAGGTTAGACAGCTTTAATCAAGAGCTCAAAAACAACCTAAAATTGGTGTAGGGATAAAAGTGGAAAGAGTGGAAAGTGAATATAGTTTTGCAACAACCTTCAAAACCTCAGAGGCCATACACAGTCAAACCAAGGACAATAATTAAACTTGGTTTATAATTTCATAATGCATGAAAACTAAGTTTCCCTAACTCCTTCACCTTTCTGTAACTCCTGCTATCTGGCACGCTGCCTCTTTTCCTGTGGGAGATAAGATATCAATATGGACTGACTCCTTATCACACAGGCACACCAGTTAAGGTAGTGAGGCTGCCATGGAGTGGCGACCCTGTTATCACTGTCTGATTTGAGTTTAAGTAGAGTTTTTGCCTTGTGTGTGTGTGTGTGTCAAAGAGAGAAATAAAAAAGACACTACATCTCAAATGTTTACCCCTCTTATCAGGGGCGGACTGGGACTAACAATCAGCCCGGGAATCTCGACCGGCCCACTTCAGTACCGCTAGTAACTTGTCAACGGGGGGGGGGGGGGGGGGGGTGCTACTGCCTCTGATGCAAAACAGAAAGTTTTACCGCAGAAGATGTATTGTCTGGTAAAGATTAGGAAGAGGAAGAGTTATCGATCTTTAGATCAGCTGTTTCTAAAAACATTTAACCAGATGCTGATTCTTATTCAACACTTATTGGAATGGGCAGGTGGTGCTGCTTGCTGACTAGAGGGAAATGTTGGCATTCTTTGTAAGTCTATAATCAGAACCACTGTAGTGAATTGTTGTGGTTGTTGCTATTCTGGGCCTGCCTCTTATCCATGTGAGCCTATCAGTGCCGCTCTCTTCTGGAGGAGACTGGAGCCTCTGACAACACCAGCTGATCATTGACTGGACAAGTGTGTGTGTGTGTGTGTGTGTGTGTGTGTGTGTGTGTGTGTGTGTGTGTGTGTGTGTGTGTGTGTGTGTGTGTGTGTGTGTGTGTGTGTGTGTGTGTGTGTTGAACCTTTTGAAATGCATGTGGAAAAAGAAACCAGTTGGTATTGAAATGCCTGTCTATTGTCTGATGGCAAGGAAAGAGATAGTAGGAGACAGTGAGAGACAAACAGACATGCTGTCATTGGGACAGAAGGACTCTCAAATTAATTAATCTAAGAAAAAGAAAATAGTCAGTGAAAGCATACCAGAAGTGAGTGTTGTGGGTATGGGTTGGTGTTGGTGCCTGATGATCAAAGTGTGAGTGTGTGGGCATGAATGTGCACGTGTCATGATAAGTGGTGATTCAGAAATTCAGACCAAAGAAACAGCCGCAGTTCTTTGTTCCAGATGTTCCACTGACTGATGTCTGAAGCTGCTCAAGGATACAAGAACCAGTCACTGTGGGATGATCTTAACCAGTTTTCCAGAGATTCATCCTCTCTGCCCTGACACACACGTTATGTTTTGGGCAGACAAGAAGATATACACTTGTCAGTCATCATGACAACTTCAAAGAAATTCCAGTTATCCTAAATGCGCACACACATCATTCACAGAGGCTCTGTGAGTCATTTATAAAGGATAGGGGTCAAATGAAAGTTATAGTGTCTGCTATAAAGGAACCATTTGACACATCTGTCCAGAGACACTTTTCTATAACAATACCACAGTTCCTACAATGAGCCATGAATCAGTAATGTCAGATACTGGAGCAAACTCAAAAGATTGTAATGTAAAAAAAAATCCTGCCCAGAAAATGTAACTTTGATTAGCACAATATATCGCATGCATGAGAATGTTGTCACAATTGACTAATATAAAAAGGCTATGAATAATATCACTGAATTCTGTGTGAATTTCATGCACATTTTTTAGAGCAACAATTGAACAAAAAGTGAGCGTAAACTTGCATTGGTTATTATGCTGCAATATAAGGAGAATAAACAAGACTTTTTAGTTCCCATTAAAAGCCAACCAATTTGAATTTTGAAAAGGAGCATTGGCACAAACCTCTCCTCCATAATTTCATCAAAATCCAATCAGTGAAGTTGAACAGCAGCCACTTTAGAAGCAGAAAAGGGCATCCTAATCATTCCAAGTTTCTATGAAATGTGATAGTGACATGCCAAAAATAAAAGCCACTGGAAAAGATACTAACTGAATTACATTTAAAAAGGGCAAAATGAATAATCAAAGACTGATTTAATTTTGTTTTGCAAAATTACAAAATAAAATCAATCATACTCTGCCTGTTTTTCCAGCAATCAAAAGTGGATTTGTGTACTATTCTGCTCCATTATTGAGCTTGAGCTTAACAACCGCTGGAACACGATGAGAGACCATGTTTTTCACTTCAATCCAATCTAAATTAATTTGCCAGCTGGGTTCAGACAGAGTGGAGCAGTGGGAAAGCTGTCCATCTGTTTAAAGCAAGAGGAGTTTTATACGATTTCAGAGCACAAAGCCAGGTGGTCCTGCAGCACACAGAGGAGACGGTGGAAAGAAACCTGGGATTAAAGGAAAAGGGCGCAATTTGGAGGGATAGATTAGATCAGAGGGATAAGGTGGTTGGATAAAAGCTAACAAAAGAAGGTAACAGAGAACGAGGGAAATTACTAACAAGTGTCTGTTGTTGGGCTGGTTAGCTGTACTCTCAGTGGACCAGTGTGGATGTAGGGAACTAGAGTAAAGGAGAGGTGGGGGGTTGTAAGGTTTGTCATGGAACACCTGCCTCCACTTAACCCCTCTCCCTCTCTTTCTGCTTGAGCTGCCTCTTTCAGCCATCTCCTCTCGTCCTGCCCTGCCAAACCCCCACTGCCCCGTCATTCATGCACGGTGTATCCTTCGAGCTCACGGGCCTAAGGCCTCTTCTTTTCCCAAACATGGGAGGGCCCCTTAGTCTGAGCTGGGGGCCTCACTGGCCAGCCACCCAGTCAGCCGGTGAGACTTTCTTAAAGCTCCAGTGAGCATTATTATTGATACTAACACGGATTGAAATGAGGTCTTGTAATGTGTTAGAACTGCTATTACTACCAATTCCGACTGAGATCAGCGTCCTATTCTGATGCTGTTTGCTGCCACAAGAAGCTTTGATCTGATCATTTTAGTTTTATAGGTCTTCAGGCTTGTCTTGTTGTCTTGTCATACCAACAGCTTTCACAGTCGGCAGAAGCTCAAACTGTGAAAATAGTAAAGCTGTGAAATGCAAAATGCCCCAGGCTGACTAAAGTTGAACAATTTACATTAAAGACCCTCAATGTTTGGTGGACAAGGCCACGGCTAAAACCAGAGCACACATGAGCATTGTGCCAATATCGTTCTTTGTCTGTGCAACATGTAAGATGGTACTGTTTTCGCTATGATACTGTTTTGAAGTATTTGTGTTCCCCAAGAGGTTAGAAATGCGACCCAGTACTGACACCAACACTAATGTGCCCGGTATTTACACACATGATTCACAAAACTCCTCCAACACTTATTCTCAAACGTCTTTAAATTAAACAGGGATGTCAGATTGTGTGTATTTTCTCACTTTCACACAAAACATCCAAAGTAGCACTCCATCCAGCTTGTGGTCATACCAATTAAAGAGCTGTGTAAGGTCAGGAGTTATTCATTTGACATTAAAGAGGACATGGGGTCCCCCTATTCAGACCCACCGCAGGCATCAACTCCACCTCTCTCCTCTCTTCACCCCGTTTTCCATGCCTCATAAAAGATCTGCCCTTCGCCTCACCACTTACCCTCCCCTCTCTCTTTCATTCTCTTGTTTGCTCATTCTCCCTCCTTCACTCACTCATTCTTTCACTCTCACTCATTCTCCTCACCTCTTAAACTTACTACCTCTTGTGGACCCTCTTGCCGCATCGACTTGAGTTACGCGTGTTAGTCACCAGATTAGATGTTTGTGTAAATTATTTAAAGTGGACCTATCATGCTATATTTGAATAATATATTGTAGGGCCATACCTATATAAAACATGTCTGTGAAGTTTTTTTTTGAAAATACCAAACAGATCATGCATTTTAGCCATGCTTCATATCGCTCTATTTGCTCTTTTCCAGCCCTGTTTTTGCAAGGGCTGATTCTGTGAGAAGTCTTCTTCGCTGCTTTTGTGGCAGACTACAGCACCACTTACAGGCCTGGCATATGGACTACAGCGTCTCCAGCGCTTTCGAGCAGCAATGGCCGTGGCCGTGGCCCAACCCCCCATTCCCCTGATAGGTGGAGAGTTGCCCATATAGGCGGAGCTCCCCGTTTCTGACGTCAGAACAATTTCAAATCTGTATCAGCTCCGTTGCAGCCCCGTTTTTAGAGATTTGGGTATGGAGGAAAAGAGAGAGGGTTGTGTTTTCTGACACTTGGTGAGTTCCCTGACACACCGGGGACACATATTCATGTATAAAAGACGTACAAAAGTGCATTTTGCATGATAGGTCCCCTTTAAAGTATTACCAAAAACCATCTCTCCTTATTCCCTTTTCATGTCTGGTTGCTGCCCCCTTTTCACCCTCTACTGGCCTCTCTGCTTTTATTTCCATTCATGGATGGTAACTAAAGATAGAGCTGGAAACTCCTCCATTAGCCGTATATCTGTAGAGCTGGTCTGCAGGTCTTATCCCAGTGTTTCTGTTCCTATTGCAGCTAGAGGATGTGCTGTACATGAGGCTAGCAAAACACACCCCTATATATACACACAAACACACATGGTGAGCTGGAGGGGTCACTGGTCCTCAACAGTGCGTTTTACAGTAGCTCTCCCAAAGGTCTTTCACCTAAAACACTGTTTGAATGAGATGCAGTCAGTCTCTTCTTCAGTCAATCATTTTCTATGTAAACACATTATTGCCTGACCAGCTGCAGCAGCTTAAAATGATCTGTGAATCCCTGGTTTCTTCTCTACAAAACAGTCAAAAGAACAGACAAAATAGAAGCTATGCAGGCAAAATGAGTGGGACCTGGGGACATCATACTATAATATAACTACAATATATAACGTAATACTAAGAAGCCAAGCCAAGTCAAGTCATAGTCGCTTTCAGTTGCAAACACAGTGAATCTGTGAGTCCAACATCAGCAGCTAAAGGATCAGTAAAAGCAGATAGACCAATCAGGATAACACTGACAGACATTTCACACAACAATTTTAGGTTGGTACTTTTAAATGACACAATGGTTGCCTCTGTTTCTTGCACTTTTGACTCCTGACGCCTCCTGAAATAGCTGTAGCTCACCTTCCTGCCAAGATTCCTTATTGTAAGCCAAACTGAGCTAACAAGTTAAATGAATTCCCCAGTGCTTAGCAAAACAGGTGAAACTTAGGTCAAAGTTTAAACTGGAATACATTTAGGGAATATATCAAAAATAATGTATGAACTACGTTATCTCAATCACGATATTCATGCATGCAAAGAAGATATGAACTAAATATGTTGGGTGGAAGATGGATAGAGGTAAGAATAACATAAGGCTTTAAGTAGTTTGTTAAGAATTACTTATGTTTGTCCTGTGACTGCATTTAACACTTACTAAGGAATTAACTGGGGAACTATTCTCAGTACTTCTGCTCCAAAGTCACTGTTTCTACACAGCTCTTGTTTATGGAGTCTAATCAAGGAAAAGAGTCTGGCTGAAATCTCGGTGGTCCAGTGGCACTGATGGGACTAGGCCAAGTCGGATTTTGAGGAAGTGTAGCGATTTGCATGGGTTACTTTATAGATCCCAGTAGGGACATTTTCTTTTCATTTTCCCCGCTCTACTGGGATGTCAGAGCGCAGGGTCAGTTAATGAAGGGCTCTCCGAGGGCTGGTAGGCGTTCACCGTCTTGTTTAGGGACACTTGAAGGGCGTGGGTGTTCACCAACTCGGGCTCTTGAACTCAGGCCTTGTGGTTAAACAGGGGCTTTCCTTGCTTGCTACAGTACACCACCCGGATCACTTATAATCCAAGCTACTTGTGGATGATTCAATTTAAACTCCTAACAAGCGGTGGAAATGCAAAACACATAATTTGGGGCAGAGGACCACAGCCGATTTGTGGCTTTTGTGTAAAGGGTACAATGACATCACGAAAAAGTAGGGAGGTGGTCAAATGTTGGGAACATACAGAACAACCTTTAACAATCCAATTTATTTTACCAGAGTGATAAAAACTGATATTTTGCTAACAGTAGAGTGCAATAAGATATAAATAAACCCATGGTCTGATAATGAGATTACATGTTTTTTTCATTCTCCTTGAAACTTTAGCTACAGCGTTTCAGCTCAAACTCCATTTCCTTGTTTATCCGTTGCCCAACTAGTGTGAAACCTGGAGATCCTGAAATGATGGGTTAAGAACGTGAGGTGGTAAGCCTACTGAATCTTAGTTATTAGCCTTGCTTTGATAGACATGGTGCCTGAAATTACTCCCCGTCAATGGTAGCTTTCTTCCTGTCTGGGCAAGAAAGAGTAGGAAGACGATTCAGGAAAATGACACTAAAAAAAGGAATGTAACAATATAATATTTCAGCAGGAAAAAAAGGTGTAGATTGAACAAAGGGAACAGAGAAGAAAGGATTGAGTAGACTACATGGCTACAAATGAGAGCTGCTTTTAGTAACACGCAGAGAGAGTGAAGGGTGCAGATAGCCGCTGATGGGGGCTCCCAGTTCTGGATGTCAGTGCTAAATGGTACGGTGCGGGCTGAAGACAGCAAACTGATAACATATCTTGGCTTTTTTTTTTATAATGTTGGCAGAGACACTTTTGTATCTTACTTCCAGTATACCACCAGGATATAAAGTGTGCAACCATGCTTAGTTTGGAAATAACAGATATTAAAATGTTAAATTCAACATGACATACTGTAGGATATGTTGAAACATGTTTTAACCCCTCTCTCTTATTTTGCCTATCCCTCTTTAATATATTGTAAATCCAGCCCAACTCATTACGACGCATGAGCACACAGATTGACATGACTGTTAGCGTTTGATCTTTAGCTGGCAACCATTCTGCTTTATTTACTTTGCATTTGCGTCTTTTCTTCCCCTCATCGTTCTCTCTCTCTTTGCTGTGTTTCTAGTTGTGCAGTATAGTTTATGATATGGTGATAGAGCAGACAGGCACAGGTCTCGAAGGGTTGCGCGAGACAAAAGCTGCTTTTCAGCTCTCGGGGCTGATACCGCCCATCTCTGCTTCCTTCAGATAGCTGAAATATGCCGGCTGGAGGTTTGAGGTGAGGAGTGGGAGGGGGTGGGATGTTGCTCCTGGCCTCCTCTTCCCACAGCGGCCGAGGTGAAAATGACTTTACCATGTGAAGAGGTTGTGGTTGCTCCCGCAAAGTATGTAGCCCTGCCAAACTGTCCGTCATGTCTCGTCTTAATCTGAATTCTGAGGTTATGCTAGGACGCAAGTACAGAATATCTTATTTAAGAGCATGGTCATGTTTCAGGCCCGGTCACGTGTGCATGTTTTAATGCATTTGAAACCATAGCTGGGGCAAAAAAGGCACTCAATTTCTGATAGGGGTTGTAAGAGAGATGGGGACTAAAATGCTTAAACAGTAAGATGTTTCAGAGTGTTTCTCTGCATGTTTTGTGGAAAACAATCTGAAAGAGGGTGAGTTTGGAGCGACAGAAAGTGTGTGTGAGAGAGGAAACAAGGAACTTGGAAGGCTCTACACCAGGTGAGTTTTCCTGAGGGCAGCTGGAAGTATTTTCCCCCTCATTTAGCAGTTCATGAAAAACCCACAAGCTGCCAGCTGTGACAGAGGGCACGCACCCTGCTCACACACTGTAAACACACACACACACACACACAGAGAGGGAACTCAACCCAACCTGATGCGCGTGTGCGTGTGCGTGTGTGTGTGTGTGGCAGTATTTTACTGTATTCCAGTGTAAGCCAAAGTCAGATCTCTATCAGGGGGAATGTCCGTCTCATTAAAATGAATGTCAGATGAAGTAAACGGAGGGTGAAGACATCAAAGAGGTCTATGGGGAGCTGAATAAATCTGGGTTTAAACTCACTACAAACCCATTTACGTCAGGAATTTGAATATGAACCCGACCAAGAATCTAAAAATAATTTTCCTTGAAGTTGAAAAACACACTTTGATACAATCCAATTTAGTATACATAATCGAATTCATCTACTGATGGATTGTATTGTCGATGGTTATAGGCCAATAACACATAAAAGTATTGTAGCTGAAAGAGCTTTGCATACATGTATGTTTCTTAAGTATCTTAAACATGTACATTACAAAGTCTTAATAGTTTAAATAATTAAACGTCGGGAAAAAATATGGGATGGACACACTTTGTACCTATGGCTCACCGCTGACCTACATTCCCTTTTGTTATTCCTCACATATCAGCACTGTGTTAAACCGCTGGTTGCTAATTGCTTTCACATTACGGAGCAGCCGAGTGATCTTGGTGGCTTTCCAAGACCACCAACACTGGGACATGGGGCGTGCACATTTGCAAATGCATACCACCAATCAGTGGCTGCATTACTGTGTAAGCAAACGGGGGCAAACGTGAAGGCTGCTATCTGCCACCAACCCAGCTGTAAAACACTTCTCTGCTATTGTCTGGGCACATCTTAACTACTGCTTTTCTTTACGTTTTACTACCTTTGGGCCAGGGAAGCCCATGTAGCTTGCGTTAAATGCATTGTTTTCACATTTAAAGTAAAGGAGCTTCGGGGGGCACCTTGTAGTGATCTAACTCATTCAGCAGTGCTTTTTTTGACATCCTCAACACATTTAACAAACGGGTTTTTGTGCAAAATAAACAAGGACTGAGTAGGTACGAAAATTCTTCTTCCCTTTTTACGTACATCTAAAATTGAGGTTTCTTAAAATGTGTCATAGGTACATTTTCCCTCCCATTTATGTTGAGGTTCACATAGTGCTGCAAATAAAAATATTCAATGTAATCTGCTTTTAAACATAAGTAAAGAATAGAAACCAAAGACAAAAAGGCAATAAGATACTGGTTTTCTGTACTGAAGAGGGTCTATGTTCCATGCTTTTTTCCCCAAAGTATCTTTCTTTCCCCCACAGTGCCAATGCAAACATCCTGAACTATAAAATCTACCAAATACTTCATGGAAATAAAACCTAAAATCACATTTGGAGAATTTCCATGTTTTTTTACTTGTTGTCTAATAAAGAAAACCTAGCCTGGAACATGCAAAATAAATATATAGGATGTTTCATTGCTGCCATCTTGGTCACTCATTTGACCACAAAGCACATGACCCTTGTTACCGTGTCCTGAACAGAAAGCGTGTGAATTGTTGGTACTATGTATGTTTAGTGATTCTAAAAAGAACGTCCTTGCTGCGAAATTGTTCATTTCATGTTGAAGCGCATCTTTGTCCACCTTGAGTAGACGTTGGACTAGCCAGCTGGCTGGAATTAAATTACATTTTAAATTAAAGAGTAAATAGACTATCTAAGCCTGGGGTGCAGAGCGAGGGCAGTCAGGGACAACGGGTCACTGCTGTCTGGTCGTGGATACAGACAAATAAGAAGCTGCAATAACAGAGAGCAGAAACACAACAAATCCGAAGATGAGAAGAAAGAGGAGGAGATGGACAGTAGATAAAAAAGGGTTGGAGAAAAAGTAGAAGTAAGAAGGAAAACTCAGACAAACTGCCAACCTTTACCACAAGACATTGCCGTATTTGGAGAACGGTACCAGCAGGGGAAACGTATTGTTTGAACTCCCACTCAAACACTCATGAATCAAAAAACGATCCGTTTCGCTCCGAATGATCAGAACCAGCCCATTTTGAATCAGAGCTTCAACAGAGCATGTCAGGAATAATAAGCCACAATACCCTCAACAGGATTTTTTTTTCTTCTTTTACAGTTTCACTGCAGCAGGACCCTTCAGGCTGCATACATCTACAGGGACGAGCCCAGCCTTCTTGCAAAACATCATTACCCAATGCATGCAACAGTATAAACAGTTGTTCATCTCAATGAAAAGCTCAATAAATATTCCAGTTAAGTGCACTGGAACTGTGGCTAAATGTCTGGAAAAGATGCTGACGCTGTGCCATCTCTGCTTTACCCCAATCATGGCTGTAACGGCATGACAGGTTTTACATTCCATTAAAGATTACTCTGGGGTAGTTTAATGCGGGAATCTCTTTTCTTCTGTTTGAAAATAACATAGCGTGCATGCATTGCTTAGCATTTCCAAATGCAAACATGAACATGTTTACATTTTGTAGGACATGTTGAGCGTTGACATGATTACTTTCACTTATTTTGTAAGCATATTTTTCACAGTTCACATCATATTTTAGTATGAAGGGTTGAACAGTGTATATGATCAAAGGCCCTTAAACCCATGTTCCACTCGCTAAAACTGCTGGATAAAAAAAATAGTGTGAGAGACGGAGGGCTGAGAGGTAATGAGCTCTTGTGGGCAAAGCTTAGCATGGCTGAGGCAGCCACGCAGAGGTTAAGCAAACAGGCAGTGGGGTCACGCGGGCCTAAGCCTCTTATACCGGCCCCTCTGAGGAGAAGATCATTGACTTCTGATAGGGAGATGAAGGTCAGGAGTTGTCAAAGATAAAGGGGCCACCATTCCTATATGCTTATTTCTACATGTCTATCAATGGCTGCTTATTTCTGTCAAGCTTTTCTATTGTGTTTTCACAATGTTTCAGCTCTTTCATTGATATGATTTGCTGAGAGTTCATTTAAGCCCGCTGTCAGTCAAACGTCTATGAAAACATTTTCTCGTCTCAATATCATTCTTATTCCTCTAGGCTTTCTCTTAACCGAGCCAGGCCCATCCCAGTCCTCACTCACTATCCATCTTTTCATCCCTTTCTCAAAAACGAGTACTTTTGTTCAATGAACCTCTTCCTCTCTTCCTCCCCCGGGTCTCCCTCTCCTCGCAGGGCAATGCAGTTTCATTTCCTGCCCTGCTGAAATCAATGCTTTCTGAAGGAAGGAGGGGGAGTGGGGAGAGCCGGGAGAGACAGATATATAGAGGGACAGCAAAACAAGAGTGAGGTGTGAGAGGACTGTTGGCATGCAGGACACAACCGCACTAGTAAGTAAACTTGACTTGGGTCCAAGTCAGTGTCAGCTTTCATAAACCTTTACAGGGAAATTAAATAACGTCTCGAAGTGGAAATATGAAAAACAGGAGGCTGCTTTAACGGGCAAACTCAATTTTCCCCTCAACACTCCTTATTGTTGTTGGTTTTTTTTTGCCTTAGAGAGGGAGAGATTCTGCGGAGGGCATTAGCGGCATCCCGCAGGATAAATGTATGAATTCCTGGGCGGGAGCGTCCCAGTTGACAAGATTCCTTTCCGCCCGCCCCGGGATAAATTCAGAGTTCTGAATGAGCTAAAGTCTCTGGGTGAATGAGACAGAGATGAA
This sequence comes from Trematomus bernacchii, assembly GCF_902827165.1. NCBI lineage: Eukaryota > Metazoa > Chordata > Actinopteri > Perciformes > Nototheniidae > Trematomus > Trematomus bernacchii. The sequence continues at coordinate 15,495,910 of NW_022987739.1, forward strand.
GAAGATAGCATGAATGTGTCAGTTACAGAAAGAAAGATGCCTGCTCTATGACTATACCATACCATTACATTACCATTCCCGCACACCTCCCCACAAAAACCCACAGCCGCTGGGACATCAAACACAGGACTCCCTCAGTGTTTCTACGAGCCTCTGGTTAACCCATCTGGACAGTCAGCAGCGTAAAACGTATGACTGTGTCCTTCCATCCTGCTATTCTTTTCACTCGCTTGTTTCCGTTTAAAACAGACCCACAATCTGGATAGTTGGACTACACAGAAGTCAATAACTTTGCCTTTGAAAGAAGACGCCGTATGGTGAGGCCATCAAGCCAAAATGGATTTAAGAGGCTACCAGTGACTCTGTGGGTATGGCAACAGCTTTTCCCCAAGACCGTGAAGAGGGCTTTGATGGTTTGCCAAAAAGTTGGGTGTTGGGACTTTTATACTGACAGCTTTAGTTTCTGAAACAAAAGAAATAGGATTTTTTCATCTTAGGCTAGAATCTTGAGAAATGGAACTGGAAGAAGCTAGTTATACCAACTTTCGTCAAGAAACTGACCTGATCACTGACGTTTTTTGCCTAAAAGTCTGATTACTGAGGCGGTGTATAATGTCACACAGGTGCAATGAGTTCCTGGATGCTGCAGAACAAGCCAGATGGCTAGCCAGCAGTGGTTTGGTAGATTGGCATTAAACTCATGGTACTTCAGACTTAGAACCAGTGAGACCTTTAACTCCGGAATCCTCGGTCAGTGTGGTCGACAGGATTACAATGGATAAAAGGGGAATTTCCATACAAGTCAAATTTCTCATGGTCTTGTGCTTTTTTTTGTTGTTGTGCTAAGTCACTATTTGCTTATATTGTCCCTGTAAGTTATTGTCACTAATTACAGCCCTGCTGGACATTCAATTTGATGTTGTTTTCAGCAGTCATACTGGCAAATTAAAGCATAGCTGCTCCAAAGCTGAGCAGTCCCGTCAATAAGCAGTACCTGTCTCCCTAATGTGAAAGTTTGAGATCCTTTGGACAACAGAACTGAGACACCCATTCCAGACAGCCCCTCTTAAGTCTTCTGTGTGTGGATGAAGTGGCTGGGTAAACACTAGCTGCTGGTTAATAGGGAGCTTGCTTAGAGAACAAAGCCTTCGGTTAACCAAACACGTTAAGGCCATGTCTACACGCTCTTACAGATAAATTTAAAACACTGTTTAAGACAAAGTCAACACTAACCCGACCAAGTCCAAAAATGTATAATTTTCCTTTTTCAGCCTTATTGGACATAAGGCTGAAAAAGGAAAATTATACATAATGGTCATCACGACCAAAAAGGGAGTATTTTTAAAAAGACAGCTTTACCTTGCTTGTGTTTACTTTGAATTCATGCATAGCCGATCACACAGTAGTTGTTGTCGTAGATTTAGATTTAACCTAGACGACATAGCAAGCAACATGTAGACATTTGATCAATGGCTGCAGTGTAGCAGCGCAGGAAACACTGTTCAATGTAAAGCTAATTGAAGATGAAGTCCCAATTTAATAAAATTATGGTTAATTATTTTCAGTAGAATACCAACAAACACAACCATCCGAAGCAGAGATTTTAGTTGAAGGTTTTGATCATTTTAGGCTCTTTATTGCCTGGAGGCTACTCCAAAAACATGCAATAATAAAATGGGTGGAGCTGGAGATAGAAGCTGACAGAAGAGAAAGGCAAGGGCAGAATTAATCTATCTATATATCCAATATATTAGTCGAACTACATCTCATTGTTGAAACACAATCACAACACAAGCCTGCCAAACATTTTCAGTAGAGCAGAAATAAAAAATGTGTTGCACAGAAACAACTACTCATGTGGGAAGAAGACAGAAAAAAGTATGAGAACTTCATTTTTGTCCTGCGAAGGCAACACTAATTCAAAACCTGAACACAAATGCAGGTATTTGCGCTGAAGGCAGACTTCTATACACAGTACAATAAAATGTTTTTTTGATAAAGTAAAAACTTACATTAGGCACACACTTTAAACAAAAGAGATCAGTGTGCAGGTTCAATGAGCTCATGAAACATCTTAACTTTCAATCCCCCACTGAAAACAATTAAATGGAAAAGGCTTATACATTCACCTTGTTGTTATTACTTCAGCAGATTCGCTAATGTATTTGGTGGCCAAAAAAAGACTTGGTAAACCGGCAGCTTTGAGCTAAAACCCATTTGCAGGAACTAATCTTCAAAAGGCAGAATTCCTCTACTTCAGGATTAAAGTTTCTATCGCTACTGATGCAATTACAAAGCAATATAAGACCAGAAACAGCCAAACACACGTTCTCTCTATATGTTAAACAAACAGAAAAACTTCCTGAATGACTAAATCAGAGGGTGTACCACAAATCAGTTCTGAGCCCCCAGAAGCAAATCCAACACTATATCTAGTATACAAACACATTCACAGGGGGTCAGTTAACTTGAACTGAACACAAATCATTAGATTCCCCATAAAATTCAATTTCCTGCAGTCTAAACGTCTCTGCTTTAATAATTCCACATGCAGACAGAAGTTTGTATTTAGTTAGCATTTTCCACATTACGTACTACAGAAAATGTGCTATTTACATTATTTCAGTGTGTAGGTTGGAGACGTGAAAATAAAAAATGGGACAAAAACAAAGAAAAATAAAGATTTGCATGAGGGAGCTGCCAAGAATCATTTGGGAAGGACAAAACTGTGAAGAAAATACATGTGATGATCTGTTGTATTAATAACTGCAGAGTGATAACTTTATACAAAAGTCTCAGTGGAACTGATGGTCCAATGGTTTCGCAGCGAAACCACAGCACCACGTGGGTGAAAGAGCCAGCGTGGAGCCACAAAGACATATCTAGTCTGATATTGAGGAAGCCAAGTTATGACTAAACATCCGTCGCACAATCAGCACATTACTGTAATGAATTAACTAAAGCTTTTGTGCACCAGCTGGCATCACAAGATATGTTTTTACGCTCAAGTCAAAGATGTTAAATGCTGACAAAGCATTACCAAAGTCGTTATGATTGCGTCTCTTAAGAGAGCAGGAGCTGGTGTGGAGCCACCCCGCTCTCAGTTATTGTTGAGTAAACACACACAGCGAAGCCAAGAGCAGCATGTCAGTCAGCCAGGCAAGAAGGGCCAAGTGGAGGAGACACTCAACGGCCAAAATTAACTGTACAGACAGAGAGGGAATGGGACAGTGTGTGTGAAAGAAAGCAAAAAAGGGAAGAAAATAAAACCTGGGAGAGAGTGCCAACATTTCCCCCATGACAGTAAGATAAGAGGAGGGCCAAGGAGTTTTGATGTCATGCTGATGTGGGTGGGGTGACGGAGGGGTTGATTATTCTCTCCTCTAGCAGGGAGAAGGTACGCTTGTGTGTACAACCAGCAACATACTTTCAGGCAAGAATATCTGAAGAACCTTTCTAAAGAACACATATCATTTGTATCCATAATGCATGGTTTTCATAACAGTGTCTGTATGAGTGACAATTCACTTCACCAGACACTTAAAGGTGGGGTAGGTAAGTTTGAGAAACCGGCTCGAGATACACTTTTTGTTATATTCCATGGAATGCTCTTAACATCCCGATAGCAATGAATATTTTAAGCGCTTTGACAAAAAATCCATAAAAGAAATGTCATCTGTGGAAGCCGTAGTACTGTAAAAAGCACGACCAATCATTTTAGCCGGCCCGGCTAAAATAACTGGATGGCCTACCTGCCTGTCAGCCTTCCATCTGTGCACACACTTATCTCGTGCCCTCATTGGTCATGTGCGCATTCGTGTGTGTTGGAGGAGGGGCTCTGTAAGGAAGTGGCAGATTTTTTCCGGCTGTGTAATTTCAAATTCTAGCGCACTCGAGCTGGTTTCTCCAAAATTACCTACCCCACCTTTAAAGAACTAACTTATAATGTGCATACATAAATGTGCAGCTGCAAACATTTTTTTAAAAGAAGCTTGTTCCATATGCACTGAAATGTGGCAAAAACACATCTTTGGGGAGCAAAGCTGATAAAGTGGAACATTTCTCTATTGACTGATAACATACACATATTTTTGGGGAAAATAAATAATGATATTTTTGGCAGAGAAGCCCATATGGTTGCGGTATTTAATACCTTGGTAGGAGTGTGGTGTTGTACAAAGACCTAATTGTGGCTGGACGGGGATCTGCCCTTCTGCTTGCAGTGGGGGTTTCTGAAGTCCTTAATGCTATGCAAACAGGGCTTAGAAAGATTTACTCTGACACATATAGGGGAATTTAAAAAGCCATGTTTCATCCTAACCCCTATTAAATACAATGTAGCATGAGCTCCACATATTAATCCCGGGCAAAGCTAGCTGGGAGGACGCTAGCAGAGCAGTAATTTGATAAAACTGCAATGAAGAGTGGTCTCAATGAAATTTAGAGCTCTTTAAGCCAGAGGTATTCCCCACAGTCCTCCACATTAAAACTATGCCAAGTCCATATGGGAAATTGATATGCAGTATGTGTGGCTTATTCCATTAGACTCATTAAAGTGTCACTTTGTCTTCAGCATGCTCTCACGCTTACTGCTTGCTTAACAACTGCAGCAAAGAACTCTTTGTATTGTGTGTGTTTAAAGTACAGCAGAGAACATTTTTTATGTGGCTGCCGTAATTTGTCATCCAGACAGCATGCAGTAGAAAATCATCAACATGGTATTGAATAGAATGTAGAGAAGGCTACTTAATTTGTAGTCTGACATACAGAGCAGGCACAAATATAATCTGTGTCTATTAATTTACCGTACTAGTTTGACAAAAATGAATGCTACAGTTTATTTGCCAACGCAGGCCTGACTGTTAAAATCATTGAAGTGCCACAATGTCATTTACACACGGCTTCTCAGCTGCAACCCTAAAACCTGAAGCAATGTTTTCTGTTCCTTTTGTTAATCCACCACTGCATTTCCCTGAACCCTGCAGAGAGTTTTCTCTCTCCAACAGACTGACCTCCTGTGCAGACAGTAAATTGCAGGAAAAGGGTTTTCACGCTTGGCTACAGTTTGCAGTGGCAGAAACTTTATCAAACGCCTCCAACGAAGGATCTGAGTGAACACTTTTCAGCCTCTGATTAAACGCTGCCTCTCGGAGGAAGTCTGACCACTGAAAAACAAGCATGCTCCACAGAGTGTGTTTTGTGGAAAGAAGAGCATTTTTCCTGTCAATATTATGCAGATCCAGAGACATTTTCACTTCTTACCATTCGGAAAAAGGGTTTTGCCTGACTTGGCAGAGTGCAGATCCACAAAAAAGGAAAAACCTAAGATCAGCCTCTCCTTCCTAAATTCCTCTGTCAACCGAGCATTGACGACATTTTATCAGGACATTCCAGCCGGCAAACTAATGGAAAACAACCGTACCATTTACAGGCATCACACATCATAAGGAAACTTCATATCTCATGAATTCTCATCAATGAGGTAGTCCTGCTTGGGAAACGACAACGAGAAAGTCCGGGGAAAAAAGCATTTAAAGTTATTTGATGCTTTATATATAATGTTAAAGCAAATTGCCTGCTGGCTGAACATCAGTTAAACAATTAACACACAATATTCTGCAAACAGTTTGCCCCTATGGCAACACTGAGGCACACCAAGCCTTGACAAACACATGTGCTTAATAACAAGTGGGAAGTAGGTAATTGCCAGTGCACAACGTGGTTTACACACCGATGTTTTAAATCAGTGACATTAAACAGAGTCCGAGCATTTGATGTATGGCTATGTCCTGATTATATTAATGTCCTCGACTTTCTTCACATTTCACACGCTCAAAATGGAGTCAAACTGTCTAAAAAAATAGGTCCCCCTCCCACCAGAAAAAAGACCATACATCTGTTTCACACATACAGTCCCTGCCACATTCTTCTATGTCTGCCAAAAGCTTTTAGGGATGCACACCACTTGATGCCTGAGTTAGTGTGCACTGTGCAGAGTGGGAGTTAACACACCAGAGCTATCCATCTGAAAGAGATGGAAGACCACTCAGACCAAGATGGAGCCCGACGATTCCCAGAACATCTGGATAAAATATAGATAAACTGAATATTGTGACGTATAAAAGGAGACAATATTGCGATGATAAAAAGCACAGAGCAGACTTAAAATCTCAAAAGGGAGAGGCCGATATGCAGTTATTTGAGTGCATAAAGAAAGAGCTACCATAACCTCTAACATCTTTTTCACCTCCTTGCAAACGACTCCCTTAATAAGAGACTAAGAAAATACCAGAGGAAATATAACAGTACAGACCGACATCTCAGGAGCAGGCAGAGCAGGACAAGCTCTTACACACCGAGTCTGTAGCACCGAGGATTTTTTTCCAGGGGTGAAGTGCCTTTAGTGTCAACAGTGTGTTCTGTTGAAAACGGCAGCGAGGCAGTTCCACCCAACATGATTTATAGCCTCCCTGAGTGTTATTAAAAGGCTAAATGCAATTCTAAACAGTTTTCACATAGTCTCTGCCCTGCACAGGACCTTTTATGTTTAGAGGTGAATGTCCCGTGTTCAGAAACATTTACACAGTTTATATAGCTTGAAAACATTGCAGTCAATTTATTTTTATGAACATGTCACTGATTATTACTTTGAAGCTAAAGGGCAGGGGCTGAGAGATATAATGACTATTTAAGAAGATATGCCACATCCTAACTTGTGTTTCAGAGTTGGCACAGATACACTTTTTGTTAAATGTAATATTTGATTTGGACGGATTTTTGTGAGTTATTGTAGAAGATGCAGTTCTTCAGAATAAAAACCATGCATGCATATATATATATATATATATATATTGTTGGTTTATAATCCTTAGTCATGTCTGTCATGTAATGAAATTCCCTTGCTGTGGAGAGGGGAAGCCCCGATTGTTCCTGGAGATGTTGGTATTTTAACCACGCACAGAGACAGACCACTGACCTGTTGACTGGACACTCACAGAATGATCAATAAATGTGAGACCTGCAAATAAACGGCCGCGCCTTTTGGTTTCTTTTTTGTCACTCAAACTCAGTTGCTTTGACAAGAGATGGTACACGATCCCCTGGCCACTGATCACACGGTACTGCAATCTTCTCTTCACTTTGGAACCAGTTGAACCAGAGAATTATTCCTCTCTGACCCTTCCCTTCACAGCAAGTCCGAGGAGAAACAAGACTCCCAGTGTTATCATCTGCTTACATATCCCCGAGCTGCTTCTACTGCGGTAAATAGCAGGTCAAAATTGTGAGTGAGTGCAATGGAAGAATAAAGAGTTATAATGGGTGTCATTTTCTTGTCTATGATCGTTAAAGCTACAGTGAAGCTATGATTATCTGTAGAAAAAGTCTAAATCCTTATAGCGTGCAGCAACATAATCTCTAAGAGCTTTTCAATCGTTTTATGGTGTCCAGCATTAGGAGGACATTTCTTTTTCTACATGAAAAACAGTATTATCTGTATGAAATGTAGATGTAGATGTTGCCTTTCAGCTACGTGAGTTATTTCAACTATTCAGTCCATTTTCAGATATAAAGTAGGGGCCTTGAATCTCTTCTATTCCATATTCGATCATGAAACTCCATCTGAAGAAGGTATAGCTAAATCATCCAGTTAAGTAATGTGGATTAACATTCCTTCCTGCCTCAAGAAAAAAGAGGGGCAGGAAAAAATGAAGAAGGGATGGCCAGAGAAGGGTAGCAGTAAGCTTTACGCTCAGTGCTGCATATTCTGAACGCCACTTTTTTTTTTTTAAATAACAACCACAAGCATTTAGGGAGGACAGAGATAATCCAAACAAACCCCAATAAACATTGAGAGAGGGAATACATCATGATTCATTTCCCATCAGGGAGGGGGAGATTGTTTTATACACTATAAAAAGGCCAGAAAAAAATAATCGCACTCCACAAGCGGTTTCATAGACAATATAAATTGAATTCAAACTGAACCAAAAGCTGGTTACAGATAACATCAGATACGTTCTTTAACATGTTAATACCACACACTCAGTCGTCTGTTAAAGGCAGTGTAAATGTGGTTATTTACATATTTGAATTGGCCAAAAATGGTATAGCTTTATTGTTAACCAAAGAGGAAAAACCTGAATAATGACCAGGATTGTTTGGGTGAGAGGCAATTTGGACTGTTTCCACAGGCCTAGGTTTTCACAAGTTGTCTATGTATTCTCATTTTACTGCCTGAAACAGCCACTACTTAATCAATCCTCTATGTTTAAATCATGTTTGCCTTTAAATAAAATGTTATTCATCCCTTATCTATATATTCAGCTAAATCACTGAGGGGGTGGTTGGGCTCACAATAGCTATCCAGCTGACTCGTTAAGAGCCCCCCTATTGTCTGCCAATGGAGTCAGGTCTCTCCCCGTGCTGAGGCTTCAGAATGACAATAGGACGATCATCTAAAAACCAAAGATCATTTACATGAGAGTGGAGGCTCAATGATGGAAAACAGCTCTGCTTAATACAACAGGCAGAGGACATTAGTGGCATGATTTCAGGAGCGAATAACAAACAAAGCGGTGTTAGAAAATAAACCATGCTGCCCTTTATAAACACAATGACTTAAACTGACTTTAAAGTGCGTAAAAGCAACAATACAGCTATGGTAAAAGAGGAGCAATCTTCGTCAAGGTGGACATATGACATGGTTGAATGAATTGGCGCATGTTGGGATGAACCGCAGATTAAGTAAAGTCAGCAGAGAGAAAAGGGGAAATAAAGTAGAGACTCACCAGAGGCGCTCAGCTCCAGGACGCTCTGGAGCAGCAGGGCGACCCACAGCGCGCGGGCTGGACATCCCCGAGGACGCTGGCTCGCCGCTGCCCGAGTTGGATACATTCCTCCGGCTCTGTGTCAAACCTTTGCCCGCTTATCACATCCACTTCACTCTAATTGTTATTTTCGAGCCCCTCCAAAAAAATGTACGGTGCCTTGATAACTTATGCACTGTCTGCAGCAGATCTCTCAAAGCGCACCTCTCGGTAAAAAAATAAGAGCGTGTGGAAGAAAGTTGTCTCTCCTGGTTTCTGTCTCTCTCCTCCTCGCTGGAGCCCAGCACACTTTCCCCCTCTCTGACTCTCTCTTCAACTGAGCGCACTCCTTCCTGCAAACTGCTCTGGAGAGGCTGTGGCCGCACCATGGGTCGCACCAGCCACATGGCTCTGATTAGCCATGTGTCGCCACCCTGTGTTTACTATAGGAACTGCAAGAGGACAGGAAGAGGCATTTAAATGCAATTGTCTGACAATAAAGCGTCCTTTTAGGGAAACAAAAAGTGATGTTAAGATATAGTAATAGAACTAGTACTAAATGAATGCTTTATTTAATTGCTGTGAAACACTACAACATATTTCCAAAGTCAATAATGACATTTATCTCACCTACAGAGCAAGCCTGGAGAAGTCCTGAGAAAAATGGAAATGTGAACATTTACAATTCCCATTTGCACTTAAAGTCAGAACTAAACATGGTAAAGCAGCATTCAGTTATTATGCTCCAAATATCTGGAACAAACTCCCAGAAACCTGCAGGTCCGCTGCAACTCTTACTACTTTTAAATCCAGGCTGAAGACTTTTCTTTTTGCCGCTGCTTTTAATTGAACTATTCACATCTTAAACTGCACTGTAACTTTTAACTTTTATCCATGTATTTTTTCTTTTAATGTTTATTTTATTATCTTTTCTTTTTAATGACTGATTTTAAATGCCATTTTTAAAATGTCTTCCATTTTTGTAAAGCACTTTGAATTACCTTGTGTTGAAAGGTGCTATATAAATAAACTTGCCTTGCCTTGCCTTGCCTTAAAGGTTGTGTGATAGAATTGAAAGTGTCAGAATATACACTCAATAACATTATGGTGCAATTGTTTTGCCAAATATTGTTTCTGGATAATGGTCAATAATTCACTTTTAATTTGTTTCCAATGGGGACTTAGCAATGTGCAACTGTTCACAGCAATATTTAACCACAAACACTTGAAATGGTTTAAAGACAAAAAGTAATGCAGACTAAATAAAAATGACAGCACATTTTATAAAAGATAGATGAGCACAAAGCACAAAAAAGGATGGAAACAAACTTAAGACTTAGTTATGAAGTTAATATTGAATCTTGAGGTATGTTATTGACACGATGACAAACTCAGGTAGTGTATCTTTGGATGAATGAATAGTACTATGTAAACCACAGAATGCTTCTCAGTCCCCTGCAGGCTGAGGGGCTCTAACGTCTAAACGACCACTTTTGTTCAGGCTGTCTCTGGCACACATGATTTACAAGGACCAGTATTTACAAGGAGGAAAATATTCTCCAATAAGAAAATCTGTAAAATATACTAATAATGAATCAAGAGAATGTGAAAGGTGAATTCAGCCTTATATGCTTCTTTATGCTCATTTACTTCAGATAATATTCCACAGGCAGTAAATAATTGTACGGGTCAGAAAATGATCAGATTTTTCCACATAGTATCTAATTTGTTTAGTAAAAGCATCTCATGTCATTGGGTTGAACATATATGCTGCTATATGTGACAACAGCTCACCTGAGCATATGAAAATAGGCCTGTCTTCAACTACACACATTCTCATTTGACTAAAATACAGACAGATAGACAGATTAATAAAGAAAAGCCAGCGTGTGTAAAGAAGTCTCTTGTGCCTTCTTCAGAAATGTTAACTTCAACACATCACATTCACCAACCTTCATACAATTATTAATTCCAGAGCCTTACATTATTATAAACCCACTTCACCTTCTCCTCTAACTCCACACCTTGTTTCATTTTACTCTGCTCCCTTCTGGATTTTGACACATACTTTGTCTCTGCATGTGTGTCTGCACACACAGAGCGCTTTGACAGATTAATACCGGGGCAGGAAAAGAATGGTAGCAATTTAGCATCTCCGGTTCTGCTATACTGTGACCTACCCCTGCTCATTAGAGGGAAATATCATCCTCTCTGGAGTGTGTTTCGATTTAACTGTTACAGAGAACATGTATGAATAATGCTTTAAGACTGGATTATTTTCGATTGAAGATCTGAGAGGGTGTAGCGGGCTGCTCACAAGCGTCAGGGCTTCACCTCTAAAATCCCTTGTCAGGCCCAGGGGTCCAGGACAGGGTCTCCCTCCTTAGGACTCATAATCAAAACCGTCCTTCCCCTCCTCTCCTCAGTCATCTCTGGAGATACAGGCTGCTAACCAGAGTTTAGAGATAATACTGCACAAGCTTCCTGTAAACCCTGAGATAGGATAAGGGTGTGTTTTAGTGTGTGTTGCAGGGAGTATAAACCTATTTGTTTTAATTAATAGGCTTCTGTGTATGGTCAATACTTCCTGTATTCCTGTATACTGTAAGACAACACTTATTCACAGCATGCCTGGTCCACCATAGGTGGATGAGGAAATTAAGAATATAGCAATTATGAGAGTTCATAAGCAGTAGTTTGCCACATCTGCCAAAACTCTGATCCAAACCAGGGCTGTGTTCAATTCAAGCACTTCCACATTTGAGTAGAAACTGCAGCTCATTTGCTAATGATGATTAAGGGTTCAGACTCCCTTTAGTGGGTTGGACATAACAATTATTTCATGCCAAAGGGCGGGATTTGGGATAAGTGTATAATTGTTCCTGATTTAATTGAATTGTGAGTGAAAATGGACCTAACAGTGAATATGCACTCTGTAGCTCTTACTTCTTAAAACTTCAGTCTGCAACTTGAAGGACTTTGAGTGGAATGAGAGCATACTGCTAGTGATCCAAGATTCTTTTGGACCGCAGAAAAAAATAGGCATACCTAAAGTGTGTGCGTGTGAGATTGCATGTGCGGGCGTGACATGGCAATCATTTCACATACAATTTCAATTAACACAACAAAGAGCTATTGTGCTTCAGTGATATCACGCGCAGAGATAATATAAACAAAGCAACTCTGTAACTGTCAAACCAATTGAAATTGGGCTTCACTGATTGCAGTTTGGAGAAACGTGTAAGGTGATGTTCCTCACATGTCAGTTGTGATTCTTACAGAGGAACCCTTTTTAACCTGTTTAAGCAGCCACATGAATTTAACCTACGCTGTGTTTAGGTTGTGATAGATACCTCCGAGAAGTGGGGGTTTTCAGAGGGGGAAAGACCTCACCACTGGGCCGATCAAGTAGAGAAATTATTTCTGACACTGGCCTATTTTCCCTCCTTGATGTCTATCAACTTCATTTTGCCAAAGTAGGATATGATTATTAAAATTGCAACCATGCATGGTGAAAGTAATCTAACCTTCATGGTGGAGCGGATTAGGGTTCTGAAGGTCTGTTTGAAGAGCAGATCCCTAAGGGTTTCTTCAGTGGCCCCAGCACATGGACAGGGAGGCCCTTTGTTACATAGTTGGCACTGATGTCAATACAATTAAATCAAAGGATGAGGGTGGTGGTGGCTTCCCTGCCATCATTTCCATGTTTCTCCAAAACCTTCCCTGTATCGGTTTTCCTTCACATCCTCAGATGACTCTAATAATTTGTGCTTAAATCAGATTTTCCTTACCATGGTCTGATAATGTGCTAGCATTTTGCGCATTCTTCAATCAGCGGATAACTCAAGACAGTTTCCGTCCTTGGTTAGACATCATTTAATGGCTGACAGACAATATTGGCCTCTCTTCATCCTTTGAATCCCCCTTTTAAACCCCCATTGCAGTCAAATCAGAGATTATCTGTACATATTGCATTTTTATGGGCTTACCTTTCGAATGTCTGTTGCACTATTCCCAATGGGGCCTTTTGGAACATACTGCAGTCAGTGCTGATATACAATAAATGAAGAATGGAGGGACCATTTCCAGCCCAATACTTTAGTTTCCCTGGGAAAGGGAAATCTTACACTCATTACAGATACAGTTTAACAGGACAATAAACACTTCAAAAGCATCACATTTCCAATCCTTTCATTTAAACTTTTCAAGAAAATAGGTAATTGTATACACTGAGGCAACTTTACTGTATATTCTCCAATTATTTCTGGCGCCTCCAGATATATCTGAAGTATTGTGCAGCAGAACAATAATTGCTTGAAGTCAAACACGTGTGTACTAGATTTTACTTCCTTTGTTTGTATTTTTAGTGCAGCACATATGGAAAGAAGATGAATAGGCGTCGAGAGAGTAGATTTTTGTTTTTTAAAATGAAATCAGGTTTCAAGAGAAAAAACGAATTGCACTGTTGCCTAAGTATTCAATGAATAGATTATACCACGTAGAGTTTTAATGGTTCAAAATCCGGTTTCTTCTTGATCTCAAATCCTAGATCAAAAAGGTTTCTATGGAGTGGTGTGTGGACACAAGCCAGCCACTACTCCCCACTGCTCGGTCCAACTGTGTGGTCAGAAATGTTCACAGTCATCTCATCCTGTTGCTGAAGACTTTTTATGGCCTCACACTTCATCCTGGACACTTCTTCAGCTCCAGAAACTGAACATTGAGTGATAAGATGGTGGTGACTCATGTGGAGCCTCTGTATCTATTGATGCCAGGTTTATTTTAATAAGGGCTGTTGTCTGAGACTTCAACTTCACACACCCTGTCATAGCTTCTTTACATCATTTTGATAACGCCAGTTTGAGTTCTCATTTTTTCTAGCTCCGATATATCATTTATAAATATTTTCTTTGCACATGGAGAGTGCAAAAACATTTGCAGTTATGTCGTTTCAAATGAGTGACATACGGGCCTAATTTCTGATTCTTTTTGGGATGACTCACAAAATGTGTAGCTTCAGTTTCAGGGACATACATCATATCTTCTTAAAAATATTATTTTAGTCTTGCTCACATAGTGTACAATCCCCATTGGCATCATTCTTATGGCCATTTAAGTTATTCCACAATGATATTAAATGGGCATTGAATTATAAGTTATGGAAGAGACTGACAAGGAATTATTAAACCTGACATTAAATGGGGGCATAAGCGAATTGAATGCAGGACAAGATGACTACAAGAACCAAAGAAGTAAACTCTGATTGCAGTGCAGAGACACCATAGCCTATGACCATCTTGGTCCACTGCGTTGCCCCTCTTCCTGCAGGGGAGCAATGAACAGGCCGCTCTAAAAACACAAGGCGGCTCCATGCCAGCTCCAGAGAAAGCCATTTGGACATCTAATAGCTGTGGTCCAGGCCAGTTTAATGTAAGCCTTTTGTGATTACCTGATGTAATGACAGCCAATCCAAATACAGCCTGCAAGCCATTACGAGCCAAGCAAGGGGAACACATTATGTACTGCAGGATTGCACTGTGTCAGCCTGACAGGGTCTGAACAGTGCAACATGAAAAAGTTTCCACCCGGTTAATGGGACTCCTAAGGGACTGGAGAGGAACTGTTTAGGGCATTTATACATCCCAAATGCCACAGATATCGCTTTGAAGGCTGGCTATAAGCCCTCAAAGCCTAATCCTTGATCTTAATGTAAACACAGATCAAACATGGGAAATGTTCATTCAGATTTAGCTCATAAAAGCAGAGAATGCTATTTAAAATATGTATCTAGTAACAATTTCTGTCATTGAAATCACAGGAAATGTAACTTCGTCATACTTTAGAGATTTGTTAGAAGATACAACATGAATGGTCGATTAGTTCCAGCTCAGGGTTTTACCATATGTTTGGGGGGTATTAGTGCAAACAGGTAGAACTGATTGTTGGTCAGTGTGAATGACACCAACATGCATGGCCGAAATTGGCGGAAAATGTGCCATCTGTGATTGAGGCCAATTTTCCCTTTCGTGGGAAAGAAACGTCAGTCGGCCCGTGCTGTGCGTGGGTGCACCTGATTTCCCACCCTCACTACTATTAACTAAATTGTAGCCAATTTACGTCAAGATAAGGGAGTTTTGTGAGGAAAAAGTTGACACCAATACAGTAACTGTTGGGACTTATACATGACTCACTTATATCCCTTGTGATAAACTACATTTGACAAAAATTCATAAAAAATCAAATTCTGTGAACTCTATGTCTAGATATATCCTGTGGGACCTCCTTAATTCAGCATTACAGTCTCATTACACAAGAAGACTTGAGAGGGAGGGAGACAATTCATCAGGTGATGCTACTCTGCTTCCCTCAGGAATGTGTTTGG
Source organism: Trematomus bernacchii (assembly GCF_902827165.1). Taxonomy (NCBI): domain Eukaryota; kingdom Metazoa; phylum Chordata; class Actinopteri; order Perciformes; family Nototheniidae; genus Trematomus; species Trematomus bernacchii. The sequence goes on from NW_022987739.1 coordinate 15,511,099, forward strand.
AGAGGCGTTCACTTTTAGGAAGCACTTTATTCTCCTGGAGGCTTGTCCTATACGACGTGGCTCACTACCGCAGGATCTTTGCGTTTATCTAGAATAATTTCCCAGCTGGAAATAAAGTATCATTAATATCACCCCACAGACACTGAATGCTCAGCTACATAAACCCAGGTCTGCTAAAGCAATTACAGCTGGCCCCAAAACGTAGTCAAGCAACAGCTGGTTTCTTGAAGGGAAGGTACAGTAGAAAATCTATAAATAATTGTGTGTGCCCATGACAGACAGACACATACGTATTAACTTGGTTTAACAAAATATTGAGCAACCAGAAATGAAAAAAGACAAACAAAAGAAACTGATTCAAAACCACAGTGTGTCTTTTATGTATTTTATTAATGGTGGATGTGTTAGTTTTCAAGGCTTTAGGATACGGTCATGGTTCAGGTTGAGAGGATGTTTTGATGGTTTTGGAGAACACAGGGACAGGAAGGTACAAGGTCAATAAGGGGACTGGGGGTGAGGTTGCTCACAATTGCTGATAATCTTTTTGCCAGTTTGGCAGTGTTTCCATTTAATGATATGGTTCAGGAACAGATCTGGACAATAAAATGATCAAACACGGTTCCAGAAATGACATGAGGCACACTCCATTCACATATTTCAGTCTACTTTTGAATCTTTAAATGTTGTTTTCCTTAAAATCACATTATTAAAGTATTAATGTGTGACAAACCAATGTCTGTCTGGCAGCACATATGACGTGTCAAGACAAATGATCTGACACTTCTCACTTATTTTAGGAAAACAGCACATACAGTTTAGTGCAAGTAAATCAAGAGCTCCTCGTGTGTTTTCCCTTTTTTGTTAAACTTTGTCATCCAGCTCTGTTTCTAAGAGGACCAGGAAGCCAAGACAGCATTCAAGGGCAGCTTCACCCCCGAGAGAGCAGAGGTATCCTGTTGCTGTGGCAGAGGAATCATGTGATCACAGTGGGGGCAGCGCGTCCAGTCTTCTCTTGGAGCTGAGAGACCTTCAGGGCGATGTCAACCAGGGGAGCCAGCATCACCTGCACAAAGAGCGAGCGAGCGAGCGAACACACACACACACACACACACACACACACACACACACACACACACACACACACACACACACACACACACACACACACACACACACACACACACACACACACACACACACACACACACACACACACACACACACACACACACACACACACACACACACACACACACACACACACACACACACACACACACACACACACACACACACACACACACACACACACACACACACACACACACACACACACACACACACACACACACACACACACACACACACACACACACACACACACACACACACACACACACACACACACACACACACACACACACACACACACACACACACACACACACACACACACACACACACACACACACACACACACACACACACACACACACACACACACACACACACACACACACACACACACACACACACACTTTATATTGTTGCAATTTAAAGTACCGTTCAAATTTGTATGGAATACACTAATTCACAAATGATAAAGCTCTCATGTTTGTATGCTAAATATGAAGCAAGTGCCAGCAACTAGTTAGCTTAGCATAAAGACTAGACTGGGGAAAATAGCTACTCTAGGCCTTCAGAGATAACAAAATCTCACCTATCAACACATTTTGAATTGACATAATCTTGTGAGTGTGATCCGTACAAGAAGCGTAAAATAATCTATTTTTCGGGCACACTAAGTTCCAGATGGACGGAGACACTGCAACGTTGCTTTACTTGTAGAAGAAATAGTCAAGCAGTTAACCCCCCAGTACACCCCAATATGACTTTATAACACTTTAACATAGCATTTGTACAGATTGCCCAACAAAACAGTAGCTTTTGAGGTGATGGGTGGCGAACTTTGATGCCTTTTACACAGAGCCAGGCTAACTTTTTCCTCTAGTCCTAATGCATAACTAAGTAAATTGCTAGTGGCTGTAGTTTCAAATGCACCATGAGAGTTGAAGATTGCCAAAGTACTTCTCATTAAACTGCTTTATATAAATGATGCAACCAAGAGCTCGTCATGCATTTCCTTTGAGCTGGCTGCTTAAATGAATATTACACTTTGAGCACAAATGTCATCTATCAACGCCCAATATGATTTCCGGCAGAATAAAATAATTTTCTGATAGCTATTTTCTACTTTGAGAGAGTTTTCACAAGTAGTAACAAGCAGAATACTTTGGATCCAGAAAAAAACTGCTTTTAGGAGACATGTGATAAGTTGTAGTAATATGCTTCCTCTTTCCTTCCAAACCGGCTTGTATCTCAAGTCATCCGTCTTGGTGTGTAAATCAAACCCATTCAGCCAACTGAACCGTGATTCCGCTGGCCTTTAATCTGTCAAGTTTCTGAAGCAATATGTTTCTGTTTCATCTGTTTGCTTGTGGTGTTTACACACTGGAGAGGATAAAGGGCTCTTTCATTTTGACTTTTTCTTGATTTCTTGTTCTCCATCCCCTCCCTGTCCTCACTAGTCAAAACGACTTTATGAAGTGTCTAGTTGGAGCTCATACACTTTATGTTTCCCTTGTGCTATGTTATCCTCTCATCCTTGGGGCCCTGATAAGCTGCCACAACTCAAGACTTTGCCAAACATCTCCACCATCATCTCATATGTTGCATAAAGGATCTGGAAATCATTTCTGGGGGGGCTCCACCCAAAATAAGCTGGCTGCTCTGCAGTTTGCAGATCATTCTGACTGGCCTGAAGGGTGCTGGAGCCCTTGTGAGTTAACATGTGACCGCTGTAACCTAGCTGGGGTGCCAAACTATATGAATATCCTTTCTTCTCTCTTTTTTTCCCCCTGTGATTTTTCATTTGTTCAAATATTTAATGTTTATTTTTCATCCGATTACTTTATTATCTAATCTCTTTCTCTCTCTGGTTCTAGCTGTCTGGAAAGACTCCTTATTGTCCTGACCTGGGGGTCCTGGTAAATCTTCTGGAGGTCTTTCTCATAGCTGTCTATGTAGAGCCTGATGGTTGCTCCCGCGCTGCCTGTACCGCTGAGACGGAAAATAATCCTAGAACCGTCAGAGAAGATGATCCTCAGGCCCTGATGGAGTGAGAGGGAGGCAGATAAAGACAGGGAAGAGGTTATGATTCATGAACATGCACAGCAGCTGAAAAACATGTCGAGTTAGAAAGGATGGGGTGCGATAAAACAGCTTCCTGTCTGTCAAATAATTTATTTCAAAATACTAATGTTGGTTCATAAAGCACTGAATGGTTCAGTGCCAAAATAACATTTATTTACTTCTGCTACATTATTAAACATCCAGATATCTCAGGTGAGAGGTTTGCTTTCTATCCTGAGTAAGATCTAAACATGGAGAAGCAGTGTTCAGTTGTTATGCTGCATATATTTACAACAAACTAAAACTAAAAACTATTTTGAATGAAGGCTGAAGACTTTTCGGTTTGCCACTGCCTTTTAATAAATCTAATAATTATTAAGTTACCACAGTGCAATGTCTCTTGTATAGTATTTATCACCTGTTGGCTTTAAATTGTATTACTTACTTTACTTTAAATTGCCTTTACTTTAAATCGCCTTGCTGCATGTTGGTAGACATTCCTTGGCCATAATATGTTCTATACGACTTCATTACACATTCAGTCAATTTTAAAATGAGATTGATACAGTTAAAATACTTATATATAAAGTAAACTATGAATAATTGCTTGATAACTTTTTGATTGGTTATAGATGTGTGTTCCCCGTCTTGCAGCCTCTCACCTGGTTTTTGGACACACTTCCGTCCACAGGGTCTGTGTAGGCAAAGTTGTCAGAGAGAGCCACATCGTAAGTCTTATCACCCGATGAGAACTTCTTTCCTACGAAGGATGGGTCGAACATTGCTGTCTCCAGACCCGTGATCATCTTGTTGGCAGCATCAGAGTCGACCTCCTCATAGTCGTACCTGGACATGAAGTCATAATCTGGTGTTTAACTCGTATCTGAAAACGACTTTGCCTTGGTTTTGCAGTAAATAAAATGATGGGTTTAAGAGTATCCGCAAGTTTTTATTTTATATTATTTTCTTTAATAATAAAATTGTTAAAAAGAGACAAGAAAAAACTGAAAAAGAGAATCTTAAGACCACTTTATTATGAATTGGCTGTTTCTGGGCTTTTGAGTGCTGCAGTTCTCTAATTCACCAACAGAAGGTGCCAGATAATCATTTAAGAAACCTACATCAGTTGTTTCCACAGTATGAGTTCTTACAACTGCTCAACAATAATTCAAATCAAAAACAATACTGAAAAACCCAAGCTCACAATTTTGTAATCTATTCAAAACGGAATCATTACTGACCTGGTGAAGAAGTTCCTGCCAAACTTCTGCCAGTGATCTTTCATGATATCTTCCACGCTCTGTTTCCTGGTGGCTAAGATTGACAACCATGCGAGCACGGCCCATAAGCCGTCCTTCTCACGGATGTGATCTGAGCCTGGTCGGTTAGCAGAGGGAGAGAAGAGGGGGTGAGCGATTGAGTGAACGAGGGGTGCTCCTTTCATTTCCTGGAGTTCTGGGTACATAAATCTGATAACATTCACTCACCTGTGCCGAAGCTCTCCTCTCCACATAGTGAAAGTTTTCCGGCATCCATCAGATTACCGAAGAACTTCCAGCCAGTTGGAGTCTCGTACAGCTGCATCTGGAGAGCCTTAGCCACACTGGAACACACAATAAACCACACTAGAAAAAAATGATCTGGAACTGATCTGGAACAGCAGCACTTTACCATAGAAGGAAAACTTAAGATTGGCTGTTGCGTTGTGTTTTTTTTTACTTGTCAAGGGCTCCACTAGTGGGCATGCTGCGGGCCAGTCCTTTGACACCAGTCTTCTGGAAGTAAGGGATGCTGGTAGTATTGGCAGCGATGACAGCCACGGAGTCTGAAGGGTTCACGAAAAAGCCATGTTTTCCCAGAACCATGTTACGGTCCTGGAAATAGAGACACAAGTTAAAACAAAAAGGGATCAACAGTCATACAAATCTGACAGGATTTCTGACATTTAGCAGTTAGTTGCATGGACAGTTGGATCCTGGAAGTTGGACGACAACCCATCTGAAGCTTTCTTGGGATTATATTTAATCCCTATTGATAATGTTTTACACCTGATTCCATGTAGAGGTTATTTGTGACACTCAAAAAGGTATCTCAATAACCGAAATAAAAATGTCATACGAACATTTTTCTTACATCTCATTATGAGTTTCAAAGGCAGGAGAAGGATGAATAGTTGACCGTGTATGGCATAATGATTTCAGCATTTTTTGTCAGATGGAGAGCTGATAAAAAACTGCTAAAAAAACTAACATTTACTGTCCTAATAAAGTGTTGTGCCAAAGTTAAAATGAGTTTGATTCAATCCCTCATTCCAGGGCCCATTATTTTGGACTTTCTATTAAAAACTTAAAAGACCAGAATGTATTTAACTTTATGAGTACTGACATCATAGATTCCAATCCACTTCAATAATCTCAGAATTCTGCTCTCACCTCTCCCCAATAAAATGTTATTAAACTGATGCAAAATAAAAAAATTGTCATACACCATCACCATCAAAGGCTGCGCCCAAATCATATTCTCCTCCTTTCATGGCGTTGACCAGTTCGGAAGCGTATGTCAGGTTGGGGTCAGGGTGGTGGCCTCCAAAGTCCTCCTTGGGCACACAGTTAACTGCTGAGCTAGCAGGAGAACCCAGCTCGTCACAGACTATCTTCTTCACATAAGGACCAACCACTAGAAAGAGAGACAGAGTTATTTAACTAGACCCATACTCTTGGCTAAAAATACACACACTCCTCTACAAAATTGGTTGTGCCTAAACAATAGACAACAACTGTAACTGTGTTTGTTTTAATGGATTTGTGCTATTTCTTAATAAGTACCTCCTGAGAATATGTAATTTATTTTAATGTATAAACCCAGAATCCATCGTTTGAATTTTGGCCCAAAACCAGTCTTTGCAATCTCTTTTTGGCCTCTGACAAAAGTTTGAATGTGTGCTGTGCGGTTTCCTACCTCCGTGCATAGCATCCAGGCGGAGATGAATGTGATTGGCTCCAGACAGAAGCTCCTTTAGTGCAGCAAAGTCAAAGATGTCCCTTAGCATCTCAGCATAGGCTTCCACCGAGTCCACTATCTCCACTGAAACAAATAAAGAGGAAACAGAGCACAAATTAGGGTTAAGATAGCAGCAGATGTCAAGATAAAGACTTTGGCAGGCTAGGTAACTTTCCTCATAACCATGACGGATGTTTTGTTAGATTTCACAACAGACCAACTTCATTCAATCATTATGAAGATTACCATATTATGTTTAAGAGTTGTGAAGATGCTGTCTGAAAACGAAACAAAACAACATTTGCCACATCGAAGGTCGCTATTAATGTTCAACGTTGACAGCAAGAACATGAATTAAAGGACACCTATCATGCTATATTTAAATGATATATTGTAGGGCCATACCTATATAAGGTATATTTATACGTTTCTGTTTTCAAAATACCAAACAGATCATGCATTTTAGCCATGCCTCATTTCGCTCTATGTGCTGTTTGCTGTCTACGGGGCTGATTCTGTGAGTTGCAGCTGACCACGCCCCCCTGCAGGAGAGGGGAGCCGTGCTCTGATCAAGTCAAGAGGGGGAGAAAAAAAGATCTCCGTCCTCCGTGTTTTATTATATTATTATAGGCCTATAGAGTCGTTATTCATTTGTTTTAAAGCTCAATAAATAACAAAGAAGACCTTTGACCGGCACTTTTCTAATTTTGTCCGGAAGATTTCAACTTTAACGGACATCTTGACCGGCGAAAGAAACTGAAACTCTGCCGCACGGTCCCCTCGTTCCTTGGAAGAGGCGGAGAGGTGGGTGTTTGTCATCTGCTGGTGGACTAACCGGAGAGAATTACAGTGCTTGCCTCGACGGGGAGGGATTGCATTAAATTAAAGCAGCGGGAGCAAACGCTTGCCTCGGGGAGGGAGAAAAAAAGCCACAGCGGAGAATAAACAGAAGGGTAACCATGGTAACTATGGGCGGGAAGTCTTCTTCGCTGCTTTTGTGGCAGACTACAGCGCCACTTACAGGCCTGGCATATGTACTACAGCGTCTCCAGCGCTTTCGAGCGGCAATGGCCGGCCGTGGCCCAACCCCACATTCCCCTGATAGGTGGAGAGTTGGCCCAATAGCCGTAGCGCCACCGTCCTGACGTCAGGACAGTGTTCAAATCTGGATCAGTTTTTATCAGATCCGTTGCAGCCCCTTTTTTAGAGATTTGGGTATGGAGGAAAATAGAGAGGGTTGTGTTTTCTGACACTTGGTGAGTTCCCTGGAACACCGGGGACACATATTCATGTATAAAAGACGTACAAAAGTGCATTTTGCATGATAGGTCCCCTTTAACTATTAAATAAATAGATAAATAATTGTTCATGTGAGATAAGGACTGTGCCCTTGATGTCATTTTACCTGTGAAGGGCTTGAAAGTGTCCACTTCAAAAGACTGTTTGCCGATCTTGGAAATATCCACTTTCAGCTCTGGGCAGATGTGATACTCCTGCAGGGTTTTGCTGATCTCATATATTTTGTTTGTGATGCCCTCTGGAGCAGGTCCTGGGGTCAAAGTAAAAAGCTGGTTAGAAATGATGAACCGACTAATATACTGTGGTGAAAAAAAACTAAAAGACTCCATGCATTTCTCCTCAATGCTTGTAATGCAACATAGTAGGCAGAGGATCCTTAGGTGTGTAAATACATGTGATAACTAAATGTTATACGCTGCACAATGCAGTCTCCACTCACCTCCACTGGAGATGTTGTACTTGATGCCAAAGTCTCCATTTGGGCCTCCTGGGTTGTGACTGGCTGTGAGGATAATACCCCCCACTGCCTTCACCTTGCGGATCACACAGGAGACTGCTGGAGTGGACATGATGCCATCCTGACCGATAACCAGATGGCCAATCTGCAGAAAGTAATACAAAATACAGGGACACACAGATTATACACACATGTATACACAAACAGGTGAGAACCAGGAAAGCAATGGCTAAATTGTAGGGTTATTGATCTGAGCGTCTCCCTTTTTGTTTCAGTTTTGGGTATGCAAGGGTCTTATTCCTTGTATATCATGCAAGCTATAATAGACATACTTACACAATAAGCTGTTAAGCTTTAATAATGATGTCATTGCAATCACTGTCAAAATCCTTTTAAATGATACCATTATGCCACATTGATTAATTAATCAATCCTCACTCAAATGATCTATGTAGCTACTACTTAACTCTAGGGCAAATAGTAGAAAGGCCAAACTACGGTTACATAATAAGAGAATAAGTATATCTTGTATATGATTATTTAAAAAAAATTGTAAATATCTCAGTCAAGGAATCCCTATTTAAACATACAAAGGCTTGCTTTGTGTAAACATTTGAAACAGAAGTGCTCCTGTCTGTGCACCTTTGGCAATCAGTTTCTCCACTGCCTCATTTTCTAACATCAACCACTTGTGGAGAAATATCAGACCACTTCATGCAACTTCAACCTACTGGCCTCAGTGACAAACATTGCATTTACTAATCCTCTCTTTGCATTAGCTGCACAAGAGAGGGGCCATCTCAAGAGAGAGGGTCACAGATTCAGCCTGAAAAGCAAACACGTCTTGTAAAAATATAACAAGGCATCCTTATGCTTGCAATAATATGTACTACACTTTGGATAAAGGAATAGGACGGTAACAATGCAAACATCTTAAATAAAACCCAAACGTACTCGATGTACTTTATTCCCATCTGTGCTATATAGGTTTGCAGGGCAACGTGACTGTCTGCACGTTTCAAATGACGCCCCCTCTTGGCTAAAATCGTTCCAGTAACATAATCAGAGTGAAGGCAGACAGTGGCATCTCTGCACAGCTCCTTATGAAACAACACAACGTAAGGCCATGCTTCATTTTGAAACAACAATCAAACATGCTGTTGCTCATTCATTTTGCAAGTCATGTTGCAATGCTTTATGCAAAAGCAAAGAGGTGGCCGTCAAGAGTCAGTAACCTTATATAGCATCAAATGTCAAAGGTAATAATAGTTTGATATTTAAGTGGCTTCCTTCATGCACTTTCTACAAAAGGTCAACACGGTCAGACTGGCATCGGAGCCAGTGCAGGAAAACACAGATGGGAGTTGATGACACCTGTTTTTCAAACTAGTGTCCATAGACTGGACCTCATGAGATGAGTATTTTGTCACATTATGGCAAAAAAGAAAAGAAAAAAACATGCAAATCTATGGTAGGTATGCCATCTATGCTGTGTTTATTTTTCAGGCCAAGGAGCTGGGTGATTTGCAAGATAATTCAACATTAGTTAGTTAGTTATTTATTTAGTTCACTGGAGGCCAGCTTATAACCCAACACTTGATCCCATAGCTACATCTTGAATTGTTGTAACGTTCCCTACCTCTGTGACCACATAACTGGAGTAACGTTATCTTACACCGACAATAACGATACATTGTATTATTGTATTGTATTGGTAATGTAGCTAACGCAAGCTAAAATAGCCAACAGCATACCACAGTTCAAGAATTTAGTTGAGTAAATAAAATAGGAGCTGTACTGAAGACTGGTACGGTTGCAACCTGTCAAGTTACTTTGACGTCCACTTGCTAGCTGCCCATAGCTTACATGCTAACTTATTCATTCGGGCTCTGTATGGCAGTAGGTGTTTTAGCTAACTTGGCATGCTAGCGTTGCACACACAGTAGGGGCAGCCAAGGTGAACAAAACTCATTCTCCTACTGACCCCGTTGGCAGCAGAAATCTGAACGATCAACTGAATCGCTTCTTTCATGAAAAACCTCCCATCTCCTCCCACCACCACAGTGGCAGCCTGGCGCTCGGCAGGCTCGATGACAGCGATAATGCTCTGGATGAAGTTTTCCGCATAGTGCTGGTTCTGCTGAAACACCGTCACCCTCTTCCTGAGGCCGCTCGTCCCGGGCTTCTGGTCCGTATACGGCTTGGTCTTCACTGTCGTTACTTTCACCATTGTTGACCCCCAGTTAGCACCTGTGGTCGCCCCGTGTGATCCGCAATATGTCCCGATGAGGAGGTGACTGCAGTGGCGGAGCAGCCACACGTACACACCGGGCAACTCCCCCCTCACAGACCCGCCTTCTCCGTTTAAAGGGCAAGCAGAGGCCATGCAGGATTTTCCAAACAACATGATGGCTGCACTGATAATTGTAGTTTACAGTAGTTTACAGTAGTTTTTAGCATACTTTGGTAATGTTATTAAAATATATAACATTCCTGAAGTATGGTTACCGGGCCTGGGATTATAGAGATATCAAGGTCATGTACCCTCTGTGACACCCCACCACATTATACAGACAATATTAGTTTCTGACATTTTGATATGCATTTTATTTCATCCATTCAGTTAGCTGTTTAACTTTGGTTTCAACAACATTACGTTTCTCAACATTAAGGTTGACATAGTGTTTAAAAAAATAGGGTTAAACATTCTGAAGAGAAATATTGAAACTTTTGCTTATGACATTAGGGACATTATGATTGGCCTAAAAGTGGAAAAAATGCAAACACATTGACCCTAAAAGTCATAGAATCAGTCTGTAAACTCCTTATGTGTAAGTGATGAACTGTAGAATTCCAGTTCTTCAAGGTTTCAAAATTCTAAATGCACACATACTAAAAAGACAGGACAATGTCCTCAATGGTAGCTGTGGCCTTCCTTTCCCAAAAAGATGCCCAAACTTCAAGACTTGTGTAAGCATACAGCATCTCTGCTGATGTGCCCCTGACAATCTACTTCGCTTTGTGATATTGCAATCTTAACCTTAATAAAGAAATGCCAGAGAAAAAAACAGCATTTTCCTGATGAAGGATGAATGCTTGAGTGGACTTTTGTACCTTAGAGTTCCCATGTACAGAAAGGTTGATGACTGAGGCATGTTTTGTAGAACTTTACACTAGCTAAGAAATCTGCAAAAAAGTCAAATGAATAATGAGTCAATACATTTGAAATGATTTAAAGGTACCCATACAATTTTGCAGGGAGAAATATATTATTATACAACACTCTATTTAAGTAAAAGGGTGAATTTCTCAGGACCTATATTGTGAAATAGTTTACTTCAGGTCACTGTTGTTTGCCTGTTGCCTCACTGTGTTTGATCATAAGCAGAACAAAGTTTATCGTCAGACCTGTCATCATGAACGGAGGGTGTGTGGAGGTTTTTCTTCAACCAGGATATGTAGCTGTTAAACAGTATATTAATCTCTGAATACCATTAAGAGAACAATATATAAGTACATACCTGGCGCAGAAAACTAAAGATCAGTTCTATTAATCTATAGCAATAGTAAATCAACATATTATTGCCATGTGATGGAACGCCTTTCCAAGTTTTTTTTCCACCATTTATTTATTCACAAAAGCTCTAATACAAAAACACTTCATAAGAAAGTTAAATCATACATAAAACATTTCTTTAAACAGACATGACATATTGGTTAAAACCCCCTAACCCCAACTGCCCTGAGCAGTCGAGTGTTACTAAACCTCTGTGTTGGGAAAGGCAGAGCACACAGGGCTTCAAACATTAAATACTTCTCCTATGTCATGTGACATTTAGTTAGCCGGCTCTACTGTTTCAGAAGAGAAAGTCAAAGGGCAAATAATGGACTTCGAGATATAAATAGGTCAAGACTGCACTCAACTGGAAAGAGCAAATAAAGTTTAGACCTGAGCGCAATGCAAAGGAATGCATTTCATTGCCAGCCCCAAATCCTCAGAGACCCATACTGTATTAACAGTTTGGAGAGTAGTAATAACCAAACGCTACACAGTAATATGCAGGTTGAAACAGACTGTTAAGTAAAGGAAAAAAAGCACGATTGATCATTTCAAAATAAAATAAAAATGATGTATGCATTGATCTCCTAAATAAAAGGTCAAAAGATGTCTTTGACCATTTAACTGCTTTTTCAACAGCCGTTAAATAGTTAGAGTTTAATGTGCAATAAAATCTTAGGGCAAAGTTTAGTCTCTCTCGTCAGACATAAAATACCATTGAAACAAATATATTATGTTATTATGTGTCGCTGCCCCCACCCTCTGGAACTCCCTCCCTGCTGAAATCCGTAACGCCCCTTCTCTGAACATCTTCATATCAACCCTGAAAACTCATCTGTTCAACAAAGCCTTCCAAAATTAACTCACTCTCCCCCCCCCCCCTGCAATGTAACACTTCCATTTCTGCCACCTGTGTTATGTCTTGTCCTTATATGTTTCTTTGTTAAGCGACCTTGGGTTGATGAAAGGCGCTATATAAATGTAAGTTATTCATATTCATATTATTATTATTATTATGTCATCAAATGTCTAAAAATTGGATTCTCGGCCATCCTTGTAGAATAGCATATCAAGTAGATGTTCAATCCACCATTGTTTCTTTTTATCCAAAAAATCTTGCATTGTTTTGAGGAGAGCTGAGAGAGATCTAAGTCTCCTGTCTGATCACAGGGATCTAAGTATCAGGGAAACATAATCCAGGGTTGCATTAAAAGTAAAACAAACAGATATCAGTAAAGGAAAATCCATGATAGGAATATTTTAATGACAGTAATTATATATACATGAGGAAAATAATAAATGTACAAAGTCAATCTTTTAAAACACAAGAAAATAAAATCGTAGAAAGTTTGTTTTTGTCTCTACGATTACATGACTTTAACATTCAAAAACTGTTAAAATCATCTCCAATTTAATTGTGGTTGAATTCACTATGACAATCACCGTTATTTAAAGGATACATTATGAATAAAAGAGTTGTGTTATAATGGTAAATGACATTTCTCTCTTCATTAACAGAAACATGTTCACATTCAAAGGCACAACAATAGCTGCAAAACCCTTACCATACTTTATGAAATACAGAGACTACCTCTTGCTGCCATTAGGACCATGAATTTATCAAGTCACTGAGCTTCTAAAACAACTCTTTTGCCACAAGCCAGATGTTCTTAGCTTGTGGTGTCTAACAATTAAGGCTTTACAAAACACAAAGCTATTAGAGTAGAGTAGATGATTGTTGATGATACAGCTTTACGTGCCGGGGAGCATGCTCTCTACACAGTTGTAGGTCCATTCCTGTCTCTCATTAATGGGCAGGATATGTTGGCACACCTAAAAGACAGGAAATATCTTTGTATTAGTATCCAAAACACCATTATGTTCATTCCTTTACATTGGATTATATAAAAAATAATAAATTATTTGTATATCTAGAATAAACTATCTAGAAAAAACAAGACACATATGCCTCTAATTTTCTCCAGTGTTCCTTTTATGGAACAATTGTAAAGTAATGAATTATTTGTTATATTAACCACAACAAAAATATCAGGAAGAGTTTGTACCAGCTTAGTCCTGGCTGGCACCTCGACAGCAAACACACTCATGCCTCTGCTGCTGCAGCAGTTCCTGCTCTGCTCATTGTTTACATGGACAGTCACTTTTTGGTTGGCCTGCAACACAAGGAGAAACAAAGAGGACAGGTCACTTCACTGATCAGCTTGAAATCACAGAATATGCCGAATTGGGCAGATAGACACAATTCAAATAGTGTTGAAAAACATAATTAAGAATCAATAGTAAAAATGTGGTTTTGCATAAAAGGGGATCTATGTGCATGATCATGAGTGACACACATTTTAATGAAAAAATAATTGTATTCCAATCATGAAAATCCATGTATGAAACTTTTCTTGTGTTTACACAACTGCAGATAATGGGGGTAATGGATATGTTTGGATACAGTAATGCTCCCCACTCATAAACCCTAAAAAGCTACTAGTCTCACAGTTGATGATTTGTAAGGGAATGGGTAAACATAAAACAAAACAATGGACAAATCGACACATACATGAAGGGGAAAAACTGCATATAAATGTAACCATTTCCCCCAGTTTAGTGGTTCCTCTGTATCACCAGGTCATTCTTTCTGAGTAGCTCCTGTTGCTATGAGAATCAATACGATGGCTGCATATCAATTACAAACAGCCTGAATGGTCTTCGCAGCCATTCACTGTAGACAAAATGTATGCAAACCCCTTCTTTTGATGGAAAGCACATACATACAATACATATTCACACACATTTTGTGGTCTACCTTGTTGGCTATTTGGGAGGAGATCCTGTGTTCTCCTCTGTAAGTGTAGATGAAGACGTTGTCTTGTCCCCTCAGTGCTTTGGCCCCTGTTTTTGCTGTGATGGACTTCTGGAGGGCCTGGATTAGAAGCTTGGGGCCCGAGTCCAAACTGAGGGGCTGGATCGCCGGCTGAGTGCCTTCACAGTGAACATCCAACTGGAATGGGCATGCCTGATAGAGTGGGAGGTAGAAGAGTGGATTCAATATGTGAGTAGATATAAGTGAGATATTAAAAGCCTGGCCGTGTTTCTCCATATAGTAAAGCTGCCACTTAAAACAATGTATTTAGTGAAAACTAGCTTTACTGATCAGTCAGTTAAACTAAACGATTCATTTTCCTACAGAAAAATAAAGTTTACTAATTTAATTCAAGTTCATTTTCTTTCGACAAACTGTAAGTCATTGTATAATGCAGCACAAAACAAAATGTAAACAAAGGACTACAATCAAAATTGATAAATGTAATGATTAAACTAGCAACTCCAACCTTATAAAAAGAGGGCTTGATTTTAAAGTCAGTAGTGCAAATGTCTTTTAAAGCCTTGGAATGAAATAATAATAATAATAATAATAATAATACATTACATTTATATAGCGCTTTTCCTGGTGCTCAAAGCGCTTAAAAAGGTATATTATCTGTATATTAAACAAATTGCAACATGTTTATAATGTAAAGGACAATAATAATCTAAAAATACAACTTAAAGTGGACCTATCATGCTATATTTGAATAATATAGTGTAGGACCATACCTATATAAGGCATATTTATACTTTTTTTTTTTCAAAATACCAAACAGATCATGCATTTTAGCCATGCCTCATTTTGCTCAATTTGACAATTTCTAGCTGATTCTGTGAGAACAGCACCATCTACTGGCCTGGCATATGTACTACATCGTCTCCAGCGCTTTCGAACGGCAATGGCCGTGGCTGTCTCCTCCTGATTGGTGGAGTTGGCCCAATAGCCGTAGCGCCACCGTCCTGACGTCAGGACAGTGTTCAAATCTGGATCAGTTTTTATCAGATCCGTTGCAGCCCCTTTTTTAGAGATTTGGGTATGGAGGAAAATAGAGAGGGTTGTGTTTTCTGACACTTGGTGAGTTCCCTGGAACACCGGGGACACATATTCATGTATAAAAGACGTACAAAAGTGCATTTTGCATGATAGGTCCCCTTTAAATATTAAAATAAAAAATCTTGAATGCATATTACAACCACTGCCTTTGCTAGTATCAAGCGTCTGAAGCTTTGGTCATGGAAATCAGTTCAGCAGCTAGTTGTGTAGAATGGCTCATTGATATTGACATTTATTTTCTCAACAACTTTCAAATGTAAGACCTGAATTAGAGCATATTAGAACATTATCAAGTCATTTCATATTAAAACCGATTGAAACCTGTGATTGTTTTTAGCGAGAGCAGCTATTTAAACTTACCTCTACTAGCTCCAGCATTCGGTTGTAGCCCATGGCCTCCAGAGTGACCCACAGGTCTGCGGGGTCTCCATCTTTCTCTGTGGCCTCCATCAGGTTCAGCTCCATAAAACCCTGCCGTGTCAGCTGGTTCTTCCTCATATCGAAGTTCTCTGCAAGCCCCAACAGAGATAATGAGAGCCCAAGTGCAAAATAATCGTTTTAACGTTAATTTTACGTTACCCTGGCCATACTGTGTATCAGTGCCATGCTGAGAATAATTACCTTTACAGACAGCCCAGGAATCCTTGTCACATTTCTCTCCACTGGTCCTCAACTCAAAGAAATTGTACTCCTCCAAACTAAGCAAACCATTTCCATCCAGGTCTATCACCTCAAAGATGTCCGACAGCACCTCCCTGTGGCACAAAGGGAGAAACACAGAAAAATGTCTTACATCACCCAGACAGACGACATTATTCACCTGTCCATTTTCTCAAATAATGTATCTATCCATTGATTCATCCATTTATTTATCCTTTGCACCACTCTGAACCGTTTCTACAGGCCTGGATACACATGGGTGCTTTAAGTCACAGACTAAACTTCGTCTTTCTATGCTGAAGATCATTTTCAGGTATCTACATTTTTGGTGATTTTGGAATCAAACTTTGCAGTGTTTTTATATTGATATTTTAGATTGCGCAAACACTCACCTGAGCTCCCTGGTGAGGTCTAGTTCTCCAGTGTCAGTCCTGTAGACGAGCTCTATAGGTTTAATAGAAAGGCTTTTCTTACTTCTTTTCTTTAGTCTGCAGCCACTAGTGAAGGGAAGCAGGTAGTATGTCCCAGCATCCAATTCTCCTTTCCAAACATACTTCTGTGGGAACAAAGGAGTAGCAAAGTTAGACACACTAAGGATATTGTGTACAGTAGAACAATCAAGTTTCAACACACAAACTCAGAATGAAGCGTCATTATGAATATAAGTAAATGTTTAGTCCATGTACACACACACAAACATACCTCTTTCTCTTTCGTCTCGGTGAAACACACTAAAGTTGAGTCCTCTTTGGTTTCACCAGCTGACGTGACGAAAAGAGCTGTGTCCACTGTCATCCATGAAGAAGGCAAGTCTGAAAAATAACACAAGATGTAAAGGCTTTGACTAGATTATAAAAAAAAACAACGTTTTGCCTACTAAGTGGACTGAAGAAAACATAACTCAATAAATCAATAAACAACTATATACAAACCTTTTTATATAATCTATAGGACTAACAAAGAGGCCACTTGTATGCAGGCTTAAGTATTCCTTTCTGATTGAAACATTTAAGATATCTTTAATAACAATACAGTATTAACTTTTTAACTATTTAATGATTTGTTCTTGTTTAAGTGTGATAGAAAACAGTGGCAGTACCGAGTCCATGGCTGAGGCTGAGTGGTTGGATGGTTAGGTAGACGGTGGTTGTCTGGGGAAGGTGGAGCTGGTACTGCAGAGAGCTGATACTCCCATCATCCTCAAGGAAGAAACAGCCCTTCATGTAACTGTGATGCCAGTCCTGGAAACATTTATCACATTTCTGCTTAACAACAGCCCAAGTGAATCCAAACAAACAAATATATTCTAGCAAGTAAAGTAGGAAAATAATGATTTCCCAGACCCAGTTTTTTTAAGCCCTTTGAAGTATTACAGACACAGTATATCATGTTATGCGTAGCCTAATATATTCTTGTTTAGTGTGGTCTCTGATTAGATCTTGACACAACCCCAACAAACTGTTTTGCTGCTTGACAACCAAATGCATCTATTCATTGAACGGAAACCAAAACTAATTTGCAGTTCCTATTAAAAGAGGGATTGATCTTGTGACAGGGGAAGTATATTTTGGCATGAAAAAGCAAATTAAGCAGTCAATCATTACAGTGAGGCTGCTCAATGATTAACAGAAACTGCCATTGTAATAATTACCACTCCAACCTTCAGGGGGCATATTCATTATAACACAGTTCACGTCACAACACTTGTTATACTCCTGCTGATCCAGAGGAGGGCAGGAGTGTCACACTGTGCTTCTGCTGGAGAATGAAGTAAATCTCCCTGTCGGACCTGATATGGCAAATTAGAGTCCATTTAACTTTTATAAATACAGCCTTTTCAATCTTTGGCCCACGGTCATTCCAAACCATCAAGAGGCTACTTTGGCAATATTTATGAACCCTAACATTCCTCTCATTTTGAAATCTTGTTGTTCCTTTCTCTGGCAGCACAACTGAAATGAGGTAATAAATTGAAATTGAACAGGAACATCAAAACAAGGAAGTTTTCCTTCCACTCATTGGAGACACATTAAATGAAAACACAGTTGGTGTGGACACACAGTAAGAGGGCACTGAGGGCCGAATGGGTCTGGAACAGGCTGTATTTCCTTTTAGTGGACACATAAATCACCAAGTTAAACAAAGAAAGTACAATAAAGACGGAGCATGTCACTCCCTTAAAGAAAAGCCATTTCCTCAAAGTATTTATCTTGGGCTGAGGCATAAAAGATCAAACCATAACACTTCAGTGGTTTGTCCAGACAATATTAAATGAGGGAAATTGCCATGGGCACCCATCAACTGCTTAAAGACATCAGAATTAATGCCCCCATAGAGAGAGGGTCAGCCTGCAGACTAATACAGCCGCTGTCACCAGCTCCAGCCACAGCTTTGATTTACTGCGACGCAGAGGGTCACCAAACCAGACACAAAAACACTCTCACACACACACACACACACACACTCTCACATTTAAACCATGACTTTCACCTTTTGTATATATCTAACCTATTTGTGAAAACAAATCCTTGGAATTAAGAATATTCCTCTCTGGTTATTTGTGTAATCATGATGACAGATTTGCATCCCACAAGTCACACATACACAACCACAAAAAAAAAAATCACAAAAATCACTGCCTACCCTCCACTAACCACCCCCCCCCCCCCAATTATCAGCCTGTGGCAATATAGCAGCCAATAAAGCAGAAGTTCCCTCAGAGGTAATCTCTGGACACACGTTCTTTTTCCTCCGTGATGTCTGGCCCTTTCCAATCTCAACACAGTGCCTGGACCTGAGAGATGGAGCAGGAGGCTGTTATTTTTATTTAATTATTTTTCTTGCTGTAAAGCAAACCAGCCGAGGTTAAGCCAAAAAGAGTGAAAACAAAGAGCGTGGGATCAATACAGTGTATATCTTTCCACCCTGGGCTAAATGTGCCCATCACAAACACTTGGTAACATGGTCCCTGCTATCATAGAGCCTCTCACTGGACTCAACATACTAACATGTTCATGTTTATATAGTGATGCCACAATCTAGTTAATCTTACACAACATGTCACATGTCATCCAACACCATTGATAAAAACCGAGTAATATTTGGTCTTTCGTGGCTGGAAAAATACGAGTTTCGAAATATAGAAAGGCTGGAGGGCTTAACCAAAACTCAAAACCGCTATCTTCTGCTACATTTAAAAAAAATGTATAGTCAATTAATCTTACATTTAATTGACGGATGGATTTAAAATGAAGATATAATTTGGTTGTAGATTGGACTGTAGCATGAATACAAGACATACTTATAACTATGAAGGGGGGGGGGGGTTACCTGTAAGCCTGAAGGCTCTGGTATTTTGCTGGCCTTATTTGTGCTGGATGTCATAGTGATGGAGTTTGACAAGGACGACCGTCTGCTGCGAGCGGAAGAAGCACGGGAGGATGATCGGCTGTCTGAGACACACACAAACATAAACACTGACATGCTGACACAAAAACAGATGCAAAAAAAAGACCCTAAATAATGCTAAATAAATCAAAATGATGCAACAGAACAGACTGACTGGCAGATAAATACAGCCCTCCTCTCTGCAAACAGTAAACACATGTTTAAAAGAGAGATGAGGTGCGTAAGATAATGGACACTGTAATCTGTCTTCTCATAAAGTCTGTCCCAAGTTCAAGTAAAGATGGCTACTTTGCATTTAGTTTGTGAAAAAGTGTGATCTCAAGTGCAAATCCCTTTTAATTAATTATGGAGACCTTTTAAATCACAAATGGCATAACAGCAACGCCTCATATCCATTATCTCGCACAACTTTTCCCCTTAAACTCTAATTGAAGCCAGAAAATATCAATTCTCTAATGAGGGGTCTGATTGTTTCCAAGCCGAAGTAATGTGATTGGTTTAGAAGCAAATTATCGCAGCAGAGAAATAAATAGACCCACTGTCATGGTATTTGTGATGGATCTATTTTGTATTGATGGCAGTATTTTAATCTAGAGGAGCGAAGTGTAGCTGTTGTGTGAATGTGGACAAAGATGCAAAGAAACATGGGCCAACAAAAGCTTCAATGTGAGTTTATACTGAATGTGAGTATATTGTTTTAGCCCTAGTGGTTACTGGCACTGAAAAACTGCAAATATTGAACTTGATATTGAAAGCAGACCAATTATCGGAGGACCACCACGGCAATTCATCAATTGTTCTGTCTGTTTTCCAAAACCTGTTTGATACCTTACACCTGATGTGGTTATACCTGCTAATTAATCTGTATCTAATCAATTATTTGCATAACAAATAGCCAACAAAAACCCATCTTCCATATATTTATAACACAATTCTCAATGTTTTATGGGTTTATACTGACAAATGTTGGTGCAAATGAACAGTCAAAACTGTTTTTGAGCTCCAAGAATAACCCATTCAACATGTGCGATCACGTCGCAGCTGGTGTTAGGGCCTTGTTAAAATGTAGCGGGTATAGATCAATACATGGGAGAGGCACAATAATGTGATAATCCCGACAACTATGTGGGAGCTCATTTGTTTTTGCAGCGGTGGTAGACTGGGCCCTCCTCTCGACCACCGTCTAATCCCTCATCATCTCCCCAGTGAGAAGTGGTGGAATCCTCCGAATCAATAACATGAACATGGACTGACCACTTAAATCAACCCCATCTATCTTCCCACTGTGGGCCTGTCCCTGGCTCGCTCATCCAGAATCTCTGTTCCTCCCTTTGCCCTGGAAAACTGGCAATAAGGCCAGATTTCTACATACACCTTCAACTGGCTGATTGGGCTGTCTTTAAAAAAAACTCTGTTGGTTTATCATCAACAGTTGTGGAATAGAGAAGCTGAATTGATGCAAGTCCTTGTTAGTTTAAGCAATTTTGTTTTTGGGACAATAGTTCTAACTCCAAAACCATAGTTGAAAGGCAGCATTATTCATCAGCATATGGAGCTTTTGTCAATCTCCTAATGGCAGAAGTGATTACCCAAATAACAACGCTTTACAGTCTCCTCCTTCCAAACAAGCGGCCCTAATTGTGTGGCTATTATGATGTATGGACTGTCTTAATGAGGTGATTTGTCACAGGGGAGTGAAAAATGGATCAATAACAGAGAGCTATTATTTATTCATCAAATCTAATCGGTGAGGCGTATTGGGGCAAGCAGTGTGTATGGGTGCGCAACTATGAATTGGGATCTGAAGTATACATGATGTGCTTTAGCCATTGGCTGCTACATTGGACCTGTAGATTGTGTCGCACAAATCGCCATTATGTTATGGAGTCATACACCATTAAGATATTCCATGAGTCTGCTGGATATACTTTGATCAATACCTGGACACTGAGAAGAGTAGTGTCTGGTGATGAAAACAGATTTTGTGAAAACAGAACTATTATTATTAATATTAATCTTTGCTTTATATGTGTTGTTCTTTTTGTAGCCATGTCCCTTTACTTTTTTGTCATTTAATTCAGTTGGGAAATCCAGATTAGGGATGTTGATATTTAAATCAGGAAGGGAATTCTATGAGATACAGTCAGAAGTTAAATATAAAGATATTAGATTTCAATATGTCAAGAACTTAGATATACATTTAAAGTGTTTTGGGCGGGAAGAAGAGCACTTTTAAAGTAAAAAGGAATTGCTTCATGTATTTAACGTAAAAAAAAACACCATACCAAACTATTCAAACATGTCTGTCACAATTCAGTGGTGGTTAATTTTACGTTACATTATTCTGGGAAGCACCAGTACCTTTCTTAAGTGTGGTGTCTGATTCTGCCCGGGGTGTTTCTGGAGGCTGAGGGAGAGTTGCTGCTGCTGATGACACTGAGCTCTTTGGAGGGCTGTATGACTGACTGCCAAAGTTTTGTCTCTTCAGCTTGGCATTAGCCTCGAGCCTCTCCAAAGCAGCCATCTGACACTGCTCTACAGTAGACACAAGCAATCTGCAGAACTGACAGAAAGAGGAAACCAGAAGTGAGGGGATGATACATGAGGACATTCTAAAGTAAGATGCAGGGTCAGAGATACTGTATATCTTAGATGGAGGTAAAAATATGACACTAAATAGAGACAATATTGGATCAAATCCTATACTGCTTCAGTGTTGACCCTAGGATGGAGTCATAGCAGCGGTGCTAAGGCACAGCAAAATGTGAGTGCAGAGCTGCACCGCCGCTATTTGTATATAGGGGAAACACTGTGCTTTTTTTCCTTATACTACTGAATTGGACAATTGTGTTACACAGCAGTGGTAACAGCATTATAATCAACGTTATAGTTCAGACTTACTTCTGCATAGTCCAGTTTGCCGTCTTTGTTTATGTCAGCCATTGAGAAAATAGCATTCACCTCTTCAGTGGTCATTTTCTCACCTCTCTGGAAGATTCAACACATTTTCTTTAGTAGTAACAACATTTTCTTTTTCATTTTAGCGTGAGTCAATTATAGATTTTAAGCCGTTTATGGTAAGGCAGTCTTCATAAAAAATAAAACATTATTGGGTCAATTGTTGCTGAGCTAGCTCAGTTGGCTGATTATATATTATTCAATTCAATCAGTAGTTCAAATATTTTAGTGTACTCACAGTGGTAAGGGCTTTCTCCAGTTCACTGTGTGAGATGTAGCCATCACTGTTAACATCCATCTTTTTAAAGGCTCTCATTAGCTCCGTTTCTTCAGTTTTCTTCTCACTTTTAAGAATCTCAAAGAATTCATCAAAGTTCAGTTTGGAGGTTCTCGGGGTCCAGTATTTATTGAGAGTTGCGTGTGTTGGGTTTCTACCAGCCTGCTGAAGAGCTGAAAAGGATAAATTGGAAATAATATTGAAACAACAACTTAAGTATCAAAGGCTGAGGACAACCAACAATAGTACAAAGACTGTTTATGTTTTTACAGCTTTCTGACATTCCTTTTAAATGATATGTATGCAATTCAAAACATATAAAATCCCTCACAATTAGTTTCTTTAGTGCACAATGTAACAACCGTGCCAACTTTGGATAAAAGCGTCTAAAAAGTAACATGTAATGTAATGTTACTACAAAATTACACTTTTACTGTTTGTGTCTCCTGAATGATACACCAACAGGTCACTTGGGTTTAAGAGTTACAAGAGTAATCAACCCTAAAACTACTATCTCTTTCAGCTGGAAATTGGAGCAACAATACTTGATTTCATCTACTGATACCTTTTTCAGAGGTGTTTTTCTAGCTAACGTTATGCTAAGTAAGTAGTATAGTTAATATTATAAAGTTAGCTTACCACGACATAACTGCTGTTTTGAAGAGATATTTGTCAAACTTGATCTAAATACAGCTAGATATGCGGCTCTGCAATGCACGTAGAAAGCCTCCTCTTCATCAGAAGGAACAGGCGTCTCCTGGAAAGACATCTTTGGGAGAAGAGATGTCACTTTTAGCTAGCTAATTTAGCACTCTGCAGCTTGAAAACCGTAAGATAGCGAGAGATTGCAGCTAACTGCAATGCTATTAGCTTTACATTTTCATCACACCGTAAAACTCAACTGATTCCATGCAAGATATTGCGTTGAGCATTGACATTTGCCAAACACCGTTGCTATGCTATCCTGCTGTATGTTGCTAGGTAAACAGTAACTCATCGGAGTTCACCTGAAACGACTCGGAAGAAACACAAATTATTTTTCACGTTCCTGCTAAAAACGAATTTCATTCTATATTAGACCATTTAATATGATACAGATACACATAATGTTTGAAATATAAAATACGGATTTATATTACATTTAGAGTGTTTATTGGGTTGTTTGAATCGTTTTTGCAATAAAGAGACGCGCGGAACTATATATAGGACAGTCTATGGTTTACCCGAGCTGTTTGAGTGTAACAATAGAACCAGACGCATACATTTGAAACTACAGTTTAAATACCGTGAGTATCTTTTACTGTATTCTTTTTTATATGTTGCATGATAATTAACTTTCTACATGACACAAACAACAGAGTTCTCCCTGACAAACACTTACAGCACAGACTGTTGACATAAGCTTCATAGTTAGTTTGTGTCTGACTTCTGTAGTACTCTACTCCTCGACTGAGGACTGGGGGCCTTTAATTCCAAGGGTTTGCTGTGACCCCATACATATGTTTTACATGTTTTTCTTGGCTTCAATTTCCCCCCCAAAATAACAATTTATTTCTGGTATTGAAGTGGGAATTTCACTGAAAGTTTACCTGTTTCTTATTCATTATCATGATAATATGTAAATGACACAAAATAGGCCTAGTGAAAGGACATTTTGCTGCATGATATTGATTATGT
Source organism: Trematomus bernacchii (assembly GCF_902827165.1). Lineage (NCBI taxonomy): Eukaryota > Metazoa > Chordata > Actinopteri > Perciformes > Nototheniidae > Trematomus > Trematomus bernacchii. The sequence continues at coordinate 15,535,520 of NW_022987739.1, forward strand.
TTTACTGCTGAAGTTTAACACAACTTTCCTGTATTGTACCTTTATGTTATATTATAGGCATGACCTACAGATGAAACATAACTGTTGTATCCATGCTTGGTCATAGTGCTCAGTCTATTTACATTAGTTGGCTTATTGGTTGGATTAAGAATGTCCTATATGAAAAGGGCAACTTTAAGGTTAAATGCCTCTTTCACAGAAGACATTTTGAGTTGTCACAGTAGAAACAGCACAGGTGAAAATGAAATAGTGGCCAAATTCTATTTAGCTTCTTTGGTTTCAGGCTCCAGGTATTGTACATGCTGGCTGGCTGGAACAGTTGAATAGAACAGAGCTCTCGTTAGTGTTATTAGTGACACCTGTGCTTTTCCTTAAGTCAAGAATTCTGCTGTGAGAAAAGCCTTACTGCAGGTAGAATCATACTTAATTGTTTGTTCAGTAGGCAGTATGCAGTACATACTGATTGAGTATTGTCAGGGAATAATTTCGCCCTACATGTTTACCTTTTGCCCTCTGATGCAGCTGACCAACCATGATCAGCCGTTATCTCCCATAAGGAGGGGCTGCCCTAGCATTTTGTTGTTGTTACCAGTTTATGACCGGGCAACTCTCGGTGAGAGATAGTTATTGTTGTGGGACACCTGGAACACATCCTTCTCGGGGTGTAGATGACCCAGAGCCATAAGCGACAAAAATGGGATTCAGTGTCCTCAGCTGTTTAGTCTATCTATTGAAGAATGTTGATTATTACACTCTGAACTAATTAAAACCTCGAGCTACAGGAGGGTTCTTCAGAATTGATTGTGGCATCTCTACCGTGTGGCCAAACCGTGGCCCGTGACATGTCGTGTGAATTCTCCGGCCGAAGCTCCAAATAAACCGTCAGTGTTTGCCATCAAAGCTCCAGCTCTCCTCGTGTCTCTCTGAGTCCTGTTTCCCTCTGAGTCCTGTTTCCAATTGCTTCAGAAGTTTCCACCACAAGTATGTAGTAATTTACTTTAACTTATACCGCGCTTATTGTAATCCGTTTTTTTGTACTGTTCCCTGGCCAGTCAGTAACATGCAAATCTGCCAATGTACTCTAGATTGTGTAACTAAGGATGTGGTGCTTCCTACAGAGATTGAAAAGTGAATTCCCATACTTTAGATATTTATTTCATCAATTGCTTATACTGTAGGCTGCACATTATTATTCATTTTCTATTGCCAACAGTCAATATCCAGAGACCCAAAGTAGAGCACAGAGTTAAAGGGTTACAGAGAACTCCCTTTTACGAGTTGCTATATTTCAATTGCCACACTTTCCTGATGGTCATAGTGACATATCAGAATTTAATGACAGGAGACGCGGGATGACGGAGATCCATCACTGGCCAAATTATCAGTGATTTACATAGCACTAAAAATAGTTGTATAAGAGTCACTTAACACAAGAACCATTTCCTTAGTCAAGGCAGACATTTGGTGTCTGGCACATCCATCAAGACAAGCATTAGTTTTTAATTTTATAGTGCTGTCACTAATGCGTTACATGAGCTCGATTTACAGTACATTCATAATACTCACTTGGTTATGTCATATTAGGGTCATTTGAGGCATAGCAGCGTTTTAATTTATTGTTCATTTCAGAAACAAGTTTAATTGTGCTTGGAGAGGAAAAGTGAATTTAAAAAAAATCGCCAGAACAAAAACAGATAATCGTCCAACCCATGAAACACAAAAGTATGTCAAAAAACACAAAAAATTGAAATAAACTATACAATACAATAGTTAAAGAAATAACGTTGACACCAGGGTATTTTAGATAAGCAATGATAGTTATAGACAATTGTTTGGTCCATAACAACAATTCGGGATGAATACGTTTTTCAATGTTTGGGTCTTGGATTGTATCTGTGTCTTCGGCCTCATTCAGGCACCACCACCACAACTGCTTTTAATCCACTAGTAACTGATCAATTAACTGTATGATAGCCAACATATAGAACAAGTCAATATGAGTAGTTATGTGTAGACCTTTAAACAGTCATCTATGTTTAAGGTTTCAATATTAAAAGCAGTTATGTATTTATAAAATCACACTGTGAGAATTGAATACTTCTGAACATGTCATTGTGCCTTCCTCATTCCCAATCTCTTTTGCTTTGACCAGATTGGACTCCTTGCGATCTAAACTGGAACCATGGGTGGATGGATTCATCAAATCCAGGAAAGAGCTGGAGGAAATTCTTGTGAGAAAGACATTTTCTTTGGTCTTAAATCTCTGCAATAGGCGGAAATGTCTCTGACTCTATCATATCTAGAGACTGAGAGCTGATGGGTTTTTTATTACTTACTGAATATTCACTTCTGACATGGCTTTTCCTTTCACAATACATCTGCTTTTTTTTTTTAAATCTTTTGCTCATTCATTTACAGCTTTCGTTTGCCTTATTCCACCATTTCTGTTTTTCTTTTCTGGTCTTTCCATTTTATCGCATTGATCCTTTATTTTTGATTGTCAGCAGAGGGCAGTAGTGAACAAGGACGTTTCTTAGATCTACAACAGACCTGAAGACTGAGCTAGAGCGACACGGAGAGCAGAGTGAGTACAATGTTGAATATGAAAGTCAGTCAGAAAAGTTCATTTTACTGACCCGCCTGGATCTGAAATACATGAACAAGTTGTGAAATATATTCTGTGGTTATTTATGCCATCAAATAGAAGGCACTCGTTTTGGGTTATGCTTTCTATATTACTCAACATTTTTTAAATGGCATTTGTATCTGGTAATAAACCTACAACAATGTTTGAGTATCCAACAATCCTTTATTGTTTAACATTCATGTGGTATTATGCTCTATGTCATCAAGATAAACACACCTACTCCACATAACTGGAATTGTATTACATTGATCAGTGAAAGGCTTTATGGCTGCATGCAAGCAGAGCTGAGGGTTGATCAATATCACAAGATTTACTGAAGATTAAAGCTCTCATGCATGTTTGAAGATGCATGTAAATATTCCACACTTACAGTATTTAATTTAAGGCCACATTGTGGGTCTGTTGGACATTTTGAACATAATGGAAATGTTATAGGGGATATGCAAGTATAAATATGTGCAGCTTACGTTTTTGCTTATATAAAGACTGTTTTTGTTCACAATACGTTTTAATGACATCCTTAAGAATGGCACCATGTAGTCAATTGACCTTATCTCTAGGTCTTTTTAGTGTTATGAAACATTTAAGTGCCAATTGTTTGGTTGATTTTCAAGATGAGCATAATAACAAGTGTAGTCACGAGGCCGTTTCATTTCCCAAGGACAATCCCCTCTGCTACTATTTCACCATTCGATTAGCTTCTCCCTGCATCTTCTTTGCTACTTAACATTAACAGCATCAATGGATGCATTTGTCCAGACTATCGTGTGCTTTGCGACCCTTGCAGAAAAACAACATTTTGTTATGGATACACAAACAAGTCAATGAGTAGATTTCCTAGGGATAGAATTAATTTGATTATTTTAGGCACATATTATGCCGGCAGCAGAGCAATTCTTGTGATCCAATCATACAATGGTGACTTGTGGAATATGAATGGAGGGTATTGTTAGGAGGCGAGCTTGTTTTCCGATAAGGTTGTCAGAAATTATTTTAATTAGTTCCAGTAAGGGAGCTGAACATACATGATGCATTGTGGATCCACACCCCAGGAATGTCACATTTTTGTCACATGGTGGATCCGTGAAATGTATCAGTTTTGCATAAGCCTCCTTACAACAACAGACTTCACAATGTCAGGGCAGATAGATGTGGGATTGAATCGGCCCTCTATGTGCATTGAGACACACATTTTAAGTAAACAAACTGTTATTCAAAGCTGCCGAAGAGTTCTGGCCTATATCAGCTGGGAGCGTGAAATCCAGACAGATGACGTTGATGGTATCTTTAAGCATGATCTTGCACTAGTGTAAAATGTTTGTTTAGAGTTGCAGCTATGGCCTTAAGGCTTTGGGTATATGTGAAACCCTTTGAACAAGGCTGTGTGCTTTATGAAGTCGTGGGAATGTACTATGTGCTGGTGGTTCTCTTATCTTCAATTCCAAGGAAATCATATTGCACTATTGTGTATCAAAGCTATTAATATGAAGACAAGTACAAAAAAAAAAGATTTATCATACACGATATACTACAGTGAATCACGAGAATATACAGTAGTTTTTCATAATTTCCCCACCATATCAGAGGTTTCTTAGAGGTGCTAAGTAGTGATTGATTTATAGATCATTTGTAATGAACTGTTTCCACTCATAGACTCAATACCCAAAGAGATGCATATTTTACACTCCCTCTACATACTTTATGGAAAAACCCAACTTAACGTGAGCACTCAGAAGTTAATTTACTTAACGTGTAAGCATGTGGAGCGACTGAGGCCCTTTTGTGTGTAAGCACAATTCTATCTATTATCCTTAAGTCTTGACAGAGCTCCATTAAGTCATCTTATGATGTTTTAGGGGCAGTAACGTGATTTCAAGTCCACATTACCTAAGGCATGCTGAAAGGGCAATTGGTTTGGAGGAAGGAATAGATAAGATAAGTGAGACTCGAACCAATGGCTCTTTGATGTCCATCTTTTACCTGTTCTTCTATCCAGCACCTAGTTTTTATTTTTGGGCAAATATTTAAAGAAATACACAGATTGCACTCATTTGCAGTACTTGTTTTTTCCCCTACACATGAGGAAACAATCTGTTGTTTGTTTTAAAAAATATGTTTATCCCCTAACAAACATACAACCCATTCATAATAGGATAATGGACGATGGTAACAAATGAGAAGATTCACAATGTCAGCATCTCACCCAGAATGTCTGATTAAACAGCAACATCTGCTTGTTAGCCTCGCAGATGGGGGTGCTGCAGCCCCCTCAGCACCCCCCCCCCCCTTCCCGCGTCCATTCGCGATGTCTCGCTGTCTCGCAGATCCCACGCAGCAAGCAGGAAATGAACCCAGCTCACACTGTCCGCTCCTCGCAGCCGCGAGCCGCGCAACGTCCCGCCAACACGGCACCCAGACCCCACGCAGCATTCTCATCTGTTTGTCCTTACTGGTGTCATTTTCTGGTTGCTAACGCCATTGTAACACATAAACACTGATGTTCAGCTGTAACGGTGGTAGACTCATCAGAACATAGTGGGCGAGCTGACCAATCAGAGCACAGTGGGCTCACAGGGAGGGGGGGGGGGGCAGGAGCTCCAACAAGTCGTTTAGGACAGAGAGTGAATACACATACTATACAGAGATGCTGTATGAGAAACCAATGTGAGTTTGGAAAATTGCACAATTTAAATCTATTCTAGTAGACCTCAACAATGGAATTATGATCAGTAGAAATGGCCATGCCATGGGACCTTTAATACTTTACATGATTTCATCTTTCATGAATCTCACTTTAAACACAGTAAATGTTGGATCCTTGAGTTTTGTCTGCACTTACAAGTATGGTTAAATACATCTTTCATGGCAGCCACCAGGAAGAGCCCTTTGCATGTTCAGCCTCCGGACCCCTGACTCTCCTCTCTGAGGTGCCAAGCCGAGCCCCCCCATGACCTCCACCCCACCCAGGCAGCTGAGTAAATCCACAAGGACATTTAAACCTTGAAGGTCAATCCTCCAATCCTGCTTCTCCTCCTATGTCTTCTTCTTCTTATCTCCCCCATTTACTTGCCTTGTCATCCCCTTTTTTCCACCTTATGCTGTGATAGTTAAAACTACGTTTTCCCTCAGAGTGAGAGTGCAGTTTTAAGAAGCGCTTACGACCGTCCTTTAAGGTTAACAGAAGTTTCAGTAAGCATTCTAAAGAAGTCACTCTTTGTGAGCAATCAGGCTTGGGGCGAGCATAAATCCTCTGGGTATAGTGGCGGCATTACAAATACCCAGAGCGCCTGTATGTGCTGATGACTACAAAATTGAAAAAGAAAGGCCCTAATAATTCTGAGGCAAGTTTCCCTCAGCAGTGGGTATTGATTATTTGTGTGTGGTGAGAGATTTGGAAAATTCAATTAAAGGAGTTGTGCAAAGGATTCATAAATTCAGCCCCTCCAACCCGTATCGAGACATGGTTATGTTCTAAATCAATGCTGCACTTCACAATATATTTTCTTAGGAACATAAAAATAAATAACATTTAAACAGTTCTGCTTACCGCAGAAACACATTTTATTTTCTCTAAAGCTTTTTAGTAACAGCAAAGTACTGACTTGTGCACATCTTCAGGGTGGTAACATATTTTTATTGCAGTTTTATCATAAGAAAATCCTATATTATATGAATTTTGAGATGACAAAATGAGGAGAAAGGGGACGGCTCAGCAGTGTAAAAATTGATCAGACCATAGATGGGGGCCACGATGGGGAAGATTTGTATGTCAGCAGTAATGGGCTGTATTAAAAAGATAATTCCTTAAGATGTCATAAAAGTGATGGGGCCGTGTCGCAGGTGGCGGGCCCCCGGCCCAGGCGGCTCCCAGACTCTGGCACATCAATCCTAGCTGGCCTCACGGACAGATGCCACCTACCCACCGGGAGTTTTATGCTTTCTGATTGAACACACGGTTGCAATTAAAGGGGGGAGTTGTATATTAGACTGTTTTGGTCCAAGAGAAGCCGCTGGTCTTCGATCGACACCGTGGGCTGCAGAGTTTGCAATCTTTTCAGGCGTGATTTCTGATTTAGTGATTGCATTTTATTTTGGTGTGCAACAAATCTACTTCCATGTTTCTTTGAAATATTAACATAGCAAGCAAATATATATTTCTTTATAATAAAATGTAGTTGAAGGTTGAATGAAAAACGTATTAGAATTATTAAAGGATGAGATTTAAAGATTGAAGTTAAGTTTCCATTAAATTACTTCTTGCTCAAATTTGTTCAAATCTTTTGGCTTTGCATTTTTTTTTGCACTTACTTGACACTTCTGTTGCCTTAATTATCACTTAAATAATTTACATTAATATTTTTAACTACACACTTTTTATATTATATATATTTTTTGTGTTTTCTGAATATATGTGGTTTCTATATATTTCTGAAGTCCATGATGGGCTATTGTTCATTTTGAATTATTGAATTATTGAATGTATTATCAACACTGGCAGAAATTCATTTCCATGCATCTTGGTTTATGGAAAACATGCCTCGTGTTAACTCTCTTCTTTATGAACATTCAGTCCTGACAGTGATGGCGCTGTGTGTAATATCACTGGGTGCCAGTGGGGTTACAATCATGTTTTCCTCTCCCATATTCCCCAGGTTTTTGTTAGCGAGGCATCTCAGCTGTTGACAGCTAATAGAATTGCTCCTCACCTCTTGTGCGTATGATCCCGCGGAGATAAGGCAGGAAATAAATGTGGAATCTGTGCTGTCAGTTGTGAGGCTGAGATGTCTTGGAATCCGTCATTCATGTGCGGGAGAAGTGTCTGAAATGCTGCGAGCGAATCCTCTGACATGTTAGACCCGGTCTACTACTGCCTGGCAGCTGACAAATGTTGACTCTACATTAACCACAATGCTGCAACGCTGTGCAAATAATGTTCTTTCAGATGGCAAGCCTTATCCCCTTTATGGCTGAAACTATGCGATCCTCCCCACCTGTGCAGTTTAACACCTTTGAAAAGTAAATGTGGGGGGGCAAACAGTCTTGCACAACACAGTAGCCTCTTTATTTGGCAGTGCCTGGGAAGGCCGAGGCCTCTCACTGCCCGAGTCGACCTAAGCAACAGCTGGTGTTCACAGCAACATTTCCTATTTCTGCCTAAGGTGGATCGTGTAACTCTCACTTTATCACCCTTAGAGGCCACGTGAAGGACAAAGCCAGCACGCTCATAAACAAAACTAATGTTTGGATACTGGCCCCTTTGGAGATTGATAGAAGGATCTGTGGTGCTTTTAATGGCCCCCTTACCACCAGATACATCAAAACAATCTCTTAACTATGCCAGCAGTTTTCGCAATAGATTGGGATCCAAAACTGTTACCTCTTCTTATTCCTTCTAGTAAAAATATTAATTATCTGGGGTCTCTTTGGGCTCTATTTTCTTCGTCCTCCATGTAGCCAATAGGGTACAGTATCTACTTCCTGTGCCTGCCTCAAGTCTGAGGGATAAGAGCCAAAGAAACTGGGGAGATGCATCCTGTATAACTAGTCAGAGAGAGGGGGTGACACAAGCCTTATTTTCACTGTGGGAATTTTCTTCCAACATAGGAAACACATTAACTTGATATTTTGATCAGAATATGTTATATATCTGAGTGTCCAATTGCAAACCTAAACCGTCAAATCACCAAATCAGTGTTAGTGCAACCGGACAAAGTGACTTGCTTTATTGCGTGTAATATTGTGAAGGTTTATTATTATTCTTTTATGTGACTAGGAGTTTGTCACATACTACAGTGTATTTCCCTTTGTTGGTCTGGTTATTATATAGGTTTTCCTTAATTGATGTATAATATATTATAATACTATACATGCTTATTCCATTTGCCAATTATATTTTCACAATTGTACAAAGTCTATACCAAATGTCATAAAGTTTCAAATTGCCTAAAGGTTTTTAACTAAAGTGTCATTTTTATCCAATCAATTGATACCCATATATATTACATTAAAATAATTTCAAATCTTCATAATCGTAAAGCCTTAACCAAATCATTTAGAGTTTAGTTTACTCAAATCAGATTTCCAATTCCCCAGAATCATATAAATGAACTGTTATTTTCATTGATTATTAAAATATGTAATCTTTCCATATTTTGCATTTCAGAATGTGGGAAGATGAATTCCCAGTTTTCCTTGCAGCTTCCAAATGTATTGGCATACCTTTACACAAACATGTGTAATAAATGGCAGACCGGCGCCTTTCCCCCTCCTCTAATTGCCCCCCTGTGTCCCTGTCCCGTTGTAGTAACAGTTAACTCAGATCTTGGGCTCCTATTTGTCCCAGCGGCTCATATTGGCAGCCAGCCTAGAGCCTCAGATGCACGGGCAACCCTCACTGACCTGATAACATTTATAGTTGTAATGGATTTTTTTATGCCCGTCATTAACTAGCTCAGAGATTGGAGAAAGAAATTGCTTGTACCTTTCTTTCTGTGGTATTTCAACTTTATGGCATTATGTTCAGATATGTCACCTTCCATCATCTCTTTTTAAGGCCTCTCCCGTCACTGGCTTTGTTTTAAATGAACAGGTCTTTGGTGCAGGACCCTTGAAGTATCTTGGACTTGTAATGAATATTTAATGATGTTGAGTAAAAGCTTTGAAAGATATAATTTCTGTCCAATTATTGGCTCTGTCTCTGCCAGACTGTTAGGGGTGATTTAGCGGACTACTTGGTAAATGTAGACAGTTTATGTGAAGCTGCTCAAAAATTAAATCATTTTAACAATGGGGCAATAAAACGGATGTTCACTTTAGGTCATTGAGAAATTGTATTTATTTTCACAAAAACGAAGTTTGTACAAAAGTACTTCAATGATAGATGAAAATATACAATAGAAAAACCGTAAAGAAAAAGTTCACATGAATAATGTTTAACAGTTCCGGCTAGACCGGAGTCCAGTCGCGCCAGGAATGTGTTTAAATCACAATACCCAGAGGAGAAACTGAGGGTAGACAAAATAAGAGAAACACCTTACAATATCATTAAGGCTAGCAACACCATGGCTTAAAGAGTTACTGGAAAATTAAACACCTTTCCCCATGTTGGTCTTTACACTTACTGAACATTACAACAGGTGTTCCTGTTATTGTGGCCATCCCCGTAGCTTAAGCATCCAGGCACAGAGCTCGCTGGAGTCAAATGGGCTGCACACGGCATGTGGTACTTGATTGATTAGCTAGCAATAGTGTTTAGTCCAATACAAAAAAATATGCAAGAGGTCCGCACAAGGGGGAATCATTTCTTGAATTAATTTGGTCCAAACTGGAAAAATATCACTACCGTCTACTTTGTACTGATATCACAGGTCCTCTGATTTTGTAGCATAGTGATTTTGAAGTCTGCAAAATCCTATTCAGTACCCTTTGTTTCTGGCTACAACAAATGATTATCTCCTTAACAATGTGTTTGCAGATTATCTACTCAATACAATATTTGGTCTATAAAAGTTCAGAAAGCTGTGAAAGTGCCTGTCACAATTTCTTAGAGCTAAAGGTGATGCCATCAAATCTCATTTGTGTCTGAGCAATAGCATCAAACCCCCATAGATATTCAATTTACTATAATACAAGAGGAACTGAAAAACCTCTCATATTTGTCTGGCTGGAAATATAAAATGTTTTGCATTTTTGCTCAAAAATGACTTAATTGATCATCAACATAGGTATCAATAATGTTTCTTATAGACCGATAATTGCAGCTCTACATTAATGCTTCTTCCACAGGGGACATTATGGCACGTTTAAATGCCTCTTAATGTAACACTGGCTTCCCTGAAGCATTTAGCAGCAGTTTGCTAAACGATATGTTGCCATGTACATCACTGCCTTAGGCATCATTCAGTTGTTCTTCTTCTGGCTCTTTCTGCTGGGCGGCTCGCTGAACTGGACAATGTTGAAATATATAAATGTTCCCAAGAAGTGACTAAAAGAAGCGAGAGACACCAGCACAGGAAACAAGTCGGGTAGATGTGGTGGAGGAGCCAGAGCTACAGCAGCAATGCTCAGACCGGCTAACACGGAGACGCTGACGTAGAACTGTAACACAGACAGAGAAACAGCGTGGTTATCAAGCGATTCACATGAAAACAGGGACACAGGATCATAAAGTATGATGACTGCAAAATGAAAGGACTAAAGAACTTCACAAAGTTAGGCTGAAATAACTGGTCAAGAGCTTTTTTAGGAACATTATTTTGACAAAAAGATCTCAAATTCAGGTCTACTCATTGGCTTTTCTTAAATCTTTCAACCACATATAACTGTCATTGCTCAGATATCTTGGAGATGGTTTAGCTTCCACCATGTAACCTTAATATGGCACCTCTGTCACAAGATAAGAGGAAGTGTATATGCACTGGAGACCCCGATGCCCCTTTTTGTGTATTAACTAAATTGATATTCCAAATCCAAAACTGTCGTAAAAATAAAAAAGCCTAGACACCTCAGGGTAAGAGAATACGGTTAGCTTTTCCCTTGATATTAACTGTCACTTTATTTTTTACACCAACCTCTGATTTACTATCACTCTGCAGAATAGCCAATTTAAATTAAGGCCTACTTTTTCCTTGTAACAGAGTTGCAAACAGAACTGAGCCTGAGATTGTTCATGTGTCTATTTGAGCTTTATGAGCCAGAGATAAGTCAGTGACTAAGATGGAGGAAACACCCCATGCCCACACCTCTCCCCGCCACCCTAAACCTATGAAACCTTATCGCCCATCATCTGGGCTCGCTATTTATGCTGCTTGTGTAAATAAATATATCTAGGCAAACCTGTGTTAATGACATGCGCTATAAAAAGACACCTTCTCTTAATCTCTGACACCCTACCGGAGCCCCTGTCGCTAAGGGGCTGGCGGTGCAGCCACTTCAGACGCTGTGGAAACTTAAATAAGTGATAAATAATTCCTGGGGCTGGCAGTGGCTTTCATCCCTGGACAGCTTACACAACTTACAGCGGCACATGATCTTTATTTATACAGTTGGGTATATCTTCTCACACAGCTGCAATTTAGATCTAGTGCTGCTTTCAAAGTACGGGCAACCTGGGATCCTGAAATCAGCCCCTTCTAATTACAAATGCATCAGCTGTGAATCCGCTCCCCCGTGCACAAGCGCAAATATGAACTATAAACTTAATCAAGCAGCAATATCTTCACTTTTTTATTGTTTATTGAGAATGATCTTGGTCAGAATAAAAACCTTTTAAACTTAAAGCCCCTGTATGTAGGATCAGAACATCTGTGATTCTGGTGACTCCTAGTGGTACATTCAACATAGACACTAGTAGAGAGAAACTCATGCCAACTGATCTGTGGTCATACCAACTTTTAACTGGGATTGTCTAATGTTTCAACAAACTCATTGCATAAGATCAGTTTGATGTGATTAACACAATAGATGAAGTCCTACAATACTGCCTTCCCTACCTGTGTTAATGGGTATTAAGTCATTTGCATGTCATTGATTGTATTGGCAGTTAATTAGAACTGCCACAACCACCATGACAGTTGTTACCTCCTCCTGTACAAATCTCTGGGACACTAGATTGCCACCTCTGTAGCTTGACCTACAACATTTACCTGTTACAAACCGGGAAAATACATTTACACGTATTTAATGTAGTCTTTGTCCCCTGAAAGTACAATATTTTGTTGACTTAAGCATGACTGGGGACACACCATTGGGGAAAATTGTGTAATAACTTATTTTTCCCTACTAAATATATCTTCTACATTTGTAAACGAAGCAATGCTACTCAGATTGTTCAAGATATATAATTGTTCCACATGAACAGAATCAGTGATGATGCAGTGTTTGTCATTACACCGGGGGGGGCTTGCACCATACTGACCTTCCATCTTACAATCCATGCTAGGTCCAGTTTGGGTAGGCAGAACAGCAGCTTGTGGTAGGCTCCCAGTCTCAGCTCTTCCTCTGAGCAGCGCTCCAGTGCAGACAGCAGATATATGCTGAAGTACAGGAAGCCCAGCGAGGTCACAACAAAGGGCACCAGCAGACCGTCCTTCAGGAACAGAGGCAGCATGCTGCACAGAGGGACAATGGTGCATTTCAAGTTTAGAACGTCTGGAGTTATGTACAATGACTCTGAAAAGTAGGCAAGCAAAGTGAAGCTTTGATATACACTTCTACAATGGTATATTCAAGTAATTTGTTTACTTCCAGCAGTACATCACTATGTTCAGTATCATGTTTGCTTCGAAAAGGGCAAGAGTAAACCACATAGCTTTTTTCCAGCAGGCCTGCAAAAACAGTCCGTCTCCTGGGATGAGATGGCTCTGACATTCGTGCAAAGCTTATCTTAGTTTAGCAGAAGGGCACGGACAAGAACAACAGTTGTCTTATAGTACATCGCACATCACCCTGGCTTGTAAAAACCCATTCACTGAAAACAAACTGCTCATTCTGGTTTTTACTACGACAAAAGAAATGGCACCATTCATCAGATAAATGTTTAACAATTTGGAAATACATACTTGGTCAATTTATTGAGACAAGCTGCATTATTTCCTCTTAAAATTGCTATAGCTGAACATCCATTAAGCCAATTACGCCAACAAAAGCTGTATTTCTTTAAATGGAGTCTGTAGAGGATGTGGATAATGTGAAAGTCCCAGTCAGACAGAATGACCTCCTGTCCCTACACAACGCACACTTAGAAGGCAGGCATGCAGACTATGCCGTGTAATCCCCAGATATCCTTATACTAAACCACACACACAACAATTAGTGCTGCCGGAAGAATTTAACAACAGCTGGTGAAAGTTAGACAGAGCATTTGCAGCACTACTTGGCTTTTCCATTCACGGTCCTCAGCTCAACCCACACAGTAGATCAATATCGCTTTTCAAGCTTATTTCTACGGTGTTCTTCATTTGATATTTGACACTAGTGAGAAATAAAGAGAGATGTAAGACTCCATCCGTAAACATTACAGTTATGTGGAACCAGACTACTTCGCTGCCAGGACATCCCAAAGTCCAACCACATAACTTTTGCTGAACAATGAACACTGGGGCTTCAAGTCACAGGGACAGTATTGAATAAGGGTCAATTAGAAAAAAATGTAATGTAACATTGGCACATTTAAAGATTTATAGAATTACTGACCTTACTCAGTGGTGTCAATTATAAAGCAATATGTAGCTTAAAGGTGGGGTAGGTAAGTTTGAGAAACCGGCTCGAGATACACTTTTTGTTATATTCCATGGAATGCTCTTAACATCCCGATAGCAATGAATATCTTAAGTGCTTTGACAAAAAATCCATAAACAAATGTCATCTGTGGAAGCCGTAATACTGTAAAAAGCACGACCAATTATTTTAGCCGGCCCTGCTAAAATAACTGGATGGCCTACCTGCCTGTCAGCCTTCCATCTGTGCACAAACTTATCTCGTGCCCTCATTGGTCATGTGCGCGTTCGTGTGTGTTGGAGGAGGGGCTCTATAAGGAAGTGGCAGATTTTCTCCGGTTGTGTATTTTCAAATTCTAGCGATCTCGAGCCGGTTTCTCAAACTTACCTACCCTACCTTTAATTGAGCAAACATTAGCTAAAAAAGTTGTGCAAGCTCCAATAAAACAAATTCTGCCTTTTGACAGTACTTTTCTTCTTAAATATTTGTATCTTCACATAAACAACAACAAACAAACCTGGTATTTAGCTAACTCTAAAAGGTGATAGACATTTGTTGTTACCTTTGGACAGATTCAGGAAAACCGTTTCCCTTTGCTAACCTGGTGATGCTAATCTAACCAGCAATGGCTTCTTTATGGATTATAAAAATAACAACAACATATACATCATATAAAACATCTTTATTAATGGCTTGAAATAAAGGTAAACACTAATTAGGTTTGTAAAGGTCCAATGCAAAAGCACAACATATTAAATGTTCATTCTTTTAGCTTATGCAAGGTTTAAAAGCTCCGTAAATGACCTCTGATTTAAAGAATAGACAATAATTAGAGCCAGCTTGAATCCATCTACTACCTATCGTGTGTAGACCATGTGTCGTGCTTTGACAGGAGGCTTTCCTCCACACAGTCTTACCTGAATGTAGAGGCATGCAGGAACCAAATAGCCATCAAGGGGAGGTCATTCAGCAGGAGGCAGGCAGGCCTAGAACAGATAACGGTTGCATAAACTCCCTGTTGAACACACTCTGCAGTAAGCACCATTTCATATCATTTTACAGTTAGACAGGAAGTTAGGCCATGTTAGGTCGCAGCTGGATGTGAACCGATGTCATGCGTGTATAATATTAAAAATCCACATTAATCCATTATTCACAGTCACAAGGCAGTCAAGTGTTGGTTGTAGCACAATTATGTTTATCTGTAAATGCTTTTTTACTGAATCTGCACTGGCATGTATGTTTATACAAAAATACAACTTAATTACTTATAACATTTCAACATGAAATACCTCAAATGAGTTGCAAAGAAATTGAAGTTATCTCTTCTGGGCACATATATATGTGTCTGTGTAGCAAAGGCCTGTTGTGTGTTGAACCTGGTTGCCTGCGTCATTGTGAGCCAGTGCTAGCTGAACACTGTGCTCCGAGGGGGGCACTTTCCTCCGGCCCCTGAGCCCATAATTACAGCCAGTGCTCTTTGGCGATCCTGTTACAGCCCAATAATTGATCCTGCGCAAACAACGCCCTGAGCTGCTGCCTGCCATTCTTTCCTAATCCCTGGACATGCATTACTGATTGATTCAGGGGGACAGGTGGGAGATATAACTCAATAGTTAATAAAGAAACAATCTACCCTAATCTAGATTAATAGATGAGATCAGATCATGGAACCAAATCCCTTTCTCAAGTCAAATCTATGCCACTTCACTCTGTACCTACACAGCTTTAAACATATGTGGGTACATTTTAATGAATCGCACACATGCACATCTTTATGCTCATGTATGAAAGCAGTGCTTTTACTCACATTAACGACAATGGAAGCTGAGAGGCTGCTTTTGTGTCTGTGTGGTGCAGAGTATGATGACAGAGGTGAGTAAGCCCTCAGTAGCAAGTCTGTACTTAAATAGATTTTTCCTCTGCAACTGTGTGAGAACAGAAGGAGGGCGATGTCATTTTTACAAAGTGCGCACGTCTTCAACTCATTAACAATCTGCAGGACATAAACTGAGATCTGAAGCGGGGTAACAGGCGAATGGCTCCTTGTGAGCAGAAATTAAATCTATACTCATGAATATTTGAGGTATCGCTACAAGATAGAAAAAGTACAATTACTGTTTGTTACCACAGCTGCTGTGCTGTTGCATGTGGTAACATATAACCTCTGTACTTACAAAGCAGCTAAGAGGATAGACTTCTCGTGGACTTGATAGGAGAAGAGGAAGAACGCCAGAGAGGAATTAGCCTAAAAGAGAAAATCCGAGGGTGTTGGTACAAAAACGACTGTTAATGAACAATAATACAGCAAAGCTTACTTTTTAATAAAGGCAGTGAAGGTAAGAAAACAAATTATGGATAAAAGGAGGTATCAATTAACTTTATGTAGTAATTATTATAAAGGAGATGAAGTGCAGAAAGTCCTAAACTTGTAATAATTAAATTACTAATATTGTAGCCTCTATTTGACCATTAAATAAACAGTTTGAGGACATGCGTTTTGACGTCAGTTAGATGTCACTCACCAATGCCAGTTTAAACTGCCAGAAGGTGGGCTTCGTCAGAAGTCTTACGCAGGAAGGCAAGACCGCCAGAAGAGTGCAGGCAAAACTGAAAAACATTACAAACAATGGTTCAGATTAAATCACATCAGCACTGTTAAAACATGCATAACGTTTAAACACATCTGAAGACCCACAGAGGGAGATTAAGTCTCTTCAGCAAGAAAAACTAATTGTTCAACAGAAGACATGTAGAGTATTTCATCGAATTGCTGTCAATATGAATTGCATTTTCACATAATTCCAGGCTTACACAAATTATACATCTTTCTTTTGTTTAGTTTTTTTGACGTTGCTGATAATGTTCAGAGAACTGAAAAATAAACCTCTATTTTGCCAGAATGATAAAACACACAATTTGTTTTCACTCAGTGGCACTAGATCAGGGGTGGGGAACCTCCGGCTTCCAGGCCGTATACGGTCCGCGAGACCATTTGATACGGCCCTCGAGGTAATTTACAAACACACGCAAAAACTAAAGAAATTAAAGAAATCTAGACCGCAAAATAATTAAACAGTGCCAGTTTTTGGTATATGTCTTGTCAGGGGTGTAGTGCTGACGGAGAGCACCGAAACGCCGCTCCTGTACTTCAAATTGTAGTAGGGGCCTACAGAGGTTCTTATTATACAGTTGAGGCCTAAATTATTAGCCCCCCAGGAGTTATGGAACATTTTCCTAAAATTCTTCCCAATGTTTCCAGCATTGATATAATCAAACATTCACCAGTGCTATTTAGTAGCTTTTGGTACATTTTGGAAAATAAAATGTAGTTTTTAGGCTTGCTTTATATCAAATATAGTGAAAAATGGGTTGGTCAAAAATATTAGCCCCCATGTGAATTTTTGCTTTCAAAACACACCTAATCAATCAATCAGCTTTCAAACCACACCTAATCAACCAATCAGCTTTCAAGCCACACCTGAGCATTCAATCAGCATAAAAGGACTCCAAGAAACAGGCACTTGAATACCTTATTGGGAGGGACTATACTCAGGGTTCTTACACCTTTTCCAAAGTCAAATTCAAGCACTTTTCAAGCATTTTCAAGGTGCATTTTCAAGCTTTTCAAGCATCTTACAGCTGTTGTAAATTACATATTTATATACACATACTTAAACTCAAATGATTATTTCCCTACCTCACATTAAATCAGATGTTCTTTATGCTATAAACAACCAAATGTGTGTTTCATAATAGCATTCTACATGAGGATGAAAAATTAAACATTTTAGAAAAGAAAACTAAGTTTAATATTAACACGCCAGACTAGTGAAGCCATTTTGGCGAGCTTGTTTTGCCGCGCACAGAGAAAAGTGTCATGTATTTTACATGCAACGATAGCCTAATCTAAAATGCTCTATACGGCGTACCTTTCGTGTGGTGTGTGGCTCGTCAGCGCAGACTCTCGCATCGTTATTGTTGCACACTTTGCAGGAGGCTACTCTTGGGCTTCGCTTGACCCTCGTCTTAGCCATGGCTTGTATTTGTCTTCTGCTAGCCAACGCTCGTTGAAACGGCAACCTCCTGGCATACTGTCATCTATCACTCTCATCAGAATGCCCAGGTCACACACGTAACACAAACACTTGCCGGTCACGCGCATTGCGCGGGAAGGCCGGAGCGGAGCTGTTTTATGTAAAAGCGAAGCAATTAAGCGCGCTCCGACTTCTTTATTTTCTTTTAATCAAAAAAGCGAAGTAAAGCATTTACAATTTCAAGCACTTTATCCCAAATTCAAGCACCATTCCCAAAATTCAAGCACTTTTCAAACCTTGAAAACACCTCGTACAATTTCAAGCATTTTCAAGGATTTCCAGCACCCGTACGCACCCTGTATACTACTCACCATGCCAAAGACAAAGGAAATCAGTCTTGAGCTCAGAAAGAAGATAGTGGAGGCTCATGATAAGGGGGAAGGCTATACTGCTATTTCCAAGCGCTTCACAATGTCTAGAACTGCTGTACGTTGCATCATTGCGAAGTACAAGGAGACAAATTCTGTAAGAAACAACCTAGGCGTAGTCGAAAGCGCAAGATTTCAAGAACTCTGGAGAGGAAAATAGTCAGAGATGTCAGCAAGAATCCCCGGACATCTGCCAAGATGATTGTTGCTGACCTGGCCTCTTCTGGAGTTGATGTTTCAAGGAACACAGTTGTGAGGGCTCTTCATCGTGGTGGGCTTCAGGGCCATCGTCCCAGAAGAACCCCTTTACTCAAAGAGTGGCACATCAGAGCCAGACTGAGGTTTGCCCGTGAACATTTGAAAGGTAAAGATGAGTTTTGTAAGTCTGTGCTTTGGTCTGATGAGACTAAACTGGAACTGTTTGGGCACATGGATGTTGCTTATGTTTGGCGAAGAAAGGGAGAGGCCTTCAACCCTAAGAACACATCATGCTGTGGGGCTGTTTTGCAGCCTCAGGCACAGGGAGCCTTGTTCGGGTACAAGGCATCATGAAAAATTAAAATTATGTTGACATTTTGAGGGATAATATGAAAAGATCTGCTCTTAGTCTTCGCTTAGGTCGTCGCTGGGTCTTCCAACAAGACAATGACCCAAAGCACACATCAAAATTGGTCCAACAGTTCCTAAAGGACACCAAAACCAAGGTGCTGGAGTGGCTCGCACATAGCCCAGGGGCCTCATTTATAACGCCTTGCGTAGGATTGACGTGAGAAGGTTGCTTACGTAGTACAAAGCAAAAAAATAGGTACAGAAATGTTCCGACATTTTCCGATTCACAAAACATTGCGTACCGGCGAGGGAAGTGGGTACCGGCACTTCCTACGCCTGTTTCCCTTTATAAATCACAATCGACTCGAAATGCGGCGCAGCTTTTGCAGGCTTCACGTATATGACCTATAAATAGTCAAAGAAACGCCCATTCATTCATTCATTTTTGACTGACTGCATGAAGAAGATCGCAGGAAATTACGACCGAACAGCTAAAAAAGACATCTCACACCGTGTCAGATTTTGGGGAGGTCGAGATAAATCATATTGTTTGGTGGATGCAGTTTGAACCAGAGTAGCAGCATGGAGGTCGGATCGTCACCAAAATAAATAAATAAGTGGTCAGAAAAAAGTTAATGACAAAAAAAATACACAAAACCTTCCTCAGGCAGTGTGTTTGTCCCGGGGACAGGAGACACCCCCTTGATGAGAAACTGTAAGAAATGATCGGGGAATCCCTCCGGAGTGGAGTCATGACGACTGGATCTGAATTATTTTGTTGTATTTGGTGGTTTGTGTTCCAGCTGTCTATCAGCAACTATATATCCATAATCCACCAGTTAAAGGAAATACAACTAATGTGTTGTGTTATATTAGCTGTACAATTTACCACATATGGTGTTCTTAGTTTCCATACCTCCTGTGTTTTACGAGCGACTTGTCAAGTCTTCGCAAACGGCATAAAACACGATTAAACGTGATAGTATATAAAACCATGCTCGTATCTACAACCTATAGAAATGCAAAACGGCGTCAGTTTAGACGTTATTCATGTCCTCCTGCTTACCGCATCATTTATGAGAAAACATTTCATAACATTAACACAACATATTCGAGGTGGTT
The DNA here is from genome assembly GCF_902827165.1 of Trematomus bernacchii. Classification (NCBI taxonomy): domain Eukaryota; kingdom Metazoa; phylum Chordata; class Actinopteri; order Perciformes; family Nototheniidae; genus Trematomus; species Trematomus bernacchii. Next base: position 15,555,520 of record NW_022987739.1, read on the forward strand.
TTAAATAACATATCCGTATTTATTTATTTCTCCAAGTTATGTTTTTGTGTGCACTCAGGAGTCTCAAACAGGCGTTTGTTTAATCATTTTAAGATTGGCTTTAATCAATGTTTGAAAATTAATTCTTCATATGATAAATGAGAGGTAACATTTTATTTATTTCCACATATTTCTCTCCATTCTTCCTTCTGCCAACGGTGTCACAGTTTCTCGTCTCTCCCGTTGTTGTGCTTAGTGCGTACGCATGGGTTAGAGTTTGCGTGGAGGACCGCACATTTTCCCGTCAAGTTAGTATTTTATAAATCGCAAACATTGCTTAGAAACTGGCGTACGCCATTTTTTGAGCGTATATCCCTTTATAAATGAGGCCCCAGATCTTAATCCTATTGAGAATCTGTGGCGGGTGCTCAAAGTGAATGTCCATGCTCGGAAACCACGCAATTTGGACCAGCTGGAACAATTTGCAATGGAAGAATGGGCCATAATCCCTCAAGAGACCTGTGCCAACCTAGTAAAGAACTACTCTAATGGCGCATTTCCACCACACGGTCGGCCTCGGCCACGCTCGGTACTGCTTGGCCGCGTTGGGCCTTAACAGGGCCGGCTCACTTCATGCTGCGCTTCCATTACAGTTTAGGAACTGGGGTAGTTACTATAGTAACGCAGTGTAGGCGGAGCCGTGACGTCATCTTCACTGAGAACCCCAGAAAAACAACACAGCCGTTAGCTGTTAGCACTCAGAGCTCACAGCTCCTTATATATGTTCAGAAACTCGACAAAAGTTAAACAAGTACACACCACAGACTGCTTGTGTCATGGTGAATACAGTCGCTGCTTTATTTATGTCTGTATAGGCCGTTGTTGTGAGTGTGGACGGTCGGAGCATATACTGCGTTAGCTTAGCCAATCTCCATCTAGAAAACACGCATTTTAAAAGGTTTTTCGCCTGCCGTCTGTCTGCAGACTTGACAAAGCATTAATTCATGGTTTTTACTAACCGGTATCAGTATGTTGTTACTTCGGCATCATTTTGAAACGTGTATTACAATTAAATCACGGTCAAATATGTCCATCTTGTTGTAGTTGTAGCCCCCTTGCCAGCAATCCTCTCTATAGTTTAGCATACTCAGCCCGACTCAGCCCTGTTTGTTGGCCCCGATAGAACCACAATTTTGTCGGGCCAGAAAAGAGGTGAAAAAGTGGCCCCGGGCCGGGCCGGGCCGTAACTAGGCCTAGTGGAAGTGCAACCAAAAACGGGCACGGCACGACACGGCACGCTTAAACCGCGCTCCAAGCCATGGTGGAAATGCGCCATAAGAGGTTGTTGTCAGTTGTGGCTCAGAAAGGGTACACTATTGACTATTTCACTATATTTGATATAAAGCAAGCCTAAAAACGTATTTTATTTTCCAAAATATACCAAAAGCTACTAAATAGCACTGGTGAATGTTTAATTATATCAAGTTTTATCAATGCTGGAAACATTGGGAAGAATTTTAGGAAAATGTTCCATAACTCCTGGGGGGCTAATAATTTAGGCCTCAACTGTACATCCATGATAAGGAGCCGTACACATGCTGCAGTTTTTGCGTGGCTGTGTCTTTAGTTGAAAGCCCAGTGGCGATCTGTTCATCTGTCATACTGATCATACAGTCAATAACGCCATCGAAAAGAATATGATACATTACAGTACAAGTACTTCTGGGTCTTTGTGAGAGAGAGAGAGCGGTACCGGGGAAATTAGCATCTGGTTAGCTAGCTATGCTAACGAATATAAGGAGCTTTTTCTACAACCAGGTGAGTCATGCACTAGAGCTCTCTAGTCCTGACAGACTGATAACCTCAGCTCAGTGAGGTAAAGGCACACCTTTATGATCATTATAGTTATAAAAAAATAAGAGAATAAATGAAAAACAGGTATAAAATACTATATTGCAGTAAAAAAAAGTTGTTATTAATAAACAAGAATACAGTTTAAAAGGGGAGTGATTTGTAAAATATCCATAAAGAAAAAGAAAATCTGCTTACAGTTCTGTTTCATATGGGTGTTGAGAGATATATCCATAGATCTCTTAATTTTGCTCTCTAAGTGCACCAGACTGATGCATTTAACTTCAACATTTAAAAAAAATTCTTCCCGGGGGAGCATGCCCCGGACCCCCCTAGAGGAAGTTAGGTCCACCCCCCACTTAAATCATGCGGTCCATATCTCATTAAAATATCTAATGTTAGTAACTATTAAAGAAAAAATGGGGACAATCCTGTTTTAATGTAGTTTGACCATTGTAACTTCTGTGCAGACATACTGATAAAATAGGGCTTCTAACTAATTACCTTAAATAAAATCACTAATTAATGAAACCAGTTCAATACGCATTATTCTTATTCTTATCATTCTTTATGAGCGCAGTAATGGTAAGGTATCTAATTACTTATTTATTTAGTATTCCATAACTTAATAACAGAGATGGTCAAACTAAAGTAGAGACATGGCAGAAATCCTACAATGAAGCGGGACAGTGAACTGTTCTCCTGTATGTGAGAGGGCGATGAAGAAAAGAGAGCGAGCGGCCCCGTCGAGGGAGTTTACGGAGCAGAGTAAAAGACACAGAAAGACAGAAGCACAATAAAAAGTATATTTAGGTGTTTTTTTTGTAAATAACCGACGTTGTCAAGAGGAAGTAAAGTCCCCTGGTTTGTCCCTTATACTCTAACGCCAGGCAGGCATTTGGTGTGATCACCATAGCCATCTGAGGCCGAAGGGCTTTCCTTTGCTTCCAGCTGTCAGATTGTAAACAAAGTCACGTGACTGGGGGCAGATGACAGCGCTGACAAGGTGTGTTTCCCGCAGCGAGACGCTACAATACTAATTGTGGGCTTATCATGTTGATTCGGCCACAATAGAAAACAAAAAAAAACTCTCGCTCTGTCCAGAGGGGCAGGTCAGACAAAAATGGCAAACGGGCTGTTGCCCGGGCAACATTAGCCCGTACCTGTGCACGTCCCTGTTCACATGGATGGGACGCAAAATATATTGACACACATCTTGTGTCCATATCTTTCTGTTTTGGCGGTCATGCCACAACCGTGCACATGCATGCGCGAGTCATGGTAAAATATCTGGATTAAGAGGTTGCTTTTTCTTTGCACAGCATGAAAGAAAGGTGAAATGAATGGGCTGTGATTTTAGTTTTTTTTAAGCAGAGGTTGAGTTCAATAATTTGTACGGCCCTCGGAGGATGTTGTAAAAATTGAAATGGCACTTGAGAGGAAAAAGGTTCCCCACCCCTGCACTAGATGATCTGGTTTTGAGGTCAAAAGCAAACAACCAACAGGACGAACCAGAATCCAACTGAAGATCCATCTCGCTGGTTTTTTTTAGATACCGCCTGCTCTACCAACTAAGACTTCCGCTATGTAGGAAATGACCAAATACTGGCCCCTTCTCAGGGTTAGCAGGCATTAGTTTAACCCTTCAATTGTCACCTGCTGGGGGTGGAGGCACCGGAAGAGAGTGACTATGTGTGTGAATGTGCTGAGAGGTCGGGCAGCGAGTCAGTTCAAGGCGTGAGGGCAACAATGTGTTTTACTAGGAAATAGATAGATGGACAGAGATAATGATAGTGGTAGATGGAGAGTAGTGAAGGAGCAGTAAGTGGCTATTTAGTGCGTGTGGCAGCGGGTGTGTTATGTGCTGGGCAGGGTTCTGCGGTCCGGAAGGACATGGATCACTTTTCACAGCTGATTCATTCTATGTACACAGCACGCCCACGCCAGAGCGTTAAGCAATTTGCCCCCGTGCCAAAAAGACAAGAGTGTTTTTCATTTGTTTGAAATGCACTTCACTCAAGAAGTCCAACTTGATCCCCGGACTTAGCAGTCTGGCAGAAACGTGTCCACGATGCGAACACAAGACTTCTAAATTTAGCATGCTGTGTTATTTAAGCAGGCTCCACCATGACACAACTGTTTTCCCATTGTGATCCAACAGGTTCTCAGCTTTTAGTCAAAATAGATAATCCTAATACTTCCCTTGGATGCTCTGTGGGGTAGTGTGGAGAGAAACTCAAGTTAAATGTAATGAGCACTCAGTGTTCAAACCGCTGTCTCCCCTGATATCATGATAATCATCTAATAAAACACATAATCTGTAACATTTTTGAAAAGAAAGATTTCCATAGCCCCCCGGGCAGTTCAACATCTCGTCAAAACATTTCAAAGACAGCCGTGACATTAGACTTTCCTCTCAAGATCTTTCCTTAAGGGATGTTCTTACTTCCACCCCGCTGTATCACACTTTTCATTCCCTTGGGCAAGCCTTGCTTTCCCAATAAATGAAAGAAGCAAAAACTAGGTACAGAAGAAGAAGAGACACAACGATTCAGCAAAAGATAGGGGAGTAGAAGTGGAATCTTGTTTGACAGACAGAGGGATTACCTGAGGTGCATCTGGGAGTCACTGGACAGAATGGATCTGATCTTTATCAGGACGTTCAAGCTGCACCATGTGTTGGCCACCTTATCCTGTACACACACAAACAAACAAACATTTTTAAATCAAACACATTCCTTGATGCCTGTGTAAATAACTCATTTAGAGTTCCATTTTGAAGAGCAAATAGGTGACATGGCTTTAAGTAATCATTTCCCAACTGAAAGTGCAATAAAAATACCCCAGGGCATTCCAGAGGGGCATAAGTACGTAACCCTCCTCCATAAATTGACTCCCCTGTCAGAAAAAGCATGGGACTTATTTGTAAACTTGGGCACACAGGTCAAATGTCAAACCAAAGTAGTTTTTGCATAACCAGCAGATACATACCAACCACAGACAACTAATGAAACATACAAGCAATCTGTTTTTAAATTTAAACACATTTATTTTTTTGTAAATGTTTACGACAAATTCACAGATCTAGCACCTCAATTTTTAACCTACATATTTATTTTAAATGATATGAAACAAAAAGTAGAACAAAATCACATGTGGAGAGGGTGGTATTTTTGTAAGACTAAAATGATAAATACATTTTCTAAATACTTGCTGATAAATGTTATGTCTATGAACAAATTCATTAATTAACTAACCATTGAAGCTCCAAAGAAAAATGTCATTGCTTTTTCTCTCATGTCATACTGTATCAATCAATGTTGTGTTGTTTGTGTAGATAACTTGTAAAATGATATCTAAATAATATGGAAGCTATGTTACAGCCCAGGCTAAAAGTATTTGTGGTTTATACGACATGAGCAGGGCGTTGCTGTGAGATTCAGTCGATTTAAGTGCTTAAGCAGTTGTGCGGGGATCAGATGATATTGAAGCCCGAGCCGCCACTGTGCACTATGATATCACACGTCACAGAGACAGCGTGCCGAGATCATCTTTATGATTCCTTAGTGAGTGGTTTCAGTGTGGCCCAGTCTAGAGAAACTATTTCTGGCCTCCTCTCTCTGCTCTGTGCTACAGCTGCTCGCAGCACAGCTGTGTGGATCTTAATGGCAGCATAGTCAGCAGCATGGGCCGTCCAGCGTTTGTGTTGTCTAAGCCCCTTTCTCCCTTCCTCTTTTCCTCCCCGCTCCAAATAACCACTATGGGAATTTTCCTGGAAGCAGCCGAAAGGCAACATATGAACAGCAGGGGGTTCCATCGGCAAATGAAAGGGGAGCAAGAGCAGCGCGGCACCTTCACCTATAAGCCAGCATGGAATTTCACAGGGAGAAGCATTTGGTGCCATTTTTGTGAGCAGGCAGCAACGTGAGACGCCAGAATGCAGCTCAGTGGGTAAACTTACAACTGCTCCCGCCCAGAAGCTGCCACGACCACCAGTCACCAGCACCCCCTTCCCCACCACCCTCCTTCTCACCCCTGTCCCCTTGTCCAAAGCTTCTGCTTACGTGCACAATTTCACAATTAGTTCAGGACGACGCGACCCCCACAGCCTCTCATGCTGTCGTCACAGGAGAGGATAGTGTCTCTCACACCCTGTGTATTATGTTTGCATCATTTCGTTGAACAAATACTGCCACAGCGCACACTGCCATCTGCTCCCCTGTTAAAAATGTTCAATTACTTCTCACATCCGCGAGACCTTGTGGTGGGTGCCACCTCAGGGACCGGGACAAGATGAAGGATACGGGGGTTTTAGAAATGAGAGCTGCAAAAACCTTGGCCTCTGAGCTGTCAGTCACACAGCAAGCACAGAAACACAGTTACTTTAGCTCTGCTCCTTCAGTGACAGCTTTCAACGCTGCCAGCTGAAGTCTTTGGAGTACTCTCTGTAAACTATCGCACTATTATTTTAACTTAATATCATAGTGCTGTGCCTCTTTGTCTCTCAGAGGCAATTACTGACTTACCACAGCATACAAATGTGTGTGTGTGAGTATGTGCATGCTATGAAACAGTCCATCATACTTATATGCTTTCCCAAGATAAAGTCGGTAGCAGGCAACAGTTGTCGGATGTGCTCCGATACGGCTTTAAATGTAGCATTTGCCCCACTCATCAGTTCATACGGCTAGAACATGGCTCTGCTATGAAGTGCTGAAAACACCCAGGCCATAAATTAGTAAGATTTATCTATATCCTCCTACTGTAGGTCCCGGACCCCAACACCTCCCAGAGATAGAGTGACACTGATCTCCTGACCTTTCCCCGTTTTATTCCTCTGTTTTCTTTGATCCTACAGGATATCCATTTCCCGCCGGCTAAGCACTGCGGGGTGGAAGGGTGTTCACCATGCTGGGTGTATGGAGCCGTGTGTAGGGCATGACCGGTGTTTGACTTTCATGCACTGGTCACAGCCTTGTGCTTCCATTTATCCCTTAAGGACTATATGAAAATATTAAGAGAGTGAGGAGTTGGGTGAATATCCAATATTATTTATTATGTCCAAGAAGACATTTTCTATAGCCTAAAAATACCAAAATAATATATTTGTACAACAACCACAGAAGATTCTTGAAATACGCCCCTTTATAAAAGAGCTAATGAAACAGTTATAATGAGTTTACGTAGAGGTAAGAAAAAGACCCCTTATTTGCTCTCCCAGAAACATCAGACTTCTCTCTTCTAAAAAAAGAAATCACCCTCCACATGACTGACCATTCATTTGATGTTTGGGTACCACTTTACAATAAGACTACCCTTATAAAGGATTCATTAAGGGTTTATAATTAGGTTATTAATTAGGTTGTAAACACTTTATTAATCATTAAGAACCATTTATAAACCAGTTCTAACATAGTTTTCATACATCAACACAGGCTCACTATTTGGCAAGATGACTAAGCCTTATATTGGCTACCTAGCTTACTTCGTCTTCTTCATCAGCCAGCATCCTTGGTATCTGTTGTTCACTGAGTTGATTCCCCCCCCTTCCATCTTGATGTTTCTTGGCATCTCTTTATCACCATTTATGTATGAGTTACTAACATTTATAACTGCCAAAAGGGAACGTTATTGTAAAGTGTAAAACACATTCCCATTTATTAATGAGTTACTACCATTTCTAATAAGGCTTAGCAGTACAGATAAATGTGAGCTCACTATTTGGCAAGCAACCGGTCACAGTTGCCCTGTTTATCTCATGTCTTATAAAAGCGTATTAATGATTTATAAAGTGTTCACAACTTAATTAATTAATTAATTACAAACTATTCGTAAACCGTTTATAAGGGTAGTCTTATTGTAAAGTGGTACCGATGTTTGAGTAAAACTACTGTCTTCTGTTCATTACACTTAGTTAGAATATGTCCATAATTCTCTGATAGAGCCTGTTTGCTGATTGCTGACTTTTTTTATGCTATTGGATTTTTGGAGGAATTTCAGGACACATCACATTTACTCAGAAATTGCTGAACTTCCTTGGGATACACGTTCTCATGCATACATTGGAACAGGGTAGTGACGAGGTTAAACATCTGCACCAGCTCAAGGACAACTTCAAAGAGAACTGCCACAGGAAATGTTCATGTGACCTGTGTGGATTATCTTATCTTAAGATAAAAGAAGGGATATTATCCTCCTCCACTTGTGTTTTTAAAATATATTTTGGGGTTGTCGGTGGCTATTCTTAGATAGCTTGCATGACAAGAGTACAAATGCTTTTTTTGATAAAACTAAGAGTCTCAAAGGCATGATCGAGCTTCTCAGATGTGGTTTTCCAGGCTGACTTTTCACTGAAAAAACACTACTGTACCTCAAACAGACCGCGGGCCACGGGAAAGATCCTCCTGACCACCTGCATGGCCTGACCGGGGTCAGACAGGAAGGGCAGCCAGCACAGGGCAAAAGTCACCAACACTGTCAAAGCAATTCTCACCAACAGGAAAAGCCTAGGGGAGGGGGGGGGGGGTCAGAAGGTACAGAGATAAAATGAAAACATAGGCACAACATTTTGACATTGTTTGTTAGAGTAATTTACTCAAAAATACAAATGTTGACATTGGCGAGTAGCTTAAGTTTGTCATCATTTATTGCCATTCCTCAAACAATTAGAACATGCAAGTCCTAAATTTGGGATTTGACCCTTGTGATGAGGAATGCAGTGAAAGCAATGCATCAGCTGAGAGTCTCCTGTGTAGGTCAGACTATCTCGTCAGCTGTAACTGTGAAGCTGCTGGTTAAGTTGCACACGCGGCATAGCTGAGGAGTTTGGGCATGGCGAGAGAGACATCTGGACATATCTCCTCCCCAGCACCCCCGGCTCTTCTAATCCAGCTCTCCATTTGCTACTAAATGCCCTTGGTACATTGTTACTAGATAAACAGACACTGGACACACTAGTAACAGCATCCAATCTGATTACCTCAGTCATTCTGCGGCTCTCCTGAGGACACTGCTCACTTATAGACTCACACTACATATCTGCTTCTAACACTCAGCTGACAAATCTATGCATTACAGAAAAAACCTATATAAAGAAATGATGTCTTCACGGACACAAACATAATCTTTATAATAAACCTCTATACCAGTTTTTGCTTTACTGAGACATACAGTAAGTTGTGTTCTTTACAAACTATAAATAGTATACTTGGATGTTGGACTGTCCCTTCATTTTTTTCTTTTAAGAAGGCAGACATGGAATGACGAATCACTTTTGTAGCTCTTTTTTCCCCCATCCCTTTCCATACATCTCTCACATGAGAAATGATTTGGTCACACTGTACTGTCGGTGCACTGTAGCTTGAACTTTGACCATTTTCTGGAGTTACAAGAGTGCATGAAAAGATGAGGGAATAGCTAAAACAAATATTTAAATATAGCACTCAAATAATGACTTATATCTGCATATCTGTTTTTAGGAGGACAATAAAACATGAACATATAGTTGACAACAATAACAGTTGTTTGACAACCAAAAAATGTAATGGATGAATGGTTTAAACATACATTTTTGTAAGAGTAAAACACTTTGTGCAGGTAACACACTTCTAGAACATGTAGTGCAGACTCCTTCAGTACACTCTTTGAAAAATAATTGGATAAATTAAGGCCATGAAAGGATATTTTGTATAATTATAAAGCTGACAGGTAATTATTATTGTACATGTTTTTATATTTGTGTAATATGCTGTTACTTGGTAGTAGTTGGGGAGGAATGGTGTGCAGGATCTATATAATGTACCAGAACATTATTGATAAATGTCAACAAATGACATATAAATGACATCCAAGCCATCCAATGTATCTAAGGGATATGATTAAGGGTTCTTGAGCCCATCTGAATGTGCTGTGTGTGTGTGTGTGAACATTGGACATAATGCAATGGAAATAAATGCTGTAGATAACAAAACAAACTGTTAAAATATAAAGAAAACAATGTTAAGTGCAGAAGATAGACAATACAAAAGACAAAGATACAGACTCACCCTCGCCCCATCAGGCCCAGTTTGACACTCTTCCCCAGCAGGTAGCAGAAGAAGGGCAGAGCGTGGTACAGCTCCATCTGTTTGTAGTTGAGAGCCAGGCAAAAAGCCACGGAGCCCAAAGCATCCCAGCCCAGACCCAGAGCCAGAACCCCCCACAGGGCAAAGCCCAGACTCACTCCATTGTACCTGATTCGGTTAACGATTATATTCTGCTAAAAATGTCTTCAATTCTATTTTTCACGTAGTTAACAATATTTAAACCCTCACTATTGTATGTGCTTTAAAGGATATAAGACAATATAACTTATATAATATACATTTGTTAATGTAATCTATTAGGATTAGGACCAAAGTCAGTGAAATACTGGCCTTCAGAGATGGTAACAGGCAAATTACAATAATGATATCAGAGTAAATAAATGGTAGAAATGCACTTGTACATAAAGGATACTGGAAATGGCCATAGTCAACAAGAATGAGGCCAGGGTATAAAAGGAAGCAGAGCAGAGTGGAAACCTGGAGAAAAGGAGCATTTATTAGTTGTAACTAAAAATGAACTACAGTCGACTGGTCATTATTATACAATACAATTCAATGTCATTTGAATCACATTACATTCATTTGCAAACTTTGTTGTGTGAAAGAGACATCTAAACAATCGTTTTTTCTTCTCAGTATTTGCTTATTCATTCTTAGAATCCTAAGGTAATAATAGCCTGTCCCATGTTGCGCTGTACAAATTGCAATGTATGCTGGGAATTGTTCTAGTGTTGATCCTGTAATGTTTGCTTAATTAAGACATAGTCAATATATTACAAAACATCCACTTTAATGGACTGTACTGGAAATGCATTTATACATTCATAACTTCCTGGAAAATATAATGGCATAATTTCTATTGCAATAATGAGCTCCTCATGCCACCATTTTTCACTGTAGCCAAAAAGGTGGCTTATTTTCGTCTTTAGTTGAAAATGATTAGATTTCATCTCATACCGGGCAAGTGTGTTACCTTTTTCTTAGAGGATCCCTCAGTCAGATACAAACAGTATAAAACCACAGCAGGGATGTATATCAACAAATCTGCCACCAGGACTGAAACAGAACATAGAACCGTGTTATTTTATAAATCTTCTTTGTAATTAAATAAACTGTTATTTTAAGGTTAAGGTTAATATGGATCAATGAAGCATTTTACTTTATTTTCTGGTAGTTACTGTACCTGTAGCTCTCATGAACAACTTGTGCGCTGGACTTTCATAACCTCTGGATTTGTGAAGCTCCACCCACTCAGGGTTTATCGTCTTAGCTCTGCAGGAAAATATATTTATAGTATAGAAATGAAGGTATTTGTAATGCTTAAATGACAGGCTGGCTTTAGAGTTACCCATGGGTACATATAATGGACAAGTAAGTAGAACATTTGTGGCATTTTATAACTGACAAAACATGGAATATCCAAATATGTTCATGAATAAACATTATAAAAATGTAAGCAGAGATGTCATGTAAACTCTCAAATAAAAACATACTTACACAAAAGCACAGATCAGGCTGTGGTAGGCAGTCAGAGGAGGGTAGTCAAGACCCCAGTAGTTCAAGTCATTCTTAGTGGTGTTGAAGTACCTGGATAAGTAAAAATGTCAGATATATTTATTCTGACAATGTGGAAGTGTCTGATGTTGCAGACAGTCTAATAGCATAATAACAAACCCCTAGTGGCTTATTTGTATTGATATGTCTCTCTATTTTGTGTATGTGTTTTGGTAATCATTCACTTATAGTAATAATTCTGAATCTAAATCTGTTTTTGGTGTTATATCCAATGTTAAATAGTATTCAAAATGAATTTATCCACAAGTATAAGGTAGACATCTGAATTGCATATAGATATGATATCCTAAGTTGCATTCACTTGTACAGCCATATAACTGTTATATACGTGCATTTTCAGCTTTAATGGGTTCACTTTTCTGGTTATCCTCTGGATTTGTATTCATCCCATACTACGGTATTGTAGGTGACTCACAGAATCTGCTCCCATCATTTAATAAACATTAGTGTTTTAAGTGCGATCACTACAATATGTCCAGTCCCTGTCAAAACCCAAAAGAGTCCCTTCTCTTGTCAGCTGCCTGAACATTGTTGGCGTTCTCAAACTTGCTCCACTGAATAAACAAACTTCAGACTGACCATTCCTGCACAGGGAGGTTGTATGTCACTTCTTGCCAGTGCCTTTGAGCCTCGTAGTCGCCAAACATGGGAGTTTTCCCCGCCCCTGGAGGAGAAAAAGCTTTTAGTCTGATGAATGGGAACCCGACTTACATCACGAACAGACAGCATTTAACCACACACAGCCAAAAGCACCACCCTGATATGTATAAAGAAAACGCAACATCCACTAAAATAATCAGCTGTGTAGCATTGAGCGCTCAGTGGTGCAGCATGTAAACGGTAAACTTCACATTTCCTACCTGAATATGAGTTTAACGAAACGCCCCATCTTACAGCAAGACCGAGCAACACACAAAGTGATACGAGACTCCACGTTTGCATAACCTCGTCCGGTTAAATTATCTTAAATAGGAGAAATAAAAGCTAAAATATCTGTCTGCTTTTGGAATATGTCTACATTTCCTGTATACGTCATCAATCAAGACTTCGTTGCGAGTTCTCATTGGGCACTGCCGGGTGACGTTGCTCTGAAAGACGTGAGGCGTTCAGGAACCCCCAGAAAAAGACGATATTATCCTTATTCGAAACATCGCTACATAACTTAAGCTAGAGTAACTTTATTAAACGAGTTTTAATTGTAGCTATGGCAGATAGATGGGTAGTTTTACTTTCCCTTCAAAATATGGTTACATCACTAGTGACTGAATTGGTATTGCTACCAATTTGATTTGAAGAGGCCAAATTCCTAGTAATGTAAATGCCACATCGGTTTAGATGAGATTTATGATGGATTGATTGATATTGTGCATTATTAAAGGTCTATTTGTCCACTCTTAACTCAATAATAACTTATACCCTGTGTTAAACTTAGAGGTCGGAATTTGAATAAGTGTCTTTTATCGAGCAGTACATAAGCATTTCCAATAATGTAATTACCAAGTAAGCAAATAACATAAAACAGGCTGTGGAACAAAATGTATAAATTATTTAATGACAATCGATTTCCCCTTTTTTCCAATCACTGATAGTACATCTCAAAATAATTATATCAGGGTCATTAAGCCAGACCATTTCTGCATGTGATTATGTATCTCACTGCTATGACTACTATGCAGACAGCAAGCCTTTGATGTTATAAAAAGTATAACCATAATTTGAGACATCTTAGAAATATAACTACATGTATGTAATCTATTTTAAACTCCATTGCAACGTACCCTGGCATGGGATCATCCTCCTCATGTGGAGCAATAGAGGATCAGTTGTCTCTTTTATAACTAGTTTGTTGTGCCCTTCTGTGTGCAGATATGTGTATAGTTATAAAATGCAAGCCTCCCTTCACAATGTAAATCTCCGCCCAGGGGTGTATTCTCCTCTGTGACCTTTCCTTCTGTTGACACCATCGTCTTTGTTCCCAAGGTGTTGGGATTTGTTGGGTGAGACATGTTCCTTGTGGTTCCTGCATCAATTATGCATAAATAATAATAACCTCGGACAACTGCTGATTTGCAATGACACTTTCATTACAAAGGCAGCAGCCTATAACTCAGGGGTACCTATTAGTTATTAATGCCTAGCCACGCCAGCTTTACTTTGTCATTTATTGCTTCATCTCTATGCCTTTTTAAATATTCAGTAACTGCTGTACCTACATTTACTGTCTGTGATCTCCGCCTTGGAGAAGGCTATAGCTTGTGGTGGAAGATGACCTAGTTATTATGGAGGCCTAGGCCTTGCTTGCCAATGCCATTGTACTCTATCATATGATAAGTCACATTTTGCTAAAGCAAGTCACACGTCTTTTCTGATGTTTTGTCACATAAGAACAATGCAACCCATAATACAAAACTCACTATTTTGTTGAAAAGAAATACACATTCACATTACAGTGACTCCAAAGGTCCGGGGGTAAGTGTGTCTGTGAAGTGTTAAGACATGGAAGTCCTGGCAGTCCTTCTTCACTACAAATATGCTCTAATTTGCATCATCAATTAATTGTTTCGAAAATTCACCAGTACACATGGTGTGCATTTACAGGAATGTAATGTCTGTCTGGGCCTTTTATAGCCTCCCTAAACTCCCTATCACAGTGTTTTGTGTCCGTCTTTTTCACTGACACTCAACATGTCCTCTCTGATGTAAAGGTCAAAGATAACACATTAATGTGGGTTATCACCAGGATGTTTACAATCCAACATTGAACATGTCAAATGGGACTGCTCGGCTTCATAATAGCTGGTCCCTCCATCTTCACACGATGTCCTCTTAAAGTTTATAGTTTTGGCATTTGACAATGCAACATCGAGTAATTTATTCTCTTCAAAACACTCACATGGTACAGTACACTTAGACAAGTGGAACTACACAGAAAAAAACTAAATTAGTTTGAAGGTTGTAGCTCTAAATGCATATCTATTTATATGCTAAGTTTAATTTGGTCCAAGGTCTTGTATAGGATTGATTTTACAAAAGCTTGGTGGATTTCTTCTGAAACAAGTGATACCTTTGATCGATGATTTGTCATGTTATTCTCTTGGATGTTGTTTTATTTCACAGTTTTAACACAGAAAATAGGGGGAAATTATCTTTTAAAAGAGTATTTTTGACATTAGAAACAAAGTAACTAGTAAAGTAAATTGATAATATCTTCTCATCCATGTTGGCTTAAAAGTTAAGACTGAAATGAATATAGTAAAATATATCTTTCTATTACAAACTCCAATTCTCTATTGGAAAATGGCTCAGTGAGACGTACAGTATCAGTAGATTAGCTGCACTTGAGTCACTCCGACATGCCACACTGCATGTGGAATAAGCATTACATACAGTAAAGTTGTAACCTTATGATTACATGGAGAAATACTTCCTCTGTGCGCGTGTTTGACTCACATCTGAACTCTTTATACCACTCCAGTGTCAAAGCCAGTGTTCAGGCAGTTCCTAAAAACGTGTGTCTGTGTGTAATTTTTTTATTGCATTACATTCCCGAAAGAAATGCTATACTTTTTTCAGGTATATTTGTATTTCCTTACAAATTATAACCTTTGTAGAGGTCATTTTTGATCATCCCCTTACTATATAAGTTAACTGAAAACAAGTGTATTCTATATATATATTTTTTGGCTCTATGTATTTTCATATCCAAAACTTTCCCAAATGTCCTTTTAACTAGTAATAAACAAAAGCTCCAAAACATTTGAACATATTTTTTCTGTAGGGTTTGAGAGAAACCCAATACCCAAGATATAGTTTTCACTGAAGTGTCCTTGGAACATTTGAACTGTAGCATGTAGTGAGTTTCTATGGATCTGTAGTTTCTAAGGTTTAGATTACGTTTCTCCCACTTGAAAATCTGATTTATATGGTGTGTAAACCACCTAAAGACACACATCATAACCATAATCCTTACTTATCTTGCACTCAAACCAATGTAACATTATCTTAACTATCTAAATGAACGTGTATTAACTGTTGATTCAACTGTGGCTCATTTACTAAAGCTCGCTCTGTATTGTTGGTTTAAAAAGTGGACAACCAAACCCACAAAGTGGACTTTATTTATGAAAGACTGTTGCTTGAGACTAATATAGCCTGTCTGCTGGAGCTGTGGGAACATAGGCCAGACTCCATACACCTGTGCACAAGGAAGTGCAGCTGCATGGGTCATTATCGAGAGGGTCAGTCTAATGTTTGTTCTGCAAAAGAGCACATTCATCAAATCGGCATTTTGTTTTGTTTGCGAAATGAATAGTGAAACACCAAAAACTGCTTTTGTTTCGATTACATTTAATAACGGGTTAATTAATAAGAGCAGACTGGTTCAATTGATTTAAACAAACACAAACTAAAGTAATGGGTAAATATTAACATAAATGCAAATATTATTTTAATATGTAGTTTTCCCCTGTATTACATTTAATATTGTAACACTGTTTCGGTTTAAGAATAATGTTGTCCAATTGAAGTCACGTGTAATCTGGTATATTTGAACGTTGTATTTTAACATCATCTGTAACTGAAACCTTATGTATCAACCTTATTAACATTAACATCTTCAGTGGCCCTACTCAAAGATAAATTACATCTGAAATCGGTCTTCACCAGGATAAAGCATTAGAGGTACTGTGATTACTGAGACGGGCAAATACAAATATTTACCAAATGTATTTCGATCATCATCATATTAAAATAATAACTAAAAGAAACAACTGAACTAGCCTATTTCAGTGTCCCTTCAATTCTGCAAATTCTTATTTAAATATGTAAGGTTTACACCATCGTAATTATTAGACAAAATAAAAATAAAAGATTTAATGGAATGTATGGGAAGGTCTATCCTTCATCTTTTCAGGTTGATGTGTCTTCCTAAATATTTCTCAGATTTTTGATACCCCTAATGAAAAGCCCTGCGTGTCAGTGAACGCCCCCTGGCGGCTGTCCTCTCCTCGCGGGGCTGGAGGTGTCAGCCTACGGCCTCGCGGTGCTCCCGGTGCAGCATCATGCAAACACACAGAGACATCACACTGCAGTTTACCGCGGGCTCTCTAACGCATGAGAGCAGGAGAGCTTGTCTTAGGAAGCTTAGTGGAGGCTGTTACTTCACACAGGAAGCAAATTAAGCAGAGACAGTATTTAAATGACAATTATAAACGTGATAATCAAGTTTTATTTTTTATTTACTTTGGTAAATTGTTGGGGGGATTTATTTTTCAAATACTTCCCAAAAAAGACCAAATTCCACATTGCTTTCTATACACCTTTTAATCTGAATTATATTCTGCACACTGAGACCCCTGTGCCTGGACGTCATGTTCATGTCTCCTTAAACTGTATGAGTGTTGATATTTAATACCTCCTTGATTTAAAATTTGGGAAAACATGGTAATGGCTAAGATGATTTTTATATCTGTATTTCGTTTTATTTATGTGTCAAACGAGTTTGGTTTTGCATTAAAACGAATTATGTCATACAATAAATACTTCAGGCTACTATATGCTTCTGTTGATAATAGAATGAGGGCAATAATAATAGCCCAGTAATAATGAGAATGAATGAAAGAAATGCCATGGTGACATTGGAGCAGCCTTTTGCATCATCAGCACCTTCTTCGGTGTCTGAAAGTGAATTGAAGCAGAGAGGCTCCTTTCTCTTTCTCATGGGGATCAGATAAATATAGCGCCTGTGACCCCCCTCCCCTCAAACACACACGTACACACACGCACCAACCCGATCACCATTTGCTGTTTGTGTAAAAGTGATTAGCCAGACACAACTGCGAAGCTGTTACCTTTATAGAAGCCAAGCCGCAGAATATCCTGTAAAACGACACTAGCAGTGATGTAATGGTGGATTAAAGCCTGACCTCCAGTCAGAGATCATTACTAAGAAAACAACCGTAAATATATATATTTAAAACAATTAGGTTGTCTTATTATTCGGGCCTATAAGTGTATATATTTTATTTAAAAATATGATGTTATATTAAATACGTAACCACTCTGCAAAAAGCCTGTCTTCAGAGACACACACTTAGGTTTATTTGCACTAAATCTCAGGATGTATAACGACTTCCCATTTATACGATGATCCCCTCTTTTAACATCAATTTCAAATGTTGAATCCATAGACAGACTATACATCTGAGTCCTTTTTGTTCCTTACATTTTTTCTTTGTTTGTTTGTCTAAAAATATTTTGTAGATCTTATAAGCTGCAATTCCAAGCTTAGAAAACATCGAATACTGAAAAGGTTCAAACGTAATTCAATGTCTCGTGTTACTCCAGACAATGATTTAGAATAGTTTAATTACTACAAATATTCAAATGTAACTTTACAAAAACAGACTTTAAACATCGTTCAAATTGGATGATATTAATAGGCTGATTATTAAGCCTGAAATTGATTTGTATTAGTACATGTAATCACACAATATGCACTGGATAAGAATATTTAACAATAACTATCCTTCATGTCAAATTTAAATTGACTTTCATATTATTTTACTGTGCCTTTATAGCGTGAGAGGGTTTTAAAACAATATTGTTTTTCTGGAAATAAGTCTGCCATCAAACGATTCATGAATGTTAATAATGAAAAAATGGTTTTAATTCTTTCTTAGATTTATTTACAAATAAATTCAGTTTACAACACAATATAGCTACATAGAATTACATATATTTGTTTTTTAATTATAAACAGACTGTTTTTCAGAGCTTGTTTGTGTCTTGTATGAAAACGAAACAAAATTGTATCCAGTTGAGCTCTGATACGCTACAAAAAAGAAAAATGTAAAATAATTATCACAGATCTCAAACAGCAACCAAAAAAAAAGAGGTACAATCATTCTTCTTTTTACAAATATTTACAAATATTACCTGTACAGAAAAATCTTCTTTTTCTTTTAGTCTCTGTTTCAACAGTCTTTGCTACCGAGTCCAGTGTTATTGATTTGTGCTGATCACACTCCCCCCGTAATAATGTCTCTATATAAAAATAATAAGAGTCTATTTATCTGGCTTTAAAGTCATTGTGAAGGCCACTTGGACACCGCCGCTGCTGAGGGTAAAACATGTCCAGAGAGGAGATTTGACGGCACGCTGAGGATGGGAGAGAGCCCGGCGGAGGTCCGGGACAGAGAGAGGGACTGCGCGCTCAGCAGGGCTGACTGCACGGTGACTGGAGGCCGCAGGAAGGCCGGGGACACCGAGGAGGCGCTGGACACCCCGATGATGTTCTCTATACTGAAAGACGGTCTGTTCGAAGGCTCAGATTTGATCATGGACGCCGTGCTCAGGCTGTTGAGCTGGAGCTGCAGACTCGGGCTGAGCTGGGAGTTGAACGCTTTTCTGTTCAGCTCCGCGGAGGACATCAGAGGGACACCCGGGGGCAGCATGTGACCCATAGGCGGCATGTACTGGTACTGCATAGCTGGGTGGGCATAAGCCGGGTGGATGCCATAGTGCCTCCCGTAGGGGCCCCCGAGGCTGTACGCACCGAAACTCTGCATCATGAGCGCGGTCTGGTCCCTGAGCATGTCCGGCTGAACTCTCTTGAACCTTTTCCTCCTCCTGAGGAAGCTGCCGTTGTCAAACATGTCCTCAGAAGCCGGGTCCAGGGTCCAGTAGTTGCCCTTGCCGGGGTTGCCGGGCTCCCGGGGGATTTTCACGAAGCAGTCGTTGAGTGACAAGTTGTGGCGAATGGAGTTTTGCCACGCCGGGAACTTCTCCCGGTAATAGGGGAAGCGGCTGCTGATGAACTCGCAGATGCCGCTGAGGGTGAGCTTCTTCTGGGGGCTTTGCAGGATGGACATGGTGATGAGGGCGATGTAGGAATAGGGCGGCTTTACCAGGCTGTTTTTGGGCTTCTGGATCCCTCCTCCCGTGGAGCTCTGGTCCTGACCCTCTCCCTTAGTGCCTGTCTCTCCCTCCCCGGAGCTCTCGCAGCACGGACTCCCTCCACCAGACCCCGTCTCCTCCTTCTCCACCTCAATTTCATCTTCCATGTCCTCGTCGCCCGCTTCTCCTCGGAGGTCGTGCAGGATGCCTCCCACCGGGCTCTCGCAGTCGCTGTCCCTCCTCTCCATGCAGTCCTCGTCTCCCTCGCCCACCACGTCGATATCCACGTCCTCCGCTGTGAGCACAGTTTGGCCGGACATGTCGCTGGCTCTTTCGCTGCCTCCAGACAGGGTCATCTCACGGCTTCCTCACACACTAAAGTCGAGCGGAGCCAAAACAGCCGAGCAGCCGGGTGTGAAGTTGTAGGTGAGAGCAGCGCGGGCAGTGCGCACACACGGCGGGTCTGCTGGACTTCTGTTCGCCCCTGTCAAGAGATCCGGTGTCTCCAAAATAATCTAAACGGCGGTTGAACCGGCAGCAAGCCAGTCAAGCCAACGAAACTTCAACTTCTTCAAATATTTCTCCACTCGGTAAGTGAGCAGGCCTGTGTAAAGCTGCGCGTCTTGCCTCGAAGTTGTTTGGAGATGTCTCGCGCTCCGACGTCCCTTCTCGGTGCGTATATTTCCTACAGGAGTGATATTTGGAGAACCAAGTCGAGATGACACATGCTGCTTTTAAAGGCCCGAGCTTTTAAAAGGACTGTCTGATAGATTACTTTTCCCAGTATAAGATATACTATCAGTGGAGGACACGTGGTTTGGTGACGACAGACGCCCCCTCTCCTCTCCTCTCGTCCCTCCCTCCACCCTCCTCTCCTCTCTGTTAAACCATGCAAACTGGAGTTGTTTCATGGATTTGTCAACAATGGGACATCAGCAATGCTGCTTTCCGTTGATTTTTGTGTTCGTCCGTCATAGACCATTTAACGGTGGCAGAGGGAGGAGGAGGAGGGGGAGAGGAAATTGGCCTGCATGATTGAAAGATCTGATGCGCATTAACGTGGCTGCGTAAAAACAATCCAAACCTTTAACTTTGCTAATACAAACTCTGTTGAAAGCTGCAGAAAGGAGACGACGACAGCTAAGTTCTCTGAGCCCTTCTTTAGCTTATGTTTTGTGTTTGCTTTTTAAACTGTGACATTGTGCATTTATGAGTGTGTTTGTACTAATTCTAAACCATTTCCCGTGCATGTCAGTGTTTTTGGAGACGTTGTCAATGCGTAAGCGTTTACCATTTTTATTTCCTTTTTTTGGTGCATGCATGCATTGATATTTCGAGCTCCACTGCTCGCCGTTCAGATCCAAGCTGCAAATGCAAAGCATGAATTCAAGTCTATTTATTCCCGCAGGATTAGCAGAAGGTGGGAAGAATATTGAGCAGCAGCGGCGGCAGCAGCATGCGGCAGCACAATGAAAGGAGAGAATAAAGAATTTCCTTGTTTGGAAGAGGTGCTAACGACCCCAATCATTGTCCGATTTTACATTTGAAAAAAGTAGGAAATGCGGTCAGCGGGTGAATGCAAAGAGAGCATTTATTCAAAGCATGAAGGTGAGCGGGGCTCGGGGAGAGGATGTCGAATCCAACACAGAGGCTCTCTCCGCTGCGTGAGAACCTTTGGGAGGGCTAAGAGAAGAGTCCGTATTTCAGCTAACGTTCAAAGCGACTGAAGACATGTGCCCTAAATTAACAATATATACATTAAATGCAGAGATATTCCGATGTGACACAAGCAATTTAAACGTTCAATTGATTTTATCGGAAGTCTTTTAGCAGGTTAATGAATATCTATAATCAGCACCAAGCAGTTATTTGTGAAATAGCTTTATTTGAATACATTAAAATATAACTATTGCAAATTAGGTTGTATTAACGATTATTTTTCATATGGTCATTTATGTTCAATTAAGACACCATAAGGCAGATAAGATTATAATGTAGGCAGTGTCCTAGTATTAATATTATTATTTATATTACTACTATTTTACATTTAAATAATTCACACGTCAACTCTTTATGACATAATTAAAAGTAATTACTTTTCTCACATGAAGAAAATCGTATGTGTATTTATTTAAAGCACATTTTCATAAATGTATTTATATATTTTTGCTTTAAAATCCCTTCAATGTTATTCTTGTTTCTTGCAGTTTGGGGAGTGCATGTGATCCTTTAATTGCCTTTAGCAGTGCACAGAGGTGCTGCTTCACGCGCAACCTCCGCCACCTCTGCCACCTCTGCTCTCCGGTTGAAAGTGGGTTTAATCAAACGCTATCATTAATAATGCGCGTATGGGTCAAAGGAGGAAAACGTGTCCTGCGATTAGACTCTCCTTGTGTTAATCTCTCGGTGACCTGTGTGATCCGCAGATCCGTCAATACGGACTACTTAGCAGATGAAACCAGAGTCTACATCAACTTTTATCCTGCTTATCCGCAGGGCGCGCGTGTGTTTAGGCAGGTTTATCTTTCTTGCTTTTTCAGGCTCATTAATCGGAGAGAAATCCCCCTTTTCAAGGTTGTTTGTTTGAGAGGATTTTGCTCCAAACGAAAAGTTGTTTTCCTTTTCTGATTGGACACATATCATGCATTCCTGTTGGGCAATAGAAGTCTATTTCTACCTTATGTAGCGAAACCCTCATTGTGGGTGCATATAAAAAACGCAGCCAGAATTGTTTAATAGCTGCAAAATAAAAGAGCTTTATGACCCATGCATGTCTCCTAATTTGAAGGATTTTTTAAGGAATGCGAAGGTCATATAGCCACTGTTTTAACACACCTCTCTCCCTTTGTGTGTGTGTGTGTGTGTGTGTGTGTGTGTGTGTGTGTGGTGTGTGTGTGAGTGTGTTGTGTGGTGTGTGTGTGTGTGTGTGTGTGTGTGTGTGTGTGTGTGTGTGTGTGTGTGTGTGTGTGTGTGTGTGTGTGTGTGTGAGTGTGTGTGTGTGTGTGTGTGTGTGTGTGTGTGTGTGTGTGTGTGTGTGTGTGTGTGTGTGTGTGTGTGTGTGTGTGTGTGTGTGTGTGTGTGTGTGTGTGTGTGTGTGTGTGTGTGGTGTGTGTGTGTGTGTGTGGTGTGTGTGTGTGTGTGTGTGTGTGTGTGTGTGTGTGTGTGCGTGCAGACACAGGTGCAGCCAGCCTCCTTTAAAAAGAAATCCCTGAGTCGCAGTGTTGTGTGAAAGGCGGCGTAACTGCTGATATAACCTGCCTGCAACAGTACCGAGAGGGGGTTTCAAACCCGTCCTTCCTGTGATCTTTTGAAGCCTCATAAATCCGCTTTTATACCTCCGCAGTTTGTTAATGAAATGTACGTTTTAAGCACACATGCACGGCTTAGCGCGACAAAACCTTTTAGTATAATAAGCCAACTCGCTCCTGCATGAAACCATTAGAGGGACCGAGAGAAGAGAGGAGGCAGCAGCAGCTCAGGTGATGGAGAGGAAACAGTCTCCACATGTGATCCCTGCAAACTACCTGCAAGGTCACCGAACAAATAATTGTGATCATAATAATGTGATGCTCTGCTGATTCCTGAGAGCGAGGCTTTTTCTATCTCTGTCCCCCCTGTGTACTCATCATGTCTCACAGGGGTCAGAGGGTCACCTGCATAAGAGGGCGAGGGTTTGCTCAAAGACACTTCAGCAGGGTGAGGGTTTCAGACAAGAATGAAAGTGGCAGTTTAAATTATCTAAATATTGATATATCTTTGAGGAAATTTGGAAATAGTGGTGAGATTATTTTTACGTTTTTACACTTTAAATCCAAGTAGAATATATATAATTATTAGTCATTAAAATACATTTTATTCAAATACTCTGTGTTATCAAAGCGTCCATTAATTCAGATAACACAAACATGATATTTTACATAATATCTTCATAAGTGATGCCAGAAATAATTACAATTCGAAAACACTGTCTCTTGCATCGAAATCAGCTGTTTGTAAAAGCAGATTTCTGAAAGGCAACTCGTTTAATTAATTAGGTGAGAGGGCAGTTGGGGGCAGCAGCTAGTAAAACGATATGATAAATTAATGGCATTGTTAGCGCGCCTGTAATCACGACCATTATGTTAATTATTTTTACAACAGTAACCAAATCTTCACCTTGTCAGATTTAATAAAGACAAGATGTTCTCAAAAAATGAAAACAATTCACAAATCTGTGAACCACACTTCAGTCAGCTGGGAAACAATCAAATGATTTAAATATTTTCCTAGAATTTAATGTTTCATGGTTGATCATGTGGATCGTGAAAAACCCTAGAAGGAAGACTGATTCCTTTTTTGGAAATCACCATTTTCAGCTCTTCTCAAGGAATCCACTCTATCAACCTGCGAGCGTCTGTCAAACAAAATGATGGAGCCCATTTTTAACCTGCAGGATCAGCCGGAGCACATCTCTCCTACACAACAGAGCACAAAGAGCCCCAAAACACGACACTGATCCACGAGTCTGATTTCCTGTTGTTTGAAGTCACATCTATTTGACGCGTCTGTAAAGACACCATGCAGCAGATTGCAGCAGGTGATAAGGACTCACGTTTTAACACACTTTTTAGATTTTGTTCGTTTTGTTCATATTTTTGGGAAGAGATAGATTATATTATGATGAGCTTTGAAAAAAAAATATATAGATATAGCAAGTTTAAATTGAAGTAAGTTGATTAACCTTCTTGTCTGCAGGTGTTTCTGCTGTAGCAGCTGCAGAAAAAATATATAACTTCTTTCAGAAACGGACAGAGTTAACAGAATCCGAGAACAACTGGACACTTGGGTCAGTGGTTGTCTATATTGAATATTCATATTGAATATTTTGCTGGGCAGTAGGGCCTAAAATACATTTACAGGCTCGTCTGCGGCCTTGTATGTTGTTCTATATTTCCCTAATTGTTTTAGATTATAATGAATGATTATGATGGCTGTCTATAAAAAAACGTCTGGATTTATAATGTGGAGATTTATGATAAGTACACATATTAATAACAACAAAATATTACACAAATGGTCACATATCAAATCCCATCTATCATTAGGGTAAATATAATGGAGAATCTAATAAGGTAAATTATTTTGTAAAGGTAGATTATTTAAATATAATTAGTTTGTAACAATAATTGTCTATATACAATCTTATCAAACGTAAAAACAAGCTCAGAATAAGGTAACAAATAATTAAATCACAGGTGAATATTTTGCAAGACGGTACAAACACATATTTTACTCAGAATTAATAAAAAATTATAATTGTTTGCCCAAATCTGCAAATCCCTGAAATCACTGCACCGTCCCCTCGCACCCCTCCGCCCGGCCGTCTCGCCTCTCCTCCGGCTGTCGGTCAGCTGGAGTCCCCCGGGGAGGCTGCGGCTGCTCGCGGGTGCTGGTGGGAAAGTGACACCTCCCGCTAAATGCAGCCGGATTACCATGCCAATGTGTACTTGTTAAGTACTTGCAATGTCACCCAGTTTGTAAGCTTTTTGTCATTCAGATTGAGGCTGAAAAGTTGCACATCAGTATATCACCGTGTTGTGAGAGGGTAGCGATTCAGGTTGTAAACAGTGCAAATTGGCCCAATAGCAGGCATTTAGCACGGTGTCAAAACACAGGCAGCCTGGTTTTGCACCACGTCTTTGTCTGCATAAAACGATAGTAAACAATGCTAATACTGCAAAGGGTGTCATATGGTAGTGGTGGTGTTTAATAAATGGAGAAAAATCCAACAAAAGTCGATTGAAATGATCTAAAAATCGCTTTCAGGGAATCTTGTATACCTATCACTCTATCCAACAGGATACCTTATAACTTGTGTACAAAAAGCATATCCACAATAAAATCCTGCATGGTTTTCATAAAAGGTGTCCAATTTGATTCATGTTGTGACTCCCCCTGCACTAATCTAAGCAGCTTTTCACATAATTGACATCAAAAGGAAAGTCTCAGCCAGTGTGACCCCTGAACTCAATATCCCCTTGCCTATTGATGCATACATATATGTAACATCACACTAAATTACCTCCTACATCCCTGCCTGCCCTGCCCATAATAATATTCCTTCACATAATCTGTCAAGTTCCTCACAAAGACACTTTACCTCTTCTCGAACCCAACTACAGGAATTGTGGACGAAGAGGATGAGTAGGAGGATTACAAAATAAAGCTGAAGATTTAAGAAAATATGTTCTGATTTTATGATTAGCTTAACGTTTATGTTTAAAAAGGTCATATTTTACAATATATCCTAAAGATTTCAAATTAACATCACTCTTAGTCTATAATGTGCTTTATTCTCATGAAGGCCTAATGTTATCGCACATCATCTAATTCATCTTAAAACCATGTTTCTCCTCTAATGTGTAGCTACTCCATCCCCTTATTTGCTTAATAAAAAGTGCCCTTGTCTGTTAATCCAGAGGGGAAGTGCATATCCCACAATCTAATCAAAGTCGTTGTGCTGTCTCTTGAAATTAAGGATTGCACCTTTAAATTGTCAATTACGCTGAGGTTAAGTGGACTGAATAGACCCAATGATTCAAATCAGGTGTTGCAATTTAGTGCACATAGCTCTCTGACTTCATTTCATTTCGTCCTGAATCTCTAATGCAGACAATGACGTGATTTATTACACAAAGGGAAATATAAAGGTGTATATTTGGTCTCACCTAATCCATTGTTGTATACTAAATAAGATATTTTATTTTTAAACTCAATAGACTTTTATTCTTCAAGATTCAAATAATGTTCTTACACTCTCAACATCATCCTGTCCAAAAACTGGGTCACAAATCTGGTCAATAAATCACAGACACAATATGAGGTTAGCTTTACAAAAGTGTTATTTTTCCCTGGGTTGGTGTTATCTTTTAACATTGGGTTTTTATAGCAAGACACCCCAGGCAAATCCTAGTTATTTATGCACTGGTCAATTCTGGACTATTTTGCTTCTGTGATACATCTTCTTTCATAGAAGCGGAGAAAAAAACATCTGAAATACACATTTAGGTGTTTATTTGTACTTGTTTTGTCTATTTGTGTCTGTACGTTTATCCTAAATGAACCAAACATAGCACTGAATAGTGGCTGATTTGCATATTTAAACATACAATCTAAGAAAATGTGTGATACCAAAAAATGACTGCCAGTCATAGTGAAGTTTTTATATTGGTATCTATCAGTAACACATTTTACTCTATTTACCCAGGAGTTATTTTCATATTCAAAATATACTATACAGTGTGCAACTAGTTGCAAATGTTATAATTTACACCTTTAATTTCAATTTAAATGTCCCTCTCTGTTACTGACAGATATATTTCATAAGCATGTTCTTGTTTTTTTTCTGAAAACATTCATGACTAATTTCAGATAAACTTTGAGCATGTTTTGTCTCAGTCAGATTAACAGTGTGAAGGAACAGTCAAATAAGTCAAATTCTCAAAAAGATTCAGTTCAGTGGAATTTAATAGAAGAAAAAACAGCAAATACTAACTTAAGAGGCTGAAAACATAAAATATTTGGAAATCTAATATATGTACATCAAATGTATACTTAAGCACAGTAGGCTACTTGAGTAAATGTAGTCAGGTGCTATATAAACTCAAACTTTGATTTAGGTGATTTTTCTCATATTTCAGGGTTTAGTCATACTTTGAAATAGGAAACGAAACATGATTTAATAATAAACTTAACAACCAAACAGTGTTAACAAAGTTACATCCTTCACACCCATGCCGAGTCCAAAGTCAGCCATACAAGCATCAATATTTTACATTCCCTCAAGAATCCTCTTTAAAGATGCAATCAATGCCTCCTATTCATTATCTATGTGTATGTCTTCTAGGTATGGCCTTTGTCATTAAGCAATAATTCTCTCCTCCACAGTCCCACATTACTCTGCTGCTCCATACTTTTACAAATGCCTCGGGGCTATAAATACTAATGAAATCTCTTTGCTTAATTTGATTTTGCTGGTACACTTGCAGTTATGGCTGAACTTTCCCACGAGAGAGGCTGATTGAACACTTTCAAGTCCTTATGGAAGCAGGAAAACATTCCAAAGAGCTGGGGAGATCATTTCCATAATTACCCCGATTGGCAGCCTAATGACCTTCTGTGACAATAAAAAGATCTCTTGTTAATTCCATTTCTGTCGCTGACATTCAAGAGATTCCTATCTTACATGTTTGAGGGTTCACAAGATAACAAGTGTACTTTTTTTCCCTCCCGTTTTCAGCGAGCCAAAGAGCAGCCCCATTCAGTGGTGCTCCCCCCCCCCCCCCCCCCCGCCCCCCCGCACACTGCAGGGACGAGGCTCTGCTCGGCTCTGAAAGGGATCTGCTTGTGCCTGCACGGCTCGTCCGCCCTGCCCCAAAGTCGGATAATTTATGGGCCTGGGGGAGATTATAAAGATGGATATTTGAGGCAATCAATTCTCATGTTGCGTTTTGAATGGTGGGATAGAAATGAAGTGCAGAATAATTAAAAAGATCACAAGTCCCCCCTCGCATGTAATAATGAGGGGCTCCAGAGGCAGTGGGCTCTGCCACGGTTGCCAGAGGAAGCGCCTTTGATGGAGGTGGGGGGGCTTTCACTACCGCCACACATTGAGGCTGCGTTGTAAATCACGCTCTGTGACTGTGTGAGGACTGTGTGCTTGTCCATAAGGCAGATCATAAGCAGATATTGTTGTCAGAGGAAACGGAGGAGGGATGGGGTTTTTTTTTGGGGGGGGGGGGTCCTTGTTGCTTGGATGTGTAAGTCAGGATGACTCAGAGTTGGCATGAAAAGTGACGGAGGCGGTTGTTTGGAATATGTTTCACAGTGACCACAATGCTCAGAGTGTTGTGGGATTTTAAAATAAAAAACCCAGACAGTCTTTGAATATGAATCAGTGCCAAAAATGAACCCTCTGCATGCACGACTGTGACCTGTTGTGCATTGACAATTTAAAATGGTAATCTAAGGCCTTTTTATACCTCTGAATGCATTACAGTAAATGTGAAATGTGCATCTGTAAGTAGCCTTTTGCATTCTTCCTAGGACACAAGAACAAGTGTTTTTGGAATACACGTCTCATATTTTTGCATCAGTCAGACTGTTTTGCACAAGTACTTTGCCACACACATAAGATTTTATTCAGAAGATGGCAACAAGATTTTGGTACACACACACAAACCAAAAGTCCCTTAATTATGATGACAAAATAGAATAGAAAGGACACTGCGGTGAGCTGCTGAGGGCATTCTGGGAACAGATGGTGGGTTGTGGGACTGCTTTTCTCTGCTGGACGGAGAAGTGTAATGGCACCTGGCAGCGGGCTCACACTGAATATCTTTCTGCTGGTCACTTGGTCAACTCAACATTGGCATACTGTGCACACATCCAGGGACGTGCAGCGCTGCAGGCGGTAGTTAATTCAGTGAGGATTTCCCTTTTAAAGGGGCTAACATCTCGTAACTGATAGAACCGTAGATTGATTTTATTTTTACAGTGAGAGTTCAAGGGTGTGTGTGTGTGTGTGTGTGTGTGTGTGTGTGTGTGTGTGTGTGTGTGTGTGTGTGTGTGTGTGTGTGTGTGTGTGTGTGTGTGTGTGTGTGTGTGTGTGTGTGTGTGTGTGTGTGTGTGTGTGTGTGTGTGTGTGTGTGTGTGTGTGTGTGTGTGTGTGTGTGTGTGTGTGTGTGTGTGTGTGTTTCATTATAAACAATGTGTCAATCACCAAGTTGTGTATTAACCACACTTAGATTTGTCTTATCCACCTGGGTTTAAATCTTAATAATCAAAAAGATCAAAGAAACTGCTGGATAAACTTTAAATTTGTACTATTTGTACTTCTGATTGCAAACAAAACATCTGACTTTGATTCAGCCTGTGGCATCTGGTTCACTGAAGGAGCTTGTGGGGAATTAAGCTAATGATATAATTTAAACATGTTTCAAAATCATCAAAGTGCTGCGGTTTATAGTCACTTGGCTAGCCTCGTGTCGGCATGTAATGTCTCAACGCAAGAACTAAAGGGGAAGCTAAACGGCTAATGGGAACATGTGACTGGACTTGAGAAAGCAACTTAGAACAGCAAATTTAATTATCATGTTAGAATTCAGCATGAAAACAATCTATACTAGAAATTAGAGGTATTCCTGTCAGATGACTTGTGTTAGTGGACCTAATGTCATTTGGAGCAGCCTTACACCTTCTTTGAATGTTATCAAATGTTTACAAAAGAGCTTAATGTGCTAAAATGCAATCAGAGAATCTACTGGTTACTGTGTGCAGGCACTGAGCAGTGTTTCCATGGGGTAGTTTATGCAGTATTGGTGACGAATATTAAATCAAAGGTTGCCTAAACAGGCCAAACAACATAATGTCATCCTATTCTTAACTTCCATGTGGCTCTACACATTATCAAAAGCAACCTATTTTTTTGGCGATGGAGTTCCCTCAATGACAATTATTTTTGCAAACCTTTTAAATCTCCATAACACATTTTTTTGCAAAGTGAATTACAAGTTTTATGTGCTGTAAAATAAATGACTTGTGACTTGTCTTAAGACTGTGAAACATTTCTGTTTTCAATTTGTTGAAGTAGATTCATGTGCAACAGTGTCTGTGACTTTATTCTAAATCTTCTTTCAAATTGCAGCCATTTGCCAAAGCCATGTCCTTCTTTCATGTTATATGACTTTCTATCAATTTGTGCAAATGTTAGTGAAATGATAGGGCAGTATGAGTTTCGCAAACGTACTCTTTAATATGTTTTTCTATTGCACTTCTGCAATGCTCCCCGCCTTATCTCCCCTGCAGAGGGAAACACGTCCTCCTGGGTTTTTAGGTTTTTCTGCATCCTGCAAAGGGGCCATCAAACTTTCAGAGGCTCACAACGGCCCCATTCTTCTCTGTGTTGCTCTTCTTCATCACCCAGCTCCAGGGCATAGCAGATCTGCTCAAACCCCGGTATTGTCTGGGCAAAACCACATATTAAATTTGCCCTGCATAAGCCATTTCATTGAGCTGCAGAAGGAATTCCTCTGCTAGGTCATTCATCTGTGTACATGGTTTGGACACACATTTGAAACAAAGCAAGCCAGTCAAGGATAATATTGAGGAAGTTACATACATTTCGAACTTTGTAACATATGTCATTTCTGTTCCGTGCTCTTTTGGCCCTGTAGTTGTTGGTGCAGATTCATGCAGCGGGAACATTGAAAGACTATAGCTGCAAGCGATCCAAAATGTCTGCATGCATATGTAATGTTTTGCTCTTCATTACGAATTCTGGATTTTCCCCATCAGGAATGTCAACTGAATAGAAAGAGAGGGAAACTAAGAGAGCTCTCTATCCACAGCAAACAATTAACAATGAATAATAACGAGAAAAATCGGATTCAAGCCAACCGGTTGTCCTGTGGATAATTCATCAGTTCTGTATTGGAATAGTACATGAACATATCTTGTTGGTTCATTTAAGTAATGAATATGTTTTCTATTCCTTATCTGTAACTTAGTCTTAGACTTAGCACACAGTGTGTTTTCTATTGGTCATGCAAAAAGGATTTTTATAAAACATAGAAATCTAATGAGAACTGTCTGCAAATAGTCTCAGGGTTCCATTAAAATATAGGATGTTGATTGATAAGTAATGATGTTTTATGTTGTTGCTGGGTTACAGAAGTATATTTAGTTTAAAAAAAAAAAAATGAATCCCTGGAAAGTCTCTTGCTTGCTGCAATAGACAGTTAACATACAGGGAAACTGTCCGGCATTTTACGGAAATGTTTTGAAAATGTCTGTTTATTGATTTTCAAACTAAAACATTTACATTTTCTCAGTATTTTCTTGTGTTTTATCATTTTTAATTTTTCAACTTCAATTTTTTAACTGTGTTGGGAAGGTTTTCTTCCTTTTGATTGTATTTTGTCCGCTTGCATTTGTTTATTTAACTTGCAGTGGGTTGAGCTCTCAGGGCCTCTGTAATTCGCACTTTCTTGAAAATGTGTGTGCAGTAAAATGTTTACTCAGTTAATCAATAACATACAAATCTCACAGGCCAAAGACAGATTAAACATACTGTACAGGACACAGCAGTTCACTTCACAACATGTCAGTCCTGCAAGTTCATGAAGCTCAAAGTGAGAGTCGAATGCTACTCATTTATCTTGCTGAGATCACTTCTGTAACTTAGTGTTGACCTACATCAAACAACTGTGGGCTACGTAGTTTACAGTGAGCGTAAACTTCCATGACCCTTGGTTATTGTCCCAATATTCCTCTCAATTTAGCCCATTAATCGCTCTGTAAACATTTGATTTATTTCAAGGACGGTTCCACTTAACTTAAATTGTATTTGCCTGAAACCAAAGTCATCTGACAGGAATTCCTCTATAGGCTGCTGCTGTATTCCAAACACAACTCTAATACGATCAAAAGCATCTGAGAGGTGAGCTGCTGCGGCTGACCATTATCATCTCACATGATTGAAAGCCTGTTGTGTTTGCAGTGGCCTTTTGCAATAATACATTACATTGAAGACCCAACTTATTTATCATGGCTAAGCAGTAAAGTAAATGTCATTACACTCACTGAGGCCAAATTTGAAATAACAGCTGTGTAAGGCAGCAGAAACACTTCAGGTTTCAGGATCATTTTTCTTTTTGCAAGTTTCAGTTAATCTAAAAAGCATACAGATTAAGTAGCTGAACTTCAGTTGAAGTTGAAATTCAATTGAAAAGGAAGAGACATGTGAAGTGGAAGGACGTTAACGTGCAACAATATTCTATATGTTATGTATAGGCACAGTGATGCTTTGAGCTAACTGCTAATGTTACCTTGCCAATCGGTTTAAAAGGACAATACTACTAGTATGTGTGTATTTAATAATGATTTGATTTAGGAAATATTTCAACCTTGATTTAAAAGAATTGAGGGTTTCAGCCGACCTGCAGTATCCGGGACGTTTTTTTTCTAGATGTATAAAGAGCAAATCCTTCTGAGACATAAGTCCTTTAATGCTTTATTTTCCCAAGTTGATAGTAGGCTAACTTTTATAATTGTATTATTGTAGCTGCTTAAGTTCAGGTGTGGGTCCATGGCTACACTCAGATGTCTGGCTTGTCCTGTGAGTTTTAACACTGCCAATTAGAGCTGAACGCGGATTTAAAATCATTCCTCTTCTGGCTTCCATGAAGCCACTTACTTGGTGCTTGAATAGGACCATAGTCCCAGAGTGATAAGGATATATTCATTCGTGTGTTTGGCAACATATTTTGAGTTTTTTTCTAAATCTGAGCCAGTGAAAGCGTTTAAGAGAAGAGGCCCCAGGATGGAGCCTTGAGGAACTCTGCAAGTCATATTAGCTCAAATGTGTGATTACTCATAGCCACAAATTAGTCCCTGTCCTTTAAGTAGGATTCAAACCAGTTTATTACTGTGCCAGAAAGGCCCACCCAGTTTTCCAGTTAGTTAAGCAATATGTTGTTGTCCACCGTGTCGAACGCATCACTAAGATCTAATAATACCAAGACTGAAATTCTGCCAATGAATGTGTTTAAGTTGATGTCATTAAATAACTAAACGAAAGCATTCTTAATTCTGATGTTTGAAAACCAGACTAGAAAACATCTAACTATTTGTTTACTGGCAATAATTAGTTTACTTTTTTAATAACGTTGCTTAAAAGATGGCAGGTTTGATATAGTTGTTCATTATTGACATGTCTAGGTTGTTCTCTTTTTTGTAAAGTGGGTTGATAAGATGAGACAAGGGGGATAAGATAGTACTTTATTGATCCCAATTTGGGAAATGTTTGCGTTGCAGCAGCAGCATAAAAAGACATGGCATTGTACAATAAAAATCACTGCATTTTCAAGGGTCTGTGGTACAATATTAAACCAGCAAAAGGGGGATTACAGATGTGTGTATAATGTCCTCCAGATTTGTAAATTGATCTGATAAAAGTGTTGGTAATGAGAAGAAGGACCTCTTGCTTTTCTTGGTTCCAAAATATGCAAAGTCTTTCTTTATAGAGAGAATAAAGGAAATACCAATCACAAACTGTATGAATTGTCTTTAGTATCAAACTTGTTGCCATCGGTTTGAGTACCACAGAGTGTATTCAAAGCTGAGGATCACCAGGACAGTAGCTTTTTGCCACCTTGCATCAAGGCAAATGTCTGGTTCACTTAAAGAAGAAGTGCACTGGGGACTTGTATGTCCTTACACTGGTCGCACTGACATGGTCCATTCAGCTGGCATCTGTCCCATGATCCCTCAGAGTCACAAAGTTCACCCTGTGCTAGTGTCCGTCTGGCGTTTGTCAGGCTCCATGCCACTGTAATCCCAGGAGAAATATCGGTCACCATGTGTTTGTTTGTATACAGAGCAAAGTTACTATTCTTCTGCACCTTGTGTAAAAGTGTCACACTGTGCAAGCGTCTGTGTTATGATTTTTACTTTTTTCCGCATGTGTGTGTACATGCATATGTCTGTGTGTCTGTGTGGTATCATCTCCCCAGTGTATTCTAGGACTCTTACTCAACTCTCACATGAGGATGACACGAGGCTTCTGGTTTCACTGTAAAATTAGGTTGACATCGATAGAGTCACAAGTGTCACCATGTGGCCACCCAGCACTTCACGACAATACACAGAACTCACTGTAAAGGAACAGAGACGTGTCTGAGCCCACTCTCTTTTCATCTTAGTGTGTGTTTAATTAGTATGTGTCATCAGACAAACATTCATGCATCTTTTTTATGTTTTCATCGTTAACTTCAATTATCTTTGTGTAGTGTGACTGTTTTATTTGATGCTGTGACCACCTGTTTTGTTAAAAGTATCAAATTAATGTATGACTGTCACCAACACTAATTATCACCAATAGACTTCCTAATTCAAATTAAAAAAAAATTGTTACCACCAAAAAGCTAAATTATACCTGTATATACAATCTACTTTCAATCTTGAATGCAACTATTCATATACAATACATCTTCATTTTTATTTAGTCATGGTTACTTTTATGTAAGGATGTATCTTTTGTTGGAATACACAATATCCCAGAAAACATGTTTTTGATCATTGGATAAATTATCTTGAAAACAACAACGTCCCAAAAAACCACTCCAGTAATACAAAGTAAATCCCAGCAGCTGAGTCGTGTTGCAGCGCCCGCCGGCCGTGAGTTGTTGCCCCTCCCTGGCCAGATCATTTGTTTCCAATGGCTGAAGGTCTCTGTTGCCCAGTCTGTGGCAGGACCAAATTAAGAGGTGCACTCAGGATGGATGAGCACAGAGAGAATGAAAGATTGGCGGGCAGGCCAAGATTTTTCCTGTTTTCTCCCCCTTTTCTCCTTTCCTTTTGCTGCCTTCTGTCAGATAGATGATGTGCGAGGGAAATATTATTTGTTCCGTTTTCACAGTTGATTTTGTCTTGTCCTCCTCTGAGTTGCTATCTCAATTTTGATGACAGAAACGAGAGATGAAGCCAAAAAAGAAGACTCGCTTAAATGTTTGCTGTACTGCTGCAGCTCTTGGATGAATACATTTCAGTTACAACTTAGAATGAGGGGGTCATAGATTGTGATTTTCATTGTAGGCTATTTTAGAACAGCCAGCTGTGCAACATTTTAGTGTGCTAAACGTCCTGGATTATCTTTAGATTTTGCAACTGAAACCAATCCACATCAGTAAAGTGAATCAAATCCAATAGTTAAGCATTAGTAAAATTCCATTTACGTTACATATCCATTGCTACAAATCTAATAGACTTCTATCTACAAAAATGATACATCCAAATTGTATGTTGGGACACAAGTACATTGCAATGATAAAATCTGCTTTAAAATGTCTGCAAGTTTGATCCTGACGTTTGATGTGTGCAATGTGTTTGTGCTACTGCAAAAGACGAGGGCGGAATAAGACATAGGCGTCATTCGGCACTAACTTTGAGACTAGTGTGCAACAACTTCCACTGTGCCTGGTGGAGAGAGGAGGGCTTCGCTGCACTCAGGGTCATAGGTTACGGCTCTGTCCAGATGAAATACTTCATAGCTGTTAGATGTCCTGCTTGGACAGAGAGAGGGGTTAGGTCACCAAATATATATTGATCCAACTCTCACACACAATGTCCCTTTGAGCACTGAGTGTGGGGAACTGTTTTCAAAAAATGCAATAAAAGACAAGAGGCAGAACCTGCAATCCGTCCTGGTTTATTGTCAACAGCAGTGATGCTACGGCCTTCATTGTTTTCAATGTACATGCTTGTTTTTAAGTGTAGCTCTCGGGATCACAAGCTCTTTGAACGTTTTTCATTGTGATGTTGTTCAATTACTTACTATTATAATAATAGTGTTGTCACAAACATAATATTATCACAGGTTTTTGCAATAATACAAAACTGCAAAAATACTTTTTAAACCACGTTCATTGGTTTAATACAAAATCAACATATAATATTATAGAATGTTGAATTGACTAAAACATCTGACCACATTCATTATTTATCTTTGACATGGAGCTTTTTTGTGGCTTTCAATCATATCACATGAACTTCTTGTTGCTGTCGTTAATCTATTCGAATTGTAGATGTTCAAATTCAAGTTTCCAGGGCCAGATCGAGATTTCAATCGCCACTTGTAAACTATTGACGAAACTCAAGTATTCAGATGAATTACAATTCTAACGTTTACACTTCAGTTGAAAATATGAAGACTTCATCTGCCGAGGAACATCATTTAAGATATAATATTGTTTTGTCAATCTTTAAAGATGATTTATTATTCTTTTGATGGTGGTAAACCTAGTAATTAAATATAGTGTTTAATGATAAGGTAACAATTTATATTTTTGAATAGAGTCATACATTTAAGATAAAGGCTAAATCTCTAAAACTCTTAATAAAAAATAAAATCATAATAGATTTCCGGTAAGTTGCGAGCTACATGGTTGTCATGTATGGAAAGTACTTTTTCTTCCCAGAAATAGTGACAGAGGCAGTCATGTGACTGTTGTTGAGAGTGGAATGAGTCAGTCATCACCCCAATTACAAAGGAGTGGGCTATGTGTCGTATTCACCACTGCAGCGCGTGAATATGTGTGTTTCCTCAAAGTCTACGCCTCCATCTTACACCCATCTACCACCACTGTCATCATCACCTCTACCACTAACCTTAACTGTCAGATGCCTATCTCTTAATGGCCAATTAAATGCCTTGATTTTAGCCAAAACGGCAAGGCGAGGAATTACTTACCAGAGCTGGCTGGGTTACTTATCTGTAAATGGTGGTTCCTTAGCATTTGGTGGCATTTGAGGGCCCCGATCACAGGATAACTGCAGGTCATTTGTATGTTAATGACTCAATGACATGTAGTTAAGTTAGGTGTGTAGCTGAACGCCTCGCTGGAGCAAAAAGTGGGGCAGTGCAGAGAGAGGCATAGAATAAAATAGAAAAGAACAAAGGTGAGTAAAAGGCGAAGGAGGATAATATATAACACCAAGCACACAAAATATAAATTGGTTGACAAAGCAATCTTACCTCAAGGTAATTTTAGTAGCCGTTCTTTTCTGATCAAATCAACCGATCACCGCCAACAGATGGATTTTTTATAGATAGTTGAAATGCTTAATTCGCAACAACAAATAGAAATGTGAACATCTGTATTTCCGTGAACACATGGGCATCCTCCATCTGCCAAAAGTTACAAAGCGGATGCTTAATGGACCTTGAGGTGAAATTGTTTGGTCAACTGCAATTCACAAGGTGATGAAATAGTGTTAAGATGAAGAAAAGTCGGGTGATCTTTTGAGATATTTAAAAATGTAATCAACACTACTTAAGAGTTTATAGTGTTCTGTTTATACCACCTTCTGAATTGGAGCCCTTTTTTGTCTTGTAGTTGTTGCCTTTCTCAACAAATTTGAAGTATGTGGTGGTCTGCACAAAGCCTATTTATGCACCCTATGAGGACAACAAATGGCTCACACGGATCTAGCAGATCTTGCATACTTGTAGATTTGGACAAATGTAATAGGCTTTAGTGGGAGGCTGACCCTGAGAAAAACCAAGTAGCAAAACATTTCAAGTAAATGCCAGTAGCAAGAGCCAACATAAGATCAGTTGTTTAATTTACCGAAGAACACTATTGTGACATGCTAGGTGTATATTAAAGGTCATAAGAGTATCCAACCACGTCTAAATGCAGAAG
Organism: Trematomus bernacchii; assembly: GCF_902827165.1. Lineage (NCBI taxonomy): Eukaryota > Metazoa > Chordata > Actinopteri > Perciformes > Nototheniidae > Trematomus > Trematomus bernacchii. Next base: position 15,593,147 of record NW_022987739.1, read on the forward strand.
TGTTTATACCCTTTTGCAAATGGCAACACACGGAGCGAAGGGTGGCTGACATAGAGATAATAAACTGTACATTTAATACATTGTGTTGCTACGGTTGGGGTATGACATCAATCTTCTGCACTTAAGTTAATTTGAGAAAACATCACCACGTATCTTTGTCAAGAGTGCTTATAACCACTTCTATTACTGTAAGATGTACCACAATGTTTTGCAGTTAAGAAATGAATTGCCACCTAATTCTTTAATCACTCCGACTTTGTTTGCTGTTACCTAACAATATAAAGTAAACAGTTTGTAAGGAAGCACTGTGGCATTGTTTTTAATTCTAAACAATTCCCATATGTAATTTAACACAGTGCAAGCCTCTTTCAATAAGCACCGGAGCTATTGATCTCTCCTCCTTCTGCTACACTCCTAAAGAGAAAGCAGAAAGTTGTGTGAATGTTCTATGCAAATGTTTAGTGTATTAGCATACACAGTTGTAATTAAAGCATAATTAGAGAGACAAATGGTGCTGTGAAGCTCTGCGCCTTGGCTCCGGAGTCTGTTTATCAGCAGCCCCTTGTTTAGTCGGCTGAAAACAGGTTTATATCAAACAAGCGCCGCCGACTGCTGCATTAATTGTTATCATTGCCTTGGAAAGCAAATAGGTGCCATAGCGCTGCGGACTGTGTGAGCAGAGAGCCGGAGAGGGACCGGGACAAATTAGTGTGGAAAATGAGAGTGTCGAAATTGGAGAGGGATTAGCACAGACGATAATGAAGCAATTAAAGAGTAAGCGCTCAGCACTCAGGTGCCTTTACTGAGCTGGTTCACTCCAGCTGCTTTCAGACGCTCCAATGCAAATATATCCCCAACGGTGAGGGGAGGTAACCCTCTGTCCTAATACATCACTGATAAAGACTGAGAGGAGAGAGCACAACACGACATGCTGCAGCATAATGCAACGTGACACGGTACAACACAATCTGACACACGACCAGATAGCACAACACGCCATGACAGAATACAAGCTAGCACAAGAAAACAACACAACATGATGGTGCAGCAGAACATTAGGCATCTAAAAGATAACACAACACAACACGATGCAACAATTTGAAGGATGATGCAGACAATTATGATGCAACATTAAACATGAGGAAGTTACACAATACAATTAAAGCTAGTCATCATATCAACATATTTATTTTGCTACCAACTCAAATCTTGTCCACAGCAAGTGTTGAAAACTGTTGGAAGCTGGCATCAATGTCCAGTGCCCGACCATTTCTGTAACCTGCCGAAATGACCATCCGACATTCACACCCACCTCACACATGATTGGCCAGCTAAGCACAGTTGTGAAAAGTAGCCCGGGTTTGAGTATATTTTCAAGTTTTTAACAACCAAGAGCAATACCACAAAGATCTTCAAGAAGAGACTGTTGTTCAAATCAGTTGTTCAATAGTATGACCCTGCCATTCGTCTATCCCTCAACTTTTTTTGAGCCTGCCTTTTCTCTGGTTTGTGTCTCATCTCTTAGCCAAGCTGTTTTGGTAAATCATACATTGCTGAGTAGCGAACTTGGAATTCTTTGGTTCATTCATCATTTTTGGACCGCAATGGAAGTCAAGGGCACCAACAAATAAGCGAGAACAGGCATTGACTACGTAGACAATAATAGCTAGAAGGATCAACGTGTTGTTTTTGGCCATTCGTATACGTACTTCTTAAGATAAATCTAAATACCACCAGAATTATCCTGAGAATCAAGGGTATGGGAACATGAAAGAAAAAAACACAGGTCTTGTATCGACATTACATCATCAAGCCCTACATGGCACAATACCACATGATAAAACAAAAGTACAAATTCCTGCACAGTTGAATTGCAGTTAGTGCTCTGGAGGACAAACACATCTCTTGTTCGGACATATATGGGGTCAATAGTGTATGTGGTGTATATAAATATTCAATATTTGACGGCAACAACCACAGAAAACCATCCACAACCCCAATCATTCTGGCTCAGAGTTAGTATTTTACTCTAGCATTTCAATATTCTGTCTCGTACTTAGACAGTCCACCCAATGGTGCCCAAAGATGAGAGAAGAGGTAGTGGGAGCCAGAGGTAGAAGGAAGAGAAAAAACTGAGGGGAGAGAGGAAGGGTCGGGGGCTGTCTATAGCGATACCAGACATCCATGGTTGGGGGTAATAAAGCCCCTCTCAAAGTCAACAGTTCAGAAACTCCTTTGTCCTCCTAAAAGAGCTTTTAATTTTTAACACAAACTTGCACTTAGGTATGCATGAACTTTGGTAAAATCCTGAGACATGTGTATAAAAGGGTTTAATAGATGACGGTCATGTGCTCTGCTGCCGGGTAATGATGTCAGCCCCTCGATCTCATTCCCTCCCTGCCTCTCTTTTGGCTTCTTTGATAGAGGAGGGTCTAATGTAAATTTAATTTGGAGTGATGTATGGCAGGGATGGGTGAGTGAACGAGAGTGGAGTTCTGGGTTTTGGGCGGTGTGCGGTGGGTAAGTGATGGGAAATTGGGACTAAGGTGGAGAAGGCTGAGTTGATGGGGATGGAGGGGTGAGGGGGTGACGGGTGGAAAGACATGAGGGGGTGTGTTTGAGGGGGGGGGGGGGGTCAGATAGGGTGTCTGAATGTCTCTGTGGGGGGAGCAGCTGGATCGGGGCGCTGCCACTTTGCCAACACTGTCTTCTTTAAGCAGGATTAATGACGAAGTACGCCCCATACCCATCCTTGAGCTTGCAGGCCTCCCTCACACACGAGCGTGTCCGTACACACATGCACACACTCCCACCGCCTCACACGCTCTCCCCCTGTCTGATTTACACAGACATGATCAACCCCCGCCATGGCACATTTACCCTCAACAATGCGGAGGGGAGGGACGGTTGCTTTTGCTTTCCAACAAGAGGGCGACATCTGAATGGGAGGCTAAACACTCCCCGATTTTGCCTCTTCAAAGCCCCCCCCCCCCCCTTCCCTGTCGCCCCCTTGTCTCACTTCAAATGAAGTGGACAAATGCTAAATCAATGTTTTTAGTGTTGCTCATCACCGTCTTTATCCCCCCCTCTCTCATTGTTTCTTGGCAGATTGAGAAGGTATTGATGGCCATGACTGTCACAATTGCGGCTCTCAAGGTTTCCCCCTTCTTCTCTTAATGTCCTCTGGGAGTTTGTCCACACTCACGCCAACCAGGAGACACATTTAAATAGGAACAGTCTGTGATGGTGGAGCTATTGTAGAACTCTCTCCATCCTCCATCTATTTTGCATTAATGCTGGAGGATTTTCCTAAACAATTTTTTTTTCATGTGAAGCCATCATGGAGAAGAAGATGTAATCCAGATCCTATCTGTGGTCTTAATGAGTTTCTGCAAACGATTGCACTGTAAATTGCCATGGGGTTATTAAACAAAACATGGACATTGCAAAATAGAATGCAGGTATTGTTTCAGCAATAAAACCCTTGTTCGTTACGTTAAAAATGTGTTTGGTGATGCCCAGAGTGCAAAGAAGCCAGACACCAGCCTTTTGTTATTGATTCTTCAGTAATGTAATTTTAACTTGATTCTGGTTCTGTATATTGCCTTTGAAAACTAAGGTTGTTGAAACCCCCTCCCCTCTTTTCCAATAAAATAAATAAATAAATACAACAACTTGTTCAGGAACTTGTTTCATTTAAATACACTTTTTGTTTACCTTAACCTGGAATAAGCACTGAGATTACTTTAAATTCCCTTTATTGACAGCATCATCATCGCCATCATCCTCTTCAGCTCCACAGCCTGCTGAAATGGATGCTGGGTAAAGGAGGATGAGCAGGGGCCGAATGAATAGTGAGTGGTATTCATCAGACCAGGGGAAGCGGCAGCCAAGATCCAATTATATATATTCATTAAGTGATAATGATATCATGGTCTTTTAACTGAGAAGAAAAGGGAGCGTAATTGAATAATAACAGTTGTACAATCCCAGAGGATTGGACCCCCCCCCCCCCTCCCCACATTCCCACCACCACCACCACCACACAGACACACACCCCGACATGGTGACCCCCTGAGGGGTGGGGAGCAGGAGGGAGGGCAGGGAGACTGAGGAGCGAGGATTGATGGAATTCTATTACTCCCTGATAGATTTATTATGAAGGCCTGAGTGGACTCTCTGCTCCACTTTGTCACTCACACTAATCAGCGAAGGGGAGGGCAACTCATGGACCCCTTTGTGTGTCCCCACCCTAAAGCCCCCCCCCCCCCCCCCCCCCCCCCCTCTCCTGCCCTCCTGCCCGTCACCAAAGACAAGGTTAGCAGCCGTCTGACAGGAAGACGCGGCGGGTGGCCATTTTGGATCCCCGTGAGCCGAGAGATGGTCCGTGGCAAATGGGCCAGCTGAGCTCCCTGACCTCCAGGCTGAGCCCTTCATTTGTTTATTAATGGAGGGCCATGTGCAACACCATAAGGGCGGCGTGTCATGCAGAGATCAACAGCCTTCGTAGGGCAGCCCATCCCAAATGCAACCCCCACACGAACAGGGCCAAAACAATTTGTAAACACTTAGCATGGTGATGAGGCACTATATCACGCCCCCCTCCAGCGTGGACTTATATGTGAGACGGCAGGAGGAAGGTGAAGGGGTGATGCTGCACGGTCATTGGTGCTCAGTGTGTTTACATGCTCTGAGGCAACCAAGTTAGTGTAAGCTTTCTTTAGAAACCTGAATTAAAATAAATAATGCAATGTTTCTCAGCCCGGGTACAAGAAGGCTTCTTCCTATATTTACTTTGGATTGGACTCAGAGATAAGCATTTTCAAACGATCCAAGTCTCCACATAGTAGGTAGCCAGTAATCAAGACCAAAATGGCAAAATCACCCTGTCAAGATCTTTACAGAGGAGCAACAGAAAGCATCCTGACTTGATTCCTTTGTATCTTTTGTTTTAACGTACATGTTGCAGCCACTTTCCTGTGAAAATCAAGTGATCAACTTAAAGGATACGTTCTAGTCAGTTCTTCAGGAAAGCCCAGTGTGGGAGACATAACAGTTTATTGCCTATTTGCCTGTTTCTGCTGGCATAAGAGCGTGCACATGTTTGCTATTGGTGCTAGCAAGAGACACAGGAGGCTATTATGCTGTGTGTGTTTGATCCTCGGATTAGTGGAAAATCATTGTCACTGCACTCCTTCTCTGTTTACTCTCCTCTTGTCTTACAAGACTCACTTCAACGCTGAAAGGCAAACCTGCCTGGACCAGCATGTTTGTATTCCCAGGGGCGTCATGTCTGACATACTAAAGAAGTCCTTGTGAGTGACAGAGAGCGAATGGGTGGGTGTGTGCGTGTGAATGTGTGTTGGTGTGTGTGTATACTGCATTCATTTGCATCGTATACATCAGGGCAAAATGTAGTGCCAGGAAATAGTACCTTGTTTTGTTTATTTCATTAGTTACCAGGATACTAATGACAAACTGGCTACGGTAATGGATACATTCATTCATCCTAAAAACTGCCTTTTTGAGAATATTGCAAACACTTTGATTTGTGTGTATTCCATAAATGGATATTTACAACACGTTTAAACTGTTTACATAGTTGATCCAAATAGCATTTAATCTATGTTCTTGGTGTTCCTGTGGCCACATGTGTCTGGGACCACCCCTGGTCAGAACTTATTTGTGATTTGAATTTATGTTTTGTGTTATCTAACTATTGCTCCATCAGTTTAAATATGAACATGCGACCAGGATCTCTATTTACCTTTGCCTCTGTGTGATGTCAGTGCCAGAGAGTGCAAACAGGTCTGTAAGCCATTGGCTAATGTATTCTCTGTTTGATGTGCATTTTACAATCAATGACAGGCTTTTCCCAAACCTTTCTCTCCAAACTTCACCACCTTCCTCGGGTGGTCGTACATTGTCTTCCCCACTCCGCTGTTTACACCCGTGCTCCTTTGATACAAACGTCTATTTGTTTTCTGAGGCCTCGGCTACATATACCATGAGGCAAGATAAATATTTTGGAGCTTCACAGCCATAAATAATTGATTTATGTCACACAGCAAAGCACGACAATCCCACTTCACACAGCCTCAGTGGTGCTTTGTTTTGGGCCGGAATATGTCTGAGGACAATAATGTTTACCCTGGTGGTATTGCAATTAACAGAAGAAAACGGCTGCATAAATGCACTCGAGGCTGGGTCGAATTAAAGAGCGATTGCGAACAAGTACAACTCTGGCTTTTGTTTACGTGTGGCAAGGGAAAGCAGTAAACAGAACCGGGTGAAGTGGGTGAGTGATCCAGTCCCTCTGATGGGAAGCTGCAAATTGATTTGCTCACATGCCAATACAGATAGATCAGTCGCTCTGCTACTCTCTCTGCTTTTATGTATGAGCGTATTTTTTGGGGTGATTTTAAATGTATCTTTGAAGCTTCTCATTTTCTGTCCTGTCTTTCCCTCGCTGTCTGCCTCTCTCTTTCTGCTCTCTCTTTCACTATCTCCCAGATCTCACACACATACTCACACACACTTGCACAGAATTTCTCATTACCTCATTAGCAGAGGCAGCTCTCATTTAGCTCTTTAATGACGGTTCTAGATGAATGGGCCTGGTGCTGATCCCAGTGCTGTGACTGGATTAGTGATAATGACTGATCTATGGGAAGTGTGACAGCCTCATATCAACTCTCCCCAGGTCTCATCCTCTAGCCCAGGGCCAACCAAAGTGATGTCTACAGGCCAAGTCTGGCCCTTCACACAGTCTAGGACTTCATTAGATGACCCCTGTTGGTTCTGTTTAAGAGCATGAAGAGATAAGTCTGGGCTCAGCCATTTTCTATCTGCTTTTGTCTCTTAAAGGTGTGATTTTTAGAAGAGATGTTGGTTTTCTCCAACCATATTTTGCATGGTCTCATTGTGGAATACATTTTAGTTTTAGTCTATTAAGATGCCCCCATCTATTTAGTTTAGTATCTAAGATGCCATACCATATTTGTATTTGTATCATTGTTTGTGTTGTGCTGTTTTGTAAAGGCCCATGAATGGCATTGGTTCCTGCTACTTGTCCCTAAAATGAAATAATATAAATAAATGTATGATATACACATACATATACCCAACCACAATGCTTTGTCGCAATCTAGTCACGCAAAATACCCAAACATCTTTGAAAATTTTAATGTATAATTGATGTTTTTGACACAGGAACACGGCTGGGATAATATAACTATAACATTCTTCAGGATTCATGACATTGTTCACAGAAGTCCACATGAGCTTAAAGTTTCTAAGATAGTTGCAAACCATGCAATATTTAGGTAATATAATTGGCTGACAGAACACTGCAGGCAAGGTGGTTAGAAAGCATAAACATGTGGCATGCTTTGTTAGAATGTAAAGAGTAAATAATGGCGTCAGCATTGTGCAACAGAGAATCTGCTGATCGTCAAGAGACCACGATGTTATTTTACACTTTTTTAACAGTGTAGCAATTATTCTTTTAAGAATAACATTTCAGTCTTCTAAAAAAAGAAATGCACAAAAAGTGTTTGCTTAAGAAAAAAAAATACATTTGAAAATCTACATTTCCATCACAACTGGGCATTTGTGGCTGAGTAAGATCAGCATTATAACAGCAACAGAGCAGATGTTGTGTTGAGATTTTCTCATCTGCTGTTTCCCAAGTAGAAACATAACTATTAATTTGCCTTTTATTTACCTTTTATTGTTGTTTATTATGACCCATACCTTAAAGGTGCATGTGCACATCCTCCCCCTTTCTTTATATATTTTGTTAATGCAATCATGTAATCAGTTGGAGTCAAAAGAGAATGACTCGGAGATATTTTTAAACATTCGAGAAAGTAATATGGTACAACATCCATTTGGGGAGGTGACTCATTTGAACCAGGATGCTCCCATGTCGTCAGCGATCACATTCTGACACACTCCTGTTCATGTTGTCTGCAGTATATGTTGTGTATTGCCACATGCAGATATGTGTGCAGGCCTCTGTCTCCATCTCACCTGAGTCTTTCTGCAGGGTTTACCATCCATCACGCCACATATTTAACCCTCAGGCCTAGCTCGATCATCTACAATCGGCCCTCAGCTGATCCATCAGAGCCGCCGGTTGGCCCCCAGCATAGACATACCCGGGGTCCCCAGCCTTAGACCACGGGGGACTGGGATCTCTGTCTGTAGCACCCAGCAAGACCACTGAGACCCACTGAGGGCCAGGCAGGCTGAATTAGTTAGGGTTATTATGTTGCCTAACTAACCTTATTGAGTCTCAGTGGTTAGGTAGCACTGAGCTGGGCAGACTGCTGATAATGCCCTTACTGTTTGTAGTTGGGAACATTTGAAGTAGCACATGCAGGAATACATATGTTAAGATAATGCAACATTAAAACAATAATAACATGCACAAATGCAAAGTAAAGCAGTAGTAGTAAGCTTTTATTATAATTGTTGGGGCTTTTTAGAGATCTATTACAAATTGTCTTCTCATAATATAGAAAAAAGAAGGGAGTACTGAATAGAGATTGTTGTTTTTATTTAACTCAAAGACAAGACTCGTGATTCTTCTCTCTTTGAGGATGAATGTGAGGTTCTTGTAGAGCCTTAAGGTGGAGCGGCACGACTTTAGATGTGGTAGCCTGCTGCTCGTTGACCTTCTCCAACGCACAGTCAGTGTTGATTTATTTTCAACATGATGACGAAGGTGTCCTAACTTTCCTTGACCGTAACCAAATTGTAACCATAATGATGTCAGATCACAAATGATCATATGAACCATTTTTGTCATGGTGATTTGAAACAGTTTTGACAGAAGATGCTTATATGAGAAACAAAACGTCATGATAATCATCCCACCATGCTTTTATATATAAAACTGAAGATTTGTAACTTTTCAAGTCAGACAAATGCTTTTTTGTTCAATCAGCACCAAAGTAGTGTACAAGTGAAGTACAGCCCAACTGTACCAGAGTGTAGGATGAAGTCTTGGTGGGCTAGATAATGTAATTCCCCCCCCCCCCCCTCCTCTCCTGCACGTTACCCCACGGTGTGTGTGCCCAAGGCAGTGGGCGCCCTGGCTCCTGTGACTAGTGGGTTTGCTCCCTTCAGCAGCACCACTCATCTCCCTCTTTAATGTCATTTAGCTGCGGGGTGGCCGGCGCCTCACTTGCCCATTAATCCCATTCCAAATGCCATAACATTTCCCAAAAAGCCCCTGCTTCTTAAAGCCGATAATTAGAATGTCTATTTAAAGTTCACCGCTCTCCCTTGCCGTTATCAATTAAAAGCCGTTTAAAGAAGATCGCCTGCAATAGTCAACAAATTAAATCTTTTTCTCACTCTTTGACGTTAAGTCTAGAATGTATAATAGGGGTCACAAAAGGCCCTCTGAAAAGAGAGCAACATTTGAAATTTCCAAACAGATCTGCTCAAGAGAAGAGAGGCTATAAGTCACTATTGCTGACAGTAGAGGCAGTAGCAGGGAGATTTTTTAAAGAAGGGCTGAATTGCCATTTGATTTAATTTGATAAAAGTTTATATTCGATGTGAAAAAGAGGCCAAGTGAGGTTCTGGTTAAAGGTTAATAAGGTCAACTGACTAACAATGCAGCAAACAGACAGGAAACATAGGTCTAAACAAGATAAGAGCTAATCAAAATCATAATCAGAAGTCACATTCCTCTCCCTGCTCATTACATTTGCGGTGCATATAAATGTTTCGGCAAATGGCACATGGTATACAAACATGCTGTTTGCTGAAGGTCTTCCTGGAAACAAAAACATACGTTTATTATTTCCCTTTGAAGAATGAGTGTGCTGCTTTAACAAGTCCCCTGTAGTATTTAAAAAATAAATGCATTTATCTGCAAGGCGAAAAACTTGCTTTTCATTTGAGGCCAAGATAAAGAAATACTGGAGGGCATAAAGCAGATCTATTTTTCGGAGAGTTTCCTTTTTTGGCATCATCTCATTACTGGCTGACGATGATATAGTGTCGCTCACAGGAAGAGGATCATTTTCCAATAGAAGCCCAAACCTTATTGTTGGGAATGTACCATCTGGATCTCAAAGGGCTCGGCTCCCACATCTATCTTCTCTGGGATAACACAGGAGCCGGCACGGGAAGGCAAGACTGATTGGTGATGAATTATGTATACTTTTAGCAAATTGTGATATTTGTCTGGCAACGTGATGCTACACATGACATACCCAAATCATTGCCATGAGCATGTGGCGAATGACTGTTTTTTTGTGTGGCATGTTCACATTAGACACAGACAGAAAAAAATATGAAATGTTTTATATTAACCAAATAATTTTGAAATGCATACATTTTTGCATCTTGATCCCATTAAGGCTGCAAGATATAAATGGTAACAAGTTCATATTTGTAAGGTAGAACTGCAGTCCTGGAGCAAAGCTATATACAAAAAAAGTCAACATATTATACAATTTGATGAATAACTTTTTGTTGACTGTGTGCATGCATGCACAGCCCATTATGTTTGATGTCGCTCTCAGGGGCACACAGTGTCCCCTTGTTCCTCCCACCTCTGACAGTGACAGGGTGAGCCTGAGGAGGTGTGCCCTCTAATAAAACATTTATATCCGGAGAAACAGCGTGTCCAGCTCCAGCCACAACACAGGCTTTGACACCAGGGGCTCTTTTGAAGTTAGCCACCAAGATTTAGAGGCTTTTCTAAGGGGGGCCCATTGTTCAGGGCTCTCCTCCCTTCACATTCCCTCCCCCTGCATCAAGACGCTTGGTGCTAAAGTCTCACAGTGGTCTGCAGCCACTTCAAAAGATGCGCCACATGAAAGGTCTCGGTTTGACCCCTGCCCAATAAGCAGCAGCTAAATTGGAAGATTGAGAAGTAGGGTAATTTGTATCAACTCGGTAAGTTATTATGCAGCTAAACAGGAAGGTCATGACTTCATGCCATGGCCTAAGCCCCAGCCGCATAGCAACAAGACATCAATGTAACATCAGTTACCCAAAACACCGGCTTGCCCACACTCAAAACCATGTCTGTAAACAAGGCCCGATTGTGGCGAGAAAATCTGCCTGCCATTGTGGTGCTAAAGGGAGAAAAGTGAGGACAGAAAGTGTTGCGATTTCTTTCCAACGCTGGCACGGGATAACTGTCCTGCTCAGCCTGGGAGATGATAAGACTAATGATGCTTGGACTGATTGAGTTAGGCCAGGGGTCCAGTGGGTCAGAGCCCTGGAGCCTCGGAGTGACTCACCTTCCCCCCCGCAGCTCCACACACACCCTCCTGGGAAAGGCAAAGATCTGTGTTTCTCTCCCCCCCCCCCATGTCCCAGCTTTTACAGCTCAACCAAAATTCTCAGGGCGCTAAAATCAATGTTGCCATTGTTGGGGCCAAACGGCACGTCCTGACCATGGCCAATGCAAAGAATTCCAAGTGGCAGGGCCTGTTGGCCTGTTGGGAGCTACAGATTTGATTATGAGGAGGGCCAACGTTGTTTTTCAAGCCCGTCACATAAAGGGGGTCTTGTTCAACATCAGGACAATGGGACCTCTAAGTGGCATGTGAAACTGACCCGACTATGTGCAATAATTCAAGCCTTTGATTTGACAAATGTTTTTGTGCCTTCCTCCACATCTGCAAATACCTCCACTTTTCTGCAACCACTCTTTCTTCCCTTGCCAGATATGTTCCAGCAAGAACTGGCCTACATGTCGATTTACCTCACCCAGTGATAATGCGAGGGGAGAGAATAAAAAGGACTTTGGAGGAGAGAAATAACTGGTTGATGGAAAATGTTTGGCACGCAGATAAGTTTGGCTGTTTGGCTTTTGTTGTTTGAATTAAAATAAAGGTTTCCTTCTCCGCTGTCACATTGCATTAGCGGCAGCTGCGATGGCTGCTATCAGCCCTGCTCCTGGCTGCGGCTCTGTGTGGAGCGAAGCTGACGGTGTGTGGAAACTAACACAGGCACTGTGCTGTGACCGCGTCACCTGCAATCAGGCCCAGCAGCCAGCCAGATTAATCATGACAGTAGGCAATATTTCCAACATTATTAGAAGAGAAACCTAATATTTTGGGACATCAGGGATCCCGGTGCCGGTGTCCATCAAAGTGAGAGCCTTCATTTAATGCTCCGTGGATGGGTAACCCTGGCACTTAACCCCTTTTAGATATTCCATCTCTTTCCTTTCCTCCTCTCTCTCACACCCACACACACTCACAGGCATGCAACACACACACACACAGGCGCACACACTAACACGTATACAGGCTGATGGCTTATGATGAGGCGTCCCTCCCAAACAGAGGTGATGCATTTATTCCCAACACAATTTCTCACTGCCATTCCGCCATGTTTTCACAAAGCCAAACAAGAAATTGTACACCTATATCTGCCTTGTAACATCAGTCCTATTTGCCGGGGATTGTGCAAAGGGCTGTGGGGGTCTTTGAAAACAAAATGGACCTGCCACACCTGTGTACATGTGTGTGTGGGAGCGAGGGCTTTCATGTATTGTGTGTGTATATGTTTCAGTTACCACTTAGTATTTGTACAGGTGTGGGATGTGAGACTTATATCTGTTTGTGGTGTGTCTGCAGGGTAATATTGTGCCTCTGTGCACCCCTAACATAGCCTAGACTTTCTATTTTGTTTATCTGTTGTGTGTGCGTGCTTTGAGTTTGATTTGATGTGATTGTGTCTGGCATGTAGTGTGTGCAGGTGCTGTGAATCGTAGAGATCCTAATCGTGACTCATCCCCGCTCCTCTCCTCTGTTCCCTGGACGTTTCACCCCTCAGAAGGTCTGTCGATAGGACAATGTGTTTGCATATGGATTAACAAAGTCTCAGACACACACACACACACACACACACAAACACACTCACAATCATGTGAGAAACAAACAAAGTTCCACGTTGTATATCTAGACTCAAAATGCTCTATTTATCCATAAGTCCTGACTTTAGCGAGCACATTTTTCAAAGGCAAGTTTTTGACAATATAATCAAGGTCCACAAGGTATAATAAGAAGATGGATTTTTGCTAAGTGTCATGGTATTGTGGATGTTAAAAATATCAAATCACATGTTCTTGAATATACGTAGCATTACATATTATTTCAAAACATTTAAGAATCAGAAGCATTAAGGTATGCAGAATCTTATTTTTATCAAGCTTTGTGAACCCACTATGCAAACTCTTTACCAACACTACACATATTTGATCCAAAACGACTTTTCTGGGGTTTCTACCTGTTTGACAAAGTCATATTGGCCTCTAAGGCTAATTGACTGCCACCGAAATCCATGAACTGATTACATTTTTTCAAGGAATGTATCTGTTTAGAAAACAATTCGCAAATAAATATTGTTGGACTAATGAGTCCTATTTAGTAATCTTGATCCATAATTAAATAATGCTGCTGCTCTAAATTTCTTAAAAGAATAAAGCTACAAACACAAAGTGAGTTTCACAGAATGATGCCAATATAAGACAGACAGCTGAACACCTCTCCAGCCTGCTATACTCACTCATTGACATCCGTCCTTTGACCCACTGTGCTTTCACAATCTGTGTACATACACTACAGCGCGACGCTACATCACAGACCAAATGACATATCAATCATATTGATCCCCAGAATCGGTGCTGTTATTTACTTGTCAAAGGCCTCAATTGGCAATCAATGCACGGTTAGTTTAATTTTGCTCATTGACTGACTGTAGTGTGTATATGTGTGTGTGTATTAGTGTGTTTTTGGCATTGTCCTCTTCATTCTCAGAGCCTTGTTCAGGGGCGGAGAGGAGAGCGAGACAACGTTGTCCTGCTGGCGTGTGCCTCGGCTGTGTTCAGGGGGTTTGGGGTGCCTAATACACCATGGCGGTCCCCCATTTGTTTAATTTGTAAGGCTCTGACATCAATTGTTGAGCTTCATTTGCCCCATCGAAACGTCACATGTCACCGCTAATGGGCCAAGCTGTGCGTTTGCGACATGCTCATGGGAATTGTGTGTCTGTGTGGATGCAGTAGGGCAGTGACTGTATGTGTGGGACGGGGTGAGTTGATCTGAAAATATATTCATTTTCAATTAAGGGCTGCAGGTTCTCCTATGAATTTAATGTAATCATACTTTAAGAAAGACTATATTAACAGAGATGAGAATGATCAAGTGGATATGGTTATTTTGTATGTCTATACAGATAAAGTACACACTGTATAGGCCTAAAGACTTAACTGAAGGTGGTGATAAGCAGATTGAAGAACAATGACAACAATTCTTCGAACAAATACAACATAAATAATTCAGATTAAAAAGGTGAGTTGTATAAAATGTTGAAATTGGATGTTATTCTCAAAACCTACGTGGTTATAATGTACTCAGAAAAACAGTAATTGTTGGTTTGATCAACACACCGTTTCTCCTGCTAGAAATAACAAATGTTTTGTCAACATGGGTGTTGTTCTTGTTTTGATTATAATTTGTTTTTGCATAATTACATTTTTCTTTTTAAGGACTTTTTGGGCCAGAGGCAGCCTTTATTAGAGATTCGAATCGAGGCTCGGGATTCTACTCTAACCAATGAGCCATCCGGCGGCCCTCATGATTCCATTTAATCCCTGACTCCACATTTTAAAACTACATTGATACAGGCCTTTCACATTAATTGTATGCAGTTTGCTTCAGTGCTGCATTGATTTCAACGGGATTGCTTTTTCTGATTTCTTTCTGTCAGACACAAAGGGTTTGAAGTTATTTGTTGTTGCATTGAATCTTTTTGGATTGCATTGCTTTCCCCAATGAAAAGTAATCTTTGTATTTCCCAAATCTCTACTACAGAGGTGGACTCAAACATCATGTAAATGCTCAGGTTCAAAATGTGCCCTTTAAACCGTGCAAATCAACAACAATTTTGCACTGCAGATTCATTTAATACGACTGTAATTCCAAGGGATTCTGGGCTGTTTTGGACAAAAAGAACAGATCATTAGGCCCTGCTGGCTGTTCTGAATGAATGAATTGTGTTTAGGACTCAATGGACCTTCATGAGAACTCACATTTGCACAGATGCTGCATGTGCGTGATAATGACCAGTGGTCTGCTTGCTGTTGGAAACGATGACTTCAGAGAGGTCTGCCACTGTGTGAGTCTTCGTCTGTCTGCTGCAGTGACACACACACACACACACACACACACACACACACACACACACACACACACACACACACACACACACACACACACACACACACACACACACACACACACACACACACACACACACACACACACAGAGAGATGCATACTGCCACACATGAGCGTATGCATATCATTATTAACTCCCACACATACATACACACGCTCACGCACAGGCACACACACATATATATTCATTAGTCACACAATAAAAAGCAAAGTGCAGAGATGGACAAACAAAACGACTGAGGGCCCACGCACCACAGCAATAACCCTGCTGCATGACTCAATTCAGATAATATGCCCTGTCACATCAAAACATGCTCTTTGTCACCAGGTCCCGAAAAACATGTTTGTCATGTTGCCCTCTGAGGTTTATGTGTTCCCCAACTCGCAGGTCCAAGTATAATTATTCAGCATCTCAATGGTCACCATTCATCTTCTCTTATGGCAAATCATCGCCCGGAAGTGATCTAAACATGACCGCGGGAACCTATCACAGAATATTTGAAAGCATAGCGGGGGAGTCAGGGGCATAATTCTGTTGTGAAGGACTAATGCATTCACACCCACACAGATTGACTCACCCTGACAAAAGAGGCTGTGTTGTCTATTCTAGGCAGCTGGGCAGGATGGAGAAACTTGGAATCCTTTGTAGGCCGGAAGAGAAGTCAGTCTTTGTCAGATTTTACAGAGTATATTTTACAATACGCCTTTGCACGGCCAGTCAGGCATTCAGCGTTGCAACAAGGCTAAAGAAAGTTTGCATAGATTACCAGTGTTATTGCAAATGTTGAGCCCACTTATGTGTTAATCAAGCCTTTTGAAATGCAGGCCTTGTCTTTTGGGGTTGTTTCTGTTTTGAAACAGTCTTCTGACACTGAGGCTGTTTATCTTTGTAAACTGCACACAAGATGTGAATGAATGAGGCCTGTTTGCAATAGTGACGATAAATCAAAGGGTTGCCAGTTTGCCTCAAGGTAGTTAAAAGAACATTACAGTTTTGTGTCTCATGTGTTTAAAGTTCAAAGTCACAGCAAATGAAGTATCATTTATATGTTTTCCCTAGTGATTTATTATTGTCCTGTATAAGATAAGATCAGATTTTGTGAAGAGAGTCAGTTACTGCTACTCTCCGCAAAACCCATGTCTGCAGTGTTGCTTGCACACCGTTTTATCTACACTTTTCGGTCTCCTGAACATTACATCCAAGTGTGATTGTTGATCTCATCTTCTTCAGGCTTTTCCACCAGAATTTGGAACAGGGCTGCAGGGATTTGCTCCAATTCAGCCACAAGAGCATTAGTGAGGTCCAACACTGAGGTTGTGAGATAAGGCCTGGCTCACAATCGGAGTTACAGCTCATCCTATAGGTGTTGGATGGGATTGAGGTCAGGAATCCGTGCAGACCTGTCTATTTCTTCCACACCAAACCATTTCTTTGTCATGTTGAAACATCGGAGGGCATTCCCTGAAGTGTGTCGCAAAGTTTGAAGCAGTTTATAATTACTATTGTAGGCTGTAGCATGCACATTTTACTAAACTAAGGGGCCTAAAGAAATCATCAGCCTCAAAACAAAAGTAAAAGATAACTTGACTGGGTGTCCACATACTGTTACACAGGCAGCAGATATGATAATACTTTCATGGGCTCTCATCTCACAAGGTTTCTTCATCTCTGTGGGACGTGAGAAGTATCCGACCTGAGAAGAGGTCAAGGTCATGGGAGCCAAAAGTGCAACTCAGCGCAAATTTCCAGCTTCCTGTACCGCTGCTCTTTACAACACTGTCCTCTCTGTGTTGATACTTTCTGCTTGTAGGTCAGAAACTTCCCATTTCCCAGGTTGTCTTGAATTTACTAATAGATAGGGAGTACCCTTGCTGCCAATCAAAATGAGCCTCTTGCCCTCGGCTGGGTGGAGATTGTTGCAGTAGCACTGAAGCATCCTGTTTAGTTATTCAATTACCATACCTAAGACCTGTTACCTCAAAACAAGTTTATTGAGTTATAAAAAAAAATCTATTTTGCAGAATGCAGACATATGTAAAACTTGAAACCCTGCCAAGTCGGCGACCTTGGTGAATATTTTGACCGTCAGACTGCAGTGAGTCTATTTAATCTGGTACAGAGGAAAGCAATTTAAATTGTTTATGGGCTTGTTTGAGAATACAGGGAAGAGAAGAAATACCAAGCAACAACGTGGACAAATGGAAACGCTAATATGTCCCCATAATAAATATGTTTTCCCATTATGTCCTGCAACAATCTTTCCTCAAATTCAATTAGATTAATCTGATATTACTCTGAACAGACACCTAACATGTTTCATTGTCTTCACTGTAATTTCTCTACAGATGAAGAGAGAGAGCTGATGCAGAGTGGGTGACTCGAGACTATCCTCACAAGTGTGAGTGTGTGTGTCTGCTTGGGTGAAACGTAAGTAAGTACATTAAATCAATTGCTGCGCCGAAGTACAAATCCAAGGTGTTTTCCATAAGCATTGGCATGTTAAGTTACTTTATATTTCTTCTCTTTTATAATTGTCTGACATCTGTCTGAATACTGAAAACTATTTGTTGGTTGGGGATTTTTTTGTTTACATTTGACTAAAAACTAAAGGATTAAATGTTACTCAATGAGATTAGAAAATGATGATCATATTTATTAAATTAAAGTCAATATTTAAAAACCCTCCAAGAGATGATAACTGGTTGCTTTGTATACTCAACCTTAGAGAAACTATGTGTCAGGCGCTATTGGAAAATTAGGAAAAGGACCATCTGTCTGCATAATCGCCTTTCTTACCGATAACACTAATGTAATGTTTTGAAAGCAGGCTTTTAACTTGAGGTGGAGTAGTTTCACAGTGTGGAATTGTAACTTCTCTTGTCTCTGAGTACTCCACTTTGTCTACCACAGGTGTATATGCACACGTGTCACTGTATGTGTGTGTCTCTGTTTTCCTCTGTGTAGGAAACAAAACACACCACTGGCTGTCACAATGCATTTAGCTCTCTCTACCACCGTGAAATGTTTAGTTACTCTATCAAACCTCTCTGGCACAGGGCCCAAGTTGCAAATTAATGTATAGTTCATATGCACCTCGGTCACAAAGGCTCAGCTGTTTTTAGCAGATCCAACGACTGTCAAGAGTCTGGAAGTGCATCTACTCATGCACGGCTGAGTTGCATCAGCACCACACACACACACACACACACACACACACACACACACACACACACACACACACACACACACACACACACACACACACACACACACACACACACACACACACACACACACACACACACACACACACACACACACACACACACTGGCGGTGTGGGAACTTGATGATTCTGAAGACATAATGTGAGTATGAATTTGAAATAAAAAACACTGAGTGTGGTCTAGATGCTTTTCAATTATGATGTAATCTTTAAAGGAGGGTGAGTTTATATCAGCAGTGATAAAAGAAGTACTCAGATTGTATACTTACAGTAGTAAAAGTAATAATAACGCAGTGTAAAAACACTCTGTGACAAGGTGAAATCCTGCATTCAAAATGTTACTTAAGTAAAAGTTGCTGCTAAAATGTATAAAGTAGCATGACATTAAAATACTCTACTACTAGTAAAGTACATGTAACTCAAAAGTGTAATTCAGTAACATACTTGAGTAAATTAACTACATTACTTTCCACCACTGTATATCAGCTATAACACACAGAGTATATACACTGACTTAATAATTATTTCTCTGAATGCTTACAAAGGAGAAGCACGTGGCTGTATTCGGATGTCCTCAGATACTTCCTCCATTTCAGGTGATTTTTTATTAAGTTAAACTATATGAATTACTGTGCTTTGGCACAATGTTTTGGCTGAATAGCATTGTATTACTGCTTCTGTATGTATATTTATCTTGACAGAATACACCCCTGTTGATTTGAAAAAACGATTTTTCATGAATGAAGTCAGTAATGACTGACAATGTGAAACAATAAAGTCAATATTGAATGTGTTGCAATTGTAAAGCATCATTTTTGACTTAATGTAAAACCCAGTTTGAATGTATTACAATATTTGAACTACTAAAGTTACAGCAGATCAGGTATTTAATTTGGTTGATTGTATTCAGGTATCAGGATCCATCCATGTGAAACCAGCATTTGTATTGAGTATTTGTTTTTAAAGTTTGGCATTTGAAAACCAAAGAAGCAAATAGAGCCTGGTCATTCTAGTCCACACAGATAACCACACAATACATCTCTTGTTTTCTCCCGTTAGTTGTTCCACAATGCACACTGCAAGCTGATGCCCCAGCAGCATTGTTTGTTTACCCCTCAGGTCCTTCAGTAAATAAAAATCCTCCATTGCTTGCGTTGTATCTAGAGAAGAATTGTGCATTCAAAATGTAATTAAAAAGGATGTTACAGATTGTGTTATAACAACAGTTGCTTTTAGTGATAATTATCAATGCAACCTTTTTACACAATGTAGTGCTCCTAATAAATTAACTTATTTTCAAATCGGCATGCTTCACATTAAACATCACATTGCATGCATTCCTGTTTTGTTCTTCCTCAGGTTAGCAACAGAAGCAGCCTGTAAGCTGCACAATGGCTTCATTTGGGCTGATATTGGCCCACATAAGGCTGCAAGCCTCTCCATCTTGTGATTGCGGCTTGTTGAAGAGGTGGCACTTAAAGATTTGATTTCCCTTTGAACAGACTTATTTCTTGAGAAAATACCGTGTATATTGAATTTCGAACTCGTGTTAAATTCAACCACATGGGCTGATCAGTTTCCTTTTAATAATCAATTGGATTAGGGTTGGCCTAGTCTCTGGTGCTGACAGAAACATGGGCCTGATTTAAAGCAAGGCTGATATCCCTCAAGGCCTGTCACATGTTCCACAAAGTGTATAAATCAACTTATATAATTTACTAAGTTTAAGATTAAATTAGTGCGTAGAAATCAGAGAAAGAAAAGCTTTCAATTGTGTCACTAAATCTGCTGAGTGCTGATAGAGCCACAAAGACACATTTTAATGCCTGGAGCCTTTTATGTTCTAAGAAGCTAAAAGCTGCAGAATGCAACCGTCTGTTGTTGTTAGTTTGCAGCAAAATGCCACTGATCACTTGATCTGCAATATAATATTTACTCAAAGTGATGAAGCGCTGCATTGTCAATGGAAAAAGCTGGAAAAATCCAATCAAAGGCCCCATTTATACATGCGATCTGTATCTGTACAGTGTAACATCTGGATGATGGCACCTGATCCGATCCAGATGTGGTCTGACTGATCCAATCACACTTGGATCATTCACTCTAACATTAGGGCTGTTGTGAATAGTAAGTCCCCCAAAATGATCATTGTGATTACTCATCCTGTGTTACCTTTAGGTTGTGAAGAGAACTGTGTTTTTTTTAATCTTGATATAAGGAAGTAAGTAGGAGGCGAACAGGACAGGTATATCAAAAGTCTTATTCATCCAGTTGTATGCCCACCACTTCCTAAACTCATTAATTCCCTAAAACCTTATCATGTAAAACACTCCGCATAAACAGAAAATGCATGCCGTGAGACTTGTGTTATACTGAAGGAGTTGTGAGAGAGTTTGTGAACGGATGTTTTGAAGTTTTCTTGTTGTTAAACCTGGATTGTTGTACACCACTGACACCATTAACATGGGATAAGTAATAAATATAAAGATGATCATTATACGTGTCATGTATTCCTTTATACAATGTGATTAAACGAGGGGTTGCGTGCATGGTTACGAAAATGCGTGCCAGCTTGACAGACCAGCTGAAGTGTGCATTTGTTAGAAAAACAAGGTAAAGTTTGATAAAACACATGAAAAGTCACATCTATCTCTTGACAGTCTTGTGTCTTGACCCTCTGTGTCAGATCTAACCCATCCAGCTGTGTGGCCAAAGTTCAGGGGAAAAAGGCCCTAAGGTGTTTTCTGATTGATCCAGCCACCCCACAATGAAGGCTGTGTGTCTTGTGCAGCATTGCCATCCTGGAGTGGGTCAAAGAGCTAGCCATCTTTGATGCCTCTCCTGCAAACAGTTGACACATCATGATGAGTGAAAGGTGCGCCGAGAGCGAGGGAGCAGGAGCGGCATGGTGGGAGTAATGATACGTGACAGAGAAGTGGAGAGAGAGCTTTGTTTGGGTCTGAGTATGTTGCAGCGCTGCCTAATTGAAGGATGTTTTAATGCTGTCGGAGGATGGCAGGTTGGAATAATCATAGCTATTTGTTTACGCAGCAGACACCCCGATTGACTTTTAATGGCTGCAGCCTGTGTAGAGCTTCCAAGCACCCGGGTGAATTTGACTTTCATTACCGTGTGGAAAACATTTGCTCATCTCTTCTGCTTTCCTCTCTTGGATGCAGACGTTGGTTTCTGTATAACTGATGAGGTAGCTTGTTGGTTGATGAGTTTCTCTGTGACTGCAGAGTTGCACAGTCGATCCATGGGTCTGACTTCTCAATGTCTTCTTTGTAAGATACTTACACGCCACGTCTGACCTTTCTAATGAGAATTATGTTCCATTTTATACATACAATTCTGTAGGAATTCAGTACATTGCCAGCAAGATGGGATCCTGCTGCAAACAATCAACAGAATAACATACAAACATCTGTCAGATCCCCCTTCAGAAATACATCTGCAATTTACTGTGATATCTTTAACAACAATCTCAACTCTAAGGTCAAGTTATAGCTTTTTCCTTAGCTTCCAAGTGTGAATTGCCCATCACATGATAGCAAGCGTGCTTTTCCCAAATCTTTTGGAAATTAGCTAAGTCCTCTTGTGTGTTTTACTTATAGCAGATTTTGAACCCAGAATGAAATATCAACTATATAAAAAATATGGTTTCAGTAAAACATTTACTACTTTTCCTTGCACTTTTTCGGTGAAATTAAAGCATAATTAAATGATTTACCAACATTGGTTTTTGAATTTGCTTTAAAACCTTCAAATCAAGCAATTTAGATAATGTAAATCTTGTTTACAACCTGGCTACTGGTCTGAAAGCGTATTTCTTTAATTGTTGGACTTTTTGTGGGGATGTCATTGTTTTTTCCGCCATCCATTTAGAGTACAGTCTTATCATAGAAAAAATGAAATAAGACAAAATAAGACCCCAGTTGAAAAAAGCTGACTTATCCTTTAACATCTAGATCCAATACACATGTCTTAAAGCCACCACTGCTGCTTCCTGTTCATTAAAAACCAACACATGTACCACTTTGTTTGAAAATGCCAGGGCATTGGACTGCAGGCAATCATTAACATGCTGACTTTAAAAGGGACACCAGTTTATTCGTTGAGAGATAAGTTTTCTCTGACCTTCTCTAAGGCTGGGTCAGGGGTCACATCACCAAAGGGGATTTAAAGATGGCTGCTCCTGCTGCTTGTGCCCATCTTCACGACAGCTTCCAGGGCAGAAACTTCCTGTTCGCCAAATAACAACAAAAGCAGCCTTGTTATCATGCATTATTACAACCTAGCACCTAGTGAGTCATGAAGTTGGGGTGACAGGGGGGAGAGGGGCAGGTCCTTTAATCCACAGCTGCAGTGGGGGGTCAATTTATCTCTCTTTTTTGTAATTCTCCATTCCCCCCTCAGTTCCTTAATGGGGCATTGATCAGTTGATGGTGGGGGGCGTGGGGTATGGGGGTGAAAGGTGGAGAATAGTGCTATTATCCCCCTTAAGATGTAATACAGGGGTCACATTTTGAGGCTTTGGAATTGGGCAATATTGCCTGGAGTGTGAATAGGAACTGGGACTGTGTAAATCAGGGCAGTTCTAACAGTGTCCTTTAAAAAGCATTGAATAAATTAAGAATTTTGAAAACAAGAAAACCAAACATAATTTCTATTAAATTGTAAATCAATTGTCCCCATCACTGCACTGGAACCCCATAACTCCCGTACACAGTACACAGCACACACACACACACACACACACACACACACACACACACACACACACACACACACGCATGCTCACACGCACGCACACACGCACACACACACACACACACACACACACACACACACACACACACACACACACACACACACACACACACACACACACACACACACACACACACACACAACCACACACACACTCACTCACACGTACACACACACGCTTGCTGTGCTGATGTTTAATTACATTAATATGCAATATCAGTCGTTGGTAGCTCTTTAATTATGAATGAAGATGTAATGACACTACCATCAATATTTAATTAAAGGGCAATAAAGTGTTATTTGGCAGCATTACAAAACTAGACACTAATAAAGGAATGTCTTTAGCCAGTAATCATTAGAGACAGAAGAGCCCAGTCCCTCTTAAAATGTGACTGTCTGAATCGGTAAATACAGAGGACAAACGGAGGTCAAAAGTGTGTATACATTTGTGTGTTCACACTGACTTCACTGTTGTGATCAGAACCCATAGAAAAGCTAACGGCACTAAAGTGGAATGACCTTATCAAGCTGCAGTGAATGTGTTATCCGTTCTGCTCAATACAAAACACAACGTGACATCAAGCTAAAGGATACAAATTAGAGGGAATAAAGGAAGTGAATGGGGCACTATAGAGATGATAAAAACCCCTGAATATCTTTCCATGTGGTTGCCTCCAGCCAGGTAAACAACTCTCTGTGGGCTGACAGTCAGCTGCTCTGGGCGCTTCAAGTTCAATACACTTTGCTGTGTTTTATTTCTGCTGAGTATCCTATGGTAAATATCATATAAATGTTTACATCACATATTTTGTACTAACTAACTAACTTTGACTATCTGCCTTGTTTGATATCCAAAGTTTGCCCAGGCAGGAATGCATGATGCCACCAGGCACAAAGCATTGCTTAGCACCAGACACCCATGCAGTGACATTGAGATGCTAAAGCTGCAGCTTGTTTACACAAGTTTCCCTCTTTTCTCCTCTCTGAACCACCATTTAGGCAAACAAAAGGCACAATGTGGCCCTCATCTGTGAGTGGGCCGGGCCGACAGAGCAAGCAGTCAGCTGGGGCCCTCTGGTTTGCTCTGGAGTGGATGTTTACAGGAGTGGGAGAAAGCATTGTTTTAACCAAGAGTGCCATGGCACACACACACACACACACACACACACACACACACACACACACACACACACACACACACACACACACACACACACACACACACACACACACACACACACACACACACACACACACACACACACACACACACACACACACACACACACACACACACACACACACACACACACACACACACAGATGCATGTGAAAAGAAAACCATCGTATACCGTAGATTAGAAAACACTTTTTCCGCCATTTGATATTATTTTATAAATAATAATATCTGCATGTTCTTGTTTTTCTGAGCTTGTATCTTTATGGTTTAATGCACTTATTATTAGTCACTATGTCAGCTAAATAAAATGTAATGTAATGTCATTTATGAGGACACTGAATAATTAGAATGCAACCTGGTTTTATTTGGACAATTATTTAAGATAAAACAAGCAAAAAAAGGACACAGACAAAGACAAAACTAATTTTTTTTGTGCGTACTATAATTGTATAATTCTCTGCCACGTCTATGCACCAGAAATAGCTCTTAAACATGTACCTCTGCAAGAAAACTTCCCACCGAGTGCAGGACTGACACGCAAGCCTCAGAGCTCCCTGGGCGTAAATTAAGTCCAGCTAATGAGCTGGTCAATCTGACGAGAGGCGGCTGTGATCGATGTCCCCTCTGAATTGATGTGCTCTGCAACGAAGGACACTGACCCACCGAGAAATGTTGATGAAGTAGCCGCCTGGAAACTTGCACTTCCCTACAGAGTGAGGAGTCTGCGAAGACCACCATAAGGATGTCTGCACGTTCTCAGCATAGATTTATATTAAGGATCAACACTGTGGATAAGTCTACAAGTAGTTAATCAACCTGGATCTCCTGTGATACTGTGATTCTTTATAGAACATCCAGTATGCCAGTAAACTAATACCGTTTTGATTAGATT
Organism: Trematomus bernacchii; assembly: GCF_902827165.1. Classification (NCBI taxonomy): domain Eukaryota; kingdom Metazoa; phylum Chordata; class Actinopteri; order Perciformes; family Nototheniidae; genus Trematomus; species Trematomus bernacchii. The sequence goes on from NW_022987739.1 coordinate 15,618,441, forward strand.
TAAAGATTGCCTGTATTGATGATTTCATTGTTTAATTGTTGAGCATGATTTAGAGCAAAATTAAGACCTGTACGTTTCCGATTTGGATGTACTAAAGTTTGTACCGATATACTGAGCAGATATATAGTTAGCATTTGAAAGAAATGATGGCTAGTAGTAAAACTGAAACTATGTTTTTTTAATGATGTAAAACTTGATATGCGATTCAACTTTCTTAATCTTTGTCTAATCATGAACAATGTATGGATATCTCTGTTTCTGCTAATTTCAGGCGCAGTGGAAGAGACTGGGCTGAATCTGCATATAGTAATCATCAGAAAAGTCCCCAGCAGAATATATTTGCATAAGATTATTACTCATTGGCAGTGACCCTGAATAAGGATGAGCCACATTACTAATAGGGTTCTCTTAATGCTAATATATAAATCCTGGGATATATATCCACTTTGACATTAATGACTAAATGTTACTTCTCAGCCTTGTCGCAACGATGATCAAAAGTACTTCACTCCGTTTTTTTCCCCTTTCTCTTTAAAATTTCAGTTCTGTCTTCCTTTTCCGACTAATATTGTGGATAAAAGATTCCTGTATGTCAGGCTTAAAGAGGCAAGATAATTCAGTGACTCTAGCAAAGAAAGTTTCGGAGGCACTGCATTAGGGACGGCTCTGGGGGGACTTTGAACTTAATGTAATTGTAATGTATCAAACAGTTTGTAATTTGTCAAATAGTTTGGAAAGTAAAGAGCTTTCTCCTCTTTAAACATAATGTACTCAAGAAGAAAGAAAGTAACTATAATGTTGCAGCTGTTTAGTATATGTTGGAAACATTGGGGATTGAGAAAAAGTAAATACGCTGGGAAAGTCTGTCTGCATTTTTCTGTTTCTCTTCCCTCTTCCATCTGGTCTTTCTCTGTCTCGACTGCACATTAACCAATAAAGATGAAATGTCTTCAGGAAAAAAAAAACAGTGTCCCACCCAACTTGTCTACCATCCTCGGGTCCTGTTCAGTATGCAGCGCGGGCAACAACTCAATTAACCAGAAGCCCCTAGCCATCACAGCAGCAGGCTGCCTCATAATATTTCCCATAATGTTTCATCCAATTTGGAGAGTTTGACGTTTACCCCCTGCAGGACTGCAGCGGTAGACAATGACTGAAGGCAAGGGGGGCACTGAGGTGGTGGTGGTGGTGGTGTGTGTGTGTGTGTTGTGTGTGTGTGTGTGTGTGTGTGTGTGTGTGTGTGTGTGTGTGTGTGTGTGTGTGTGTGTGTGTGTGTGTGTGTGTGTGTGTGTGTGTGTGTGTGTGTGTGTGTGTGTGTGTGTGTGTGTGTGTGTGGTGATGAAGACTGGAAATCATTGCTAAGGCCTGAAGGTGGAGCATGCATCATCACCTTTTTTTCATCTCTTCCAAAACTTTGCAAGCACATATATATATTTAACTCTTGTACATTAACTTAACAGCCCACACAAAGAAGAAATGGTGTGTATATATATAGTATATAATGTGTGTAGGAGAGAATATGTAAAAAATATTTTGTGAAATATCGCACACACTGCAGAGGTAATAGACTGCTGGTGCAGATGTTTATAGCCCCGCACTTTTGTATAAAGATAATGTTTTTGGAAAGTTTCATAGGGCTGGCAGCCATAAGATCTTCCACTCCAAAGCAAGACTTTGAAAAGCCACTTTAAGGCTCCTTGTCATTGGCATGACCCTATTTTTACCTTTCTAAACCTCCCACCAACCCCCTCTCTTTCCCTCCATCTCGCCCATTCTCTCGGACAGAGGAGGACTCTGGAGCTCCTAAGTGAAGGCAAGGAGTCACCCCGGTGGAACTGATGCCCCCGATCAGCGATGGGCTGGAAAAGAATAAAGACAGAACAGGAATGGGTGGAGGGAGGTGGTGGAGAAAGAGGAAGTGCTGAGACAGCACTTTCCTCAACCCACAGAGGGAGAGAGAGGGAGGTAGACAGCGAGAGGTAAAGAGGGGGTGAAAGAAGAGGGAGGGTTCTCATTTATGATTAAAAGATAGGCCAGATAACCCTGCGAGCCTGGTCCATCACTCTCCTTTAAAATGAGGTTCTAATGGCATCTGGGGAGGAAGGGGAGGCTTGGGCGTCATTAACCAGATTCTCTGAATCCTTAACCCGAGGTAGGGTACCTCTGGCCTGGGGAGAGAGACCACCTAAGCTGCCTTGGAGATGACTAAAATACGGAGTGAAAAATCTGCGGTCACTGAATGCATATAATGTTAAGTTTTCTAACTGCTTAGGAACAGGACATCTTCAAAATGCCTTGGAGCCATAGAGATTAGCGGATGTTATGCGTGTGTATGTCACTGTATGGTTGTGAATGTGTGTGTCAAAGTTGTATGTGTGTGCGCCACTGCGTGTCCACAGTCGTTGAGTCTCTCCTCAACATGTCGCTCCTAATGAGTAGGTGATTAACGATAATGTATCTCATTAGTTAAAACAGGTTTCATAATGACACGGAGTGCTACTAGATCCACCACTCCACAGCCCTCTTTAAATATGGCTTCTCACAGCTGGTTCCACTCTAGCTGAAGATCAGTTTGCACTTTTAATCAAAGAGTTGCAGGTAGATTTGATGCCATCATTTGCCTGTTTCTTTGCTTTATTATTTTCTACTTTTAAATACAATATATTTTTAACACATGTTACTGAAGAATATACATTCTTTAGAAATAACCACATTGTTTAAACATTATTCACCTGGGTTTCATCTGCTCAATTTATGTTTCCTGCTAACGAGCCCATGCTGCTCACTTTAGTTTACAGTAAACAAGGTCTTCTTGTGCTGTTGACAGCTCAGAAAATGCCTCAAGTCATAGAAAGTGAAGCAAATGGGGCAGAAACACTAAGGGCCTACTGATCATGGCCTGGAGTAAGATAAGGCAAGTAAGTACCCCGTGGCTGGAAAAAACAATAAACATCAACCAACAAACAAACACATGGTATTATTTTGGATCTAATTGTGTCTTTATTGACTTCCTAATCAGATTTTCAATCTAAAAAAGAAATACAAAAAATGTAAGGTAAAAGATCAAACAAATTGATAACTACATTTGAAATATGTTGTATTTCACTGAACATCAGTCTTCACACCTATGATTCACACATGGCACAATCATCATAGAAAACAAACCTAAGGAAACTTTTATTTGTTCTTTAAAATGTTCTATTTTCTCCTATTCTTTAACCATCTTCTATCGCCACCATCAATGTCTTCACACTTCTCCACCCTGGTTTCCTTTACATTGGTTCTTCTACTCCTGTGTGTAAAGGGCAAAGCACTGCAGTCAATTCCCAGCCCGTCTCACAGCTCGATCCCGAGGAATGCTAATAGTTTGCAACCTGACCTAGTGTCTCTACAGTGCTACCCAAACAGGGCAGTCCAACCATCCTGAAACCAACACCATGAATGTTCCATCTCTCCTATTGAGATATCAGTATCTTTATAGTTAGAAATCATCCATATTTTACCAGCCCTTCTCCAGCTGCCCCCATAACTCTTGCTTTGCCGGGTCTCAAGCAACATATCCATCTTATTTTGGGGGCCCGCAACTACAAAGGGTTTCAGCCTGAAAGAAGATACACAGAGAGGGCTGACATGATGCCACTGGAGGAGGCACTCTGGGTAGAACATCAATCATGATGCACAACACTTTCAATTTTTGACAACATTTCAACAGCTTGGAAATTATTGCTATGCTGCAAATCATTTAGATTTGTATGATTACGCTGTTGTTATATAATTTTAAAGTAATTTATTTCTCGTGTTATCTGTCTGGGCTAAAACATTGTGGTTTGACTCATTAAATGCAGTAATTCTCTAAATAAATAAACCTCTCTGTAGTTTGTCATAATTAAACATATAGAACACTAGTCTACAATATGTTCTATCTTGTTTTTGCAAAGACACTTTCTTGCCTTTCAATGTATCACATATTTAAAAATCCCCCAAATTTGGGAAATACAAGCATTACCAACATTGGTGAATGTTGCAATACACCCAGAAAAAAAGTGTTACGTTTTTGCGTGAACAACTGACCCTTTACTTTCCAAGTAGCGTTAGCATTAGCTGCAGGTGGGACATGCAACTCTAATTAGTCACAGCTGCGTTTTTTTTTGTATGCCAGACAGTGCATCTGAAAGTCTGCGGACCAGTAAGTAATGTTACCTTTTTTAAACTTTGTAGCTAAACACAACATATGTTCAGACCATCATTGCGTTCATACCGTTCATACATATGTAATAAAACAGCATTCAGTCAAGTTCACTACTTTAACTTGGATGTGTTGCTAATTCATAACTCAAGCTAGTTAGCTAGCGTTAGCTAACAACACCCAAGTTAATTACGGGTAAAATCCGAATTATATCAACTGCATTGTAAAGAGTGTGTTATCATTGAACTATTTAACAATATACAATGACAAAGGATAGGCTTTGTTTGGTTACAGTGTATATTTTCGTATATGTGGGTTGTTTATTATTTGACTATGGCAATATCTGACTGCGTATATTGCTGTTACCAATCAACACTGACTGAAATCTTATGACCAGCTGTGGTTTTATCATTTTGTGTTTAGTGAAGTAGGCTTATGTGTTAAGGGAATCTTTCCTTTTTTATTTCGTCTATGTCTTATTAGGCCCATTTGAACTTACAAGCAATATTTTAGTGTGTTTCACATCAAGTTGTTAGTAAGAGCCTGTTGAGAAGTTTATGTTGTCTGACCCATTACATTGCCAGCAAAATGTTGTGAGCTGTGGCTGGGTGTTTTCATTAATCTAAACTTAAACACCTGCTGTATTGGCTATCAGATATGTTGCCTCAGAATATTATGTATCAGATAGCTTACCTTCATTCATCACTGCATCATCATCATCATGACAATACCTGTATTTTATGATCTGCTAGTCTGTATGAAATATATACATTTATCCATTCAGGAGCATTTTAAAGTGACATGAGATATATCTATGAGTAATCCAATTTTGTGTGTGTGTGTGTGTGTGTGTGTGTGTGTGTGTGTGTGTGTGTGTGTGTGTGTGTGTGTGTGTGTGTGTGTGTGTGTGTGTGTGTGTGTGTGTGTGTGTGTGTGTGTGTGTGTGTGTGTGTGTGTGTGTGTGTGTGTGTGTGTGTGTGTGTGTGTGTGTGTGTGTGTGTGTGTGTGTGTGTGTGTGTGTGTGTGTGTGTGTGTGTGTGTGTGTGTGTGTGTGGTTGACAGTGGGGAAAACCCTTTTAGCACGTTCATAAAAGCAGCATTTAGCATTGTCACAACAACTGCTAAGGAAAAGCCAAGCCTCCATTAAACAAGGGCAATGATGCACTAAAAAGTCACAACCCCTCAGCAGCACAGCGACCCGCCATCCAGCCACCGGCCCCCTCTGCATAACTTACTGCCTGTGTTGTGTACAGTTCCTGGTACAAAGCAGCATGAGAGAGTTTTTCTGAGTGATTTCCAGTTTGAAGTTATGGTGTTGATTAGCGCAGTGACAGGTGCCATGATTAAAATGGCCGATAGTAATAGTGTAGCATTCATGCATTGACAACTTTGCTCTGCATGGCTTTGTGAGTGGTGATGTATGACACCATTAGGGTAACCTCAGGGCCCTGGAGGACACTTATCTCCCTCGTCACGTCCTTCACACTTCCCATTCTCCCTCCAACAAAAGGACGCCTGCTCCCCAGTCTGCATGCTTATGAATTGTGTGTATGTGTGTGTTCATTGTCCATCTCTGGTAGTGAACATGAATACTGGTTTTATGGGTATGATGTTTCATCATGTTAAAGTACATGCTTCAGTTTGAACATCTGTGTCAGGTTTAGGCTTTTTGTAATGCAATGGAGCAGATAATACTGTACTGCGACATCATACAAATACTTGACTTGCTCTAACAAAGAACACAATAATTAAGTTTACTAAGCATTTAATTGTAATTAGTCTTAAAACTTCCATTCTCTTCTGCATCCGCCATTCCAAAAACAATCTTTTCATTTAGAAGTAGTTTTCAGAAAAGATTGTGCACTGAAGGTAATGTGCTTCATGTATTTAGCATGATAGATAATATATAGGACGTATACTGCATACACATGGCTCTTTTCAGTGGTAAAAAAACAAACTTTTATCTGCATTTTCCATTTAGCAGCAGGTATTTTAGCAAGCCTCATATTTATAGGCCTTTGGTGAGTGTAGTGAATGTGAAAAAACACAGCCCCTGTAACTATGACAACTTCTTAGTGTCTCATAGTGTTATAAAGAACTCTGCAGTGTTTCTGCGATTACGTTCCATCATCCCCTTAGTACCTGAAACAACATATCTGTGTGTATTTTCATTCTAAACGGCTTGTAAGGGACATCTGGCATGTTTCTGGTTTAGACAGCCTATGTTGAATTCCACAATGAACCAAAATTAGCACTGTATTAGTGGAGTCATTGTCATAATTAATTTACTGCTTCAGAATGCATTATGTGCCTTTGTGTTGACGTACAAAGGGTACAGAGATAACTGTAAACACCTCTTCAGGCCCAGAGGGCCTGTCCGTCGTGCTTCGTTGGGCAAATGTTTGTGAGAACACCTCTGTAAACATGCACATCCTTGGGGGGGTCAGCCAAGCTGTGGCTGACACCTAACAAACCCCCGCACCACCACTGATACTGCAGTCATGTCAACGGAAGTGTAAGGCAATACCCAGTTTTCCTAACAAGTTGAACCCAGCCGGAGGCATCCTGGCATCCCGAGACTCCAAACACATGTCCCCTCCCTACTTCAAAAATACACACACTCTTATTTTTGGCGGCTAGCAACCCCTTAATTATTTCAGTGTGCTGAATTTGAGACGATTGGGTTCTTAAGGTTTTGCGGAGGGCATAGAGTCAAGATACTGAGGAACAGCAAGAAAGAAACACCGAAGGCGACAGGATATTTAAGGGAGAGTGGGGGGTCATGTTTTAGAGGATAGACACGTACACTCACACAAGAACACACATATGTACAAACTGCTGTCCCTGTCTCTCTCTCTCTCTCTCTCTCTCTCTCTCTCGAGCCCTTCTCGCCTGTCCTCGAAGCCACTACCCTTCTGATGAGAAAAACAGACACAAGTGCTAAGCTCTCTCTTTCCCTGGGATTGATAACATTTGTAATGGAGGTGCTTACTATGGAGTGCCAGCTTCCTCAGTCCTGGACATGGTTTCCAGGTTGTCTCAGCGCAGAGAAGGGAGGCGAGGGGGCAATGGGGGGGAATTTGAATGTGTTAAGAGTGTGCGTTCTCCACACGGCCATTAGCAAACAAACTCAGGTAGGGAAAGCTAAGATCAAATTCAGGGCCTTGCAACGGGCAGTTCAGTGATTTATGCCAGCTCTATTTATTTGTGAAAATCTAAACTTAGCCGAAAGAAAAAAAACATTACATTACAACATATTAACAATAACAACAGGACTAACATACAAATCATGACACCATTAGTTACATCTTATTACAATATTAATTTTGTCAAAACATGTAAGGGCTATTTGATGTTTTGACACAAGACATCTGAGAGCAAAATAAACCGTTTTTTAACATAAAACTAAATCTTCAAGATTTCAAATATCTAAAGAACTATAATCTAAGATTGGCAGAAGGACCTGCATTTAATTTGCTGTTAATGTCACACTTATTATTTGATTTGAACACCTGTTGTGGGCATATAAATATGCTTGTGTGGTGAGTGATGTAATGGAACAGCATGAATATAATTAGAGTAATGATGCATTGACATGTAGTTTGGTGCCAAACTGTGGGCAATGAATGTGCAGCATGTTCAGGGCCTGTATTACACATTTCTATTACGAAATTCTGTCCACATTTAGCCACAGTTAGGTTTTCATGTTTGCATGTTCATATCATTATGTATACTGTGTCATTTTGTTGAAGTTATCTACACACTGATTTTTCTTTAATAAACATTTTAAAATCCTTATTTTTTATAGCTACATGCTGACATGCAAAACAAATCCTATCAGTACAGATTGAAGTACATAGAACCATCGAGACACATTATTGGGTTTTCGTTTATTAAATGTTCATGTTTATTAATGAAAAAAGGTAGTAAACTTAAAGAACTTAAATAGGTACTAATAGATACTAAGTCTAATAAATATTGTGCAGAACTTATCAGTGCTAGAGCTGCAAATCAATAAGACTGAATGAGAGTAATAGCTTTCACCTTAAAACACACACTTTCCAATTAAGCCCAGTTTTTCACAGACACTTGACATTTGAGATCAACTGTTTGGTGCATCCGCAGTTAAATATAAACATCCAAACTAAATCACTGATTATTTGAGACAATTTCTAGAGTGGAGACATACATGAGAGATTCAGATAGTGAAAAAGAAGAGAGAAGAGATAAATGATATCCAGTTGGTTTCATCTGTGGAAAGGCCACGTTTCCTTCTCTCTACATTTCTGCTTTGTGCAGTATTAAAGTTTAAGAGTTAGTTGTACAAATGACCTACAGAGATCGTGGCTCCCAAATGGCAAGTCTAAAAGGAACAACTCCGATAAATCATCGAGCGAAACATGAGTCCGGGGCTGTTGTAGGAGATTTATCGGCAGCTGTATTTTTCTAGTGTCAACTGATGTTCCATAAGACTTAGCCATCGTCTTACATTGCTCCTACCCATGCTCCCTCCCCACCAACACATACCCAAACACAACGCACACACACTGCTCAGCTCCCATCACACACACAGGCAGACACACACACTTACACCTCTCCACTCCATCAACAGCAGCCCAACATTTACATTTGAGAGCTATTCCTGTGAGACTGTTAAACACGACAGATTGAGATGAGTGGCAAACCTCTAGTGCTAGCATTAGCCCACTTATCTTATTAGTGGGGCAGCTCTAACACATTTGATACCCCCTCGGCTACTGCTGCTGCTGGCCTCAGGGAACCGCCAGGGCTTCAAAGACCAGATCTGGCGTCCTGGTGGCTCAGCATGCTGAGACGCATACCACAACGATGTCGGTTTGAATTCAGTCCGTGGCAGATGCTCCACATATGACTGTCATTCTATCTGACAAATGAAGAGTCAATGTAAACTATTTGATGAACAACAAGTTCCCAAATAGTTTAAATCCATTAGAGAACATGAAAATTACTACGTTTTTGCTCTGATTCCCATCATCATCATGTGCTCTAATCTGACCTATAATTGGGTGCTTGCTTCTTGATTTGAATTATATATAAATATGAAAACCATAACTTAACTGGATACTTTGCTTTTTTGAATGCAGCTATACAAATGCCACTTTTTGTATGTACTGTAACCAAAATAGCAGACCAAAAGTCAAGCTGTCTCTCAGGCTAACTTGATTATTTCTAATCTTGGAAAATAATAATTACAACTTGAAACATTTTGCTTTATTCTGTTGTATTGGCTTGCACAATGCCCAAAATAATGCTCAAATAAAGACATATCAGTATTGCTTCAGTGGATAATTATATTATAATAATGATACTTCGAAAAGAGAATGATTTATGGATGAGCAATAAAATGAAGGACTCGCTGCAAAGTATTCATGTTTCAGTCATTCTTAATACGATTATCGAACAGATGAATACAATACACTGATAATGACCTTGACGTCACATTATTGAGAACCGACAGGACTGCAGAGGCTTCAACCTTTACATGAATGAGAGCTACAAAGGTCTTTAACTCACTGACAGTCAGCATTTCTTAAACTATGGCCTGTGACCCCAGAATAGGTCGCAGCCTATTTCTGTTGAGAACACACATCAAATCACTGCAAGTTGTTCAAGAGTGTGGGTTGCAGGGTTAGTGCTCATTTCTTCAAGTTGGGTGGTAAAATATTTACAACTGTCTTTACCCAGAGAAAAGGTGCTTAAATGACTTTGAAGGCCTTTAGTAGAGGACAAACCCGACCAAAATAACAGCGCTATATACACGTATAACAAGTATCAGTTGTAAAACAGTGATAATCGTAAACATAATTCAAGTTACCAAAGCAAATTGTTCAAAATGATGACAAACCAACATCCAAAACCGAAAGATACTTTTAATGCCCGTCTTAAAAAACAAGTCCATACATTTGAGAAGATAGAAATGGCAAATTGTAATCAACCCTTATTTATCCAATGTCGACACATTTATCAAACATCAAAAGAGTTGTCAATCATTTTCTCTTCTAATTGTTGATAGAAAGAGAGAAATTGATTTAAAAAAAACAGCCTTAAAAAGAATGTGGTTAAATCAAGGCAGTGAATACGTAATAATAAAAATACACTACCAAACTTAAAAAATACCCATGCATAAAACATAAATGGTTACGTGGTAACTTCATATACTTTCCTTGGCACTTCTTTAAACGGAGTGCGTCTCTTCTTTAATGACTCACTTCACAGGGTCGGCGTGATTGACAGGTGAGTTCTGTAGTGGAAATGATACGGTGTAAATGAGTCTCTGTGTGTTACTGTAAGTAGCAACACATAAGTCTAACCTTTAGCTGCTTACTGAAAACTGAGCTGTGGAGAGCTGCTTTGATGATTTGAACCCCCGTGCTTATGCATCAGGAATACACACAAACACACAGCTGCGTCCCAGGCCGAGCCACACACAAAGCCGGGCAAAAACATATTTTGCAACCTGGTGTAAAGTTTACCGCACCTTGACTGCTGTCGTCCCTGCTAAGCCTCATGGGTAACAGGAAACAGCCTGTGATCTTCCTCAGATCCCTTCCTGTTGGTGCCCTAGGTGACAGCAGGTGAAGGATAGTCAACAGTCGTCTTTTGCTCTTTTTTCTATTGAGTTCCTCCAACTCACACACATTCACGCACACATACACACATAGTTACACAATCCTCCCTATCGGCACCCCTAGTGTAGAAATGGCTTACCAAGACTCTTTGCTATTCTTGAAGGAGGCGTGTGAACTTGTTGGGTGGGCAGAGAGGCATTTCCCTGCTCACCTGCCTTTCTTTAGCACACTCTTCACTCTTTCTTTCTCACATTTTCTTCTCCCCCACGACACACACACACACACACACACACACACACACACACACACACACACACACACTCACACTCACACTCACACTCACGCAGACACTTGTCACCATAAAACAGGTTGTGTTGTCAAGTCTCCTGTCACCATGCTTGTTCCTCTATGCCGTATATATGAGCTCTCTCAGCTGTTCCTCACAGTTGAACCACAATTAACCCCACACACATACGCACAGCCGACTACACATAGTTTGCACTTTCTGTCTCGCTCTTTTTCACTGCTGCCCTTTCACTATCCGCTCACCGACTGCAACCCAATCCCTGCAGCAGGAGAGACATTCACTCAGTCTGTCAGTGTGTAAGTGTCACTAAGTGAGTTTACAGCATTTCTTTGGTGTGTGTTGCAATGCATGCATATAACTACGCAACCTCTGTGTTTATCTCATAATATTTCAACGTTTTACTCTTGTAGTGAATGGGGTTTTACAATATGAATGTTTTTATTAGTTTCTATATCAGATATCAGTGCAATCCCTAGTTTAAATGCCAAAGTCATAAACCAAGAATAAACTAAAGGAGAGGTTTGTCATCATAAATCAAAATATAGGGTGAAGATTGTGGTATGCAAGAAATGTGACATCTAAATGAGAGAAATAGTACAAGGTCTCACCTATAGGTAAACCAAACTTTAATTTTGTAGGACATTCTTTATTTGTATCCCCATAAGCTGCCATTAAGGTAACAACTTTTCTTCCTCGCACAACAAAACATGTTCAAGCAAATAAAACATACATAGACATTACCTTTTATATTTGTAATCTATCATATTCCCCCTATCATAGTCAGACATGACTCATTACAAAAACCTAAATCATTGTAATAAGTAAAGACATTTATTTTCTTTTAAAATATATGAGTTAGACTAGGGCTGCTCGATTATGGCAAAAATCATAATCTCGATTATTTGGGTCAATAATTGATATCACGATTATTAAAACCGATTATCCATTTACTTTGAAAACATCAATTTATTGAAAAAAAAATGTGAACAGTATGTTTTTAACAGTTGATTACCCTGAACTTTACGTATAATTCAACTGAAAAAACTATAAAAAAAAATAAAAAAAATAATCGTTTTATTTCGATTATGTTGTTTTCATAATCGTTGCAAGCCAAAATCGTAATTGCGATTAAAATACGATTAATTGAGCAGCCCTAAGTTAGACATACAGTATATAAATGGGCCTCTTTCTGGAGATAGGAGAATTATACTTTAAATAATGATTACTGAAAATGTATACATGTTTTTTTTCTTTTAAATTAAGACTCATCATATGCACTATAACTATTCCTTCACTTTATAACATCCGACCAAACATTTTTGATCGGGCTTTATACAGTCTAAATGGCCTATTTACAGTAAGTAACTTGCAACATATGCATGTGTTTTAAAAATAACATATCATCAGGATGTGAATGCTATTGCCAATCCATGACATTGTGAGTTGAATATATTGGTGCAGTGTATTCACTTAAAGTAAAGGATGTTGGTGCACAAGTTGTCTGTGTCAGTAAAAGCTCTCTGCAGTTAAATGGGCAGTGATGAGCGTATTTGTCAACACATGCAGTCTCCTACCGCTGTGAACAGCAACACTTCATGGCACAGCCAGAGTTCCGTCTAACTAAGCACAATACAGTCGTGGAAAGCATTACAATCCTCCCAACTCGCTCCATCACCATTTCCAAAGTGATCTGATGGAGATATTACCTAAATGGCTGGCAAGCTGTGGGCTGCTAACTAAATGCTAATGTGTGTCAGAGCCTGGGTGAGGATTTATGGCTCACCATCTGCTCACCACCATACAGTACAATGTTAGCTTACAATGTTAGCTTTGATCAAGACCTCCCTGTTCATTCCTCCCAATCACTCATCTGAGTCGGAATTAGCACCAAGTTCCTTTTCCTTTCACCTAATCATGTTCTCTGCTGCACCGTGCTCATTTGAATAATAATTCATTTGCATTCTGGGCCTTGAATATTAGTTTTTTAAAGCTTACGCAATTAAAAACATGTTGTTGTTTGATTCATAACATGATTAGGGGGGCTGCAAATTAATACTCATTAAAACACTGAGGCTCTGCTTTCAGTCAATGAATAGAAACACTTCCTGTGTTGCCCTCCCCCCCACACATTTAGCTACTTTTTTTTAGTACTTTCAATAAACACTGACATAAACGTATTCAAAACTTATCTGACGGCACACTTTGTCTTTGAAAACATTGTGGGAAATGTCATTTAGGGTGAGCTTCTCTCTGTACTTATTGCTCAAACACCGTGTGACATTTAATAGAAGCCACATAATGAACTAACCATTTGCCAGAGATCTATATGGATCTGGGAGGAAAATAGTGAACTTTGTGACGAATTTCTTCCAATCCATCTGTCCAAACAAGTTTATTCTAGCATTTGTCTTCCTAGAGAAACCTCCAGGCCCAGAGCGTGCCTAATGCCATTTGATGAAACAGTAAAGATTCTCCATATCCTTTCCACAGTAAAAGGCTAATTGCTGTGCTGTAGTCAGATTTACATCCTCCCCATTCTCCTTTACGCGGCAGGCATCTGTAAGCCCTAACGCTGCCAGTCTCTGAAGGGGTGTATGTTATGATCCCATGTCAGCGAAATCAATCCTTATCAATTTTAAAGTTCAGATTTTTATTTCATGGCTTTCAGGGGAGCGCCTCTCAAGTGAAAATGACTATTCCAGCTCTTTTTTTCCCTGCACCCCCACCTCCCTTCCCATCTGCGTCCATATTGATTGTCTGTGTGTGCGGCTCCCCTGCAGTTCTTGCCCTGTGGCAGCCCCTGGACTGTTGTAAGCAAGTGCCTGAAGACATAGCTGAGTTAAATAATGCTAACTAGAGCCAGTAATCCGTCTCAATGCAGCTTCCCAGCATTAACAAGCTCTGGCAATTGTCAGGTCATCACAGTGACAGGGAAGAGACCAACAAAGGTCACATTAGATACTACAGACATCTCATCTTTGCTTTATAAAGGATACATGCAGTACAAGGGCTAAATGACTACACACTATCTCCTAAGTGTTTGAATGTGTAAACAAAACTGCTCACTGGATGTCAGAATAAAATGGTGTGCTGGTGATGTTAACATAACACATTTTAATCAGCTATAGCAAAAGCATATAAAAGAACATCACAAAGCTTCAAATTCACTTAAAATCGACTCGCCAGGAAGCCAAACCTCTAATGTAGCATCAGCCTAAATTGAAATCGTATCTTGAATCCAAGTATAATACACATCTCATTTTCTCTCTTATTTTCACTGAAATTGATTACAAAATCTATTGGAGAAAATGTAAAACAAAGATACATTTACTGTGCCCATATTGTCTGGACCTGCTTTCAGTACAACAACAGAGAAATAGTTTCAGATAGTGCCAAGACTAAGCATTTACTGGCAGCCAACAAAGTTTACCCCCTCGGTTTCGTTGACTCTTTTCCTTTTACAACTTGTGTCAGGTAAACATTGAAGTGTTGAAGATTAGGCGGAGGGGCTATTGTCCACGTTGTGTGTTAGTATTGGTGTGTACATGTGTATGTCTGTGTGTGTAATGTGTAAGGGATAGCTAGGAGGCCTCCAAACAGTAAACTAATGGTTCAGCGCTAAATGCCCACTAAGTGGGTGGGACAAGGATGGCCTGACCCTGCTGGCCTTCCCACCAGTCCCCTCTAACAGCTTGGCCTCGGGGTCAGCTCAATTTCCCCACTGCTGAGTGGTCATTACGGAGCACGGCTTTGATAAATGCTCACGGCTGCTGCTGCTGCTGCTCCTGCTGGCTAGAAGCACATCTCCCAGGCGCTGAAAAGTCTTGTGTGCAGCGGCACAGACAGAAAGGAAGAAAAAGAGATGGGGTAACAGAAAGGACAAAGGAAGAGAAACGAAAAGGACCAGAAAGATGAGAGAAAAAAAGAAAGGGACCAACAGAAAAGAGATACTAAGAAACCCCACTAAAACAGTAGCCAAAACTATATGTTACGTGCCTGCACACGGCCAGCGTTGCCTAGCAACCTGCTGATCTGAGTCTGCTCACATTTTCACTCACACAGAAAAGGTACAATGAGAAAGATAGAAGAGGCAGTGAGGGTAGAGGAGGGAAAACAAATCAGATGAAGATTGTTACAGACCCCAGCGACCGCCCCAATCTCTCTCTGTGGCTCTCTCTGTCTTACTTCCACTGAGACAATGTTGATGAAAACCTCTGAATGCAATCATCTCACATTCTCCAAATACACTGAATGCTCCAAGGTGCTAGTTTGACACTGCAGGGCGCTCAGGCAGATTCGCTCTGCTGATCTTCATGGCCTTTGTCCCACATTCTCTGTATGGCTTCATCTCCAAACTTTTGCTGCACATCAGTTCATTCAGGGCCGTATACAATGCTATAAAGTGTTGTAAATTGTCCCTACAATAGTAAAGCATCTGAAAGACTATATTTGAAGCTGCCAGACTGAGGTATCCAGTTTTGAAATTATTCTACAAAATCATGAGCAGTAAATTAAGCGTAAAGCATGAACACTAACAGAAATGCTTATCTCAGAACAGCAGTTTCAGAGGAACTTGGCAACATCATACCAAGCCTCCATGTGCCCTCTCATTAGACATCAGGACGAGCCATAAAGCTGCATGGTGACAGCATTGACTCTTCCATTGCTGTGCAAACAGAACATTATTCCTATTTCATTAATATTCCAACTATATTCTTAGAAATGTGGGCTATTGACTATTAAACATATTCAGGGTAAAGCCAGGTTTTTCACAATACATTGTACATGTCTTTCGTAGATTCTTCTGAAAAACACTTTTTTTCCCTGACAGAGGGGACCCCATGCTCTGGCCTGACTCAAACTCCACAAGGTCATTTGGGCCGCCATTGTGAAAGACAGTGCCCACAGTAACAACAAGGAAGGGTGAGTGTTAACAATATTCTCTCTGTCTTTGCTAATAACACAGTAAGGTAGAGCTGATTACGCACAGAAACACCAACACAATCAAGAGAGTCCCTTGAAGGCCCCATAATGCACCATAATGAAAGTGAGGCAACCTAAAAAGACGGAATATTGGACATAAACAAAGAAAGGTAGAAAAAAGGGTGAAAAGATGGTAAAATTCAATTGTTTCATACAAAGATGTTACGGCTTTTTGTTTTCTGTAGTCATAACTTTCTTCCAATTTTCTTTACTTTCATGTCCTGCCCCTGCTGTTTCATAGCTGGCAATTGGATGGCTCTTACCAAAATGCTGGCACACAGACATTGTCTATATGTCTATAGGATTTCATTACAATTGTTAGAAAGCATCATGCAGGGGGTTCAAAATCCAGCTCCCAAAAAGGGACATTTAATTAGGCATCCATACTTTACCTATTGTAGTACCACAATGTAGTATTTATACAATAGTTGATAGCTAGCTACAGACACATAATACTATGACAACTGTTATCAGTACCATGGCACTCTGTGTACCACTCTACTATTTATATCACAGCCATTTTAGTGGTAAAACCATTATCCTTTACAATATAATAACACGGTAACATTTATAGAACATGGCAGGTGTACGTATGAGTGCAAGTACGACACATGCATGTGTGGGTGTATGAACGTGTGAACATCTTAGAGCCTTTAAGAGATTGATGTGGTGCAGCGAGCTAAAGTAGTCTCACTCCTCCCCAGCTGCTCTGTCTGAGGCCTGCTGGTTACCTCACTTTCTGAAGCTGAGCACGGATATGGTTTTGTTTTTACAAATATGAAAAACTATAGGCCTCCCTCCTTAAAGGCTGTTTGTTTCTACAACTATTGGCTCCTAGATTTTCTAGGTAATATTATGCCATTCTTAAAAATGCTGGAAATAATACAGCTATTGGCTTGATGAGCCTGGAACCATGCCACTGCTGCACTGCGCCCTCCTCGAGCATTTACACCTCTTATTAGCCCAACTACTTCAAATGGGAGCTTCCAATGTGTTGTAGATATGAAGATTGCTGAAATCTTTTCACTTTTATTGTCAGATTACAATATCATTACAATTCACAATTTAGCAATAACTATTTAGCTAAAGACCATTGTTTTAACATGTTTTTAAATAAATGAATCCCCTTACCTAACAAAATAACAATACTGTAAAAATAAATCCAAAGCAGTATTCCCACATATCTGAAATTATAATAAAATTACATTTTTATGAAGGCTTTCTCAGAGCTTTCTCCGAGCATTCAACAGAAATGAGCTTGAGGAGATGATTGAAAAGCTCTGAAAGCATTTAGTATATAAACTATTTGTAAATCTTTATCCCTGTTTGCAACATCCATGACTAATGGTAAATACAGCCCAGATGTTGGATGTTAGCACACACTTCTTTGTACAGTATTTGCAATTGTGTGTACATTTACAGACTCACTCAAACACAAATTAACAACTACACAGACTCTGAAAACAAACACTCTCAGACATGAAAACTAAACGAAAAGTACCTAAGCACTAGATCATCATATTTGAACTCTGAGAGTTCAAAGACTTTGTGGCCAAGGAGTGGTATGTTTAGTACACATGTGACATCTGTTTGTTTTGTCAGAAAAGAGCGGGATGCCTTGGAACATGCAGCCGTTTTTTGACACGTTTCTTTTCAAGTTTACCAGCCCCTCAAATGTGGGTTTCTCTCCTATCTGATTTCACTCATCACATTATAAGTCTACTCTCTGTTACTACTAAACATTCTGAGAACTAATCTGGCTAATGTAGCAATGGAGCTCGCTAAATAACCCAGCTAGATTGTGTCTTAAACTACAGTGTCTATTCTGTAAAATAATAGATAGCATGCATAGCGTTGTCCCACTTAGGACTTCCCATGCTGGTTTTTAAAACCTACACATAGGGGTTTTAAATGTATTATATGGCCAAAGTATGTAGACAGCTGAACATGTTAGCCTTATGTGATTGCCGAATATTTCATTCCAAAACCTTGGGCATTTCTTACACCAGACTTCACTCTTCTGGGAAGGCTTTCCACAAGATTTAGGATCGTGGCTGCAGGGATTTGTTTCATTCAGGCACAGAGCATTAGTGAGGTCATGCACTGATGTTGGGTGATAAGACCGGGCTTGCAGTCGGCATTCTCAATCCCAAAGGTGTTGGATGGGGTTGAGGACATGTGTGCAGTTCAGCCATCATATTCCACATCAAACAGCCTCACACCAAAAATAAAATGGCTGAACATGGGTGTTTATTTATATGTGTAATGGAGAGAGGCTTCGCTGATGGCAGATGACTGATGACTCGGCACCTTCAGGCTTCCGGGTGTGTTTCTACAATCTTTGCAGAAGGCTAGGTGAAAATGGCTAAGAAAATCGTACCCATAATAAATAATGAAACAATGAATTAGTTATTTCTTAGTTAGAACTGTTTCCATACATTTACAGTGCTATCACAGTCTCTGAAAAAATACAGAATGGCTAACTTATTGGTTACCTATGTTTTAGTCGTGGCAAATGTTGACATTGAGTAAATAGGCTATCCTGGATTGTTGTCACCCATCTTTTTTTGTGTTTGCCTTTGTGTATTTAGTTGTTACATAATGATAAATACAAATGATGTCACATTGGATACATTCCAAAACTGTGTTTACCTCTACTAAGAGAAAAACATATTTGACGACAGCTGAATGAGCACAAAAAAAAAAAAATTGTTATCATACTACACAATGTACACACTGTCAGGTGTGTCTGTACATGTTTCAGTGTCTGTTGGTGTGTTTGTTAGCAGGGACAAGTGTGTTTGCATGTTGTTACTGTTTCTGAAATGAGAGAAGCAGAGAGCCGGAGGGACGGGGTGGAGGCGGGGCGGCAAAGGTAACAGATTGGCTGTGAAATATTGTGGAGTCTGCCAGTTCACCATGATGTATTGGGAATCACTCGCTCGCTAATTACCTTAAATTAACAGTAGAGTTGGGTGTGACAGTTCATGTAACTGTTTTTTTCTGCTGCCACAGATGAATGGGCTGGGGGAGTTGATGCCAGGCTGCTGTTGACAATCGAATTCTCCTTCAAACTCCTTCCAATCAATTTCTCTCCCTCTCTATCTAGACGGGCCAATGAACATGTGACAAGGTTCAGAGATTTCTGTGTCACTGATTCAGCTTTTAAATTAGTAGTTTGATGATATCTTTGTTTATAAATTACCATCGTTATTGCTTTCATAACATGCGAATAGAAGATGGATCTTTAATCATGTGATCCCAGTAACATTTTGGCATCTCCATTTAGATCAGTGTGTATGAGAATGAGCCAGGTCTTAGGATATATTTTTGAAAAACACACACACAACACACACTCACCGAGTACATTATCTCCAGCCCCCGCCTAAAGAGAGCTCAGGGAGGATTTGTGGGTCTGTGGAAAGGACCAAGAAAAATGTTTTCTGATAAATTATTCACAATCCCTTTTGGGCAGAGTGTTGCATCGCACTGCGTGACGCATTACACCTTCACTGTCTCTGTCTCTCTCCCTCCCTGTGTCGTCCTCTTTTTTCCTTTCCTCCATCACTCACTCACTCTCTCAATGTGCCCTTATCCTCTATGTGCCTCCGTTTTGTTCCTCTCTTCCTCACTTTTTTGTATTCTGCAACGCCGGGCCTCACGCCCCCAGAGAAAGGCCCAGTTCTTGGGCAAGCTGTCGCTGATAATGGTGGCAATTAATAACATGTCATAATCCTGCAGAGAGAGAAAGTGTGTGTGTGTTTGACTGTGTGTGTGAGTGTGTGTGTGAGGTAGGAAGATGTATGTCTTTGTTTATGTGATACATATAATGTATGGAGATGTCTAAGTATGGGTTTTTATATTTATAGTATAAACCACATGAATGTGTTTGCATCATGCTATGAGTGTGGCTGTGTGAGAGAGGAAGAGAGAGAGAAATGGGTTAAGCAGCTGCATGTCTTCAGTACATCTATTGCTTAGTGGACACAGGTGTTGTACACATCTGAGGTCAGAGCTACACACACACACACACACACACACACACACACACACACACACACACACACACACACACACACACACACACACACACATAAAGACAGGGCTTCAGAGTGTCGGTCTACTGCCAAGCCACAGGCCAAGTCACACTATACTGGTACATAACTGAACATAGAGTTCGACTTGACAGAAGGAGTATTTCTTTAACTCAACAATCTCTTCACAGCCTGCAGTGGCTTCCGAATGTACTGATAATGTATCACATACAACCAGATGTTTTAAAATCACAAGAGGAGCTATTTATGCGTCATCGATGCCACGAGAATAACAAAAGATGCATGTTATCCTGCAATATTTGTTGGGTTTCATTCATTATAGTAACCCTGTGTCTCTATTGCCTATGTAATATCACTCAGGTATATTGAATTGTATATAATTCTATAAAGATTTCACAGCGTGCAGCAACATTTTTTTATCTTATTTTTGTTTTTAAAAGACAACCTATTTTTAATTTCGAAATGTGGGCAGTACCTGCAGTGAAACTACAAAAGAACCATGCCTTTATGAGAAGTAAAAATATTTACTTTACCATCAACATTTACAGAAATGAGCAGCAGTCCAACACAGAGGGCTTTCTCTCTATGTGTTGTTGCTCTATGTGTGTGCAGCCGTCAGGTCCCTCTCTCCAGGTGCACAGGCTTGTATAGACACTGCATGCCTGTTGTGCCTCCCCTCGCCTCAGTGCAAACTGCAGCAGACAGGTGTGACTCTGAATACCTTTCTTTAGGCCATACACACTCAATTATACAGATGGACACTTCTGTAGTTCTACACATCTCAAATACACTATTGTAAACGCAAGCACTGACGCACATGCTTGTAATGTACACATACTTCTTGCAATTTTTTTTGCATAGACTGCCTTTATTTTTTAGGTTACTTGTAATATGACTGCCTTTATTTTTAAACCTTTGTTTCCTTTTTGTATTCACTCAAACATAATCACACATGCTCACTCGTATACTATAAATATACAAACACATAAAAGAGTTTTCTGACGTTGAGGTAGGGCTGCTCAATTAATCGTATTGTAATCGCAATTACGATTATGGCTTGCAACGATTACGAAAATAACGTAATCGAAATAAAACTATTATTTTTTTATTATTATTATTACTTTTTTTTTTTTTTTTAATTACTTTTTTTAAAATTGGTTTTTCAGTTGAATTATACTTAAAGTTCAGGGTAATCAACTGTTAAAAACATACTGTTCAAAAAAAAATTCTCCAATAAATTGATGTTTTCAAAGTAAATGGATAATCGTTTCTAATAATCGTGATATCAATTATTGACCCAAATAATCGAGATTATGATTTTTGCCATAATCGAGCAGCCCTACGTTGAGGTGCCTTTGTTAACAAGGTGCCTTTACAATACGGGCATGTCTGTGTTCTCTGGTGTTGTCGTGTGATGAAACAACAGGCTGAGGGGGGACAAACAGAGAGGTGTAGCAGGATCACAGAACAGGCTGTCACATTCCTTCCTCAGCCTCTACTTGTCTGTTTTACAACAGCTCAGCCCGCACAGATACATATTTTCATTTCCCGATATTAACGATTGTTCATTTTTTGATGACTGCCACAAAGATTATATTTGTGTCCTGACCTGTTTTCTGAGATTAAATTAAATACTGGCTCACCAGTTGAATGTGAAAGACATTTGCTTCGTACTCCAGCGCTCATTATTTAGTGGAACATTTGACAGAACAAAACAATAACAACGAGGTGCTTATTCAATTTCCTGCAGCCTCCTGAGAAGACACAGAAGTAAATGGGTATTGATTTACATATTGATAGTACTTGGGATTCATTTATTTATCATGACATCAATGACTTCATTACCTTTGTGAATTAACAGTACAATATCTATATGATATACTATTATTATTTTGCATTAGCTATTACATGTTGAAGGAAACATATTGCATTTCTTATTCTACTGTTCTACTCATTGTATTGATTGATCAAAAATCTGTGCATGCAAAGTAGGGTTAGGGATGGTTTGAGTGTTTTTCAACTATGGTCAAGGTCAGAGAAAGATCAAGGTCATGCAACTAAAGGATGTTTAATGTTGGGGAAACGTTGTTATTTTATTGAAATTGTCAGTTTTTGTGTTACAATTCTGGCTACTCTTGATGATGAAGTCTTCTTCAGGTATCTCAAAAAAAGCCTTAACCTTTCGGTCTTCACCCACCTTCCAACTTCTCTCATCTCTGTCTCAACCCCTCTCACCTGTCGTGTGGCTCAAGCCGGTGCTTATGGAAGAAACTCCCCTCCTCTCTGTTTGAATCAAGTCCAGCTCGCTGACCCTGTTGATTTAGTTACCTACCTATACCACGACTGCAAAGCCTCCTGCATGCCCTGACTGCCCCTTTCCTAAACAGGCAAAGTTTACAAACCTTTGGCAATTTGTACACTCCTGTTAGTGGCCATGGGAGGTGCATTAGTAACTGTCAATGGGCCCTGCCCGATGCACTGCTCTCATTTGACCCAATTCATTCCAGTGGGTGTGTCCCAGTGGCATTGATATATACCCCCTGTGATTTTACTGATGTATAATCACTCAGCGCTCTCACATCCCACAGTTATCTTTACCTCAATAGGCTGAGGAAACAATGAGACTGCCATACATAAGCTTTCCAAGAGGTTGGGGCAAGAGGGGGGTCGTTGGGGGGGGGGTGGGCGTGTACGGCAGGGGATACTGTACTGTAGATAGGAACAACTTGGGCGCCTGTTCTTATAGCAGTCAAGTTGGTTGAGACGGAACACGATGGAGCTTTCTTTGACTGGTGGGACATCAGCTTTCCACTGGCTATTCTTGCTGACGATGATGCCACTGTGGATGACTTTGAAACTGTGGAAATCATATTGGTACAACAGGATTATCACCACTGCGACCCTCAGAGGAGAAGATCAATTCCTTGGTCAGATGCGGGATGCGAGGTGTTTCCTACAAAGTCTATGGTCTTTATGAATCAACATCTAAACACAATCTATAACCCTTTTCTCGATTCATGTCAGTCACCTTTGTACAGTTATCAGAACTTGTTGCAACATCACATCAATTAGAGAAGTAGAAATCCTCAGCACATAGACAAACACAATCAAAGGGTTTGTTCAACTCCAAAATTAGATATTCATTTACATTTATTTCAGCATAAAAATGTTGATCTGCAAAATAAAGCACAACATTTGTTGATATGTGAAATATTATCAAGGCAAGACTGTCCAGTTCCTTCCTTCCCCTTGAAAGTCTTCATGGAAATAAGCGTGCCAGTAAGCACAGGTGGGAGAAGTACTCAGATATTGTACTTAAGTAAAAGTAGTGTGTGTACCAAAGTGTAGGAATACTCTTACAAGTAAAAGTCCTGCATTCAAAAAAGTAAAAATACAAAAGTATTCGCATCAAAATATACTATAGTCAATACTATTATGCAAATTGGTCCATTTCAGAATAATATATATGATATGTTTTGATTATAATTTTTGATGCATTAAAGTCTTATCAAAGCTGGTAAAGGTGCAGCTAGTTGTAATGACTTTGTATACTGCAGGGTAGCTTGTGAATTAGACTACAGGTGGAACTAACGTCTGATTTATGTGATGATTATATTTCACATCATTTATCCAAATCTGAAAAGTAACTAAAGGTATTAATGTAATAGAGTAAAAGTACACTATTTACCTCTGAAATGTAGTGGAGTAGAAGTACAACATGGCAACAAATAGAAATACTTAAGTAAAATACCAGTATCTCATAATTGTACTTAAGTACAGTACTTGAGTAAATTTACTTAGTTACTTCAGAAGGGCCATAGCTCAACCTTGCATCATCACTTCCCAGAAAACCAAAATATATGTTTTTTGTGCCATTGAACCATTTCAGAAATTCATGTACTGTGTTTTCAATCTTGACAGATTTTATTTTGCCTTATTCTGTTGGACATTATGTTGAGGAGCCAAATCAGCAGGTATCGTCCATTTCCTAGTATCTCGTTGATGATATAATAATTGTTACATAGTTTTAAGACTAGAATAGCAAAACGTGAATGACTCTAATTGAACTCAATTGGCGCACATCGCTGGTAACCAAAGGACGGTGTTTTCTCAGTGGCTGTGGAGCTGGTTTAGGTTGGCTGGATGGGAATGAGATGGAAGAGGCTGTCTGAACCAGAGCTGTCCCGGTGATTGTCCCTGGATGGAATTACTCTTCACCATAGATGTGGGAGCAATGGGATAAATGTTCACCACCGTGCATCTCCGATTGGCTCCACGT
Organism: Trematomus bernacchii; assembly: GCF_902827165.1. Classification (NCBI taxonomy): domain Eukaryota; kingdom Metazoa; phylum Chordata; class Actinopteri; order Perciformes; family Nototheniidae; genus Trematomus; species Trematomus bernacchii. The sequence continues at coordinate 15,642,859 of NW_022987739.1, forward strand.
TGTTGTCGTGAAAGTACATTCTGTTTTCCCCTGTGTGCCTGAAACGCTCCCCTCATTCCTTTTGCTGAGTGTTTGTTATTCTTATGGCATGGTGGACAGCATCCAGCGTGAGGAATGCATGAGATTCATCCTCGCGCCCTCCCGACCCCAATGCAAAACCGCAACCTCCGCCCCGCCGAGCTGTTTCATCCCAGACCCTTCATCTATGCTGTCTCTCTATTGCTCTGCATAGCATAGCATAAATCAAACCATGCAGGACTCGCTCCCTCCCTCTCTCCCCCCCAGAGTTGTACCCCTTCTGCCTGTGTTACATTGTATTCGCAGATTTAGTGGCATTGTAAATAGGTAAACACAAGCAACATCTATCAATGCAACTCGAGAAGCAGGTCTGTAATCAGAGTGCCGGGCCCGCGTCCGGCGAGGGCTATCTCCATTTACCATGGGATAAATCCATCGGTGTGACCACCATAGGCGCGCTGGAGGGGTCTGACAAATCACCCCAGTCAGGCCGCAATGCTGGGCCTTATTGGCCTGGCCTCTAAGTGGTCTTCCCCTTCAGAGGAAAGGATGGGCCCTGTCAAGCATGGCCAGATTAAAAAGCATACTTTGAAAGAAATGATTTGTTATTAGAGAATGCTCCATTGTGAATCTGTAGGAGGGGAAACAAGTATGTATGACGGCGTTTGAGGGTAGGCTGCATCCACCTGCTTGTGTTTGTCTGTCCCTCCTCTTGCTTTCTTACCACCTCCTCTCTGTAACTGTGTAGCTCCCTCTCTCTCTGCGTGCACAGGATTTGTGTGAATGCTTTTGTGATAAAGGGAGTTTGAGTGAAATGGTACAGGCTATTTAGGTTATGGGGGTGGGTGGCGAGGGGGTTGGATTGGGTTGAGAAATTCTATTACACTGGTGAATAGGGTTGGGGGGGTTAAGCACAAGCAGACATAATCATTTAGAGCGCGGGAGAATAGTTTTGATATGTGTCCTCAGACAGCGGGAGGTGTTGTCATCAATGTGCCTCAAACACCAAGGTACAATACAAACCTGCATGCTAACATACAATCACACAGACCCGGCAGAGCGTAGGAAGCTATCTAGTAAAGTGCAATTTGGTTTGAGTTTATTTGAAAAAAACGTTTATTGAGGACAAACAAGGTCAATATGCATATTAATTTCTTATTAGATTAGAATACAGATATACAGTATTTGCCGAGTTGTTGCACTCAGAATTGATTTTAAATCCTGATTAAAACACTGATGATTTGAGCAGATTTGTTCCACATAGAAAACTAAGATTTGTATGTTTTCGGGGACAGCTGATGGTGAGTCCAGTTGTGGCAGTCCACATGAGGCTAGCAGTGACAGAGGGGAAGATGTAACAAAGCAGTTGTAAACAAAATTACATATTCATTCTTAAGCATCTGGCAACTGAGATATATGGAAGGACGTTGGAGAGTACTAGCCACTTTCCTACACTTGTGCACTTATTAGTCAGACAGTTTATTAAGTTATGACTTTGTAATACATCTCTGGCATAAGGAAAAAGTTCTGTGTCATTGTCTCAAGACTTATACGCAATAAAGAATCGGCTGTAGTGTTTTCAGTCACTTTTCAAAGGCTACTTGAACAGATCATGGGGGAATTTGTGAGATATACGAGCTCTTTGTGTGCTGACAGCATGGTTAAGAACAGGGCCAGGGCTGAGAGAAAATAAACATTATTTCTCTGTGGTTTACCTGACGTTTGACTTTGAGGGCTGAGATTTAGTGACACTTTTGCGCCAAACACTCTGTAGAGACACGGCAGTAAATTATTTGAAGGTTGGGGGTATGCACAATCTTGCTGACAGAAAATATGAGGTGCGTGTTTTTCCTTGTGTGTGTATGAGAGTGTGAGCGAGAGACAAAAAGACACAAGAGAGAGAGGGAGACCATGTGAGTGTTATATTGCCTGTTGTAGCCATTTCACACCTCAACGGTGCCCTATTGAAACTCCTCCAATGGACAGGATGCCCATTAAATACATTTCATTTGTGTTTGCATCGTTTCATTGAGTTAATCCTAAATATTTATTAGATGTGAGCACTAAAAAATCTGTTCATTGGAAAGCTAGCCAGGAAGTTTGACACCGGGGACGGAGAAGGAGAAAGCCAGTTTGTCCATGGAGAGTTACACCATCTGTGCTCTATACTTGCATGAGAGTCAACACAGAGAATACACTAAATCCCCTTGTAAAGACACGACTCTAAAACAAATGGAACTGCTCCAATTTTATTTTGACACTAAAATATCCTGAGAGGAAATAGTTTTCAATGAAAATTACTTTTATGAGAATGAGAGCAAAAGAGATTGTCACAGAATGAATTAAAAACAAAGTAGAAACAACTGTGCAAACATCTACTTAAAAAATATTCAGCCTGGACACCCTTTCGAAGCTGAGCAAACATTTGCCCATCAAATCGAGCTGTTTGCAGATTAAATTCTCAGTTAGGGTCGAAGGCAGTGATGAGAGGAAGAGAGAGGGAAACTATTTGTCATAGCTGGGTTACTCTAAGGTCTAGAGTGCAAGGCCTTTTAACACACACACACACACACACACACACACACACACACACACACACACACACACACACACACACACACACACACACACACACACACATACCTGTACTGTCTGCTCATTCCTGACACTCTCATCCTGACACATACGTTCCTACACACACTGAGACAACACAGCTGGAGGAAAGGCCAAAGGTTACAGAATTCTACAAAAATACAAGTAAACTCAAAGTCTCTGACGCATGAGCTTCAACATCTGATAAATATGAAGGGCCCCCTTTACGGACATGATATGGCTGAGTCCTAGGATTATAGTTTGTTATCCACATAGAGGAATCAACATTAAAACGTTTATTCAAAGGTTATTCAAGAATCATTTCACACATCTTTCTTCTGACATTTCTTTAAGCAAGACACAGAGAGCTCCATGGTGTTGTTCACCTTGAACCCGGACCTGAACGTCATTTAGGTTAAAGAGAAGTCCAAAAGTGATTTATAATAATGTGCAAAGCCTTTTAAAGCAAATCATTCTGGTAAGACATCTGGTAATTGTGAAAGAGATACTGTAGTGAACGAAGTCAAATATGATTCATTTGCTTGAAACTGCCTTTATCAATTTTGAGTAAAAAACTCAGCCCCTTCTCTCACTATTCCCATAATCTCAAGATCGACAAGTGTACCTCTACCCTCCATATCAATGTAAAAAAGCCCAAGGAGTGGGATTGAAATTTGCTTTATTGCCTTATATTCCATTTCCTTTTTACGGCCATTCCAGTTTATTTATTGTTTGTCTGAGCTGAGGTACACCTGCTTCAAGCTGCGGGGGAGATTACCTCTGCAAAAGTAGTAGAAGGCAAAAGAAAGGAGGGATGAGAGCTCCGCACAATCTTCAGGCACCGTTACCCTAATACTCTTCCTCCTCGCTGAAGCTCTGTTTTTGTTCTTTCTCTTTCTTTGTCCTTTTTTGGACCTTCACGGTTAAGTCCATAAAGTTCATCTGCTTTACCATTAGTACTGTTAGTGTAATCCACGGACCATCCTCAGACCTCAAAAGCAATGAATGACAGTTTTATCTATTTTTGTAATGATGTTAACCAAAAACCAAAAATAACTTCAACCTCTTTGTCTAGGCTATGATTGTCTTTTCCCCTAGGATTATGCATTCTTTACCAGCCGATGTGTGGGTTATTTTGCCGTCCACAGCTGTTAGTAGGCTTTGGGATGGCCCAGAGCCGTATAATAGAAGAGTTACGACATCTCCGTTCACTCCAATGGACCAGTTTTTTTACAGCAATGGCGGATCGTGGAGCCGTCAATAGTTCCCCGGAAGTTAGCTTGCCGCTGACTTCCGGGGAACTATTGCGGCCAGCAACACAGTAGAGTTGCAGCATAATAGACCGTTCGTGATGGACTTTTAAAGGTAAGAAGACGTTTAAAGATTTATATTGCAGATATTATCAGCACATCTGAGTCAAATGAACATGTGTATTAAAGGATGTTAGTGGATTATCCCTAAATCAGTAGATTTAGGGAACGTTTACAGATAACAGATTAGGCTAGGATACCGGATAAAGTTAGCAACACACCATGAACAGCTATTAATCCTTTCTCCTAATGTTATTTCATCCAACGTTGGGGAATTAGAGAAAAAGGGCTTCTAAACGTGATTTTTTTGTGGGGTGGAGGAATATAATATTAGTTAAATATAACATTGGGGCACGTGTGATTGTAATGAGTGGAAGTGGAGAAATTACGATCTCCATTTTGGAGTAGACCTACAAGCTAGTATAATAAAGTTAACGTTACACAATAATAAGGAAGAGAGCTATTTGATATTAATTTAGAGTGCATATTTGAGACTTCCAAACAGTAAACAAAAACGTAATTTATGGGTGAGTGTTTTTAGTGTATTCTGTTGATTATTACCTGTCTGTATTATGTTGCAGCTCAGCTGATTTTGAAATGATGGCAAAGTGAGAGTGAAAACACAAGGTACATTTAATACTACTGTTGTATATAAGTAAGCATACTAAACATGTATTCTATCACTGTATTATATAAGTAATCTTGTTAGTGTATATTAGTAACCTACTGTATGGCAGGTGGAGGGGCAGTGATGTTACAGGTGGAGGACTTACTGGACATGTATACACTCATTACATACTGTACGTAAAATACGACCAAGAATGTGAGACAACTTTATACAAATTCATATCACATCCATTACTGATGCCATTTGTCATACTTTGTTAAACTCACAAATAATAAAGTTCCATAACTTCAGTTGGAAACAAAGACCACACCTAATCTCCCCAAGGCAATTTCCCATCCAATAGGTGTGCTATATAGGTGTGTATAACCCTTTCTCCTGTCTGTTTCTCCCTCTTTCAGCACAAGAACCAGAGGGGGATTCAATAGAGCTTGAATACCTGCACTGAGACCCTCACCCTGCACCCTGAGTCTCAACTCTCAGAGTTTTCAAGCCTTTCCCTGTTATTTGTATTAAACCAAACATTAAGCTTCCCAATGGTGTGGTCTTCGTTTTGTGAAAAAGTGCAAATGCAGTGTTTGAATATGATTACCTCACATATTTTGTTGCGGCTGTCTGTTTTGATTGTTAAATTGCTCCTGCTGACTTGAGCTAGCCATTTTTTCCTCCTCTCTGTGTCAGTGGGGAAGCCGTACATTCTGATTCTTACTCCTTTCTCTGAGCGATTGGAGCATCCCCAGGCAGCACAGCAAACCATGGTGGAGACGATATGCCAGGACAACACGGAGGAAAAGGCACAGACAAACTGCATGACATGCTATTCAATGTTTATTGAATTCCATGTATTTACAATGGATGTTCCTAAAACAACACTTTTAACGTCATAATCATGTTGCTGCTAGTCCATTGATAGTCACCTGTTGGTCTCCTGTCCTTTCTGAAAGTCATAAAGAGTACATTAGTCATTTAGATTACTTATGTCCTCAAGTACCATGGGATTACTGAAACCACCATGAATTAAAAAAAGGTAGAAATTGATCTAATCTAAATTTTGAAGCATTCCTTGCCATCCCCTCCCTCTAAATATATCAATAAACATTAGGAAGTGATGCTCCTGACTACCATACCTGTTTAAGAAGATAATATTTGTTTTAAATAATTCAAAGCAATACACAACAGCAACAGGCTCTTTAACCAAGGCAACAGCCTAACATGTATATGTTAACAAGTAAACTAGCTGTTCACACTATTCCTAATATTATCCATAAATATTAGCAGATTCTATTTTATTTTTAAAACATATTGATGTAAATACATACACATATCGGTATGTTGTATAAATATTGCAAATCAAGACATTTATTCACTACTTATTACCAAAAATCGTAGTTCTATCTCCGGTAATCATGCATTCATATGTCCCGCCACGAACTTCCGGGGAACTATTGACTCTCCCTGAACCACGTGACGATCAAGCATTTTGGACTTCCGCTGTCGTAACTCTCTCTCTATATGGCGCTGGGATGGCCCATCTAAAGTTTGCTTAAAACTGCTTCAGTAATTCAGAGGTGCACATATACTTAATTGATGCTTAATTACTGTTCACTTAGCTTTGTCAGGACGGTCTGTCCCACCAGTCTGTACTCAGAAACACAGGGTAAACAGACTGCAACAGTGCGTTGATTTTTTCTTTGTTACAAATCTGGCAAAGAAAATCTCCTATAGTAATGTGTCATGTTATTAATTGGAATAAGATAATATGGCTCTGAGTAAACACTACTTTTTTGGGGGTGAGATATGTAAACAGAATAATGTAGTAATGACAGTTTCTGCCTTTAAGACCAGGGTTTTGTCTAAACCCGGTAACAGGGGTGCTGCGCCCTCTTACTTCTGCTGTGCGCCCTCAAACCACAATTATGATTTTTTTTCCTGTAAAATGTTAACGTGATGCCAGAAAACAATATTTCTGTTCGTCAAAAACAGTATAATTACAAAACAAATTGACTCAAATAAACCATCAGATGACATAGACAGCTTTGTTTTTACGGAGCTCCGACGTTGCGTTGTTGTTTACGTCCGCGGCGCCATCTTGTATAGGCGTCGTGTTCTTGAGATAATTGATATATCTTATAAACAAGATCAGCGCCATAGTATTACCCTAATGCTATATTTTTCTAGAAAAACCCCTGAAGACTATGCTTTTCTCACAACTAACTCCAATAATTGAATACAACCTTGTGTAATGATGTATTCAAAACCAATCCAAAAACATGCATTTGACTCAAAATAAAACTGTGACATATTACAGGAGCCTATGAAAAGTAGATTATTCAGATCTACACAATCTAATTTGAAAAGTTTACAAAGCTGGAATAGAATCTAGTGGGAAATCCAAGTAATATAAAGTCTACAAAGATAAGGACAAACAAAAGCATTGAAGCTTTCAGTGCATTAGCAAACAACACGGTGTAAGAAAGAAACTCTGACATTCCCTCGTCCTGCCACACTTACCTTGAGCTTATTAGCCTATAAAATCATCATATTTGGTCCCTCTGTATTTGTTTGATTACATTTCCCTCCATGCCACTGAGAATATGTGAGATGTTATGTTACACCCTATTGATTACCTGTGTTAATTAACATTTTAATTAAAGTTTTTTATGGTCTGCGTTTCACTTGTGATAATAGTACAGGGAGAGGAGACCCTCGCCTTCATAAATCTCATCTTTATTTGCGGCGGCCGGCCATCAACAAATACAACTGTGTACATAAAATTTTACTAACATTGATTTTGAAAATATTAATATTACTTTAAACAGTGGAGATGCATTATTCAATTTAGAACCACAAAGCATAAAATCCCGGTGCTATAACTCAGTTAATGAACAGGAAAAGTCCATTACAAACCTATCAGGAGACGCATCATCTGAGCCCCATAAGTGCCTGTGATAGAAGCCGAATCATTTACTCTGCACAGAAAACTCCTTTAATAACAGCAGGCGATGTATTGTGAAACCAATATGAGCTCAGATGAATGGTTGATTTTCCCTGTGTCTTGCAAATACAGAGGACATTATAAAAACAATTCAAATTTCATTTCTGCCTTGTGTATCTATCACGTAGATCACCGTGTATCTTTTTACGGGCATCATTGAACATGAGAAACTGCCAGAGTCGGTTGATGTAAGCCTTTGTGAAGTGCAGCAGAAGAATCAATGTGTCTTTCATCCTTTAAGTACTTTCCTTCTGTACTCTAATGGAGCTAATTCTGCCGCAGTGTAATTGGTTTATATAATAAATGAATAAGCATTTACCACATACAATTTGTTGGACAAACTGTTTCCTCAGATTCTGATGCCGCCATGTTTCCTTCTACTCTTTAATCGCTATCACAAGACCCAAAATGTGAGTCTGGAGTCTAATTGCATTTATTGAATGTACATGGAAAATAGCATGGGAATATCAGAATCAGTTTTATTACCAAGTAGGTTTACACATACGAGGAATTTGCTTTTATGTGGTGCATAGGTTTGCTTTATATTGTTAGTAGCACTGTTAAGAAGGAAATTAGCACAAAGAAGGAAATGAAATGACAAGTAAGATGAAGAGAAGAAATGTGATGACAGAGACACATCATTGGATGAGTAGTTAAGGCAAGGGACAGACAGACAAGGCTCTGTACTGGCTCATCTGTACCCAGCAGTGTGTGTTAATTAGAGGAATGTGAGTTTTAAATGAAGTGCTGAGTAGCGTGGAGCGGTAATGAACAGAGATTGGCCTGGCACTGGGAAATATGCTGGAGGCCTTATGGTATTTATGACCCAGGGGTCCTCTGCTTTATTCCTGTCCTCCTGAATTTCACCCAACTCCCAAACATTTCCCTTTTTCGTTACATCCATTTCATTCTCACAAGCTCACACTTTCTTTATCCTCTTCTGTCATACATGTCTAAATAAAACAACACCAAAAATGTACCTTAATCATGCAACTATCCGGCTCATATGTTCTTCTCCTCTTGCAGAGTTAAGTCAATTCCACCAACTGAAGGTATAAAAGCTTTGTAACACTTGCAATACTACGCAAAGTATGCGGGGTCATTTCGGAATGTGTTGGGGGAAATCTGCTGCATGGTGATCTTGTTGAGTTGTTAATCATAAAACAACCAAAAAAAGCAAAAGGACAGCATTTGGTTCTTCTTCTCGTGCAAATCCACTGCTTTAGAGATTATTCTCTATAATATTTTTATTTTATTGTATTTCCTTTTTATCACCACTGTAAAGTGTCTTTGATCACCTGGAAAAGCGCTTATAGAAATTAAATGTATTATTATTATTATTATTATTATTATTATTATTATTATTATTATTATTATTATTCTCACATCATTTAAAAGACCCCAAATACTTTGCTTCTCTGACAGATTATTTTACAGTTGAAGTGAACAAACCCACCAGGTAGAATCCACTGATTGCTTATGTCAAACATTTTTAGCTCCTTGGATTCAATTTAAAGGGGACCTATCATGCAAAATGCACTTTTTGATGTCTTTTATACATAAATATGTGTCCCCGGTGTGTCGGGGAACTCACGCAGCGGCAGCAAATAAAACCCTCTCTCTTTTCCTCCGTACCCAAATCTCTAAAAACGGGGCTACAACGGAGCTGATCCAGATTTGCGTCCGATATGACGTACTGTAGTATCGGAAATGTAGGCTGGCTTTACACCCACGGCCCTATCAGAAACGTTGCTATCAGAAACAATGCCCGTCTGTTTTGGACGTAATATGGTCGGTGCATGTTTACATTAGCATCGCTAACACTCAGAGCTAACCTGTACTGCACAGAGCATGTGTGTGAAGAAGCAGGAAATAAAAAGAAACCCACCTTGTGGTATAACCGGCAAGAGAGAAAGCCTTTGAGCTCCATACTGTTTCAGAAATAATCCTTGATAATCCATGATATGGCGTTTCATCACCGCAGTATCTGCCGGTAGAATCTCCCGCATGAGCTTAGCCCCCTCCTTTTTTTTTTTTAAAGCTTTATACCCCAAATCAGCACTTTTGAAACAGGAAGTGAAATAGAGGGGTATGAGGCACGGTTAGAATGGGTGATCTGTTTGGTATTTTGAGCAAAACACTTCATAGACATGTTTTTAATATATTTGTATATATCTGAGACCTATGCTATTGCCTAAAAATAGCATGATAGGTGCACTTTAACAGTTTGTGATCAAATATATCATTTTATATATATATATATATATATAAATATATGTATATAGGTGAGATACTCACTTACTGCCAGATACATTTCTTTGTTTTAGGACAAGAAGAGCCTGGCAGCCGATCCAGGTTTAAAGGAGTTATTGAGACGGATGATTTTGCCGTTTATCCCCCTCAGTTTTACCCCCCACAAACCTCACCATGCTGTTCTCTTCCAGGTCAGGCTGTGAAAAGAGCCGTCCCATTGGGAACGTCTTCCCTATGGGACGGCACCACGGGGACATCAATGTCCCCCTGCCAGCCCCACTCCCACACAGGCCTGACTGATGTGTCCCGCCATTGTTTTCCATGAGGATCATTGGGATCATTGAGTGGCATGTTGTTTTAAGGGCTAAGCTCTAACCGAATGGCTTCATTGTGCGAGCCTTTCTGCCCCTGGGCTGCTAACAGCCCAGGGGCAGTGCTAAACAAGATGGACTCATTTACTGGCTCTATGGTGAGCTCAGTGGTGTTGGGCTAAAACAAGTCTTTGAATGGTTTGTTACTCAATTACAGAACATCTTTAGTTCAAAATTCCCCTCTTTAGTCTCATGATAGAGCCCAAGGCCCATATTTTTAAATTATAGCTTTTCCCTCCATTGAAGTGATAATATTCACAAAAGGATTTTATTGTTTATTTATTTTAGTGAAAGCTTGTACTAATGTACTACACTTTCCACTAATCTTGTAATAATAGTGTTGCCTGTATTTGAGATCGCTTGACCTTACACAACCCAAACAAACAAGCCTTTGTTCTCAAGTAAGGTACATAAAACCCAAGCAGCGTTTACTTATATCTTATAACTAAGTAGAACTAAATACTCAATTGAAGTCCTGACCCTCAATGTTATTATTTTAATTTGATTACAATTTAAACAATGACATTGCAGTGAAAGTAAGCTTTAATTTGAGAATGTTGACATCCACATGACGTGATTAATGTATAACTTGCAATATTTTGGATACGTACTAACCCTAAAATGTATTTATACATTTAAAAAAAAAAAAAAGCTTAATTAGGTAATTAAGGGTCTCTTTACATTTTTGTGATTCTTTACAGGGCAATGCTTTTGTGATGTTCAGCCAGGCATGTAGTGCAGCTAATTTCCCCAAATATATTTCCCGCCCTTCTGCCTTGTTCTAAAATTGGGGTACTTTTTATAAATCTGGCCAGACTTAAACACAAAGACTGAGACCCTCAAACCCACCTTAAGCTAAATGTCATCACTTATAAATGTTATATATTTAGACGTCCGTAGGGAATGTTCATATTTACAAACTCATATTTGTCAAGACTAAATTAGAAAACATTTAAAATGGTGTAATGTCATAGAACTATGTCAATTCAAATACACTTTGCTCCACCTCAAATGATGTAGTAAGGATAAATAAAACACACCACATATTGGCGACAAACTGGGACTCATAATTTTTTTTCTCGCACACACTAAAATGCACACGCAGTCTCATATAAAAGGACACATATCATAAATTCTCACTCACACACGTACACTTTACATGAACTGTGTCTGATCAGCAATATTTCTAGAGGTGAGTATTGACAGGTTTTGTTATTCATAGCATATTCAAGCTATTATATTTTCTCCTCTGCTGCCATAATGTTGCCAGTGTTGCGGAACACATTGGTAGCTATCATTTGCCAGTTCTTTTTAAAAAACGTCTTGAGGCGTGACATTATTACCCATGAGCCATAAGGAGCCTATTCAATGACCAAACAGGGCCGGTTGTTCCTTTTATGGCTGCCACGCTCTCGGTGAGCGCCAGGGTTCAAAAGGGCATGGCCTCTTTGCCCTCGAAGCACACAGACACCATCTTTTTATACCTCCTTTTAATCGAAACACCGTGTGCTACATCACAGTTATGCTTTGGGCAAATTAAGGTCACTATATTGATTTCATATTTGTCATTATACGCCTGGCACTCGTATGCTCACAAATCGTCCTGTTTGCATCGTCCCTGTAGACAAGTATCCCCCGTCCGGTAGTATATCATCCTTCATAGAGCCATATTTGTGCAGCGAGTGCAGTGTATCTTCCTTTGTTTTGGTGTAGCAGTGCTTTTGTTTTTGGGCGGGAGTTACTTTCAGGGGCTTCTTCCTTCCCAGGAGTCACTTAGTGCCATAAAGGAATCCAGTCGGGCAAGTGCTTTAAACATAGATTTGTTGTCTAGCATTTGTCAAGGGTCAACAGCAAACAAGCTCTTCAGTGGCCGTTAAATTCTTCTACTGAACTTGTTCTTTTTCTTGCAGCAATTTGTGACTAAGAATGATCTCTTAGCGCTTTCTGCCACGCAGCTCAGCTCAAACACAGGTGATTCATAACAGGGCTCAAAGGTCATGTCAAGTGGCATGTTAGTATTTCACTTTCACTTTGATTAAAGATTTTTGGAAAAGACGGGAAAACGACTTAATATCAGTGTGGTCCTCCCTCTTCTACCTCTGCGCCAAGGGTTCTATTTTTCCTGTGGAAATCAATAAGAGGGAGAACTGAAGAAACTATTGCTGCTCTCGCTCCGGGTGCAGTGCTCATTCATTCATCCTCAGCCTCTCTAATGGATTATGGGAGCTCGCAGGAGCATACAAAAACAGACAGAGCTCTTTTTACCCTCCCTTCTTCTTCTTCTTCTTCTTCTTCGGCTCCCGGATACGGTGCATGTTACATAAACCGATAACACATAAAGATCTAATTTGCCTGGCGCTCACCAACTTGAACATCATACTAATGATGTTTGTTTCATGAACGTGGCTACAGTTGACACAGTGCAATAGATACAATCAAATCAGGAAGAGTCAAATGTTTCTTACAAGTTTTCCAAATCTCCTGTTTCATGCTGTTTTTAAAATACTGTGGGAAGCCCCTGGCAGAAGATCTGGCACAGAGATGGAAGAGACAGTATATTGTGGATATAATCACTTAATTGTATCTGTGGAGAACTGAATGAACTTGTTTGATCAGATTTGCTTCTGAGCTGCAAAAGAAATGGAAGTAACCCAACCCCCCTCCATGTGTTTCCCCTGAATTTCTTGGCAAAGTTCTACTATTCAAAGAATGTGTTTAATGATTTGAAGCCCTTTTGTCTTTGTCCAAAGATAAAACACAATGTGCTATCAGCTACTGAAGCCTCTCCTCCAGACCCCACAGCGGAGCCTGCCCTGTTAACAGTGTGATATATTTCACTGGTACGAGGACTCGTGTAATGGCAGCAATAAGGAGGCACTTAAAGGTCCTTAAGAGCAGCTGCCTGTCAGAATAGACAGAAAAACATAGAGAGAACACATAGCACAGTCACATTTACACTTCTTCTCATTTGGTAGCAGACCGCACATTGTCTAAAGCACTCATTTGTGTGAGGACAACACATGCTCACAAATGCTTGAATACATGCATACAAATAATTGCAGTACTGAATTATTCTGTATGCATTGAGCATATGAGGCACATGCAAGTTCTCACATTTGTCATGTCACATTGCATTCAATACAAAGGTCCAAACCCTGAGGCCTTCATAGGACTAAGTAGACTCCGTGGCCCTCTCAGGAGTAATAGAGCGATAGAAAAGAAGGGGGGTATTACCCAGATAGTCTCTATTTCTTTCACTATCGCTTTTTTCTCTCGCTGCTGCTTCTTTAGCTGACCGCCAAAAAAGAATGCCCACCCCACACCGTATTTAGTAGAGGGGGGTGTTACAGGACAATTTGTTAGCCCGCTGTTTATTAACTGTAATATGAATGTAACTGTACGCAGACTCATGGGAGTTGGGCGCCAGCCACAATTACTGCCGACCCCAGTGTAATGGGAAACAAATTTGTAGGAATATCGCCGGCCATTCATCTTTATTTACACGTGGTAATGAGGTAGTGTGCTAAAGCACTGTGAGGAGGGAGGCTCGGCCTTCAGGCAAGCACATACAGTATAGACAGGAGAAAGGAAAGTGAGACAGGGAGTCGGACAAACAGACTGACTGGCAGTAAGTAGTTAGCCAGGGAGACATAGAAATAGAGGGATGTATAAATGTATAAGTATACAATTTACATAGATCAAATGTTAAAGACTAGGGCATGGCTTGTACTGTAGGAAGTCAATGGATAAGGATCAGAGGCATATGTAAGTCAAAAGGAGGGAAACACCCAGAGCTAATGGTGCAGGGGTAACAGTATAAATACTGGAACTTGAATTTAAAATTTGCAATACTGTGAAATTGTAAATACCCAGTGAATTATATCGAATTGTACATTGAGCTGATAGCATAGTCTGAAATGGATCAATTGTTCAGCAGCTTCACTGCCTCCTATTGATCCCACCGTGAGATGGATGTGTTCTCCAAACCTCCAGCACGCTTTCTCATGGACTCTGGAGCACTCTATTCACGCTGCATGTGTCTCTCCCTGTTATATAACACATTTGCAGTTCCAATGATCTTAAACAAAACTTGAATTCACATTTTTCACATTCATATGTTGTGTAATCACTAAGCTTCATTTAGTTATAAATGCCAGTGAAATATATTCAAAACGTTTTTCATTCTTGGCCTTTCAGCTCTCTCACAATGTCCATGAATCTGATTAAAGTTAATAATTGGGATAAAAATAATAAGGATAATTCAGGTATCATGTTTTTGTTTTAATTGTATCATTTATCATTCAAAATGTTCCGTTTAAAATCAATTTCAACGCCACCTTGTTATCATGAAAGATCAACAAACCACCAAGGAATAAAATCATCCTCATAAACACGAAGCCTTTTGTGAGTATGTCCCTGTAAATATATATCCTCCTCTCTCTGCACGCCCCACTGCTTTCTGAATAAGCGTCACTAAAGCAGCTTTCAGGAGGACATGTTCCTGTCAAAGATGCTAAACCATGCAAGTCGGAGCTCGGGTTCCCTGCATGAGTCCCCCTAAATGAGATGTCCGTGGGGATAATAGGACGGCCTGCTTGCAAGCTAGCGCTCTGTGTGGCTCTTTTCATGCCAATTAGGCTCTGTGATATAGTCACAGCAGATGCACCGCCAGCTCCAGGATACCCATCTGATCATCGGCCCAGTCGCACACCATGGGGGGAGACAGAGACGGAGAGAGAAGGAAGCATTCTTTGCACAATGCACAAACAGTTTGATTGTGGCACTTGTAAACAGGCTTACTAATGTGCTGAACTACAGTGTGAATAACTTTAAGACACTTGTTATAACATGCAACGATCACAAATGTTAACTCGGAAAGAAATGACTGATTCTGACCTACTTACAACTTTAATTTGGACAATTCTACTTCTAAAGCTGTTATCACTTAAACCTATGTAGTTCATGTATAATTCAAATGGCGTCTAAAAATACTTTTATAGGTTGACTTTTTTTGGAAATGCATGGTTTAAGGTTTTAATCCCTACCCCTTACATCTCTCTAGCTCCCTCTACTGTCTCCACTACCTGCCCTCAAGGTGTTGAATGTGTCACTGAGAACATAAACCCACAACCAAAAAAGGAAAATGGCCTGTAATGACCCTAATGAAGTGTGACAAGAGCACAGAGACTACCCTGCTGACACACAGGGCCCCCACAATTGGATTAGTGATTAACCATGTTGTCCCGCATTGAGTCAAATGGCTGCGGCGACACGGAACTGCTCGGTGCCTATCTGCTGGCACGCCCTGCTGGGAAGGGGTGAAGAGAGAGAGGGGGGTGAGAGGCTGGAGAGAGAAAGCGGGTGAGAGGAAGACTAAGAGACACAGGGGAAAGGATTGAACGAAAGAAGGGAGAGCAGCAAGGTAGGGGGCTGTCCCCGGGGCTCTTAGCAGTGCCATGTCTAGAGGCCCCACTGTGCGGTGAAATGAGAAAGGCTCCGTGCACCTGAGCAAGCCCAGGAGAGGCCTGAGGCGCTGGGGGAGCCGGAGCAGGATCCTCCCCTCCTCCATCCTCCTCCAAGCTGCTCCTGACATATATCTTGCCGTGAGACAAGAGCGCCAGTGCAAATCAAACCCACCACCTATAAATTACCTCTTTCATTCTCCCTTTAGCTCTCTCTCTCTCTCTCTCTCTCTCCCCCACCAACCCCATTCCCCCTTTTCTTTCTGTTACCCTTGCCTCTCCCTCCCTTCTTCCCTCCCTGCCCGGCTCCCCTCAACGTGCGGCTTCCCATTGCAATATACACTTGGCTGTCCGAGGGGCAGTTGCGATGTGGCAAACTTGCCATTGTAACGGACAGCTTGACAAATGCAGAGGGGTGGCAGAGCGCTGTGGTCCACGTACGATACCTCTTCCCTTCTACCCCCAGTGCTCTGAGGAGAGGAGAGCAGGTGATGCAAGGAGAGGAGAAGGAAAGAAGAGTGTGGAGTGGAAAGGGGTGGTGGGGGCAGAGATAGAGAGAGTGACTTTCAGAGGGATAATGAGCCTTTGAACGATGGCTGAAATGTTGCCGTCAACCTGCCCTTCTGCTGCTGGGTAATTAGGTAATCAGTAAAAGGCCTAATTATGGGATCAGGGTGCAGGGAAACAATTAGCAGAAAGTATTGCCACATAAAACGGAAATTTACGTTCTGCCAAAGCATGTTTAATTCCTGGATGTGTGTGTGCCGTCCTTCCTAAATAACCACATAAAAAGGACATTTCCCTTGCCTCCTACCTGCCAAGTGAAAAGGTTAATTTTAACGACCCAGTCGGCATTTGTGTATAAATATGGGCATTTTGTGGGTACATGGTGGAATTGAGTTTTGAAAATAATTGTGGCATTTTTCTATTTTAATGCATATCATTATTGGGTTGAATATCTTTGAGTGTGTGTGTGTGTGTGTGTAGGACAATCATGGGTTTGTACAGTGCAAATAGATGTATTGTTAAGTAGCCTCATTGGTTTGGTAAGTGATTGCAATTAAATTGTGTTGCAGGGCCCCCCTCTGACACCGCAGCCCTGCGTGTGCTAGAATTTGGTTAAAGGATGGAGGCTTTGCAAAGACAGAAGGCAGGGAGAGCAAATGTGGGAAGAAAAGGATCACTCAATGCACTCAACAATGCACTGGCAGCCCATACAAACATAAAAAGGGAGAGGAAGAAAGAGAGAGCGCAAGAGAGAAAATTGAGCTTAACAGCCTGATTCTTAACTATTATTTATCCATTATGGGGGGAATGGAGCCGGGGCGCTGTGCGGGAGAGGATTAGAGAAGATTTGTGGGCTTTACAAGGCCCTGTCCTCCCATCCGCATCGCTCCAGCTCCCAGGGGCTCCGCAGCCAGCGCCGGCTCAGCTTGTCTGATCATTTATCCATAATTAGAAAATTAATATTTTAGATGGCGCTATGATGAACCCATTATGGTGATGGGCCCCGATATCAATTATAACTTCAATTTCAATTTCACTTACAGCCACGGCAGCAAAATGGCTCCGGGTGGCGGAGTCGAGTGATGGGCTCGGTGCCACGGAGCATGACGAATACAGATCACTGCACATTAGGATGAGCAATTATTTGAACATGTATAAAAACTATTTACAAGCAATGTAATTGACCAGGGTCAGGGGGAGATGCAGGGGAAATGGACAGGTTGACACATTTTTGTTCCAACCAACAGAAAAAGGGATTTATTAATTTCTGTGAGGCTGTAATTGAATTTTTGAGAGGGGTTTCTTGTTAAGTCTCTCCTGCGGTCCTGGGCTCATCTCCTACTATGACCTTACATACATGGACCCCCATCCCCAACCCCCATCCATACACACACATAGCCTTCACACGCGGGGACAGCGGGACAGAAACAAAAAAATTATATTAATTTAAAGCCACATCTACTGCTTGATGGAACATTTATATTTTTTTAATATTAAAAAATGTAATCTTAATTTCACAAATGACACAAAAAAGATTTTGCCAACAAATACAAAAAATATTTAAGTATCCAGTCATGAAATATTTGTAGTATCAACCTTTGCCTGATCAGTAAACATAGTATCGATCACTTCTAATTAACTATTTATTTGAAATACATAATTAAATTGTTTTATAAATAATAGATTATCTTCAAAACAATTCTTTTTGGCCCGCTTTCATCCATCACTTCAAAAATAATTGTCTTGTATCATCACTGTGCAAACATATATAATACTTATTATTCACTTCATGTATTTTACTCGTACAAATATTTGTGTGTGTTTTTGCCACCCGGCCCTCCTTCTAATGTTGCGGCATAAAGCGAAATTATAATCCATCATCCAGCCCCATCCGACCATAGCAGAGGGGATATTACTATCTCAGCGCTGCTCCAACAAGGTTAGATGAATCCCCGTAACAGCCCTAATCATACACACACTTCATCACTGAGGCTAAACCACTGCACGTTAATTATGTAGACATCACTCAAAATACACTGCTGCAGCGGGCCCCGCGCCTCAGAGAGCTCATTTGTCAGCTGTGTGTGTCTCTGGCACACAAAACAAAAGGTCAACCGGGTGGACATGATTTCAGATAGCCTGCTTGTTCCCTTAGCGGGCCTTTAGGCAATTTGTTTTCTCTCCTGCCTCTGAAGACAGTGTTTAAGATTAGTAACAAACTCATGGGCATTTTTGCATTACTTAATCAAATCTATCTTATAATTTAACATTTTGGAATCTATGGAAATGTCTTGTTTCTTTTGAAAATAAGATTTGTAATTAAAACTCCCTCAGATTGTCACCTGCTATGCACATATAGTATACCATTAGGTAACTCATAATTGCATTTGTTTTTCTTGAAAAAGCTAATTTCTCCTTATTAACACTTTCATTCTAATATGATTCTTTTTGCGCGTTTATTTCACTCAAGGCCCTGGGCGAAGATCAGGCCAAACAACTGTTACACTTAACTACTAGTCTAACCAACATACATTATTTCCCTGTCCTGCACCCGGTCCCGACCCAGACTTTGAACCCCCCCCCCCCCCCCCTCCGCCCTATAGGCTTGGCTCATGTATGCTATACCCGACGCCTTGTTTTCCTCATGTCAGTTTAATTGTTCACTGTCAGGGGCAGAGCAGCGGATAACAAGCTTAGCAAATGATGTCTGCTGTTGCTACACATTGATTAATATTTTACATGTTATTATCCTCTGTCCATTACCACAGCAAATTAAACTATAAATCACCCCCTCTGCTGGTGTCACTGGATCATAAATTGTCTCTCCCCTAGCCGCACGCTGCGCCGTGCCATGCCTTGCAAGGTCTTCTCTTTGGTGAGACAACAAAGTGGGGAAAGTGCCTGTGTTCTTTAGCCTGAGTTATGGACTAGTCACGGTCACCATATACATCAGAGCCATGAAAAATGAGGAGTTTGTTCTGCTATAAAACAAAAAGAAAATCAAGCACCCTAGTGTTAAAAGTTTGAGTCATCAGTAGTTCTATAAAGTAGGAAAGGTGCGGAGATGGAGGTCTAATATTAATTTAATTTTAAATATATTCTTCAACATGTTCTAAACTCACTCTTCTCTTTTCTACATATATATTTTGAAAATAAATGCATTTTTTATTGTTTATTTAATGCATTCATTTAAATGCCAATTCATACAAAAATGTGCAGTCCAATTTTAGTCAAATGTATTCCCAATATGTTACGGCTTTATTTGCATTGGTTTGTATTACCAGTCTGCTAAAGCCGCTGCAGATAAACACCATTTTGATTCAGACAGAGGTGCTGCTGCTGGTGTTAAATGGAAATTCAGATGGAGCTGTAGATAAATATTTTTTCCCTGACTGTTTAGACCCATTTTCCCCTGGATATCATCTAAGATATCAGATGACCTTTCCTGCCTTGTCATTTTTTTTCTCATTTTCCCCACGCCGGTGGAAGAGATGCAAAGGTGCTTTACCAGCAGCTGGAAATCAATTTATACAGTCCCGCGTTGCATGTAGGGAGAGATGGGACAGAGCCGGCCAGATATAATGACACGGCCAATTGCATTGTGTTGGGTTGCGGGGGTCAAGTGGGGTCTGAGTGTGCCACGGATACAGGCTTTGTTCGTATGAGGGGCATTAGGCAGGAATTACACAGCGGGGTCAAATGACCCACACCCGAGGAGGAAGCCAGCACCTTGGGCCCCCCAGCCCCCTCATCATCAGGCTGGGGAGATGAGAGTGACACGGGATGACACTCGAGGAGGAGGGGGGTGGAGAAACACACCCACTAAACACTTCACCTACTGATAGGTGCCATTGACCCTTCCTAAATCTCATCATCGTCGTCCCAACGCAGGGGGGAGATGGCGTGGGATTTTCTCTGACATCCCCTTCTATACCTCTTTTCCCCCTTCCCATCAGGACTCCCAGCCGCACTCTGCCTCTCCTTTACAGGCTCACTCATTTGTATACAGACGCATACGCCTGGATTTATTTATCTATCTGTCTGGCTGATGTAGCGGATGTCCCCATGCTGAAGATGGCAATACTCACAGACTGATCCCCTCTAAGCCTGCTTAGCATCTCCCAGCAGATAAAGTCCCTCTGCGTCATTCAATGATTTATCAATTTACAATATTTGTTAAGGTGGCTTTGCTGTGGCGTCCCAGTGGCTCAACAGCTGAAAGCGCATCACATGTTCCCGAGGTGATTCAAACACTACTGACAACCTCTGTGTCTCACCTTTCCTGTCATTCTCCCATATTTTGTCTAAAACACAGAAAATGCCATCATTTATCATTGATATAACAAGATGGTTCCTGTTCTATAAGACAGTGTGCTATCACCTAGCTTTAAAGTTGGTGAAGGCCCAGGATGTGAGAGTTGCCAGAGGGCCATGACCCTCTGACAGTCCAATGGAGTGCATAGATCTGAGGTTAAGTCATCTGACCCGGCAGGCTGGTCACTCGCCTGCTTTTACCCATGATTACTGCTCCGACAACGCAACTTTTTCCCTTTTCTTGCTCTTAAATCAACACCAATCCATCCCTCAGGCCCACCATAACCTCTCTCTCTCACAGGGCACTGACATAACCTGTACATATTGGTCTCACATAATCCATCTGCCAGATTCACTTTGATTTATCAAATATAATGTAAACACACTTGTCAACAGTTTTGGTTGGGACCTTTTTTTTTTAAACACCCTTCACTCTAAACTCTATAAAACATTCACATCTTCCTGTCAAAGACTAGATGTTTAACATACACTTTACTTAATGCTGAAGCATGGAACATTTCTTAAAGAACACAAAAAAACATTGAAAAATAGTTGTTTATTTCCTGTCACAGTACTCGTTTAAATGGATTTACGCGCCTGTGTTTTGTTTTCGTCATGTTCAGTATAATACAGAAAAACTAAGAAAAATGAGAAAAGGGAGGAACGAGATTGTAGGTAAAAAAACGTGACAAATGCTCAGAATCAAATTCAAACTTGTGATTTAATGTGTGTGTGTGTGTGTGTGTGTGTTCAAGCAGGACAGCACTGTCAACCGTCAATGCAGCAAACTTATGCATTCAAGCCGAAGCAATCCAAATCCAAACAGCTTGTTCTCTCTCACTTGTTTATTCCGACATCAGACATGCATATGTAACTACTGCTGCCTGCCTGAGCTTAAGTGGATGCAAAGCAATCTGGGTGGAGAGGAACAACAGAAGACTTAAGGAAAAAGGAAAAGAGAAATAAACAAAAAAAGAGAAAATTGAAGCACACAGCATATCAAGGAAGAGATGAAGACGAATAAAGAGAAAGCGGGCAAAGGAGAAAGAAATGAAGTGAAAGAGCAGAATGGCTGCTGTCAGCGGAGGCCCTGCACGGTGAAACACTAACTGTAGCGACAGGCTGATGAGTCAGTGTCTGTTTAAATGGCAGCTTGTCAGGCCTCCAGCTCTGAGGTGGGCTGCCGACCTGTCAGGGCCCTCGCCACATTAACCAGCTGACCCTATCATCCTTAACATTGCTCCGCCAGCGAGCCGCCTGTCACTAACTCTGCCATTTGGCTTTCCAGAGATCTGCCAGAGAGGGCAGGCACAGCCACCTCTTAGTGTTGTTTATTGATTTCTGACCCGCCGCTTAATAGTTTTCCCAGTCCCCCTGAATGGCTTTTGTAAGCAATAGGGTTTGTACATCTCGCAGATCAATACCTTTTATATTTACAATAAAATTGAAACGGCTTCTTGGTGGGTCTCGCAGCACCTCGGCATTTGTCATCCTTCTGCAAGGGAAAACGATGTCATTATCTGAATTAAAACATTTATTTCTGATTAAGAGAGTGTCCTATCTCATTAATTTTACCCTTTCCAATACAAGGGGAATGGAATCCTATTGATTTTTCTACTTTTTACACGTCTCCACTACTGGGAAGATAATTGAGAAGTTAGCGAGAATAAATGAAGTTTCTAGTCTTGCAGTGCAGCCAATACCTTGGAAATGTGAGGTGTTTTTGTGGGAGCAGGCCTTTAATTTTGTGCCAGCAGAAGACAGGGGGACTGAACAAATTGGATTAAGGCTGGGGAGGGGGGGGCGGAGTCTGAGCAGGCGGTGGGTGGGTGGCCAGGGGTGTACCAACATTGTGTGTGTGTGTGTGGAGGAGGAAAACTCGGCATTTCAGCAATAATAAGATTGGACCCCCCTTTCAATTTGTACACCACAAAGACGCCTTAGGAAGCGCAGATTAAAGCATCTCAAGGCCAATAATGATACGTTGCCTCCGCCCGCTTATTGTTGAGGATGAATTGAAAGGCAGTAATCAATGTTTGAACTAGACCTTCTTACACAGCGGGGCTCATTGATTAAGCATTATCAAATTAATGAGATTGAATTAAGTTGTGGCTTTTTTTTCTGCCACACTACAGGGAGCTTGTCAGAAAAGATTTGTATTTAAAATAGTTTTTTATATTCTGTTTTTATGAAATATTGACCATATCAATTAACAAAAATACAATTAATTAACCCATTTATTATTTAGTTGTTTCTAAATTAATCATTTAAAAACCTAATTGAATTGGTGAAATTAATGTTGACGAACTTATTCGTAGAGGATTCAACAGAAAATGAGAAGCATGCATAACAAAAAGGTTCATACTTTGACTTTCTGGCAGGTCTAGACGTCCTTATATGATAGTATATCTTCTGTTTATCGTCTCATATTTCTATTTTGCTCCTTGTGACATAGAACAAGAGAGAAAAGTCACTGAGTTGAAGTGTGGTTAAATGTTGTGGCATGGCCAGTGTGCAGATTTTGAGAAGGCAGGGCCGTGTGGTCAGCTCCAGTTTGCACAAGCCCAGCGCAGCTGATATGGGGGTCGTGAGAGGGGTGACTGAACACAGCAATTGGACCTCACAAACACTGAAAGAGGCCAGCACCGGCCTACCTCTGATGCTGCCCGATCTTGCTTCGGGGACTGAGAGAAAATGTTGTCGGACTCAGAGAGGGCATCGTCCATCATGGCCCCAGTCCGCCTGTCAGTCGGCTGATTGTAGGAGAAAAGAGAGAGTGAAATGAGAGAGAAAGAAAGAAGCTCTGGAGTCCACCAAGGAGGCAATTTTAAGAGAAACAGGGGGAGAGAAAGAAACAAGGAAAGAGGGAAAGACAAGGAGAGTATAGCCTCTCCAGCCGTCCACTGACTCACTGCCTGGCTCCTGGCCACAGGGCCCCTGAGCAGATACACTCCTCTGCTCAATCCCTCCATTCTTCAACCAAATTTCTCCACTCCCTCTTCCCATCAAGAACCCATCCCTCTTCCCTCTTTATCTCTACATCCCTCCATTATTTGGCCCTTAGAAGCCTGTTGTCTCTCACTCCCACTTTGTCCAATGATCTCTCCGTCCTTCCATCCCTCCTTCATGGACAGCTGAATGTGAGGCTGATAGGCCGTAGAGTGAGTGGGGCAGCTGCCAGCGCCCTGCAGCAGAACCATCCCTGACAGGCCACTAATTCAACTGACAGAAGAGAAACCTCAACCAAACACCTAGTCCAAAGAGAGGGGAAGAAAAGTTTAGAAAACAGCAAAATGAACTAAGAGAGACAGAGGTGGTGGGTTAAGGCCTGGGGAAAAACATTCTCCTGTTTTGATGGGAAAACAAGAAAGACGTGAAGATCCTGGAAGGGAGCTCTAATGAGAGACTGAGAGAGAACAGGGGAGAAGATGGAGAGTCGAATTGTGTTTTGGAAATCTGCCTGCCCTACAAAGGCAGAGAGCAGTAACTACAGAAGCAATGGAGGTGAGGAAAACAGGTTTAAAGTTTTCAGACTGTAACACTGATATAGAAAGTTTGTGATGCTTGTCATTTTACCAAACAAATGGCACTAGTCAGATAAACTGCAGTTTCACAAACAATGTTTTCTTTCTCAAGAAAGTTAGTCAATATGTATAAAAAAAGAATAGCTTAGTTTCATTCTTTTTTACATAATGTATATACTGACATCAAAACTTTGATTTATTTAAAACGTTACATGAAAGTAGTAAATGTGATGTTATAACATGACATATTACATGGATTTTAAAAACATGAACTGCTAGCTAATGGGATCAGCATTTACCTTTTTAAAGTTAAGCAATTTTTTCTTCTCCATCATATTGTTTGAGGTGCTACTTTTTTAAACCTTTTTTTTGTGTTCTGAACCTAGTTTAGTAGTTTTGTTTCAATTGACAACGTTAGAAACGTGTCAAAATGCGGCAATCTCACATTGAATGCCTTTCGCTGGTACAATCCAATGGTTATATCTGTCGATTTGAAAGTCATTGGAAAACAACCTATTCTGTCTTTTAGGTAAAGGAAAGATGTGTTGCATAAAATGACACAGCGGTCTTTTAAGTGCACTGTTCATTGCTCTACTCCTTGGCAGAAAAAATACAATGAATGAAACTCAAACTCAACATACACACTATCAATCTAAATCAACATAAAATACAAAATAAATGTGATTCTACATTGTTTAATTATGTATGCAAGGTGTAAAACATTCCTATAGAGAAACTGAAATAAGAAAAAACTCAAATACAACAAACCTCCTCTGCAGTAAACAAGGTATTAAAAACCACCACACAACCTCTTTCCATTTGTTTATCTGTATAAACGTACTCATGGCCGGCCAGAAGCAGTGTTCAATGAACAGCTTAATTTGTGGATGCATTTCTATGCCTAGAGTAATCTAAGAAGGGATGCAGAAAGGTTGGATACATTCATCACAAACACAAGCTTAACATAAGTGAAAAATTACAGGATTCCCAATGACCTTCCAACCAATCAGGCCTGGTAATTACACTCATTCATTACGAAAGGAAGGCAGAGATGGAAGAATACAGAGATGACCCTTCAGGACAACAAAAATGTTTATAGATGGGAACAAAGAGGAACATGCTAATGGCTCAGCTCTTTGGCTGGATGGCCCTGAGACAATGCAGAATAATAACTTCCTATCGCGAGCCAAATATAACGCCTGCACAATTGTGCATAAGAATTTCACTGAATATTGCAGCTGTGCATGGCAGCCATTTTTAACTGTAGAATACGAGATTATTATTAGTATTATACCTGTAATGCATTGAAACTCAAGACTCTATATTTGTATATAGATTATAGAGTAATAAGGTAATATTACAGCATTTTCAGTCAGTCAGCATTTCATTTTGAATGTTTATTTGATTTAGTTGTCATCATTGTATGGTGAAACACCAACAACGTGGTTACAATTTTAATCCACAAAAACAAACTGTTTACATTCTAAAAATAAACAACTGTTGTATAAATTCTCTCAGTTTAAGACAATTGTAATTTTTAATTTATTTTGGGTCAACTATTAATGTAATGCAATTAATACAAACTACCTTCAGCTTACTTTCAAGATCTAAGATGTGTCCATAAAATGTTTCCGGTGATAACATGAAACTTATAATTGGCTTATCATGTTCTCTATGTAATGGTTGAACATAGTGAAAAATACAATAGAACTATTCTTATTGCTAAAAAACCAAAGTAAAAACTCCCAAATCTTTAAATTACTATTACATTTTTTCTTGATTTCAATCTGGCAAAACACTTTTGGTTTATTAACATATCCATAACCAATACTATTAATTTGTTTAGCTCCATTGAACAGTTATCGATTGTTATCAAACCCTAAACATAGGGTCAGCACGTGTTGGAACAGGAATTAGTTCTGAAGTTTAGGACAACATGGTCTGACGTTTTAAAGGCAACGTTCCTTCAGTGTCTAAATGTCATTTCCTGATAGCTAGCTGGGTGTTATCCGAGGACAGTGATGACGTTTAATAATCACATTTTATTTGTTGATCATGTTTTAGCTCTAATGCTTTGTCTCGTACATAATTTCCCTTAAACTCTATTCAAATGCTTTCACTACATTCTTTTTCACTTGTCTAATAGCCAAAGCACCCACGGCACGCTTTTCTCCCCATGCTCTTACAACATGTAGATATGTTGCTGACTTTAAATCGAATCACTATCACGCATAAATAGCACGATGCTCCGGCACTGAACTTTTCGATTCATTCCATTTCCCAGACGATGGTATCTGTCTGCTTTTCTCTGATTATGCAGATGATATTACTTTTTTTTTCTTTGTCGATATGTGTTTAGGTGTCATTTGCAGTGGATGATGTTCTCATTGCTCAGTTTACCGCGCCCGTAATAAGATCACCTGTGGTATGAATACATTTTCCCACTCTGCTCGTGTATTTGGATTTGCAGGGTAAATGAGTTTCTCTCGGCCTCTGAGAGAGTGAGAGAGACAGAAAGAGAGAGAGAACACATCAAGCGCGCTCTTAGATTCACTTTAGAGCTTGACACCTCGGCGCTCGGTCAGTAAATGGCTTTTCTACAGGAGGAGGTGGGAAAGGGCTTTGTGTGTGTGCGCTTGCATCAACATCTGAGGATATCTCTGTGTGAGTGTCTATGCAGCTGCAACACTACACGTGTGTTTTCTTACGTTTGTGTGTGTGTGTCCTTTGTGAGTGTGTTTGTGCCGATGTGTGCGGTGGAGAAGCCACATTTTACAGCCACATCTACATCCATATGTCCTCTTTGTATTCCACCCTGCAGGCCTCAGCTGTCATTATTCCCTGTCCATCCACAGAGAAGTTATAGTTGGCAAAAAACCCATCAGGTGGGCAGGACAACGGATAATTGAGGTGATGATCGGAGCTGTTCAAAGACAATTGATAGTGATGGAGACAGGGGGAGTGGGGAGCTCTCCGGGGGCTCGGGGAGCGCCAGACCAGAATGTGGAATAACACTCAGCATAGATACTGCTGCTGTTGTACCCAAAAATGTCACATTTTCTATTGCTTAATGTTTTACGGGAAACTAATCAAAAATATTCAGCTTTGAACCAAATAAAATGCTATTTCCTGCTTTATTCTCTGAAAAAAAGTTACAGCTTTTTTCTCTGACACCAGCTATACAATATGTGCTGGCCCCTAGACCACCCTCGGCTTTATTAATAGCCCAAATCCCCTTCGCCGAGCCTTCCTCAATCACACAGCAACATATTGAACAAGCAGAGAAAGCCATGACCTGAACATCATATTTCCACCAGCTCCAATCCGAGTGACAAGTTGCCAAACTTCAAAATCTCCCAGAAAACCCAGTTAAGGCAAAGCAAGTTGTAAAGGCGTTTTTCATAAGCCGAGGGACAAGGGGAACAAATGGAGGTTATTACTTTCCTCCATTCCAAATAGCCCCCTACTGTCTGGCTGAAATAGGCCCGGCAAAAAAATGTCTGTATATCTCACATCCATACCTGACATCATACCTCTGGATTTTTCTATTACCCACTGGCAGCTTTTCCCCCTTCTTTTTCTCCATTTTTCTTCGCCCACATGCAAATGTTATCACCTGAATGTCATCAATTGTATACATATAAAATCAGCCAATCATTTTAACACATCAGCGGATTGAGTAGTTTCCAGCACATGTTTCTTCAAAGTCCTTGAATGTCTTTGCTCAAAACTTTGAATTCTGTCAGCAAACCTTTCCATCGTATATCTGAAGCGCGCCGGTTTTAGCTCACTTGCATGCAGGTGTTGTGTTTCAGGTAATCGATGGGTGGTTAAAGTCCAAGTGCAAGATATCAATAACTCCATCACACATATGGTAACACCTCGCACCCAAAATTAGTCATAGACACACAAAAACGCATGCACGTTACAGAGGCAGCGTATCGATAAGCCTCTCACTCGTACAATGTCGCGCACACGCTGTCACACACGCGATGTCACGTAAGAGACACTGTATCGATAACTCAATATTTCAGGTGTCAGTCTTGCGATCTGTGCCATGCCCTCTGAGTGGCGGAGGGGGGATCAGGTTGGCAGCAGAGGACAGGTGGAGACACTCCCTGACAAGACCGTCACACCTTTCAATACCTCCACCCGACCTGTCATTAGCTCCTACGTGTGTGTGTGTGAACTCCTGGCTCGAGCTGGCACAGTCAGCAACTATCTCTCCCCCTGATTTCCTGCACACTCACTGACACACCTCGCTGTCTCAACATTCTGCAGACTTCACCCTAAAGCTGGCTGATCCGGCAGGGCGACCTACTCTAACTCCCCCCTGGTGACTCCCCCTACCTCCCTCCCCACTGCACCATCATCCTCCAGCTCCTGAGTATTGACCCGAGCTGTCACCCTGGCCTGCACCCCTGACCCCCCTCGGCGGCAAAGGATCCATGGCGAGGCCGTAGGTTCAAGTGATTTTCCTCCACCTCCCGCTATCCTGTTTTCCCAGTGAGCTGATTGCTAATGACAACATTAGAAAAGGGCATAATGGAGATCCCACAAACAATTTGCCCCTTAGAATTGCAAAACCCAAATATCTGCCGGAGTTACAAAAGTGTGATGGATGATTGTTATGTTTTTGTTTGCTCACGGTGGAATGTTAAAACTGGGACGACAAATATGTAGTGCTTAAAGACAGTGGGCCTCTGCGGGCCTTAGGCTTGGAGCAGTTTGTTCATTAAAATATAGTGAATAATTAAAACTGTAATGAAAAGACTGCATTGGTGTTCATGCTTGCTCCCCATCCCACAACTTTCTCCCTATTGAGTTATCGATACTATTTTCAGAAAAAGGCAAAACTGACCAAGATGTATAAAATCAGACCTGTGCTGATGTCTAACATGAAACTCTAGCACCGAAAGGGTCGATAAAATATACCTATAGAATGAAAATGTGCTTTGCCCTACAAAAGGGAAATGCAGAGGCTTAAACAGGAGCCTGTCTGATGATAATAAAACAGTCCCCGCAGTCTTTTATCTTGCGGATTAATGCTAATGTAAGTTTCCCGCTCAGCGCAACCAATAACATCCTGCCAAATATCCTAAAAGGATCCCCAGAGCAGCCCTGATGTTCCTCCATTACAGGCCTTATAATAGCTGCCTGAGATATATGTATTTATGTGGCAGGAAATAACATCAAAGTGAATTGCCATAACAACTTTATAAATCAGGCAGGCACAGGGATGGCAGGTATAAGGGAGAGGGGAGAGGCAGTGCCAAGGTGGCGGTAACGCTCATGCGAGGTATTGGAGGTGGCATCCATCACCACTGTGCAGCCATACATGAAAATGGGTTAAACCCTGGTTTGCTAAATTGCTAAAGACCCTTCTTCTTTAAAACACCGGCCTTTCTATATTCAAGTTTATAAACAGCCAACGCCATCCATGTCGAACCCACTGGTCCTGCGGGCCGTCCCGTCCCCCATCCATCCAGAAAAACAGGGGAGATTCTCCCCATTAATCAAAAGTTACAAACAGACTTTGCCGTGTCATAACTCTTGCGATGGGCTTCTCCGTTGATTGATTCCTATACACACATACTGTCTGATTACCATAATGTGTTCTTGTGGCGAAAATTCTGGCGGCAGGGGCGAGTGGGGGTGGGGGCTGAAGGGAGGGTGGTGTTGGTAAGGGGTTCGGGGAGGGAGGGAGGGGTGGGGGCTGTTGTGAAGCGAGCGGGAAGTAAATAACAAATGGCCCAGACCCCACCTCATCCGGAGTGATTTCAATCCAATGTTCCATCATAGCTAGTGGAGAGAGGCGAGTGTTTGGGGTTTGGGCTATCAATTACAGATATGTGTAGGCAGGCAGACACTATCATTTCGCTGATTGTCACCAGTCCACCGCAGTGACATCAGGAAGTGATTCATCAGTCTATTTCCTGTGACAGCCAGAGAGAGATGACATGCTAGGGCCTGTAGAATTATGGGGGATACTGAAAGAAGGGCTCTTTAACATGCTTGGGGGGGCAAACACATTCTAATGCAGACATTTAACCTCTCTCTGCAAGCGATTGCTCCTGACTGACTCTGTCCATTCATTCACTTTAGACAGAGGCTGGTGATGAAAGTATCCGCACTATTTGTTCACAAATGTGTCAAAAATGGTATTTGTAGATCCGGAAAAACAAGAAAGAAACATCAATGTGAAAGAGAAAACATTTGCATTTTTTATTTCAAATGACAGATGGGATAAAAAAAAGTATTTATTTTCTTTCTTAATTATATGAATTTATAAACGGAGAATCAAATGAATAGCTTGCCCGGCAGACATGACATTGTGTTGCCCATCACAGCTGCATGGGTCTAAAGGAAACAGAGGTATGTGTCCTCTGCCTTGTGTTAGTCGCAGGTCATCCTTCCTCACAGATTCATACCAACCTGGCAGTAAGCACAGATGATACCAGCAGGCCAAACTTTATTCCTCCTCGTTGCAATTGCGTCTGTGAGCAGTGACTCTATCAATCTGCTGGCGGTTGGGAAGATTGCCTAATCCGGCAGCCAAGGGACTCTTATCATCAGTCTGCCTCTTCAGCGTGTGTGTGTGTGTGTGTGTGTTTGTGTGTGTGTGTGTGTGTGTGACCAGCCAGTACCGTATTGGAGGGAAATGTATGTGCTGCTCCTCTGCTTAACATTGTCCCCCTCATTTGTAAACACAGTCATCCATCAGGAGCCGGCCCCCCACTTATCCAAACAGATGAAGAAGGTGTATGTTCTTATAATTTGCTCTCATCTCAGAGAGAGGGGGAATAATAATAATCTCTTCCTGATATACAGTTGCCCCCTCCTCCCTCTTCTCCTTTTTTCCTCTACTTTCATTCTCTCCTCTTTATCCCTTGTAGATAGTGTATTAATGAAGCGGCCTAATTTGACACCCCTCTGCAGTATAATGGATTAAAACACAACACCGCCATCCGTCTGCCAGCCACAAATAAAGCATGCAGTATAAATATTGTAATTCATACATGTAATAAGAATCATGGTGCCACCTCTTGCCTGTGTGATAATAATCTTAACCTGCTGATGTCTGGAAGATTAAAAAACATCTGACTGTGTGTCTGTATTGGTGTTTTTGAATTCATGCTTGTGCTGCAAATATTAAGAGAGCGGACTTCCACCATTTATGTAAAACTGTGCAAATGTTCTTGTTTGTAATCTTCTAGCCCATATTATTTTTTTCCGAGGCTGTTAATGAGCACATACCGTATGCTTGGCATTCTTTTATATTCATTTTACACTTATAACATTATAATATTACAGTGTAGAGGTGGGAAGTGGGAGGACGTTTTATCCCTGTTCTGTATTCTCATTTTAACTTGTTTTTCAAATGATATCCTTGATATAACCGAGTAACATAGAAACCAATCAATGTAAGAATCCTATTCAGTAAGTTAATGTTATGACCACCAGTTTTTTTTTTTTAAAGTGGTGTTTCTCCGTTTGGCATAGTGGAGAAAAAATAGTACTCAGGGCTCGGTACCCATGAGCCCTTTCTGTGGTGGTTGGCTTGGACACTAAGCCAATATGTCTACTCTGTCGCTACTGTTTGGGCAGTGGAGAAATAGCTTTTAGCTTCAGAAAACTAGCAAAATGAGTTGTTTCACTTTCAATTTGGTCTCATAACATTTGGAAAGTCCAGCCCTACTTCCTGTGTACACAACACCATTTATTTTTGCTGACTTGCAACTTGGTTGTAGCTAACCTGTATTTGAAAAACATTGTTGATCACATCTCTTATTCATGATTCGACCAGGAGAGTTTTACACCCATCAAGCTATAGACATGTAACATTTATTGGAATTTTTCTTTTCTTTCGAAACATCTCCAAAATAACTAGCCGACCTAACCTTAACAATGATTATCTTAACCACTTTCATTGCAATCCCACCTCCTTATGTTTTTGCTTTAAAAAAAATCCATCATCGTCATATTTATCATCACCATTGACGTCCAGCCTCCCGCTTTAGCAGCAGGTGTCTGGAGTTTAACAACTCTTGTGTATAAGCCGCTCAGACTGTCAGCACTTTAGTCACGCTCTCACAAGGAGCTTTGGTCCTCGCTGCTGATAAGAGCCGGGGCATTGTGCTCCCAGCTTTGTCTGTGGCCAAATGGGGTTGACATGCTGAGATAGTCATCTGTAATAACTTTATGAATGGACATATGACACGTGGCAAGCTGCATGGGAAAAGATCAGCAGGGCAGTTATGAGTGGAGATGTTGTCGCCATCTGTTTAGGCTTCCAGAGACCTTCAGAGATTTAAACTCTTATACATCAACACAAGAACAGAATCAATAGTAGCTTTAATTGTGGATATATCGTAAAACAATATACAATAATATGGGCAATATTGCTGCAGGTGATGCTGAGTTGGGATAAATTACTGCTTAATTTCTGTAAATGAAATGCATTTTCCTTATTGAAATCCGTAAATATATGATGCAGCTTTTCTCGTTAGTCGGTGGAATACTGTTTATACAACTTTTAAATTAAGTCATTGAATCTATTGAATTTAAATGAGCTCTTAATGTCATGCACTATAGCCACAATATCAGCTTAATCCCCGCAACAGCATTAAGGTTGACTATTGTGTTGAGAAGTGGACGTCTTGTATAAGCACTCTTACAAAGAGGTCCCATCCCAACTGATGCTCTCTGAATAGCAAACATCCCAGTGCCTCCATTTGCAATGTAGATGTGCGTGTGTGTTCTCGCTCTCTATTGAATTGTTTTCTTAATCGTTTCCTTTGTGCCAAGAAGTAAAGAAAACAGATTGTGTCTGAAGAGCATTGGAAGTGCCAATGACCCCTGGTCACGACAGCAACATTAGGACTGCCAGAACAGCAGATAAAGAGCCAGACGGGTCAACTACTCTGTCTGCCAATGATTGCTAGCACCAACATTTTCTTAAAGAGAGAACATTTAGAATTCTGTGTCGCTTCTTGCATTTTAAAGAACATGAAACGTTGAGGAATAATTTCTACGATAAACCCACCTTATGCTGGGTTTTAAATAGGGGTGTCACAATATACCGGTATTGATGAAAAGCACAACGTTTTGATTGATATCAGGTGTGTGTAAATAATCCAGAGCCTCTTAAATAATTTTCTGAATAATTACAGATTCCGACGCCAGCTTTTATTTTGAGTCTAATTCAGTTGCCAAACAAAATGCAGAATTGAAAGTTAAGATTATTGTATTTCAAATGTTTTTATATTGCGACAATATTGTTATTTTTCTTTCCTTTTGTGAAAATCGGATATCGTGACCCTATTTAAAAACAATTACACCTTCGCTCTTTCGTCTGTCACACATTTTTCTTCTGTCACTCTCCAATAAAAACCTTCAATTAAAGCACAGATACATGAATAAGGCTCTCTTGAGAAATATTCCATTCTCTAATTCTCTTCATCCCATCCTGTTAACACTAGATCATATTGAAAAAGGAGCCATATTCAACGGAGGAATTCTCTTATCTTAGAAAAAAGACACATTTTGAACATATTAGTGTACCAAGCACTGTAGCAATGATCCAAAGGCCAACTCATTGTATGATTGGAAAGAAACCTAATTGCCTTTCAAACCTCTTTGACAGGTT
Source organism: Trematomus bernacchii (assembly GCF_902827165.1). Lineage (NCBI taxonomy): Eukaryota > Metazoa > Chordata > Actinopteri > Perciformes > Nototheniidae > Trematomus > Trematomus bernacchii. Next base: position 15,676,479 of record NW_022987739.1, read on the forward strand.
CTATTTATTAATTCAAAAGTGGTTCCAAATCTTGGGGATAATGAAAATCTCTTTTATAAATATGTATGCAGTGAAGTCACAACATAATAGGAGCCTGGTGAAAAACAGGAGGCAGCAAGGCGGCTGAAGGATGAGGTGCAGGCCCTGCAGAAAAGAATGTTCCCCCAGCAGAAATTGGTTTAATTAATAGGACATTTTACATAATGATTACAGTGTAATTGCACCGACTAGCAGAGTGTCATTAAATATATCCTTGCTCCTTTACAACACCCTCCAGCTAAAAATAATGAGTTACATTGGAAATCACTATGCAACAGGTTCATAAATAACATTTAAGCCCATACAAGGCAAGTACTTATAAATAATAAATATTTGCCTTTTGTAATTGAAGAAAAAATGACTGCCTCTTTTTTTCCCGCTACTGCACGCTGCTTTGTCCTGTTGTAGCTGTAGAAAGGAGATTTCTCCCATTTTTTCCCTCTTGTAAGTGCTGAATAATTTATTTGCCGGCTAATAGTCAACACTGTCAACACCCGGTGGTTAAAATATACCTGTGTCCAGATAAATGCAGCAGCAGGCTACAAAGTGATTATTCCCTGCTCCCAGATATTTTGTTGGATGCAGTCCCTGTATACACTGCAGTAAATCACCCTCTTCCAATTACCTTCCTCCATAAAACAAGGCTCGTATTCAAATCAGGCCCCAAAACAGAGACACAGAGACGGGGACAACTGAACCCATGCCTGGGGCGCTGACTGGATGTGTGCATGCATGAGTGTGTGTCTGTGCGAGGGGGGGGGGGGGGGGGGGGGATTTGTTTCTTCGTTTAATGCTTATTCCATTTTACTGCAAAGTGGCACTGCTACACCATCTCTGCAATAGCGCTTTCGTGCTGGCTAGGATTTAATTGGCTTGAAAAGTTGGCTTCTGAAATATTTTCATTTGTCTTTCCTCAACTTAAGAGCCAGAAGTGTTTCTTGAATATGGTCCAGAACAGGATGACAGAGTTAGATACACCGTGATCAAGTGCCATTATTGCAGAATTACCAAAGCGGTTGTAATTGTGCTCAGGGGATTGTTGTGCTGTAAGTGGATCTATCAATCATTTTTATGTATTGGTTGCTTGGAAGCAGATATTGGAAGTCCCTTAAGTCCTTGCGTCTGTTGGATGATTATCTTTCATCTTCCAAAAGATGAAATTGAAGTATTTTGGAATTGCACTTATCTTTGTAAGAGTAACAACCAACACTCTATATTTTAGTTTTATTTTAGTTGAAAAAACATTTTGAAATGTTTCATTATTCTGACAGTGTGTGTAGACTATTGTGATCATATGAGAGCTCACTGATGTCTGATCATATCTCTGCATCAGCTTATCAGTGGAGCTCCAGGATTAGTGGTGTGGTTACAATGTTTTTAATGTTTGTATTTATTTATCAAGATTTATATTATTATACTAATTCATATATTCACATTTACAAATTAGGGAAGTCATTCTCAACCAGGTTTTAATGGGTTTTTTGTGTACATTTTTTTCTAGTTTAAGGTTTCGTTTTCGAATAATGACTTGGTACAACAATAGTAGAGGACATGTTACTTTACATGTCATTTGTTAGATGCTTTTATCCAAAGCGTCACAGGAGCAATTTCAGGTGAAGTGTCTTGCCCAGGGACACAACGACATGCTGACTGCAGTGGGACTCGAACTTGCTATCCCCTGATTTGAAGTCCAGCACAGTACCCACTGAGCCACAGCCTCCCACTTACTTAAAACAGTTTTGAGTATTATTAGCTTATTTAAAACACAAATAACAGTATTCATTGGAAAAAACTATTTACATTAATCAGATTATTAATAATGGTGCATTTGCGCTGCATCTGCGTTAAGGTATTTATTTACATTACACTTTTGTGCAAGTTATATATGTCAGTCAGTAGTACTGTACAACTTTGCATCTCTGTGTGTGTGTATAAATCCATGTTGCTCCCTTGCACACACCTCCTATCCTCAATGACCTCGTTTGTATCCTCTCACCAGCGATCCCTCTACCTGGGTCTGATAAATGTCTACCCAGGTATCATCATCACACATGCAGATTCGCCTCGAATGCGATTCTCTTTTGATCAGTTCCCCTGTACGGCGGTGGATAGAAAACATTCAGGATGCTCCCCTTGCCGCTCGCCTCCTTGCCTCTGAGTGTATTAAACACCCCGCTTCCACACACACACACACACACACACACACACACACACACACACACACACACACACACACACACACACACACACACACACACACACACACACACACAACCAGCCGCCTTGCCTTCATACCTACATTCCAGCAGCAGGCGCCATCAATGGATTGCATTTATGCAGAATGCATCAATAACCGGAAAAACTAAGAGGCCTTGTCAGGGACAGGGAGTTGTCACAGGCGCGGGCAAACGATTCTACACGGTGCTCATCTGAGCTGCAATCAGCCCATAATCTGAGTATACATCAGGCCTCGGTGACATGGAAATTCCCTGCTCCTCCGCTCTCATTTTCAGAGGCAGTAATCACAGGGAGAGGCGCTCAACCTCACAGAAATGTATAAATAATTTTCATTCAAACATATTAACAGTCAAAATACCAGAATCCATCATGGCGGTGCGGGGAGCTTCTTAAGAAGCAATCAGGGCCTCTGCATGTGTTCTTTGTCTTTGGCAGCTGAGAGACAGGGCGCAGATTACTTGTGCGAGTCCTGTTTTGCATAATGGCCTACCCCCTTGGTGCTTTTAAACTTTCCTGCCGATCCATTACGTTTACCAAGCCCAGTTCCCTGCCTGTCTTTAATATCATGCTTCCTTGGGAAGAAGATCTGGACGACGGTTTAAAGACCTTTTTATTAAGGCAAGCATGTGGGCCTCCATCCATCTTAACCAACGGGCAGACACGTTTATGTTCCATGGACGGGTTATGTCCCGCCATCTTAAAAAGCGAAAACTTGCCCTTTTTACCTCATTGAGAAAAAAGGAATTTTGTAGACGAGGTGGTAGTTTTCAAGGTTACCAGGCCAGCAGTTCCATGAGCAGTGGACTAAAATATCTCTTAAAGTGTATGTTGTGAGCCATCAGGCTGTGTCAGATCATTTTATAACAAATTTCGATGAAAGACAACATTGGACCTGAATAGAGACCCCTGTTGCCGCCTTAGATAGTGTCATATCCTATACACATTCATGTATCAAGATGTAAAATAGTGTAATCCAGGCATAACACCATCTCATTAAAGCACAGCAAAATATCCCTTTTTTCATGCCAGAGGAGAAAGGGGATGTTAGCGCAATTCACAGGAGGTGAAAATTAAGGCAGTTTGAGCTTGGAAGCTACCCGAGCTTGACAGGACATGGGCTGCAGTTTTATGTCATGTCGTTTATCTGCAGTTTATATTTTCTATGACCGCATTGTCTCTTTCAAGAACCTTTGGAAAATACACAGGCTGTAAAAACAGCCACCTTTTGTCTGCGGTGTACCTCAGCAATGCTAATGTTTTTGTAACAGTTGCAGCCTCTTAATGATCCACAAACACTTTTTGCAAGATATTTCTTTCTAATATCAGTTGAAATGTCTTTCCTAAGCAGCAGATGTGAGGTCAGCGAAGGTGGAAACCTTAGGAAAAATAGGAGTGTAATGAAACATTCTGAAAATGGTGTAAAGCTACTGAGCGATGCCCTCATCGTCGACCATAAAGCACACTGAGGCAAAGCAAACACCCATGGATCACAACCCTTTTCATTACAATAGTAAGAGGATCCAAACTTACCATTTCTCTCCATCAGCTTTAAACGGTAAAACCAAAACTTTGATCTAAAGTTCCATAATAAAAAGAAAAATAATGGATCTCTGTGTGCTTACTGATTAATGGGTTGTATCCTAGCTGTGTGGATACAGAGAACAGAATATATCCTCTCCCAGACAGAAATAAAGAGAAGAAAATACATGTCTTTGAATAAAATAAAATAAAGGTATTTTCATCCTGAACTCAGACAGTTAATTCCCAAAATAGAAAGGTTTCCGTATAGCATCCTCTTAAAAACACTGCCACACAATATTTTATTTGTATTTATATAACCAACACCTCATTAACAAAACATTGAATACAGTGCAGACAAAATAAATAGTGACGCATTACCTCAATATGTAAATAAATTACAAGTTCAGATGCAAACATTGGTATTAGTTCTGAAGTCTGAAGGTGTGTTTCTCAGATTATTTCAAGGTGTTCCTAGTATACAGAGTCCAAAAGAGCATTCAAACCAACTCATTTATATAAATAAAGTATTTTAAAGCCTATGTCTGATCTCCAAACCTACAACCCTTTACCAGTAACCTTTTAAAACTACAACAACGATGGCACACGCAGATCATTATCATGCATACACATTTGCAAGGCAAGGTAAGTTTATTTATATAGCACCTTTCAACACAAGGCAATTCAAAGTGCTTTACAAAAATGAAAGACATTAAGAGCATTAAGAAACATATTATACATTTAAAAACACTAATTTAAAAGCAAAGATAATAAAAGGGTAGTACTATCTTTGCATGTTTGCAGTGTATATTAAAATGTATGGTAGCAAATTGATAAAATGCTCCCTCCCTGTGATACCTGCAATTGGCACCTCCCCTGGGGCTTCTCTCTTCGGCCTCCCCTCTCTCTGGCCCTCTGGACTGTAAGGGCAACAAGGAATTATAGCTCAGTGAAGTGCAGTGGCAAAGCCCCAGAGATTCATAGACAGTCTCAATGATAAAGTCCAATCCGGGAGAATCGCTACTAGTGCAATAACAGCGAGAGAGGGTCACAATAAAGTTTAGTTTAATGACAAGAACAAATAACTTTAACATTTGGCTTAGGCATTGAACCCCTTTCCCGGGATCGCATCTGATATATCAGCGAGCAACTGCCCGTGACTGCTGGGCGATTGTGCTCGCCACTCTGGCACAAGTGATGCATTCTGGGTCCTGTGGCAGGTGCCCATTTTATAGACTTATTCCGTTCGAAATGTTAGACTCTGGCTGCGGCTCAAGCTGGTGTGGAGAAGCCTGGCTAGATTATGGTTATTGCACAGCTGACATGTCCCCGGCTTCTCGCTGTACTGCTGTCTGGCTCTGGGACTCTACCTTACTGTTAGCCACGGAGTAGCTAACCGCCGGCGTCTGAGGTGATATCAAAGCTACGGCTGCAGAGCTTGGACAGAGTCCTGAGTACAGAGCCACTTAGTCTCTAATCGCCACACAAACGACACGGACCAGAAGAGGAATAATCTGGGACCAGCTGTTGGTCAGTTTACTCTCCTGCTAAAGCCAAGCTACAACATTACAACAGTGCATTGTATTTTTATTAGGAAATAGGGCTACGAATAATCATTTTCATTACTAATTTTCATAATTAAATGATACATTGCCTGGTCTAAACATGGCTGAAAATAACAAGAAATGCCCTTTACAATTCCCTAAATTCAACATAAGACATTCAGTTGTGTCATTTTGGCCCTCACTGTCCAGAACCCCACCAAAAATCATTGTTTGTCACATAATATAAAAAAGCTGCAAAGACTTACAGTTTAGGAGAAGAAAATAGTCTATTTTTGGTTATTTTATCTAAAAACAATCAACTAATTATTAAAATAATACATTTCTGCCTATTAATATTATACGACTTAATATTCAAATTGGTCAACGTAATGTTTCAGATGTAGCAAAGATTACATTCAGCCATCAGCTTTAAAGACATGATGAAGAAAACTCCACTGATAGAAGCATCAGAAGTTATCTCTGTCTTGAATCAACATGTGAACAACATGAGCGGGCACGGTGCGTTGATGAGAAAAATCTATGGATCATAACAATATTCAATTTGCAGCAACAGCACCCTCTGACAGGATACTTAGTTCCGCTGAGTGATGAGAGCTGCCGACCCTGAGGTGTTGCTGATGGCTGCATGGGGCTGCCGGGCAGCTGCTGGTCTGTGGCTGGATCAGGGGTTCAGGCCGGCAGCCATATTGTGTAAACCAGCAGGAGAGGAGGCCATGGGGAGAAGGATAATGGAAGATAGATACCCTGCATGGGATCATTTTCTCACACCTGAAGTGGTGGGCTTAGATGCTGGATGTTGTGTTTAAGGTAATCTGGTAAATACTAGGATGGAAATATTAACAGAGAAAAATCAGCTTTCAGTTAGTAACATTTCAGGAAACTATTGACCAAACTCATCTTAACGCTAACTCTCTGTGTGCACTCACTCATCCGAGAAACCCTTTTGCCACATTTCTAGTTTACACGGCCTGAAAAGACCCATTCAGGGCAGCTATTGTTGAATTCAGGCCTCATATGCAGATCCATTTGAAGGGCCATTATCCAAAAAGAATGTGGGAGACAAAGTGAAGACAGGCTAGTGACAAATGATCAACCTGATAATGGGCTGGAAGACACACTTACCATGCTAACAACACGACGCGCAGAACGTACGCGCCCCCCGTTGAAAACAAACAATGTGCTTCCAATCTATCATCGTTGATCCGTGTCATCATTACCCCTCGATGGCCGCGCGGTCATCAACATGACAATGCAACATGAAGGAGCCGCATTTAGCACGATAGATTATTATCATAGAGATTGTGGCACAAATCTCTTGTGGAGCATTATAGCTGTTGTGGATGGTAGCAAACACACAGATTTATGTCTGGCTCTCTCTGAAGAGGCAAGCTGGCCGAGCACAGTACGTGTGTGTGCACATGTGTGTGTTTGTATAATTGTGTGTTGGAAAGCTCTGCAGGTGAAATGTTGTGTTAATTCTGTACAGGTTGGGTTTATGTCGAGCCCCCGGGTCCTGTTCTGTTGGCAAGCTGATCGGTGATTAGAGATATAATTAAGAGCAGCTTTGACACAGTCGCTGTCCTCCACCTTTTTCAACCCCCCCTTCTACACACACACACACACACACAAACACACCAACTGCCCTAGCCACCCAACCCGCAAAGCCCCCCAGGCCACTTCCCATCGCTTTTTATGGCGCTTCCTCCATTATCCGACAACAAAAGGAGTCCTCAACACACAAAACTCCAGCCAGCTGTGTGCCTGACATGGTGGGGAATACACAGCCCCTCTCCAGCGACAATAAAAAGAAACTTGAGTTTAAACAAAAAAAGTTACACCATATTTGCTCAGACTAACTATGATGAAAGGCAATGAAGACAAGGGCTCCTCATGTAGGTATCAATATAAATATTACTGGAAGGTCAATTAATATGTAAATTAACTCCTCCATTTAATTAGCTATTTAACTATTTTCCAAGGCATGGACATATTAAATCATGCTTAAAGACCCCTCTAACTAGCCTCCTGACAATAGTGCCAGGGAGTCGTGGGCTCATAAACTACCGGCTTGACCTATAAAGAGCCCCGAGTCTGCTAATTCCATCTCAGCCTAATTTTATGACTTGCATAAAATAACCATAGTGCAGCTTTGTAGCTGTAAAGAGGATATGGGTAATAAAACGGAGCCGGGAAAGCATCAGAAATCTCCTCTTCACTAGTGTCCTCATTTATTATTCTATTATTCTTTGCAGGGTACCGGGCTCATGTGAAAGACAAATGACCTTATTATATTAAATAATTTGTGAGGATATTAACCGTTAATCACACATAAACAGCATTTAAAAGGTATTGATTTTCCAGTGCTCTCAACAGCTTGTTAAATTGACGTCCAATAACATGATAATGGATAATCAGGTGAATGATACTCATTTGTAGAGGACAAAGGAAAGGTAATGGCCATCACTGACCCTGACTCCACCATATCTCTCTATCCCACTCTTTCAGGACCTCCTAACAGGTGTTGACCTTGAGCACATCTCAGGTCTACAGTGATTGACAGCCACATGTCAGATATTATGTCTGGCCAGGGAATTTTGTTTCAGGTCGTAACTTTTGCCTTTTAGCCAGGGTTTGTAACATTTTGACATTGTGCCCTAATCTGAACAATTTTCTTTAGAGCTGAAAAAAATAGCCATAGAATCAATAATAGGAAAGTTAAATCAGCTATTCTTTTATACTAGTGTATTTTCTTATTATTATTTTAAGGGCAGACACCCAAAAATCTCTGAATGCATCTCTTTCCTTTTGAGGATGTTCTACTGTCGTCTAAATTGTAAACACAATAAATGTTAGTGACCGAAAGGATAGGTGCGGGTTTAAAATAACAGATTGACAACAAATAGATCCACAATCAAATCCACGCTATTTGGTGTGGTGTATGATACTAAACTGAATATTTTTGAGGTTCTGGATTGCTCGTGAAAAAATAGGTGACATCTTTATCTATAGAAATCTGTTATGGGTATTTGTACAGTATAGACCAAATAGTCTAAAAAATCCCCAAAATCAAATAGTAATGTTTGAAAGCAGTCGCTTCTCTAAACATGTCTGTCATTTCAATACTGACCTAGTGTCTGCCCTATCTAGTAGAACTTCTACATTGACATTGATTTGAACAACATGAAGGGACAGGAAAAACTGGTGGATAGAGGAGTATAAAATATGCCATGGGTTGAGTTGAACATAATATTACAAATACTGTATGTAACATGTCTGCTGCGCCACAGTGATGACCCCTCTGTGGAGCTTCATCAGAGCCAACAAACTTTGGCTGAAAAGTTGATAACTGTTTCTTTGCTTCTGAAACAGTCTAACACTTCATCAGAGGCATCACTTTTTGTTTGGCAGTGGTGACAGCTGTATTCTGATCTCCATGATTACTTTTTGATGCAGCTTTCCCCCTCCTCTTTGTGTGCGTGTGTGAGAGAGAGAGAGAAGCAGTGAGTGTGTGTGTGATATCTATGTGTCTCCTGACCGCCCGCAGATACCATTTAGGTTTGAAAAGTCCTCCAAGTTGCTGTTGGGGAAGCTGACTTGCCACAATAATAAATTTGCGGCAGGTAGCAGAGAATAGCGAGTGGCATGCAAATCCATCTTGGTGTCCCTCTGGGGCCCGGTGCTCACTGCGGGAGAAAATGAAGCCATGCTGCTCCAAACACTGTCTCTCTTTCTCTCCTGGGCCCAAAGTTAATTTCACTGGAGAGAGCCAAATAGGGTGTCAACTGGTCTCTTTTCTCCAGCCATGTAGACCTGTTCCAGAGATGGATATGTGAGAGGATAGACTCACACTGCCTACCTGACACTGGCCCTCTTGATTCATTATGACAGGCCAATCTTTTATTAGCCTGGGCTTCGTATTCAAACCCTATCAAGAAAGAAAAAAAAGTGAAGAAGCTGAATTTGCTCTAGATGAATACAGCGGATTTATTATGCAAGGCCTCCTCCCCGACCCCCCCCATACAGAGGCATGTAATTATTAGCTTCATGTTTTTGACAGGTCTGGTTAGCAGGATGTTATTTGATATCCATGTTAACTGACTGCACCTAGGTGGAAAGGTATAACCACATAAATGATCATTCCAAAAATATTTTGTGACGGAAAGTATGGGATCAAAAACATCCCATTTTACTACAACTCGCAGATTTCAGAACAATAAATGAATACAAGGCTGGACGGTAGAGTAATTCAATTACTGTGTGGCAGTGCAGGCCCAGTTTTATAGGCTGCTCTCTGCTCTGTGAGCACATCCACAGCTAAATGAACATGATAGGCAATGGTCATCTCCTCCTGTTGTTACAAGATAGCTGTTAGGCTGCCTCAGTAATAATATCAACCAGGGCCTGGGTTTCCAGAGTATTTATGAGGCATAAAACAATATTTTAATTGGGTTTCATTTTTTTATATTGTATGAACACATATCAGCTCGTGAAAAGTTCAGCACCAGTATTGACTGTCTCATTTTACTTCCTCTCACAATGTGAGTCATGATTTATGTTTTATTGCAATCACAAGATCAGGTCAGGGATTCAATAAATTATTCTAACAAATGATAAAACGCCAAGCTCTTACACGTTTACGAGATCAAACTTAATATACAGTAATACATTTTTTTAAAACTGAATCGTATATTTGATCATTTCATCAGTCAAATAATATTTAATTATTTGTTCAAGTTTAAATGACAAATATTCCCTTGCTTCATCTTCTTAGTTGTGTGGAATTACTGCCTCTCTTTCTCTTTTGCAATTGAGTTTTACACCAGAGGTCATACAAAATAAACAATTACAAGACGTCACCTTTTGCGTTTTGCTTATTTTAAAACTATGTATAGACTAATAACCTGAAGATGAACTGATAATGAAATAATAATACTTTTCAGCGAATCCATACAGAAGAAGAAGGAGATTCAACTTATTGTCATTACGTAGTACAGGTACTATGTAACAAAACGGTTTCTCTGCATTTGACCCATCCTAGTGTTAGGAGCAGTGGGCTGCCATTATGTACGGCGCCCGGGGAGCAGTGTAGGGAACGGTGCCTTGCTCAGGGACACCTCGGTAGCACTTGGTCTTTCCGGAACTTGAACTGGTGACCTTCCAGTTGCCAAGCCAAGTCCCTATGGACTTCGCCACCACCGCCACTACAACAATGTTAGAGAAATCTTTGTGTTTGTATTAAACTGTATAAGTAAAGATTTTTAAGTGGTGGTAGTAATAGTCATATCTTTTTAGTTTATGCTTGTTCTATACTGCTTTATTGTTCTGTTTAAATCAACAGAGGGCCATAAAACATCATATCCTCACCCTGACTTTAATGAAATGATTTGCTACCATAATACCAAAGTGCATTCACTATGAATGCACCTACAGACAGCGGTGTCCAAACTGATTGGGCCTATGTATGGCTGAGGGCTGTCTCGTCCCTTCAAACTAAATCAGAATCTCTCGATCAAAGTCAGATATCCGTCCAAGTCAAACTCACAATAAATCTGTGTATTTAGCTCTGAGTCCCATCCCAGTCTTTCAGAAGTAATGCTTTTGTAAAATAAGGCCAGCCTCCATATGACAGGGAGCTGGCTCACCACAGAGTCGGGCCTCAGCTGATTCTGAGGCTTGTCTGTGACGCTGTTGGTGGATGGATGTGCTCTGGTGTTGGGCAAGAGGGGTAAACTGTATTGATCCTGATCTAGTCTCATTTTTGTAAGCAGACGGCATTTCACGCTGTGTTTGGGTACCTTTTTGATGGCCCCTGACAGCCTCTGCTGAACGCTGTCGGAGGCTATTTGACAGGCTGGACAGTGGGGGAGGAGGGGCAGACAGGGAGGAGGAGGAGGAGGAGGGATGGAGGCAGGCAAAATGCAAAAGGAGGAGGAGGAGGAAGGTAGCTGTTCAGCTCAGTACCGGCTGGTGACAATCGCTTCAGCCTTGGAATCAATTCCCGCTGTTTACAGACCATTTCACAGCCCTTTACCTGTAACATCACTTGTGTCAGTCCCATTAATACCCCCAGATATATAATGGTTGAATTAGCATAATGGCTAAAGCGAGGCCCTGGACTGTGAACACATAGCAAATGTCAACATGTTCTCCTCACTTAGCCAATTAGAGGCTATTAACAGGCCTGCTGGGCTGCAAACATCATCAAAGGTAAAGACAATTCCAGACAGCGTCCCTCCGACCGCCTTTTTGCAATAGATGGGCCATAGAAACTGAAATGTTAGTACACAGTCGGCTAGCGTAGACTTCTGCTGGTTCATCTTCAGTCCACCAGTGTATTCAGCCTTAGAGGTAAATTGCTGCGTCTGTTAGTGTTGTTGTAGTGATTCTCTGGCTTACATTCTGCTTGATACAAAGTCATAAAACCCTTGTGATTAGTTCTATTTTGCATTAGCAGTTTCCAGAGTTATTTTAGAAGAAGCTAAATACATAAAATGGACTTGCATGATGGCAAAATAATAATATATTTTTGTATTAAAAGCAGAAAGAGTGGTGGAGTCAATGACATTTGCGGATCATTGGTAAGAACATTTGCTTAGCATGCTTGTGAACGTTTCATGAACTAAAATGCATATTTAGATTTGGCCTATTAACTCTCCTTGCAATTAACTGGTTCAAACGTTTTACTCAATTGCACAGAGTCTTTAGACAGCTGCTAGTCTTGCATATGCTTGCGAATTAGGGCGATAATGAAGATAGTTTAATTCAAAGTGTAATGTAATCATTTTCAGAACATAATTACATTACACAAAAAACATGTATGCAAATGCTGTTGTCTACAATAAGGAATTTGAGTGAGTGCGTGCATTCTCACAAAAGGTTGAGCCGTGTGCTTCTACCTTATGCTCAACCTTTAGCCCTCGACCACGGTATAACAGCTGAGAGACAATAGTGCTGGTGTAACGTAAAGGCCTTGAAAGTATTGTCACAAAACTGCAGAGGCAAGCAAGGCCAAGGGTCCACTGTTAGGGACCACACATCATCTTTTACGGCCTTCAGGAACAGTTAGCTGTGTACGGGCTAGATTAAAGTTCCCCTGCTCTTGAAAAACTCTCAAGATGTCAACAGAATGTGTGAGTTTATAACATTATTCAAAGGGATGGTCACACACTTGAATTGTGTCGAGTCATGCTGTAGCTGTGAGTGGTTCTCTCTCTGTTCTCATACTGTGTGTTTCTTAGAGCCTTTTATTTCAGTGTATTAATCAACTGTATTATTAGCAACAAAACATCGAGATTGAGATGCATCCCCAATGTTGGCAGTGTGATTGTACAAGTTTATTTCTGGCATGTTACACTGTGGAGTTCTAGTTTTAATACTGAGATGAATAGTTTTGTCTGTCATAGTCATATTATTGTTACCCCAACGGTTCTAAAATGCTTCATTTCACTAATACTAATCATTCAATCATTTTACATTTAAAAAGGGAGCTCAGAATGATAATAACCTCCCTTTTATTGGTGGACTTTAAAGGCACGGTACTCTCATATTTTGCTGTCTATTGTTATCTACAGGAAAAAAGAGTTTTGTGTGATCACTTTCCACTGTTTAAAACTCTTTGTATGCACATTCTACAGTACAACCTTCAATGGGAGAAGCTTTTGTTTTCCAAAGAAACAATAATTAGTGTTTTAGCACACTCAGAAAAGTCACTTTTACTCTTAACGGCGTATTTTTATACTACATTTATTCATTGTCTTGGATTCCGGGTTGAAATAGTATATACTCAGTGTGAATGCCCCTCCAAGAGATTTCCCCCGTAGTTCCCGATGTTGACTCATAACAAATTGGTCAGTGGCTGGCGGGCAGGTCACAGGCAGCCCTCCCCTCACGTCTGCATCAGGATGCAGCCCACTGTCTGCCGCCCGCTCGGCTCAGTTGAGCTCTGCGGCCGGCCCGCGATGATAAGTCACCCAGCCAGCCAGTATTGATTGGGGGTCCTCGAGGCTTATACAAAGGCAAGGAGGAAGGTGACTGATTGTGTTTTACAGAGAACATTATCACTCCGCTCAACGCAGGAGGGCCGACAGAATCTCCGCGCCCAAGAAATGGAGACGACCACCCGAGCTGGGAGTATATGACTTGACTCACTGAAGCGCTAAGTCCAATTTGAAAGCCAAATTGTGAGGCTTAGAACAAAGGGGGGAAAAGAGAAATGGTTACAGTTTGTCTGGTGATTTTTCTCCCTTTAGCGCTGACCAGTCCATATGATACTACGCTTTCTATTTTCCGCATTTTCTATAAATTCATAAAAGCACTGAAATGAATTGCCTTCTCCTGTACGTGCTTTGCATGCTCTCACACCCAAAGAGAAGCCACTAACACCAGGTTACTTCTCTTCTTTTTCTTTTACCTCATATTAGGTTCTTTTATGGCATCAGGTGGATATTAATAAGATAGCTCTGGATGACTTTGTCAAAAGCAGGTTACAGAGAACAAGGCACTGCATGTATAAATCTAGACCTTATGTGAATTTAAATAACTTTTTATCTTAGCCTATTTTTTACAAAGAGGATTTATGTCGGAGCCCTGGCCTTTTATCAACTCTGCTTGCAGATTAAATGTGGATCATGGCGAGAGCTGCTCCCTCTGAATGCCATAATGCACAATAGAAGATGATCGCGACTGATAAAACTGCTCCAGGATGATGATGCTATTGAGTCTCAACACCTTTCTTCAGATGTGTCCCTCTACCTCTCTCTGTATCTCCCCCTCCTCTCCCCCTGACTATCTTTCTTGATCATTTTCTGTCTAAATAAAGCTTGTACTCTCCCCGAGTAATCAGGCAAGAGTATCAGGATCTAATAGACTCACACAAGCTCCCTTATCAGCCAGGTGCAATCTGAGGCTGCTGCCTCTTAACAAGGAATTAAACATTTTTCCATGCTGCTGCCAGCACTTTAATTGATTGATGCAAAAAGTTTGGAAAATAAAGCCTAGTGCGCCAAGCGCGGCACCGCTATCCAGCCCCCGCCGAACCCCGCAGAGAGAGGGGCCGGGATTAGAAGTGGCAGCTCGCATTTTCAGCATCAGCCGGCCCTGTCATTGCGGCCCATCCAAGATGTGTGTATGGGGCGTGTGTGTGTCTGCCACTTCACATGGAGAGCAGCGTCTGAAAGACACATGTACTCGAAATAAGAGAATCAATAGAACACTTAATGAACAATTAGGTGAACAGCTGTAGGCCTGTCAGACACCCATCTGTACACAGATCCGCTCTGAGAGAGGGAGAGCGAGGGTGAGGCCTCATAACGGCACAAGGCTATCGCTTCAGGACATGTGCAACCCCCCCTTTAGCCTATCTACATCCATTTACACCCCGCTCCCTCCCTCAGCTCCACGTTGTGAAAGCCAGCCCCAATTTAGCCAACAGACCTCCATCTCCTCCTATCCCTCACCTCACATTAGCAGGAGAAGCCGCTAAAGATATGGAAATGGCAAAGGACATCCTTCAGGCTTGTGTCAGGGGAGGGGGGATCGATAAATTTGACAATCCATGGCATTTAATTAAAATGGCTGCCGGAAGCTAGGCAGTTTGTTTTTCTGTGTGGGAGCCAGCCCGGCGTTTATTGCTCAAATGAATACATAAGTGTATTCATAAGCACCCTGTACATTAAATCCACCTCACTCTTTGAGATGGGTAGGGGGGGGGGGGGCTTTCAACTTTCAACACGCTGAGCGAGCACCAGGACATGTCAAATTAATATCTCCACCTCTCCCGCCAGTGATTTTTAACGTATTCTTGATGCATAAAGAGATATCCTCCTCAACGAGGGCACTGACAAATGAACGTCCACCACAGTCAGCTCTCCTGATTTGCCTGTCTGTGACAGAAGCGACCTTATGTGCCAGTCAGGACGAAAAATAGTCAACAGTAAACGTACACTGACAGAGGTGTTGGATAGATCGGTTCAGCCTTCGACTGGGCGTCTTGACGATTTTACGTGTAGATCCGCAGGATATGACCGACGGCTGTTATGGTTAACTAAGCACAGGGATCTGAGCATCAGAGGATGGGCAAAGTCTGATAATTGACCTTGTACAGCCTCTCCGTCGTTCTTTATTAAAACTTCATTTAAAGAAGAACAACCCCGGGTGGCTGCTGCTGGAGACTCTTTATCTCCCGCTCCCTCAGCAGCCATAATGGATTACATAGGAATCCATTATGCATTCCACACAAGAAAGAAGTAGGGCCCAAGACCTGCTTAAAAATATATTTTTAGTACTGAAAATTAATGTGTTCACGCAAGCTACTGAATCATTTTAAATGTTCTTTTTTAGTATATTAGGTATATGTGTTGAAAAGACCTATATTTCAATGAGGCCACGGGCCCAGCGGTGCAAGAGTAATGGGCGTGCTAATTTATTCATGATTTTAGCTGTGTCGTTATCTGTGTTCTTTCTTGTGGTTGTTGTATTGTATTGTTGAAAAGTGTATACTTTGTGCCTTAAAATCCAGGTTTGTTGTTGCGGAGGACCCCTTTAACACTTACATCTCCTACTGAGGTTAAATGACCACATGGATGACATAAGCGGCATATGTGCTCCTTTTAACACAGACACTTTCACAGTTGTCAGGCTACATGCACACCCACTGTGCACTCCTCTGCATTGACCATACCCTTCAGACTATATTTAGGTTGAGATCCTTACAAGCTGTGCCACACAGACTGTAGTCCATAAACTCATTTTAAAACCTGGAACCTAATTATTATCTGCTCAATCACTGCACTCCAATGTGGGAAGTGTTTGTTTGTCCCTGGCCCAAAGTGATGTACATATAGTTGAATCTACAATAATGCATTTTTGAAGTGTTATTAATACAACTTTTATTATACTTTATTGTAGATACATCTCACTGTACTTATCACATGCAATGATAACAAATGATGCTGCACGGACTATAATAACATATATCAGTCAGTTGATTGTTTGGGTGTGAATAGGTGAGTATTGGTTGTCATAATGTATTATAAGCCCTGTCTCTCAACAACTCGTTATAATAATAATAATAATAATACATTTTATTTTTAGGCGCCTTTCATGACACCCAAGGACACCGTACAATTTGTTAAAAAAGAAAGAAAACGTTATAACCTGTCATTAGTATCCATAGAACTCTTGTACTTTATTAAAAGACCAAAGTTGAGGTCTACATGAGAGCACAGCCTGAATCGACTGATTGCAGTCGGTAATTGTGATTGTGTAAAAGTTGGAGCGACAGGGCCCGAACAACTTTATGAAACTAATTTGTAGCTCAGCTTATGTATGTGTCCAATGATTGATAAATTCCCGCTCCGTATATGCAACTTTTTTGCCTTGAGTTTCAGCATAATATACGCATGCAGATTATTTTTCGGGTTTAATCGCTTTTCCAATTAAACATTGGAAAACTTTCAGAAATGCCCCTCACAATTTTTCAAAGCTAATGTTGCCTTGTTTGAAATGCTTTTATTCTCCGAAATCTGTCCGAAACCTAAACCAATTCAGTTTACAATTTATAGATGACTTGAAGAACCAGATATTTTTGAAAATAATCAATAATCAAAATGTTTGTATATAAACTAATCACACTAATCACACTCCACAAACCATTTTAATTCCAATATCAATATCAGTTGTGGCATGTCTTCATCCTGACATTTCGGCCTCCCTTTCTCTCCCCTACCTTCTCTCTCACTCTCTCACACACTCTCTCTGATATGCGCACTCAGCAGACTGCAGCTTTAATATTTGCCTTGGACAATGGTCCACTCATTGTCCACTCAAGGATTTCAAAATACAGAATGATTATCAGGTGTATAATTTTTTACAATTCTAATTTCTGGGGTATTAAAAGGTTAGATTGCACCATTAGGTTGACTGTGAGCACAGGTGCTGATTAAGTTGATTCACTGAGGCAATTACAGCCAGATCCCCTTTAATTACTGTGGGTTTTATTGCAACTGCGTGATAATGGTGCACAGGGCCTGCAGGAGTTTTAGATGGAGATGAGATTGCAAAGTATCACACAAATCTGCAGGATGGAGGATACCTTTCACACACTGGCATATGCACACACACACACAAGAAAGAATAAAGAAGAGAACTCATATAGATTTCTCTCAGTGTTTCCATTTTAATGTATATCTCCCTGCCATACACACTTGTTAAAAATCACACACTGATTATCATTAGTTAGTCATTGGACAAAACGTACAGTCCCCAGCATCACGACAACACTAGAGTAACGGCTTTTGTGTGGTGGATGATACACACTCCTAAATTCATAGCATGTCCTGCCACACACATTTACACAGACTCACAGACAGGCTGACACCATCCTAACCTCTACCCACCCACTCACACACACACACACTTGCCACCCCGCTCAACACAGGCATGCAATGAGAAACAAGTCGACAGCTACACAGCAGGCAATATCCCCTGCCTTCAGCCTCGGCGCCTGTTTCGGATGCATCTGGTTAGCAAAGGCTGACAGAGGGCCGGCCATGCCTCAGAGGACAGCAGAATGAGGAATTTCGGCGTTCCTCCACATCACCCCTGAGATGCAGGAAACACAGGAGTGCCCCCACCCCCCAACACAGACACACACATACACACACATATACACAACCCGTGATGTGCTCCTAAGATTCCCTGTCACCGGGAATGGAAATCGAAAGTGGCACACACATCCGTTATCTAAATGTTAACTTCAGTGCCCTTCTTGTTGTCACAGGCGGGCCGAGGTTAGCCAACACAAGGTGAGGAGCTTTGCTTTGGGCCTCTGCCATGGTACACTCCTCTCAGTAGGAAGAGAGGAAGACTCTGATGCAAAACAATGGCACTTAAAAAGAAAATACAGCCCACTTTCATAAGTTATTTTGAGGTAAAGTAAAGCAAGGAAGGGATTTTCATTCTGATCTAAGTGCCACTCAGTATGTACCGGTATTTGTTTATCTGGTCAATTCAATATGTAATCTAAAGAGAAGGAGAATGACGTCCTTACTGTCCTTGTTCTAAAAAGAAGTTTGTCATTTCAACTCAAATAATAATTGTTTAAAGCGGCACTGCCCATTAGGTAATAGGACTTCAATAGTTGATTATTTGTAATCAATCGATTTATTCAACTCTTATCAAACTTAACAAAATCTCCTACCTGGTGACACGTTGCCATCTTAAAGTGAAGCTGTTGCTTTAGGGCCAGGATTGTGTTGTAATTAAGTGTTTTATTTCTAAATTATATTGATAAAACCTTTGACTTTTTTGTGTATATAGATACTGAAGTCCATCCATTATCTAAAGTTCTAAAGCACTTATCATGGAGCCACAAACTGCAAGACAACCCTCAGGCAAGTGTGGATGATATGTTTGAATTCACTAACAATACTATTAAGAGCTTTTTCATCAATCCTACACAAAACCAACTATAAACTAATCCAATTGAACTGTGTTTATCTGCACACTTTTCACATGCCTAAAACCTAAATAAGTCATTTTGTGAGGTTCAAATTACTATTTCTTGTAATTAATAAAACAAATTATAATTGTCTTGCAAAACAATAAAAAAAATATAAGTGACCATTTACTCACAATAGAAAAATACTGAAAATACTTGTTACTAAGTCTATCATGGGTTATCAAAGGAATCGCATCACTCTTGCTGCCTTGTTTATCTGGAACAGGGTACGAATGTGGGAATGCCTCTGCTCTGTGATTCATAAAAGAATGAAGAGCAGATATAAATAGGCTGAAAATATGTTTCTCCTGTTTGATTCCTGTGGAGAAGAAAGTTGCAGAACCTTTGACCTAATGTGTGCTGCGGGTCATGTTCACGTGGGGGTGTACCCTCAAAGCTTCGGTCCTGTGTGCTGCTGATTAATCACAGCATCATGACATCTGTCTGGCCTCAGCCCAGAAGAGAAGTGCGAGGCATGCAGTGCCTCAGCACTTCTCCAGGAGCTCCAGGATAGATTGGGGGGGGGGGGGGGGGGGAGCTGCTGGAAGGAGACGGGCGGAGACAAGTGGACAGTTGCGTGGACAGACTTGAGACTCTGAATGCAGACTGATGCAGCGCAGGCGGTATTTACGCTCCGACGGCTGCGGGAGCCGGATATATTTAGCCGCCTAGAGATATCACGCCGAGATGAGATTTCAAAGTGAAGTACCTGTTTGAAGATGCATGGCATTCCACAAGGGTGGGCAAGGGCTACTGGGTATAAATCTAGCACCCCTGCACCTGGTGTGAAGACAGGGAGGGAGTGTGACACCTAAGATTTAGAATGACTTACACACAAGACGTACATGTGTAAACTACACACTCATCCATGTAAATTTACACACTACTCGTGAATTGAAAAGACCGGACACATCGCTTTTTAGCTCTTTCACTTCCACACAGACACGTACACAGACTGTGCATATTACTTTCCCCCCTGTGTCGTCCCCTTTTTGTTCAATCTAATTCTCCTGGATGTCCACAGCGTCCTCAGGCATGGTCTGATCTTGGCTGGAGGAGATCCTCAGAAGCACGGGTTAGAGGGAATAGAAACGACACTTTGTGGTGTATCACGGTCACTTTCGTCAGCAAAGCTAAGTCACACAAATGAGATAATATCTTCATGAAAAACAGAGTTGTTTTATGTGTTCACATTGTGTCCATGAAACTCAGAGACCTTAACAGGCCCCACCCAATACACATTTACTTTATATCTATTAATACCATTCATTTCACAAATGACATGATTAATCTTGATCTACATGCACTTAGATTGCAAGATCGACACTGGTCTTTTTTGTCCTACTATTTGAAAATGAATAAAACGTGATAGAAAATGCCCTTTTTTTACCCAGATATCTCCCCTTTTCTCTGGAATGTTTTGAGAATAACATCGAAACTGTGACCTTAATGCCTTTAACAGCTTATCTAGGTATTGAGATTCCCCCAGCTGCTCTCAGATCTCAACTTTGGTTTGTGGATAAAGTCCCAAAGGTGTCCTTGTCCAAGAAGCCTGCAGGACTAACTCTAATCTGGGGTTTATCTATGATACAGGTGTGATCTTAAGACGTTAGAATGCCCCTTCCCTGTTGATCCCTCTGGGCTACATGCCACAGGCCATTTATTCCCATGGATGACACCGACATTACATTACATGTCACTTGTTAGACGCTTTTATCCAAAGCGACTTACATACTCAATACTGTGGACAATCCCCACGAGCAATTTGGGGTGAAGTGTCTTTCCCAGGGACACAACGACATGCTGACTGCAGTGGGGTTTGAACCTGTGCTCCCCTGATCCGAACACCAACGCACTAATCCACTGCGCTACACGCCTCCCTATAAAAATAAAATCCTTATTGGGTGTCTCGGGGTCTTTTCATGCACCCCCCAACCCACATACCCATCTCTGTGGAACAGAGGAATGACTTTCATGGACTCCCTCTTTGTGAGGAATTTGCTCTGCTGCAGATTAGATTTTCAAGAATCTGCAATGTCTATGACACTAGGCAGCTGTGTTAAACGAGAGGGCATGGTGTGGCTTTGTAAAGCCTCCACTCGCTTATTGCATTTCCCTTGAGCCTGTGACTCATTAATCAAATATTCATACATCCCCTGTAAATACATAAAGAACACAGTCAACTCTCAGAGCGCTGTGTGCCCCCCAGCACAAATGCTCTTTCATGTTTCTCACAAAAATCCCCAAATGTCTCACCCCCTCCCCTACGCCTCCCTCCTGTCCATTCAAGCCTTCCAATCTTCCAAAGTTGGGAAATGTCACTGGTCCTTTGCCTCTGCATACTTGATGTTCCCGCTCTGTCCACACAGACGGCTAGTCGTCCGCTAAAAGAAAAAAAGACACATGGACAAACACAGATCAGACAGGGGATCTAAATGATGCCTTTATGTGTTTTGCCATTTCTTCTCCATGGTGAAGGAGAGAACAGATGAGGGATTCTTCTCTTTTTCGGTCCGTCCATCTTCCCCCTTGGCCCGGCTTCCTCACAGAGGGGACAGTTCCCTCCTTTAAAAAGCAAGGCTCATCATAATACAAGAATTTGTATTGTACAGGAAAACAGTCCAGCATAGCTCAAACTAAGGGGGCAACACACAGATTATCCATGGTAACAGAGCTTTGCACACAAGGATATTTTCTTTTCCTCTGCAGAGGAACACAATTGCCGCCAGTGTCACTGGGTCACATTTTTTCCGGTCCCTGGTTAATGGGCTGTAGAGATGGTTAGCACGTACGATTAGTTTTAATCTACTACATTTGACCGGGAAAGAAAGGGATTGAATACATTTCAACACATCACTGAGGTTTGTATCTAGTGCTTTTTTATTCAACTAGTCACCTCAAATTCTAAAAGTTGATAAACACGAAGCAAACTGATTAAAAGAGTCAAATATTTTGCCTTTATTCACTTTTCTTTTGGCAGTTTTATTTATTTTTTAACATTTTCGAAGTGAATTTATGCAAACAGACGTGCATTTGTTGCAGTGCAAAGAAGTACATACAATAGATTCAACAGGCAGAATACTTCAGTCATGTGAAAGTGATCAGAACAAAGTGCATGTTCCTGTTTGGCATCTTAATGTGTTTTCACATACTTCTTCACTTCACTAGTTTGTTAAGATGGAGATACTGTAAAGGCGTTTAAAAAAGCATTATAGCATTGAGTTACTCACTGCTGGAGACTAGAATTGAGGAAAAGATAATCAAAAGAAGGAAAAACATTAATGACCATAATATGAAATGTTAGTAAATTCCCTTTCTTTTGCATATTGTATGAGATATAAAAAAGGGATGGTTTGAAATGATACAAATGTGTAGAAATGATTAACCAAAATGGTTCATACATGCAGCATATAAAATAATTATTATTTGGAAGGTTGATATGTCTCTGATTTCATCATGAGGTGTAGATTGCTACTCCACAATACAATTGTGTGACTTAAAACTTACTTCAGTGTTAATTAGACAAATACAGTAAATACTTTATATCTAAATAACTCTATTGTTAAGGGTAGTTCATTACAGTACCACCTAAAAACACAGGAGGCACGCAAAGAACCACATCGTCATACAACACCATTATATGTTATTGCTCAGAGAACGACATGAGCTGTAACGTGAATGAAAGACATGTTGGCACAATAATGAAATAAGTGTGTTTCAGAACAAATGTCCCGTATGCTTCTGCTATCGAGGGGATTCAGACGGGTGAAGAATTCATCCTGTATAATGAAAGGTTTTTGGCAGAATAGTTTAGTAAAAGTTTCCCAAAGTTCAGAGAGCCCTTTGCCCATATTAATTACGGCTTAACAATAATCATCTTATCCCAACTGAGATGTGGCTCTGTGAAAATAACACTCTACTCCAATGACACTACTGTATAACACTGTTAGCCTTGAAAACATGTGGGAGTGATTAACTGGACCTTACGATCATGATGAGGAAAATACTTTTAAGACTTCTAAACATGAAGTAAGTAATAAAAAAAAAATCCTCCAAAATAAGTATGTCGATATTTGGTGCAAATTGAGGTGTTCCACTAGAATCGATGTTCCTTTGCATAAGACGACATCTTAGCTCATTAAAAAAAAATGAGAGCACCAAAAGCTTCCTAAAAAAATGTCAGGAAGCTCACAGTTCCAGACAACAAAAATGAGTCCAAAGAATGTTATGGCAAAGCCTGCTTGGCAACAAAGTTTTCAGGAGGTATTAACTGAGTTACTGTATTTAAAAAAAAATCCCATAAGCATCAGTGTCCCAGCAGACTAAAACACAAAGCTTTATGTATCAAGCAGTGTGATTCATCAGAAGAAGTTCCCTGTCTGTAGTCTTTTAAAACCGCGCTGTCAAAGCAGCACAAAGTCCCCGGTGGTGGTGACCGTCCTCCGGGGGTCACGGATAAAGGGCCATTCTCTCTTCTCCGGGGTCAGGCCTGCAGACAGGTCGTAATCTCTGCCGTGACCTTGGACGAAAGTGAACGCCGGGTATTTCTCCTTGGCTGACGGCTGCAGCACCTGGAACCACAGAGCAGTGATTCAGAGTGCTAGTGTTACACCATGCCGTACACTTCATAACAGTTTGCTTTCAATTTCATCACTTAACCTAACGAGGGGCATCTTATTGCACCTCTCTTGTAGAGGATATTGATTTTAGTACGTAGAGTCCTCTAAGCAGAAATGTGATAAGCTACGGGGGTAAGACTTCTAAATGTAGCCAACATGTTGCCTGGTTGGAGAAGCAAAGTAAGAGCAGATTCATGGCTAAATGGTGCCATCTACTGGTCAACTTGTATCACTCTAACCACACATTTGCAGGGGGTGGTAATAATAAATAAGTGGTGAATTAATTTTTTAATAAAGCCTGTTACAAAGACAACTATTCCCTACCTTAGAAAGCTCCTGGCTGATTCTCTCGTAGTCTTGAGCACTTTTAGAGTAGAAACCTATGGTGCAACTTGGGTCCATCTTGCTGAAAGGCATCTTCTTTGGCGAGGGGCAATGATATGACTGGACAAAAAGAGACAAAATACATCAGAAAATAATCATCAAGCTGTAGATAATGTGCAACAACTGCGGGGCATACATACACTCCAAGGCAGCGTCAACAGCGAATAAGATGTATTCTGCATCATTTGATGAATGCAATCCTATTTATCTGCTGTCACTGCATCCATACATTTACAACTCTGCTGTGTTGTCACATTGTATACCACTGCATGCAAAAGCATAAAACAAAAGTTGCTACACAGTGCTGTGAGATGGTTTTTATGTATGGCTCCTGAAATATTCAGGCTCACAGTACCTGATCTGGTATTTGCCGTATTTCTCTTAAGTGGCAGCTTCACACATCTGAGCAGCAAATAAATCAGCAGATAGGGACTCGGTAATTGGGCCAGGGGCTGCTTTAAGATTCATACCCTTAAGTACTAACAGAAACTATTAAATTCACATTACTGGGGCTCCAGTCAGCTCGTCTGTGTAATTTCACATTACCTGGAGAGGGAAATCGCTGGTGCTGACATCCACAAAAGACTGACAGTAATGAGGGTCCATGTAAATCAAGCTGTCATCTGCAAGGACAAAACAAAAGACAAGTTATTCAAAAACATCGGATTATTACAAAAACGCGCTTCTCTCCAATTTCTATGCAGAGTAGCTCAAAGTCACCTGCTTGGCCTACTGTTAGGCTTGTGTGCGTCAAATATGCCTCCCAGAAGGTTGTTGCTTTTTAATATCCACCAGGGTGGATTACATTCTGCATAATCAAATGCGTTTGTACAAGCACATTCTTTACACCGACACAAAAAAGGGGTTGTCATTTAATTTTTGTGTGGGGGAATTACTTTTAAAAACACGCAATTATATTGGACCATTTGCATATGATGAATGCAGCGCTGAGCCGCGGCATGGCAGGGAGAATGTATTGCTTGTCATTTAGACATCATCCACCACTGTATTTCAAATTGGTAAAATGTAAATGCGTAAATATTGACTGCCAAGATGTACAACTGAAGGTTCCTCCTGGCTCCTGAAGGTGATGAAGAGTGGCTCACTTTGGGGCCCGGATGAAATGTAATGCATGCCTCCTATGGAAATCAATTACAGCTCACAACTTGGGAGGTTTACTTGTGATAAATGGGTGAGGCTTTGATGGGTCAGAGAGAATAAAGTAAGCGCTGCTTCACTTTGCTTCCATCTCCACTCCTCTCCGTTTTCCTCACGCAAACAGGAATACATTAACTTACTTTGTCTTTTCACATAAGAAGGGTATATTATGCAAAATAACCTGTTATTCACACCAAGCTCTCTCATTGTGTCTTTTTGTGTTTTGCATTACGCCAACACTAACCTTGAAATCCTACAAAGTAGCAGGCCTGTTTGGGCTTCCCTCCGATGATGCCTATGCAGTACTCCAGACTCAGTATGCTCTGAATGCAGAGAGTGGGACAAAGAAACACAAAATAAATCTGGCTCGGAGCCTAAATTCCTACAATTAATTTCCATATACAATATCTCAATTAAACATATATTTTAAACTTGCCATTCCACATTATGTCTACTTCCTTTTTACAGCATGACTATAACTCTTACTCAGTTTACACCTAGAAGTGTACGTGCAAAACGTGATCAAACACCAACATTTAAAAACAATTATCAGACTGAAAAAATTTGGTTCAGCTACCGTTGACCTCCATGTATTTCTCACCTTTGCAAAGTTAAAATAGTCCGGGTTTGTCTTCTCCCCTCCCAGCCTCACAGGGATGAGGATGATGACGGCTCGGCTGTCAGTCAGGGTGGAGGCTGACACCGGTTGGTCGCTCTGTGAGGTGGGCGGGGCCTCTGATCTCTCTGCAGAGGGCTGCCCTGCTCTTGGTGCCCTATGGCTATCGATGACATCAGCACTGTACACTGTGGAGGATCAATAACACAAAGGTCATTTGTCTGCTTTCATGTCTGTCAGCCCTCAATCTGTCAGCCACTCTGAATGCTCATCAGGCTTCCCCTGGTCCTGGTTTACCAAATATAAGGGTGGTTTACTTATGATTATGTTTTATTAATCTGTGAGATACTAAATTCTTCTTTCTCAGAAGAGAAATTGTACAGATAGATGCATTTTTGCCAGTTAGTGTATGCCACTTAAACACACTTAATTTTGAAATATTTCACAAAACGGGGTTCTGTGAATTATTCTGTGGGTAAATCTATCATTTACTTTTACAGAGGGAATTGTTCAACTTCTTATATCAAACGTCTCAGATAATGATACAACTGTCAATCACAATTTTCCGAGCCCGAGATAACGTCTTCTTAAATACTTGTTTAGTCAAATCAACCATCCTAAACCAAAAGAGATTTAATTTAAAGTGATGTAAAACAGGGAATCTTGCATCTCCTTACATTTTTAGAAACAAGAAACTGTGCATGTGAAGGATACATGCTTGATAAATTACTTAAAATATTATCAGTTGATCATCCAAATAGTTAACTGCTAATATGATTTGATTGACATTTGATTAATTGGAACACTGTCATGGCGACAGGAGCACACAAGTTAAATTCACTCCCCATTTTCTCTCTGACTCTCTAATATTAAACGCTTAACCCAACAAGATGTTCGCTCTCAGACCAGCTATCTTCTGCTCTGGCTATTGAGATGACAAACACAACTCAAAACCCAAGTTATTGGGGTTAAGCTGAGGTTGGTGTGGGACGTTATAGATTTGGAGTGAATGTATTTTTGGGGAATAGACACAGTGAGCATCCTGTCACCTTTCTATTCAGCTCCACAGTGTCCTCACAGCAGCAGAAAGAGATGGTGGAGAAAGAAGGGTCAGTTTGGGCGTTGTGCCCAGTATCCTGTTTTTATCAACAGCAGGCTCATCTTTCATACCTGTGCAGTCCTGGGAGACATAAGCAGTTATACCCGCCAAGCCAGGGTCCATCGCCTCTTCCACAGCTTTCCTAAGAAAGAGACAGAGGAATGGAAGAGAGAGAGAGAGAGGGGAGACGGAGGAAGTGAGGATTTTTAATATAGAGCTTATGCTAAGTCAGTCAACATCAAGGATATACTGTGTGTCACTTAATAATATGTTATCCAGCGTCAGAGCAGTGTGTCTGTTCAAAGATATTTTACAACAATACATGTTGTACTGCAAAATTCCTATGTTAGTTAATTTGCATTATTTTATTCATCTGCAGGCTGTTTTCTCAACTTAAGTGATTTAATATGATGCACACTTAAGATTACCTCACACAAAATGTAATGATAATCCAAATCAGAAAATATGATTTTCTTTTTTACACTATAAAATTCAGCTAAAACCTACTTTGGCATTTTTTAAGTTTTAGTCCTACGATGTGTTACCATCTTTTTCTGTAGCTACTTACGTCTGGCAGGCGGTACCTCAGCATCAGGATTAAAACCACCAGACTCAGGACATAAGACTATTCACGTCTGAGCTTGCACTATTTGTTATTGTTGTTTATTACGTCTTGTAATTGAATTGTTGAGGAACCTGTGACCAGTGTTTCATTCATTACATAACTACACCATAGTTGTGTATATGATAGGACAATACCAAATTAAAACAATATTTGACTCAAACACATACATATAAAAAGTAAAAACAGAGAAACTGATAATGCTGCAGTGGTATTTTCCAGAGCTTCCAGGGACATTTTTAGTGCTTGTCCTTTCACTGAATTTCAAAGAAAAAGGTCAAACATTTGTTGGTCACAGGTCCTTGTTCTTGCTTCATTTCATTCTAAAATCTAGACTTTAGCCGCGTTCACACCGGAGTACTTTTCACCGTACTTTTCGCGTTTAGTTCCGTTAGTACCCCTTATGTCACGTTCACACCAAAAAGAGCACTTAATCTCGGGAACTTTTACCCCCATTTTTAGTGCCTGCTGAGAGATCGTACTTTCCTGGGGGAAAAAAGTGCCCCAGTTCTAATTGGCTGGGCGAATTGCAAACCACGCCCCGTACAACTCTGAAATGTTTTGTAGAGCCGCCATTTCATTATCCTGGCATTAGCATTATTAGCATTAGCATTCGCCCAGCGCACAAACGCAGAGAGACTAACTTATGGCAACACAAAATAAAACATGGGAGCGGTGGAGATGAGGTGTCGGCATTCTGGCGATTTACTCGGAAGGCTTCAGTAGAAGCTGCTGAGAGTCCCAGCAGCTTCTACTGAAACCAGTCCCCAACTCCGGGGACTTCCGGCCGGGGACTCCGGGTGGCAGTATACGCCGTGAAGTTGTTTGCGGCCTGCCAGTAAACCCAAAGCAGAAGAAGACGAAGACGAAGTGACGTCAGCGGCTCATTTGCGTAATCTTCCCTCAGGGAAAAGTACTCCGGTGTGAACGCGATCTGTACTAAATGCCCTGGGGTAATAAGTGCCGGGGCTCTGAGTGCCGGCACTAAATACGGCAAAGTACTTGGTGTGAATGCGCCTATTGAGTATCAATTCTTTTTTGAAGACATTTCATTTTCAAAATTATAAATCAAATCATGAGTGCACATAAAAAACGAATCAGTTGTGCCTTAAACATTTTCTTAGACTTACTTGAGGATGTGTGCCACCACAGCGGGCCCGTACCAGTCCCCCGCCTGCTTCCCCATGGTCAGGCCGGTGCGGATCAGCCTGTGGAGGCCGAGCTGAGCCGAGGGGCTGTCGCCGAACCAGGACACCAGGGAGCGGTGGTACATCTCTTTCAAATGAGCATCTGCCTCCTCTGCAGATCCCGGGGCCTGGGTCTGGAGTGGGGGGGGTGGGCCATGCTCTGGAGGCCTGGAGGGTCCTTGCAGTGAGGCCACCAGGCGCTTGGCTGCGCTGGTGGTCCACGTCTCTGTGTCTAAAGGCTGCAGGGCCATCGCCTCCGACCAGGTCCAGTCTGTGGAGGAATTAATCAGAGATACAACATCTGGGACCAAAAAGAAACTAAGTTTTAAAACAGCCTGGGAATAAATGTATATTATTTGTCCTGAGAACTATATCTCTTTGTCGACTGATGGTAAATCAATCTTCTACATTACTGTAGATACACGTTTTAATATGATAATTTGTCATGTTTTTGGCCAATCTTTGAATAATTATGCTATTTGATGAGGGCGTCAATCACTAAGTCTTGTTTAGAGTTTGTTTATATTTTATCTATATTATATTATATTAGAGATCAATACATTACAATATAAAATGTTCTTTTTTAAAGAAAATTGTAATTGTCCAGAATGTTGTATATTGTTTATATTTGATATACTATTTTAATTTTATCTTTAATTGTTAACTCTTTTACACTTTTTAAGTATTTGTATTTTAATGTAGAGCACGCTGGTCCTGTAACAAAACTATTTCCCAATTTGGGATTAATAAAGTATATATCTATCTATCTATCTATCTATCATTATATGAATGCCCATTTCAAACTGTAGACCAAGTGGCTGCCACCTTTTCAAAAACAACTTTTACCAAACTCAAATACAAGAAATTAGGTTTAATTCAAAGAAATATGGAAGGAAATGAAAGAGGTCACATCAAAACAACTTTAACATGACAAGAAAGAAAATAAATTAGCAATTCCCAAGTCCTACTTTGGTGCAAGAAAAGCTTGCATGTTTTAAAAACCTTGAAATTAATGGAATCTATCTATTCAACCAGGTATCTATGAGGCTCTCTGATCCTTCGACCCATCAAAGTTCAATTTACAGCGTCACCATTGAGAACAAAAAGTCTTTCAGAACTTAGGAAATGTAAGGTTTTTGACTCATACGAACAGAACATTGTGCACTTCAGTAACATAATAGGTGTCATTCTGTTCAATTATAAGTTTGAGTGTCCCAGTATTTCACTTTAACTGTGCCTTAGCCTTACAAACAGGGGGGGAGCCGAAGGCGGGGAGACAGGGAGTGGTCCGGGCTATAAAAAGGGCCAGAGTAGAGTCTAAGGCATTAACAAAATGACCTTGATCCAAAGTGAATCAAAGTGAAATTGATCAATAAATATTCTTAAGTGGCCATTAGTCATTTTATAGAGAAATATTTCATTAGTGACATATTTTAGATTTGACAGAAGAACAAGTTTTAAATATTGTTTTCTAAATGACTGCATTAAACTGGCAGTCATCTCATTACGTGGACCTGTAAAGTCGAGGACACTTCAGAGACAATAGATCTGACAAAGATGTGAGGAATTCACTCATTTAAAAATGCAGCAACTCAATTAAACTTTCCCTTTTAGATTGAGGGCACAATTTAGGTGTATTTCAAAAGTACCTACAATGACAGATGCAATTTCTTTGTAACTATTATAACTAACCGTACCACATTACGTACGTCTGCTGTAGTTTACCTGCTGGTTGTATAGATATATAGATAAGTACTTTATTGACCCCAATTTGGGAAATGTTTGCGTTGCAGCAGCATAAAAATAGCATTAAAAAGTTAAAAAAAATATATACACATGTGGAAAATATACATGTAGAAATACTATTACTAATACTAGTATTGTCCTGTCCGGGATTTCTGTATCATAAAAAAAGTATTTTGCATGCCCATGTGAGCTGCAGGGTGTAAGCAGGCTCAAATATTGACCATAACTGCAATATTGGCAGAAGGTAGAGTTTCATTTTTTTAAACTAAAATGTCCCTGCTTGTCCAAAGCTTCACATTTTCTTTCCAGACAAAAGCCCCCTTCTCTGACATGTAGAGCAAGCAGGGGTTCCCAAACGTTATCCTTGTGGGACTTCCTGATTACAGTAGTTGTTTTTATTTATGTAACCAATGGGGTTCTCCCTTTTAAAATGGTTAAATATATACTTTTAGAGGCCTGATATGCTAAAGAAAACTAGTTTTTTTAAATAAAATTGTACTTATGAAAATACAGCCATAGAAAATTAACATAGTTTTGAGGTTAAACAAATATATTTGCTATCCTCTACTATCCCAATCCCACTCACCTCTGCCCAGGAAGTGCAGAATGAGGGCCTGAGCCAGCATCATCTGCCCAGCTCTCAGCATGCAGCCCCAGCCGCAGTCCGAGGTCAGGGTGGAGCCGGGGAGGGGGGGCAACTCCTCCCTGTAGGTGAGCCACACCCGGGACGTAAAATCCTTGCGGAAAGCCTCCACGTTCCCCACAACAGAGTCCTCATCACAGGCTTCAGAGCAGGCCTCTGCAACACTGTCGTCATCTGAGATAAACAAATCACATGTGATCCACTCAGGATATGCAGTTTTTCATCTTGTGTCCTGTGGGGATGGTAAATCTACTTTTAGATTTAATCTAAATTGTAAGTGTTTGTGCATAATGTGGGTGCATCATACCTTCCGCCTTAAAATGGTAACATTTTCCGAGGAGAAGCACTGGGGAATTTCTACTGAAAGAGGTCTTTGATTTCAGAGCCCAACCTAACATACACAATAAAAAGACCATGTGTCATAATTCAGGTGAGGGTTAAAACAAAAACAAATTAAGATAATAATCATAATAATAAATGTATAATTTATAAGCATCTAGCGTCATGCAAGATGCAGCACAAAGTGCTTTACAGAGCAAGACAAAATACATTAAAAATAAATAAATAACAATGAGTAAAAATAAAGAGTATGTGTACTCAGTTGGTTTTTTGCACCTACTTCACAGCACCACTCATTCAATCGGGATTGATACCCCAGATATCTGGCTACTACATTATTTAGTTTGTCTTAACTTGAGGTTAAATAAAATGTAGGAAACAAACATTGAGTTTTTAAGTGAACAGAAACTTAAGTTGAAAGCAAAAAAAGCCACACACAAACCAGAGTGGACAGTATGACTATTTTAAGAGCTGACTCAGCAGCAGTAGGTTGTTGTGTCAGTGGATGATTCTTGTTTTCATTTGTGGAGACACATTATCATTTTAATCTCCCTTTATTGTTCTTGTTTTTAGCTGTATGTCCACCTCTATCTTCTGAAAACTGTTCATAGAACTGTGTGCAAAAAAGTGCAACAATTCACAATCCTTGCATGTGTACAGTACACATACTTGGCCAATACAACTTATTCTGATTTCACTTGTAAAATCTCCAATTTAGGTAACCTACTTCAGCTTAGAATTGAGAAGAATGGACTAAATATAAACAGGTCGAAAAAAGAGCAGAAGTCATTTCATGGCCTGAGAAACAAGTGGACACAGACACTTTGGGTAGTCTGTGTGCATGGGTGGCCTTAAGCAAATTACTTACTGTACTTGACATTGTGCCACACAGACACAAACTTTGTCTTCAATGTTTCCACCTCGTCGCTCCCTTTATTCTCCATTTGGAACAGCAAGGCATGTAACCCATTCCCTCACAGCACACAAACCCTGCTGCACCGTGCACAGACATACACACACGTAGACACACACGCAGACACACACAAAAGAGAATTGACCGTATCAGATTCAGTATCACTACACAAAGTGAAATTAGGTGAATGATAGTTTACAGTGAGCACATCGTTACATTACATATTACTTGTTACCTTGGAGCTTCTTCGATCCCGGTCTTCCTCAGTTCCAGCCGCTTTGCAGCTCTTTACAGATGTCACATAGCTGAATATTTTTTGCAATACTAAAAGCTTAACACTGTGAATCGGCCATGGCTTGTTGTTTAAGTGCCCTGCGGTCGTCAATGTTTACACTTTAAGGAAGTAAAGCTCAAGTCACGTGATCTCGCGGTGTCTCTGACGGGACTAAGGAGAGGCTCGATATAAGAACCAATGTAGCTCGGTCGGGCGGCGTTTGAACAGTTTGCCGAGGATTTAAATGTCCAGAGTTAAAACCTTAAAACGGTTTGCTTGCGACAAAACATGCATACTTT
The DNA here is from genome assembly GCF_902827165.1 of Trematomus bernacchii. NCBI lineage: Eukaryota > Metazoa > Chordata > Actinopteri > Perciformes > Nototheniidae > Trematomus > Trematomus bernacchii. The sequence goes on from NW_022987739.1 coordinate 15,709,236, forward strand.
GTAGTATAAAGGCAGGGCAACTGATAAAAGCCAGCGCCGCGTGTAGAGAGATGATAAAAGCCATAAAGGCCATACACACTTCAGCTCTAATTAACTTTCTATAACACTCCAGCTATTTGCGCGTTTGGGGAATGTTATTCTGTCACAGTGACATCAACAAGACTACACATCGTAGGGGTCAAGTAGTAATAACCATATAAAGAAAATCTGATAATATATTTTAAAGTGCAAAATACCAAAAAGGCAATATAAGATTTAAGATTGGGAGCTTGCATAGTTGCTGAACCTGAACATGTATTAAAAAGTAATTGCAAAAAAATGTTCAACAGCTAATAAAAACAACTGCGATCAACTCAGCCGTCTCTCGCGTTTGCTTGGTCAAATGAGCGGCTCTTCATTTTTGAGTGCGCGATTGATAGCGTCTTTACGGTAATCGCCGATTAGCGGCACTGATGTTGCATGTTTTTACTGCTTTATTTGCGATACAAATCATTTTTACCATAAATTCTTAAAAAAAACGGACACTTTTTGACTCGGTCGACTTGCATCACAGTATTACAAACAATAAAATAAAGTACTTTTACTGTGTTTTTTCTGGGTAATACTCTCTCAAATTCCCCTCCTGAGAACAAAATCATGCCACTTCTGCTATATTTGATGAGAGATAAAATGATTTTGCAATAAGTTCTTAATACAATTGGTACTGTTGGACTCAGTACTATTTGGACTACTGCCACAAGTACAATCAAGTATTTTTTTACTGTGTACTTTTTGAGTAATCCCCTGTCAAACTCCCCTCCAGAGTACAATAATGCATGTTCTCAGCGATTACCGTAAAGGCGCGATATATTGATTATTTTAAATCAGATGAATAAAACAACCTCAGTTTTGCAGGATGAGTTTAGGTCATTCATCAGAGAATTCATCAGACTTAAATAAAAGACTGGGTGAAAACATAAATACAAGTGCACGACTTTTATAAGGGCGAATAATCTGTCCAGCTGTTGTAGCCTAGTATATCTTTATCATTCACAGTAAAACGCGCAGCGGCTTTTCTTTGGGTGTGTTCTGCTGCACAGCACTCCGGTAATTACGGTAATGATCCCGTTCTCCGGTTTTCCCGTTTTCCCTGTGGCCCTAGTGAGTGAGTGAATACTAGCGGAGTCTGCCTGCTGCCTGCTTGCCTGCCTGGGAATTTTAAAGCACATCAGCGGCCACTGCCATGGCTGAACGCCGCGCCTTCGCCCAAAAAATCAGCAGGTAAATGACTTGAGATCCCGAAACGAGCTGGTTTAAGGCCCACTGAGCCCCAATGTAGGTTGCTGTCAGACCCCCACCGAGGGGACCCTGTGGAGGAGGCCCGGACAGCAGCATAGCCTGGCTGCTAGCCGCTTGTTAGCCATATCGGCAGAGATGCTCAGACCCACCCAGACAGAAAGGGACACCGCTAGCTGCTAGTCTCTCACACCCCTACAGGCTAACGAATGAGAAATATGTAATAATGTTATAATACATGTATAATGACAAAGCCGTCCTTTGGTTTTGAGTTATTATACGCAGCGAAAAGGATCTACTGTGAACTGAAAACCGTTCATTTTGGACAATAAACGATAGCTATCGTCCATACAGTAGCTAACGATGGGGGGCTAGGTAACGTTACTACTGGCCGAGATGAGACTGAACTTTGTTGAGTTATGTTTTGAGCAAGAACCCACTGACAAGAGGGAGCAGATGATTGTTATACAGGAAGACTGGAAACAAAAGACCCCCCCCCTACAGCTATTAAATTGCGATGTATTAATCTCATCCACGCCCCTCAGACAGATCAAAGTAATCTCTTTAACAAAGGGCTTTGTGCTAGCTGTCAAATACCTTCATCCCAAGCAATAGGTAGATAAACAGATATATGAATGGATGCTAGATATAAACAATGATAGACGTTGAGGCTTAGATCGTTATTAACTGCTGTCTCTGACAGCCATCCACATAACAATGCTTTGATCGCTGTCATTGTTGATCTTTATTATTGTCAATTAATGTATGGCTAATAATGATAATATGTGTCTATTTTGTATGCAAATGAAAACAAATTCAATGCATATGATATGTTATATTAATTTCCTTAAAAAAAATAATGTTTAACTTTATTGAGCCCAGTTTATTTAACTGGTAGCTACTATTACAGTGTTGAATGAGTTCCCGTCAATCAAAACCACATCGAACTATTGACAGTTTCTTTTTGAAATATGCAGATTGAACACCTCATGGTAGGTTAACATTAGAACAGACCATCCCATCACACAGAGATGCTAACATATTTTTAGATGATCAAAATCATCCTCTAATTGGTTGTTTTGATCCTAGCCGACTTGGATATCTTTAGTGGATTTTATTGTTATTGCTGCTAAATGCTATATTTCCAAGAAATGTATTAGCATCTGGTAAACACAACATTTGAAGTGTTGCTATTGCATGATTCTTATTGGAGAAACACATTTTTACTGATCTGTCACTTAAATACACTAATGAATTAGGCAACAATAATGTGTGAGTGTTAGTTTAATAATACTTGATGTACTCTAGGACCACCCTTCTATCCAGTAACACAGTTAAAAAAAACTATGCACTCATAATTCCCAAGAAATATAAGGCATTACCTTTCTGACACAGTTACAAGAGGAAAGTATACATTATAACCTTCACAAAGGTGCTTTGCTGTTGTATCATACTGCAATTAATGCTCTTAGTGAAGTCTTAGTGAGTTGTATCAACTGTCCGAATATGTGCAGCTGGCTTCTCACTGAGACTCTTCTAAATAAATAAAGGTTAAACATTTGTTCACAGTTTTCAGACTCTCAGATTAGCCACAACACTGTTGTCCTTGCTCATGTTATTAACTTAGCAGTTAAAAATAAAGTGCCTTTATTATATCTTGTTTAGTCATGCTGACATTAAGTAATAGAAGAGAGTGAACATATGTAACATATTAAGGTAAATTACGCAACTTAAAAAGTCAGAGGCTTTGTGTAGAAGGTTAATATCTCAGTTGAATGATTCTCATATTATGATCTTTGACATCAGTTTATATTGTATTTTCCCTGAGAGTAATTTTTGTTACCATTTTGAGGAGATGGCCTCAAAGGATGTTTATTAAACCAAGTTATTCCTCTGTGTGTTGACCAGTGCTAAGTTAAGGTCTGCTGACAGGCATTGGGGAGAACTGTGGAATGTGTTTGTGGGTTCAGTGCTTTTGCTTTTCTCCAGTAGCGATAGTGCTGCAATGCTGAGGCCACTGGATCACTACTACAGTATATTATTGAGATTATCTCAAAATGGCAAATTGGATCATTCAGCTGTCATTGTAATTTTCTGCTTAAGACAATAAGCTCCTTAACGTCATCTAGTTTGCAACCTTGTATTTTTAAGATATAAGGGTGTTGTAATCAGCACTATAGTGGCTTTAGTGAAACCAAAATCTGTGAGACGTTTACAGTACTACGCCGTGGCTGATGTGATCACACCTAATCCTCGCCCATCATTACTGTGATCATGGTTAAGAGTTTAAAAAGTAAGCTCTAAACTAGTTATTATGATTTTTCTTTCAGGAAGCAGATTAAAGAAAGGCAGGGAAATGGGTAAGATGGTTTGTTATTATATTAGTATAATGCAATTAGTTAGTAAATCATAATTGTTGGATCCTTATAGTCTTGTTTATACCTGTGTAACTTCACCTTGAGTCCTCAGTGTCTGGCTTTTATCCTTGGTTCTTATTTGTTATTTGTTTGTGTCACTTTGGACTACTTGCTGCGTTGTTGTTTTGTTCAAGGCAAAGGTCTCTGAGTGGTTTTGGTGTTTGCTGTGATTTAAAGGACCTGTGTATGTGTATGACAACAGCAGCGGTTGAACACCTAGAGATTTTTGCTGACCACTGGAGTCCAGAGGTTTTCATTTGTGTCTTTCTTCTCTGTCTCGGTGTAATATATGACATGATTCTGTCCAAGGAGACACAAAGAGAAAAGCCTAAAAGGACAGGAAGTGGTAATGTTAGTCGGCGTCTGCTTTGAGATTTGCAAAATCAAGCAGCATGAAAAAGTGTCATAACACTTCTCCTATACAGTTTCAAATACTGAACCGAACAATGCTAGAATATTGAATACCACTTGCATCACAGTATTACATTAAAGTATGAGGTTACATTGGCTTTGAACTGTTCAGTTAGCTTTAGTTTTCTGTTTATTCTCAGCCATATCAGAGGGACAAATACCACAGTTGATATTTGTGGTGTATATTTCCATACTACAGTGGCACCACAGCCTCGCAGCACTGATTATACCTCATTTTATTTCAATATTGGTTATAATAAAATGACCTGTATACTGACCCCTAGTAGTATTAAAGCTGTGTAGTGCTATAGTATGTTTTTTGTGATCCTCAGCCCTAAATAAAAGCCCTAATTAGGCTAGCCTATGTATCTTTGACTAATGTGTAGATCATGACATGGACTGTAAAGATGCACTGTCTGTATTCACTCCCTCCTCTGGTTGCAGGACTGTGGCAGCAGAGGTGAGGAAGCAGATAGCTGGCCAGTATGGAGGCTCCCCACAACTCTTCAAAAACATCAACGTTGGGGCCACAACAACCAACACAGTGAGTCTTCTCAAAGACCATGTAAAGACCACAGCCTAATATCGACATCCTGTCTCTGATCATAATCATACAAGTGTGACAGCTGATGCTACTGCATTGTCTGAAACGGTTTAGATACTGTTGATTTTTCACATTTGCCCAAGTGCATTTCTGGTGTTTGTTATGTTGGGAAACAAACGCCCAAGATGATGATCTGTCTGCTCACAGGCCGTTGTGTGTTTTGCTACAAAGAAATCACATACTGGGCTAGATGGGAAACAACATGCTGTGATGAAATTAAGATTTGGAATATACTATTTATCTAACCACTATTTTAAATGTCTGCGTTTTTTTAAGCGTTCAGATGTATGTTAAATGTTTTATCAAATATTCATTCATCCATTCAGCATGTGGTTATTTTTTTCAATGGTACAATGCTCAAGCAAGTGCAATATCTATCAATGTGGATATCCGCTGTGCACCATACTATTACAACCTAAGACAATGATGTCATATTATGTATTGTAATGGCTGAAAAGCTGTTGTTTACGTCTAGCTACCACTGATTGGCCTGGTCACCACATCCAGTCATTCTGCAGTGTTTGTGCAGTAAAAAATGAAAGATGTCAGACAGTGTTTGTTAAAGGGGCCGTGTCAATTGCCCCTCAGCAGCCCTGAGCAACAACACTAGCAAACAGTCCCCCTCTCCTCCTTAATTAAGCTACTGTTGGCTTTTAATTAAACGGTGAAAGCTGATTGTGTCCAAATTCCTCTGGAGGAGAGAGGGAGACACAAACACACAGACACATTCACACTTAAACTGAATCTGCCAAAACAAATATTCCCTTTGGGTTTATTATATGAGAGGCAGAGAAAGAGCCATGAAACAATTAGTCTGAGCTTGAAGTGGCAGACTAATCTGGGTACTTTTGAAAAAATCGCACATGAACACATGGTTTCCTAGCCTTAAAACTTCAACTGGAGACTCTTACACTTTACCAAGGCACTTATGTACAATAGGCAAGGTGCAGACAGGATAGCTGATGGTGTCTTTACAGCGAATTATCTCCCACCAGGTTCCCCTCACAGAGGCGGTGGAGCCGGTGGATTTTGAGGAGTACCTCATCACTCACCCTCCCCTCGTTGAGTCGGGTCCCCTCAGAGATCTGATCGAGTTTCCTCCAGATGATATTGAAGTCATCCACACACCCAGGGAGTGTCGCACAGTGGCGCAAGCCGTCCCAGAGGAAGGGTAAGGGTGCTCTAAGGGTGTTATGTTAAAGGTGGTAGTAGCTGGTGTTAAAGTTCAGTCTTGCTCCATATGTTTCAGTGTAAGTATTGTTAGGAGCTGAAATGAAGTAACAAATGTATATAAAGCACATTATTTATATTAACTGGACAATACAAGAATTAGAAAACCATTTATATATTCAATCTTCACATTTTTATAGCAAATCACAACGTTTATATATTTTTTTTTTAATTAGATACAAACCTAAAAACGTACAAAAGTCTGACTGTTGCTATTTAAATAAAGCTTGTTTGATGAATTGGTCCTGTCCGGTTGCAGGGACACTGACACTCATGTCAGAGACTGCGTCAGATCCTACACAGAAGACTGGGCCATCGTCAACAGAAAGTAAGGCTTCACCAGATTTCACATTTGAACTCTTTAGACTTCCTGTTAATTATTTGTTTCTGTAAAATAGTATGACTTTTGTTGAGAATTCATTTTAAATAAATGACTGCTTTAACCCTCAGATACCACAAGCTTGGCACAGGGTTTAACCCTAACACTCTGGACAAGCAGAAGGAGCGTCAGAAAGGCCTGCCCAAACAAGTGTTCGAGGCCGATGAGATGCCAGACAACAGCAGCTACCAGGACGAGCAGGTACCAAAGTCATTTAGTGGTAAAATAAAAAAGAGTTTACCAAAATACTGTTCATGCGGGTTGGCCTGCATGTTATACTCATTTGTTTTGTGTTGTATTGCCTTGTAGGATGACCTGAAGCGCCGGTCGATGTCTATAGATGACACCCCACGCGGCAGCTGGGCCTGCAGCATCTTTGACTTGAAGAACTCCCTCCCTGACGCCCTCCTCCCTCACCTCCTGGACCGTGCCGCCAATGAAGAGATAGACAGGCACAATGAAGAGCATCGCAAAGCCCACCGCCACCGCGAAGTCTTTGCTCTGCACCCTGCCCTGGATGAGGTAGAGTTCACCTATTCATTTTGCTGGAACCTTTATTTGTGCTCATAAATGTCAAATGTTTGTTACTCTGTCCAAGTAAGCCAATGAACTCAACATTGAAAACCATTCCCATGATGTGTGTAATTGTCTTTGAAATCCAAACATAGACATACAGAACATAACAGTGTTGAAGATCATTTTACCTGATTTTCTTTGTATACAATCTTCTCTGTGGATTTGTAGGAGGAGCCCATTGAGCGCCACTGTGTGCCTGAAGTACCCAAAGAACACCTTGGCCAAAGGCTACTCGTCAAGTGCTTGTCCTTGAAGTAAGTGTTGGACAGCGTTTAAAAAAAGAAGCCTTTTAGCACTTTTATTTTACTGCGGCTTTCTGCTGACCCACTCGTTTTTCTCTCCCCTTGAAGGTTTGAGATCGAAATTGAACCGATATTTGCTAGTTTGGCCTTATACGATGTCAAGGAAAAGAAAAAGGTAAGCTGTTATGCTTTCCTCAGTCTTCTCAGCCCTGAGTTGTTGGGTCACTTTTGCAAACCATTAAAATTGTTGGGAAGCCACAATGAATTTGATGAGTAGACTATAACATTTTATCTGGCCCTGTTATGTTTGTGGGAATGCAGTTAAATCATACACTGGAACCATGTATCTTTCTAAAGAAGACCATCCACTGCCGGTTCCTCTCCACCTCCCTTTAGCTGACAAACACTAGAGGGTAGCAGTTGCCTTGATAAGTAGATCTCTCATATATATTGCTCTGTACAGGAGCTCTATTACTTTTACAAGTGGGTCATTTGTCAATGAAATGTTATCATGTTTGTCGGCCACCTTGAGCAGGAAATCAGGTTGCAGTAACACAGCTAGTAACTCCAAAAAAAGGCTACTGTTTTTCATGGTTTGGTCATAGGATTACATTAGCACATGTGTTATATCTATGTTATAATCAACTGTGTGTCTGTTTGAATGTGTTCCTCAGATATCGGAGAACTTTTTCTTCGACCTGAACTCTGAGCAGACAAAGGGAATGCTGCGTCCGCACACTCAGACAGCAGCCATCTCCACGCTGGCCCGCTCCGCCATATTCTCCATCACCTACCCCTCCCAGGATGTATTCCTTGTCATCAAGGTCAGTTATGATATTATTTCCTCAGAATTGTCTTGCAAATAAATGTACGAGTAATAATATCATATTTCCTCAAATATAGGAAAACCATTATTTATTAATTTTTTTAACTTTTCGAGGATACAAAACACTTATAGGATAGTCTTGTGGGGGAAGATTCCCACAGATATTTTCAGTCTTAGCAAGTGCAGTAATCAAACCTTTTCCTTTTAAAAGTGACAGTAACGGATGAATTATTTTTCTGAAATCTTTTTGTACGGTGTTGCTAATCATTAATTCCTTCATGGCAGCAAAACGTGTTACGCGAGCCATTAGAAACTTCTGAAGTTTAGCCCTGAAAGACTACCAATATTTGATACTATTATCAAAAGATCTAAGGAACTTAAAAAATAACTTGCAACTTTTCTTGCAGAAGTGAATTACAAAAGACAGTGTCGTCTTATTTGTGAGCCAGTACTTTAGTATAAAATATGATTGGCTTTTATTTGCCTGTTGATTATTTGTGCTGTATGATCTTTTTGTTGCTGTGTTTGAGGGAAGGGACTAAGTTGTTTGTGTTGTGTCCCCAGCTGGAAAAGGTACTGCAACAAGGGGATATTGGAGAGTGTGCTGAGCCCTACATGGTTTTCAAAGAGTCCGATGCTGCCAAGGTAGGATCAGGGTGAATTAAATGTTGAAATGCACCTAAAACATTTTGAGGCTAATATAATAATCCTCATACAGATAATGCCTTTTATCCAAAATGTTATCCACATATTCATCAACGTGTCTTTTCCTGTAGAATAAAGAGAAGCTGGATAAGCTCCGCGGACAGTCAGAGCAGTTCTGCCAACGACTTGGCCGCTATCGCATGCCTTTCGCCTGGACCGCCATCCACCTGATGAACATTGTGAACAGTGCTGGCAGCCTGGAGAGAGACACGGAGCTGGAGATGAGCCTCTCAGGTGGGACATTTCACTTTGAACACATCCCTTTGGGTGGTAACTTTAAAAACACAGTATGCATCAAGTGCGGAGGAAAAAGAAAACCTCTGTGAATGTTTTTGCCGACTCACTGTCTCAATGTTGCAGTTCTCTGTGGGCAGAGACTATAACATAGACCTGGGAGTCACACAGGAAGATCATGGGCCCAGTCAATACATTACCACACTGTCAAATCTTTATCTAAAAGCAACTTTACAACAACAGAGATCAAAACATCCAAACCAGACAACGATCCATATTGATCCCTGGTGAGCTATTTTGAGTTTGACCTTTGGTGTTTGTCTAACCTCCGACCTCACAAGGTGTCTTTTAATGCTGACTGTGGTGGCTGCGTGTTCGCTGGATGACAGATAGAAATGTATACACGCTCTGACACATGGGAAAGAAATGTGGGATTATTTGTGAGCCTCCCTAAGTCAAATCTGTCGACATTCAAAATGTAAACAATTAAAAAGCTTTTATTGTTGTTTTCCCCCTGTTTGCAGAGAGAAAAGGCTCATGGTCAGAACGGAGGAACTCCAACATCATGGGAAGGCGTTCACTGGAGAGGACCACCAGTGGAGACGAGTCATGCAGTCTGACAGGCTTTAGACCTGCAACACTTACCATCACTAACTTCTTCAAACAGGTCTCCACAACCACATATGTTATTTAGAAAATATATCATACACTGCTCTGCTCTGTCATTTTGTTTTGGATTTTTACACACGCTTTAAAACGTGTGTTTTAGGAAGGGGACAGACTGAGTGATGAGGACTTGTATAAGTTCCTAGCTGACATGAGAAGGCCTTCTTCCGTGCTGAGGAGACTCCGACCCATCACAGGTACAAACTACATTTGAGTTCTTGATGCCCTTGATTATCATCTCTAACCAGTGTTCCATTGAATTGCTGGAAAAATGTAACAATTGAAAAATGAAAAACGTTTTTTTTCTCTTTCCTCACCTCCCCGTTTACCCAATGACTCCCGTTCTGTCCTCTGTGACTGCCACCACAGCCCAGTTGAAGTTGGACATTTCTCCAGCTCCAGAGAACCCTCACTATTGCTTGACCCCTGACCTTCAGCAGGTCAAACCTTACCCAGACAGCCGGGTACGCCCCACCAGGGAGATCCTCGAGTTCCCTCCCAGAGACGTCTATGTGCCAAACACCAAATACAGGTACAGAAAAACTGTGCGTTTGTTTCCTATCTTTCTGTTTAGTATTTTCATTTGTTAAGATAAAGCATTATTGTCAAAACGATTGCAAAAACCAAAGGCTGTTTTATCTGATTTGACATTCAGGACTAGCCTAATTTGCTTACAAGTGGATTAACACATGCAAATATTACATTGAATCAGTTATTGTTGTCTAACTTCACTGCCCATTCTTGGTATTATGTGTTAAATGATCTGTGGACTACTACAGAGGGATATTCTTACTGTTTATTCAGTAAGAGATTACATTCTCAATCAAAGCCAAAACACACATTCACTCTGCAGAATTCAAGATTTGCACACTGTCACTCTGCCACTGTGTTTGTTAATGTTCACCTCGTGTATTGTGGAGGTGTACTGCGTCCCTGTTGCATCTGAACTGCTATTTCTATCAAGGTCATTTTGAGAGATGTCTTTAATACCAGACGCTGGTGCTGACATGGCCTTGCTACCACAGGCCTTGTTTGTCTGCAGATAACCGTACACCTCCCTTTTGTAGATTAACTAATGCCAGACATAATTGAGAGCCAGCAGCACTGGGTGAAAGGAAACATACTGTTGCATTTTTATTCTGATGTGAAAGTTGATTGATAAACCTTTCAAGCATAAATAAATGGCAGCTATACTATATGAGGTCATTGAACCTGAACAGTGATTCTGGAGAGTACAGGCCTTAAGCTGAAAAACTTGCCACTTTGTTTTATACTTTGAACTATCACATAGCACACTGTATACATGCAGATAACAGCTATATGAAAGCAAGTCCAATTTTTAAGGGGGCTTTTACATTTAGAATGTCTGCTATTATATTGTGTAAGCCAATTTAATACTGCACAACCCACAAGATCGTCAGATCACTATAACCTACACAGCTTGCTGTCTTCAAGTTTGTGAGGTTTCCACACTAAATGACTGACCTTAAAGAGCAACACATTACAATATAATCTTCCATATGGAATGTGATGCCAGCATTTCACCTTCATGTAACACTAAGATTATATGAAGGCCATTTATTGGCATTCATTTTCTTTTCCTCCTAAATTTATTTGGTTTAATACAAAGTTGTAAATCAACACACTATAAAAATGTACTTGTGTGAATTGGTCATTTATTCAAGATCTTTATTTTGACTTCATAAATATGAGGATGTGTTGGTATGAGGAACAGTTAGAGTACAGTTAGTTATTTTGTTATGATGGACAAGAGTCAATATGACTCGATAACAGGAAATGTATGGAAATTATATTTTTCTAGCAATGCCATCATAAATCATTTAATAGCATGAGTATAGTTTAAATACTTAACATAGTAAAAAAAACACAGAACAAACAAAGCAAAAAAAACTCATCAGTCTGCCGCCAAAGCTTTGTACCTCCACTTTTTGTACTATATTTAACTGCTGACGTGCCCCTACTCAAAAGATTGTTTTTCATGAAACTAGCGATAAAACAAGATAAAATAACAACATTTTCACTGGAAAAAAGTCACAAGTATTGACAGTTTCTGAGATGCTGGAGATGCATTGTTTCTCTTGAACATTGACTCCGATGCCTTATGTCATAAGTGTTGGTATTTCTGTCTTTAGCTCCTGGGAACATGCAAAAGCTTCACATCACTAAGATAATAAACATTTTTAATAACTCACTAAACAAATAACTATTAAATACATTTAGGTTCACTGAAATGATAACCAAGAAAGTGTATAGAGTTGCTTAATAATCTCTCCTCACAGTTGTCTTTCCTACTTTAGTACTGTGGCCTTTTGCAGGCGGCACTGAATCAGACTGCTGATGTGGATCAATATGTCCATTTAGTCAGTGATTGCAGATGTTGCATAATGACACAACTGTCCTTGCTGGGTCACACCCAATATGTCAATGACCTGTGTGACATGGTTGCATCATTGAGAGATTTTCTGACGTGTGACATTTTGGCCTGTTATCTATTGGTTGGCACCAAACCTCTGACAAAACGCTGTTAAGAAACAATCCGTTTAATAAACTAAAAATGTGTCTGTGTTACTACACTTTCCACATCTATAGAACTTTTTGTCTGAGCATTAGATCTTATCAGTGTTTGTATAAAAAAAAAGGTTAGTAGTGTGAAAAGGTATGATTTGACGGGTTCACTTGAAGCTGTCAGCTGTAGGGGCCGATCGTAGGGTCATCTTGGTGGTCTTGAGTGCGTATGAGGGCCCTGTGCCAGGCTTCCAGTGGATGCCCTTCCTCCTCATAGAGCGTCCTTTTGCCCTCAACCACAAATACCGTCCATTAAGGTTGGTTTCTCTGCAAGCATTAAACCACCAACCACCTGCCAAGGGGTCAGGACAAGAACCATATGTTTTAGAACAACACTCTTTACTACCAAAACACAATTTCTGATTCAGCTTGGTAGAATGCTTACCTGTGTAACTGCGAGAGCAGTTGGAGTTTCGGTGGTTTTCATTATTTCTGTCCGTTGTGGAGAACCTCATGCCGGTGCTGTTGGCCATGGCATCAGACAGGTCACCAGAATAGTTGCTGACATACAGGCTGTAGCCCATGGAGGGACCTTCTAGTGTGAAGCGGTACTCAGCCCAGTGGTTCCCCTCCTTCCAGTCCTCCAAGTCAACACGCAGGACGTAAGCTCCCTGCTGTGTGAAGCTGTGGATCTTCTTTAGGCCCAACCAGAAGTTCTCTGCATAACACAACAACCCATTTTATATCTTTGTAGGATAGCTATTATTTGAAAACACATGCCTATTTTGTCTGTTTGAAAGGAATCTCTAAAGGTTAACGGTGGGTTTGTATAGAACTTTTATTTTTGTGGGAAAAGTCTCTTTGTACAATTTACAAAGGTTTACAAATCAAATCAAATTGGAAATGCGCTGGCTTATACTTTTTCCTACTGTAGTATTGATAGTTTCTCTCTCGTAGCTATTTCATTCTATCATTTATCAGTCGTACTTTGTCTCTTATAAGCTTAAAGAACTCATCTGTAATCAGAGCAGACAGGCACGTCCAAACACTGGTTTCCATTTGCCTTTGTTGGACTGCTGCATCAAACTATACTTTTTAACGATTAGTTTGGTAGTAACAAATTAATACCATGCCTGCAGGAGACGCTACGGTGGAATGTTAATGACTGTGTATGAAATGATTCAGTCTGACTCAGTAAGTGCTGCAGGGAAAGCTTTGGTTCAGGGTTGATACGTAGCAATCACTATTTCATAAAACCAGCCCAACAGAATGTTATTGCAAATGTACTATTGTATATATGACAAGTGAAGATAGGTCTAAATTGAAATGTGTATGGTTTTGGCAAAAGGTAAAATGTCCATATTTGAAGTAAATATACTCACTTTCCAGATCTCCAAAGCCTTTTTCATACTTCTCCCATGGCTGTTCAAAATCCAATGAATCATCGACCCTGCGTTGGATAACAGTTGACCCCCCGTCTGTAGAATGGATTAAAACAATTCAAGTCCAGTTACTCTTGTACAAGCCACAGAAAAGTTTACACAAGGATCAGGAAGCCTCCTTTTGATAGATAACGTCAATGGGATAAAACCCCATTATTTGCTCTTATGGATAACCCCTTCCTGTGGCTATCTAGCTAGATAACCTTTGGCTTTTTGGTCCTTGTTGATTTAAAAAAGTGCAAAAATTGCATAATTTCATTGTGTAAATAAAAGTGCTTTCTGAATAAAGAAACAGTATTATGATGTTCTCATTTCGTGTTTATATTACTATGGTCTTACCCACCTGAACCCATTTCGCAGTAAACGTTGAATGGTTCAGATTCGCTTGGTTTGATGACATACATTCCACTGTTTGCCTCTCCTTTGGTAAACAACTCACTGCAGTCCCTTGGCAGGTCTGAAACACAATTAAGAAAATCAAAATGAGTGCATACAAATGTGTGTTCTCTTTTTATTTTCAAGACATTTCATATTCATCTCAACAACTTCAAATGACTGATAATATTTTTTAAATATCTTTACCATTCACATCTAGGTCAGTTGAGTTTCCTGTCAGATATTCAAACATGTCTGCAGGGACTGAATCCATTGGCTTATCGATTGTATCCTGAAAGCTGTCATAGTTAAGCTGCAAGACAATGGAAATAAGATCTGTGAAGTCTAATGAGGTTGTCAGCTTGAAATAGCAGAGTTTCCCTCCCCATGGTCATTTGTCATTTTCCCATAAAGCAACATTTGCATAGATAACATTTAGGACCTAATTACGTTCTCAAAGTTGGCAGAATGTAGTGAAACCCTTTAGAACAGTTTTCTACCTTTTCCTCCAGTCTTTTAATGTTGGTTTTCTGGTTGTCGAGCTGATCATGCTGCTCCTTCACAGCTATCAGCAGATTGTTGATTGTTTTCTCTTGCGATTCAATCACTTGCTGAAAATACCACAATAAAAACATTTATTGTCCATGCAACATGTGGGCGAATATCAGTTTTTCTTTAGTATTTATTTTCTTTATTGCGAGAGAATAAGTCAAGGCAAACAAACTAAAACACACAACTTATTTATAACTTTGCTTTTCTATTGTTGGTAACAATTGGAGAATTGTATAGCCTGTCTCATTATTGTTATATTTACATCATCTTAGTGGAGAAACTGCAACAGATGGTTTATCAACAATCTGTATTGTAATTACAGTAATAGATCATGGTCATAAATCAATAAATGTTTTTCTTGGACCCATTGCTTTCTCTTGAGTGAGGAGTAATTTAAGTGTTGTGTTGATGTTATTCAATTTAGTAAAGTCCAACAAATGCATTCCCGTTGATGGCTGGATTTGAGTGGAAACTTTTTAAGCCGTTTTCTTTTGCTTGCTTTTATCTTTTTATATATATGCGGAAATCATCCACTAACTGACACAATCTGGAATGAGGAACTCTATGAGCTGCTTACCCTGAGTGCTGTGATTTCGCTAAGCTGCTCAGCGGGGATAATGCTCTGCGACAGTCCCTGCAGTCGCTCCTCCAGGTTCCCCACTTTGCTCTGCAGCTTGGTACGCTCCTGAAGGATGCCGTTGATCTTAGAGTTGATTTCCATGGACAGGTTCTTGATCTCCTCATTGTTGGTCTTCAAGAAACTGGTGGTCTTCTTCAGTTCCTCCTCTTCCTCCTTGATCTCAGAGGTTACCACTGAGAGCTGGTAGAAGGAGCGGTCGAAAATGTTCAACTTTTGGAAGATCTCGTTGATTTGGCCCTTAGTTTTGTGCACAAACTCCCGTAAACTCTGGCCTAGCTGAAGGAGGCCGTTAGCGAGTAGGCGAACATCGTCCAGCATAGCAAAACGAGACTTGGCCTCGGCTGGGCTCGCTGCAGTGGTGAGGGCAAAGGTGGGCACGGTGGTGGACTGAGCCCTACCTGAGGTCACCAGGGGAACGGTAGAAGATGAAATAGAAAGAAGCAGCAACAGGCAATAAAGCTTCATCGTGACGTTCTTGTCCAATCCTTGAATATGTTCTAACTACTGCTCCTGCTTTCCTCTACTCAGCACTCCTTTCTCTCCCTCTGCCTATAACCCAGACTTCCTTGCTGTTTAAATGAAGTGAGCAGCAGGCTGCCCCGTGTTATATACTGCTCTCTCCGTAGAGGAGGGGGGGATTAGTTGATCATTACTATGTTTTAGCTCTGTACCCCACCTCCTCCCAAATCCCCCTCGAGCCCTCCCTCTCTGAACAAACAAATCACAGCAGTGAGCAAATGACATATGCACCCCACCCCCCTTCTGTACTACCCATTTAACCTCAATCCCCTCTCCATACCACACCCTGCCTACCCTGTTCTCCATCTGTGGTGCAGAGCTTTAGCTGATCAGCAGAATGCCAACAATGGCATCACAGGTTTTTGATGGATCGTCACTCTGATCAATCACCAACCTTATAACCCTGCACACGCACATTGCTCTGATTGATATTGCTGTGTGTAATTAATGCTCTCGGGTTTGATTTAACTGCATGCTGAATCAGCCCAGCACCAGGCTCTCTCTCTCTCTCTCTCTCTCTCTGTCTGACTGTCTCTCTCTCTCTCACCCTCCCTCCTTACGCTCTCTTTATGTGGGGAGGAAGTGAGCCTGTCATTAGTGCCCGGGTTGTGCTTCTAGGCATGAATGATGTTGGAGAGTTTGGACAGTGTGTACTCATCATCTCTGTTTGTCATGCCTTGTGTGATCATTTTTTAATGCCACCAAGGTTCAAGGTTCAAGGTTCTTTATTGTCAATCTGACATAGCTACAGAGTAATTATGCAGTTGAAAATCTTATGTCACAGGCTTCTCCAACAATGCAACATAATAACATAACATAATAACAATAAGAGCAAGAGCAATACAAAAATAATAATAGTTATAAAAATGAAATAAAGTTATGATGTGGAATAGTGCAGTATGAGTCTATATACAAGTTATTGGAATGATATATATATATTAGGTATTAGATACATACTACTGAGTAGCAGTTGAATGTTTGAAGTTGTTTCAACAGTTCAATTTATTAACAGTCTCACTGCCCGCGGGAAGAAACCACACATGGAATATAGTTTCCTGATGAGCTTGGAGGTTTCAAAGCGACTTTCCATTGCTCTAAAGTCATGTCGTAAAATTACAATCTTTATGGGAAATTCTTAGTAAGTTGTTTCGCGCAGACCTGCAATGTTAGTGAAATATGTCCACCGTCAGCCAGGCAGGGGGGGGAGGAGGTAATCAGCCAAATGACTCGGTGTTGTGTTTAATTGGAATATAAATATTTACTATTGTGGCACACTGTGCAGCTGGTTCCACAACCCCTGAAGTAAGCATGTCCTGCTCTGCGGCGTGAAAACGCCAAGTAATCATTGCATTTAATGACTAATCAAGGCTCACAATTGGTTCTCCAACTTTAACTATTTTTATTTATCTTAAATTATATTTCCATTCATCAGTCACTTTGTGTAGCCAAATACATTGTCATAAACAGCTAAACATACTGGAATATTTGGCTTTGATTTCAAGTGGAAACATTTTTGCTCTCCGGCTGTTACAGTGTTATAATACCACACAGTCAGTTTAATGAGCTTTCTCTAGTAATTTGCGGTTATAAGGATGGATTACCGCAGGTCTCAGTAATGAGGGTCTGCCTCTGTTTTTGTATGGACAGAGCAGAAAGAAAGGGTCCCATGGAAAAGAAAGATTTGGCCACAGACTGAGTGAATGTGCCAGGAATTTGCTTGAGCAGCATAAAGCTGGTAATGATATACAACATCCGTCATGCCAGCACAGTGGTTAGCGTTGTGGTTAGGCAGCAAGGGGGTTAAGAGTTTCAACCTGACGTGCCCTTCTGGGGCCAGTGTATGTGGAGCTGCCATGTTCTGCTCAAGTTATAATTTGCAATGGAATTTTCACCTGATAAATCGGCATTGAACCTCGTTAGCTGTCCATTTAAATAACGGGATATCTTTGATCGACAGCTATTTCAGTTTGTTATCTGTTGCCTTGGTGCAATTCAAATTCCTAATTGTCCATCCTGCTGTATCTCTAGCTTGACTTTTTCCTACCTTAGATACTCTCAGTTATCCCTAACATATTCTTATATACTGTTTCTAGTTATTCCAATTCTGTACATTGATCACCTCTTATGTTGACCTCTGGGTGAAAGGACTGCTCCGACTTTCTGTGAGTCAGTCCTTTGTTTGGTTTTATACTGTGGACAGTTTTATCCACCCACCCATCATTTGTTTATCCAAAAGAATAATCATGTTAACTCAATATTGTAACACCTTATTGGCTGGGTATGCATGTTTTTATTTAGTTGTGCTTAAACAGATCTCTTATTTCTTCACATCCAATCATTTCCGGATAAAAATGAACTTTAATAACATTTGGGTTTATGTTTACAGTGTTCATGCACCATGCTAAGTTCAACCATAAAGTCTTCATAGAAATAATGTGCCACTTTTTGTATATTTATCTGCTTTGTGTTGAGTACATTTGTAATGTGTGTAAACCCAGTTCTAAATAGAATTGCGGTGCTCTTCTCAGCACCTTCACCAATATTGTGTTGTCCATTAACATGGCACACTTTTATTTACTATTCCTTGTCTGCATACTCTGAATTGCTTTAGAGGGGGATAATTTCATCTGGCCTCCTGGTGAGAAACTTAGTTTTCAAACAATGACTCTGTTCCCTAATGTAGCCCCTGTACCGGTAGCTGTCATCGTACAGGGTGTATTGGTAGTTATCAGAATTACATTTCACAGTATTTTTGTTTACTTATTAACCAAACATGAATCTGATGAGCTGAGCTGATACTTCCTCACCGTACATATATGGCTATTTATCAGATTTTCCACAGCGAGGCCTTCTATTTCTATTCAAATTCAACAACCCACTTTAGAGCTGCCAGTGTTATTGCTAGGACCTGCTAGATGGAGGGGAGGAGAATAAGGGAAGGATTGTATCAGACCAAATAGATTCCCACGCTTCCTTGTCAGTTGTGGTTCCAGCTGTGGTCTCTGTGGGGCAGGCCCCCACAGAGACCACTACGTCACTGCGGTTTGTCAGCTGATCCCGAGATTCCCGGGCCTCCTCCCACTTCCCAGCAGTGTAGTAACCAGTGTTTTTGAGAGTAAAGTACTATTACTCTAGCTGACAACAATGACAACAAAAATCAGGAGTGTAAACTATGCCAACTTCTTTGAGTATTTATTAAATGTTAATTCTAATACATGGTCCATCTTATTTCTTATCATGAACAATTTCATGTTTTTTTTAACTAACAAGAGACATATTAACCAAGGCCCACCATAACAATTATGACAGGAGAAAGTGCTACTTTCCATATTATTTTAGACACTATAACATTAATTGAGTTTTGTTTCTGATGCTTTTGTTGTGTATGTCAGAACAAGATATTGAGATATTTATTTGCCATTACTTCAATAACATCATTTATGAATGACCTTGTTTTTCTCTCTTTGTGTGTGTCTTTTAGGAATCTGCTGTATGTGAACCCTCAGAGTCTCAACTTTGCAAACCGCCAAGGCTCTGCCCGCAACATCACAGTCAAAGTGCAATTTATGAATGGAGAGGACCCAAACAATGCAATGCCGGTACGCTATGATGTCATTACATAGAATAAAACAAATATTTGTTCATATAGTCTAGTTAGTCATCCTACTTGTCTTCTTACTGGTATATTTCCTATACTCTAGGTGATATTTGGGAAGTCCAGCTGTGCAGATTTTGCTAAAGAAGCCTATACTACTGTGGTGTACCATAACAGGTAAGTCTATTAACACGTTCTAAAGAGTGCTGTAATGGTGATTGAATGTAGTTAAAACAACACTAATCAAATATCCCATCATAGCTTAGTAGCAATAACTTATTTTCATTTTGTTCAGATGTTAGCATCATTACTCAGGATTTATGTGATGACATATCTTGGCAATAGTGAGCTATGAAAATCTGACATGCTTAGCCTTTTACCCACATGGTCTCCATTATTGTCATGGAATTGGGGGATGAAAAATGAAAAGATCTAATATCCTCCTTTAATTTAACATCTACTTTTAAGTGTCCATCACCCAACCATAATGGTATTCATTAAAGAGAGCTGGAGTCGACCGTCTAGATATTGTCAAGTGGGTGTCCTTGGCACACGTTTCTTCCATCTCTAAGAGCTCATGGGTCTCTAATATTTTATCACCACTATCTGGTGTTTTTACGACATACAGCCATTTTGTCATTTGTCACCTGGGGGTCACACCTTCAAGGCGAAAATTAATCAACCTGTGAACAATGTACAAGTGTGACCAGGTCAAACATGCGTCAGGACTTAATTCAACCCTTAAAAAGGTAATGGTCAATTACAGTCAGCATTTCACTCTGAAGCAGCACAATATTTATTTTGTCAGAACTCTTAAAGTAAAAAATTGAGAAAGGGAATGACAGGAAAAGAAAACAAATCTTTTTTTATAAGAAGTGTTTTATAATCTGGAAAGCTTCCACCATATTGCTTGTATCTGCTTTTGGCTTTGGAGTCATTTAGTCAGCCAGTATCGCATTAGCTTTACCCCTGCGATAAATATTGCTCCTAGTGCTATTCTTCTTTGAGGGCTTTTCTTCTTCTGTCCATCCAAATTAGAGCACTTCTGTTCCAGTTTTAGTCATGTTAAGCCTTAAGACAATCCTGGTGGGTGTGTTGATAGACCTGCTGTTTATTTCTCTGCGCTGTTCTACAGACAAAGTTTCCTCCTGTGTGTGTTATGTAGTTTCTCTCTGTAATGGTCCCCTGACTTCCACTATGAACTCCTGTCATGTCTTGTGACACAGATTCCCAAGTTATTCATAGACTCAGCAGGAAATAGAATATATGGAGATCTTAATGAATGTGCATACATTTCAAATGGTGGTGGCTAGCAGTTAACGGTGCTAACAACAACAACAATAACAACAACAACAACAGGGCAAACAACAGCCACATTGCTGACAGAGCTAACAGGAAGGCTTAAGTGGAATGCTTTTGACGTGGCAGCATAAACGATGGTCTGACCTTTCTACGTTGTTCCAAAACAAATCTTTTTTAATTGGTTGCCATTCCTAATATACAATACAATACAATACAGCTTTATTTATAGAGCACTTTAAACCTCCAGACCAAAGTGCTGTACAGTCAAATAAACAAAACAAAACATACAAAAAATAACACAACACAGCTCACACACCATAAAACAAGTACAAGTAAAAACAATAGACAATTTAAAAGCAATAAAAGCAACGCTCTAAAAGATAATTAATACGCTAAGGAGAAGAGGTGGGTTTTAAAAAGCAATTTTAAAAAAGGCAGTGTGGAGGCCTGTCTGATATGCATGGGGAGATCGTTCCACAGTGTGGGAGCCGCTACAGAGAAGCAACGGCCCCCTCTGAGCTTAGACCTGGTTCTGGGCACATTCAGGAGCAGTTGATCTGCTGACCTGAGAGGGCGGTTGGGCGTGTAAGGGTGTAGCAGCTCAGAAAGATATGGTGGGGTCATGCCATTTAGGGATTTAAAAGTAAATAAAAGGATTTTGAAATGAATCCTAAAATGTATTGGCAGCCAGTGGATTAATATATTCATATAATAATCATAAGGTGGCCATCAACGCTGCTGTCGAATATTTAAAACAAAATGTTAATTGTTGTAAACAGATCCCCTGACTTTCATGATGAGATCAAGATCAAGCTGCCTGCCTCCCTGTCGGACCACCACCACATTCTCTTCACCTTTTACCACATCAGCTGCCAGCAGAAGCAGAACACACCACTGGAGACCCCTGTGGGATACACGGTGGGTAACAGACTATTTGCACTTTCACTACTGCAATGTTCCTGCGGGCATTGAAACGGAATCATGTTTATTACCAAGCGCACACGCTCTACTTGTCCTTTAGAGAAATATGCAATTCAAAATCTGTACTAAATTAAAAAGTAAAAACATCCTGTGTTCTCTTTTGATTTGATTTGTGTCTCCCTCTCTCTGTAGTGGATCCCCATGCTGCAGAACGGGCGTCTGCGGACGGGCCATTTCTGTCTGCCCGTGTCTCTAGAGAAACCACCACAATCCTACTCTGTTCTCTCACCAGATGTAAGACCGTTTTGACAGTATTGGGCCATTTATAGAAGTCTGTAAAGAAAGTATGAATTTAAAAAGATGTATTTGAAACGGGCAGCCATAATGTTTTTTGAAGTTTGCAGTTTTTGCTTAAGGCAAGGCAAGTTTATTCATAGAGCACCTTTCCGCACAGGGCAACCCAAAGTGCTTTACAAAATAAGATAAAAGACATTTAAGAACAATATACAGATGAAGCACATTATAAAAAGGCATTTTAAAAACAAGCATTTAAAGAGCAAAGATAATTAAATCAATACAACAAGTATAAAATACATGGATAAAAAGTCATACTGCAGTTAAAATGTGAACAACTCATCCAAATGCAGCGTCAACAAGAAAAGTTTTTAGTCTTCACATATCCTCAGTTCTTTTTAGTGCATGTTAAAGAATTGGTGTGCATGATGTCTGTGTTTTAGAGTAAGCTTTGTAATATAAAAAAGATTGAGGGGAATAAAAAGCCTTTGAAATGCCCCAGCCTTTAAACCTTTTTGATTCAAGCTACATTTGAACCTTCTACCCAAAGTTACTTATTGTCAATTTTCGCTACTTGTAAAATGCTCCTTTTGCCAATGCAGCTCAGATTGACTCTGATATTCTTGTTCTTCAGGTTGCTCTCCCAGGGATGAAGTGGGTGGACAACCATCGAGGAGTTTTTAATGTGGAAGTGGTGTCTGTTTCATCCATCCACACACAGGTAACAATACTGTATGCATTAGTTTTACTTATCGTGCTTTTCAGGATTTTGGAATGAACCTTCTTCTCCTATTACCTTAACTGATGAAGAAGAGCTGTGTATATTAAAATATCAGTTGCTGTAGAAAACTTTTCCTAAGCCTTACACACAGGTTATCATTTCAAAGGTAATATTTTAATAAAGAAAGAAATACACAGTGTTCTCACATTTAGACAGTAATTCCTCCACAGCACCAGTTCATTAGTGGTTGAAGCTCGTCTCTGCAGTAATTTACTGAGCTCTACTCCATCGCTGTGTCGGCTGGGGTGTGGAGGGCTTGACTGTGGTCCCTAGGAGCCTAACTGGGACTAATGTGCTCATAAATCACTGCTCCTGGCGCAGACCTGCTGGATTCTCCTGTGTTCTTGTAGTAACGTTCGTTTTGTGGTTTCAACTTGGTGAGCCAACTTACAGACGAGTAGATCCAAGCTTACTTTTGTTTGTCGACTTCCTTCCCCCCGTTTTTTCTTTACCTTTAACACTGCAATATATTATTCCTCTAAGCTTTTTGTTTTTGCCTTATTTTCTTTGAATACATCTTCTCTTCTGTTCTGTTACCATCTGTGGCTGTTTATATGCCCTTTCCTGCATTTGTTTTGCCAACCATTTTCTCTCTTTCTTCTCCTTGTACCCCCATTCTCCCCCTCCAGGACCAGTACCTGGATAAGTTCTTTGCCTTGGTACATGCCCTGGACGAGCACACGTTCCCAGTCAGGATAGGAGACATGCGTATCATGGAAAACAACCTTGAGGCCGAGCTCAAGTCCAGCCTTGCTGCGCTCAACTCTTCCCAGCTGGAGCCAGTGGTTCGATTCCTCCACCTCCTGCTCGACAAGTTGGTGCTGCTCATAGTGCGCCCACCAGTCATTGCTGGGCAGATCGGTATGATATCGTTTTACACTGAACTAAAAATGACAAAGTTACACAATATGAGCTGTATATTTGATGGCGGTCATAATATGCCCCATAATGTATTTGTCCATATCTGCCTTTTTGAATATATGTCCCTGTGTATTTGTGTGTGTTCAGTGAATATGGGCCAGGCATCCTTCGAGGTCATGGCTTCCATAGTGAACCGGCTTCATAAATACTTGGACACCAGCCAGGACATGCATGGTCGCAACGGCCTGCTGTCCTCTTACATCCACTACGTCTTCCGGTTGCCCAGCACTGACCCCAACTCACCCTCTCCAGGTATTTAACTGTCGATGCAGTAAACCCCTTCACACTTTTCTTTATCTGTATTCTGTTTTCCCCTTTTAAGTTAACTTCATTCAACTCCCAATCGCCCCAATCGCCTTCACTGGGTGTCTTATTATTTTCCTTTCTGCCATCATTTTTCTTCTTCTATTTCTTTTTGATTTTTGATTTTTGATTTTTTTACTTTTGTTCTTCTGCATGCTCCACACAGACCCCAACTCATCTGTAACAGGTAGATATGGCCCGAAACCTGACATTTTAACCTGTGTGCAGTTAGTCTTCCCTCTAAAATGAACATAACATTCAGTTCCTCAGGTATTATTCCATGTTGGTAGATAATTTGACATGTTGTGCTTGATTTCATATGATTGATGATTTAGTCCATGATGATCCATAGAACTGTTATTATTTATGAAAATATATGTTTTTGGAGCTTCTTTCTTGTGTCTTCACAACATGCAAGGCCTTATGACTAGGGGCAGGGTTTGTGTGCATTGGGAGAAGTGTGAACATGCAACTATCAGGTCTTTGGACCCACTTGGTAGAAGAAGACGTTTTTCGCAGTTGTTCCATTCTCCTCCTTCTGTGTGTTGTCTCAGGGCCAGGAGGGTTGGGAGGTTCGATGCACTATGCCACCATGGCTCGCTCAGCTGTTCGACCAGCCAGCCTTAACCTTAACCGCTCCCGTAGCCTTAGCAACAGTAACCCTGACATCTCCGGTACACCCACCTCTCCTGACGATGAGGTCCGCTCAATCATTGGCAGCAAGGTAAGGTCTATAACTTAAAGTGCTTTAGAGTTCAGTTGCTTTTCTGCTGAGGCATTAAATAGAGGCTCAAAATGTTACACATTTACACAAATATGGACTGTCTTGGCACGAAGCCCTATTGCAATATTTGGCTTGTCCACATGGATATCAGAGTTAAATATTGATATATTCTCATTGATCTGTGTTGTATTGAAGACATGCTCATGTAGAGTGAGGTAATTCACAGTGCACAGTGACCCAGGGGGCCGTTTTATCACATGTAAACTGTAAAGCCTACGCGTAAACAAAAGATGGGACATCTTATCTTTCTAACCGCTGTAACAGCAACCTGAGGCACACACATGTATACATACACATGCACACACAGTGCTCAGTGTCGTCTTTGTGCAGGTTGTGAAAGGCATTAAAGTCGTTTAGTTTACACATAAGAAAGCAGATGCTGTCAGGGAGATACAATAGGCCATTGTTTCAATAGTCATAAAGCATAGCATAGCCTTGTCAGTCTCTAATGGTTTTGTTTCTTTAGATTGAATTTATTTATGTGTTGTCATTTATTTGGTCTTGTTTGTAATTTGTGATTTCCCTCTTCAAACACAGTTTTGTTTAACCCAAAGTACCCAAACAGTGTTTGAATGCAGCCCCTTGTTTGGTGAATGTTCCCTTTCTGCTAATACTTAACTAAACCTTTCTTCTCTTGTCTCTGAGGGAGGGGGAGTTTTGTCTTACACAGAGAGAGAAAGGGAGAGAGAGAACGTTTGCTTTGCTCCTCTGTGGTGATGATTTGGATTTTGAATGTACTGACAGCTAACCTGTTAAAGGCCCTTTGCATCTTCCAGCAGTCCTGACCTCTGAACCTCTTTAACCTGTCACTGTTCCTTCCCTCCTCCTTCCCCCGTGCTGCTCGCTCGTTCCCTTGCTTCCTGCCTGCCTTGTGTCCTTTAACCTTGGCACGTCTAGGGCTTAGACCGCTCCAACTCCTGGGTGCACACCATGGGCTGTAAGAGTGACCCCTGGGGATCCAGCCCTGGGTCCGCTCCAGAAACCATGCAGGTGGTTTTATGAATGCCCCGTCCTCCACTTTACCTCTCTATAAAAACAGCTCACCTTGAAGGGATACTGGGATATTCAGAGTTTTGGTTTATTTATGAACACAACCATAGTTACTAAAAAAGAAAGGGGAGTTTCAGGGGCAATACATATCCTTAATGAATTTTTTACGGTTGAAATGTCTTTTGGTTTTGTGATCTTTAATTTATAGACTCTAGTGGAGCTACTTCCTGAGGTTTTTATTAGCGTAACTACTATGATAATCAACCAATTCGTGCTCACTTTCTACAAACCATATATAACTGTAACACAAAGACATACAAAACCAAAACTTCTGAATATTACAGTATCCTGCTAGACTTTTACTCACAATCCTCCCGTTAACCCATTGATGGGATCACAGCCGCCTCCATGACCCATTGTCCCTCACGCCATAACTCATCCATTATTACGTATCACATGTACTGTAACACCTCCCTTTTTCTCAGTACTTTCATGAAAAGATAACATAGTCTAAATCGAAAGATATCAGTGCCGTTTTACCATAGTTTTTCTTGGCAGCTATTTCTTGAGCAATGTTTACTCTCTTTCTATACTATGATCTTTTTATGCACGTATATATATTTCACAAAAAAATGGTAGAGAAAAAGAGTAGTGTTAGAAATCATCCTCATCCACAGAGTATTTATTCTGCGACCATTTTGTTTCATCTCTCATTCTCTTTTCTTCTTTCTGTTTCCACCACCATTATTCACTCTCCACACCAGCTAATAACCATGCATGACTTCCTACTAACCCTACCTAGCGTTCACTCTGTCACCAGAGCATGGTATATCTGTGAGTGTGAGTGTGTGTCTGTCTACGTGTGCAAGCTCAGCTTCTCATTCCGTCTGAACATGTGATGTAATGTCCTCTGCCATTTTAGGTCTTCCTGATATAAGCATTTGTTAATCACCAACTCAAACGCTGGATGTTATGAATATCAAGAAAACAGAAGGGAAAATAATTCTGCAAATGATATTCATAAAATCACTGCTAGATTCCAGCTTATAATGTATTGTGCCAACATTAACAGAGCATGGCATAATCCACATTTAACCTGGGTTAGTCTACCCACCATTAATAAAACCTTTGCTACGTTTTTTTACTAATGCCAACTTAACTTGATATCGCACCCATTTTGCATCCCTCCTTTTGAGAACATATATATTAAATTTGGTGTAAATAAATAATAAATTAAATACTTTTAATGCTAAATTGTTTTATTTGTTATTATCCTTATATAGTTATTTTATATTTGTTATTACCTACTTTGCAACTTATTTCTTTAGATTGTTTATGTTCGCACATCCAGATACCAAAGCAAATTCCCTGTATGTGTAAACGTACCTGGCAATAAGCTTGATTCTGATTCTGATTCTTTAAGGCACTCAAACTACAGATGTATGTGACTGTTTTAGATCATGGGAACAACAGTTTTAATTGTGTTCGCCCTGTCCTTTGTCCAATAGTTCTGTGTCTTGATGTGTGTGCAAGAGATCACAAAAATGTAGTGTGCATGTGTGTGTGTGGGGGTGCCTGTGACCCAGCGGACACGTTTTCCCTGTGTGCTGAGGAATAAGGTGCAACCCCACGCTCCCGTTGCTCCTCCACTAACCTTGTTGTCACCGTTCCATTCATCCCACCCATAGGCCATGGAGCGCAGTGGCAATCGCATGTCTTCGCACACTGAGAGCACCAGTTTCTTGCAAACTTTAACAGGACGGTTGCCCACAAAAAAGGTAGAGCCACTGCACTGGGGGAGGAACCAAGCCCGCCCACCTCTTTATTCGCCTCCTCACCTGTCTTGTCTGTGGATGTGTGCTTCTCGATTTGGTTGATGTTGTATTTGGTGGTTGTGGAGTTTGTTGAATGCGGAATGTCTATGATCTGCCTCTCGTTCTGAATGTTTCAAGGAGTTTTTTTTAAGTGACATGAATGTTTGTATTCTGGCTGACCTAGTCTGGCTAACTTAGTCTGGGAAGTCTCCTTTAATCGTCCTTTCATAGGGCTGCACAATATGAGGAAAAATAAGTAATAATGTTAAAATACAACAAATTATTTGTTAAATAAACCAAAAAGAATGGTGATTTACATTTTAAGCTGCAGCCTTTTACGGATACTCTTTAAAAAAAATCTCTGAGTGTTATACAAATAAGATAAAAAAATAAATATCACAAGTTTAACCTTAATTATAGAAAAACATTATATCGTGCAGCCCTTTGCTGCTCACTACTCATCATGCATTAAATGCATATGGTTAGGCTTGTTTTCTAAGTACCACTTCCATCGGTTTACTATGACCCTGCAATAGAGTCATAAACACATGCAAGTTTGGTGAAACATTTCCCTAACTAATGATAAAGAACAAAAAACAAACAAACACATAAAAACATCTATTTACTAGTTACCATTTTGGGTCTGCTTCGTAGATAAAACTGAGCAATACTCAGTTCTCAGCACTTACTACTTTAAAGTAGAACTTATGCTACTAGTGAATATAGAAAATGCCCAGAAACGATTTTTGTAGGCGGCACCTAAAGTATTTTAAAGATAATAAATTGGGTTATCCTTCATGTCTGGCCCCTTTCTAATCTCTATAATATGTCGACACGATTACGGAGACTTGCCAGATTCAATAGACAGTCAATATGCTAGCCAGACTGTGTTCTGCATAAAACACACACTCAAATAAGGTCATGCATAATTCTTTAAAGAAATGAAAAATAATACATTCTTATCTCCATGTGCACATTTGTAATACCTCAGCCATTTATACGATTATCCGGAAGTAACTTTATGAAAGACTCTAATTTGCATGTTGAAAAGAGGGAATTTTTCATCATTTCATAAAATAAAGGTTGTTGAATCTAACTGTAAATTATATTAAAGGATATTTTTACTTTTAATGACTTTGTTTAGAGTGTTTGGAGTTGGTAACCCCGTAATGTAGTATATGTATATTTTGGTTTAACCTCCCTCTGTAATTCAGTTAATTTTCAGTGTTGGGAGCGCAGCAGCTTTTCTGGACTCATATTCTTTCATATAAAGAATGTTAGCATTGCTAATCCCTGTTGACTAAACCTGCTAAACTTTTATTCCATGTTACATCCCCTTTTAAGTTTGTACATTTTGAAGTTCAGTTAACAGTAGATTTACTGAATAATCTATTCACAGCATGGAGGTATATTAAAATGTAATATCAACGGTGATACTTCTCCTGTTGCCTCACATTCTCTCTGTCTGGCTCCGTTGCTTCTCCCTCTCTTTCCCTCCATCTCCACTTCTTTTCTACTTTCCTGTTCTCCTCAGCTCTTCCATGAGGAGTTGGCGCTGCAGTGGGTAGTGAGCAGTGGGAGCGTCAGGGAGGGGGCTCTGCAACAGGCCTGGTTTTTCTTTGAACTCATGGTAAGAAAAAAACCCTGTCATTAAACCTATAAACAGCTGTGACTTATATGTATTCTATTAATAGTCAACACAGTACAGTATTTTCCCATGACAACATGTCTTGCCTTGTACCACAGGTGAAGAGCATTATCCACCACCTCTACTTCACGGAGCGCTTGGAGTCACCCAGGAAGAACCGTTTCCCAGAGCGCTTCATGGATGACATTACAGCTCTGGTCAGCACCATTGCCGGGGACATCGTGTCTCGCTTCCAGAAGGTTAGTAACAGCCTGGTGAGAATTACGTGAGAATATAAGGACCTCCTGGTGGGCATGCAATCTGTTAAATACCATTGCTGTAGAGCACATACAGTAGAAGGAATGTGGTGTTATACAATAATCTAGCGAACCAGCTAATTTAACACTTGATGTGGGTTTTGCAATGTGACTACAAGGGATGTTCCATATCATCCTTTTGCCTGGTTAGGTGACTCTAACATCTTGCTCTAACTGTCAACTTTTTAAGTCATGTGTGTCTCATCCAATCAGGACCTAGAGATGGTGGAGAGACTTAACACCAGTCTGGCCTTCTTCCTCAACGATTTGCTCTCAGTCATGGACCGAGGCTTTGTCTTCACCTTAATCAGAGCATACTGGAAACAGGTACATGCCACATCGCAAAGATGTTACACATTTCTTGTTAAGTGTTTTTATGCAAATAATAACAATTTATAAGGATAAGTGTTAATGAAATCAGAGCAACGCTTAGCCAAAACTTGACAGAATTATTAACTTAACAAATGAATTTGGATGTCTCCCCATTGTTAATCAAAGAAGCTACTGCCAGATATCGTCCCAGTTTTACTACATTCTGGCAACTCAAGATATATTAACACAGCATTTCAGGTTTCTTCATGACCTTAGAATATTCCAACAACTTTCCTCTCCAGGATTTCAGTTCTTTTAACAGTATTCAGTCCGAATTATGTATTTTCTCTAAAACCATAAATGATTGTGTCCCGTTTCCTTCCTCCAGGTTTCCACAAAGCTTTACGCTCTGCAGAACCCAACCCTAGAGTCTTTGAGGCTTGACTTTTTGAGAATAGTGTGCAGCCACGAACACTACGTCACCCTCAACCTGCCCTGCAGCCTGCTCACCCCCCCCGCCTCGCCTTCCCCCTCCGTGTCTTCAGCAACTTCACAGGTCAGACAACAAGTGGGGATGTGCAGGGGAAATTATGCAAACTTATTTAAAGGAATTTAAAGTTAGATGATCATGCGTGCACCTATACTAACTTCTTGCAAATTTGGCAGCGTAAAAAGGATGAGCAGCAAAAGTAGATTGTAAGACTGTCCTACAATAACATTTATATAATTTTGTTGTGTTATTGATGCATTTGAATTCCTAAATTATTAATGGTCTAACTTGTTTGGATGTTCTGTTCTCCCTTCTTTCCCATAGAGCTCTGGGTTCTCCACAAATGTCCAGGACCAGAAGATAGCCAACATGTTTGAGCTGTCTGTTCCCTTCAGAGAGCAACACTTTCTGGCTGGACTGGTTCTGTCTGAACTGTCCGTAATACTCGACCCAGAAAATGAAGGGTTAGTATGCTTAAGATTTATACTAAAGAAAAGGTCTTTGTATGAGTGAGAGCAACTTGAAGGGTCAAAATGGTTGAGTTTCTTCACATCATCATGTCACATACAAGGTGATTGTATGTGTGGTGGTTTGTATTTGGGTGTGGGTGTATGTACCCAATAAACTATCATGTATTGTAGAGAATCAAAAGTGCTATAATCAGGTTATAGTCTCTGTGTCTGTTGGTGAGAGATAAGTCTGTATGCTTGCTGACATGCATTCATGTGAGTGAGTTAAGGTTGTGCACGTTTGTCTTAACGTGAGTTGCTTCCCTTGTTCTCCCACCCAATGTGCTTTTCTCACGTGAAATTAAATTCAGTTTTTTTCTTGTTTGCACTGTAGCATGTTCGGCCTTCATAAGAAAGTGGTGAGTGTGGTCCATAACCTCCTGTCCAGCCACGACTCTGACCCTCGCTACGCTGATCCCGAGGTCAAGGCCCGAGTCGCCATGCTGTACCTGCCTCTCATTGGCATCGTCATGGAAACACTACCACAGCTCCATGACTTTACAGGTAAAAGATGATATTAGTTACATTACAACACACTTTATATAATTCATTCTTTAAAAGGCGGGTCTGTGTTTTAAAAGTGTTCTTCAAACTACGCGAAAGGGAGATTATTAAATATATTATTCAATCCTTCAAAAAACACACATTTGCGTGGATATGCATGGATTGCATGTTTTTAGAATATCAGTATGTGTGGTATTCTCAGTTCCACACACTGCTTTACCATGTCATCTCATGTTCTACTTTAATACAAGTGAAGAACAATTATGACCTAAACCACTTTAGAAAATCACAGATGAATATTTACTGACTGTCCCTGAAACCATTTGGCAACAATTTGGCCACTTCAGAGCATTTATCACACTGGGTGCAGGGCATAGACATGGATGTGTGTGCACTTGAGCACGAGCGTACCTCCTCAGCATTACATTGAGCCAGCAAAGACCCCTGTTACGACATAATGTGGCAAAATGCCAAGTAACCTGAGGTATTCAAACACACGCCTCTGCAACGTTACAATGTGACCTACAGTAGCTTTATACTCTGGAACTCTGGAGGTTATCATTTGACCTGCAAAGAATGTTGCACAAAAAAACATAATGAACTGGCTGATCTCTTGCCTCAGTTCATCCCTATTTGACCTCCCCCACCCCCACCGCTTCCTTAGAGAATGAGACTCATCTAGACCAGGATCTGGTTTTAAAATGACTCAGTGATAAATGTTTGAATAATCGCAGTAGTTCCTGAGGTTGGCTCACGTTATAAAGCTTGGTCTGAATTAGTGTTAATTTCGTCAGCTATTTTTTTATTTAGTTTTAGTCTTAGTCCTGTGTTAAATTTCCTTTTTAGTTTTAGTCATATTTAGTCACCTTCATCCTGTTTTTATTTAGTCAAGTTTTAGTCGACTAAAAGTCTGAGCATTTTAGTCTTATTTTAGTCAAAGAAAACTAATTATTTTAGTCTACTTTTTGTCAATGAAAACTGTTGAGTCTTTTTTAGTCATCAGATTATATAGAACATTTCAGTCAAACTAGTCTAGCCAAAATCAATAATTTGTCATTTTAGTCAAACTTATTTCACAATAAGATTATATCTTGTCCTTATTTGATGAAAAACACATGTTGAATGATTAAGAATGCAGCTTTGCAGAGAGTATCTGGTCAGGTTTGTGGTGTTTTTACCAGCTGTGTTATGGCCACATTGCTTCCCTTCTGATAAAACAATGCATTCGCTTTTTTTCTCCGCCTCATTGTAGCGAAAATGGGCCCAAATATCACATTGTTTCTTTCTCCCAAGCAGTGGTGGCTTTAGACTTTTTCGTTGTCAGTCATTTTGACGGACAGGATCGTAACATTTCCGTCATAATCCATTATTACCCGTCGAGTGCACAATTTATCACTCACTCGCGCTGACGGGGGGGTATTCGGTTAACGCGAGTGCGACCACTGCTCCCAAGCCCTGTTGTTGCCATTTTATTTTCTGTTAAATAAGGTTAGTTAGACCATGAGTTAGACCCGAGTCTTCCTGACAGTTCATATTGTGCCGCTGCCCGGTGTAATTCAAATGTGCCGCCGCGCGCAGCACAGACACACAGCTGCTGCCCAGCCGCAGCACCGGAAATGGAACTGCTGGGAGAAAAACTGACTATCAGAGATGTAACGTTATCTTTGATAATATTTTGTCTCCTAATTTTTCGTCAACGAAAGTAAAGAGAGATTTTGGCATAGTTTTTATTTAGTAAACTACATTTTCGTCTCGTCACTTTTCGTCAACGATATTGCATGATTATTTCGTTACAGTTATTGTTTACTACCGTCGGTGCCGTTTTCGTCATGGAAAAAAAGGTTGTTGACGAAGATATTTCGTCATAGTTTTAGTCAACGAAATGAACACTAGTCTGAATCAAATGTGGCCTATTTTGTGATATCTTTTCAAGTAGTAATTATTAAATAGTATTTATTTCTAAAAATGCCATGTTATCAAAGTCTCAACATCCTTATTAATTTTCCATTCTAGATAAAGCAATTCCCCTTTTTTATTTTTATATTCCTGTTAATGATTGTATTTTTTATTCTCTTCTTTTTGTCTCACTAGAGTCCCATAACCAGTGGGGTCGGCCGGGCTGTCCCCAGGGGGCAGCGATGGGCAGCAGTGGGGAAGAGGCAGAGGGAGAGGCTAACAGCCTGATCAACCAGACGGTCGCTGCGGCGATAGCAGGCACCGCCACTCCCACCCCAATGTCCCGACCAAGCAGCTTCTTGCTCAACTCGCAGGTATTTTAATGTTTGTATCATTCATCTGCAATTTATGGAGCAGTCCTACTGCTGTACGTCATTACAACATTTGGAGGCATTTGTCTTGTTATCATACCTCTTTCTGTCCTTCCTCCCTGTTCATTTCCCATGGTCCATTTCTCCAGGCGAGTCGTCCGCATGGTAGCTTCTCGGCCGAGTCGAGCCGCAGTCTGCTCATCTGTCTGCTGTGGGTGTTGAAGAACGCAGACGAGCTGGTGTTACAGAAGTGGTTCACAGACCTGTCGGTGTCGCAGCTCAACCGCCTGCTGGACCTCCTCTACCTGTGTGTGTCCTGCTTTGAGTACAAGGTGACATCAACACACCGACTAACCACTGCATGGTTGTCCAGGAGCACACAGAGGGTTGGGTACCCATTATCTCTTGAGTGTACCTTCTCCTACGTTTTATGTCCCACAAAATATTATTTTCCCAGTTGGACTGATAGTGAGGTTTATAAATTAAACTGTATACTCATATCAGCCATCATGTGATCACAACAAATGGGAAATTGTAGCAAAAAGTTAATACGGGTCAAACAGAAAAAAAAAATGTCTTACATACATACTTATTTGTCCAGATTTTGTTTTACATTCTCTAAATCTTCTAAATCTTCTTTCTTTCTGTGTGTTTTACTTTTCTGCTATGCTCTGTTTGCTGTCTGCTTGTCGATGCTTGCACATTTGCTTGTTTGCTCCTAATCTGCCTTGCTTGCTGAGTGCTGTGCTGCAAATAACTTCCCCGCTTTGGTTTCTCTGTCCGTCCACTCATCCTCTGCCTCATGGATACAAGGCCCATGTTGTGTTCACCATGCAGGGGAAGAAGGCGTTTGAGCGGATGAACAGCCTGACCTTTAAGAAGTCTAAAGACATGAAAGCCAAGCTGGAGGAGGCCATCTTGGGCAGCATCGGGGCCCGACAGGAGATGGTGCGACGCAGCCGCGGACAGCTAGGTGGGGCTAACACATCTCAGCAAATGCTCACACACTATATCTATATACTTTGAAAGCAAACACAGATGAAACATTAAGCCAGAGTTAAAGGTCCCCTATTATGCAAAATTCACTTTTTTATGTCTTTTATACATAAATATGTGTCCCCGCCGGTGTGTCAAGAGACTCACAAAGTGTCAGAAAATAAAAGCCTCTCTCTTTTCCTCCGTACCCACATCTCTAAATACGGGGGTACAACAGAGCTGATCCAGATTTGCGTCCGATATGACGTAGTATCGGAAATGTGGGCTGGCTTTACGCCCACAGCCCTATCAGAAACGTTGCTGTATCAGAAACAATAAGCGACATGCTTTGGAAGTAATATGGTCTGTGTTTACATTAGCAAGCATCGCTAACAGTCAGAGCTAACGCTGTACTGGAGAGAGCATGTGTAAAAAAGCAGGAAATAAAAGGTACTCACCTTGTGATAAACCCGCAAGAGAAAAAGCATTTGAGCTCCATACTGTTTGAGAAGTAATCCTTGATGTGGTTTGGAACATAATATGGCGTTTTAATCACGGCGTTTAGCTGAGTATCTGGGTAGAATTCTCCTGCATGAGCTCTCCTCTCTCTAGAGCTGCGGACCCAGAATCAGCACTTCTCTAACAGGGCTGAAATAGAGGCATGGCTAGAATGGGTGATCTGTTTGGTATTTTGAGCAAAACACTTCAGAGACATGTTTTTTATATATCTGAGACCTATAATATATGCCTAAAAATAGTATAATAGGAGACCTTTAAACAAAATGATGCTAACACATGAAGTCCTAAACTACAGTATATCCTGCTTTCCAAACTGCACACACTCATACTGCTGTGCACTTTAAAGGTGGGGTAGGTAAGTTTGAGAAACCGGCTCGAGATACACTTTTTGTTATATTCCATGGAATGCTCTTAACATCCCGATAGCAATGAATATCTTAAGTGCTTTGACAAAAAATCCATAAAAAAATGTCATCTGTGGAAGCCGTAGTACTGTAAAAAGCACGACCAATCATCTGAGCCGGCCCGGCTAAAATAACTGGATGGCCTACCTGCCTGTCAGCCTTCCATCTGTGCACAAACTTATCTCGTGCCCTCATTGGTCATGTGCGCGTTCGTGTGTGTTGGAGGAGGGGCTCTGTAAGGAAGTGGCAGATTTTCTCCGGTTGTGTATTTTCAAATTCTAGCGATCTCGAGCCGGTTTCTCAAACTTACCTACCCCACCTTTAATAGCACTGCAGATCAAACAAAGTTTCAACCAAAGTCAATCACGTTTCACTGTGTACACATACCTTCTTTCACTGTGTACACATACCTTCTTTCACCACTAATACAAAAGTAAATTATTTTCTCTTCCATTTAGAACGAAGTCCATCTGGCAGTGCTTTTGGCAGTCAGGAAAACCTTCGATGGAGAAAGGACATGACCCACTGGAGACAAAACAGCGAAAAGATGGACAAGTACGCTTTTTCAAACTCTAAATCCACCTTCCGAATTCTAACTATATGTCACATAATAAACCTCAAAGAATCAGCTCTTTGAAGGAACACAGTATTTTAAGTGCATACTGTTTTTGTGCTGCACAAAACTATGATTGAGTATAATAATATCCATACCCACTTATATCTCCACCTTTAATACATGTTAAGCCTTACAGATAGATACATCTTGAAGTTTGAAAACAATCCTTTAATCTTCTTATTAGAATATCACAAACGATCTCCACTTCTGCCAAAGTTAATTTATAGTTTTTGGGTTATTTCCAGTTTTGGATTTGCATAGTAACAGAGCAGAATTATTTGTTTTGCCTAATGTTTAATTTAACATCAGCAACTGCAGATATCTGTGTTGCGTGCACAAAAGATACACTGCTTCGTGCAATGCTTGTTTTATTTCGTATTTCATATGTATTTTATTTATTCGACTCTGTTTCTTGTTGTAAATTCAGCTCCAATCTTTGTTTTCTGTTCATTTCCATTTGTTCTCTCACGTTGCTGTGTTTATGTAGGAGTCACAGATCAGTCAGGTATTGTATGGTCCACATTTGCTGTGTGCTCCTTTAAATTCCCCCTGCTTAAGTACAGTAACTCAATCGTGGTGTATTCACATGCCTGTGGGAGGTTGCAGTGGACACAAAATGTATGTATTCCATTTGGATCAGATTCCCCCCTGAATCTAACCCTCCTTGTCCCTTTTCGATCCTCCTTGGCTTTTAACTGATCACTCCTGATAGACCAATATCATGATTCATTTCTACTCCATTTTGATTTCTTCCCGCATGCACATGAATACACCAACAGAGACCACCTGTTTATGGTTCTGACCCTCATCATCATTCCCTCTCTCCTGGTAATCATGTCTGTCTCGGGGTTGGTAGTGGTTGCAGTGAGTCTGTTTTGCTTTTTAACCAGCGTGCTTTGCTTTGGGTTGTGACTCGTGTGTCTCCCTGGGTAGTGCTGCAGCCAAAAGCAAGGACAATGTAGCAATAGCTCTTCTTGTAATGAATACTGTAATGCTTTACGACTTAAAGCCAGTCCTGATATATTTTCATATATTCAAACATGTAGGACAGGTAAATACACAGCATTTATCCTTAATGTTCCACCTGTAGACCAGGGATGGTTTCCTTAGCTGTCCGTTTTGGCTTTAGTTAAGAATACTTTAGTTGATAAGTTCATATTGAATTACTCTTTTTCAAGGAAACTTATGAACAAATCTATTGTAAAATCAAAAGTGGTTCTTTTGCATGATTTGTTGATGAAAAACTTTGTTCTACAGATCTGTTGATTAACTAAACTAATCATTATTGACCAAATGTCTGAGTGTTATTCGACAAATATTTTATTTATGGGACAGTCCTACTTCAAACCTCTGAAGTCACCAGTTTGCACTAGCTGTTTACATATAGATCTGCATGCATTGTTTCTGTGGATCATTTGCATAGTTTGAGGTCTGCACTTTCAGTGTAAGATTGATTTTAATATAGATAGACAAGCAGCTTTTTTTGTTTAAAGATATCATATTTAATTGAATGCAAACAAGCATATAGGCTGGTACTCTACTCGGCACATATTATCTGTTTATTCCACACAGAGACTATGAACTAGGGCTTGAATATCGTGACAGGAACCTCACGTTAGGCTGTACAGCATTATCATCGCAATTTGGGAGGTGTGAACCATTTTGTGACAGGGTTTTCTGTTCTGTTGACTGCAGGACCAGAGCAGAGCTGGAGCATGAAGCACTCATCGATGGTAACCTCGCAACAGAAGCCAACTTAATTATTCTTGATACTTTGGAGATTGTTGTGCAGGTAAGCAAGGGAAAAGGACTTTCTTTATAGATTCATGCATGTGGTTTAAAAATGTATATCCATAAACCCTGCCATGCTCTTATAATGTGTCCCTTTCCCTTCAGACGGTATCAGTGACAGAGTCTAAGGAGAGTATCCTGGGGGGGGTGCTGAAGGTGTTGCTCCACAGCATGGCCTGCAACCAGAGCGCCCTTTACCTCCAGCATTGTTTCGCCACACAGAGGGCGCTGGTGTCTAAGGTAAGACTTTAATTAAAGTGATACATTTCAGGTCTTCCTTGCAATTGATTCCAGGACTTCATACTTCATTTGCATTGTGTCAATATGTGTGTGTTTCTGTCTGTCGGTGTAGTTTCCTGAGCTGCTGTTCGAGGAGGAGACGGAGCAGTGTGCTGACCTGTGTTTGCGGTTGTTAAGGAGCTGCAGCAGCAGCATTGGAACCATCAGGGCCCACGCCAGCGCCTCCCTCTACCTCCTCATGAGGCAAAACTTTGAGATTGGCAACGTAAGTACAACTGAAAAACTAAAGGTTTACAAACCAACATGTTGTGGTATTAGTTTGATTGGAACATTCGAACATAAAGCTGGGATGAGGGGTTTTTAATGTTTAAACCCATCATCCACCCACAAAACCTGAAGTGTAGCTTCCATAGAGCTGCTGGTGATGGTTTCAAATACAATTGTCTGTACCACACTTT
Organism: Trematomus bernacchii; assembly: GCF_902827165.1. NCBI lineage: Eukaryota > Metazoa > Chordata > Actinopteri > Perciformes > Nototheniidae > Trematomus > Trematomus bernacchii. The sequence goes on from NW_022987739.1 coordinate 15,747,589, forward strand.
TCACACACAGACCTTTCTGAAAATGATTTCTTGACTAGAAGTGAAATTTGCTCAGCAGAACGCTTCCTTTTCAGTCCATATCTGTCACACAAGAACCAACAAATATGACTTGTTCAACCTTTCTTCTCTTTGTGAATGCACTTTCAGAACTTTGCCAGAGTGAAGATGCAAGTGACCATGTCCCTTTCTTCGCTGGTGGGAACGTCTCAGAATTTTAACGAGGAGTTTCTGCGTCGCTCTCTAAAGACCATCCTCACCTACGCAGAGGAGGACCTGGAGCTCAGAGAGACCACGTTCCCAGACCAGGTACTGAGTTATCCATAAAATACATTTTAGCTTCTGTCCATCACAGTGTAAAAAAAACTCTAGACTGACTTACAACTTAGTATTCATACTAAATTAACAGATTTTGACTTGTGGTAGCAATAACTCAAGATCTCTATTAATGATCTGAATCCAGGTCCAGGACCTTGTGTTCAACCTGCACATGATCCTGTCCGACACCGTGAAGATGAAGGAGCACCAGGAGGACCCTGAGATGCTGATAGATCTCATGTACAGGTAAAGAAAACAAGCACACTCCCACCTCTTAATCACTTAAACATGTATTGCTGCACTGTGAGCACCATCATCTCTCCGTCAGTGTTTAGTTCTTATCTTTTGCGATGTGTCTGTGTCTCCAGGATTGCAAAGGGCTACCAGACGTCTCCGGACCTGCGGCTGACGTGGCTTCAGAACATGGCGGGCAAACACTCGGAGAGGAACAACCACGCTGAGGCGGCCCAGTGTCTGGTGCACAGCGCCGCTCTGGTGGCCGAGTACCTGAGCATGCTGGAGGACCGCAAGTATCTGCCCGTGGGCTGCGTCACCTTCCAGGTAGGAAAAGCACTGGGTGCATGGTGTAGACATGCCTGGAAACAAAGGTCTGCTGATGTGTGAGCTTCTATTTGTTCATTTGTATTCAGAACATTTCCTCCAACGTGCTGGAGGAGTCTGCAGTCTCTGATGATGTGGTGTCACCAGATGAGGAGGGCATCTGCTCGGGGAAATATTTCACGGAGATCGGCCTGGTGGGACTCCTGGAGCAGGGTGCTTCCTCTTTTTCCATGGTGAGAAGGGTAGATGGGTCATAGGTTGAATGGAGGTTGACAATCATGCAAGTGGCTTCCTCTTTCTCTCACCAAAAAAAAGCTTTTTGCTACGTATCCAAAATAGAGGTCTTAGAATATATGTACATTTGGGAGTAACAGTCACTTCCCAGATAGTAACATGCAGTATATTCATCCTGAATCATCGTATCAAAGATCTTTAAGCTATAATAGATGTACAAAGGCTGTCAGATGTTTGTGGAACTTTTTAAATGATCTTAATTTAGCCCCTAATTCTCTTAAAATCTCTAATTTAAAGGGGACCTATCATGCAAAATGCACTTTTGTACGTCTTTTATACATGAATATGTGTCCCCGGTGTTCCAGGGAACTCACCAAGTGTCAGAAAACACAACCCTCTCTATTTTCCTCCATACCCAAATCTCTAAAAAAGGGGCTGCAACGGATCTGATAAAAACTGATCCAGATTTGAACACTGTCCTGACGTCAGGACAGTGGCGCTACGGCTATTGGGCCAACTCCACCAATCAGGAGGAGACAGCCACGGCCAAAGCGCTGGAGACGCTGTAGTACATATGCCAGGCCAGTAGATGGTGCTGTTCTCACAGAATCTGCCCTTGCTAAAACAGAGCTAGAAATTGTCAAATTGAGCAAAATGAGGCATGGCTAAAATGCATGATCTGTTTGGTATTTTGAAAAAGTATAAATATGCCTTATATAGGTATGGTCCTACACTATATTATTCAAATATAGCATGATAGGTCCACTTTAAGCGTTGGTATTTTTTCTATCACTGCTGATTGTATCATGCTAACGTTTGTCTTGATCTCCCCCCCAGGCGGGCATGTATGAGGCGGTGAATGAAGTTTACAAGGTGCTGATCCCTATCCATGAAGCCAACAGGGACGCAAAGAAGTTAGCTACCATTCATGGTAAACTGCAGGAAGCCTTTGGCAAAATTGTGCATCAGGTAAACACACACACACACACACACACACACACACACACACACACACACACACACACACACACACACACACACACACAGTTTAGCTCTCCTCTTCCGTTGATCAATATGAACACCGAAAAAACTAACTAACACAATCACACAAATGTTTAGCACTGCTACTTTTCTCTCATGTATTATGTGTGTCCCATTTATCGGACCATGTCTATTAAATTCCTTCTGGCAGGATCTTATAGAAAGAGAAATGTCACAAAATGAATGTCATGTATAAAAATGCTTCAGAATACTTATCAATCTTCGCGGCCTTCACACAAATACCGCAGTAGCAACACCAGATACTGGAAATATCCTGTTGATGTTGCTGCCTAGCACAACACAGCTTTGCATGGCCATATTATTTGGCATTTTATTTCCTGTTTACATAATTACAAATATTGATCAGATACCTTGCATGTTTGATATGTCAAGTGTGAGACAGGATGCATATGTTGAGGGAAGGCACTCCTGCTGTGGGTTGTCTTAAAAGGTGTGTGACTCCTGATGATGATGTTAAGTTACAGCGTGGGTTAAAGTGGTCTGGGGGGCGGAGCAACTTCTGTCAGTTGCTCTGTTCTCCAGCCCAACAGCTAGTCACCTGGATCAGTATTAAAGAGTCCTTTCTCCTTGCTGTGACATCACTGCGTGTGCGAAAGCAACACTGTGTGTGTGTGTGGGGTGTTTGTGTGTTGTGTTCACTTGTCCTGTATTCTCTTTGTCACACAGAGTACTGGCTGGGAGGTAGGTGGCTAAACGGTTCCTGCTTGGGCCTGCTCGTGTTTTCCTGTTTTTAGTTGACTCTCATCTCTTTATTTACTAGCTGTGGGCACTCTGTTGCTCTCTTTGCTTTGTGACATACAGCCACTCCATTAACATCTGCAGACAGTGTCCCCTGTCTGCCCCTTGCCCTACAAGCAGCATCTTTCTCACTCATCTCCCTCTCTCCTCCTTCCTCCTCCTCCTCCTCATGTTCAAGAGGAGCTTTGCTCTTATAACAGTGTTGGCAGGCTGTGCATGGAGCCACCGTGTGTGACTCAGTGTCAGTGAATGCATCACCTGCACACTCCCTGTCCTCATCTCCTGTCTGTGTGCTGCTGTGTCAGTCACAACACACTCATTGACTGACACGCTGTCACATTTCATCTCATCTTCCAATCACAGGGCTCGATTTCAGTGTGAAGGGTATCTGTTCTAGCCAGTGGTCATCTTCGACACACAGCAATAAATGGAAAACACTCTGCAGACTTGAGTTGAAGCTGGAACCAAATCCCTGAGGCGTTCAGGTTCAACTGTCAGTAATCTCAGGGTTTACCTGATTATCCCTTTTTGATTTCCATTAGTTTTTATTATTGCCCTTTATTTAATAGTTCAAACTAAATCGACCCCTGATTTTTTCTTTTCCATCCATTCTGTTCTTCCGTTAACAGTTTTCACCTCTGAGTTGGTATGGTATGTTGCATGAAATGGCCATAGCACTCAGAGAGAGCATGCTGTGTTTCTGAAGGTTGTGGATCTTTATTTTCTCACTTTTCGTTCTTCATAACTGTCTGGATCCTCCACAACCACTTTATGTTCTTTCTCAAACTCAATTAAGATATTTTTGTTGTTATGTATTTTGTTTTTTGAGATTCTCTGGGGGAACCCAATCCTTATTAAAATGTGCTCTGTTTTCTCCTTTTTGATTACCCTGGTTGCCGACCCTTCCTTCCCACTTTACTTAATTTTGTCTTGTGGTAAGTTCTTTAGTTTTTAAGGGCCTTATTAAGACAAACAATATTTTTGTTGGAGCAGTTGCAGTGAGCTGCCTCGAGCGTGCAGTTACCAAGAGCGATTATGAAATGGTATTTTCCGAGCAACACACACACACACACACACACACACACACACACACACACACACACACACACACTCACACACTTGCAAACACTCATCAAAACCTGCTGTGCTTTCTGACTTGAAGTATACTCTATACAGTGCAAATGCTTTATGGATGCATGCAGAGGTCTGTGCAGAACACAGGTCAGAGTTCCTGGATTGAATGGCCATTGTTCTGCCGCTGAATGCAAATACATCCTATAATATCACAGAGTTAAGGCATCAGTTTAGAACAGTCAGTCATTGTTGTTCTGCAGAGCCTCGTTCTCTTCTCTGTCTCTGCTCATCATGACTCTTGTGACTGATTGAGTCGAGTTAGGTCTGCTAAGGTCTGCTAAGGTCTGCTAAGGTCTGCTAAGGTCTTCCCTCCCATATGATGCAAACATAATAGAAGTCAGAGTTGAAGTTGTTTTCAATTGAACGACTAATGTTATTTAGGAGTATTCTTAGACTTGTTCATGGCATATTCTGCTGGCTGGTAGATGAACATTGTAATGAAGGTTCTTCCTGTTACCCTGAGGTGGAAACGCTCCTCTGTGTACTGAGTTTTAATGGTAGAGGTGGAAAAAACCCGCTTATAAAAACTATAACTTGTACAGTGAATGCCAACATGTAATAGCTGCTTTATACTGTGGTAACCTGTGACGGAGGATCATCTGGAGGCTGTTGACCTCCTGTTGGCTGCTTTCTGTCCGACCCTGGTAACCACAGACAAACCACTGAAAGAGACTGCAACAGATGGGACAAATGAAGCAGCAATGTCACTCGCATTCAGTCCCACATGTTATTATGAAAGCTTTTTTAGATTTTTTTTAAAGAATGGATGAAAGGATGAAACCTTGCTTTTCATTTTCTGAATGCTAGGACTTCTTGTGCCTAACATATCAGCTACACACACACAACTGGAGCTGAAGTCTGTCATTGTTGGATTGACTCATTCGAATATGAAGCCAAAAAAGCGCCATTTGGTTGCAAAATGCTTACTGGTCAACCGTTATTATAGCAACAGTGATCTGCATATGAAGTTCTCCATTGTTTAGGTTCTGCACTATATCCGTCTGTTTTGAACAATGGCGTTTTTTAATATCTAAAGTTGTTTCATTTTGACTCTCTGGAATAAAACAAACACATTGTATATGTATTTAATTCCTCTTCTTGCTCATTACTGACATGTATCTCCCTCTGCTCGCAGCTCGGGAAGAGAATGTTCGGTACGTACTTCAGAGTCGGATTTTACGGGTCAAAATTGGGCGACTTGGACGAGCAGGAGTTTGTTTACAAAGAGCCGGCCATCACTAAGCTGGCGGAGATCTCTCACAGGCTAGAGGTAAAGTCCACCACGTAGACTCTAGATTTATGTTTAATGCCATTATTCCCCCGAAAAAAACATCTCTTTGCAATGAAGGATTTGAGTAAAGCCTAATGAGGATCTTTGCTGTTTCTTCTCAGGGTTTCTATGGAGACAGGTTTGGAGAGGACCAAGTGGAGGTCATCAAGGACTCCAACCCAGTGGACAAGTGCAAATTGGACCCAAATAAGGTCTGTGTGCAGAGTTTACATTCCCACATTGTTATTCTAACTTTTAGTCTGAGAATCTTTACCAAAGTGAACTCAGCCTTCGAACTAAACCAACCAATACTCTTTCTGCAGGCTTTCGTCCAGATCACGTACGTGGAGCCGTACTTCGACACGTACGAGATGAAGGACCGCATCACTTACTTCGACAAGAACTACAACTTGAGACGTTTTGTCTACTGCACTCCTTTCACTCTTGACGGGCGGGCGCACGGGGACCTTCACGAACAATATAAACGCAAAACCATCCTCACCACTTCCCACGCCTTCCCCTACATCAAGACACGCATCAACATCATCCACAAAGAGGAGGTGGGGGACAGTTTACACGTGACAGGAACCCTTCATTTTATAGCTACTCTGACATATAACCAAACCATTAGTAAAGGTTTATATTCACAACAGACTGTATCTTATCTCTTACTGTGGAATGATAGCATTCTGGAGATAAGTGGTGATAAAAGTGAGTTAGTTTATCCAACTCTTGCTGCGCGCCCTTATCACTCAAACTGCCTCTCTCTGTCCCTTTCCAGATTATCTCCACCCCCATTGAGGTGGCGATAGAGGACATGCAGAAGAAGACCCAGGAGCTGGCCTTTGCCACCCACCAGGACCCTGCAGATGCAAAGATGCTGCAGATGGTCCTGCAGGGGTCAGTGGGCACAACTGTCAACCAGGTAGAGTTTGGAGATGTCAGGTTTTTATTGGTACATAGAGTTTAGAGGCTTGAGAAGAAGACGAGCATAAACAAAGTGTTATTAGAGGACTTTCTCAGGATAAGTGAAGTTTCAGACTAATATTCCTCCTGCGTGTCCTCAGGGTCCTCTGGAGGTGGCTCAGGTGTTCCTGTCAGAGATTCCCAGCGACCCCAAGCTGTACAGACACCACAATAAGCTGCGGCTCTGCTTCAAAGACTTCACAAAGAGGTAGGAACTGTGCTGATCAGTCCACATACATGTCATGTGTCTAGAGGACACACTATTTCATGTGGAAGCACACCATAAGGAGAAATTCCGTGATCCATCACCGTAAATAATAAAAATAATGATCATACATAATTATGAGATTGAGTGTTTTGATTACATAGCATTTGGTGAAAGGTGAGCGTTAGACTCACCTACAGATGACAACTTTAACATGAATGAAAATCTTTGATAAGCTACAAAGAAATGTGTGCAGAGATTCTTTGTCCACGGTAGCACGCATTTATTATTGTACAGAATCCTCACGGCACTATTTTCTTTGCCAAAGGTGTGAAGACGCCCTGCGTAAGAATAAGAGCCTGATTGGTCCGGACCAGAAAGAGTACCAAAGGGAGCTGGAGAGGAACTACCACCGCCTGAAGGAGGCGCTGCAGCCCCTCATCAACAGGAAGATCCCCCAGCTCTACAAACCTGTGCTGCAGGTCAACGCCCACAGGTACGACTGTCTCAACATACTATATACAGGGTTCCCGCGGGGTCTTAAAAAGTCTTAAAAAGTCTTAAATTTGATAATCTGAATTTAAGGCCTTAAAAAGGTCTTAAATATGACCAAAAAAATAAGAAAGGTCTTAAATATGATTTAGAAGGTCTTAAAAATGATCGGATTTGAAAGGTACTTCTGTGTTGAGATCGCGTCTAAATGTGTTTTGGGGGGAAATGTCCGGGCTGCAAAGTAACCAGTACGGTAAGAGCCTTTCAGTTCCCCCCAACAATTTGTATTGAAATAAATCAACATGGAACCAGTAATCACTAACTTTGTTTCCCCCGGCCCCTTATTGGAGAACACCCAGCTAGTAACCTAGCAAGCTTCAGCTAGCGGCAGTCAGAAACTCATGTATCTTAGAATCTACTTAAAAATAAATATGGGGAAGTGTAAGTTCAACCGTATTTTAGCGTTAGCTAGTGCAGCAGCTCCTGCAACAACACCGGCGGACCTCTGGGCGACGTTTGGGTGTATGTCAACCCTAAAAGCGGAGGTGCCGTAGACGCTAAATACCGTAGCTAAACACCAATCATACAACAGCAACGATGAAAGATTGTAGCCAAGGCAGCAGAGCTCTGAATATAGCTCTTGTCTCTCTCTCTCTCTCTCTCTCTCTCTCTCTCTCTCTCTCTCTCTCTCTCTCTCTCTCTCTCTCTCTCTCTCTCTCTCTCTCTCTCTCTCTCTCTCTCACACACACACACACTAGGGCTGCTCGATTATGGCAAAAATCATAATCACGATTATTTTGGTCAATAATTGATATCAAGATTATTAAATACGATTATTCATTGACTTTGAAAACATCCATTTATTGAACTTTAAAACAAATAATAATTTGAACAGTATCTTTTTAACTGTTGATTAACCTGAACGTATAATTCAACTGCAAAACCAATACAAAAATAAATTAAATAAATTATACATTTAAATAAATAATATCAAAATAATAAATACCAATAAACAAGATCAACAAATATTTTGGAGCGCACTTCCACAAGCTACTAAACATATATAAATATGATAAATACAAATAAATTAGACTAAAATTAATTAGATCAAATATGTTGTAGTGCACTGTCACAACCGAGCAAAGCTAAATAATTTCGTAATTGTGGCAGGCCAAAATCGTAATTGCGATTTAAAATACGATTAATTGCACACCCCTAACACACACACACAAGCACACACAGACACATACACTTTTTGTCTAACACGCTAACACAGTTCTGTTATGCCTTTACATTTACTTTGTAAGTAATTATGGGACGTATTTCTTCTTTCATAGCAATTTTCCTTCATACTTTCTTGCCGTGAAATAGGTCTTAAATTCTATTCAAAGTGGTCTTAAAAAGGTCTTAAAAAGTCTTAAATTTGAGTAGGTGAAACCTGCAGGAACCCTGTATATACCTATGTTTCTGTTTAACATACTTAACTATGACCTTTTTTCGACATACTATGACTTTTTTAAGTTGTTGAATTATTTGACTATGACTTTCTATGATATCCTAGGCATACTTGAGTTTTTAGTTTTCAACATACTATACTATGCCAATATTTTTCCTTTTTCAACATACTATAACATTTAAAAATGTTTGTGATATTTTACTGTGACTTTTTCTGATATTTTCGGCATTCTTGACGTTTTTATTTTCAACATACTATATTATGACTTTTTTACTACATACTATACTTTCGACTATTTTTAACATACTATATACTATGACTTTTTATTTTATTTTTTGTTCTTTTTCGACTTACTTTTTCTAATATTCTGTTCTAATAAACCTTCTTTTTCGAGCCGAAAGATGTTGGGTTAATACGGTGGTCCAAGTGTTTATTTTTTTTAAAAGACAGTTTAGGTGGTCCTAAAACACATGGAAAGGTTCTTTAAGAAGTCTTATATTATTTAACTTCAGGGTTCCTGTATTTACCTTTACATTTAGTTGTGGCTGTATAATTAAACAAGTTTTGTTTTTGCTTTTGTAAAAATCATGCAGCAATCATGTAGTCCGAGAGTCCTTGACCTGGGGGGTATACTACGAATCTAGTTCAACATATCCTGGATATGTTTTGAGTTATCCGGTTGACTAAATAAAAAAAAAAAACGCTCTCGCTAAACGGTCCTACGACGCTGGCTATCAACTCGATCGCTCAAACCAGCCGTGTCCTATCTAGTTAGGTGCGCGTTCACATGAAAGGGGTTGTATTTGGAGTGTTCGACCAATCACAAACATGGACAAGCCGTGTACTGACAGCGCAGCGCGTCATATATTTCCTGAATGAAAAGTCAACATATTAGACAAATATGAAGACGTTAAACTTTAAACATCCATGACTTAAACACTTTATCCAGGATAAAAGCCACATAGTTGCAGCTGCAAGGTGAATACTGCTGGTAAAAGAAAAAGTGTTTGAATACGTTCATTAACAGTTTTATGATATCACTGCTGCCCCGACACGAGTGGATCTGACTTTAATTACATTTGACTCGAGTGTTTCGTCAACTTAATGTGTTGCTTAAAAGAATACTTCTGCATACAGTATGTGACACTGTGAGTGTTGCACGGCCAGATACGGCTCAAGAAGCTGACTCAAATAAGGAAATATATGATACATTATGATGTGATATGATATGAATGATAATGGGACACATCGACGTCTGCACTCACAGTGCCGCGGACTGTACTTAATGTTACTTTGATCCGGTTACTTTTGTTGTGGCAGATATTTACGTAAGCTTTCTTAACGCTAATGTTATAATAGTCAGATTGCTCTGAAGATGGGAGGGGATATTCTATTAATTTTCACGTTCACACAGTCGGTGATTTTGGCCGGTCGTCTTTCCTGCAACGGCAGTTTAAACTGTATTTCCTTTCTCCTCCTGTCATATGAATTGATCGCTTTAAACTCCGCACACTGAGCTCTGATTGGTCAGCAGGCAGTGCTTTTATCCTAGAACCTATCCTGCTCCGGAGGATAGCCGTTCAGAATAAGTTATCTTGCCCGCTAAAAAGTGAACCAGCTTCGTAGGATCGGAAACCCCTGAAGTTAGCTTGCTAAACGAAAATCTTGATTCGTAGTATACCCCCCTGGTAGTTCAGGACTCTCGGACTACATTCTGTGATGCGGTTTCACGCCTCTCTCTGTCCTGTGTTTGTATTACCGGTATTTACGTAACAATGCGTCCTTAGAGTCTGGTTATTCTCACCGGCCATATTTCTTTTTTCTAACGGGACTGTAAATATCAGATAGGCCAGCCCAACGTTGCTTATGATTCAAGTCTTATTTAGATCACTGCGCTGGAATCCCAGTTATTCCCCCAAATCACTTGGTTGTCCGATGAAAGAAATCTGATATTTGTCTCAATTAAATCACGTTTCTTGTTTTTCTCGTTTCCAGGGATTCCTTCAGCAGGATGAGTCTTCGCAAGCTTGACATTTGAAGATGAAGAATACACACACGCGACAAATTGCAATATTAATTTATTATTGAGTGTAAATAGGAGTGTTTTGAAGGTTGGACAGTGTTTTGGAGAACGTGCTAAAAAGAAAGGCTGAAATGTTGCAGCTTGGTACGTTCCAGGGTCTTTATTTGTTTACAGACAAACTGTTACACCGCGAGAGAGACGGACACGTGGTTCTGGAGATTAAAGAGGTACCTTGGCATTTAGGATTTGACTTTGCTGGCCATGAGTCAGACAAAGGGACATATCTTTGTATTTATCCCACGCTTCCGCTCAATGAAGGCTCATAATGTAAACCTTTACTTTTAAACCCATCAGCCTGCTGGATGCAAACGAACAAGCAGACCATAATAACCCTTTGTTGGTTATTAAAGTGCCAAAAGTAACTCTTCTGCCAATCAGTCTGCAGGAAAGGTACAATTTTAAAAGTCAAGGTGTCTTTTTAATTATATAGTGTGTCAAAAATCTGTATCCAATTTAATGTGTGCACTTTTTTTATTACGGTGTAGCAATGCATTTTACAACTTGAACGTTGATGTAATTCAGAACGGAATGGTGAGGAGGAAAAACATGCAAAAACGGTACCATTATTTATCATGAGGCTTTATTATCATTTTAGTTGAAAGAATGTTTTTAAAGTAATTTGAACATCCTTGTATAATTTTATGTAGTTTTGTTTATTTTAAATATTTTACAAAATAAATATTTTAATGTTCAGCTGGGTGTGTTCTTCTTAATGTGTTGTTGTCGTGGGTAACAGAGTTTCAACAGACAGAGAATGTGAAGGTAAAAAGTTTATTGCTTCTAGAATGAACCCGTCAACATGAATATATTACAGCTGGAATGAGGTTTAAAGAGATGACACACAGGTCACATTAAAGCAGATCTGTAAGCGTTGTGTTCTATCCCAAAAGACCCCATGGAAATATGATTCATACTGAAATGCATCCCATAATGGGTGTTACCCACCAAGCTTAATAACTGATTCACTCCCTGAAACCGTAGAAATACTGTGGCCGTTTCTCAATGTCGAGTAAAGCTGCTGCAGAGACACTATTTCAAGTGTACGACGTCATCGAGTGGCGCCGAAGGACTGTTTAAATGCCCAGCATTCAGCGCCACTCGATGACGTAGTATACTGTAAATAGTGGCTCTGCAGCAGGTGTACTCGACATTGAGAAACGGCCTCTGATGTACAACCTGAGATGAGAAATGTCAGCTTGCCTGTATAATGTTACCTGACTATAATATTACACTAAGTGATACTTGTTAAAAGCACTGGAGCACAAATAATGAACTTCCTGTTGTGTGTTTTAAGTGTTCACAGGAACAGATTTACAAGTTTGAGGAGCAAATATGAATTTACCAAAGCTATCAAATCCATAACTTAGATGTTCGCTTTCAAACGCTTTCAGTCTTACAAATCTGACACTGAACTCCATTGTTGTCTGATAGCTAGCGGTTCAAACGTTTTGGCTTAAACAAACGCTCTCACTGAACTCTAAATCAGGAAACGTACCAGTTTAAAGCAGATCCAGATTTCAGGTCTTAGTTTGCACATTCAAGCTGTAAAGGTTACACACTAAATTAGCAGTTTTTTTATAATGTCTTAAATGTATCTTTTAAAAAAACTGAATAGCTTATTTATAGAAATATGTTTCACTTTTATGCATCTTCTTTGTGAGACACGCGGCGGCCTGCGTATAGCTTGACTCAACATTTCCGTTTTATGTCAAATGCTATAATTCTAAATGCCACAACTCAAACACTATAGGTTGTATAAGCAGTCTGTAGATATATTACAAATACATCTGAAGGAATGAGTGCAAAACAGATTCAAAGAGTTGGTGGGCAAAGATTTGACTTGAAAAATATTTCAAGTAAGAAATGCTACATATTGTTATCTCTAACTTCATGAAGCATTTTCTGTATTTCTCTGCCAATAATAACAATATCTATTTTCTCTAGTTGAGTAACTGATTCCAAACAAACAGCACTCACTTCTAATTCTTGGATCTCAGAAAAGTATCCTGTTAGAAAAAGACATCTCAACGTGTTGCATTTCATTCCATTGGATTTGAGTTCTAAAGTGCTTTTTAAATGTGTAAAAAGGGACCAAACTCAATCACTGAGAAAACACAACAGGACAGTAGAGACATGACGGTAAAGGGAAAAGTCAAAAAGACAGGTCAGGTCACATCCCAAAAAAAAGAGGCTCAAAAAGTCATCACGGAACATAGAAGTTCCCGAATGTCCGCTCCCTGCAGTGAGGGGGGTCCTGACTGTCCGCTCTGCAGTGAGGAGGCTCCTGACTGTCCGCTCTGTGGAAGAGTCTTCAGTTCAGGTGTTACCATGGCAGCCACAGTATGATTGGCACTGTCTGTAATATTGCAAAACACAACTGTACTTTGTCAAAAAGCCCGTCTGCCCCCCCCCCTCCGGAGTAAACGGCGTGTTCCCGTTAGGGCTCAGGCATCCTCCTGTAGAACAGCAGGTAGGGGGTCGAGGAGGAGGACGTTTCTGGAGAGCAGGCCTGCAGGAAGTCCTGTTCCTCAAACAAGCGCACCTCAGAGTCATCGAACAGCAGCCATTTGCCCTCGTAGTCCAGGAGGTTGTGCAGAGCCTCTGTGGCCCCCGCCCCCCCACAGGAGGTCTCCTCTCCTGCTTCAGTGTTCTGTCCCATGACAGGTTTCCTGCGCTTGGACCCCTCTGTGGCTCCACTGCTGGAGGATTTCTCCGACTGTTTGCCGCTGCTCCCAATGTCACAACTGGTCAGACTCCTCTGGCCCCCCAGGAGCCCGACCCCCCCCCTCCAACAGCTTCTTCCCTACTGTTTTAGCCAAACTGGCCCCTCTCTGTCCCCTGGCATTCAGGCTGAAAGACACCTCTCCATCGTCAAAGTCCGACCCTTCCTCCTTCACCCTCGTCTCCTCCTCCCTTTCTCTCTGCTCCCACAGCTTCACGTCCTTCAGCTCAGACATGCGGCAGTAGGCGGTGTAATGGCCACTGCTGATGGTGATGCCGCTGTGCATGACCACAGCGAACAGCTGATAGCGCAGACCCTTAGTGGACGAGGGCCGGGTGCACCACTCATCCAGAGACAGGGTGAGGGGGGTCTGCAGGGGGGTGTTCACTTTGGACAGCCCAGCATACGGGTCCAAACTAGCAGGGGAAAAAGGGAGATGGGTTAATATCTGTGATGGGGATTTGAAAAGTGACACTGTAAATAAATAACACAAAAGTCCAAGTGTGTCATGAAAGTGTCATGAACACTATCAAACGTAATAACATTTCAGAAAGTCTTCATATTTTACACAATGTCATAAAAAGTCTACTAAGTATAGTATGTCATATTTCTTAAAAAAAAAACATAAAATATCAAAGAAATTGTTTATTATTTCTTAAGAAAATGCCACAGTATAGTATTCCTTGAAAAGTAGAAAAGGTGCTAGGATAGTGTGTGTTTTGAATTGGGAAAATAATCCTCTTGGTATACAATAATAGTAATTCAATGTAAAGGAACTATAGTCTGTCTTAAAGGTAGGGTAGGTAAGAATGGAGAAACCAGCTCGAGTGCGCTAGAATTTGAAAGTACACAACCGGAAAGAATCTGCCCCTTCCTTCAGACTTCCTTACAGAGCCCCTCCTCCAACACACACGAACACGACCAATGAGATCACGAGATAAGTTTGTGCACAGATGGAAGGCTGACAGGCAGGTAGGCCATCCAGTTATTTTAGCCGGGCCGGCTAAAATGATTGGTCGTGCTTTTTACAGTATTACGGCTTCCACAGATGACATTTTTTTATGGATTTATTGTCAAAGCACTTAAGATATTCATTGCTATCGGGATGTTAAGAGCATTCCATGGAATATAACAAAAATTAGGGATGCTCCGATCGCCAATTTTGGGGCCGATCGCCGGAATCAGTATCGGCCGATACCGATCACCGATCCGATCGAGTGGGCGGGGGCTATGGGGATCTTCCATTTAAAGTGATGTTTAAAACTCAGTTAATGGGGCTCATTCACTGGCGCTTCCACAAACAACAACCAACATAATTATTACATTCAAATGAAGTACATTATTCAAGTTTACATTAACTTTGGATAATAACACGGGAGAAATAACGGGAGCCTGTCTCTTTTCCTCTCTCCCTCTCCTGACAGCCCGTCAGTATCTCATGCAGCTCACTGATCCAGTAATGAGTGACCCGATAGTGAAGAATAAATATATTTATAACTAGTTTAGCTTGTTCCAGAGGTAGATCAAATAGCTAAGTGTGTTAGGTCTAACTCTTAGTGTGTGTTTTGCTCCGCTCACCGGTCCGTCACAGCGGGTGGAGCTGCAGGATTTCTGCTTCACACACGTTGCATACCGCTATTTTATTGTCATTTTCGGACACCTTAAAATACTGCCAGACTGGTGAAGCCATTTTTGCGAGCTTGTTTTGCCGCGCACAGAGAAAAGTGTCATGTATTTTACGTCCAAATGTTACGTCATGCAATCGGCTCTCGCGATCGGCATTTTTAGAGAGCACCGATCGATCGGCCGATATCGATCGGTGGCCGATCGATCGGAGCATCCCTAACAAAAAGTGTTTCTAAAGTGAATTACCTACCCCACCTTTAATGTGATGATATGATGATTGCAATATACTAAGCCACGAGAAAGTCTTAGTACAGAAGGTCAAACATTGTTATAGTACACAGTTCTCCTGAACTCACTCGCAGCTGTTGGCAGAGAAGCGCTTCAGGTGGATGGTGATGACTTCAGGAGTTTTGTCGAACAGCAGGCTCCTCTCGGCCTCGGTGTAGTGGTGACACGTCTCACAGAAGTATTTGTCCTCCCCGACGATTCGCTCCACCGACGCAAACTGACCAATGGCCCACTTCAGAGTCTTCAGCTCTGGTTTGGGATCAGGAGAGACTGTGGGGAGAGAGAATAACACTCAGTAAATTATTATGTTATTATTTTTCATCTGAATCGTTATCTGGAAGAAATGCTGTACAGATACGTTTGAATTAAAATTGTATTTGTCAAAAGGTGACCTCAAAGAAAACCTCAGGAACGTGTTTGTCATTACCCACTTCACCCATGCTTAGAGCTTTAAATAAATCATGGTAGAGGGACTTCCATTAGGAACGAGTGCAAACTGAATATAAGCTGAAGCTGAAGGGCCCCTCACCCTCAGAGAGGTCGTCGGGGCTGCTGGGCTCCTCGTCCAGCACGGGGACGCTGATGTCCTGGAAGTCTTCTCTCCTCTCAGTGAAGCTCTCACACTCCAGGCAGCGCGTCCTCAGCACCAGGCAGCCCTGGAACAGCTGCTCCATCAGGTCCAGCCCCTCTGGAGGACACACACACACACTTTATTTTTAACTGCTTGATCTGGGGCATGTGGAGGAAAGAAATCCTCTTATAAGCATAATCTGTTACCAAACTGTCAGTTTATGAGATATTTATCATTTCTACAACATGTATAATTAGAATGTCCTATACCTGGCCATATAGATTTCCAATATCAAATCAATGCTTGTTCTGTTTCTCCTCTGCTAAAAGCGCCCCCGTCCTGTTCCTCTAACAGAAGTGATGTCGTACCTTGAGGTTCAGCCGTCTTCTTGTCCTCAGCCGTGTGTCCTGCTCTCTCCTCGGCGCTCCTCTTCTCCTCGGCGACAGCGTTCTCCTGCTCTGCTTTGCTTTGGTTCTTCACAGAGCTGATCTTCCCCACGCTGAGGAACTTGGAGAAAATACTGGGTTGTTTCCCAGAAGGCCTCAGCCAGCTCAGCTTAGACTTCTTCTTTCTTTTTCCCTCTGCCTCTTTTGAAGCCTTGTCGCCTTTCCCCTCCCCGTCACTCCCCTCCTCCTTGTTCAGTATCTTCGTCCCTTCCTTCTCCTCTTCATCTTTGTCTTGTTTGTTGTCCACCGTGATTTCATTCAAGGACTTCCTCTTCGAACGAGTGAGGGGTCTATTATCCCCTGCATCAGATGTCTTGGCCTTGAGGGATTTCGGCTTCTTTTTGGCATTTCCCACCTCGGTGTCGCTCTTCCTCTTTCCGCTGACTTGGCCGTCCTCTTCTTCGGTCACGGTGCTGCTGGCCGCTGAATCAACACCGTGCTCAGGTTTCACCTCAGATTCCTCCGTCTTTAAATCCTTTCTGATGGTGTCACAAGCCTCTTGGATATATCCCAGGATGCACTGCAGGACCTCCTGGGCGTCGTGCTGAAGATAGCCTTCGTACATGGGGTTCAGCTGCCTGCAACACACAAAGTCAGGTTACAATTGGTTAACTTGTAGAAAAACAATTATTCTTGAAACTATTTTAATGACTTATATAAGAAGTCTTTGATTCTGACAGATTAAGTCCTCATTGTCGGTCCCATCGGAGGCTCTGATTGGTTCCCCTGCTGGAAATATCCATTCACAAGACCCACCCATTGCTCAAACAATAGGTGGCATCATTAAAAGCATTTGATAGGCCTAGTGTAACAAGTAATTGAATTGGCCTAATGTAATGAGTCGTTGATTGGCCATGGTACAAAGTTAATTATGATATTCACCATACAATACATTAAACTAGCTTATCTGCTCCACTACAATACATGGTTAACGGGAATACTTAAATACAAATATTACTTTAGATTTATTTTAGCTTGTAAAAAAAGGAAACATTTGCTGTTGTTTTAGTTTCTATTGCTGAAAAAGAAAAATAGTTTTCATTAAAAGGTAGTTTAAGACATGGGTATGGATCGTGTTTACAGTGTGTAGAAACACCACTTTGATTAGAAATGAGCTATCTTACTATTTAAATGCATCATTTAACCACATGACTACCTGAGTGTGTTGAGTATTTTGCGAGGTGGTGTAGCGAGCTCTCCCTCGGTGAAGCTGTCGGGGTTCAACAGGAAGCTGGACTGCAGCTGCTGCACGGATGTGATCAGACTGTTGAAGCTGCCCAGGAGCTCAAGCTGAGGCGTTAGAGCCTCAGAGGCATCTTCTGACTGCTGAGAAACAAAACACAAACAACAACATTATAAAACAAGGGGTCTGAATTGTAGCTTAATTCTACTAAAATAATTATTGTTAAAATAGAATTACAACTGATATGATAACAGAAGCACTATAGAGTGTCCGATTGTTATTTATACATGCCCTACCATTTAAAATGAAAAACGTATGATTCTTACATTTTAATTTCAGAAGCCCTGGTTCTTGCATATACATTTTGTTTAATAGAAATCTCATTTATATTCTACCAACCTCTTCATTTTGATCCGTTTCTTCCTTTGGTTTGTCCGTACTTTTCGACAGGTTGTACAGTTTCTTTATTCCTTCTCTAAGCCCTGGGCAGTGGTACAGCACCTGCAGGAGAAATCAGACATAAAATCTAAATCCTATTTAAAATTATCCATCTGCACAGAAAGCTGAAAAACACTTCCTCTAATTGTTTACAGGTATGGACTATTAACCCTGCTTGTGGTTTCTTAGAGGATAAAAACAAGTGACACTTTGAACGTGTGTGCTGTGAGGATGAAACATAGCACTGCTGAGCAGCTATGCCAAATGATGTGTTAACAGTGAGCTTTATTGTTATTGACAAAGAAAGCAATGTTGTTTCCTTGACAAATTATTTCTTGGTATCGGGTTCATGATTCTTTATGCAAGACAGGGCCTGTATCTTGGCATTACATGTTATGAATTGTTTAATTTTATGACAAAACAAAATTAAATCCATGATGATGGCCGGATGAAATGCATCACAATATATTTGTGTATATATCTTCCAATTGGCATGTTTCCTCTAAAGAAACGGCATTTCATGAGACTGTTTTCAAATATAAATGACCCTCATGGTTGCCTGTGTTTTTACTGAGTTGAGTCATACACTTCAATGTGTAAAGCATGATCCTTTCTAACTGTGTTACATACGATATACATCCATTCTGTCTCTGGGGATGCCCCACCTGTAGGATGCTGTTCAAATAGCAGGTGTTGCCCAGGTTGTTGAGCCCCACAAATGGCACCAAGGTCTCCCTCTTATCAGACGACAGGAGAAGGCCAGGTGAGGCAGGACATGGAGAAGGACCGGGCACCACCTGATCACAGCTGCTGCACAGTGGAGACCACAATATAATTTAAATTTAAATGAAAGACAAACATCATCAAACATCAGTTATTTGTTTCATCCCTGCAGTTTTACTGGGGCTGCACTCATTAGCCATGGTTGTATCTCTACCCAAATATCAATATAGAAGATATCCTTGTCTACATATATTTTGAAATGATCAGACAATGTGATGTAATTGTGTTAAGTGACTGGCTGGCATGTATTTGGCAAGGACCAACAGACAGCATAACTACACACGTCATACCTCAACAAAATGTCTGGTTATATCAGTGTTTGGAACTTTGTATGACCAAAAATAAAACCACAATGACAGCCCATACGCACCTCGCTTCAGGCTCCACTTGTTTAACGGGTTTGGGCTCATCTGCTTGAGGTTCAGAGAAATCCAGAGCCCGTTTAGCTTCTTTCTTCTGGAGGAACTTCAGAGACAGTTTGCTCTTCTTCACGGGGCTCGCCACCGCAGCATATTCCCCCTGCGGACCTGGCATCTTTCTTCAGGTACCGTCACCTTAAGGAGGATATTTTTCTCTACAGCGAAGCAACAGCGCACCTCACTGGTAAAAAATAAAAAACACAGTTGTATTTCAGTGGGCGCCATCAGAGTTCAACGAGAACGAAAGTAACACTGCGCAGTTAAGTAACTACGGTACAACCGAGTGAGTGGACCATTTTAACGTAGACATCTCTGGTTCACTTAAGTCCAACCCGGTTACCGAGTGAATAACGAATAATATAATATGTTAGGCGGCTAACGCTAATTTACTGCACCTTCATTTACATTTGAAATGTAACCGTTAACATGAGGAACCGTCGTGTTATGCGCGTTTGGAATTAGCAATGGCGTGATGAACAGCGAGTAATAATCTGCATTTTGCAGACAACACAGCCTAAACTGGGTCAAAACGGTGAAGAAGTGGGAGGAGAAAACAGCAGCACGCCGTTTCTAACAGTTCACTTCAACAAAACTAACTCTTAATATCCCTACAGTGTCTACAGCTCTTTGATGCTTACCTGGATGAGTCATTCCTGATAGAACTTTTAATATGTCACGAAATATCCAGTCTTAGAGATACTTACACGGAGATATTTACAGAGTGTTTGTCGATTCAGGCAATGCAGCAGCAGAAGTTGCCGCTTTTTCCTGAAGGAAGACCGACTGTCGGCTACACTGCCGGGAAACACCGACACGAAAAACACAACATCTGTCAAAAATATCAAATGAACATCCACTCCTTGATATTAAACGTATATCTGACGTATGCATGAAGCTTGTAAATGTGTGTAAAATTGATTAAAAATGTATAACTATCAAGAGTCACACTTCATAAAGCAGGCGCATATTTAGTCAACTTTTAATTTAGGACCCAATAGCTAGCTTCAGGCGCCATTTGTGTAGTCCTCTATCAAGCTGCCTAAAGTTAGATCGAACAACTGTTGTAAATTCTTCATTAAAATAAAAAATGAAAAAGGACTTGATTCAACATGAATCCATCACTTGATCTCCAATTAATAAAGAGTCAAATTAAGGTAAAACTAAAGAGGAACATATTTGTAATGGCATTGAATTGCAGTTAATCTAATACATTTGTAGTTTTAACTGCAGGACTTACTTATACATTATCCAGTATATGCGTAACAAAAACAAACGCTTTTATTTTGAAGAGAGTAAACGGAAGTAAGGTTATACTTCGGTGGAATTGACAACAATCCTTCTGCAGAACTCAACATCAAAACGATAAGTTTATGCTTTTAACATGATTGAGACGCATGTCCAAACACTTACTCTACACTATACATGTATTACATTCATATAAATACATTTATTTTACATGAACACATCGAAGAAAACAGCTTGTAACAGTGAACGGTTATAATCGGTTTTAAGGGGCAGTGTTCACCGTCAACCGGCAGGGAGCGACATTGTTCATATAAATGAAGGTTAAAGTATCCAGCATCACTCCCTCCTCCACTGGAGCATCTCTTCATCTGACAGGCAGCACAGGCTACCCTTCCGCAATTCTTACGGTAAGACACTATTTACGATTTCCAAGCTTTCTGCGTGAATAGATAAACTACAATCTGCTTGAAAGGCGAACAGTTAGAGTGGCCTTTCTAATCTCTGTTTCGGTTAAAGACGCCTATCAGTTGTAGTGTTTTAATTTGAGTGGGGCTACAGAGTGTTGTTGCTGGCGTGCGTTTTATCATACGGGAAGGTTCGCAGCAATTGAATGTATCCCAAAAAGGATAGTACATGTGTGTCGTTGTATTGCATACAGACAGTATGGGCATTTGTCAACACGATGGTACATGTATGCAGGACGATCCGCTGCTGGTGCTGCTGCTGCTGCTGCAGAGTGGTGCTTGGTCAGCAGCACAGATGTATCAATGGATATTCAGCTTCCAGAATCCACTCTATTTTCTGGCTTTGCGATCAAGTGATGTTGCAGTAAAATGCTGTTACAGTAGTGGATGGGAGTAAATTACAGTAACAATGTGTTAGTGGTGGTAGTGATGGAGCTACAGCATGTTATGACAGAATAGGTCATCTCTGTTATGGGTTGGCTTTCAACAGTATATCTTAACTAAATTAGTGTACCAGAAATCCATGTCTCAGTTGAATTGGGTTTGGAATTATATTATACCCCATGTATGATGAATAATACTTGAATGAAATGGATTTCATCACAGATGTAGTATACAGCAGGCGATTAATCCAGGGAGCACTAGTTGGGAGATGTTATGTTCTCTCACATCCCATCTAAAGCCCTATCAGGAGATGCATGATAAAAAGGGATTACTGTGCCTCACTTCCCTCATCACCTCCTGATAACATCATTTTCTCAAGGGGAGCAGATCCTGTGCCATGCATGTCCTAAGCTCTGTGAAATCAACGCAATGCCTGGTTTTGATTGGCTATTGCAATACACTGGATGCAACAGGATTGCCACTGAACAAGGTCATTGGACGGATTTGAGAAAATGAAATGGTAGCAGAGATTGAGCCTTCCTGAAAAGGTTTTTTATTGAGACATTCAGAGGACATGAACAACTGATTAAAAGAAGAAACAAAACATCCACCTGTTCCTAATTTAGACAAACTACCACTAATGTGACTGCAAACATTACAGAGATATTGCCACTTATTGGCGGACCGCACAAGAATGTAACCCCTAACCTGAAGGAGTAATGAGGACCATTCTCCATGCACCAAGCAATAGAGGATGTCTTTATCAAGGCCGGCTTTGTCCCAGGAGGCACTGAGCTCTCGGGGCCGGAGCAGCAGAGGTTGGCAGCTCAAAGACCTGGCCCATGACACAAAACACCCCTTCCTCCGGCATCCACCCATCGCCTCCCCCATGAGAGGAACACTGGAGGGAAAATGAAAGCATGTTGAGCGACAGGCAATGCTGCACTCCAAGAATGAGAAGCATGCCCTGAAGTCGACTTAAGTTTACCTCTCAACAACAAACCCCTCTCTACACACAAGCGTCTTCTTTTCGTATTTTTTTGCAGGCCTGCAGGGTACGGCAGTTTGCTCCTGCCTTTAGTCTAAGCTTAGTAAGCTGGCTGCGGGCTATAGCTTCATATACA
The DNA here is from genome assembly GCF_902827165.1 of Trematomus bernacchii. Classification (NCBI taxonomy): domain Eukaryota; kingdom Metazoa; phylum Chordata; class Actinopteri; order Perciformes; family Nototheniidae; genus Trematomus; species Trematomus bernacchii. The sequence goes on from NW_022987739.1 coordinate 15,769,798, forward strand.
GATATTAGAGTGGTATCAGACTTGTCATTCATCTCTCCATAAGAAAGAATATACACATACTTTACAAAATGTAAAACTTTTCCTTTTCACAATCACTTAGTGCCCAAAACAGAAGGGTATTTAACACAGAAATACAGAATGACACATGCAGTGTCCTTACTTACATGTCAGAAGCAGAAACCATCAAATGCAATTGTGCTTGATTAACAATCCAAAATGATTAGCTATTTTTGAAATTATTTGAACATATATTGTCTATATCTTTAGACATAGAAGTGATTTATTCCATCTTAAATCTTTTAGTTGGAAGGATGTTTAGAACCCGGAAGGCGTGACAATATCCAGTATTTTCCAAAGTTAATTAACTTTTTAAGCTCTTTAACTTACTAAGGGCTTTTTTGCCACAAAGACTGTTATCGCTCTCCTCTCCTATCAGACACAGTATTTATTTTCACAGAGCGCCCCGGCTGACATCTCACACAGGCTCTGTGGAGTCCAGAGAGGGTGCCTCAAATCTGCCAGTAAAAGCGGGTTAATGAGATCCTGTGTGAGTGTATGCAAGTGTGCATAACCTCACATGCATATGTGCATATCAGATCAGGAGGATTTCTCCCTCCTCTCTCTCTCTCTCTCTCGCTCCTTCTCTCTACATACTTTAGTTTAGAGCATCTGAGCAACTCCCATCTGATGCATGCGGACGATGTGGGTGTATCCAGCCCAGCCGCTCTGATGTTGGGAAGCGGTAACTCTCGCATCCTACTCAGTCTGCTCTCTACTCTCCGCTCTCTTGTTTCAGCCGGTCTGTCTGCCCTCTAACGTAGTACTCTCCTTTCACTCACCACTATTCATCACCATCCAGGATATATTTACACAAACCCACGCAGGTAGATATCATACTGTCCCAGTGGACTGAAGAGTTTGCCTGATAGATACAAATATATGTATATCACTTTGGAAAGAGCCAGACAGTGGGAATCTGTAGTGGTGCTTTTGAAGCTTAAGTTTTCTCCCCAATACGTTTTTTTTTTGTCCCAAAGGATACCACACGCAGCTGCAGAGGTAAGACAAGGATAGATGTGCTCTGCACTTTTTGCTATTTTCTGGTTTGCACTCACTCTCTTTCTCTAGTTCTTGTGTACCTCCTTTCTCATCCTCTCATATTTACTCTATTATCATGAAGTATGTTTTGTAAGTTATTATATTCATTCATTCTCTGCTCTTCCTTTTATTTCACAATGTAAAATATGTGCTCTATTTTCTTATCGCTGTCTCAGTGCAGTTAATTGAAATGTCATTATTGAGTTGAATCTACATTTTCAAACCAGCACACATTTATATAGAATCCAGCCACGCTGTTATCATCTTTCTCTCTGCGTGCTGATAATGTTTATTATTCGGATATTCTTGTATCTGCGTGGTAATCAGATGCCGGGAGTGAGGCATGCACGTACATATTTGTGCACATGCTTACAAACATAATGACAAAGGGGCTATCATTATCTGTCTGTTTGTCTTTGACGTCTCTTTATACCGTTGATCCCTTCTCTGAGGCATTTTTTAGGTAGATTCCCTTCTGGCCTGACTAATGTCTTTCAGCTGGTGCACATGCATATGTTTAAACACACACATACTGCATGCTAACCAGTCAGTGGATGGAGCTGGAGGAAATAGGGAGTGATGGTTGTTGTTTAGAGGGTTTCATATGCAACTTTTGCATGGTTGCATCCTAGCGATCTGCAGGCATTCACTCCGCTTCTTTGCTTCTCTTGCAATTCCTCCATTTCTCTCTCTCTGTTTATGGCAAAACCTCGCTGTCTCTCTCTATCTCTGCTCTTTTATGGTGTGCATGTATTCTCAGTTAGTCTTGGTCACTGCTCTGCCCGCCTGCCACAGAGCATTGTCCATGGTTGGTTGGATAACCGCAGCTACACAACATTAAAAAGGCAAAGTGTTCCTGTTACATGGGGCATGTTTACAGGGTTTCACATTGTGTATGAGTGTGTGTTTTATGCTGCATTCACTGACATTAAGAACTCTCCATCCCTGCTCAGGTTAAAGGCCACATTGTAATTCTTACAAACACAAAAACACACACACTCACTGCCCTTAAAGATCTGGCGGACTCGCATTAGCGTACAGTCTCCCACTGTTTGTGTGTTTATTTTTGAATATGTGTTTGTGTGTCAGTGTGATTTTCTTGGAGGTGCAGAGAGGTGACTCATACCAGCTCTCATGCTGGTGGCTGCTATATGCATTCACTGTAACCTTGCCATGATATGCAATTTGCAAATAAGCATTGTCTGATGAAAGCATGTATCTGTGAAATGTCAACAGGCAGACTAATTTTTAGCACATACAGCATGAATATTCAAGGTTATGGACAGCTTTTAAAAAAAATCCCATATCTCATAGAATTCTCTAAACACACATTTTCTAAACAGTGGGTCATCCTATCTCCATAACAATTGTCGATGACATTTATCTCCCCCTTAGGCTGACATTTAAAACTAAAGTGAACCCCTGATTTTGGAGATCTTTTTTTGGCTTTTTTTTTTTTGGATTCTTACCCGGGTTGCACTGAAGACTCAAAGCATCATTGTTTAATCACCTACAGAAGGAAAACAATGATTATCTGGTTTAAACTAATTGTCAGGAAGTAGTTCAGTTTGGTCCAGCAGTGGAAACCAGTCTATTAGGGACCAAGCCTTGGGTAGAACTGTATAGTAAAGGCTTAGCAGCTTAATCTGATGTAAAGTGAATTGAAGCACAGAAACAGACATACACACACACACACACACACACACACACACACACACACACACACACACACACACACACACACACACACACACACACACACACACACACACACACACACACACACACACACACACACACACTGGGCCCACCCAGAATATGTAGCCACTCCAGTGAGCATCTTGGGATGGCTGCTCTGATACAGAGTAAAGCACAGAACACTCTGTTCACATGCTACGCCATCACTACCCAGCATGAATACACACACACTGCTGTGGTTGTGTGATTGTCATGATGGTAATTATTCTAATTAGTAATCTAAAGTTAGTTGTCAGCAACAACACAAACCACATGGCACACGACACGTTTCCTTCACTTTGTAGTGATGTGTCTGGCGCAGTATGCTGCAGGTTGTTTTCTCAGAAAGCAAGATGGGCAGTAATGTGCATGGTGTGTGTGTGTGAGCGTGTGTGAAGTTGGCCGGTGCTAGTCGATGCCAGGCTGTGCTCTGTCTTGACTGGCCGAGTGCCTGGTGCTCCCATGTGGTTCGTTTTCTCCAGACTTTCACTTGCACTGACTTCTCCTAAAGCCATCTGAACCTGTAAATACCTCTGTTGGCCCACACAGCGGGAATGTGTTGGGGCACAAATGTGTGTGCTTAGTTAATTACTATGAGTATTATTAGGCCACGGGTTGTATCTGCTACAGTTCTCTATCGTATGGACGGTTCGTCCACACGAGGCCGTAACGGAACCGTGGAAACGGAACCGTGGAAACGGAACCGTGGAAACGGAGCCCTAAAACGATAACGGCTCCCAAGGTGGGTAGATCTGCGGACGAAACGCTCTGGGGGGCCAAACGGCTCCGTGTGTACGTCCTATACGATCATTTCCTGATAACGATGACGCCATAGCCCCGCCTCTCCCCACTTCTGCTGCTCACCCCCGCGTCACCCGCGTCATTGCTGATGTGTTTTGACAACAATGGCGGATCACAGGGTTGCTTTCATGCTCCAGACACTACTGACCATGCTACAGATGTTAGTGCAAAATCTACAGCTCCTCTACCACAACCATCAGCAACAAGTGGACATGGAGAACTACATGAACTACATGTTGCTAAATCCACCGCGGAGAATAAACAGAAGGGCAACCAGGCAACCATGGCAACCATGCTCGGGGGTCTTCTTAGCTGCTTTTGGTGTATTTTGTGGCGGAAGTACAGCGCCACTTACAGGCCCGGCATATGTACTATACAGCGTCTCCAGCGGGTCGAGCGGTCTCGTGTGGACGGACACGTTTCATGAGCCGATTCCGTGTGGACGGAAGACTTTTTTGATATCGACTAAGGTGCGTTTTCGTCTCTGTGTAAACGTGGCCTTAATGAACCAAAAAACCCACTGCTAAGACAAAACACATCTTAGCCGCGTTCACACCGCAGTACTTTTCCCACTTTAGTTCCGATATAGTTCCGAAATGTCGCATTCACACCAAAAAGAGCCGGAACTAAAATGAGTTCATCAGAACCTTTTTTACCTCCTTTTCCGTCCCTGCTAGAGAGCAGGTACTTTGGTGGGAGAAAAAGGTTCCTATGTCTGATTGGCTGGGCGGATTGCAAACCACGCCCCGTAAAACTCCCAAAAAGTTTTGTGAAGCCGCCATTTTATTATCCTCGCATTAGCATTATTAGCATTAGCATTAGCCCAGCGCAGAAACGCAGAGAGACTAACTTATGGCAACACAAAAGAAAACTTGGGAGCGGTGGAGATGAGGAGGTGTCGGCGTTCTGGTGATTTACTCGGAAGGCTTCAGTAGAAGCTGCTGGGAGTCCCAGCAGCTTCTACTGAAGCCAGTCCCCAACTCCGGGGACTTCCGGCTGCCCAAAGCAGAAGAAAAAGAAGTGACGTCAGTGGCTTCATTTGCCTAATCCTTCCCCAGGGACTTATTCCGGTGTGAACGCGATCTCATGAACCTTTGTGGGAAAAGTACTGCGGTGTGAATGCGCCTCTTGAATAGAAAAAACTGTTATGGTGTGAGCTTTCGGAAAGTCCTACATGCAAGTGTACTTTAATCTAGCCATGGAACAACACAAGGTTGTTTTTTTTTTAAAGTTTATCTTCACAGTAATTCTAAAAAAGATGTTCTGTCATGGAACAAGTTGCAGAGCCTGGGTTTAGGAGCTTAGGGCTTCTTTGCTGTGCTGTGGGAGGGAGAGGGACTCCCTAAACTCTCAGTGAGTGTCAGTCAAAGAAGCCAAAAGCCCCTTATTGGGAACACACAGATACATGAGAGCCAGGAGTCAGCAGGCTCACAGACACACACCAGCTGAGCGAACGCCTAGGGATTGCACTGCTAATCTCATTCTGTGTTGACACTCTATGCCTCAGCTGTGCCATGCTTTCACAGCTCTCTCTCTCACCATGTTGGTATCCCAAAGCTAGAGGTGTGCTCCTTCCTATCACTGTCAGCAGAAGGGAGAGTTCACACCGTGCTGGAGGTGTGTGTCTGCTCGGTGCCAGCAGCACATCTGCTCTGCGCACTACAGCTTCCCACAACCTACACCAGTGCACCACTTCAGGGAACTGTGGGACTTTGCAGAAGTTCAGATGAAGTGGCACTGTGGGCCTCAGGTGGTTTAAAATGTAGGGGAGAACTGACAGGAGACATTCTCAATGTAGTCTGAATTATTGGATTATCCAACTTCAGTCAGAACAAATGTATTTCCATCTAGTTTAAATGCAATTAATCGTATAGCTTTTTCTTTAAACTTTCTTCAAATGGTTCATATGTCTGAAATAAAGTTTAAAATGAGTAATGTATGTATTCAATGAAAGTGTTAAACTAAACTTACCTTTCACAAAATAAAGAGTTTGTAGATATACAGCACTCGCGCCTTTGGGTTAGGGCAGGGGTCTGCAACCTTTTTGACCAAAAGAGCCATTTTGCCCCCTTTTCCAACAATCTTTTTTGTCTGGAGCTGCAAAACATATTTGATAGCTTGATAGCTTATAAAGTTGTATTTATTGTTACATCATAGACAAAAACTACAGTTTTTTTGCATTTATTATTTATTACATTATAGAAAACTGTTTACCTCTAATAATAAACAAAGAACTCTTATAAGGAGAATTAAAATACACAGGCCTACTTTAAAATAAATTAAACACAGCACTTGGGCAGTCCTCTGCACATTTGAAGGAAAACAAATATAATTAAAATTGACCCACTTTGAAATAAATAAAACATATAGCTGCACCCTAAAAAGAGTTAACTGATTGAATTATGACTGAAGATCGTCAGCTGTCTTCCTCTTCCGTGTTTTTCCTCCAATACGTAAAGGCTGCAGCACCTTTGACAACTTCTCTCCACATATCAAACATACCGGTAAGCCAGCATAGTTTGCTTGAAAGCATATAACTCTGTCCACGCAGAATTAAATCCTCTGTGTTCCTCCGATACTTTTCTTTTCTTTGATTTATCCATAGTTCGCTCGTCGAGCCGGGGGTCAGGTTATTCACCTGTAAGTAAAGGCGCTGGCGCGGGACCGTAGCAGGATATGACGCATATTTTAGTTGACCTAATTAAAACCGTTTTGTTTTTTATTTATGTGTCACAGTATCACCTCAAAATACAAGATACGAAACATTTTCAACCGTGCAACAAAATATAAATAGTCCTACAAATATTTGTATTTGATTTCCTTCTTATTTTTGTCTAAGCTCAAGGGAGCCAGAGTAGAGGGCTTAAAGAGCGAGAGCCGACCCCTGGGTTAGGGGTTAGGGTTAACCCCGGGATTCCACCGGGTCCGTCTGCGCCGCGTTACGGCTGCACCACGGTTTTGGTCCGACCTCCTCCAGCGTCATACCCAACCGGGCGCGTTTCAGAAGCGGAGCGTCTTGCGTGCCGGCTCGCAGTTTTTGTTGATTTGGGCATATTTCCTGGTCAGGCTACTTTGTACAGACAAAGTTAATAATAATTGTAATAGTCCAGTTATAAACGACATGAATCAAAGATGTGTTGCTGTATTTTAGTGGTAAAAAAATGCATTCATCATCATAATTATTCTATATATAATTTGCACAGTGCCTGTAAACCGGAGGAGAACGCTGGCATTTATTCTCCGACTTGAAAGACTATGGAGGGATAGGGTCTGCAAAATGTGGTTTTTTTGGGGATTGACTGGATGCTCTGAGCGTTCCACTTCCTGCCCGGCGCTATGCAACCCCTCGTGTCGCGTCGAAAATAGACCAGCCGCCTATTTTTAGCGGAGCCCAGCGCAGAGACGCTACTGGGACGCTTCTAGCCGTAACGTGGCGTGTCTGGTGGAATAGCACCCATTAACTAGAGTGGCTGTGATCACTGTGAACGCCGCGGTGCAGCCGTAACGCGGCCGTAACGCGGCCGTAACGCGGCCGTAACGTGGCCGTAACGCGGCGTATATGGACCCAGTGGAATCTAGGGGGGTTAGGGTCATGGTTATCTAGGTTAGGTTAGAGTCATCTGCCACAGAAAAGATACAAATAAAGTTAAGATGGGTATAATAACCGGACACACTAGACCCGGATATAATCAGTATAGGAGTCTCCACTGTGGTTCCTGTAAGAAGCGTGTTTAATGCTGTGTTACATTTGGAGCACCATGCTCTTGTTCAGACTGAGGTTGATCCAACCAATTCTCTGTAACACAGCCAGCATTGAAGTCACTGCCAGTGTAGGCACATTTCTGTCTTTGCCCTGAAAGCACATATTCTGTTTATAGGAATGTCAGCTGGCTAAGATCTGAGCATGGCACAGACCTACTACAGACTCTGTGCTCACTGCTCTATTGTTTTGATTTTCTTGGCAAACCTTTTTAAGTCATTAAGTTCAGTGTAATTTAAAGGTCCCTTGTCATGCTTTTCTGGTTATTACCTGTCCCCTTGTGTTAGGGCTGCACGATTTGGGGAAATAATCTAATTGCGATTTTTCGGACAGATATTGCGATTGCGATTCGATTTGCGATATTTGTTTTTAAGCGACCCAACGGATGTTTATTGTAAAATGCGGCCATATCTCCGGCTAGGAAGGTCGTATCAACATGCTCCCCTCTCTAGCACCCCCGCAGCCCGAGCTACGAGTGAAAGAACTAAACTTACATGAAACTTCCGTTGGGTTGCTTTAAAGTCAAGCTTCAGTTTAAGATTCACCCTGTAATAGATGTAAAACATGTGATGGAGCATTACTAACCTGACTCAGATGGTTTGTTTCACCAAACCATCTAGGAAAGCTCCATTGGAAGCCATTTGGAAAAGTATTTCAAAAATACTTGGCAGGTGATTGCATCAATCTGTCTATCCCCTACTATCATGGGCCACTTCTGATTGGTTAACAATGACTGCTACATGTGGAGCACAGCACTTCTGATTGGTGTGGATGACTGACACACATTTTTTTTTTTTAAACTTTAAAAACCAAAAAGAATCGCAGGCTTTGGGATTTGATAATTACATCATTTCAAATCGCGATTTCGATTTAAAATCGATTAATCGTTCAGCCCTTGTGTGTTATGTAGCTTTTTATGCATGTAAACGGTCTGCAGAGTCACAAACCCTCAAAGTACTGTAGCGAGTAAAACTCTAACACAGAAAAGACCTGTCTATGCTGCCCCAGAACGCCTCGTTGGAGATTTCTCTTTTTCTTCCTGGGTACAGTGACGTGTTTGGGTATAGTGACGTAACGTAACGTAACGTTACGTCCGCGGAGCGGCCGGAGCCGTTACGTTAAGTCTGTGGATTGGTCCAAATGGACCAATCCGCGGACTTCCTCACACACACACACTCAATCTTTTCTCAGCTACAGCTCTGCCGATTTCTCCGCCTGAGACGGCGGGACGCAGCGAGGCTGGGAGTTTGTGTGTGAGCACACACACAAACTCCCAGCCAGGCTGCAGGTATGTGTGTGTGCTCGGGCTGGTTTGGGGCTGGGTTTTGCTGTGTCTCGCTGTCTCGCAGACGGCCACTGGGCTCACAAGGAGGGGGGGCAGGAGCTCCAACAAGCCGTTTAGGACAGAGAGTGAATACACATACTATACAGAGATGCTGTATGAGAAACCATGGTGAGTTTGGAAAATTGCACAATATAAATCTATTTTAGTATACCTCAACAATGGAATTATGATCAGTAGAAATGGCCATGACATGGGACCTTTAAATTAACAAATGACTGACGAATACTCAGCATTATCTGTCCAAAGTGTATAGCCGGTCTACTGTGAAGGTTGAGATTGATCATTTCATTTAGTTGCCAAAAAAGAGCAAAACAAAAGTACAGAAAATGGTACTAAATTCTCTTAAATGAGCCTTTTAAGTGACAGCACAAGTTGTAAAAAAACAATCTTGCTGATCTGTCAAAGAGCTTTCATCACATACACCTTTTGTAGTATTTCAAACGTTAATGAGTCATGTCCTTGATGATGCATGATTCTTTTCATCACACAGGCTTAGTTGTGTTATTCCTATTGATCCCCATCACGACGTCAACCACTAGATGATAAAGCTTTATGCAGAATATATAACCAACCAGATGCATCTCTTCAAAGGCCATAGTGGAGCACAGCAGATGGGCTACCAGTGAATAAAACACTTTTTATTTCAGTTTTATTGCAACTGCTTTTATAGTGTCCCTTTTGTTGTGTTGAACATTGATGAGGAAGAAATGCAAAGACTTCATTTATTCTATGGGTTCTTCAAAAGAGCATCTCCTATTTTCTTGTGAGTGATAGTGGAGGAAACATCCATCTCTCAAGTTAGCCTTTTGGATGACAATGCTTTTAATGTTTACCTATTTTACTCCTACGTTAAAAATCGGCACTTCTGATCTTTTGGAGTGGGTTATGCTATGCAGTGTGCATTGTTTCTGAGATCAACAATAGTGCGTGTGTTTTTGTGTGTAGAGTTTCCATGGATGATGTGTGAGTGGGTGAGTTTAGCTGGACAAGGGTCATCGAGGTGGGCTGCAGTTCATAGAAAGGGGCACAATGGAGATCAGAGGAACAATAAGGCTTTCCCTTGTGCTGTAGCTTCTGGTGTGGAAGTGAACAACTACAGAATACTGTTTTAGTAGTTTTTCATGTTTCTGTGATTAACTTTTACCAATTAGTGTGTATAATACAGCTTTATTTCGACTTCCAACTAGGGATGCCAGAAACTGACCATGATCAAAATCGAAAATCGGACAGCCCCCCCCCCCCCTGCACTCTGCGCTGCTGGCTTCCTCCAAGTTTACAGTAAAACAAACTGGTGGTGTGATCAATGGTCATTTACAATTATTAATACTATTACTATTATTAGCATTAGTCTATATTTTGGTTGAAACCAAACCAGGAAAAAAAAGAAAAACATAAATATGAATAAAAAAATATATAAATAAAATTGAATTTTAAAAATAATCTTCGATTATGGAGACTGTAACGAATATTCGAATAATCGCTGGCATCCCTACTTCCAACTCATAGTATGATTCAAATAGTTAAAAAAGTATCTGGTGGTAGCAAAAGCTTGGATACCAGCGTTTATTTGATAGCACAAAAAAAATAACTCTTAACATCAAAGACTGCCCTACCAAAAGATGATAACATTACTTAACCCTGGTATGAACCTTAAAGAATAAGGGTCAGATGCAGTTTACATTGAGGTAACAACCATGTCTTCAGGTAGAGTTTAAAACAAGTTCCTCCTCTTCACCTCAGCCAGAAATAAAGTCTCACAACCGGACATCTCTCAACTAACAACGGTCAGGAACAATGGCCAGGTCCATCCTTACATTGTTCCACTGCGTTATAACCCCACCACTGCTCCGTAATGGGTTCCTGGCATTGACAGGCAGGAAAAAACAGAGGCTGTCATGTGAGGAGCTGAGAGTGCACAGGGGAGCTGGGACTTCCTAATGGAACCTCCACCACCAAACGCTGTGTTTTAATTGGCTGGCTGCAGGAGGATAGAACTTCCTGTCTAAGTGTTGTTGGAAGTGACCACTCCCTGCGAAAAGTCAAATACTTATTGAGTGTGCGTATGCATATGTGGGGGTAAAAAGAAGCCTCCGTGTCAATGTGTTGCTGGCTCTGTATTTACGGACACCTTGTCAAGTAGTAATATGTGTGATGGTGGGGCAAGGTTGTGTGTGTGATTCTTTGAGTGTATATTTGTGTGTATACATATATAGAGTGTGGATACAGTGTGGTGTTCTTCTTCTTGGGATTTTTGAGGGAATGTTGTTACCTTTGCAGACTTGAGTTCAGTTCTTAATTCACACTTGACATATACCTACATCATGGAAATGTGTAATGCACTTTTATTGCACCACCATGTATTTATGCACACTTTTTGTAAATATTTTTTTCCCATGCTGTCTTACTGTTGGAGTTTAAAAACATTCCTGTTTTTCCCAAGACTTCAATTATCAGCACTGTACATACTCTGCATCCACATTATAGATCTGTTTCATGTGTGATTGTTACCAGAAATGCAAACATACACTCAATGACTGTTACTTTATACCTGCATTGTCTCAATCTGCTCTTCCTGACAGCATGAGTGGGAAGGAGAGTAGGAGGTAAACCACACATATGTGATAGTATAGAGGAATCCATTGTCTTGCTGGCTGCTGTACAACAGTGGAAAGTTGAAGATTTTATTGTTGAAGATTTGGTGCTTTTCTCTGTTTTACGTAATTTAAAACTAAATATTGTTAGGGTTTCAGACAGTTGGACAAAGTATTGATTGTAAGGCAGATCAATTGCAAATGTAAATCTTTTTTGGATGCAGCACTAAGTTATATAAAAGTGTAACTTATTTCAGTTGTATGTCAATGTCAACTTATGGCGAATAACTGACCAGCAATTGATATTGCATGAAAATTGTAAGGATGACATCCTAAAGGAGGAAGGCAGGGCACATTTTTTCTCAGCAGTGTGAATGTGTTGATGAAAACACGCTGAACACAGAATTTTCTAGAAGAAAAAGAATGGTCAGATAGAGAAAGCATGTCTCCGATCTGCAAGCTAAAGAACAATTGTACACACGCACATGTACACTGTTGTTTTTAAGAGAGGTATTGCTTTATCAGAGGCTAAAGCACACACATTTAAGATGATGGGAGTAAAGAAAAGCATGAAGAGAGGCAGAGATGAAACAAAGATGAAAGGGGAGAAAAAGGTGACAAGATGACTGAACGCAAGTAGAGAAGAGAGACAAGATTTTCTTAGTTTTGGGAAGTGTGCTCGTTTTCATGTGAGTATGCAAGGCTTGTTTGATGTTCTTCCCATCTTTCAAACTAACTTTGGTGAGATGGCTTGCACTAATGGGTTGCATGAAACTCAGGAATGTAGATCAACAGATGAATGCCTTGCCGCTGCTTATGACTGTCTGTGTGCCTGCGGTGTGAGAGAGTGAAAGCACACTGCAGCAGTGTGGGGGAACATACACACACACAGACATGCACATACAGCTGCTTGTAAGTTGCCAGGTTGTGAGCTTCCAGAGGTGCGTGTGTGTGTTTGCCTCAGGAACCTTGTTCGGGTGAGTTGCAGGGTGTTTGGCCTCAGTGGAGCTGCTGCCTGACCGGGATTTAATGAGCCCTGAACCTTGTCTGCTCCTTCACCTGTGAGTGTGTGGCCGTTTCTCAATGTCGAGTAAACCTGCTGCAGAGCCACTATTTCAAGTATACTACGTCATCGAGTGGCGCCGAATGCTGGGCATTTAAACAGTCCTTCGGCGCCACTCGATGACGTAGTATACTTGAAATAGTGGCTCTGCAGCAGGTTTACTCGACATTGAGAAACGGCCTGTGTGTGTATTTCAGTGTCTCACAGCTTCTTGTTGCAGCTGCTAAAACACTAATTTCCCAACCAGTGCACTTCTGCATTTATCAAATGTAGATACACATATCCACAGAGTTCCCAGTGTGTACTGATTTAATTTTCAGGAAATACATGTTGGAGCCAACACATTTAATTTTGTTATGTCATGTCATTCTGTGATAACGAAACATACGTTAATCAAGCACAAATTGGAAAGATATTTACATTTACCAGCTGTGTCAAATAACTGTTTTTAACTACAGTTGTTGGCATAAATGTCTCTCTTATATAAATGGACTAATACATTGTTTTGGGTGTTTTCATATAAAAGGGCATTGGTTCACAACTGGGTTCTTATGGCAGCAGGCAATATATCCGAGTGTTAGTAAAAAGGCATTTTATGGTAACACTTGGTGACAGGCAGTCAGGATCAGGCAAACAAACACAGCAGACTTGGCAGGCAGAACACACACAGCTGGAAGGCAACAGGTAAGTGGCAGATATAGAAACAGAAATTGCTTGAAATCAGTAGAGACCTGCCACTGTTGCAACATTAGACAATCTGGCAAAAGATGAAAAGCAAAATCTATGACTGTGTTCTAATTCACGAGTTGATCCGTCGAGGTGTGCATTTCAGGAATGATTATGTTGAAGTGGGTTGACAAAGCTGTCCCCCTCCAGATGTATTTGCATATCCATGGCCTGAGCTGCATCCTGTGCAGGATTATTATTCACAGATACTCCAGAGTCAGAGGCATAAGAGGAGGGAGAGAGGGAAGGCACAGGTGTTAATGTGACACAATCAGACTAGATTGCAGCACTTGAACTGGCACACCCACCATGAATGACTCCAATCAGCAAGATTGTATCATCAGGCAGTCCTCCATCTTCTCACTGTCCATCAGGGCCCGCTGTCTAAAGCCATCTGTCATTCTGAAATATAGCTTCTGAAGTATAATATTGATGTTGCAAAACTAGTTTTAGATATATTTCTTTTAACATTTTTAACAATATTGATAACAAATGAAGGAAATGAATAGATCACTATTACGGTGAATAAACTGTGTGAGTATTGTGACTATGTGACATAACTACTAAACTATTTGAGTTAATGCGCTCTGGCTCATTTGAATTTTTCTATTCAATATTTATTTTCCCACTAGGAAATTGTATTAATGCACTAGTAAAGTTGGGACGACATCGCTTCCCTGTGACACTTTCATAATGTAGCTCCAACGACACTTTTTGCGCAGACCCTCCGAACAGTGTTTGTTTAAAGTCCATTAGATGATTTCCTCTGTTTATGAGTCACTAAGTTGTTTTTAGACAGTGGCAGTATAATTGCAACAATAATGACTCATGGGGAAGAAGTTCATTTTTGAAGATTTTCGCATAGATAGTTTATGTATGGGTTTCCATAAAGTATGTTGTCAGTGATGTTTACAGCTCCTGTATATACCGTTTACAATATAAATCCTAGAGTGAAGTTATGAAGAATAAAGGCTCAAATTCAATTATACAAATACTGTGACAAGACATACTTCTATGTGACCGGCCAGCCTTTCTTCTTCTATCTTCTTCTGGCCCCTGCAGCTCGAGAAGTTGCTGACACAGTGCCATTATCTCCCTGTTCTCCCCGGTAACTAAAATCCACAGACAGCTCTCCATGTCAGCCAATCAGATAACAGATAGCCCCTAATTTTGAGTCAGTGCTGCGTGCCTTTCATCTTGCCGCTAGATGCTCTTTGCTGGACAGATAGGATCCTGTGGAGTACTCTTTGCAGCATCTGAGGAATGGACATAATGAGAATAAAGTAACAGAGGGGGGATCTTGTGCTTGATTCTAAGGAGGAGGAAATGAATGAATGTAGGCAAGAAAGGTGTGAGTTAGGGTGAGAAGTAAGGGAAGTTTGCAACAAATTGAAAAAAAAGCATTGAGTAGGACTAGTGGAGGAAGGGAGGTTGGGAAAAATGGAGACAGAAACCTTCTTTCAGCTCATGTCTCCACTGTCAGCTATAGCGAGGCCTGGTAGAGAAACATTAAAGGAATGAATGAGTTTGAGAAGAAGAGAGAAAATGTCAGCAGAACATTCCAGAGGCCATGTTTTCCCCGCTATCTATCCTTCTGCCTGCATGTCTCCCCTCCAAATCAGATATTTCTATCAGTCAGCAGTGGGTTCCTGAAACACTGAGGCTCTATTCCTATCCAGCAAATCAGATGCAGAGAGATGGAGGAAGGGAAGGAGAGAGAGAAAAAGATCGAGGATAAGATGGAAAAGAAAAAAGCAAGAGGAGAAAACGGTGAGAGGAGGCAGCCGTGATGGGTGGAAGGGGAGTGAGTGAGAGAGCACAATCTGCACCCTGGATATAATTGGCATCTTAAATGAGGGTTTCTGTAGCACGAGTACACTCACTCTTCTGGGGAGATTTCATTGCACCGCAGTCATATTTCCTTAGCAACATTAGGGTCTTAATGAAACTCTCGTCTGCGGCCGAGCCTCGGAGCAAATGAGTTTCCACACCGCCAGAATTTGGTTGTACCGCAAATTGTGCAGTGACAGAAGGCTTTCCTTTTCAAATAAGAATACTTGGTCGGCTGTCATTGTGTATTATATTAAGAGTAATGAATGTTTCAGATTGTCATGGTAAGGGTACAGATGTACTATCAGAATCAGACTGTTACGTATGTATGCTTATTGAAAGAACTATAAATACATATTAATTTACATCAAGATATTGAAATTGCAGAATGAAAATGGTTAAAAGTCCCTATCTAAATGCTACAGAATTGCACCTGTCAACAGAAAAAAAAACGAAAAAAGGAAAGAAAACGGCTTTTAATGCTATGAGGCGTGAGTACATCACACTTTGTTCCTGCTGTGTGGTAATGCTTTCTCCCAAGAGCTAAAGTCAGCCTGCATTGTGGTACAAATACAAACCAAAAGTGACCCACTGACGCTTTGTTTTTCTGTGTCATGATGCCACCACTGTGCATTGTCTACAGCTGACTAAGCCGCTTCACAGCTCTCTATGCAATGCGGCAATTTGGCCACATCCCAGAGCCCCAGATTTGTCCTGAACCATTTCAGTGAGACATGCCAACTGTGGTTTGAAATGGAATGAAATAACTAACCTGAAACCTAATTTTAGTCAACAGGATTAAGCAGATGGGTTGTGTTTAGTATTTCTGTTTGGTCCAGTCCTGTCATCTCTTTATCTCAGCTTCTTGCTCTTCTGCACTCTTATCTGGCACATCATCGTATGTGGCCATCTGTTTGTTTACTGTGCGAAGCGAAGGCTATCTTGACAACCTCTGTGTCTTTGATGTACCAGTAGATTTATGGTGTCAGTATATGTACAGTATGTGTGTTTATTCCCTCTCCTTTACCCAAGCTGCAAACATGATTCTCTCCCTCGTCCTCTGTCTGAGCTTCAACACCATGCACATGTTCGACACACACACATGCATGCATGCACAAATGGATGGAAAGAGGTCTGCTCGGAAAAAAAATATTTTCCTTGCTCTTAGGTTATTTTTATCCTGAATGCTCGTAAGCTGTGTATTCCTTGTTACGTGCATGTCCCTTAGTGACTTCTCTTTCCCTTTCAAATCTCTCCCTCTTTTTCCCTATCCACCCCCTCCCTCTTTCTATCCATCCATTCATCTGGGATGTGTGAAAGTGAGGCTAAGAGGAGAGATAAAAGGGTGGGGGGTTTCATCAAAGACACAGATACACACAGGCACACTAGTAGTGTAGTTTATGTTGGTTCAATACTGTGTTTTTCTTCCGTTCCGACATTCACATGTTCCACTTCCTGATGTATTTCTGATTAAATAAAAGGATTATTGTGCTTTTGAGTTTCATAATTTGGAAACAGTGTTCTGTGTGTGTGTGTGTGGCATAGGGCCTAAAATGACCAGGATAAGTCAGTTACCAAGATACCATGACAGTGCATTTAAGATGTGTGTGTGTCTGTGTGCGTGGGTAGGTGGTCACATGGATATTGCTAGATTAGTGATTAGTGTGAGCATAAAAACACATTCTGCATGTGTTTGTTAGCACATACACACAAACAAACAATGACTAAAGCAGATAAAAAGTCTAAAAATCAAGTCGCAAGTGACATCTTTAGATCTTTTGTCCAGACAACAGTTCGAAATCCCATATTAATGAAGTATACAATGATACAAAGCAGAGAGGAAGAAGAAAAGTCTGTATTTGAGAAGCTAGAACTAGAAGATGTTTCCCATGTCTAATAATTAAATTACTTAAATGATGAATTGATTACTGTCATCAATTAGTGTTACTGTTCAATAAATAATGAATGAGTCAAGTCATGGTTTAACAATGTTATTAATGTTCTGTTCTTCAGTTAAAATGACAGGTGAATGTAAAAAGTACGACACTTATTACCATGGCAGCCACAAATAATCGCTGAAGACGTAAATGCAATTTTTCTTGTAGCTGTCAACAAAATTAAAATGTACTTTGCCTCGCCAATGAGAAAATCCTCTCTGCGGCATCTTGAAATTGAATGGATTGTTGGTGGATTAAATGCAGTGCTGCTCAGGGAGGGAGGGGGGGGCGCGACGTCTCCAAGCCACAGCCCATTTGACTCTTGACATACAGCTTTGTGAAGTGTTAAGCATGGCGGCGAATGGGAAGAGCATTACTGACAAGCAGAAAGAGCCCTGCTTTTGATGGGATTAGCACATTCACAGACAGGGACTAGTGCTTTAGATTGATTAAAGTGTAATCCTTGATGGATAATCAGGCTTCCTGATGTGACATGTGTGGCCGTAGCCCTCATCTCTGTCTTATTAAACGCACATAAACACAAACATTGTCCTCCGTCACAGTCACCCTCTCTGTGCGCTCTCCTTCTTCTGTCAGATAGTGGAACAATAGTCAGCCCATGTTATGGTTTTTGTGCCTGTTTATGTCCATGTAAAGAGTTAGTGACGCCTTGCCTTACATGAAAAGATGATATGTCTAAAATACATAACAAACACGCAACAGGGCTCAACATAGGGTAGCAATTTTCTTATTCTAGACAGTCATGAGTCATCATTATCTTGCGCCATCACTGGCAGCTGTACAACTGTGATTTACACAATCAATACATTCAAAGCTCAAGTAGAGCAATAGTGCTCAACAATTGCTGGCGTTGCATAGAACAACATAAAACTGCAACAACAGGAAGTCCTGCTGACTAACTAGGATTCTGCTAAATGTAATGAGCAGTTTTCAGTATTTAATGATAAGTCAATACATCAAATGAATCATGAAAATAAGTTCAGTCCTAATTGTCAAAAACTATACATTTATAGTATGCCTCAGTTGAGCAGTTTCACTGTGTTGTATGGCTCTATTAGCAGTAAGGTGGAATTTAGCAACCATCGACACACATAATAGTTTCCAGTTTTCCATGCTTTGTTGCCAGATGTGTGACTCATGGGAACATTGTGCATGAGGGACACTGACAGTATGGAACAGAGGTCAACTAACAGTAGTTATTCAGGCACTATCATGATGGGAAAAAAAGCTCAGAGCTCTGTAGAGTCTCTGAGCGATAGCCTGAAGTATGGGAACAGAGGAAGAAGGCTATTTATTTTAGAATCATATACCACATCCATGGTCTGGGCGAATTCAGCTGTAATGTATTCATAATGTTCTGAGGGAGATTAAAATCTGATTATGCAGGGTTTTGTGGTGACTGTGGGTTATAGCTTTGAGTATGGGAACACTGTCGCAGTATATAACACAGGCTCTTGTATTAGCACGCTTAACTGTTTATTCTGGTATTCATACTGTAGGATGTGGATGAAATAGGCAACAGAAGAAATGGTAACAAAGTGGATAGTGAGAGAATAACAGAAAACAAAGACTGGTAGTACAAACCGGCAATTAGGAGAGGAGAAGCAAGGGGGAAATACATAATACAACACCCGGGCTATTTATTCCATCTTCACACAACACTACAAACGGTGATTATGTAGATTTGCTCAGCCATCTCTCCTTGTTCATTTTCATCTCACAAGTAACTGTTTTGCACAAGTATGTCTTTACAATCAGGCCCCAAGTCCTAAACTTTGAGCTTCAACAAGTCTTACATTTGCTCTTCACAGATTCAGACACATTTTGCTTGATGCAATTAGTACCAGTATGAAATGATTTTAGGTACATTTTTTCCAGCAGACGACCAGTAATCCTGACATTTGATTGGATGCTGTCAGATTGGTTCATAGATTAAATCTGGGGTGTCTAATGAATAGCGGTAACATGTGTTGATTAAAAAAATAAGTATGTGGCTATATTTTTTTTAAATATATTTAATCATCTTTGGTGTTGGGGAAGTATTTTCCAATCAAAAGGCTTAAATCCATGAAAAATGTAGCGTCATCTGTGGTAAAGTCCAAGTCAAGCTGCAAGTCTTTTTTCATGTTCTCAAGTCAAGTCATCAAATACATGATTCGAGTCCACACCTCTTTCTTTTTGTTCAAGGATTTCATTATTAGGGTATTATTATCATAGAAACTCAAATACATTTTAGTCAGAATAATATAGTAGAGTAGATCCAATATGAGCTAATGCTGGTGTGTGTCAAAATGAAGCGACAGAGATTCACTATTGTTTCACCACTTTTCTCGAATAATCTATGTGAAAGGATTTGGCAAGCTTTGCATGATAACACATGGAGTCGTGTCAGTACGTTTTTTATTGCATAATTTGCTTATAACACTTTCTAGATAATCGCTTCTGCATGTTTTTCTGTTCTTGCTGTCTGAATCCTTTGCTCTATCTCTCTTTGCCCCTCTTTCGGACACACTGGCCTCAAACATAGAGTTCATCTTGCCCATCTGTACTGATGTCTCTGGCCATCTGCTTTCTCTCTAAACCCTTTGACAGTGCTAAATGTTACTCAGTGCTTTCGATGGAGAGGCAAGCAGATTAAACTTTATTACGTTTTTCCCCTTCACATTATTCACAGTGTGTGGAGGTTAGAGAAGTAACAGATGGTTTTCTCACATCAGCATCAGGAAGAGAAGGATAGTTGGATTTGAAGGGCACTTCCCTTAAGGTGATTTTCCAATGAACATGCAGCGCAGGTTTTGCATTGGTATGCTAATCTGTTGCATCCTGTTTTTCAATTGACGTATTGGAGACTGCTCACTTCATTTTGATTGATCATGGGAAATAATGTCAGTCATGTGATTGACTGGTCGCTTGTCCAAAATGTCCTCGCCTCTGGCCCCTCAAGACCTTAAACAGCATGATCCATGATCCATTCATCTATTACCCTCTTAAGGTGGATGGATTGGTGTGTCACATACAGTAGCTGTGCCTGGCTATTGTCAGCATAAACTTTACAATGTATTGTATGTGTGACATATAGAGCAGCTTTGATGAATTTTAATTGATTCTTGTATTTTTCTCCCTTGAGCATGCTTTGTTTTTCAAGGGGGTGGCAGGTTGTTGGACCGTTTCTCCAAAGGTCGTTCTAAAGATTGTTAACTGCTCTTACAACCAAAAACGTCTTGTTGTCTGAATGAGTTGTCCAGATTTGGTATCTGTACTTTAACCTGCGCTCCCCAACTATATTATATATTGTCAACTTTGACTCCACCCTTTCCTTCCACTCCCACATCAAGTCTGTCACCAAATCTGCCTTTTTCCATTTAAAGAACATTGCCAGACTCCGACCGTCACTCTCGGAGTCGGTTGCAGAAACCTTAGTCCATGCTTTCTTCACCTCCCGCTTGGACTACTGCAATGGTGTCCTGTTTGGGGTACCCAACAAAACCCTGGACAGACTCCAGTATGTTCAAAACTGTGCTGCTAGGGTACTCACACATACAAAGCCGTGGCAGCACATCACTCCCACCCTCCTCCACCTCCACTGGCTGCCGGTCAAGTCCCGCATAACCTATAAAGTCCTCCTCCTTACCTACAAGTCCCTCCATGCCCATGACCCCCCGGAACCTGCGGTCTTTAGACTCTGGCCTGCTCACCACCGTCCGTACAAACCTGCGAACCTTCGGGGACAGAGCCTTCAGTGTGGCAGCCCCCACCCTCTGGGACGCTCTCCCTGCGGAGATCCGCAACATCCCCACGCTTGACACCTACAAAAGGGCCCTCAAGTCCCATCTGTTTGCCAAGGCCTTCGGCCCCTAATTTATTTGTTGTTTTGTCTGTCTGACTGTTTGTCTGACTGCCTCTTGTTTTTGATTGTTTTTACTCCTGTTTATCTCTGTAAAGCGACCTTGGGTCCCATGAAAGGCGCTATATAAATCGAAGCTATTATTATTATTATTATTATATTGGCAACCAGCGCTGAAGGCAGAAATATAGAAGTACTGGGCAGATAAACTATTGTTACTCCCCAAAAGTCCTTTACATTTAGGTCTCTGTAAGGATTACAGCAATGGAATACAATATTGAACCTAGAACATTTTACAGAGATTAAGATTAGATTAATTGCCCTCTGGCTTCAGTTCTTTTCATTTAGAAACCAAAGAGTAATTTTAGTTTTGTCTTGAATTTTATTTTGAGACTGTTTAAGACTGTTATTATATAAGTCAAAATGTAAATGCTAATGTGCTTGCCATCGCCTCTCATTGTTTCATATCTTTGAAAAAACATTTCTCATGGTTCCTGAAGATAATTGGGAAGACATCACTTGGGGCTAAATGGAGCTATGATGGACACTTGTCACTGTCTGACATTTCATAAGCTTAACGATAGATCCATTAATTCCTTGCTGTGCAGCTTGATTAAAATGTGGTTACTATAGCCTCACTGTGAGCTGGTATTAACTATAAACTATTTGTGTCTTTAATGGAAAGGGGCTCGATAAAGTCTTCATCATTTGCATCTCTATTGATACCCTTCAGTAGCTCTACTCATCTTGACAAGTGTGAAGGTCCAAAAAAAACCTCAAGCCCACCCTACTGTAGGTAGCATCCTTCTTTTTACCGTCTTCCAAAGCTGTTATTGAAAAGCAGCTTTCACAACTCTGTCAGGGTGACAGCCGTCCATGTATTTCCCAGGTCAGTAGTCCAGTGGGGGGGGAAACGTACAAAAGTGAAAGAGTATTAAGTTGTCATGGTGTTGTGGCCATAGTGGTGAGATAGAGGAGCAGCAAAAGAGAGCAGAGGCATAAAGCAGAGACAGGTTAGAGAAATGCACTCAGCTCAGGGGCTAAAATAAGAGAGGCAGGAAACAAACATGGCTTCTTCCATCTACTGAAGAGAGGGATACAGTTATGGTTCCCTTTGAAGAGCAGGGGAATCCCACTGAGGTGACCAGCTCCCAGAATCCACCGCTGCCAGTTTCCTGTTTGTGGTTCTTCTTGATGTGCCATATGATCATCACTATAATTTGGGGGGAAAGCATATATATTCAGTACATACATTATGATTTTTTTCACATATTCTCCTTTGCTCTTGTACCTTCACTTTAAACCCAGGCAACATTTATTGAAATCAACATAAAGGCAATACTGCTCATTTGAAGAATCGTGATATTTTGGAATACTAATTATTGCAGAGCAGTACATTCAAATCAGCAGCCATGTGCATGAGCTAGCACAGAGGGTTGTCTAAACTGAGCCAAGCTTTCACAGATCATGTCCTGTTCTTTCTCCCATTTGAGCGCCTTCTGCTACCATCTCTTTTTGGACAGCAACATGACTTTATCAGTTTTCGCCTTGGCTGCTAGGACTCTATCATTTAAAGTAATTTATTTTGCATGTGAAAACAACTTTTTAAAGGGCCCATGTCATGGCCATTTCCACTGATCATAATTACATTGTTGAGGTATACTAAAATAGATTTATACTGTGCAATTTTCCAAACTCACATTGGTTTCGCATACAGCATCTCTGTCAAGCATGTGTATTCAGCAGTATTCACTTTCTCCACTAAACGACTCGTTGGAGCTCTTGCCCCCCCCTCCCTGTGAGCCTAGTGTGCTCCGATTGGTCAGCTCGGCCACTCGTTCTGATTAGTCAACCACCAGAGAGGTTGCGCCCATGTCAGTGCTTTTCCCGGCTGCTCTCAGCGTAACATCAGTCTTATCATGGCGTCGGTACAGCGGTATATTTTATATACATATATATTTTTAACTGTTGTTATAGAAGAGTGTGACGGCCCCAGGGCCTTTGTCTTACGATGGGGTGGAGCTGAAGAGGCTAATCAGCACGATCACGGACACCTCCGGACACAGTCTCTCTCCAAAGCGGCTGCAGGAAGACTAACTCTGCGATCCTCTCAACCACCTGTCTCTGCATTTACCACAATAAATGTGCCGTGGTTTTGTAAACTCGTGTATGTCTCCTTGTCTTTCCGTTGTGGCCTACGAGCTACTCTCATAACAAAGAGTAAGTTATTTTTACCCGTTATAAACTACTACTGTTTGATGAGAAATCAAATCATGGTTTGCTATATATGAATTCAGGGAAGAAAGGATAGGCCTACTAAGTATTTCCATTAAACTTTATTTTTAGAAATGTACAAAATGAACATAAATATACATATATACACGGTATATCATCCATTCCTCCTCCTCGCATCTTGCCTGCGCACAGTCGGTGCGGTGCCTTTTAGCACCCTCAGTAGTAGTAGAATCCCTTCCCCGTCATGGATTGTCCGCCAGGATCTGGCTGGACGAAATCAAATGCAAATCACAAAATATTAGAGAAACTTAGTTGTTTTAGATTCGTTAGTAGTACTTGTGTAATGAACAGCTTGCCTGCTAATATGCTAACCTAGCTTTGTTTACCTTGGTAGCTAACACGATATGAACGTTAGCTTGGAGGAAAGGCAACTATAATGCAGTGTAATAAAACTACTATGAACAAAAGCTAGTGGTTCATATTAGGCTAGCAATAACGTGTTTATAATTGCAATCGTATACGGGTATTCTGCTACGTTCGGTCATACAATGTAACTTGCATGAATACATTGTTTTGCGCTAGCATACAGCTAGCCTCGTTAGCTACATGCAGTATATGTACGGTCACAATGTACGGTAAATCACAGTACAGTATACTGTATGAGTATTCCGTGTGTGTGACTGCAGACATTCTCCTGCCATGACAAACATGTAAGGCCAACTGCTGACATTGTAGTTGATATATTTAAACGCTAGCAACGTAGCATCACAAAAATGTTTTTCTGACCAAAACTAGCTCTAGCTCCGTGTGTTAGATCGCTACGCCAGCTATAATGTAATTACGTTTCGCGACTGACCGGCAAATCACCCGGAGTATACTGTCAATAGGTATTTTGTGTGTGAATGCAGACATTCTCCTGCTATGAGATACATGTATGCAAGGCCATCTGCTGATATTAGAGTTGATATATGGAAACTCTAGCAACTTAGTTAGCACAGTTAGCACTGTGTCAATGGCTTAGCAGTCCAACACAGTTTACACATTTAAACAGTCTTGTTTGATAAATACACAAATAACAATGCAAACTTACAGGTTGTATACCCAGATCTTCCCCTGCTCCAAACGGTCCAAACAAGCTGTGCATATCCGGCCTCAAACTGGGCAATGTTTTGGAAGCTTTCGTCTGTGAAATGCCGGTTCTTCGAACCTCTGGAGGAGGAACACGCCGCTGCTGGTGTGGCCATAGCTCTTCGGGATTGGTCCATTTCGTTCCGGGTACCGCATGACATCAGGCGGTACCCGGAACTAAATGGAAGACTCAAATGGGCAGTGACGTATCTCCAACGAGGCGTTTTGGGGAGGTATTTTCTGTGTTAGAGTTTTACTCGCTACAGGGTGTACTTTGAGGGTTTTGACTCTGCACACCGTTTACATGCATAAAAACCTTCATAACACACAAGGGGACGGGTAATAACCGGAAAAGCATGACATGGGAGCTTTAAAGTTTGGGTTATCACAGCTAAAGCAGGTGCATTGTGCCGGCCACCCTGTTGGCAGTGACAAGTACATCAAGGATCCTGTGTTATGCATCATCACCCAACCAATTACCTCCGTGTTTACTTCAAGGCAAGGATATCAAATTATGAAATGTTCTACGTGACATCCAATTTTCTACTTCTTTTATCTACACCATTTCTAGACATCTGCCTCTAGTCAAGCTAGACCAAACAAAGTCTCTGTTTTTTAATTAGCTTCTTCCTGGCCAACCCATTGCGTTCTCTCCATTTCGATTTTTGGCTGAAATTCTGTTTGAATGTGCAGTCGACTGACACAGTGCCTATGTCCTTGTCATGCCTGTGTCCTTCTATAGTCTTACAAAAATGTTAGTGGTCTTTTTTATGCTAATTTGGCGTCAAAGCTGCTGAATGTGGCAGCTAAAAAGCTAAAAGCCTTAGCTACAGTTCCCCTAACGCAGCGTCCACACGGCGGCGTGCGTTGAAGCTTGCCAGCGGGCGTGTCTGAAGCCAACAACCAATCACATGAATCTCCCGCCCCGGACACACAAGCACGCGGTTTGATTGGCTAGAGCTTGTACTGGCATATGATTTGATTGGCTGACACTTCCGTCGAAGCTTCAAAAGTTGAACATTGCTCAACTTTTTAAGCGAGCAACGCAAGCAAAGCAAATCGAGCAACGCAAGCAAAGCGAAGCGACGCTCCCACAATGCAGTTCGGCAAAGTGTGACATCAGCCCATTCAAAGTGAATGGGCAGAAGCGTTGAAGCTTCAACGCACGCCGCCGTGTGGACGGGCCGTAATAGCCACACAATGCTGGCTTTATGGAATTGTGCACTGTACAAGGAAAACCCTCCAAGTCAATAACATATTTTGCCCAGAAGTGGGGACATTCACATATGGAGCTAATTTCCTGCCATAACTCCACAAACAAACTAAACAGGTTTTACAAATGCCTTATGATTCACTAACAAACACAATGTGGTTTGCAAATACAAAACACCATCTACAAACTAATGAATTTAGTTTTGCAAAGAAAAAACGTATCTATCAAACAAACACATAACATTTTTCTAATAAATCATGTTTCAGAGACAAATTCAGCTTAGGTTTTACAAGTACACAACTTTTTTTTACAAGTGCACAAATTTGTTTTACAACTACAACACTTTGTTTTACAACTACAAAACTTTTTTTTACAAGTACAAAACTTTTTCTTCTCACGGCGGAATATTACTGCCAAAAGTCACGTGAGTGAGTCACGTGACTTTTGGCAGTAATATTCCGCCGTTGCTGGCTCATACACAGTCACACATGCTCACTCACACATGCTACACGGCAGCAGGGGGCGCTACTGAGTCCATTGGGAAGACGGGAGGTTGAGCAGAGCATGGAACAGCCCTTGCCAGTCTGATGACAGGTGTTCAATGAGTGATACAAATATTTTTTACCACAAGTTCTTAATAAAACTGATACTGTTGGACTCGGTACTAGTTGACTGCTACCAGAAATAAAAGGAAGTACTTTACTGTGTACTTTGTGAGTAATCCTCTGTCAGAGTCCCCTCCATAGTACATAATGCATGTTTTTTGCTATCTTTGATGAATGATAAAAGGGTCATTCCAGAATTGGAGGACAATTTAGACACCAACATTTTTGAAAAATGAACCTTTCATTTTATTATTTTTTGTTATGTATTTAGGAAAAACAGATAATAAACCATAAAAAAAAGTGATTTGCCCAGCTAAGGCATCAAATGTATATTTTCCAATGAAGAATTAACCCTGTTACTCTAATTATAGTAACAGGGTTGCAAGTAACAGGGTTGAAAATCAATGCTAATTTTAGCTTTTACCTCAGGAATTAATGCTAGCTGCACAATGTAATGCTATTGTCAAGGAATGGACACACTTTATATTATATTTATATTTATATATATTTAACAAAAGAAAGATACATTTGAAATTAATTTGTTTTTGTCTCATAATTTGAGTAACAGGGTTGCGTTTGTATGAGTGCCACACTCCTTCAAGAGTGACAAGATTGGAAATATATTACAAATAAAAGAGAGGACTTAGTTTTGGTCTACCCATGGTAGTAGCACATGGCTTGCTGATGTCCTTTCCACTGTGTCATGCGACAAACAGATTTTTCACTTCCTCTGCCAAGCTAAAAAGGTTTCGGTAGGGTTGCGCGCATGTTGAGGGACACACCTTCTGTGCAAAATTACTGTTATTTAAAATGTGTTTATGATTTAACAAATTGATTTTACCATTACAAGACACATATATCAATAGAATAATACCAAAAAAGTAAATAAAAACCCTATTTTAAATGTTATAGTTGACATGCAAGTTGGTCACCAAGAAGCTGGGACAAGAGAAAAGGGCAATTTTAGGGGGTGTTCGAGAGCTATTTGATATTTTAAATAATATTTTGAAACCACTTTTTCTACAACTTTATATGCATCTTGTCTCAAGACAAGTATATTTAACACAACAAGTGCATGTCTGAGCTTTTTGGGCATGGATTATTAGATTTTTTATATGGGGGACATGAAATGTCCTCCAATTCTGGAATGACCCAAAAATAAAATGTTACCATTAGTTCTTAATGAAATTGATACGGTTTGACTTTGTATTAGTAAGCCTACTACTAACAATACATTGAAGTACTTTTACTGTGTATTTTTTGAGAAATACTCTGTCAAAGTCCCCTCCTGAGAACAAAATCAAGCCACTTCTTCTAAGTTTGATGAGGGAAAAAAATATTTTTTGGGTGATTTAATGGGTGATGTAACATTAATGACAGACATAATATGAGGTCCTTGGCACTCTAGAGGGGTCATTTTGTGATCATGGGGCATCACCCTTACAGCATCAGGACAATATCATATGGAGTCAGATACTGGAAGTGGGCTGGAGGCGTTAACTGGAACTGATGGAAGGATGAGGCTGATGAGACTGAAGAATCTGCGAGGAACGAACTAGCGGCAGAGGAATAATTATATATTAAAAGACAGCAGCATCATAAGAGGGCAACCATGTAACAGAGTGTGTTACTTTGCTGAAGGATATTTGTGACCAGCTATCCATTCCAGGCCAGACTCTAAAGACTTTCCAAGGTGTGAAAATGCTGCTGCCGGAGTACTGACTGGAAGTATTGCTGATATCATGTCTGCCATCCTCTTAAAATACTCTGTCCAACAATATCAGTCTCAGGAAGAAATGTTTTTTAACGCTTATTAAAAGAAAAACATGCATTCTTGTACTCAGGAGGGGACATTGACAGAGGATTACTGGAAAAGTACACAATAAGTACTTCATAGTACTTGTGGGGGTAGTTTCAGTAGTACTGAGTCCAACAGGATCAATCTCACGAAGAACTAATGGCAACAAAAAAGAATTCCCTCATCAAACTTAGCAGAAGTGGCTTGATTTTGTTCACAGGAGGGGACTTTGACAGAGTATTTCTCAAAAAATACACAGTAAAAGTACTTCAATGTATTGTTATTAGTAGGCTTACTAATACAAAGTCAAACCGTATCAATTTCATTAAGAACTAATGGTAACATTTTATTTTTATCATTCATCAAAGATAGCAAAAAACATGCATTATGTACTATGGAGGGGACTCTGACAGAGGATTACTCACAAAGTGCACAGTAAAGTACTTCATTTTATTTCTGGTTGCAGTCAACTAGTACCAAGTCCAACAGTGTCAGTTTTATTAAGAACTTGTGGTAAAAAATATTTGTATCACTCATTGAATATAGCAGGAATAAAAATGAAAAGCAGCTGATTGACCGAGTGCAGAATCGCTGTATACAGGGGCGGACTGGGACTACAAATCAGCCCGGGACTCTCGACCGGCCCACTTCGGTACCGCCGGCCCACCTCGGTACCGCAAGTAAGCGGCCCACCTCGGTGGTGCCGCAAGTAAATACCGCGAGGAAATTGTCGACGGGGGGGAGGGGGGGTGAGCAGTGACTTATCCCGGCCCACTTCAGTACCGGCCCATCGGGATTCGTCCCGAACGTCCCCTGGCTGTATATATAGTTTAAATCTCCTTAGTTACAATGTTGTCCATTTTAGACAAAGGCTTATTATATGTACAGCCCCTAATAACATTTATTTCTGGGCTCAATATGTGTCTTGGCTGTTTTCGTTGTGATCGCTAAATTCACCTTGTTTATAATATTATCACTATAACGGGCCGTCTCCACGGCAGCGTTAAAAAATCTTGAAACGCTTCTGCCCATTCACTTTGAATGGGGTGACGTCACTTTTTTTCGCTTTCGCCGAAATGCATTGTGGGCAGGCGAGCGGAGATTCTCAGGATTTTCAAGATCCAAAGTTGAACAATGTTCAACTTTTGAAGCTGAGGAGGAAGCGTCAGCCAATCAAATCCCGTGTACGCAAATCTGACAGTTCAAGCTCTAGCCAATCAAACGGCGTGTATGCTGGGAGAGACATACCGCAGATCATTTCCTCATATTCCAAAAAATGGAGGAGAAATTAGCGGTAGCGAATCAATCACCCGGTGCTTTATGACCAGACCTACCGGGATATAAACCGGAGGAGCCAGGCATGGAGGGAGGTGGCAGAGACAGTGGTATGTTTTCGCCTGTTTTGGGGAGTTTATATCCAGTTTACTTCGGGCTTTTTGGCTTCGTATGTCGCGGGCGGGAGATTCATGTGATTGGTTGATCGCAAAAAAATCCCCAAGCTTCAGATACGCCCACCTCCAAGATTTTTTTAACGCTGCCGTGGAGACGGCCCGTAACACTGACCCATATCGCTAGATCGCGAGAAACACCTGTCATCAGACTGACAAGGGCTGTTCCATGCTCTGCTCAACCTCCCGTCTTCCCAATGGACTCAGTAGCGCCCCCTGCTGCCGTGTAGCATGTGTGAGTGAGCATGTGTGACTGTGTATGAGCCAGCCAAGGCGGAATATTACTGCCAAAAGTCACGTGACTCACTCACGTGACTTTTGGCAGTAATATTCCGCCGTGAGAAGAAAAAGTTTTGTACTTGTAAAAAAAAGTTTTGTAGTTGTAAAACAAAGTGTTGTAGTTGTAAAACAAATTTGTGCACTTGTAAAAAAAAGTTGTGTACTTAAAACCTAAGCTGAATTTGTCTCTGAAACATGATTTATTAGAAAAATGTTATGTGTTTGTTTGATAGATACGTTTTTTCTTTGCAAAACTAAATTCATTAGTTTGTAGATGGTGTTTTGTATTTGCAAACCACATTGTGTTTGTTAGTGAATCATAAGGCATTTGTAAAACCTGTTTAGTTTGTTTGTGGAGTTATGGCAGGAAATTAGCTCCATATTCACACTTGATTCACAGATGTCCCATTAGATTACACTTCAACCCATTGGCCAAAACTCAATTTTTTGCTCCAAATAACCAACAAGATGAAAGTTGGTGACAAATCTAACTCCGGGCATCAAAACATCACTTCAGGAAGCTATGACAAATATCAAAGGGACTTCCTCACTGTTTTTTAACATTCAGTGCTGCAGGATTCCCTCTGGGATTCAGCAGGACTGAGGCAGTGTTGTAAACATGTAAACGTGGCTGAATCTTAGTTGCGACCCATAGTTTTATGAGCACTCTCAATGCAAGTGGAATCCTTCCACTGTTTTTTCACTTGTCTGTTTTGATTTATCATTAAGCAACGTTATATTTTAGTTGCTATAAAGACAGTGATTTGGTTTCAGATGGAACTCAGTAATGATCTCACAAATCACAAAGTGTCAAAGCAGAAGCATGTAACGTATGTGTCTGTGCATACGAGTGTGTCTTGCAAAGTCGTGCCATGTGTACGTGACAGAGACACTAAAAATGTGTGTCTCTGTCACTTCTGAGTCTTCCCTCTTTGTCCCACAGTAAACCTAAATACATTCTCATTTCATTTAACCAGAGAGCAATCCAAGCCTATTTAAAGAAACTGGTAATTTGTGAAGCTTTGGAAACAAAATGAAAATAAAATGTCTCTCTGCTTTCTCTCTCTGGTTAAGACTGGTTGATATAGATGTCTGTGCAGTTGAGGTAAGGGAGAAGGGATTTGAGAATATAAGCTTCTCTCTTTTTCCTAAAATGAAGAAATAATTAGGATATGATGATTACTGTGAGATTTATAAACTCATTAAGTTCCACAGTAGCAGTTTAAGACATTTTGTGGCTATTAATATGCTCTAAAAGACACAGTAGCAACTGCAATTTGATGTTTCTACAACCTTGTGTGTGAGTTTGCATGCATTTCTATAATCTGGACCTCAGATCAACCCTTGAGTCTTATTACTGCATTTAACTATAGTTTATTTTTATAGTTTAGAGCTGATATGTAATACATTTTCAAGTTGAAGACCTTTGATTCTGGCATTCAACAACACTACAAGATGCCTTTTTTCCTGTTTAATTGCAGCTTACTCCTCTGAGGCGATTTGTTTTTGCCTCCAGTCTTTCTTTTGTGTGTCCTCCGGCTTCACTGTGACGTATTCCTGACGTCAGCGCTGAAGGAGTCAATACAACTGAGTCACAGGGCTAGTGGTTGCTACTAGCAACAGAGTGCTGAGACACAGTTTGATTATTTTTACATACATTTATTTGCTAAATCGTGATACAAACACGATTTATGTTGGTAAACTTCAATATTTATGTTGTCATAATGACGATCTTGATAGTATTCTGAGTCTAGTTATCTAAGGCATCACTTTCAATTCAACACCGACATGAGTGATGTTTAAAATCCTTCAGCAACAAAGTATTCTCAGGGGTATATTCACGGTGCTTTAGCAACCCAGAGATTAGTCACATTGCAGAGACTAATTAAGCAGGTCCCATCATCAGGGGAAATGGTGTCTGTCCTCTTTCTCTGAAAACATTATATTCACGTGTCTGTTGATTGTGTGAGTAAATGGGAAAGAGAAATGGAGAATGAAAGTGACCTTGGCAACCCTTTCTTTCCCTCTGTCTCATTTCTCCTTGAAGGGAAGAGTAGGAGGCAGTAAGGAGAGGAGTGGGAGACGGATTTCATTTGATATCTCCCCCCCTGCTCAGGGAATACACCCTCCTCTCTCAGCCCAGCTATCTGTGTGTCTTTTTCTTTGGTTTAGAGCAGAATAAAAGCTGCCCTTGGAATTAATGACTTGGATCCTCGTCTCCATTAACATGGAATCTACACATGATCTGTTTAGGGATCATGGATGGATTTTACGGGACTGTCTGACCTCTATGAAACCTTAAATTAAAATCAAGCTGAGAATAGTGCACTAAATGATGGTTTAGGGTACTATTAAAGTACACAAACTTTGTCTTGTCTTGCCTAAGAGCTGTTGTTCACTTGAGCAGTGTCCTTGTGACATAAACAGGAGACATGTTTCAAGGAGACTTTCATTATCTTCCGAACTTCCTGATACTAACATCTTCACGTTTGACCGAACTACCTCACGCTGCCTCATTCACTGGTGTAGCAAGTGGTGAAAGCACTGATCAATATTTTCCCTTTGCCTCTTGTAGCTGTTACTAGGAGATACATTGGCTAGAAGCTAAGCCAGTCTGATCACAAATAAATTGGGCCTCTCAAGTGGTAGCCTATACTGCTCTATGTACTTGCAATTCCCTGTATACAATAAAATAAGTAAGAAACACAATGACGACGTGGTTTAAGTGCATAGTGTGAGCAATTTAAATGCCCAACTGTTGATGTATAGAAATAAAGACATCTGGCAGTAAGCTTTGTCAGTACAAAATAAGGAAAATAAAAGATGAGAGCAGGAAAGCTCAGAGGGAGACACTCAGACAGAAAGAAGACAATAGTATTCGACTGCAGCGTAATGATTTGACAGAATGTGCAAGCTGTGGCTCAGAAGAAATATTTATTGTCTTGTGCGTCAGAAAGGCTTTTTTTATCTGTTATTTTTTCCCTTTTCTTCACTCATGCATTGTTAGTGTTAGGAAAATATCAATCGACACCAGGTTGAGAATCAATAATCAGGTACTAATTTATTCTTGCAAGAAGGAGCAGAGTTAAATCACATACAAAGGATATGGTTTAACTCACACACATGGGGTATGTTGCTCAACGGAGCAGGAAAAAACATCAGGCTCATATAGTCCAAAATACAGGAGATAACAACAAAGTCGTAAATCGAGGTGGCGCTAATATCAGCGTCGGGTGTCGGAAAAGGGTCGGGTCATCTGCGATGGGTCATCTGTGACGTCTTCTGGACTTCCTTCACGCCTCATAGAAATGAGATATGTAGGAGACAACAAGTATGTGTCTGTCTCCTCATAAAGATCAACCACCTGAAATGCCCTGCCTCCTCCTATCACAAAGAGGCAGCTGCAAGGTCGTACACAGTTCAGAATCACACATGATATCAGTGCATTAAAACAAACCCAAAGAGGAGACAACAGTATTTTCTCCAACAGTTAGTCTGAACCAGCAATTAGCTCCACAAGCAGCACATGTGCCACTGAGTGTGTGACCCATTTAAAGACCCTGCAGACCCACACAGGTGTTTGCATTCATTCTGGCTGATTAGACCTCTGCTCAGGTGGAGACTGGGAAGAGAAGGCTGGTATGTGAGGGCACCACCTACATACATTAATTAAGGACGATGGAAGTGAAAGGAGCAGTCCGGAGGAGGAATGGGATTCAGATTTTAGAGGGTAACTATACAGTCTGTTATTGTAAAGCATGTTAAAGGGGGCTATTGAATTGTGGAAAAGAGGCTAAGCATTGGGCAAACAGGTTTAAATTGAAGACGTTTAATGGAGAATAGTTTTGTAAATCCTTTTCAGTTGTAGGTTATTTAAAAGCAAGATTTGAAATGTATCCACACTTTTTTTGTTTTCTTTGTTGTTTTTTTTTGTGTGTTTATTTTCAGTTGTAACTGTACTTTTGAGATAATTGGGCATAAGGGTATGCCCTTAGTGATTCAGCATCATTTGAATAAAGGATGAATAAATAAATGAATTATTGAATTTAAGTCAAGGATCGAGAGGGCTCAGAAAGGGTTTGTAGGGTTGTATTATTATACAGACAGGATTACAATTAACTGAAAATGGAGGCAATTTTGGATATTTTCTGCCTTGCATAGATTCGCAATCACTCATAAACACACAATGGATTGGTGGTGATTAGCCACCTTTTTTTTTAACTTTGAACAGTTTCAATATATGCATTCTGATAACCTCATCAATCATCCTGAATTGAATCCTGTCTCTGTTCTTTTAATATGTCAATCTTTCTGACATTGGCTCAGAGTTTAATAGTTGTTTTTCATGTTATCACTAACAATAGGAGGGTGTAGGTACACATATGCTGTCCATCAGTCATCACATATTGTCCAAAACCAATGCATGTAAAGACAACAAATGACTTCAAAAAACTATTTTCCCCTACATATTTCATGATAAATACATGTCTCCACAAAGTATAGAATATAACAATTCTATCTAAGAAAGCACAAGGTGCAACTAAGGCAGTTACAACCCTGTGACCAATACTCTCATCATCTTAGTTCAGCAAGATGCGAAAGTGATGGATTATACCCGAGTCGCAACGGAGTGGAAAATCAATTTCCCCCTGAGAAAACGTTACTCTTACATACATTAAATTTCACGCTACATGGCACAGACTGAGATGTTTTATTTTCAGATTTTCGATTTTCCTCACGGCAAAGCAGAGGCGGGCTGATGATTAAAAAAAAGTATGAGTTGGTTAACGAGGTGAAAAAAATTGTAGTTCAAAGCCACAGCGGAGTTTCACAGAGTTGGGTAATAGTTTTTGCTCATTAGGAAAGAGAAAGGGAAGAGAGGAGTGGAATAAAGCTTGGGGTGGTTTTATCCCTTCACTACATACCTGCACTAGACACAGGTTAGGTGAACCTCCTGATTTTAATATTCAAAAGGGTAGCTGGTCTGAAATATGCACCTTGACAAAAATGATATTTTTTGAAATATTTCTCAAAGGATATGCAATACTAATCTCGTAAATGGATTTAATTGAGGCCCCATTTAGTCAGTATTTGAAGATTTCTAGCAATGCAAACAAGCATTAGATTGGCATTGGCTACAGACAGAAAAATAATTATAAAATGAATCAGTAGCAGATTCATAAATAAATCGTCCTTAAAATGAGAATTTTATTTGGCTGACTCTCTGTGGTGTCAGAATGCATGCCAGAATCCACAAATAACCTTGTTTTTATAAACCAGATGATAAATATAATCTCTGTTTCACAGGTGAGGTTAAGAATATGTTCTCTTCCTTAAAAAAACATGTTTTATGCAAATAATGAATAAGGGAATTTCAAACATTTCAACATTGGAACCACAACCACAACCATGGAATAGAAGTGGTTAGTAAATATACAACTTTTTTCAGGATGATGAACACGACTATGATGTAATGATACATGGCCCTACCTCAGAAGAAGAATCACAATCTCCAAACACTTCTGCAAAGTCTGAAGGGCTTTTCCTCAGAGTCTGGTCAGCAGGCAAAGGATGAATGACTTTCCATAATATTACTAGTTAAGTTTGTGGTTAAATGTATGTTACAATTCTCTACAGCTCTCATTTTTGTTACACTGTATGCTGCAGTTATACTGACTAATCATGAGAATATATGGGGATTTCAAAAACAATAAAAGTACTTACAAAACCTTTATGGTATTGTTAAATTATCCAGCATACTAATCTGTTTTATGATGAAAAACATTGAGAATATAGTTATCGTTCTTTCGAGCTCAGAACAAGATATGCTTATTTGCTTTCTCATTCTACTGCAAAGACTCAAAATCCCCTCAGCAATCATTGTAATCTATTATATACAGTGTTATACATTCATGGCATTATATAACATTGAGTATAGTGTAAAAGCAATTGCGTAAAATGGCATATCAACAGCATTCCACTGGCTATAATGTTGGGCAGTATGATTCAAGCCCTTGCCCTTTATGTAATAAGATACGCACATCAAGCATGTTTGAAAAAGATAGCCTGGCATGTTTATGGCAAAACAAATGACGAGACATTGTCTGAGAATATTGCACTAAGAATAAGGAAGTTGTTTTTAAACGTGCATAGTTGACTTTACATTGTCTCCATCGTTCTCTCTCTCTGTCTGACTTTAAGAAGGGGTAAAGCCTCTGGCCTGTTTCTCAGCTGGAATTTTTAGTTGCTTACTTATTCCCAGCTCACCGCATTGTTACGGCAGAGATAGATGGCTTCTATTATAGCTGTGAGAGACAGAATGAGGTGAGTGGAACAGAGGTTTAGCTACATAGGCAGATAACTACCCCCCCCCCCCCCCCTCCCATAAGACATTGTTTTGATAGATTTGGGGTTTGAAGAAAATGTGGGATTCAGCCCCAGAAAAGGGAGATGGGTAAGAGGAAATGATGTCCCCATTGTACAAATCTGAGTGTGTGTTCCTCTCATTTGTGCATGCGCTAAAGCTGGCGTTAATAGGGGTAATATGTGCTATTTGTGTTTGTGTTTGTGCATGGTGTGCCGTTTTGGCTGTATCCACTGGCTCATGTGGCAGCTGACAGACTGACAGATGGATGCGCAGCAGTCGCAGCATCTCTCCAGTATCTCTGGGGTACGCAAACTCAGGGCTGTCAATCTAAAAATCAAGTAGCTACACTTTGCAGCAGAGCTGGGCAAAGATTTAGCAAGACCCACTGAAAACGCTTACAGCGCAAGATCAAAAAAAAAAGTTGGTTAATTAAAACGAGTGCAGGGACGGGATCGGAGAGAAAAAGAGTACAGGCAAGCAGAACTCTGCTCAAAGAAATGAGCTTGCTTTAAATTCTCATAAAATAAAAGATATACCATGCCGTCACTAGCTAATGATGTATCTGGCTGGCAGCAAGAGAGATATTTAATTAAAAGCCTGTCCAATAATCATCACCCCCTCAACAACGTCTTGTCTCTCTCTTTCCTGTCCCTCTTTATGTGGTTTCATCTCCTATCATCACTTTGATTCATTTCACTTCTCTTCAAGCACTTTGTGTTTCCCTGTTTTATCTGACTGATGTATCTCCACTCTCTCCTCTCAAAATATCCTAATTGCTTTCCCACTAATGTTTCCCGTCATCCTCCTCTCTCACTATGATTAAAGACACAGCCACATTTAAAAACATTTTTAAATAGGTAGTGCAAAAGGCATGGAGACATTGGGACTAATATGCAATATTGCCATAATGGGAAGAACAGTTACAACTTCTTCTTATTCTGAATAACGATTGGTTAATGCATTAATCAAAAATGCTTGTTCACAAGTCACCCCACACTATAACCATTATGCCAAACACCTACTTTTGTTGTGTGGAATACAGAAGTTAGACCAGATCCAAACAGTGGGTTATGTTAAAGGTCCCCTATTTTACTGTTTTTCATCATTATATTATAGGTCTCAGATATATACAAAACATGTCTCTGAAGTGTTTGGCTCCAAATACCAAACAGATCATGCATTGTAGCATCCCATAAACCCCTCTGTTTCAGCCCTGTTTCAAAAGTGCTGATTCTGTGTCTATTACTTCAGATCAAAATAAGGAGCCACTCCCCATGCAAGGACACACACAACCACTCAGAAGCGCCAACCAGTGGTGTAGTTGGGATTTTTTTTACTAGGTGGACTCTATTTTAATTAAGTCATCCCAAACAATGCCACAAGTGCGCACGCGCGCAGTGCTCTCACAAAACGGGCAGACAGGTCTACAGAAACTACCGGACGTGCGATTCTTTTCTTTTTTTTAGGACGTGCGATATTAAGTAGGCAAATGAACTCAAACACTTCATGTTACAATTATTTTGCTGCTTGCTACAAAAGGAAAACTTGCGTGGCTCTCATGTCAGGGGTAATTGAGTGAGTGACATGCAGGCTCTGCATGCACAGCAAACCACCAATCACAACCATTCTTCATCAGATCACAGCAGGATAACCGAGCTCAGCTTGTTGCTCTGATAACTTAAGATCCAGAAGTCTGTGACTAAAATCCTTCATCCGGTTAAAAATACCAATTATATAGCATTAAAGTTCAAGAAAGGATGGTTTGCGGACAAAAAAACGGTCTTTTCTTCAATTCCTGTATTTTTTCATATCGCAATATACAGTATATCGCAGGGGAAGAAAATATCGCAATGTCAGTTTCTTCCAATATTGTGCAGCCCTAACTCACACACACACACGGTGCTGCCCCTCACACACACAGGCTACAAAATCAAGTCGTCATTATTACAACAAATACACGCTTGCAACTGATAACACTGGCAATGATTTTATATTTATTAGACTATTAAAAAAAAATCATAATTTTAAAATATTAAAAAACAACGGCACAGCGAACTAATCACACAATCACAGAATTAATCATTCTTCATCATGGCACAGCGGCCAAACGTTATCACAGACACAGGTTACATAGGTGCGCACCATGCACATTTTCCAACATAAGAGAGGTCACAATTACATTGCTACAGATTTAAATCTGCGATCCCTCTCCACAACGTAGCAAAGCTACACTCACCATTAGAAGTTCATCTTGCGGGCCTTGCGCTCAGCAAAGTCGTCAACAACGCTGCTCAGGTGTGACTTCCGGGCTCTGCTGTTCTCTATTGAGAGTGTTGCCAATCCACTGAGTCGTTCTTGTCCCATGCTGCTTCTTAAATACGTCTTAATCCATTTGAGCTTTGAGAATGAGCGTTCTGCGGTCGCAACAGTGACAGGTATGGTCATTCATGTTTTCCAGTATTTGTTTTCTGTCTCATTTTGTCAGTTTAGCCGTTACATCTCCTTGTTCTCTCTTATCCTTTCTCTTTTGAGCGCCGCTCTTGTGTTTTGGTTTGCTGTACATTATAAATGCAAGCTATTCAATTTGTTATAATGCTGCCGCACTTGCTGCTGCTATAGCTATATAGTACTTATAACTTTTGATGTTGAAAAAAACTGCACATTTTGCATGGGCCCCTGGCCGGCTCTGGGCCCCGTTGCAATGCACCGGCTGCACCATCGATAGTTACGCCACTCAGCCCATTCCCTTTTTCACTCTGTAATATAGCTGTTTGATATTTCTGGATTTTCCCATTGCGTTCTTTTCTCCATTATTTCCAAATTACTCTTATATTATCAACCTCTCTCTTTATTTGTCACTCCTCTTCCTTCTATTGCTCTTCAGCCTGACCCATTTCTTTTTTAGCACCACTGGAATATCCCAATACATAAAGAAAGGCCAGTCAACATCACAACATCTAGTGTTGAACCCAGCAGGCCTCACGTCTGTCCAATATCCCACTGCTGCTCTTTGTGCAGCCTTTTAGCCTGCGGTGCTATGCTGCGTTCAGTTAGCTCCTCAGTGTGTCGAGACAGATTGTAGAATAAGAGAAGAAAATCACAGAAGCAGACAGAGGTGGAAAGACAAGGAGGTTGTAGAAATGAAAGGCTTTGGCCACAACTCTCTTCTTTGGAGCCGCAGGCATCTGCTCTACAATGCCAATAAACAAACCTCTCCCCTTTGGCTGCACTTCATCCTCAAGATTAGTTTGACACTCTGGTTTTTCAAGATAGGTAACCACAGAGAGTGTCAGGAAAGATAAGAGAGCGGGTGTGACACGCAAAGAGGGCCGTGAGCTGGACTTGAACCCATGATTTCACCCATGAAGCACATGGTAGAAGCTCAGCCAGCTCACCAGCCCTGCCTGCTTCTACATCCTCCTCGTTTTCTCTCCTTATTCTCATCCTTCCTGAAATAATCTCCCCTCGATTCTAAAAACACTAAATAGGAATAAAATGCCTGAGTCCAAATGTATATTTAATTTGAACTGGATCCAGTCCAGGAACAAATTCCCTCAAAAAGCCGTTTATTTACCCAAGGAAATATTTTCCATTGTTATCTGCAATTATGCAAAATCCCAAAGCATGTGGCTTCAGTTTTTTAAATTCACAGCATTCTGTTTGAATTATGAAGATTTATGTACAGTACATGTTATCTTGTGTTTTCCCTTCTTAACTAAAGGAAAACATTACACTCACACAGAGGACTCCCTTAGGGCAGATACACATGGTTCTGCTTTGTGTGAGCAATACTCAGATTAGGTCCAGAGTGTAAGGGAGATTAGTATGTTGTATGAATTTATGTTTATCTTTAAACCTTTTCATTCTTTGTTTAAGGCTCAATTTGGATTTCTGTAAAACTTTTTCTAAGCAATCATAACATTTTGTTGTCCTATCGGTTTAATCTTCCCACATGTAATACATTTCTCTCACAGAATGAAGACCAATCACATAGATTAAACCCCTTTGGGATCAACACACACCTCTAACCTACAACGCACCGCTCCCCCCTCCCATTTCCACTTATGTAAGGGGAGATTCCTGGGAATTGTTCAGACAAGGTCGCGACCCCATGTACCTTCTCTTCAGACTCAACAAATTGCCTGCTGAAAGAGCCCAGGCAGCCTCCTGGCTAACACCGTGTCTTCCGCGTGTTCAGTGTGGCACAGAGCAACACATTGTGCCCGGAGAAATTGGACAGATGTGAAGTAAACCAACAGGAGAAATGTATATTCTTAACACTTCTATTGAGGCTTAATCCAGCAAATGTGTGTTTTTTGCCCTTGTTTCATGATTGTAAATGTATTAGGTGCTGTTATCGTAGCCTTATTGAGTCTTACTGTGTGACATGATGACATTTAACACTTTAACCATATCTGTTAAGAGTTTATATTGTGATATGAGTATATCTTTGAAAAAATAATTGAGAAACTAAAAATATTGCTTAAAATAAGCAATACTTTGGAGTTTGTTTGTTTTTCTGGTTATTCAAGCAAATGAAATACCATACTAATCAAGGTACTTGATCACATTGATCATCACAAATCACTGTGGTCTAATACATCCACAGATATTATCAAAATAAATCACTCAACCCTACCTCAGTTAAAGTGATCTGGGAAACATGGACTATGGCAAAAACAACATTACCCGGGACAAAAAAAGTGTTTATGTTCATCTGAAACTCACAAAGTAGCCCCCTTGAAATCCGTGAAGCTATTGTAACGAGCTGCTGAGCATGGTGAAAACATGTTCACTCTTGTCAGCTGACCTATGAGTGACTCTCATGGTATCATATCATCATTGAAGATAAATCCCAGGTTGAAAACACAAGGATTTCCCTTCAGACCTACCTATTATTTTGAACATTTCACGCTGACAACCATTTCACAAAGCATACATTTATAGATTGATTTCCCATCTTCCTGACAGCTGCTGGTTTTTGTTCATCTCATAATGAGCTGAAAATCAATGTGGGAAGACTTGGAAACTGCTTTATATTCAATCACAGTCGACACTATGTCAGCTTCGTCCAAGTTACATCTGCAGTAATGTAGTCTACAGCAGGATGTCCTATTTCTTTATTTCATTGAATTTGTTTTACGTCCATAGCTTACAACTCTCTCCTTGGCTGTCTATTATGCTCATGGTTCAGGCTTCAGGGTTGATTCATGGTTGGGAATAAACAAAGCAAGATATGCCAACAACGAGAGAAATACGAGATGTCCGGTGAATCACAAAGACAATAAAACATAGTCAAAATAACAGGCACATAAAACACTATCTCTCTTCTTTTTCTACTCTCTCAGTGCTCTCTGCCTGTGGTTTCTTGGCTGTAGTGATTATTAGTGATATTAGAGTCCAGGCTGTAGTCTGTGCAGTGTCTCGCCCCCTCAGGTTGGCAGAGTTCAGCCCTCCAGGAAGAGGCTGTCTGTGGGAGGGAGCAGACCAAAGCCACAATCAGGTTATAGCTTAGCCATGCTTCTCCCACAGTTAATGATAAAGCTCTCTTTCTCTGTGTATTTTCCAATAGTTTTTTGTATTTTCTCAAATCGTTCTTCCCTAAATCTGTGCAGTCTGTTCATTTTCAATTCTACAATTTTATCTCAGTCCTTCCAAACCAGATCAGCACCAGACTGAGCTTGAGATCAGATAAAAAGGGACAATAAGATCAGATTGAGTGACGCTGGGCGATAAATAAAGAAATGATCTTATTTAGAAACACAATAAAAAACTAATGGTGAAGTTCCTCTCCTGCCATCAGCCGCTGGAGAGTGCTTCTTCCAAAAATCAATGAGAGCTGATCACATTGTGTTCGAGCTGTGGATGCATTGTTTCACACCTAATGGAAACGTGCCATCTCAAAAATTGACAATATTACATTTCTAATGGCTGATGCACTTTTTCATCTCCATCTAGTGCACTGAACCAACGAGGAATCAATTCGATTCTGTAGTTTTATGGTTTATTGACTCAAATAAAAAAGTCATAAAAATCCACACAAGCTATCATGCCCACTTAAAGATAAGCCTAGTGCTTTAAAGTGACACATCTAGTAGAACAAGCAAATCATTGCTATAGTTTTTTTAAACATTAGCACACTAAAACACCACCAAAAAGCTGTTGTTATGCACATTATTAACTAGTAAAGACACATTTTCCCTCTGCTGCTCTTTCCATAAAAAGTTGCTCTGTAGCAGCTGACACATTGTCATGTCAAGTATAATTTGTGGGTTATGGTGAATGACAGACTCAGGGTCCAGATAAAAGACAAGGCATTACATATAATAAATTACATACACAGCATAAAAAAAATTCATAGTTTAAGAATAGGTGACTTTGGGGATCCGATGAGAATCTGAAATGACAGGACATACTGTAATCTGACATTATGGAAAACAGAGGAAAGCATCTGGCAAAAATGTAATGCATAATGAGCAAAAGAGCCATACAGAGAAGTAATGTAGTAGAACCTGTATTTATTGTGTCCACATTACGTAGCTCTGGTTAAAAATGTCCTCCCTGTCACCCTGCATTTTCTAGTGACTACAGTCAGGAAAGTAGAGTTAAAATTTATGCAGAATTAGAAATGATTGTAGTAGGACCAAAGACTATATAACCCATGGATTTGGTCACGGTGATGTCACCCATTTTTGATGGACTACGCTTCTGAAGCCTTGAATTTGCCATTGTGGCCAATTTGTTTGCAACCAGAAGTGACACGAGGCAGTGGAGCAAAGTACAACCGAACATTAAACAAGATAATTAAAACTAAACTAACACCTGAATGAGCTGAAATCTCTGTGACAGGGTTAGAGTTATAAGACTAACAACTCAGAGAAACACACCAAAAACCACTGTGGTATTTAAAGTGGACCTATCATGCTATATTTGAACAGCGACGTGCAGTCAGTGGAGGCAGGGGAGGCAGAGCCTCACCTGTCATACTCCAATGTAACGGAACAACAATTAAAGAAAAACTAAATAATAATAATAATAAAATGTCTCCACTGATCTTGTGTAAATGTGATTTCTGTATGATTCCAATCGCATTTTATAGTCAAAATCAGCAAATTTGCCGAGCTCCGCTACGGGAGCGATGAGAAGTGAGGCAAGCACGAGCTCTGCCTCACGTAAGCCCACAGTAACTTGCTGGAGCGCGGGCACTAATTTAGCGGGGCCACTTATTTTGTGAGCGCGCTCAAGCCATTTACTGTGGGGTGACGCATTCTGAGGGGAGGCACAGATGAGCTCTGCCTCAATTCAGAATGTGTCACCCCACAGAAACTGTCTGGAAAGCGGGCCCTAAGCGCATGCCTGTTACCATCTCACTGTAGGTCACCAATGTGATGTTTGTAGATCCCTTTATTACATTTATCCTCGCCATCCATAGTCTCTAAATAACTTATTTCACGTATATATCATATTTAGGCTCGCTGGTCTTATCATACAACGGCAATGAAACAATTACATGGGGAGGCAGCCATAACCTCTGCCGCACTGAAGGGGGCGCACGTGAGCCCACAGGTTCTTGTTGCTACTGTTATTCTACCGCAAACAACAAACAAAACTTTTTAAACTACAGGAAGATAAGGAGGACTTTTA
Source organism: Trematomus bernacchii (assembly GCF_902827165.1). Lineage (NCBI taxonomy): Eukaryota > Metazoa > Chordata > Actinopteri > Perciformes > Nototheniidae > Trematomus > Trematomus bernacchii. The sequence continues at coordinate 15,813,268 of NW_022987739.1, forward strand.
CAAAACAGTAATAGAGATTGTTGTCCAGAAGGATAGCATGGACTTATATTCATCTTCAAGTCAAGGTAAGACCACAACTGTAATTAAAATGGGATCTTACTTAGAAAGAACAATCCAATATTTAGATTTTGGGTATCCTTTTGTTGATCGGTCTGTTTAAAATTAATCATAGCATCAGACTAAAAAAGCTTTTGAAAATAACAGAATATTTCGATTAAGGTCAAAATAGGCTATAATATTTGTAAATCTGACTGAAAGAGTCAGTGCCTCACCAGCCATGAACCTCACCGCACGTCACTGTATTTGAATAATATATTGTAGGGCCATCCCTATATAAGGTATATTTATACGTTTTCTTTTTCAAAATACCAAACAGATCATGCATTTTAGCCATGCCTCATTTTGCTCTATTTGCTTTCCTCCACCCTGTCTTTGCATGAGCTGCAACTGACCACGCCCCCCTGCAAAGGAGGGGGCCGAGTTACGAGCGTCATGTTACCATGCTGTTACCATGCTGTTACCATGCCACGGCAACCTCTCATTCCCCTGATAGGTGGAGAATTGACCACTATGCGGAGCACCACTTTTGTGACGTAGAAAATAATTCAAATCTGGATCAGTCTGTATCAGATCCGTTGCAGCCCCGTTTTTAGAGATTTGGGTATAGAGGAAAAGAGAGAGGGTTGTATTTTCTGACACTCGGTGAGTTCCCTGGAACACCGGGGACACATATTCATGTATAAAAGACGTACAAGAGTGCATTTTGCATGATAGGTCCCCTTTAAATGGGATCATCATTTACAAAAGGAACGTTACTCTGGATAGAAGAATTCTTGAAACTAGAGATTGAGGCGATCCACTCGTCAAGAAAATATTTACTTTGGAGATAAATCAAGCAAGAAGTTGGGTCATTTTCTCATAGACTTCTGAACAATGGGACTTCTTATGGTTACAAGTTGAGTAGCCCAGCTGAGGTTTAAGAGGAAGAGTAGATGGCAGCACACATTTTGCTTTTGCATACTCTTCTATTGTATTATTATACTATGCATGTATGCAAACATAAAGGGAAGCACGTTATGGACTTCATTCAGCAGTGTATCGTATACAGACTGCTTCTCCCTACTGTAGCTTTCTCACTGTCTCTTTGCTTCTCATGCACACTTGAAGACACAGTGCTCAGCACAGTTCAGAGGTCATTTTGACTTGAGCTGTGCAATGAGGTGTGTACTGTGGTCAGTTCAGTGGGCGTCTATTTTAACGTGTAAACAGCCTTTCCCCTGCCTGGAGGCCTTATCAGCAACTGGCCTTCCTCAGGATGTCTGCCAGCCCTCGCTCGTTCTCAGTGGAACATCTTGGTAATAGCTTGTGTTTTTTTTACCACCTTCAAACCATTTATGTAATGGGTATTTGTTGTAACACTCAAATAATTTGCTCGGAGAGAACACACTATGGTGGACTTTAAAGTCGTTTTCAAGCATGTAGAGCAGCCTATCTGGCATTGCATCTCCATATCCACTTGTGCTAACACATAAGACAAAAAACAACACTCACCAAGACACAAAGCTGGACATTTTAACCAAGAGAGATTTTTGGAGGGTTACACAGGACAAAAATGAATCAGAGGAGAATATGCAGGCAGTGGGTTATGGGCATTATCCTCGCTTAGAGTCTGTAAATGTATCTTCCTTAAAGGGGTGAGAATAGAATCAATGAAAACAAAGGGAAAATGCAGCACACATTCTTTTTGTCAGGGATGATGGCCCATGATGTTGTCAGTAGGTGGTCCAAGGTTTGTCTAGACTATATATGGTCTTGAGCTGGTATTTGTTACAAGAAGAGATATGGGATACTGTGTGTGTATCCAAGCATTGATGTATGGCTTCAATAAAACATAGCATACACTTCGAACATTAAAAGAGATACCAGTGCAAATGTAAAACAGTTTGACAGATGTGGTCAGCCAGCAAACATATTTGTCCATATTGTAAATCTTGAAAATAATCTTTTATCAAAACATAACTTTGCTTGATAAATAAGGAACACTGTAAAACTATGAAAGGAATGTAAAGCCTAAACATTGACCTAACACCAAATACGATTTAACTGAGACGTTATCTATCCCAGAGCAAAAGGTGGTCTCATTTATGAATGATTACAAATGACTGGTCCTGGAAAAACAATTACATACTGTATGCATTTCTTCAGGAACTGACCAGCAGTCTCCAATCTGCCACCAGTTTATCTTTCATAGTTTAAAACACAACTCTGAACCGCAACTGCATTTAAGCAAATTTGACACCTTTAAGTTATAAAAGTATAGAGATTATGTCCGAATATCAGTGTCAATACAAAAACAAAACAAAATGTTACCATCCTTACTTCGAACAATTGTGAGCTTTGAAAAAAATGACAAAAGAAAGCTGTTTGAGGTTGGAGTAAAGACTGTTTTGGGTTGTTCACACTTGGACCCACTCACAAATATGCACGCACATACTGCAGGCTACACTAGCAAAGATAATTGTCTGTTCCAAGAACTGGCATGAATCTCAAGCTGCTAGTGAACCTGAAACTTTAATAATAGCACACATATTATAATGAGACACAGCAGGCATTACAAATGATAAGCAGTAAAGTATTCCTTACAGTATAACGCAAAATGTAATTATTTTCTTTTCCCGGAATTGGATAATTGCATGGAAAGTCTCAAAGATATTTAACAGTGTAACCTGAGGGTGAGGAGTAACACTTGGTGACTGATAGCAGTGCTTTGCTGTGGCCGCTATCCGTTATCATTCTGCATATTATGAATTCTTTATTTTTTGTTTCTCTGTAACTCCCACAGAAAGAAAAATAAAACTCAGCGTATGACTCCCAGCTGTTCTGCTGAACTGTATGTTTATGAGCTGTGGAGTGCAGCAGTAAAAACTTTTTTGGGGTTTTCCCACAGAGCCATACACATTCAAACACATGCATTTGCAGAAGCCTGGGGTGCCAGACTTCAGCAGCCACCTGACTGTCAACAAGCTGTACTCCCACACCTATTCTTATATTATGACAAAAGCAAAGGGAGAAAATCTAATTATAGAGAAAGAAAGTCCATATCAAGACAACATGGTCAAAAAACACAACATACAAAATATTTAGTTTGAGCCTGACCCTCTCTAAGGGCTATGAAAAGCATCTTAAGGAGCTATTTCCCGACAGGTCTCAAGGTCATGTGGTCATGTGAATCCCCCCACCATGAAGGGTGACTTTAATACCATGTATTACTGTGTGTGCTTCATCTTCCCCACCCCAAGGCAAAGAGGCACATGAACTGAGGCAGGGACTTATTCCCAAACATTTTTTTCAGTGCACACTATATAGACATTGCATTTGTATTTCTTTCAATAAAGAACAAGTGAGATGGACAGACAACGTCAAACCAGGACAAACAGAGAAAAGACGAGAGAGGCTCTACAAGTCCTAAAGGTCTGAGGTGGGATCTGAGGCCTCCTGACAGAAGACGGTTCATGTGATCGGCAAGAGGGAAGCTTAATCCTCTAGGCTGCATTACACCCTCTTTCAGTCTGCTGCTTTAGATGAAAGGATGTGAGCTGATGTTATGCATTGTGTTGGACACATAGAGAGAGGGGAGGATTTAGTCAAAGATGTGAACATTGTCTGTGTTCGACAACGTTTTTCATTTCAAGTTAACACACTGAGTAAAGAAAAGCACCATGTCTTTTTTAATCATTTTTAAAGCAAATAAATAAAACTGAAATGTCTTTCCTAACTAGTGCGGAAGGTCCAACCAACTTAGTTATGTTCCTATTCCTGAAATGTAACATGTATTGCACTCCACTGATGCAAACTAAAATACTGAACCAGTTGTCTGGTTCTTTTTACGGATAAGCATTTACATTTGACTCCACCTAAAACATCCTCACATGTTGTGCTTTCCTTACTCTAATTTAATCATTACAAACAGCATACTAAAAGTAAACAAAGTAATTAATGACCAAATTAAAGTGCACCCATAGCAGTTGCTCTCTACAGTCTATCAGCACTGAGTGTCTACCTATCTTTCTCCAGTCTCAATGAAAATAAACCCTTTGGCCTCAGGATAGAGCCATTCAGGTTTGATTTAGAGCCCTGGCATCGCTACAGCTATGCCATATATCCATATAAATATTTCATGGGCTTTGTATATTTCTGCACTCTCATGGCATCACGAACCATGTGAGGCTATATTTTACAGATTCTGCATGCCTGCTGCTGAGCTTTTTTTGGATGGATGTTTGCTTTTCAAAAATGGGTTCCACACATTCCCTTAAAGGGGAATTAGCGTTGGTGGTCTGAGGGATAGGTGCAAGAGCGAGATAAGAGATACGAGCCATTATCCCAAGCAGTTAGCCTATTTAAAGGCAGTTAATTATTTACCTAATTTACACTACAGAGCCAGCTTGGCCAGCTAGGGTTTACTCATTACACTGCTTCCTGTTATTAAGATGGACAGAACTGACTAGGGGGTTACTCGTTACATTTATGATACCCCATCAAGGCTAGTTTAAAGCTTCGAAAAAAGTAATTTTGATCCTGTGTGGAGCTTGACCTGGTCAAAGCAGGCCTTGAGTGGCCCTAGGGCAGCACAGCAGGGGTTTTGCAGTAATAATTAGACGGGTGCATGGTGGGAGTCCACTGTAGGGCAGGCCGTGTGCCCGCAGGCTAAATGCACATGACCTCAGAAACACACCAGTAGATGGATGACTGAACACAGACCCCTAGCACACACACAGGACTCTGCATCATGTATCCCATGTGGTCATTTGCACTTCAGAACATCTTGAGCTTTACACACACTCACATCTACACACTTTAAAGTGGACCTATCATGCTATATTATAATAATATAGTGTAGGACCATACCTATATAAGGCATATTTATACTTTTTTCTTTTCAAAATACCAAACAGATCATGCATTTTAGCCATGCCTCATTTCGCTCAATTTGCACTTTTAAACCCCTGTTTTTGCAAGGGCTGATTCTGTGAGAACAGCACCACCTACAGGCCTGGCATATGTACTACAGCGTCTCCAGCGCTTTCGAACGGCAATGGCCGTGGCTGTCTCCTCCTGATTGGTGGAATTGGCCCAATAGCCGTAGCGCCACCGTCCTGACGTCAGGACAGTGTTCAAATCTGGATCAGTTTTTATCAGATCCGTTGCAGCCCCTTTTTTAGAGATTTGGGTATGGAGGAAAATAGAGAGGGTTGTGTTTTCTGACACTTGGTGAGTTCCCTGGAACACCGGGGACACATATTAATGTATAAAAGACGTACAAAAGTGCATTTTGCATGATAGGTCCCCTTTAAGTTGCTGCACTACAGAGAAGCAGTAGTGGTTGATTACTACATTTGTGTGTCGAGCACTGAGTGTGGAATTAGTTTTTTGGGCCAGTAGGCTGCAAAAGGCAGGCTATTGAATGTATCATACTAGGAGAGCATATAGAGAGCCTCTCTTCTCCTCCCTCCACCCCTCAACACAATCTCTACCACCACCACCTCCACCCCGTTCCCACCCTCCCTCCTTTTTTTCTGTGTTTTTCACTTTGTTTCTCTGCTGAGGTTAGAAGAGAGACAGGGTCAGTAGCACTCACAGAAACAGGAAGGACAGGAGGTGAGTGGAGCTGCATGGCAGGTGAGAGGCAAACATCACCCTGAGAATTTACTCCCTTTTTCTGACTCCTTTTTTTCACTCATGAACAATTTGCTTTCTTTATCTCACAGTTTCTATCGGCCATAATTATATTTAGTTTACTTAATATCGCTCATCTCCTCTTCCTCGATCTGCTACACCTCACCTCACTCTCTTTTCTCACTCCCTCTTTCCCGGTCTATTTTTGCAGGGTAGAACATATAGGTCACATGTTTTAGCCTGGGATGTGAGACAAAGAGTGTGAAGAGAAAAGGAAAGTAGGTGTATGTATAAATGTGTAGATGCATGTGTGAAAGAGGGAGAGGCAGGATGGTGTTTTTCTCCGCATAATGTTTGCTCTCCACACACAGCTTGAGCAGCTGACAAAATGTGGGAGGAATAAATGGGCAAGCTAACAATCATACATGTTCAGACCATCGACTGTATATTTACAGGTTTAGACATTCTCACAAACACTCAACACAGTGACATGTATTGAGCTACTCAGTGTGGCAATCAGCCAACTCCTTTTATCCAGTCTGTGTGTGATGTTGTGTGTGTGCGGAAGCCGAGTTGAAAGGCTGTCATCACGCTCAGATCAATAGAGTGTGAATTTGGAAGTATTGATTTCTTCCCAGAGTCGTCCTTCCCGCTCTGCACAGCCACCACCTGCCTGGCTTCACACTTTGGTTTGTGTCTTTTCCTCCAGGGGGGTGTGTGACTGTGAGAGGGAATTCATTGTATGTGAATGTATGTTTGTGTGTGCTTCCATGCATACATATCTTATTCCATGTGCATGTGTGTGTGTGTCTCCTCTATTTTTGGCTGTGTTAGTTGGAAGTGATAATTAATGAGCAGGGGGATCCAGATTTATTTATAACCCCTGTTTCTGTGAGAGTGTGGTGTGTAATACATCAGCTGAAACTTGCCCATATTGTATATTTAAATATTTGATGCGTGTTTGGTGTTTGTGTGAGTTGTTTTTACCTGTCATAGTGAATGGAAGGAGATGTAATGTGACATGGCAGCGCTGTAAGTGATCTACTCCTCCGTTGCGCACCTTCCCCATTTTCTCATTCCTATGCTTTCCCCTCATTTCTGTCACCCTTTCTCACTTTTTTCATTACTTTCTAGAAACCACATTCCCTTGCTTCTCTCTATCTTCCTGCCATCCTTTACTCTGCCAACCATCTCCAACTGCTCATTCTAACTACCATCGTTTTGGAGCCCTTTGAACATCTGCTAACATTGACATATAGGAACAGTCCGATGGCCCACATGCAAATTAGCGGTTGCAATTACTTCACCACCCTCATTAACTTCCATGAGCGGATGTAGCCGTAATGCTAACGCAGCCCCAGCTAGAAGGGGTATGCTGTGTGTTCCAATGAATAATAGATGGTGTGTCACTTCCTTTTTTTCAAATGAAAGCAGGCAGCTGCTCCTCGTGCTAGAATACCACTAGGGCATGAGGGAAGCCGCCTGAAAAAGCATACGTTCTGTGTATAGAGCGGATAAAGCGATGGAGCGATAGGCTGATAAGAAAACAGTTGCCGGGGGGGAACGGCGTAACGGTTATCTGTCCTTTGACAGACGAGGCAGAAGCAGGATACGGGTGGTAACGCTAATGCAGATAAAGTTGAAATTGCATCTTTTTTGTTTCACTTCCATACACACTGTTTTCCACAAACCAAAACCGCTTTTGAAAATAAGCTTCAAAATAGTTCAAACTTTTAAAATCACTTGTATGATGCAGAGGGAGAAAGTGATTCTTCATCTTTCCCTCCTGTGGTCACTCACTAAAAATAGCCGATCACATAGTACAGGTGTCATATGACTGAGAATAAAAGGGTTATTTGATTGACAGGCTGCAGCACCAACGCGGTTAGCAGGTACTGCTTATGAGCTGCAGGTAAATCACTGTTTTATACACATGCAGCCTCTTAACAAAGATACAAGTACAGTATGTAGTACTTATATATGTGTGTATGCTTGTGTCCAGCTCCAGTATAAGGAAATACAAAATAAGTCATTACAGGAAGGGTCTGCGGTGAAAGAAAGCAGCTGTGCTCTTCTGAGACTAAGCAGAGTATCTGAAAGTTTCATTTCACTTAATCCTATACCCCATTAATTTAACCATGAAGGGAAAAAAAGAGAAGAATGAATAGACTTTTACTCTCAATGCTGTGTGGTAGAATAGCATTTAATGCAGAATGGAAACTAAACATTGGAGCTCTGTCTGATTGTTGACATATAATGACATACAATGTTTTATTTTTCATTTTAAGGAGTCTTTCTCACAGTTTAAACTCCTCATTCATCTGTAATCTTAAAGGGCAAATTTAAGTTAAAGTTCAAATAATTTATACTTTGAGAGGAGCAATATAGTGTAACTCAGTTATGTCGAGTGCCCAACATAGCCTTGCTAAAAGGTAAAGCATCAATGTTTTTCAAAAAATGAACGATATGGCTCAATGTGCAAAGTGATTCTGCTTGTGTTGGTTAAGGCTTTTTGTGAAAAAGGCCCTACATGTCCAAATAAAGGGCCAGATATCCTCCTAAAATGAAAAACATCATTTCTGTTGCTTTTATTGGTTGTCTGTATAGACTGACATGTTGTATAGACTGACATGTTGACATGTAAATCAATGGGATCAGTGTATCCATCACATGCTACAAAAAAAACAGAGATGTTATATTCAGCAGCAGCCCCACCAAGTCTCTCCAAGTTGACGAGAAAGAGACTGGAGGTCACCCTCCACATGCATCCTGTACATCCTTCTGAACACCAGTGAAATCCTTGGGCCCTGTAGTGTTTGATGTCCTAACAAGTATTTTCCTTAAACAAAGTCAAAGGAAACTCGCAAATGAAAAACAGATAGACATATTAGATTAGAGCCATCAATTTGTGCTTTTTCTTTGTATTGCAGTATTTTCTATCGTTTGCAGTGAGCTTCAAAATATTGTTTTATATGCTTTCAGAAATGTTTGAAGTTTTTAACACTCTCAATAAACACCCAGTGCAAACCCTTATCTTCACTTGCAGTTCCTCATGGAAAAGGCCGTTTGAACTGACCTGTAATAAAACAGTATCCTCCTCTGAACAGCCCTGCGGGAGGGTTTAGCCAGTGTTTAATGAAGCTCATCGACAGAAGCTCCCAGTCATGTTCTCTCTGGGGTTCATAGCCAGATGTTGTGTAGCACAATTGGAACAATCTGGCTGCCTGTGAATGCAGACATTGTCATACTGGACTGGACTAGACTAGATCGTACTGGATTAGGACTGAAAGAAGAATTCGAGATGATGAGAGTGGGCCAGACTGAACTAGAGTGAAGATGATTAAAGCCAAATTGGCCCCGAAGCTGTATTATAGTAGAAGAGTGTAGTTGTAATGTAGACAGAGATAATCTTCGATTGGAGTGGGATGGAAGAGACTCTGCTCAAATGGCTCTTGTAGAGCAGAGGGATTGATCTGTTCCCGCCGAGCACACACAGATCCTCGAGACATTTATCTGATATCTCAGTGCTTAGTCCGTCTTCATGTTCTCTATGTCAACAGTGTCCTTCATTCGATCTGCTACATCAATCAGAAACTTTCCAGCTCCCAGTTGTCTTGTCAGTGCATTTTCTCAGTTTGCTGCTCTGGAGCATATCAGTGCTGCAGTGTGTCATTATGCAAAATTGTCATCCACACCTGCAACTCACTAGATTGAACTAATTGCACCGTCAGCTGCATCCCTCACTCACACTTGTATCATCAGAAATTCCTCTGAAATCGGAGTCAGTTAATACCAAATACCACAAATATAATGTTTACACTAACCTCCAGTAAAAAACAAAATTGCACAGTTACACAGCAATATCTGTTTAAAGTTGAGCGTTAGTTACCATAAACAACTGGTCAAACCAGACTAACTAAATGTGTGACAGAAACGTGTATTGTATCAAGCAATGGTGCATTTAGTTGCTAATAAATTCCATTTACCTTTGTAGAAGTAATACTCTATAATGTATTTCTTGCTCAGTTTAAAATGGCACAGGAAAAACTGCACTTTATGTTCGTGCTTCTATGAAGGTGTGCGCAAGTAGTTGTAATCCATAACATCAAATATGCACATTTATTGACTGATGCAACCTCCTTTCTCCATTGGCATTAATGCAACAACATAACCCTAACCACAACAAAAAGCTGAGGTCTACACAAAGCACAATCACAGTTTTGGATGACTGGCTTTTAACCATAATGCTTTCAAGATTAGATTGATTCAAACATGCTTACCGATAGCTTTTAAACCTTGCAAACTTGCCTCTTTTTGAATCAATTAATCTGGTGAGGAGTACAACTTAGAAACAAATGTGGAAAATAGGCAACTGATTATCCCTTACATTTTGAAATCTCCTCAAATTGCTTTAAATGTTAATGAGGTACCTTTAAACACCCACATTAGATTGCAAAGTAATCTTTTCGTGTGCTGGCCCATGGGATACAATCTTCTCTTGCTTTGTTGAAATTGCACTCCTGTCAGATTGTGCTGCAGTAGGCATTAACCGAAGATCCAGTACTTTGCATTTGTGTCTGAAGCGGTGTCCCTGTGTTTGTCTGCACATGTGCTCTTGAGAATCTGTCTGTGTCTCTCTCAGGCTGAGAGTCTGCGTATAATAGCTGGACACTTCTGTCTTCGTTCTCAAGGTAGTACATGGGTAAACAGAGATAGCTGGTCCCAGTCAGGGCTGCGATAACGACAGTGTCTCAGTGTGTGTGTGTGTGTGTGTGTGTGTGTGTGTGTGTATTTGTGTGTGTGTGTGTGTGTGTGTGTGTGTGTGTGTGTGTGTGTGTGTACGAGAGATTGTAATGCGTAATGTGTATTTTTTTTCTTTTTAATTAGATGAGTATGAGACAGAAAATGACTGAAAGAGTTGGATAAATTAACGGTAAAGCTGCTCTGCTTGTCTGAGATGTGAGTGAGTACAGCTGCCACTCCCATCTCTGCCTCATTTTCACTTTCTCCCTCGCTTTCTCTCTCCCGACCGCCCACCTCCTGTCCCCTGCTTGCCATCTCAAATCTTATTTCCTGTTGGCCTGTCTTCTATCCATGCCTGCTCTGTGTCAGTGTATCAGACTAATTCAATATCCAGTGCACAGGCACACCAATGTAATGACCCATGACATTCAATTAACTCTTCCCCCTTTCCTGGGTTGGTTTGGTCAGCGGTTATTTGCTGCGTTTGCGTGTATGTACGGTGTGTGAATCGAGGAGTGGGTGCAAGTTTGAATTAGAAATAGCTTGGTAGCCATTGTACCCATAATCTATATACCATAACATGCTGTGTTTGCAGAAATTGCAGTTTTCTCTGAGTGATTGTTGTGAGTTTTGGAAATGTTACAACAACGTGGACCATTTATTTGAGTTCCCACATCTCTACTTCAAAGAACCCCCCCAAAAAACGGTATACATTTGGTTGAGGTTTCCACGCTGATGGCAAATGAAAACTGGCTGTCAGTATGAGCTTATTGACTATACTTTCATTATTCCTGTCTTCCGGGCTTCGCATTAGCAATGTCGTTGCCTCTCGACCAGCTGCCATGATTATTGGATTGGTGTTGAGTGATTACGGCATGTCATTTATGGGGTTATTATGTGCATGTGGTAGACTGTTCAAGACACACATATATCAACATACTGCAAGCAATTGAAGCGCACACACACTGAAAAAAACACTGACAGAGTGACTAAAATGATGCCGGCACACACACTCTTCCGACACACATACCCACGGCTACCTTAGCCTTCTGTAGCCTTCTGTAGCCTGTATTTGGATAAGCTGAGCCTTTATGAGCTTTTGCTCATAGTCATTATGACTGTAATCCAGAATGGATCATGCATCATCAGGGGCTTCCAATCTTTAATCAATAGCCTAACATGGATCATTTACAACTTACTGTGCTGTTACAGCTAACACATAAAAATGTGTGCTTTTTCATTGAATTGTTAACAGACATGCTATCGCTCATCATTTATGGAAAATGATCCATACAACACTGCTGAAGTTTACCAAATTCAATAGGATTATTTTGTTGCCCTGAGGCCTTTCATTAGTCAAAAAAGCAATGAAAGTGATTTTAATTAAAAAGGAGGATACTTAAAAAATGTTTACATCACTGTGGGGAAGGTTAGGTCAACTGTTGTCTGGCAGTTCTTTCAAGTAACTTTTTTTCCACATCCTCCCTTCTGTCACTTACTTTGTGCTTCACATATTCTCCGCTCTTTATCTATTCTTCCTTTTCTCCTCCCTGCCTTTATTTTTAAAGTTTCCCATGTTTCTGTCCCTTTTCCATTCACTCCAACTCTACCTCTGCCTCTCCGTTTTGGTAATGATCTAATTAAGAAGGGTTTTGTTGCCTGCCCCCTGTGTATAATTGCCAGTGGGGTCTGCCTGTACCTCACTCAGCAATTACATGCAGCATTCTTCTGCTCCCAGATCGGCTAATTAAGCCTTTAAGGACAGCAAGCCGATTGTAGTCGCATTCATTGTCAGGAGGAGTCAGGAATGCCTATGCTCTCCTGACTCCAGGGGCTAATAGTGAATTGAAGTATGGTTACCATGGTTACAATCACATGGTGTCAGATTCTGTGCATAGGCTGTCAGTCAGTTCATTTTTATACGTGTGTAGATATCTGTTCATCAGTAAAAGAGACAACATTTCAGCCCCAGGTCACCAGTTTGTTTCATTATTAGGGCTCTATCTATGAAGACGGTATAGGGGCCAAGTACAGCTGGTCACAGTTCCTGTTTAAGCTGCTTGCTGGACTGGCTGTCATTTTGATTGATTGCATTGCCGGCTCATGCAATCCTTGCTTTGAAATAAACCTACTCAGCATTTACTGGAGCCGGTATCGGTTCAGTTAAAAGTTTCTTTAGAAGAAAGAACTGAACTGATACACAGAAAATACCAAATGGTTTGTCCAGAGTCTTTATGCATTTGACATTTCTTTTGTATCACAAACGGTTGTCTGGAATTTCATGTTCTGATTCTTTTGCCTCAACAAAACAGCCACTTCAACTGGAAAAAGTGTTGCTCTAAAGACTGTTTTTTTAACATATTCCCCCTAGAACTTTATCTTCTTTGACTGTTAAATTGATACCAAATAGGAAAGAAATTGACAAATGACAGAGGAAACACTGCTACACATACCTGCACTGTGGCAACTATTAGCATCACAATAGAACATCAGTTATAATGTAGTTAGCAACATCTAACTCAGGGGCATCCTAACAAATGATGCATTAAAGCATCCTTCTGTTGTGCCTGTTTCAATAAATATGCTGCACAATTAAATACTGTTGTATACCACCTAGGGAAATGTAAATGCTGATTAACATCTCACATCTTGAAGTTTGAATTCAATAATTTGTTAAACCAGAGCTTCCGTTCATTGTGCGATATGATTTCTTCATGGCAGACATTTTTTTGACAACATTTGCATGGAAATTGCAAAAATAGTTTGTACCTATTTGCTTGAGTCTAAAAAATGACATTTTCCCCCCAGGGCTCAAGTGTTCATTTAAAATGGAACCTTCTCCAAGGGGAACAAATGATACACAGTGGCACCAAATGGAACGTGTTTCCTTTCTCTCGGCCCGTCCAGGGTTGTGTCGACAATTAAATATATTTTAAAGGTCTGGCTTAGCAAGGCAAATTAAATAAGGTTAATGGATACAATAGTGCTGCTTTTCCCCTCATTGTACCATTAATATTTGCTGTTGTTTGGTATAATGTGTTGCTGAGACTGCAACATAATTAACTGCATATTTACCTTTGTTATAACATTTAATGTCATAGCTGCATATTAGCCATTCATTATAATGCTTTTCCTCTCCTCACCATAACAATTTGGGCAGTTATAACTGGTGCCCTGATGTATACTTCATTGTATCATTTGCTGTGTTTTGTTGTCTTTGTCTTTAAAGTATTACAGGGTTAGTATTACATTTGACATAATGTTGCAGGGTTTACCTAAATACTGTTACACATCTCTTAGATAAGTTACAATCTTAGAGAAGTTACAACACATGTATTGTTGTGTACACGTATTTCACATATGTTGTACCCTTTTGTCCCTGGCAACCAAGCCTAGGCTGAAGTATGGTTTTGCGTGGCTTATTGAAAATCTTTACTCAAAGAGGCAAATGATTGTTGTGTTTTGTCTTTGAGTTACATTTGGAGGCCAATTTATTTCAACCAAAATAAACATTCTGGCCATTTCAGGGTGCATTTTCAAGAGCCTTATCCAAAATGACCAGACACTCCAAGATGGCAGAATGATGACTTACAACAATGATGGATAGATTTGCTATATTTTACAACAATCTTTAACAAAGATTTCTGTTTTGTGTAGGCTGCCAGATCCAACCGTGGCATAGTCGATGACTGAGAACTCCTATTCCCATGATGGACAAGAAAAGTGGTGAGTTTTTAAACACACAATCCCCTTACATCCCCAAAATGTAACTTGCCATGTATTTTTCTGACCAAAATCAGTGAAGGGTTTATTGGCTAAAGGTGATAGCTGTCCAGCCTTATATTTTATTCCAAAGTTAACACAGCATGAGCAGCATTTTGCATATTGATTGTTTTGTTTTTACACAATCACAGCATGATAATTACTTCCCAGTAATTGATATGGTAATACATAATGAAGCAACAGTGTGCATCTCAGGACAGACTGTCTGAACAAGTGGGTGCAAAGGAATAATAATGATGACTATAATTTGTGATTTGATACAGGCTCATTTCATCAAGCCATTGCACATTGCTTTAGCAAATCATAGTCGTGAAGTTTCCATTATTGTTATTGTCAATTTTCTTATAGTAGGGGAAGGATTCTTTGATTAATTGTTCATTCCTTACAGCCAACGGCTTTCAGACCAAGGCCAGTGAGGGTGGTGTTCAGAGGAAGCAGCTGCCCTACTCAGTGGAAACTCCCTATGGCTTTCACCTAGACCTGGACTTCCTCAAGTATGTTGACGACATTGAAAAAGGCAACACCATCAAAAGGGTCCACATTCAGCGAAGGGTCAAGGGCCCAGCCAAATTCAGTACTCTGCCCAGAAATTTCAGCCTTCCTGGGCATGGAGCCAGGCCAACCCCCAGAGAAAAGGATAGCACATGGTCTGGGACGTCCACCCTTGGGCCCAAACCTAAATCACGGGTGACAGAGGTCCAACAGATCTATGACTTTAGAGCAAGTGAAGGGGGGAAATCCAGTCAGAGCAGCAGGGGGACAAGCAGTCAGGGAGCTGTCTATGTTTCAGAAAAGCCCAAAGATGAATCAGGAGCTGGGGCCCTGGCTGTTGAAGAGAAAACTGTCGGGTTTCAAAGTCGTCCTAATCTGCTCAGAGCCTCAAGCATGCCTATCACTCTACAGCAGCGGAAAGGCTCGGATTCAAGCAGTCCAGACCGTAATGTGGGAACACCGGAAAGTGGCTCGACAGAAAACATGTTTCGAGCTTCACCGGACATAACAGACAGGCGGTCTCTTCCTCAGGATCGGGGAGGGCTTCACCAGCAGATCACAGTGGCACTGAAGCGGGTCAGAGAGCTGGAAGAGCAGGTCAAAACAATCCCTGAACTAAAGGCCCAGATCAGTTCACTGAGAAAGGAGAGGGAGGATCTTATGATTCAGATCCAAGCCCAGATCCAAGCCCAGGCCCAAGCCGAAGCCCAGGTTTCCACATCGTCCTCTATCATAGCATCACATTCAGATTCTGGGACACACTTTCAGGCACAGGGACAAAGACCTACAGAAGGGCTCAACTTAGCTCTGACGACTCAACCCACTGGAGGTTTAGATGCTTCAGAGCGTTTGTCAACAAAGTTGGTAACTGGGAAAGGGAAACATGGGGCTACAGAGACACATACAGTCTTACTAAAGGAGGGAGCATTACATCAGGAATCTTTGAAGAGTTCCTCAGCACATGTAGAAATCAGTGGGTTGTTAGAGCAACAATCACAGATACAAACACAACAGACATTCGAGAGTCCGATTAAGCACGCAGTGCAAAAGCTATCGCGGGATATTGCAGGACCAGAATTAACATCACTTAGATTGGCTATAAAAGATGCAGAGACTAGCAGTATTGGCGATGGGGATGAAGCAAAAGGTGGACAACAGGAGGACGCAAACAGTATGCCGAATCTGCAGGAGAAGCTAATGATACTCGAGGCTAAACTTACTCAGGCTAGCCAAGACCTGGAGAGAACTAATACTCTTTTGAAAGAACAAATAGATGAGAACAAGGTAAAAGAGGAGAAAATACTACAACTGAGTGATGGAGTGAGAGTGGAGTTGTACAGTCCAGAAGCCTACAGCATGCCAAGACGAGAAAGTATTGACACAGGGACAGAGACAGAAAAGTTAGATGTTGCCAACCAAGAGACAGAGACAGAATTACCTGGTACGGTAGATAAGGGGACAGATACAGATAGAATTCGTATTGAAATTAGTGTACCCCAACCAATGGCTGTAAGTATAGATCAAGGAACAGAGAGTATTCAAGTTGACACACCTGAACAGGTAACACAGATGGTGGAAGAAGCGCCTGCTGTGAGCCCACCCAGACCCAGAGCCAACAGCATCGAACGGGGCACAGTAACTGAAAGGATTGCTACTCAAGATCAGATGACTGAGACGCCTACAGCGGAAAGGGTAAACCAAGTCACAGAAACCGAGGAAGAGATAGAAACAGACCATCCACAGAGACCAAGGGCCAGCAGCGTAGAGAGGGGTACAGTGACAGAGAGAGTGGACACTGTCGACAGGGTGACCGAGACAGTGGAGGCACAAAGGACAGACCAGCAGACTGAGACAGAGATAGGAAGACGACAGGATAACAATCCATCCAGAGGTGCAGAAGCAGAAAGTCAAGTGAGAGAATGTGCAGGTAGTGAAAGAGTAGAACATGCAGACACTGTGGTCATTGAAAGAGTGGAAGACAAGGAAGCAAATGAAAGAAGAGACAGTGGAGACAGTGAAAGTGTGGTAATGAAAGTTGTCACTGAGATTTCAATTACAGCTAAAGAAAGCACAGCTGAACAAATTCTAGTTCTGAATATTGTTAGTGAGGATGAAGGAAGTAGCAATCCACCTGTTGCAGAAATAGAAAATACAGAATCCAAGATTGAAATGATTATGGCACAGAATGACTCAGAAATAAAGGAAATGGAGCCCCTAAATAATGAAGTAACAGAAATAATTGAAACACAACAGGTTGCACCGGAGATTGTAGAGGAGAAACAAATAAAAGAATATGTGATTGTGAGCGCAACAATCAAAGAAACTGTGGTCCCTGACACGGTTGTAGTAGCAGCAGCAGAGAATGAAGCTGTAAAGGCAGTAGTTCCTGTCCGACCCCAGAGAGGCCGAAGGCCCTCAGCGGAGCAAGCACAGCCATCACCTCCATCACCTCCTCAACCTCAGGCTGCACCTGTCCGTCCCAGTAGAGGGTCCAGTGAAACTCTAGCCCAGGAGTCCCAGACAAAAGATCCGCCCCAGGTGCAGGTACAGGTGCAGGTACAGGTACAGGTACAGGGTACACCTCATATAGAGGCCCAAACCCCAATACAGCAATCTGAACAACAGGTAAAACAACAAGCCTCATCTCTATCTCAGGTTGAGGACCAGAGCCCAGCAGAGAAGCCTCCTGGGGAGTCTAGTGAGAAGCAATCTGAATCACAACCTCAGATTGAGACTCAGGGCCCGTCTCCAGGCTCCACTGACGTACAAACCCATCCTAAATCCATTAAAGCACAGCCTAAAACCTCTGCAGCTCGACGGGACACAAAAGAGCCAAAAGCACCACGTGGATCAGGAGAAGCGCATACCCGTCCAACCCGCCAGGCGTCATCTACCGCCAAACCTCAGTCTCAGGGCTCTCGTAGAAGTTCCAGTGAGACTCAGCCCCCTCACAAAGATGTCAGCGAGACACAATCACTACGTAGAGGCTCCAGCGAGACAGCTCAGCGTCGTAACTCAAGTGAAGCCCAGGCCTTACGTCGGGATGCTGGGGAGGCAGAGCCCTCTCGCAGAGGCTCCGGTGAGTCACCAACATCGCCTGCCGCTTTGGGCCATGTTGTAACCCGATTAACAGGGCTTCTGGGCGAGCAGTGGGCACAACTGGGGAGCAGCACTGGAACTCAACAGACGGCCAGCCAGCAGGAAAGCCCCAGCACACAGAAACAGACACCAGGGAAAAAAACAGAGGCAGCGAAGGGAGCAAAAACCAAGCCTGCGGGGAAGGCAGTCCCTGCAGCAACAACAGCGAAACCAGGAGGAAAGCCTGGTCCTTCCAAAATGAGCTCCATTCAAAGTCAACTGGTTAGCTCCCTCAGTGTCCTCTCTGCCTTCTACTCACCAGGCCAGAAAGCTGCTGCAGCCAGCAAACAGCAGGAACAAGGTAGGCCTGTGGTTCAGTTAGTAGCACATGGTTTATACTCTCTACACATTTGTTTATTTGTCTGTCTTAAACCTGCCTACCTATATGTAATCAACTCAATGAGCAGAATCAATTCCACATTCCGTATTCACAGAAATGATCCTCTCCTTCTCTCTTTGCCACATAATACAGTATAACATGTTCTTCAGATCAAGAAGTCTTACATCTTTATTAAAGTGTACAGCTTTGAATCTTAATTTTCTCTCCATGAAAAAAAGATACTCCAAAGAAGCAGCCAAACATTGCCACAATGGTATGACAGATGTTATGGACTTTCACAATGTATGTATTTCTTGCACAGTAGAAGCACAGACGCACAAACTCACAGGGAAGTACAAACAAGCACTCTCAAATGGACACTGAAGCACATCAAAGCGACAATGCCCATTCTGCCTCCCTTGATGTCTCACTGTTCAGTTTCTGGCCCAGGAGCTGAAGAACAGAATCACTCTGCTATCGCACATATTTTATATTCAGAGTTCAATTTAAGTTCAATCTTGGGAATACAATATACAAAAGTGGTTTGAAGTAGATTTTGAGCGAGCAGGACTAATTATGTTAAAGTAATATATTATATAGTAGTTAAAAGAAAACTCAGTGTTTAACTGTTTTCAAATATTAGAAAAAGAAACTTCTATTGTTGTGTAGAGCATTCTTACTTATCCCAGTCACCAGAGACTTAAGTTAACCTAAAGAGATTTGTATGAATGAGTTAAATATCTCAGCGTCTCTGACTAAAGGGATGTTAAACTACACCATTGTTTTATTTACAGTATTAGAGGATGGTAGGAGGATATATTAAAATGCAAAGAATGTTTTAAACTCTCCCTCCCACTGTGGCTATCTCCTCAGGGATACTGGATCTAAAAGCATTCTTCTTCCTAGATGGTGGTCTCTGGAATTCGTTCAGCTAGTGGTTTCTGGCTCAAAGCCACATCCTTATGTCCTTGCATAAAACATTAAAGTGCCTCTGCATCATGTCTCGCTGTCAGGAACAACTAAGACAGCAATACCGGGCTTAAAGCCAAGGGGAGTCAGCAAAGGAGCCCATGCAGCATCACTTACAGTATAGGGCAGTTATACACATTAGTAGGCCTGCCAATGTCAAGGTGGTATGTTGTCATAATGGCCTATAATCATCACCTGTGAACATCGCCTTGATCGCCGAGGTGCTGAATGTTTAAAAGCCAAAATGACTCCAATAGCCAGTCAATCTGATGAAGTTAATGTACTTGAACAAGTTCTTCAGAGTCTTGTTTTCAGTATGTCTCACTTGCATAATCCTTAAAAACTGAATGAACTCACATTAAAACACATTTTTATCAGGTATTCTGCAAGAAAAGTTATTTTGCTTAATTGTATGGTACTGTTCTCTCAAGTTGGTTTTATTGTTGTCTTGTGTAGAGTCTAAAGATTGGCCCCAAGCTACAATCTATGCCAACACATGGAATCTACACGATTTGTTCAGCTACAGTTACTTGTAATTGCATCCAGAGGTTCTTTAATATCATCCAGCCTCAAAAATGTTACACATACATTGCTTGTTTCTGTAAACACAGCCAACATGTGCAAACCATTATTGTCTGAAGTCTCATGAGCTACCAAAATCAGTTTGATATATTGCTTAAACGTAACCTTTAGACATTCTTATTTGATAGATAATGCCTTTATTTTGAAGCATCTAGCAAAGGCAGATCTGAAAAATTATAATACGAGTCACTGACAAAAAAAATACCGTCTTTTGAAGTATGAGAACATCTTAGTAATGATACAGAATGTGAATGTTCGGTCATCTTGGGCACACACGTAGACAACACACAAACACTAACATTCCACAAAGGCCTAATGAATTTTACCAACCACCCTCCCTCCCCTTTTCTTTCCATTTCTCTTTCCTCCTTTTCTCCAGGTCTAAAATCTATTATGAAGAAAAATGGTGTTGCTGACAAGCAGGGGAACAAGGGAGCGAAGAAAAACCTGAAGTTTGTTGGGGTGAATGGAGGGTAAAAACTTATTTTTAATCAGCGTCCAATCTCTCAGTTTGACTCGTTTTCTCTGTGTGTGACAAAGTGTTTCTTCTGCCTCTTTTGTGTGTCCATGAATGTTTCGTTACTTTTTGGTTTTTCTACAGGATAATTCCCTCAGGTATATTTTGTCAAAGTGGCTACATTCAGAATAGCCAGTAGACAGTGCAGTAATATAATTTAAGTATACACTTTTCTAAAAAGTCCTTTACAACAAGCTATATTATTGAAATGTATGTGCTTGACCTAAGACAGGCTGTGTCTCACACAGGCATCTGCTTCATGATGTCAGTTGTCAAAGCTAGCTTGAATACACACTTAACCTCACTGCTGCCTCCGGAAGTGTGAATGTTTGTTTGTGTATGAAAAGGTGTTGTACATTGTGATGTGTGTGCATATTTTTGTCAGTATTGATGATACCTCAGTTCTTGGTGCAAGCGTGCTTATGTCAGCGTTTGCTGATGCTGGATGCAGTGTGAGCATCCCCTCGTAAAAGCTGATGAATTTTAGGTAAGCAGGTAGTAGTGGTTGGAAGAACAAAGGTGTGTCTCAAAGCAGGGAGATTATTATTTATGGAAGCTTTGATAGTTAGCTGTCTGGTTTATAGTTAGAACATGAAGCACATGGATACACACAAACACAGACATGCATTGGTGGACTGTGTGAGGACAGACAGGAGTTCGCTGGATGATTACCATAACCTTAACTTTACCTGCTACATGTGTAATCGTAACCCTTAGCCTAAATCTTTAACCAAAACCAAGTCTAGTGCTAAAATAAAATTGGTTGCAGGGAACAGATTCAGGCACCAGTTGGCAAATGGGACTGTGCAGACATACTTTTTGTCCTTACTATGTTCATAAATGTGAATACCGACAAGACATACACAGCCAGCGAGCTAAACTCACACACTCACATTCAAACTAATAACCTCAGTTGTGTATTTTAGGTGTGTGTTATTTCTGTGTTGCTGCTCTTACATTCCTGAGCGTCACTGTTTTATGACCTGCTCGCCTTTGCTATGTTTTGTCAGAGCTGTGATGAGGTCTATTCCTTCCTCCCCATTTTAGAAAACGCTCTGCAAACATAACGGAAAAACCATTCACCAGAACCAGAACAAATGAATTTTAAATGTTATCATTTGTAAAGATTTGCTCAATAACATTGATATGTTATACAAGATTGTCTACATCTAGTTTGTCTCTTTTGAGTTTGTAACCCCCTTTACTGGATCTCTCTCCATTTGTTCCACATGTCAGACAACACTATTTTCTCTGACTATCTTTAGTCTTCTGCCCACAACAGGAAGTGGGCTGCTGTTTTTATTTCTTCTCTTTGGACGGTCTAACCTATCTTTGCTCTCCCTTGAGCTCCTGTGGAATCCAGGGAATGCTGTGGCCCCTGAACGCCTCATGTGGTGGGCTGTGTGTGTGTCTACAAATAAGCCTGAATCAGAGGCATTCAATATGAGACTTATCTGATCATTGGCCTCACAGAGGTTCCTTCATTATTCACCCCAATGATCACACACACCAACAACCACCCCCACAGCTCTAAATATATCATCAGCCTTTCCTCACTGAACAACGTTGGGTTTCTCCAAGGTTGATAAATGAGTGTGCAAACATGCCATTGGATTTTAATGTATACGTTTCACTGTGTGAGGGATGTTTTGGATATTTGGCCAAGGTTGCATTAGACAAGCTTGTTTTTCATGTCACGCTCCAGGTCTAGAGGGTAATGACCTGTTAGTATTTATCCAGCCTTGGCCTGTGTTGACTTTAATGCTCTCATATTAGTTTTACCTGCTGAGGTGTTTGTGATGTGGCTGCTACTGCACATGTTTGTTTTTTTGTACATACCTTTCAGTGCTGTAACACGAGCTAATGTTCAAGTCCATGTATAATATAGGATGGATAAATATTTTTCTAAAAATTATTTCACATTTTTTGCGAGGGCTATTTTTTGGTCACGAGATATCTATCACGATACATTGCAATAATGTAAACAAGTATCTGTCATAGTAAACTGTCATAGTATATAAACACACAACTATATGCATTAAAACCTGAGTACAATCAGAACAGTGGAATCTGCATTTGCCTTTATCACAGTCCCTGTAACATCATACTGTAGCAATAGTTTTTGTGCAATTTGGATATTTTCATGTAAACTGTTTAATCTAAAATTGATAGTATGTTTGAGAAGCAATACAGTATCACAACAACATAATATTGCAAAACTCAAATTGTATTAATTTGTGATTGTTGCTTTATCATTGCTGGTATAATATGGATGCTTTTGGTGTCTCTGAAAATGGTGTTGATGTCCACTTGTTTGTGTCCACCTCCAGATATGAGTCAACATCCAGCGAAGAGTCAAGTGGAGATGAGAAGTCGAAGGTGGAAGTGGAGGAGCAAGACAGCTCAGAACCAGAGGTAGAGAAGGAAAAGGAGACGGAGCCTCAGCCAGAAGAGAAGCCTGAAGAGGGAGCAGAGACCCAGCAGCAGGAAGCAGAGGTGGCCCCTGAGGGAGGGGGTGCAGTGGCTGCAGAGAAGGAGGCTGAAAAAGGCCTGCTGGATCCAGAGGGCAGTGAGGAGCTCCTGGGAGAACAGGAAGAAGGGTGAGACAGAAGAGCTTCACTTTGAGTGGTTTGTCAGAGTTTAAGTAAAGCTATGGAGCCTATACTGTACATGATACCACTGTAGGGCATGCTGTAGAGATACCACAGGGTACCCAATTAACTATGATTGGTCAGCATGGACTGCTTTCTGTTGATGGTATATGTTGTTGATAGTGAAAAATACATTAGGGCAAAAAGTCATCCATCTTTTTTCTGTAACACAAAGCAAACCAATCTGAACTGCAAATCTTCTTGTTACTATGATCCATGCTCTCCTTCACATTGGATAGAGAAAAGTAAACATGGAAACTTCAAAGAGTAGTCTCATATATTTAGAAATGGCAAAAGTGAGATCACTGTAGCGTATATCAAAGTGAATGAAAGTTCACAGTTATTGCGTCAAACAAAAAGCAGATAAAGCACAATACAGCCATAGAAAACGACGGTGTGACGTATGATGTCAGGGAAGGACAATAGGGTGCTTTGTTATCCAGCAACAGCACAGAGACTTGTCCGAGACAGGTGGTGAATGAAGCTTTAATATACAGTGGGCCCCACACACACACACACACACACACACACACACACACACACACACACACACACACACACACACACACACACACACACACACACACACACACACACACACACACACACACACACACACACACACACACACACACACACACACACACACACACACACACACACACACACACACACACACACACACACACACACACACACACACACACACACACAGTCATTACTACCTACACTTACAACCATGCTTATCTTTTGATAACTTGTAAAGACTAACTGCCACACTCTACACCAGGGGTGTCAAACTCAATTTCATCGCGGGCCACATTCGCATTATGGTTGCACTCAAAAGGGCCGGTTGTAACATTAAGACTATATAAAGATACATATATAAATATTTAATATATATATAATAATGTATTATATTACATTATTGCCTCTGCATTGGATTGTTATCGGATAGGGTAATAACTTCATAATTAACTAGGTTTGAAAGCAGAAGTCTATAGGCAAATAATTGCAAGTCTCTTCAGTGAGAATGTCACAAAATGATTTAAAAAGAAAAGCACATTCTGGAAAAAAAGTCAAAATAAAGAAAAGGGCATATTTTGAAGAGAAAAAGGGAAATTTGAGAAGCATTTTGCTACATGTATGGGCAACGTGCTTCTGTAAATCGCCATGTAACCATATAATAAACATATTATATTCTTTGCAAGCTCTTGTGGGCCACATTAAATGAAGTCGCGGGCCGGATTTGGCCCCCGGGCCTTGAGTTTGACACCCCTGCTCTACACCTTTGATTCATAAATATTCACGCTAAATACACCTGTTTCCACATACAGAAGGGCAAACCACAGGTATGGCTGGTGACTTTATATCTTTATATATCATTTTAGATATCGTATAGATTTTCCTATACAACTTCTATCGCTATATGTGAGGTCTTTATTCATTTGTCCTCTTTATAAAATGTCACTAATTTATGTTGACTAAGTAAGCAATGAGGTTTTTTTAAATGAGAAAATACTCAACTATTTAATTCACACTGGAATATATAAAAATAGTATTTTTCCATGTGGTTATTTACATAGACCATTTATTTATTGAATTAACAGAAAACGACCTAACCTACTTACATTACTATCAAGATATGAGATAACCTATGTTGTGATGGAAGATTTTGGCCATATCGCCCATCACTACGCACAAGCACACACAACTTCTCCGTCACAATGTAGTAAAAGCAGCTCTCACTCTTATAGAGGACTAAGACAGACACCCAGACAAGCTTAGTTCCCAAAAGGGCCAGGGGTCTGGTAATAAAAAAGCAAAACATCCAGCAGTGTTGTTCTCCCTGTCACTGACTGATCACTTATCAGTCTCAGGTATGTGGACAGAGCAGAGGGCTCCTGGGCCACACCGTAGATGGGGCCCCTGGGAGAAGGCAGGACTTATTAACTCATCACTCAGCTTATGTCTGATCATTCCTAAGCATGTGTGTTTATAAAAGAATGTGTGTTATTTCTGGAGTACAGTACACAGTGAGTGTGATCCACTCAGGCTTAGTGCAGCTTGACATGTACAGTATGAGCACCTGGTGGATCATATTTGGCAGTGAATCAGTGTTAACCGTTGAGGAGGTCTGCATGGACCATCAGTGTGTCAGAATGTTGACAGATGTGTGTGTACACTACACAGGCCTGCAAGGCATCTTTTATCTTTGTTTTTTTTATCCCAGACAGACTTTACACAAGAACCTAGGTAGCCGTCTCTTGGCCATATGTTTTTTTTTTATTTATTTAACCAGATAAAAACATTGAGATAAAATCTCATTTTCAATGCTGACCTGGCCAAGAAGGCAGCAACATTACACATAACACATAACACAAACATATAAAATACAGAAAACATAACTAAGAAAACAAAAGACGAAAAAGCAGTCACTACATTGTGCACATTAGGACAGTAAGAAAAGTGCACTACTTGTTACTGCAAGAGCAGCTGGTGGTGAGGACTTCAGACAACTTCAATTTAAAACATGCTATAGAGACATGTTATGAAGACTTGATGGTATTTCCACATGAAAGCTGAAAAAACAGTAAAGAAAACAATGGAAAGCACAGATGTGGAGTGTGCTGGGTTGTTTTTTCACTTCCAGATACTCCTGGTCAAATTGAAAGTTCTTTACTAAAATAATATTTACTTAGGATGGGAAAAAATACTTAATGTGGCGTCTGGTCTTTGTTTGCAGAGAGAAAGTAGAGCAAAGCTTCATAGATGCCTGCCTCTATGTAAAAGACCGCATGGAAGAGGTTTCATCCCCAGATAAAGAAATGGTAAGAGGATCTTTTGGCTGCTGCTTTTTTTGTTATAAAATGATTCTATATTCTTCATCAAATCTGATTTGACTGCATGTTTTTTGGTTATTGGTTATTGAGTTTCTTAGACCCTTATAACATGGATTTCTCTTGAGGGAAAATGCTTCAGTTTCATGGTTAAAGTTCTGCTATAGCTCTTTGACTTATTAGATTAAAAAGGCTTACAGTGCTGTTCCTCAGGCTGACAATGCACGCCACTCAATAGCCCACACCATAAAAAATGATGTTCAGGGAACAGTAACAATTCTGCCACAGGCGCCTTCTTCATTTATATATTTGTTTCTCTCTCTCCAGCGTCAGGTTTTAGTGGTGCTCTACCAGGAGTGGTTCAAGATTTCCAGTCAGAAAGATTCGCAAGCCGATACTGTCAGATTATACCTGCGACAAGTGGGCATGACCACACCAACTCTCCTGCCATATGTAGTTAACTTGACTGATGGCAATGGGAATATGGCCCTCCACTACAGTGTGTCACACTCAAACTTCCCTGTGGTCAAACTGCTGCTGGACACTGGTAAGATGCACACAATGACAGAAACACAATTTTAACAAAAGATAGTAGTATACAGTAGTCAGATGAGGCTGCTTAACTATGCACAAAATTGCACAAAATCCTCTTTATTTTGATCAAACATTGTGTTTGTGTGTGCTTCAGGTCTATGTGAGACAAACAATGTGAACAAGGCAGGCTATACTCCAGTGATGCTGGCTGCACTGACGGCTGCTGAGAGCCCTGATGACCTGGAGGTGGCACAACAACTGTTGAGACAGGGTGACGTCAATGCATGCTCTAGACAGGTAATCTATTATCTCGCACTGACTCATTGGGGTCCCAATATCAACGGTTCTTACTGTGTTGAGGTTTTATAGTTGTACGGGAAGTTGTTGTCAAGGCACAGTAAGCCTGGGAATTTCTAAAATACCCTGGGGAAATCAGTCCATGTTAGAACATTTTTTACAAGCAGATGACTTTATAGGAATACACAGAACAGAACAAAATGTATACATGGGATAAGAGCATATTTCCTGGATAGAAACACCCAAGTTTCCCTTAACCCTTATTTGTACCACTTTCTATTGGAATAATTTGTCTTTAGGAAAACGTTTTATTTTTAAATAACTTCTGTGATTATTTTTGGCCGTTTTTACTTGCATGCAGACTTATAGTCCAAGTACATACATATTGGTTCAATTTCAGAACACCTGAATATATTTAAATGTTCCACATTAACGTACGTTTCCTACATGTCCTCTTTATCTTCCTCTATTTCCTCCCTCATCTCCAACCCTGCATCTCTTTATCTCCCCCTTATAACTTCCATCTCACTGTTTAATTTGAATTCTCTGTATCGCTCACTTATTTTCCAGGCGGGCCAGACGGCCCTAATGCTTGCGGTGAGCCACGGCCGCGTTGCCATGGTGAAGCTGCTCCTGAGCTGCGGTACGGATGTAAATGCCCAGGATCGCGAGGGCTCCACGGCCCTGATGTGTGCCAGCGAACACGGACACACAAACATCGTTCGTATGCTGCTGGAGACGGGT
Organism: Trematomus bernacchii; assembly: GCF_902827165.1. Lineage (NCBI taxonomy): Eukaryota > Metazoa > Chordata > Actinopteri > Perciformes > Nototheniidae > Trematomus > Trematomus bernacchii. Next base: position 15,840,553 of record NW_022987739.1, read on the forward strand.
CGCTGTGACATCAGCCTCATTGATAAGGTATGCTGCTGTTGAAATTACACAACCAGATTCTCATCCAAGATTGTTTGAAGGTATCAAAGGTGATATGCCTTCTGTATGTGTTCTCTCTTCTCTGACATACAAGACCTCCTTGAAATCATGTTCAGATTGCCCATGCTTTCTCTCCAGAATTTATATCCTGTATTTTTGTCCTCGAAGCGGTTTCTTTTATTTATTTTTTAAACGACATAAACCGAGGCATTTTTGTTTTTCGCACTTCACTGCACTCATGTTAAAGCCTTCAATCCCATGGGTTAGCTGTTGCCTTGCTGTGTCGGCAGGTTTAAAAATAATCAAAATGTTGCATCAAATCAGAAAGCAGCTCCATCCAGACCAAGTGTGCTTAATGACAGACACTATGTACATACAATACAAAGACAAAATTAAGAGGTTGTCTCTGTAGGCAAATGATGTCCTCAATGTGGTTTCACCTTTACCTCCCTAAGTAGCCATGTACAATTGATAGCAATTGAAGCCCATGAAGTAGCTCCGAAAACTGTCCTCTCGCTTCAAATGGCAACTTAAGGCTAGCTCCAAAAGGGAGCAATCTCCATATACCCCCATGTTAAAATGATCAACGTTACAGCAGAAATAACAATGTTTACAGCCTGGTAAACCAATGGTTTTGGTCTCTATAGCTATGTTTCCCCTTTAGTATAACTGTCCAGGGGTACATTTGAATATAACTCATCCATTTTAATTATATTAAGATTTAAAGTAAATAGCACCAGGGACGTGGTGGCTATGAGTGGCGTCTCAGACCGAAAGTAGCTTGAGTCTGCTCTTCTGCATCAACCTGGCCGGTACCAACTTCTTTGACAATTCCTATTTTTGGATTAGCACATAGTTAGACGGTGATGTACAGTATGCACCAAGATGGTCACTGTCAGAGCTGCCCAGTTATTAGGAAGGCCTAAGACTTCCTGTCAGTGCTGCTTTATGTGGACAGTAAAACATACTTAAGGGTGAATTATTTACTAAAACGCTAGTAATCAATGCTTACAGTACAGTAAATGGTCACATGGCCAAGGGCTGGCTCACACACTTTCAAATGTGTCTATATTTAGCTGCTCCTGCGGCCACTGTTAGGTGTCCAGTAAGGGTTTAGAGAATACAATAGCTGAAGCCTGGCCCACACATGGTAGATTGATTGTTATACCTAGCGCATTATTGATTTCTGTGGATGGTTGATTGTCCACTGCAGCCCGAATTGGCCGTCAGAGAACGGCCATATCACAACCTTTCCCTAACTCATCGTAAACAATCCAATAACCACTGCTGTTAACACTGATCCTGCTGTTTACTAAGCATTTCATAAGCTCGACCTCCACACCTGAATATAGCTGTTGGCTTTGATTCTTGTTCCAAAGGATGCAGATATTGTCACACCTTATACAACACAATATGTCGATGCTTCCAACACTACCGTACCATTGACGCATTTCTACAACACTTTTTCCAGTCCAAAACACCTCACCTAACTTAATTATCCCCATTCACTAGAAATCTGTAGTACAAACTATCTGTAGATTGTCAAACCTGGATTTGACTTCATCACATGGGTAATTGAGATTCATCTACCGTAAGCCATGTGCCTCTAGTGGGTTATGTACTGTGTGACTCCATGACAACACATAAATATGCACTATAATTGGAGCTGGTAGGGGGTAACATAATCTCAAAACAATTTTATATTATATGCATGACATTTCAAGCTGTTTTTGAGACAGGTTTGTCCAAACGTACACGACACTGCATTAACACCGTTTCGAGACATCTGTATTACAATGAGTCATGAGGTGTCTGTCAGTATGCAGCCTTGCCACGTCTAGTTTGCTGTCATTTCTAATATCAAGTATTTGATTAGAAGAATAAATACAATACGCAAGGACACACAGAGAGAATGATGCAGTTCGTTACAAACAGCTTTATAGAGCATTGACAGTTCACTCAGCACTGAAAACGGACTACTTTGTGTCTTAATTGAAGTATCAGTATCCATCACACAACCCATCTCAAACTAGCATATACAGAGATGGATTTGGCATTCTCTGCCAGTAGATCATGGTTTGCTCCGTAAGTAATGAGAAGGATTAGTTTCATGAGACAGCTAAAAATGTGTCAGCTGTTAATCAATACATCTTTGAATATAAACGAACAAATCAAAACTTGAGTGTCCAATTATTAATAAGAGCATTACAACTAAAAGCATCAATGTGATTAGCAATAGATATACTATGTAATGGCTTAAGCCAAACAATTCTTTAATTGGTCGTTTAGCTTTTAAAAATGTGTTTTTAGTGCCAGTATTCATATTGCTGCTGTATAGAAGATTTAGATTGTATTTACATTATATTTTTCTATTTGTTCTTTGATGTCTTGCATGCCTTCCGACATTATTCCCCCATTTTCCCCTCATTATATTCTGCATAACCCCACCCAGGCTTACTATATAACCCTGGACAATTACACAGGCAATTTCTGCATGAAGCTAAGAAGCTTTGCAGCAGATTATTATGATCTTTGCTGCACATTTTGGTGTGTAATTTCTGGAAAAGATAATTAGATCAGATTGAGAGAAACGTGACAAATCATTCCTTCATCTGGTGTATCCACAAGAGAAACATTCAAAACTTATTTCCACATACTGAACACAGCTTTTCAAATGATACAGTGTAGCATCGCCTGCATTAGGGTGCAGAATATACGCATGTACTATAATAATAAGTTGTCAGAGGAAGAGCAACACAACACTGCCACTGTCAGGATAAGAAGAGTCACTACAATGATCGTTGATGTGAAACTGTAAAATGTTCTCGTTTTTTCCCCCTCAGAATCGACAGTCAGCACTGTCTGTGGCAGAAGCAGCCTCCCACCAAGAGATAGTTGATCTGCTGAAGACCCACGCTGAGACCCGGGCCTCTGAGCCCTCGACTAACGCAGACCTCCTCTGAGCCAACACTGTTTACGTCTCCAAACCACCAAGGCCTCCCGACCCCCAAACCTTCAATTTACAAAACCCACCAACCAAGACAGAAAAGGTTGGATTGAAGTTGGTAACACCTTACAATACAGTTTACTGTGGAACTACATTTAAACCTCTGAGACTGGAGTGTCCAACAATGGGCAGACATATTTTTCTTCCACATCTCTGCCAACATGCCCCGTGGGTCTTTATGGATATGCTGCATTAACCACTCAGTGGATGGACAACAAACGCGGCCCGGTTGAATAGATGTTAAGCCGCTGCCATGGTGACAAGTGTGATTGACAAGTAGAGACGGCAAGAAGATAAAGTGGGAGCAGGGATGGACGGACTGGCAAGAGATATTCTGAAAAACTTGCTGCTTCTTATCATCAACTAGCTCATCAAGCTAAATGCTATAAGCACATGATCTACCTTTCAAATATATTATATATGACATTATTTCTATTTTTTTCCTTCGTGACATTGACATCATTCTTTCCATAATTGGACATAAGCCATTATGAGAACATAGTATACGTATAATGTTATTCTAAACAGATTATAAATCATAAACAAACACAGAAACTGTATTTTCTACTGCACTTTTTTATTGTTATTATTATTGTGTACAGTTAATAGTCCTCAATATTATTAGTATCGGTGTCCACAAGAAAGTATATATCTCCAAAAGTGTATCTGTATAATAGTATAGAACTCATGGTGAAATTTCCTATCATTCAGTGGATATTTAACAATATTTAATGTATTGTTTTTGCCATAGTATTGATGTTTTTCACATACGGGACATGGGTGTTCGTCATGTGTGAATTTTTTTAATACAAATGGTTTAGATGGAGATGGAATGACACAAAATAAATGATTTTTTTATAACCACAATATAACCAGATTTAAGAAAGACAAAAGTCTTCTAATGCGAAGATTGTTCTGTTCGGAAGGTGCTGCATGCCAATACACAGTTACTCCCCCTACTGGCTGTCTTAAAGTACTAAACAACAGTATGTTGTAATACTGTCTGTTCCCATGACCGACATCTCTCTCTTTCTGCGTCCCTCAGTACAAATATAATATGTCTTGTTCGCCTGCTCGTTTAAAATCAAATCTTGTATGCAACTGCTACAAAATGCACAATGAATGTCAGGCTGGCTGTGATACATTCCAAGAAAACAATGTAGCAAGTCTAACTATACCGGCATGGACCATGGGACTAACAGAGAAACCGACTGTCAGTTCAGACATAGGAATGAGTCTGAATATCTTTTACCATGCGCGACTACAGACACTTAATCTCTTAAAGTAAGTACAAAAGATCTGCCTGTCTTCAAGTTACTCACACTGGTTCATTTTGTTCCTGCCTCATATTTGAATGGGTTGTTAAAGGCTTGCAGTCCTAAAAGAAGCAATATGTATGAAATACTATTTTTTAAATTAAAAGAGGGGAGTGACTTCGGTCTAGCCTTAATCAGAAGACCATCCTACATTTTAGAGATAAGATGTGTTCCAGGGAGTGTTTTCTTTTGTTTCTGTTCTCCACCAACCTACACCCATATTTCTAAAGTATCTTAATATACAGTCGTACTGGTCTGAGAAAATGTTTACAACCTAAGAGTTCCCCTTCAGTGACCCCTACAGGAAACCCCCAAATGTTCAGCAGTTCTGGAGATTACCATACCATATCATTGTGTTTTGAACACAAGCACTTTCGTAAAGTGAGGGAACTCCAAAAGACACTGGATAATGCACCAATTACCATAATGCTACAAGTGGTATTATGTTTGACCCTCCCTGTCTGCCTGAATCTTTCATACTCCATACCCCAAGTTTGTAACACCCTAATGCCATTGTCTGGGTTACTTAATCTGATTTTACAAACCCACCAGAAAACGGTTGTTTCTGTTTGCCTGGGGATTGCTGGGGTTACTTAAGGTGGAATTTAAAAGGGAAATACCACTCATTATAACAACTGCCAAATGGTCAATAACAGTCCAGTCTGCATTTACAGTACAGTCAGAAAATAAATCATATTCCACAGAAGCAAGATTGTGGTCCAAGACTTGGATCACATTAAAAAGACTCTTCAGTATCTGTGTCTGACAACTCAAACAGCTTGGCTCTTAATACTTTTAGAAAGATGGATTCCAAATACATTGCTTTGCTTCAGTCATAATACATTTATATTACCATGAATACAGTATGTAGGGCGGATTTAACAACTTTCTTTCTGAGCTGCGGTGTGATCAGACCACTGAAACGTTATTAATATGGGTGCTAATATGGGAGTAGGTATAATAATACATTGACATGAAGATATATTTATTTCATGAAGAACATTGATTACATAGAAGTAAATGGCCACAATTGAGAATGTTGGGGCTTAGCGATCAGATCATTGTTGAGTCACAAAGTAGCACAGATTTGCTCAACAATGATGCTGCATTTACACAGGATCAGAGAACATTTATTTTAAATTAATTCAGCACATTAAGGGAAAGAAATTAGAGTCTGTGTAGCTTCCCTTATGTCACAGAGCTAAAGGATGATCCGATCTGTGCTGTGGGAAATATCTGTTACATCTGGTCTTCCGTGCCTGTGTATTAAGTCTTTAAACAAATCATGTCGTCCATATGTTTAATCCAGTGTGACCCAGATGTTATTTGGTTTCATAGTTGGCCAAACACCAAAGAAGTGAAATCAAATCTGTTCCACATGGGGTTAAATATATAGTTTCTGTTCCTGTAACTGTACCCAAATACATGTACATACAGTATCGTGAAAAATATATAACAAGTATTGTCTGACAGTTTGCTCTAAAAATTATATAAGTATTTATTCCAAATGCTATATTTTTTACCGTATATAGTATACTTATGTATGCATGGACAAATATTCCAGTGATACTGTTGGAGGGGAATTTGAATGATTGAAAATGATGCTGGGTGTTCCCTCATGATGTGATTATACAGCTTATCTTTGACTGGTTGGGTGGTATTGTACATGTGCGGTGTTGACAAGGTTGTGGACTGTGTCATGTGCCCTTTATTGCTACATTTAAAATTTGTGGGGAAATTATAAAACAGATTAACACTGGCTAAAAGTTAAAAGGGCAAAGTCTCCCTTGTTTGGGTAAGTCTATGTACATGACAGGGTCAAGATTTAAAAACCTGTACCTCTCTGTAAAGTTCCTTGTACAACGGGCTTATATGTTGCGAACCAGAGAACTACTCTGGAATAAATATGAAGATTAAAAACTTGTTTCATGTTCTCGATTATTTCCAACAAATAATAGCAGCTACTGATAAGTTTAGATGTGTTTATTTGCTTGTTTTTTGCCTTTATTTTCAGTTATGCAATCAGTTTGGATGTGCAAAAAATGAACTGAACTGTTTCTAATACAAAAACTACATTTCAGACAATCCAATTTACTAAACCTTGTTTCATTATATCTGGGAACCTCAATGGCAGATAAATATTAGCATGCAGGCACATTTCTGTGTGAGATGGTAAGATCAGGTTGCATTACATTAATTATTTTCAGCTTAACAAGGGAAAGACAGAACCAAATAGTGCAGCTTTTCCATCACACACATCAAGAATGTTTGAGAATTCTAAATTTGATGAATATCAAATAAACTAAATTGATGGATATATTTTGATGTGCGTAATCTCATCTCATGACTGATGTGAGTGCAACTATATGATAATGCTTTATCTTTAAAGCAGTTTTCTGAATGCAGTTATCCATGTTAACATGCTGCTGTAACATTGTTTTCTTTTTACTTTGGGATTTATAAAGTATATTTAATCTAATGTTTGGCTCTCAGCTCCAACGCCATGATATGATGTAATAAGAAACAGTGGCCAGCAGATGGTGGTATTGCAGTGTGGTAAGAACACTAACTGAGGGATTTTCAGGACTTGGATAATTGAAAATGGTCTCACGCCTTCCTAAAGGAGGATTGTTTCTCAGGCAGAAATGTATAAACAACACAACACAAAGGCTCTTACTTAATCACTGGAGGAAGAAATAATATTTCTTAGTATGCATGTATATTACATATTTAATAACAAGTAAAAGTCCAGAAGTCCTGGCAAAGATATTACATAAGGAAAGTAAAAGTTGGCTACTGAAATGCAGAATATCGGTGTCAGTCAGTTCAACTAGAACATTGCAATCAAGTTTAAGTACTAATACTTTAAAGAACGTTTTCTTAAGTAGGCCTACATTTTGAAGTACCTAACCGATTTAAATAAAAGTGTAGGGAGGCGTGTGGCGCAGTGGATAGAGCCTTGGTGTTTGGATCAGGGGGTCACAGGTTCACACCCCACTGCATGTCGTTGTGTCCCTGGGCAAGACACTTCACCCCAAGTTGCTCCTGTGGGGATTGTCCACACTATTGAGTATGTAAGTTGCTTTGGATAAAAGCGTCTAACAAGTAACATGTAATGTAATGTAGAAAAATTGGTCTATTAAAATATACTCTGCAAATACTTGTATTGAAGACCATATTTAGGCTACATAAAAGGAATACCATGGTGAAGTTAGTTTTGGTTTTTGATATTCGACAGACATATATATATATAAAACCTATATATATATATATGTTTTATTCTTATTAATACACAGGATAAACACACACATCCACAGTTGAGCCAAATAAACAGTGGGATGTTGCTCAGTCCGAAGCTAAGAATCCTTTGTCACTGTTATGATCGTATAGTGGTAAGATTTTTCTTAAGAAAAAAGATTCTAAATAAAAATGTAAAGAAAACCAAAAACAACAATTACAAACAAACAAACAAACAATTTGGTTTGTAATTGCGAGTTACAATAAAGATTAACTAAAGTAAGTAGCGCTACCTACATGAACAGTACTCACAGGTTAAGCTAATATTTACAATTGTGTTTAAATTAAAGCTATGCTGCCATCTTGTGATAACTACAAAATATAGCAGTCATATTTAATACACATAAATTACAGCTCAATAAAACAAGCTCAAAGTAAACATACCTGTAATACACGGGACAAACACACAGTTGAGCCACATAAACAGTGGGATGTTGCTCAGTCTGCAAAGCAAAGTTCCACATCAGTGACGTACATGCTTCGTGCACTCCTTAGGCGCTTTCACACCGGAGTACTTTTCCCAGAAATAGTTCCGATAGTTCCTGGGATTCTGCGTTCATGCCAAAAATATCTGGAACTAGAACTTTTTTTTGCGAACCTTTCCACCCCTTTTTAGTCTCTGCTAGAGAGCAGGGACTTTCCTGGGGAGAAAAAGGTTCCAATTTCCACGCCCCGTAAAACTCTGAAAAGATTTTGTGAAGCCGCCATTTTATTTGCTTTATTAGCATTATTAGCATTAGCCCAGCGCATCAACGGAGAGAGACTAACTTATGGCAACACAAAATAAAATGTGGGATCGGTGGAGTGATCTGGAGGTGTCGGCGCTTCTGGCGATTTACCGGGGCTTCGGGTGGCGATTTACTGCCACCCAAAGTCCCGGACTCCGGGACTTCGGGTGGCAGTAAATCAACCAGAAGAAAAGATAAAACTCAATTGAAGAAAATTGAAGACAATGAAAAAAGTTTGTGGACAAAAGAATGATTAGGCTACCTCCTCACCTTTTGACGCAAAGTCCTCCACATCTGCACCAGTGTCTCTGCTTCTTCATTATCAAATTACAATAGTCCACTTTGTCCCACCTTACTCCTCACATTCTAAAGGTGTTGAGCTGAAAGACTCTCTCGCAGTCAATAGAGTAAGGAAGGTTTAATTACAAGTTTCTCAGTGAACGCAGAAGTCACTGCTAGAAGATCCAATAAGAACACATTAGCAATTAGCCACCCAGAATGCACCTGTTCATAACAGCTTGGGTGTGTTTGATTTTGGCCACTTGGCATGCTGGTTGAGTGGTGCAATTAAATCAATGATTAATTTAGGTAGATGCAACGTTTTTTTTAACTGAAAGACCTAAGGTTAGATACAAGAACAAGGGCACAATTTGTATTTGTTAAATTATTAGGCTAAATGTTATGTGTTATTTGGAAATGTCCTTCTCACACCGCTTATATTTGCTCATTTGAGTTTGTTATCCATTGGATACAACACCATAGTAGAAGGTTCAGCAAGTATGAGCATAATGAAAATAAGATTTAAAGCAACACTGTTTTTAATTTACATGGTAATAAGATAATCTAGATGACACAAATGACAAATGTTTCTGAATGAACATGCAGTATGAACATGTTCTTCTCTAAAAGGACTAACTTCTCTACGTGCAGCTTTGGTATCCAACATATTGGATAATTAAGAGTGCCTATCATTAAATAACCTTGATCATTATGACACGTTAACGGCTTGATTTCCTTCGGGACTATATCTGCTCTGAAACACCTTCTATCAATAAGCTTTATATCCTTCTTTCTCAATCATTTCCTTTGTTCTGGTAGTTGCCTGCGCATATTGAGGACTCAGTTTCACTGATTTTTATCTAATTAATTAAAGTTGTAATGTTGTCCCTGTGATTGCTTAATGACTGTCATGGATTTGTCATCACTTATAGAAATATACCAAGTATTTCAGTCGAATTTTAAAGGTGATTTTCATTTTTATACTAGGGAATACAGTAGCTTTGTGCTCTTGTGAGATTCGGTTTTGTGAGGAAATAAAGAGGCTTTAGAAAGAATTATAAATATCAAATCTATCAAGGACTCCCTGACATGGCTTGAAGTGACTTAAAAGGTGCCAGCTGTTAAGAACATATTAAAGTTTATACTGTGCGGTTTATTATCAAAGGTAGTTTTTATAGTCTTAAAATCTGCCTGTTTCTTTACATTCCTTTATCATTCATACCAAAGAGTGATCATGCCAGATGCAGCCATATGACACTAAAACACACGTAGAGCAAATAGAGCTGAAAAGGACCTGCTACTGTTAACCAGGGATATTTAAAAATAGAAGTATGTCTATGGATTATTTTTAGGGGTAACAGCACACACGGTTTATTGTTTTTATGTTTCATTATAAACACACGACCCCCACACACATAATATTTTATATAAATAAATAAATATTGGAATCATTTGATTGATTTAAGCAGACTGGAAATTCATTTTTCTCGCAGGAAACAGATGGCCGTTAATCACAAACTGAGAAGAGAGTGATTTGCTCTTAACTGAAGTGGATGATGTGTTCGTGCTGTTTTTGAGTTGTTCCGGCTGCAGTAATTACATAAACACACAATACACACTGGTGTGCTTGTACACGCATTAATACTGTATGTGGACACACAAACACACACATACATAGTCAGGCATATTTGTAATTCTCTTTGCACACTCTCTTACCATACTCTGAGGATTGTATAGAGGAAATGATAATGAGTAAAAATTCAGTTTTTCTCTAATCACTACTGTTTGGAAGCCAGGGGAATGTAAAGATGAAGGCTTAATATGCGGTTTCCAATATCTGTATTTGTACGTGTGAACCCACCACCTGTCCCAGCAGGTACAAACATGAATTTAATTAATTACTCAAACATATGCATAAATAACATCTGCAGCACAAAGGGAGGAGCTATTTGTTGTGCTGTTCTAGTGTAATTGCACCTTGCACATGTTTACGTCCCTGTAGCTGGCTGCCTCTGTGTGCCACATACACCATTTAGGAAGGGAATAAGCCCATCACTGGAGCTCTGAATGCGTCGGTGAAGATGGCAGCATTGTCTTTTGGCTCCTCTCCAACTTTTCCCTTTTTCGTATTTTGTTTGTTTTTATTTACTTTTTGCCGTTTGCTTTAACATGGTTCGCAACATGCAAGCCGACCGCACCAACTCTGCTATACAATATAGCAGAGAGGAACTTCTGCATATCAGAAACTTTGTGGACAATAACCCACCGACAGACAATGGAGATCCGCCATGGCTACCTGTTGCTGTCCTACCTGAGAGACGCAGGAGGAAGACAAAGCAGGGGTCCCGTGCCGGGCTGCTGGTCAGACTGAGGAAACGAGAGAATCGACCCCCTCTTCCGAGTATTCTTCTGGCTAATGTTCAATCCATTGAAAATAAGCTAGATGAACTCAGAAGTCGGATTGCTTTTCAACAGGACATTAAGAACTGTAACGTGTTCATTCTCACTGAGACTTGGCTCAACCCCGCTATCCCGGACTCCACCATTGTTCCTGACGGATTCACAATTTTTCGCCAGGACCGGACAGTTAACTCGGGGAAAAGTAAAGGTGGCGGTGTGTGTGTAATGACTAATAACAACTGGTGCACAGATGTGAGGATTATTTCTTCAGGCTGTTCCGCTCATTTAGAGCACCTCATGATCACATGTCGGGCCTTCCATCTGCCGAGGGAATTCACATCTGTTGTGATAACAGCAGTGTATATCCCGCCGCAGCCACTCGCCGACAACAACACGGCACTCGATCAGCTGTTTGGGATTATTGATAAAACCGAGACTTCACGGCCAGATGAGGCGTTCGTTGTGGCCGGAGATTTCAACACCGCCAACATGAAGAAGGTTTTGCCAAAATATTACCAACACATCAGCTTCCCGACGCGCGGGGATAACATATTGGACCATGTTTATTCCCCTTTCCGGAATGGATATAAGGCTCTCCCTCGCCCTCCCTTCGGCAAATCAGACCATATCTCACTACTGTTGTTGCCTGCGTACAAGCAGAAACTTAAAAGGGACAGACCGATTACAAGAACAGTACAACGATGGAGCGAGGAGTTAGATGAGGCACTGCAGGATTGCTTTGCATCCACGGATTGGAGTGTGTTTGAGGACAATAACATCAACACACACACGGACACGGTCATCTGCTACATTGGGAAATGCATCGATGACGTGGTACCGAAGGTTTCTGTACGGACATTCCCAAATCAAAAGCCATGGATAAACTCCGATGTGCGCTGCAAGCTGAAAGCGCGCACTATCGCGCACACAGCGGGAGATTTGGAGGAGTACAGGAAGTCTAGGTATGATCTCCGGAGAGCAATTAAAAATGCAAAGAGACAGTACAAAGAGAAGGTGGAATCTGACTTCAAAGGCTGTAACACTAGGAATATGTGGGCGGGACTAAGGACAATGACTGACTACAAAGGAGCAGCGGGGGGTGCTGCGGGAGTGTCTGCGTGCGCATCTCTCCCAGATGAGCTGAACAGTTTTTTTGCACGCTTTGAGAGCAGCCGGGCTGTGGAGGTACAGAGGGACCAGGAGCTACACTGCCCTTTTGTTTTAAATAGGGCAGATGTGTGTAAATCCTTTAAAAGGGTTAACCCACACAAGGCTCCTGGACCTGATGGCATCCCTGGCCGTGTTCTCAGGGTGTGTGCAGTTCAGCTGGCAGAGGTGTTCACAGACATCTTCAACAGGTCCCTGCTGCAGTCTGTAGTCCCTACATGTCTTAAACACTCCACCATCGTTCCTGTCCCCAAAAAGACAATCATCACCTGCCCCAACGACTACCGGCCAGTAGCACTCACCTCCACCATAATGAAGTGCTTTGAGCGGTTAGTCAAATCATTCATCACCTCCTCCCTCCCTGACTCTCTGGACCCCCTGCAGTTTGCCTACAGAGCAAACAGGTCCACTGACGACGCCATAGCCCTCACCCTCCACACTGCCCTCTCACACCTGGACCCGAAGAACAGGAACACATATGTGAGAATGCTGTTCATTGACTACAGTTCAGCATTCAATACCATTGTGCCCTCCAAGCTGGCCATCAAGCTCAGAGATCTCGGGCTCAACAGCGTCCTCTGTGACTGGATCCTGAACTTCCAGACGGGCAGACCCCAGGCAGTGCGGGTGGGAAACATCACATCCTCCACCCTGATTCTAAACACCGGTGCCCCTCAAGGCTGCGTGCTCAGCCCTCTCCTCTACTCCCTGTTCACCCACGACTGCGTGGCCACACACAGCTCCAACACCATCGTGAAGTTTGCTGATGACACGACCGTCATCGGCCAGATCACAGACGATGACGAGACGGCGTACAGAGAGGAGGTCGAAAACCTGACATCTTGGTGCCAGGATAACAACCTCCATCTCAACATCAGCAAAACAAAGGAGCTGATTGTGGATTACAGGAAGCAGCAGGGAGAGGGACACGCCCCCATCGCCATCAATGGGACTACGGTGGAGAGAGTCAAAAGCTTCAGGTTCCTTGGGGTCCACATCACTGAGGACCTGACATGGTCTCTTCACACCACCACCATCACCAAGAAAGCTCGACAGCGGCTCTTCTTCCTCCGCAGGTTGAGGAGGTTCAAAATGGATTCCAGGATACTCTGCAACTTCTACAGGTGCACGATAGAGAGTATCCTCACTGGCAGCATGACGGCCTGGTACGGCAGCTGCACCGACCTCGATCGTAAGGCTTTACAGAGGGTGGTGAAAACTGCACAGCACATCACCAGGACGGAGCTGCCATCCATGGAGGACCTTTACTCCCAGCGGCTCAGGAAGAAATCACTACGGATTATCAAAGACCCCCATCACCCCAGCCACAAACTGTTCTTTCTGTTGCCGACTGGCAGACGTTACCGCAGCATCCTGGCAAGGACAAGAAGATTCGGAGACAGTTTCTTCCCGCGGGCAGTGAGACTGTTAAAAAATTGAACTGTTGAAACAACATCAAACATTCATCTGCTACTCAGTAGTATGTATCTAATACCTAATATATATATATCATTCCAATAACTTGTATATAGACTCGTACTGCACTATTCCACATCATAACTTTATTTCATTTTATAACTATTATTATTTTTGTATTGCTCATGCTCTTATTGTTATTATGTTGTTATTATGTTGCATTGTTGGAGAAGCCTGTGACATAAGATTTTCAACTACATAATTACTCTGTAGCTATGTCAGATTGACAATAAAGAACCTTGAACCTTGAACCTTGAACCTTGAACCTTGATTCACGGAAACTGCATTCAGTAGAAGCTTCTGAATGCCGCGCTTCGCGTCCTCCGAGTAAATCGCCAGAAGTGCCGAGACATCCTCATCAATTCCACCGCTCCGATGATTTATTTAGTGTTGCTATAATAACTGCTTTCACAAAAGTAATCTCAAAAAATTCAGAGTCAAACGGGCGTGGTTTGCATTTCGCACAGCCAATCAGACGTACGAACTACTTTCTCCCACAACAGTCCCTGCTCTCTAGCAGGGACTGAAAAGCGGGTCTGACGAACTAAGTTGAGCTACTTTAGTTCCTGGGGATTTTTGGTGTGAACGCAAATATATCGTAGTTCTGATGAACTATTGTGGGAAAAGTACACCAAAGTACTCCGGTGTGAACGCACCTAATGACTCTGGGTGGTGTGAAAAGAGCCGGAGCTAAACCGAAGAACCGGTTCTGAACCTGAAAAGCTCTAGCACGGAGCTTGAACCGGAGTTGCGTTGGTGTGAATGAGGTATAAGAACCAGGAGGAACACGAGAACCATGTCCGCCAGGTTCTTCAGAGACTGCTGGAGAACAAGCTCTATGTCAAAACTGAGAAGTGTGAGTTCCACCAGAACTGGGTCAGCTTCCTGGGCTAGATCATCAGGCAAGGCAGAGTGGAGGCAGATCCAGGAAAGATCGAGGCTGTGGTGGAGTGGCCAGCCCCCACTATGAGGAAGGAGCGGCAGAGATTTCTGGGGTTCGCCAACTTTTACCGCCGCTTCATCAGGAACTACAGTAAGGTTGCTGCTCCTCTCACAAGACTCACCTCTGTCAATTTTAAGTTCCTCTGGACCCCAGAAGCTAATGAGGCTTCTCTCAGACTCAAGTCCCTGTTCACCTCTGCTCCCATCCTCATCCAGCCAGATCCTGATAAGCAGTTTATAGTGGAAGTAGATGCGTCAGACACTGGGGTGGGAGCTGTCTTGTCGCAAACTGCTGGTCCCAATAACCACCTTCATCCTAGGGGTTTCACAACTACCAATATTTACTAGTCGACAAGTTTTTCAAAATAGTAGTCGACTAGTCGACGAGTTGTTACGTCATAATAAAGACACACAAAGAGAGGTGTAAAACTGTATTTTGTATTGCAATGCATACAGTTACGTTAAACACTGTAACAAAGCAGCATTTTAATTTGGGTTACATGCTGTTACATGGCTGATTAAATAAAAAACAGTAACTGGACTCACCAAATCTACTGCAAAAACTCTTAAGAACATAAATGCAACGTAAATCCAGTGTGCATTGCGCAACACTTTACTCGCTGTCACTGTCCTCCTCGATAACGATGTCCACCCTTCCAGGTTTTTTGGTTTGCGTTAAGGAAGACCAAAGCATCAACATGTGAGGGAAAGAGTCTTGACCGCTGTCGGGTGACAGTGTTGCCTGCCAGGGAAAACATCCGGTCACTTGGGGTGCTGGTGTAGCCAGGTAGCTCCTGGAAAGCTTGGCTAAACGGGGGAAGCGGTTCACGTTTTGTGCCCACCACTTCAGAGGGTTATCCATTGTGGGGATATGGGGTGTCTGCTGGCAGTAATCCCGTAGCTCATCCGCGCCACTGTTGAGCCGTGTTTTCTTGTTGCTCTCGAAATGAGGTCCAAACAGCTGTTCAAAGAGGGGGTGCTAGTGGAGCACGCTCGTGAACTTTTAGCGCCGGAGCTAAAACTGAAACTGTAGAGTGCATATAGGTGCGGCGCATTTGCGCATAAGATGAGGACCCCTGAATGTCGGACGTGTTTTGCTGGAGCATTTTGCAGCACCTCAGCGCCAATGTCGGCATCCTCATCTCCCACGTTTGCCTCCATTTTGTTCACGACTAGATGACTAGGGCCTACAGCGCCAAGTGGTAGAGGTAGTCGACTAGTCGACTAGTCGATTAGTTGGTGAAACCCCTACTTCATCCTTGTGCTTTCTTTTCACGCCGTCTCTCTCCTGCAGAACACAACTATGATGTTGGTAACAGGGAGCTTCTGGCAGTAAAGCTGGCGTTAGAGGAGTGGTGACACTGGCTCGAGGGCAGCGAGCAGCCATTCCTGGTCTGGACAGACCACAAAAACCTCGCCTACATCCAGTCAGCGTAGCGGCTAAATTCCCGACAAGCCAGGTGGGCTCTCTTCTTTAGTCGTTTTAACTTCAATCTCACATACCGTCCAGGTTCCCGTAATGTTAAGCCCGATGCCCTATCCAGACTGTAACCTCCTGACATTCCTGAGATTAATAACATCATCCAGGAGGCATTGAGAGAGCAACCAGACCCTGGTAACGGTCCTCTGAACCGCCAGTTCGTTCCCGATGCTGCCCGCTCCAAGGTCCTGCAGTGGGTCCACAGTTCCCGGTTCTCCATCCATCCAGGAGTTAACCGCACACGCTCCCTCCTTAACACTAGAACCGCCAGAGATTTTTTTTATACCTAAAACCGCCACCTGGGTCAAATTGACCCGCTATTAGAATGCATTGATTTTCAAGGTAAAATGTTCTTTTATTGAACAGTGAGTTTTGATCGCACAGGGATGAAACGTATACCAATATAATCTGTGGACTCTCAGGGCTCGACATTATAAATGGCCCGCTAGCATTATTTAGACACCGCGGCCAGCATAACGTACTTTCAACTCGCCCCACAGCTGTTTGCTGCGGAGCGCAGCACGAGCAGTCTCCCGTGAGTGAGTGAGCGTCTCTCTCTCTCTCTCTCTCTCTCTCTCTCTCTCTCTCTCTCTCTCTCTCTCTCTCTCTCTCTCTCTCTCTCTCTCTCTCTCTCTCTAAGGAACCGCAGTAGACAAAAGGCGTTGCTATAGCAACACGTCATGTTTATATGAAAAGGGGTGGGGTCAATATGACTCACTGGGCGGAAATAGGTATAAATGGCAATTTTTGGGGCGATTTCTTCAATCTGACTTCATATTGACAATTGTTAACAACATAGGGTGCTACATAACACACTTTCAGGAAAAGTCACGGACTGGAAGACTTTAATATTTTATTGAAAAAAAGTTACACACAATAAAAAACAGCTCTGGGTCAAATTGACCCGATTGGCGGTTCTAGTGTTAAGAGGACACTCAGGAGTTTGTCTCTTCCTGTTCCACTTGTGCTAGGAGCAAGTCCTCCCACCAAACGCCTGCAGGGTTGCTCCAGCCTCTACCCATCCCTAGCCGTCCCTGGTCACATATCGCCTTGGACTTTGTCACCGGCCTGCCTCCCTCCCAGGGTAACTCCACTATTCTCACCATTGTTGACCGATTTTCTAATGGCGCGTTTCCACTACAGCGCGCAGCCCGGTTTAAGAGGGCTGTGACGTCAGCGGCCCGTTTGTGGTTGCGTTTCCACTTGGCCTAGTACCGGCCGGCTGGTCCTAATTCTCAGTTTTTCTGGCCTCATAAAATCGTGGGGCCAGGGCCAAAGACAACCGGGCTGTGTTTGTGACGTCAACGCTCTCGGCTGCTGATTGGTCGGAGAGAATCGTCACAATCTGCGCGCGAGATAATCCATTTTTTACAAACAGCATTTTTGTTAACGGAGGAGCTACAACAATGGCAAAGAAAAGCACACCATGGTCGGTCGAGGAAGTGACGACGTCCATTATATTGCAGATGATAAGGTCCAGCGGGTGCTCGACGGGACAACTCGCAATATCAAAGTCTTTCAGGAGGTCTCTACACAGACACTGGACTCTCCAACGGCGTTACTGGAGTCTGCATGGTACGTTTTTGCTAACGCTGTGTTATTTGCTTGAAAGCTTTGTGTCCCTGCTTTGTGTCCCTGCTTTGTGTCCCTATCTGTTTTAAAGCTCACTTCTAACAAATAAGTCTATTTTATCCTTACATTTATGTTCGACAACCCCGATGGAGCCCCGAAGGCTAGCTAGGCAGATAGCATTAGCGAGAGCTATTGTTTGCTAACACCATATGTGCCATTGTTTACGTTCAGTTTGTCTTTCTATAGTTGTTGTTGCTATTTATAGTATTGTGCTGCAGTAGTTTGTGGAATTTACAAGTCATGTTTCTGTTCTAGATGATTACATTGGGACTAGCGAGGAGGAACAGTTCCGAACAACGTCCTCTGCATCAACAGCACAAACCGAGGAGGAGACGATCTGGCCCTGCAGGAACAGCAACTGGCCCAGCAGAATCAATGCCATGTCTTATCTTATTGCTTGTTGATAAATAATTGCACCCACCAGCGATCGCACAGAAAGATGGCATCATCTAGGCGTCCCTCTGCAGTCAGAAATATCATAAACACCATCGTCCACAAAGCACTGTACAGGGGTTTATGGATTTAAGAGAATACTTATCACAGTGAAACCTTTATCATCTGTTGCAATTAAAGCAAATAAGAGAATAAATACTTGGTTAAATAATACATTTTAACTCTTTAGCAGGACAACTCTGCATACTGTTTGAAATTGAGTTTGCTAGCTTGAGGTCCTCCTCTAAAACATAACATTACATAATGGTATTAAGAATACATGATAAATACATGTAGAAAAATTACTCAATTGTAATACCCTCGTTGTGCTAGACTCAAACACATTGCTTATATATTTCAAAGAGAAGAGAACAAAAGAAAACACCTATACAAAGAGAGCGGTGCACAGCGCTTAATATTTACTTGCACTATATTTCTGTTGATCTGGGTTATTGTGTTGCACTGTTGGAGGAGCCTGTGACCTAAGATGTTCATTGTCATAACTACACTAGCTATGTTCGTATGACAAAATAAAAAACCTTGAACCTTGAGGCTGTGTCTTTCAGACAAACCATCATAATCATATTATTTTATGCTGTGGATACTTTAGCCTCCATCCATGTTAACAATTTTTTACACTTGCATTTATGAATATAGTTCTGTTGTGTTTTACACTTTTGTATTTATGTTTATAGTTTGCTTTGATATTTGCTTAATTTATTAGATTATTATTATGGGGGCAGTACTGGTGCTTGAAATTCAAATATTTACTAAATAGTCAATTCTGATAACATTTTTTTGGTTTAAATAATTTGACAAACACATGTATGTGAAAAAGAAAAGATGTATTTATGTTCAATACAATACAATGAATATTTAGGTATTACACGTAGGTTTTCCTCAGGCATCCTGAAGTTCTCCACCCACTGAGTGTGTGAAAGATGGAACAATCACATTCCACCACTCGGTAGCTCGGTCGGTAACTTCTGAAATACACAAACAAAAGCATACATATTTAATACGTAAAAGTGGTAGCTACAATTAATTAAATACTTGAAATACTTTGGTCGTATAGGGAGAGTGAGCCTAAACACATTGCTAGTTAGCGAACGTTAGCTTACCAAGTAGCATTGTAGTTAGTAGTGATTCGAGTCGTCCTGTAGTCTCTGCGGCGTAGGAGGACTGCCCGAACTCTCGCGTCAGCTTCTTCTATACCTCGTCTTGCTATACGTCGCCTCTTTCGAAACAACTCTTGTCTATTTCTTGTGATAATAAACCACACAGCAAAAAACAAGCAAACGATCGCTTTCACATCTCCATTGTTGTGTCGCATTGAAGATGACGTCACGGCAGTTTTAAGCAGCGTCGCTCCGCCTACACTGTTACTATAGATACTGACCCGGTTCCTAAACTGTAATGGAAACGCGCCACAAAGTGAGCTGGTCCTAACGAGGCCGGGCGCGGCCAAAGGAGGCCGAGCGGGGCCGAGCGAGGCTGTGTAGTGGAAACGCGGCATAAGTCTGCCCATTTTGTAGCCCTGCCTGGAGCTCCCATCTTCCCTGGGTTGAGTACTCTCATGACGCATTAACCCGTTCTGCCACTGGTCTCTCCCCATTTAAAGCTTCTTAAGGGTACCAACCGCTCCTGTTCCCTGAAGAGGAAAGAGAGCTAGCATCCCCTCGGTCCAGCAGCATGTTCGTCGTTGCCAGAAGATCTGGAAAGACACTTGCTCTGCTTTCCTCCTGACTTCTGCCCGGAACCTGACTGTTGGCTGACAGCTGCTTCCCCTTACGCCCCAGGTCAGTCTGTTTGGTTATCTTCTAGGAATATCCCCCTCCTTACTGAGTCAAATAAATTGTCCCCTCGCTTTATTGGTCCCTTCACCATTCAAAGCATTATTAACCCCTCTGCTGTCCGGCTGAAGCTCCCCAGAACCATGAGAATCCATCCCACTTTTCATGTGTCCCAAATTAAACCTGTTCACACCAGCTCCACACACCTGCCGCTCCGCCTGCCACGTCCAGCCACCTCCCTGGTCTGTCCTGCTCCTCGTCTCCCCTCTCTGAGCTCCTCGTCCCGACCTGATTCTTGGTTCCAGGTTTTTCCTTCAGCGCCCTCTCCAACTCCTAGACTCTGCCTTGGTCTTCAATAAATCCAATTTTTGACACTTCACCACTGTTTCAGTCTTAGTGCTTGCATAGCGAGTTCTCATCTCCAGTCACTCCACGTGAACCATAACAACGTGGTACCGAAGGTTTCTGTACGAACATTCCCAAATCAAAAGCCCTGGATAAACAGCGAGATGCGTACCAAGCTGAAAGCGCGCACTATCGCGCATAGAGCTGGAGATTTGGAGGAGTTCAGGAATTCTAGGTATGAACTTCGGAGAGCTATCAGCAGTGCAAAGAGACAATACAAAGACAAGGTGGAATCTGACTTCAAAGGCTGTAACACCCGGAACATGTGGGCGGGACAATTGCCAATGTGCCAACGTGACGGCTGTCTTGGTGTGTGGTGCGAGACGGGAGATGTAGTTCATTGAGCGGTTTCACACAAAAAAAAGTGTTACTTCACAGTTTTAAGACACTTTTTTTTTTTTTTGACTTGCAAAATTATCTTTTAAATTGACAAACATCATATGTGTAATTCGTAGCACAATTCAAACGGGATCGAAAGATAATCTTTCTCTCCCCATTGACTTCAATACATAATTTGTCCGAAATAAGGTCCCATGGAGGTCCACCAGAAAGGGAGGGACTTCGCCTCTCTATGGAACTACGGTGGAGAGAATCAGCAGCTTCAGGTTCCTCGGTGTCCACATCACTGAACTGCTGAAACAACATCTGTTAAACACCTGAACTGTTGAAACAACATCCATAACATTCATCTGCTACTTAGTAATTATTTATCTATTTATCTAATATATCATTCCAATAGAGTGCCACAGTGACGCGAAAAAAACAAAACAACCCTACTTTTATAATTTTCTAATCATAAATCTATCGATCATAAATCTATCGATTAGATTTATGATTAGAAAATTATAAAAGTAGCGTAGACATGTGGAGATTATCCGACTGAACAAAACGTGATCCATCTCTTAAATGTGTGTCAACCACATATTTACTATTTACTTGCACTATATTTTTTCTGTTTATCTGTGTTTTTGTGTTGCACTGTTGGAGAAGCCTGTGACCTAAGAATTTCATCAGCATAACTATACTGTAGCTATGTTCGTATGACAAAATAAAGAACATTGAACCTTGAACCACAGGGAGTGGAGAATGAGCCCATTACAGGCATCCACTCAATGTGGTGTATGAATGCCCTTAAAGTCAACTCACACTGGGCTCCGGTGCCGGCCAATTACACTGATAAACAGTATTCATATTTGTGTGCAGCCACACATGCAAACACATACTGAGAGGATGGCTTCTCAATCAAAACGTGAATAACAGTAATGCCTCTCACCATACAAGCACTAAAGACACACACATGCACCTAGAAGAAGGGGGAATATAGCGTGGTATTTATATAACATACACATGCACAGTAACACACACACATGCACAGTAACACACACACACACACACACACACACACACACACACACACACACACACACACACACACACACACACACACACACATACACACACACACACACACACACACACACACACACACACACACACACACACACACACACACATCAAGTGCTCCTCATCTGAATTGCAGATGTTTTTTGTGGCCTCCCTGTCTGCCAGCACCATGGTGATGAGTTGTCCTCGTTAGCTTGGAGAATTTTAGCCGTAATTATCTGGTAATGGCACTTAGCCCATCAACTCCTCCTCTGGTGTGTTCCTGTGAAAACACACACACAAGCACACACAACATGTAAAGAGACAAACACACATGCAGCTACACAGACAGACACAAAATCCAGACGGGCACACACACAGATGGACGTAAATCCATAAATACAGACAAAGAGAAGCACTCTTGGACAAACAGAACCACAAACATAGACAGGCAAATATTAATACAGCCATACAGAGAATTCACGCTGACAGACACAGACAGGCACACACAAACAAACACACATACACTGTGCCATATCCCTGCTTCTCCGTCTGCCCCCGTGGCTAATCTGTGCAACTTATTATCCAGGAGATAATAGGAACTGTCATGCATGAGGCAGACAAGGGATGGAGGGAGGCAGAGGGGTATCTGTGTGTTCACTGCATTTTTAAACAGAAAGGGACTTTATTGCAATAACTTCATGAGGCCAGATGTGGCAAATGAACCGATTGGCTTCCTTTACAAAGTCGAAACATCTTATCACTGCAAAAAGGTGCTACTGTGGAAAAGTGTTACAAGGGAGAAGCGTAAAGTGCTGATAGAGGTAAAAAGAAATGGACCAAGAGAGAGACAGAAGGTGAGATGGAAAATGTAGGAGGGAAAATGTAGGGAATGGGCTGATGCAAATGAAAATAACTGCAAATGGTGGAGGGAGTCTTAATTTGCTTTTAACAATCACATTTTATTGCAATGGCTGTGAAACACTTCCATTGTTAATCCTGTGAAACTGTTCCCATACAGGAGCCCCATAAACCTGCATCTCCTATGCAAGGCTCTCAGAGGCATCACAAAGGCCCAACAGAAGGTAATGAGAGAGAGGAAGGTATAATGAGACGGGGAAAGACACAAGACAATAATGGAGAATGATTAAAAGGAATTACTTCAGCAAACATAAGCAAAGCCTCTGCTTTATGTCAATTTACAGAAAGTACTGTGCCCTGAAAACCAAATGGAGGATTAATGTTTCTTGGATGATAGAGCCAAGCCCATTGGCAGCCTGTTTGTGTTTCAATGTGTTGATGCACTCAAAGTTTTAATGGCAATAACATTAGTGCAGTGGGGACTCTGGCCAGCAGGGGCAGCAGGGCATGACGCAGTGTGAGGATAGCTTTGTTCAAATACTAATTCAATTCAATGCAGGTTGGTTAGTTTACAAGGATTAAGCATTTCACATGTCATTTGCATACTGAATACTCCTGATTTGTAAGAGTGCTGATGATGTACGCTGTATTGGCACAAGGAAATAGACACACTTAAAGCTGAAAAACATAATTGAGGGTGGTAAAACACTCAACAGTGAATAAAACATGTTTGTTAAATTGATGGAAAACATTTCCGGCGAACATTTTTGTTTACAGAAACAGCTGCCTATTTACACATCCAGCAGACAAGAAGGAACAATAGAATTAATTTGGAGTCATGTTTCTGGCCCCATGACAAATGTGTAAGTTAAATATTCATTTAGCTCTGATTTATTTCCTGCAATTCCTGATAGGAGCAGCTTGTTGGATGATATTCTCCACTACGTTCAGCTGCCATTCACAAATGTTGTTTAGGCCTTTTCAACTGGGCTTTAGGCTGTAGTTCATGTGGGAAAGAGGCTATAATCAACAAGGGTGTCATTTTTATTGATACAGTACAACACTTTTATTATTACCACTATAAAGTAGATTAAAGTGATGTGAACTCATGAAACCCTTTTAAACTCTGAAGAACAAATGAAAGAACAAAAAGCTGATCCCTAGGATGGAAGAGAAGCGCACATTTGGGTCAGCTATATTTATATAAATAGAGTTGCCGTGTCAGGCTCCTTAAATATTTTATTCATGATTAAGCGACGGTTCAAAGTGAATATTTTCTGCACTCTCCCACCTGGATGCCCCCTCGAACTCTAACTAAATATTAACTATTAGAGCCCGACAGTCATCAGAGGAGAGGTAATAGTTTGAGGGAAAAAGGTTGTGAAGTGTGGCTGAATTGCAATACTGTGAAAATGGATGCTGTAGGTGTCTTCCTCTTTCTGGTCATTGCTGGAATTGGACACAGCATATAAGGATTGGGCTGAGTTAAAAAGGCATCCCTGAAAATGTATATAATAACGACCTCTGCAAAAGTGGGTGCAATGGTAGAAACTACCAACAGAGAACCTTTCGTTTAGTTCTGTACTATGCGACTTACTTGCTTTGACATAGAATACATTTTATTTAAAAAGGACTGAGGGCAAACTGGCACATTTACTCAGGTGCTGGCCCACAGGGTCATATTAATAGAATGCACCAGTACCAATGTTAAAAACCCATTGCATGGCAGTAATCAATTCATATCACTACCACTCTAATGCTTTAGAAGGATCAAACTCCACCTAACATATAGCCAGAGGGCGTAATGAAAGGATTGCAGTTCTTCATCAAAGTCAACCATCATCTAACTGACATACGGTGTTAAAGATATGTGTTTGAAATCAGAGTTCTTAAGGCAACAACTTAACTTAGGAACAAAGTCAATAGAGAGGCCATCAACGGCGTTTATGATTTCTGGTTCTGGGACATAAGGTTGGAGGTATTTCTCAGCTGTAACAGACCTCTGTATTGACTTGTTTCTGTTCGGGTTGATTGCCCTGCAGAAAACTCTGATTTCAAACACCTGTCCTTTACTATACATGTACATGTGATAACTGTTGAATTTGGAATTTCTAACACTTTTATATCAACCCTCTAAGAACTGCTTGTAAACTTAATTGGATACACTTTACCAATGCAAGTTGTAATGGAAGAGGCAGATGCAGGATGAGATTCAAAGGGAAGCCAGAAGTGTATCATAGAACACCATAACCCCTTTGATCCGGCACGAATACCTCACTTATCATGAATCTTCAATGAAACCCTTGACTTCTGTAATGCCTGGGGAGATGACAGCGCAGGGCACTGGTTGAGTTGAATCTTCAATGAAGAGCAACAGCAACTCTGCAACAATGGGCAGGCCAAAGAGCGCCTGTATCCTCAGCAAGTTTCACTTTGGGCTCATCCATCAAACCCCCAGTGAACTGTCAGTCCTCTCTACGGACTGAGCACATTTCCTTTTACTTTTTCCCCTTTGTTAAACTGTCACCTCACACTTCAGTTATTTTTCCCTTTACAGTAACTTTTCTGAACCTTTACTCTCTGTAGATAATATAGTGGACACAAAGGCAATACAGACTGGTGACATTTTATCATCAAATATATGCATAAGATTTTATTCAATATAAATAACAATTAATGAAAAAAAAAAGGGAAAACCTTCAAATCTTAGACTTTAAGATTGTTCAGCAACTCATATCTCAAATGACATATTTATGCTCAAAAGGGAAAGCTGATTAATCTTTAGTTATCAAGTGCGAGACAGGTGCTTTCTCTGAGTGAATAGGCTTGTGTTAGTTTAAAACTTTATTTAAACAAGCCTTGAAAGATTGTTCATAATTTCTGTTTATATTATTGCACTTCCTGTGTTGGACTATAAAATAAAGTTTTGACATAATACCAACTTAAAA
This sequence comes from Trematomus bernacchii, assembly GCF_902827165.1. Taxonomy (NCBI): domain Eukaryota; kingdom Metazoa; phylum Chordata; class Actinopteri; order Perciformes; family Nototheniidae; genus Trematomus; species Trematomus bernacchii. The sequence goes on from NW_022987739.1 coordinate 15,866,138, forward strand.
AGAAAAGAAAGTTTGATTTGGCGATGGTATCACTCAATGATCTCCATGATGCATCCCATGGAGATTTAGCTTTAAACTGTCTAAAGATAGAGGGGGTTATTAACTCTACATATTCTAAATCCATATGAGAAAAGCGTAATGGCTGGCAACAACCAGAAACACATTTTAAGTGGGCGGGTTGGGGAGCTTTGCCATGTTACAAAGCACCAACCTACTTACTTTAATGCTCAACTTCATGACCTCATGTTATCTAAAGGGCAGAAAGATAATCTATATATACATTTAGTCATGGCTCAAGGAATTCATTCATACTTTGTTTCTTGAATTACAACGTAGAAATGCTAAAGGGACTGCGCTTTAATGGCACAACTCTACCTAAAGTGCTCTTGTATTTGGCCTTGTAATGATTAATAATATTACATTAACTATAACATATTTTTGTTGCATACTTAAGGCAGTTTGCAGATGCTTACACTCTTGCTAAGAAGATGTAAGTCAATCAGAAAGACTGAGTCCAATGCAGAGTCCAGATGAAACACAGAGAGACAAATAGGTTGGACAGTTTTTATAAATTTAATATATCAATATATAGAGATATTTATCAACAGCTTGATTTCATAGAAACGTGAGTGAGACCATTTTGGCATACAGTACAGATATTCCATGTAAGTACAGAAGTTGCTAAGTTTTTAACTCCCCCTACCCCGTCCCTCACCAACCCGCCAGTTAACCCCCCCGCCCGCAGACACAAAACACAGAAAAACAGAAAGAGTAAAAGTATACAGGAGCACAAAACAAGGCACCAATAAATTAAAAAGATAACCTCTTTTTTTTTTTAAAACACACAACAACAAAATCTATTTAACAGAATTAAATACAGTATGAACACTAAAGATCTGCAATGCTGTTAAAAAGCAACAAAACGGAACAGATAGGAGAGGAAGTAAAGTAAAAACACTTTGGCAGATTATTAATTTTTAGTAACAATCAAGTAGTAAATAAATCCAGTGCTCTTGTGTACAAATAAATTCATATATAGTCTACACTCCTTTAACCCCAGAGGTTTATGTACATCTTTTTTTACAGATACATTTAAAACATTATCAAAAAGTTTTTGCTGTATGAAAACGTATTTACAAGTCATGATTCAAAACCATTGGACTGTACCATTGAACCCCCCCCCTCCCTTTTATTTCCTCCCCTCCTAAGAACGTTATCTCTTTACACAGTGCAGAAGGCTTCTTGAAAAGTTTTGTGCAACAAACAGCGTAAAAAAATGCCTGTCGTATGGCTGTGGAATGGACGGAACCCCCAATGGTATTTGAGATTTCCTTGCAGGCAATGACACATCAGCGACATTTTGAGAAAATCCAGGTAGACAGTTTTTCCAAAAATATTGGAGCCAATAGTTTCTTATTGGCTGTGATTTCTCCCAACTCAATCACTGTTGAAGGAAAATGTCCAAATCTGTGACAATACTGTTATTTATAAAAGATGTTGCCGGTGTACAGTATATCATCCCAATCCATAAAAAGATTTACACACACAGACTTCACAACTTCCCCCATTGCTGCCTTCTTCATTTTAAACTGACCGGTACAAAAATGCAGGCGACTGAACATTGCCCTTCAAGTAATCCATTATTAAGAAGATCAAATATGAAACTGAGAATGGTTTGGCAAGGAGAGAAAGGAGAGAGAGAGCAACAACTACAACCCACAAATATCCCCAAAAACACATGATAAGAGGAACCAGTTGAAGGAAAGTCACTGGGTCAACAAGAGATAAATGCCAGCCAAGTAGAGTCAATGAGGGCTCCTTCCACAGTCCAAACTGTAGCTGGTCGGTGAATGGTGGGCTGCTTCTCGTGGCTTGAGTTTTTTTTACCGGCTCTTGGGGTTTCCTCATTATTTCAGGGGTTCCATGTTATTTCCTCCTGTGTTTTATCCCATTAGTCCAGTGAGTGTGTGTGCCTGTCTACCCAAAGACTGATAGCCCTTGCCAAAGGAAAGATGACGATGACTAAAAATGAAGATGGGAGGGCAAGAGAATGAGCGAGCACAGAGACAGCAGTGCTGATCTCTAAACTACAATTTAGTAGTAAGTTACCAACCACAGGTGACTTTTGACAGTGCATTAAGAAGTGAAGTGGTTGAGAGATGTGAGTTATGTTAGAAAGCAGTGAAAGCATCCTGGTTAAAAGCAGCACAGGTCAGATTCTCTGCTAGGAAAGGACTGGAAGCGACCAATTAGAAGAGCGGAAGAAAGGGACATGCAACAGGACAGTTAAAAACAGGGAGCACAAATCAGTAACACTGTAATTACTGCAGACACTTATATTGAATTATGGGTTATCACAGCTGTTAGAGAGCACTATACTGTTGTGCTATGTTATGTATCGTAATTTCAATAAAATAAACCAGATGCAACCTTGACATCGTTTATTTGTGATAGGAACCTGCTTATTATGCATTAGGGTGTTAGAAATGTCAACATATTGTATGAAAGCATGAGCGAAAACCAAGAGATGGCTAGGCCTAACGGACACATTTTGTATTAGTAGGTGTGTTTTACCCTCTGAAAGGTGTCTTAATATTGAGAACAGGCTGTCGCACCAGCTGTTTGTACATTCATCCCTAAGTTTGTGTGTAAAATCTTTACAACTACATTGGTTTTCATCATTAAAACTTGAGGAATATGTTAGCTATTCGAAACGTAACTAATGTGTGGAATTATTTAAGAATCATCTTCAGTATTGACCAAACAAAACCAACGAACAGTGTAAACAGAAAGCATCGCAAAAAAACTAAACGGTTTTATGGGGTCAAGATAAATATTACATTTAACTGTTGATCATAAAGAGATTTATGTTTATTGTTTATGAGAGGAAATATCGGAATACACTAACTTGACAGTTGTTGGTCATTTAGTCTCATTATATCGTTAGCATAATGATTTTTATTTAAGGGAATACAAATGTCCCATTAAATGCCTAATAAACAGTTTTTTTTATCTAGGGTCAATTATACCAATTGTTAAATAATAAGCAAACACTTTTCTCTGTCAGCTGGTTTAGATCCCATGTGTGTGTTAGTTTGAACCTACAAACTGTTGGAGCAGCCAGCTTCCGATCTTTATATTAAGACACTTTTAAATGTGTGCACCTTACATGTTTAAGACTACATTTAAAAGTTACTAACCTGGTTCAATAACTTAGTGCTATGTTATACAGTACATGCAGCGCTGCAGCACTGGGTTAACCATGATAATTCCAAGTAAAAGAATTACCCAAAAACTGACGCGTACCTACACAGCATTAAACCGGTACTACAATTAAAAATATAAATACACAAAAACTGCACTATTTATTCTTCAACACCTTCAGCATGAGCATGAGCTCTGTGAGATCCTTCTAACTGCTGCCTTGTTTATGAAACTGACTGAGTGTAATCCTACTACATCTTTCCTTACAATTTGAATCAAGAATTTCAAGATAGCATATTTTCAAACCATGTCCTCTACTACCATTTTAATAACAATCTCCTACATGTTGGATGACAAAGGTCCCTTATGGACTTTATCAGCGTCCTTCAGGAGACGGCTGCTCTCAAGTTGTCCGCGCTGTGGACCAGCCAATCTGTCTTCACACTGTAGCAATAATAACTTTCCTACAATGCCACGCTCAGTCACCTCAATAAATAAGCTATTTATTCTCCTAACTGCAAACCCTCCGTATGGAACTCTATTAGACCTGCAGCAAACACGGACATGAAGGACACGATGAGGAGTGCAGAGCTGGTTGAGCACAGGGTTCAATGTGGCAGGGGGTTTGTGATGGATTTAATCTTATATTCACACAGACATCTGATCTGTTTCATCTTTCTTGGTATCATACATCATCTGTCCTTTAGGACTTTAAATGTGAAATTGTAAGGATAAACAACAATTTCCATTCCGATAATTACTCAGAAAAACATTATAAAATTACTTCAGTTTAAACAAAGATACAGTTGTGTCCATCTAAACAGTTCCCTACACTAATAAACCAGTCAGGTTTCATGTCAGACTGAGTCACATTCTTCCCCACTGTGTAATGCATTTTATTTTGTTAAGATGAAGGGAAATGGCCCCTTGCTTGTGCTCAATCATCCTTCATTATAGACGTAGAGGAGTGCAGTGCTGGCGATTACTATCATTTACCTGTCTGGCATGCCACTTTTCACACATAGGCCGTACAAATCTCCCACTGTGCATCATTAACTGAGAGGAGAGAGGGCCATCCTTCTGAGGGATGTGAGCTGGGATGACGTAACACAACATCAGCAGAAATCCGGCAAAATAAATAGCCCACTATTCATCTTCCAAACACAAACCTGTTGGCACATGGTTTAGTCACTTCCTGCCCACCTTCTCTGTCTGTTTCTCTCTTCCTCCCCTGTGGTTACCCACACTGAGCAAACACTTCCAGAAAACAGTGAGAAACATGAATAATAATAACTACCATTAATCATCTTTTTGTTTGTATGCACATGCTGTCTATTGTAAGATGAAGACATATGCTATGTCTATACACAACCTACATTGGAAGACTTTGATGTTTGCATTCCATAATTGTTTTTGCTTGTTATTATAAAAGACAGAGGATGTGAGAAACAAAGCTAAATTGCAACATTGTTGAACTTACTGAAGTTATTCTTAAACTTCTGTACCCTATATACTGCTTTAAAAGTGTTCTTAACACATACTAGATGCCTTTTATTAAGACTAAATGATATCCAAAATAGGAATGTTGTTCATAAGTACTTGTAACAGCGATCATATTAACTTGTCACAACAGCCTCTAGATATTCACAGGGACAACACATTATGAGCAATTATTGCAATAGTCACTGGGCATGAACTCCATCTGATTCAATGGGCTAGAAGCATGTCTGTGGCTAGCCAATGGAAGATCAGCTCTTGATGCTGGTTTACACGCCTCCTGTCTATCTAGCTTTCAAATCAAATCAGTGCTGGGCTCAGTCAGCCTTGGAGTAATACTCATCTGCTCATACAAAGCAGGGAAACTCACAACCACATTGAACAGGCAGGGACAGCGGAAAGTGATTTATTTCAAGTGTGGGCTCTTTATCCATGGCATGTCCTCCAGAAAAAACACAGCTGTGTTGTTAAACCAAAGTGTTTAGTAAAAGTGATTTTTTTTTGGGAGCCATACACCAAAAGTTATAAGAGTGATGAAGTGTTTAAGACTATTGGGGCCAGAAAACAAATCAAAAATAGACAAAAACATATTTTGCAGTTGTCTACTGGCAATAATATTTCTGTCGATAGATTCATTAATCAGTTAGCTGCTTGCTCTTCCTCTCATTTAATTTCATTACTTCATTTCTACAGGATTCCAATACAGCATGTGGCACTCATAGAACTCTCTAACTCAAAGCATTAATGTTCATATTTCACAGTCACACAAAGGTGTTGTGACACTGTTTCCACAAACAAAAAGTCAGGAACACGTGTGAGACCTAACACCAACCGACAATCAACAACCGACATTCTTTATCGACTGCACGCATACCTCTGATTCCAGGAGAGAGGATTACCCATAATCCTTTGCCTTCTCTGCCCTGTAGCTTTTTGCCTTGAGGAACTACCCTCTGATGGCACAAATCCTTCAGTTCCCTTCCCAAAAAAAACTAACTCTTTCACCCCGAAGCCACCTCCAAACATGCAGACAACCCCATCATTTCCTTCCGTCTCCTTTCCCCTTGGCTATATTTAGCTTCTCCTGCTCACATACAATATGTCAAGGGGGGAATCTCAAAGGATGGGTGTAAAAGGATGACATTCTCCCGTTTGAAACACAAATCTGTCATGTCAACTCGAGAAGTAAAGGGAACTATGAAGAAAAAACGCCCTTTCCTATAACCCTATAACCTTGAAAATATCCCAGTAGTACTCTAGCACTTAGCGATGCGGATTACATATTTACAAGAGCAAACTCATACAAATAAATTAAAACAGTGTAAAATGAAGAATTAAAAAATAATGCATGTCAGCTTTTCTCTCCCTGTGCGATGGCCTTGTATTTACAATGTGCACTGAGATAGCCAAATGAGGTTAGTTTGAAAGAAAATCATCAAGCAGCATTTTAAACACCACTACAGCGAACAAGAGGCAGAGAAGAGAGAGGAGAGGAGCAGATGCTACAAACAGACTAGCACTAAGGGAAGTAGTAGTGGCTAGTAGTGGTAGTATTGTTACTCCAGTGGAGGAAACAGGAGAGGAAGGGGTATTTAAAAGATGTACATGTCATCCCTTGCTCCTACAAAAGGGCCGGCAAACTCCTTCTCTTTCTCCTCTGCGGTGTACTGGCCTCATTGTGGCGGTGTAGCTGTGGTGAGAGGAGGGGCCAGGAAGGCATTGGGAAGGGGGGGGGGGGGCAGGCTGCAGCCCCCCCCTCAGGGATAGCCATCATCCTCCAGACTGAGTGCCACGCGCTGCAAACAGCAGATACAAAACGGTTACAGTAGGCTGGTAACGGAGAGAGGGAGAGAGAGCTGCACAAAAAGAAAACATAATATCATGATGGAAAGAGAAAGAATGAAAGCAGGAGATAAAGAGAGATCAAAGTGTAGATGGCACTCAGGAAAGAAATGGCAGGTTCCTAAAGAATCCAGTGTTCTGTTCGTCCTTACGGTCCTCACCTCTCCCTGACCTTCCTCTTCCCCTCTTTCCAACCCCCCCCCCCCCCCCTTTATTCATTCCCTCCTTCACTGGCTGCTCCTATGCGAGGAATGCAGGATGCTTGCCTACGGCTGAAAATGTCTGGCCCACATTATGCCAATCTGATTTTTCTCTGGCTGTCTGAGTTGCCACAGTGCCACAAAAGGAAAGGAAATGAGGAGAGAAAAGAAGAGGACAGGAGAGGAAAAAAAACAAAAACATTTGAAGACAATAAAGAGATCCGTGCAGATGTAAATAATAAAAGATGAGAGAGAGTTCGCTCTCTGCAGCCCTTCACATAGGGTGGTTGTTAATTCGACCTTGAATCTTAATATGACTTGTGCACCTGTTTCCTGTGTGTGTGTGTGTGTGTGTGTGTGTGTGTGTGTGTTTGTGAGTGTGTGTTCGCAGCCTGTCACCGTGCCAATGGTACACAGGATTCTTTGCTGCTTTTCTCTCTGGAACGACACAAAGAAATCTGTGTTACCATGCCAACCGATCAAAGCGCTAGACTCCCACCCCCCTATAATCCTTTTTGGCTGTCCTTGCCTGCTTGCTTTCCTATACCTAAAGCAACACATATATTAAATAAATGTCATGAGTGTCTGATACATTTAAGTGCAGTTTGGAGAAAATTAAAGCTGACGTTGTTTTTGGGTATTGAAGAAAATTCAGCTTCGGTCCTAATATGTTTTTCTCAAAGACTGCCTTAGCATCAAATGGGAAATCAACAGGGTAGCCTGCAACTCATCAAATGATAAGAATCATGCTTTCTGCAACTACACTCAAAGATAACATGTATGATTCTGAATTGTCCTTGATTCTGATTTGTGCTCTCCTTCCTTTATCTGTCCTTTTAAACTATAACGGGAAACAAAATCAACATTCAGGCAATGTTATGATGTTACTGTCCACTCTAAAAAGTTATCCGTCAGCTTTCAAGGTGACTTTTAAGATAATCTTCTTTCTCAAAGACATCTGTACACAAAAAATATGTGTTGTCTTACTGAGAAATCATCGACACTGTGGAGGCCCTCCTGTCATGCATTTCTCTCATAACTGCACTGAGTCATTATGAAATCCTCAGTGGCACTCTAATGCCTCTCTAAACCTTTGTTATCATTTTTAGCAGCTAACGTGACAAAGAAATATCTGCAGAATACCTCTCTAACAAGTATGCTCCCTTACTGCACATGTTCACTGTTGTCTAGTGACCATGTTGTGAAACAATAACTTCTGAATCAGCTGCTTCCGTAATTCAAAGATGACATGTGCCAGTTTAGGAGTTTGTCAGGAAACGGGACCTCAATAAGAAACACATTTCACCCAGTAACAGAACAAACACTTCAACCACCAGAAAAACACAATACACAAGTAAATTGGATGGCAGGTTGGCAACGGAGATGTGAGGGGGATCAAATGATGTACTGTATGATTATGGTCATGAAGGTGGAATTAATGTGAACATGATGTACTTGTGAAGGGCTAATGTGTGTGTATGCTTGTTGTTTTTCAGTGATTTCTGTAAAAAATTACGTGTGAGATTGTGGGCGTGTGCGAGCCTGTTCCTTCTTTCCAGCAGGCTTACATGTACAACAAACGGGCTTTCAAAACCCCCGCCCAATGATCCCATATCCCAAATATTTCAAACTCCATTTCTTCTCTATGCAGCTTCTCTCATTTGCCGCTCGAGAGCATCGGAGCCCCTGAGTACCAGTGGGAGTTGCTGTCTGTGCTGCCGCCCCCTAGAGGAAGCGCTATGAATGGCTGACTGTGGCTGCCACTCACTGCTGGATACACGTGGCCGACGGACTCGCTGTGGCGCCCGATGTGGATCTCGTCGTCATCGTCCTCCGTGGTTTTGCGATAGACAGGGTTGTCGAAGTTCATGCTCTTCGTGTTCTTGCGCCGCCAGTTGCGCCAGACCAGGTACCCTCCGGAGCAGAGCAAGCTGATGACCACTGTGGCAAGGATAGGGACTGCATGTGTTTAACACACACACAACAACAACACACGGCGGGAGCGTTAACACAGCCCAGGGGACACAGAGCGGCGCTTTAAGCACTCACACACACAAACACACCTTGCACATGTTCCATTTTTGAAGGCTCATTATTATCGGTATTCTTTGATCTATTATCTAAGACTTAGTCAATGGCTTATTTACCAAACTTTTGCTGGCATGTAATGTATTGTCACGTTACAGTATTAAAAAGAGACTTAATTTGTGGTACAGTTCCACAGCATGTCTTCATAAGAATACCATGTATAGCACAAACACTTAAAATCACTTTGTTTGTATGGCCTTAGAAGTATATAAACAGCTTATTTCTGGGTCTCCTCAATCTTTAATATGCAGACATTATGCTGCACAATAGGATTTTATGTAATAGAGCTAAACTGCACTGATCAGCTTTTTCATGCAAAGGAAAACATAATATTTTTGATGCACAAGGACATTAAATCCTTGCGAAAATCAGTTTATACAAGAATTACCCAGTGTTTTACATCGAGGGTATGGGCAGAGAAACCCTGTGTATACACGTGCCATTTAAAACAAATCTGGATGCTTTTTTTGGTGAAACTTACAAACAATGAGCCTTCATAGTGACTATAATATACATTCAATTAAAAAAATGTTTCCTCAATCATACAATATGATCCAAAACACAAGTAAACAAATATGCACATGCATAATTTGCAACAATGAATGTCTGCATGCACCGTCACACACCATTTATCCAGCACACACTCAAACACAAATACATGCATAACCAATTGAAAGCATACAAATCATTTGAATTAAATCTTGTAGTATTCAGGACATACAGTAAAGCCAGTGATCAGATTGTTATTAAATAAAAGCCCTGCAAGGTTGCTTAACAGTCATCACTGTTAGGAAAATATTTTCCAAGGCCCATGACTTTGACAGAGTTCATCAGTTCATACTGTCCTGACTGAGCACACGCACCTGTAGCCTTGGCTGCTGTGCTCTCAGTGTTTTGTCTCCCTGTTCCTGCCTGTTGGCGTCAGCTGATAGAGGTGTTATCATTCTATCTTGTTATGCACAATGTTGATTATTCTCTCTGAACTAGCTAAATACACGGGTCTGGGGTAGAGTTCTTCAGAATTGATTGTGGCATCTCAACCGTGTGGTCAACTCGTGGCCCGTGACATGAATTTTCCGGCCGAAGCTCCAAATAAACCGTCAGTGTTTGCCATCAAAGCTCCAGCTCTCCATCGTGTCTCTCTTTGAGTCCTGACTCCAATTGCTTCAGAAGTTTCCCCAACAATCACCGCATTATTCCTGTGCTACATTTGGCTATAATGTTTAATTCTGCACTAGCCTATTAAAATAAAAAGTAAACGCTATCTTCAGACTGCCTGACTGGTGTTTTTTGACTGGGTTGTGAGAGGAGAATGGACAGGGGAAGGAGAAGAGGGCATGTGAGAGAAAAATGGGGAGTGGAGGATTTGAGATAAGCTCCGTCTCTCTCCTCTCATTACCATATCAGCATGACTGCCTAGTTGCCCTTTAGGACCTGAGTGTGTATACAGTGAGCGTATGAGTTTATGTATGAGAGACCCACAGCCAAACGAAAGGTGTGTCAATGTGGAGAGATAAAACAAGTGTGTGTGTGTGGGTGTGTATGCCCACACATATCTGCATCCCCTGTGGTAGCCCAATCTAATTGCTCTTTTGTTGGATAGGCACTTGAGGTCCCTGTGTGACTGGGCTGGAAACCCCAGATCCTCCTTTGTTCTTTTCTAAATACTCACTGGTTTAAAAAAAAAAAAATCAGCTTTTGTCTAATTAAAAAGAATTCACTCCAATTAGAGAGCAGCATAACAGCCTGACTTTGGCTAAATACTGATTATCATGGCTGGGCTGTTTCCCCTTGTGGAGCTGTGGGTGGGCGTGGTGCATTAACGGATGTGAGCGGAAAACTGGGGTGCAGAAATCCGGCCCTTGTGGACTTCCAACAATAATTAACGTTTCAAAGCTGCCAGAAATATACAGAATGGGAGATGTATGGCTGCAATGAATGGCAGAAGGATAGAATGAGGGATGAAAGAGGAGAGGGTTTACAGTCTCGGGGGTTGTTTTAATTAGCTGAAATCTCAATGGTTGAGAATGAAAATAATTTAAAAAACGCTTTACGACATTTTAGAGCTCTCATAATTTATCAAACTATTTAATATTAGGGACGAAAGAGATCTCAATTAGCGACATTTGCCCCTTCTAAAAGGTCATTTGCACATTAAGCTGATTTCTCAGTCAAGAATTAAATATTTCCATAAAATGTGATTATCATTTAAATTCAAGCTAATAGAATAAATTGCTTCACAAAGCTGGTTTTATTGGACTAACTGGCATTCTCCATGTATGCCTACCTTATTTTACTGTATTGTATTATTGTGGCCTGATAATATCTTTCTACCGCAGCAATAATGTAATTTCCCAGGTCAAAATTCCACAGAACACAATTTTATCTCATTACGTTTTTTTTTTTACTCGTATGCACAATCTGATTCCAGTAACCCACTCTCAGATCTCTGGGTCACGAAGAAGGTGATTGCACTGGATTGATTTCAGACTGAGCTACTGTCTGATCAGAGTGGAAACATGAGCTTAATGTTATTAAAGCTGGTCAAATGTGATGACAAGATTTGAACTGAATTCCTCATTTGCTCAAATCACATTAAAAATGACATAAAGTGCACATTACAAAGGCTAGTCATCGATGGCTGACCAGTTTTAAGGCTCATAATGGCTTTTTGTAGCCGAAAGCCAGGCAGCTATTATTGAGATAATACCAGAGTTCAGCACATTCTCTCAATTAGTGACCTATTATTTTGTGCTCAAACATCAGCTGAGGCCATTGTATGATTTGCATGTTCAAAGGACAAAACATGTTCCTGTTTAATATAAAATACACTCATTTGAATCAGTCAGGTGGGTGTTTAAACTCTCAAAACAAACGCAGTCATACACACATGCAGCCAGACACATCAAACACAATAATCCACACACAACCTGCAGGTCTTGAACGGCAAGCAGTCGAAGAAGCGAGGAGGGAGAAGCAGGCAAGCAGAAAGCAAAGGCAACACAGCGAGAAAGTAAAGAGTACTCACCGATAGGAATAACTATCCCCAGAACAGCTACTGTGATGTTGTTACCTATGAGGTAGTGATCACTCGCAGCTGAGAAGCAGAAGAAAGAAAAAAGAGAAAACAAACAAAAGTGAGCAAAAAGTGTTGTTCCATCACCCCCTCCCCAAAGGCCTCTGCTAGAGAGAAACACAGGTTTGAAGCGTCAAGCAATAAAACACCTATTTGCATTATATAGGGAATTTATTTGATTTAACTTTGGACGGCTGATTTTTTCCCTTCCACTTTCTTTTAAAACAACATGTGTTAATAATTCAGTTGAGTCATACAAGTATGCAATCTAAATGCAATGAGATGCATTTAATACGAGAGAAGACAAATGCAATGCAAGGAAGTAATGTATCAGAATTTGTATGAATATAATTCAAAAACAAGCAATACATCTTTTAACGATGGTTTGAAACATACAGGGTATGCCAGCTGACCTTGAGAGTGAATACGAACACATGACTTTGTGTTGCAAGTCACTCTTTGGTTCACAGCACGTCTTCATAAAGTGCCAAAGTAAACAATTATTCTAGACATGCTTTCCATCCCGACTCCCCTCCAACCACCACCCCCCGTCCCCCCCCACAGGCCCGCGTGCAGAGTGACGTTTAAACTGCTCCCAAGCCTCCTATTAGCAGCAGACTAGCCATTAGCAAAAGTGTGATCAGATGGCTTTAATGAAGTCTAGTGAGGAAGATACAGAGGAGATCATGGCGCTGGGCCTGCATACTGATTGGTTGGTTATAGGACACACACACACACACACACACACACACACACACACACACACACACACACACACACACACACACACACACACACACACACACACACACACACACACACACACACACACACACACACACACACACACACACACACACACACACACACACACACACACACACACACACACACACACACACACACACAGTGAGATAAAGAGGCACAGCAGGTGACAGGTGATGAGACTTCAGACTGAGCAGTCAAGCGTCTGAGTACTGAGTCAGCAGAATTGAATTTGGTCTTTTCTTAAAGTATGAGTGACGTCCAAAGGGTCCTAAGACTCTAGAAGGCGGATTAATAGAATCTTATTAAAGCAGCAGCTATGAAAGAAGTCGTTTTGGTAAGTGAAGGCAAATAGAAAGAAATTGAGAAAGAGAGGAAAAAAGAGAAAAGAAAAAAGTCTCAATTTCATTAACGCTACTATTATTGCTGGAGGGATTTTAAATTCAAACAGAATTTGCTGTTTGCCTCAATGAAAACGTTCCTTTTTGAACCCTATATTTGGCTCCTTCAAATATGACTCTATTTGAATGAGTAACTTAGTTAAATATTGTATATCTGTGAATGTTTGGCAAGTATATTTAATAACTCATTTCCTGGTTGCCCTCTGAAATGAATAGCCATCAAGAGGAAAACCTGAAATCAGATACACAGTTGACCAACTATAAAATGACAGGTTAACTTAAAACAATACTCTAATGCACAAATAAACATCAAAACAGTTGTTTCTGTCTGTAGTCATATGTATGCATAATTCTTTAACATGCGTATAATGTAAGTAATGGAGGACAAAATCTAGATTCCTGGTTTGGTGCAAGAATGTTCCCCAAAGTTCATCTGAAGCCAATATAAAGATCTCAATTCATCAAATTAAAAAGCCTTTTTTCTTTTAAAAAAGCAGTCCCAATATTGTGTGTCTACAAACTGGTGCTGAGCTCTTGTGGAGGATAAAAACAGGGAATGTTTAGTTTTACTCATACTGCTTAGGGCCTCATATAAACTTGTTGAAACTCAGATGAAGTTTGGGATTCATTCATGCACAGAATGAGGACAGTGGACTGGTCCTCCATCCCTTATACTTACAGCACTTTAGAAGGGGATGTACGACTAACTACTCCTAACTATTTAATCAGAACTGACTTGAAAGAGTGCGCACCTATCCTTATAAAAGCAAGGCAGCATTTTGTAGTCTTGTCCAATGGGGCAGAAAGATGAATGAATAATTACTGGCTTGGAGAGTGAAGGTTCACATTTTTAAGAGCGTAAATGCCTATGAGCCTTGCGTACCAGCTGTGGTTTATCTTTCAGTCCTGAAACTCCTGGTTCTTCCACGCTCCACCATGCCAGGCGGAGCGCCACACATGTGTAACAGCTGATGTCGACACTCTTGACAGTGTGCACCGAGTCGAAAATGATAACACATGGCCCGTGGGTTTGGAGACGTGTCTCGTTCATGCCCCATTTTCGCATCTGTGTATGCTCCACCTCTTATCTGGAGCACTTGTGGTGTGGTGAGGAAGCTGACAATTACAGAGAGTAGAGGAAACATCTCTGAAAAACCCAGCGCTCCCGGAGTGACGAGAGAAAATCACTTTCTCTTGTCTCTTGTCAATCCCATCTTTCCTTATTCCTGTTAATGCTGTTTTACCTTTTAGGACATTTTACAATTTCCATCCTCCACGTTTGAATGCTGGACTGCCATGGTGCTTTTTGTGCTCTGTTCAGTTTTGTTCCTCTATGCTGGCCTTACTGTACTTTCTAATGTAATAATCCCTAGTTTTCCTCTGCGCTCTTTATCTCATTTATATCTCCGTCCTCCTTACAGTATGTGTCTAGCTCTTCCTTTTCCTCCAACTCTCACACTCACTTTCATCCTCATTCCTTTCTCCTTTCCCTCTGTATAACTTTTCCAATTTCAGTCCTTGCTCTCCTGGTTTTGCAATACAATGAGAAATGTCTCTGATGTAAATGCAATATTCTCAAATCGGAGTTCAAACACAGTGCAGCAGCTTGCAATCTTTCTCAATTGCCAACCACTTTTTACTTTAATTTCTATTCATAGTCCATATTTGCAGTGAGCCTTAATATTCAATTATATTATATTGGCTAAATGTTATTCAAAGTAACTGCATTCATCAGTAGATTTGGTTTTACATTGTTTTACTGTTTCCTGCTATGGGTGGCAGTGAAGTGAGTGGACCACACTGAAAACACACGCACACATCCACAGTTCAAAACAATCTGGAGGATTTTATGATTTTATTTGTGTGCATCCAAGTAGTTTAGACATTTTCCTTTGTGGAGACTTCTACTACACTTCTAAATTCACACTAACTCTTAGTGTGGCTTTGTAAAGCATTGTTCTCGCTGCTGTTATATTCTGCTGTCATTGTTTGTCTGGGCAACAAACCGCAAAGCCTGATTTTTCTGGCGAGCCAGCAAAGCACGAGTTGTGTGAGAAAGAGACAGTTTTAGAGCGAAGGAGAAGAGTAGGAGGGTAAAGACAAAGAGAGTGAGAGAGGCTGTCAGAAAGTAAGGATGAGTGATTCGAGGTGTAAGGTGAGAATGGAGGGGACTGTCGTTTGTTAGCTCTGACAGCTCTGTTACACGCTGCTCATGGGGGACCGACAGCATGCAGACCGAGAGATACACTAGTGATTGTGTGTGTGCAAGAGAGAAAAGAGTAAAAGAAGACCAGCAGTAGATAGACAGATGGTCAGACAGAGAAGCGTAGGGGAAGAGAAGCCAGAAAGAGGAGGGAAAATGATGCAAGTAGTAGTTTTTAGCTCCCCGCTGTTTTAACAGCAGGTAGTAAAGATGGCTTTGGAGTGCTACACTCACAGAAAAACAAACATGCTGTATGCAAACACCTCGCAGAAACTCTATGAAGAAACCCTGCTCACCATGTTCCTTACCTCTGTGGGAGAGGTTGCCATGGGTCTCTCTCTGAATGCTGTTGGGGGCCACGGGGCCCAGTAGAGGTGTGTGTGTGGATGTGGATGACTGACTTGAGCTGCTAAATCTTGTCGTCTCTGTGCTGGTGGCAGCGGGGGTCCGGGGCTGCTCCGTGGAGGTTCTGCGGGGGGTCTGAGATGTCGTCAGGCGTCTGATTGAGGGCCTGAGAGTCGTAGCAGCGGAGGTGGTGGTGGTGGATTTTGTGGTGGTGGTTGGGGAGGTTTTGGTCGTGGCAGCAGTTGTGCTAGTTGTCGTAGAGCTTGCTGTAGTGGTTGTTATGGGAGTTGTGCTTGTGATGGTGGTGGTGGTGGTGGTGGTTGGAGCAGCTGTTGTGGTTGTTCTGGGTCGAACTGTACAAGAGAAACAGGACAATAATATAATAAGTATTCTGTATTTTACTTGCAGATGTTTTATGTCGACTGTGTGCATCTATAAACAGCATGTAATGGTGAATTAGAAGGTCAAACCATACTCCTAATTCCCCAGAAGTGAATATAAAACTGGTTGATAATGCAAGAAAAAAAATCTGGATATCTTTCAGTGTGACATTTCGTGACATTGCAAATGTTATTAAAATGATCAAAAGCAATCAACTCAATTCAACTGTTAGTCAGACAAATTAAGTTTAGAGAGGTTGCCAGGTAAAACACATTTTAAATAAGATAAAATCCCTAAATGGCAAGTTTGTTTCTAGTTTAAGCAAACATAACACATCCTCTATTAGGGATGATGATGAACGGGGCAGAGGGAAACCAAATACATTTCTAAAGGTTTTATGGTTGCTGCAAAATTGATAATACCTTGCTCCATAATTAGGCACAAAGCAGATCGGAAGAGGAACATATTATAAGGGGACATTTTATAACATCTTAATAAGAACTCAGAAGAAATATTGTCCTGCATTAGGAAGTCTAAAAAGTGTGAGTGCAAATGTTCTTTCTCTCAATTGCTCTTCCTGTCTCTGAGGGATCCTCTGAATGGTGGCCTACATACATCCTCATGTCTCTTTATCAACTCCTTTCTTCTCACCTGTGCAAACTGGCAATGCAAAACAGTGCAGGTTTATTAAGGATGACAACTTAACAAATGCAGTGACTGTAAAGGCTCGGGAGTGGCTGAGCGTGGGAAATAAGGCCAGTGAAATAATGGAGGTGAGCTGGGAACACAGCAAAGCAGGGAGAACCCACCTGCAACCTTAAAAGACATTACGCACAGCTATCTAATCTTCTATTCAGTATGGCAGAATAAATGTTTCGCATACTGACTGGTTTAAAGAAAACATTTTTAAAAGATATGTATAAATACTGGACTATGAGGTGGACTCCCAACAGCAGTGTTGCAGTGAGAGTGAAACCAGGGAACATCGGTATGGCCTGGCACTCCATCATGTCACTGTGATAGCAGCCAAGTACGTTCATGTGACATTTCTCTGCACAATCCCTCTAATTGAGTACGCTCCTGGACTCTCTGTGATTTATTGGTTTCAGAGCGTGAACGACTTACCTATAGCACAGCGCCTCATGTCTGGTCCCAGCTCCATGCCATCAGGACAGGCACAGGTGTACTTGGGAGAGTGGTCTGTGATCTGGGGGGCCTTCAGGCAGAGGTACTCACAGCCACCGTTAGGCAGACTGCCCATGTTGCAGGTATCTGGGGCTGGAGGGACACAAGCAGACATAAAGAGAGGATTAAAAATGGTTGGGTTAAGTACAGGTTTTACATTATTCCTTGATTCAATTAAAAAATGTATTTTTTCTTACAGATACTTCACATGTTTTGAAGTCTTACATCTCCATTGAGAACTATATATTGAAAACTTCCAAGAAAGACATTTTTTAAACATTTGGTGCTTTTCGCAACTGCATGTACGCTCCAGGGTGATGAGCACAGAGGTGTACATGTACAGTAGACCAAAATAGTTAAAACACAAAGGTTATTAAGAATTTAAGACAGAGCCCCAGTTTTGAAACTTGACAGCACCCTGAAAGCAATTGTGAACTGAAATGAAGGTTTGTCCTGGTGAGCACATTATGAAAAATGAAAACAACAACGTTTCTTTTTGCATTATACATATATAATTTGAGATGTATAGAATGTATAAATTATACTTTGTTTATTCAGTCTTGGCTTAGGGGCAATTCTTGACCGAAATGTAGAAAGACCAATGCAGAGAACGGGGTCTTGACCAATGTAAGCCCAGGATCACATTTGTCAACAAAACTACTTGTACTACATATCACCTACCAACATTATGGTGTACCATACTAAAACACAACATGAAATAGATGCTGGTAAGACATTTAACAGTGTTATATAGGGAATGATCCACTAAAGTGATGCTTAGATAAAGGTGTTAAAACAAGTTTGTATATCCATTCCTTGCTCTGAAAAATTAACGTGTAGTTCCAAACCCAAGACTCAGTTTCATGGAAAAATTGTGCTGCTCTTGTCATGAGGGAAATAGGTCAGGTCGCAATTGGTTTTTCCTCCTAACTTGTGCTGCAGTGGTTTTAAAGAGCAGCACATCAGAGGCATCACCAGCTGTCAGAGGAACATCACTCACGACACACAGTAATATTCTAATAAGATGGGAATACATGTATAGTAACTCAGCATGTCAAGTATCTAGTATGAACAGCTGTCCAAATGAAACTTCAAATATATGATATACCTGCCTTCATTATTAACAAGAAATGAATCTCTTCTAGTTAAAGCAAGTCTTTGAAATGCCATGACACATTATCACATCACATTTAATTCTGTGCTGGGGTAAGAAATGTGAAGGCTGGAAGAGGAGAGGAGAAGAGCAGCGTGGACAGAAAGGGAGAGAAAAAGCAATAAATAAAATAAAATTAGATGTAAAGATATAAGGATGGACCATTGGTGAAAAGAAAGTAGAAGGCTGGAGGGAGATATCAAATAACAATAAATGGAAACAAATGAATACATAAGAAATATATATAATAAAGAAGAGAATATACTGGCATATCAATTATTGAGAAACTATTTTAAAGAACAATGTCAAAAAATGGAGACATTCAAATATTGATCCACTATGTGAGGAGATGCATTGTGGCGAATAATATATTTGATGGGGGATTTGTGCTTTTTGATTTAGATTAGCATATTTTCTGAGAGGAAAAAAGATATGTGAAGAGCAAAAGATAAAGATCAAACAGCGAGACCAAGACACATCACAAATTACTTCACTCAAGGTCCGAAATGATCAAGTGATTACTTATGAGAACTACTAGTATCTGCACATGGCAGCTAGAAAATCAAAATGCATCTCCATTTTATCGCGTTTGGCCCGGTTCGCATTTTCAAAACATGCTTATTTCTGTGATATCTCTTGGAGCAGAACTCCTCATTTATTAATAAGAGAATGCAATTAGCTTCCTACTGGCACTCAGACAAGACTTTTTGCACAAAACAAATCATGAAAACAGTCTCACACATGCCCATTTCGTGTCTCACACACACATAGAGATTGTTAGCTGTCACGCACTCACTAAGGTATTTACTCACCACAAACATTAGGTTATTTGGTTATTATTTCAAACAGTTTAGGAAAGTGAATTCTTAAACGAAGTGGATCTAAAAAAAGCACAACATATGTCCATCTCATGGATTACTGCATGTCTTACCTTTGGGTTGCCTCTGTTCATGAAACACCACCAGGTCCAGGGGGTTGTTCAGGTGCTCTGCTACCTTTACCACATCATGTCCGGTCAGTCGGTTGGCACTGTATATCGCTTCATCCTCCAAATCTGTCCAATATATACGATCCTGGATAAAAAGAAAGAAAGAGTTAGACAAAACAATCCAACATAAATACATTCTAGCAGTTGAATTATTCACTCTCATTTATTCATACATGAACAGAAAGAACATCTCTGTTCTAGTGGGATCAGTTTGAAGCCCAATCCATTCAGACAGAGAGATATGTATATGTTGGCCTATTATGAATATGTAGCTCTTTGAGTGTGTGGCACTGAGTCATTTCCTGCTTTGCTCTGACTGTACAGTTTTGGTATGACATACTAATGCTAAACACAAGGACATTTCTTGTGTTAAAGTTTGTTTCCCCACAAAACTGTTTGAATACAACAATTACCTCCTGAGACTCCTGCCTTAAATATTCACTGTAATGCTGCTTAGCTCCAGTAATCAACCATACAAGTACAATCTAAGGTGAATCAGAAAACACTGATAATGATTATTTTAAAGGACAAATATGTACTATAGTAGGTAACAAGGACTCTGGTAAAATAATGTATAACATCACTATAAACGTGGCAGCCATGACTACCACTGACTTTACTGAGTGCATCTTACTGTTTATAGCTATTTTTTTCAAAAGGTTCATGTTTTGTAAGAAATAAAGGAATACATACTGCCAGCCCTGACCCGTGAGATCATGCTCTCATCATTCACTTCAGTTTCCTCCTTTCTTTCCATGTCTCTTCTTTTCTAACACTTCCTCCCAATTCTCTTTAGTGGTACTAAGGTATAAAAGGATAAGCCTCTGAAGTGGTTATGACACTTGGTTTCTATGGCAACTGCAGACTGCTCCATCTATGTACACACGCATCAATTAGGA
Source organism: Trematomus bernacchii (assembly GCF_902827165.1). Taxonomy (NCBI): domain Eukaryota; kingdom Metazoa; phylum Chordata; class Actinopteri; order Perciformes; family Nototheniidae; genus Trematomus; species Trematomus bernacchii. Next base: position 15,886,365 of record NW_022987739.1, read on the forward strand.
AAAACACAATTTCTTTTGATAGTAAGAGAAGACACACAGGCGATGAGATCTTCGTAAGGTTACAAAAATAAATGAAGGACAAAGAGACAATCCAGAAGGTGAGTGTTAGACAGAAAGGGGAAAGAGGTATCAGGCTCCTATAGGTATTTCTTTATTTGTTTGGGGTTGTGCTAACAGTTGTGGTTCTTTTTAAAGGGCAAGGATCTAGGAGTCCAGTCACAGATTTGTCTGCTGGGTGTAATCATCTGTGTATCTCTGTGTTAGTTCAGTCATAGCTGTAATCCACGCTCTACATTCGTGCCGGGTTATCGGTGGAGATGACCTTTCTCTCACCTTCCCCTTTTTCCATCTTTACACTGAGCTTTCTATCCCCTCATCTTCAACCTCACTCCGACTCAGATAACCTTTACTCATATGACAGTAGGGCTGAAACAATGAAAGACAAATATCAGCCATGTTAATAAAACAGTACTCAAATCTATCAATCCATCTCCCCTTTTCCTTACTGTCTCTGAGGATGTCTTTCTCTCGCTCTCTGTCAGTCTATGCAGGCGTTTTTCTCTTTCAATTTCTCACTGTCAATCTTCGTATCTGTCTTCAAAAGCTTCCAACATCAATGCAGACCTGAGAAGGTCATTGCTCTCTTTGTAAGATCAAGGTGAGTTTTCAATGATGTGTCAAATAATAGCCTAGAATGTATACACATGCACACATAAGCTCTGCTTATCATAACATTGCATCACTGTCTCCGATTATCAAGGGGAGAGACTGCATCAAAATGGATGTGAAGTCTATTTAGGGTCAAGTGGAGAACAGCCCTTGAAGATTTTGCCATGATTGTGTCCCAGAAAAACCTTCTAACAAATGCTGGTCCCTTTTTGACACTTCTGCCTGATGCACTTTTGGTGCCTCATTTCTTTCCTTAGATGTCATGCCAGAAAACTACAAATAAAAGCTTAAACAAAGCAAACCCACTAAACATTTGAAGCCTTCAATTGTTTGGATTTGACTTGTATCTCTTTGTTGTATCAGCCTTAGTTATGAAAAAAATCATGTAGACTGGTGTTATCTGTGAATGAATAAAATGATGTTAGGAGACATTTTGTGTTAATCTCCACTAAACTGCAGACAAGTATTGAAGCTGTACACATGCATGGTACACCCACACAGGTGTTTGTAGTCACTTTAGCTGATTAGACCTCTTATCGCTTCAGTTTCAATATTTACTCCAAGTCCCATTAATTTGATCCCTGTGTGACTGATGAATTCAAGAATGTGTGTCCTGTTTTGTTGTCAACACAAACTATATAGCTTACTTTGACAGGCAAGGTCACACTGTTCATCTTCTATTGTTATTTGTATTATTAGTCAGACTTTTTGCATTGTATCCTTTTTTTGATCCTGGCGTCAACACATTTTAAATTAAAGCTTCAAAGGCCTAAACAGGATTTTTGTGATTAAAATCTAATGTCCTGTTAATGACCAAGCTAAGCTAACAAGCTGATGAGCTTGCTAACTGACTGTTAGGACATTTGGTAACTCTGAGGGCTATATTTTCCCCCTTTAATTACTTTTTTTAATTGAAATAAATGGTATGCAATGATGAGTAAAATGCCAGATGAAGCTGTGGAGGCTATTATTATGACTGAAAAAAGTGCTAGGCTAACTGGCCCAGCTAGTGTGCTACATGTTAGCTCGCCATCTACAGCTAAACATATCACCACCTAGCTCTGCAAGTAGTAACATCCCCATCCTTTTTTCACGTGGATAAGCAAATATCTTTGATGTGCAACTGCCATATCTGCTTTGTTGTATGCGAGGGATACCTAGTTTGGTGAAGATTTTGTAATATCAAGCATAGCTTCAGCCTGAGCAGAGGTATAATCAAATAGAATAAATGAAAACACCTGTGTGGGGGCGTAAATTGCCGTTAAAGCCTGCTTAAATCCTCCTACGTTGTTGAGTTCATGGTAAAAGGACACATTTGAGCCTCAGCACTTTTGTTTTTCTTTCTTCCTGACTGTGTTTGTTTCCTTTCCTTTACTCATCTCATCTTCTCCTCTAAGAGGGGATCAAAAGTAATTGAATGATACTAAAGCCAGAGAAAGAGAAAACATTACTCTCTGCATGACTCTGCAGCCTACTTTTCCTCTGGGCTCGGTGTCTCGGCAGGGGGTGGACCCTGACTGGAAGGGTTTGTATGTGTGTGTTTGGTGGTGCTGTGTTCAGACTTTGATATAGAAACCCTGCGACTTACCTCTGCAGTGTGACGAAACTTTAGTACATCATATGATGTTTGCACATGATATGCTCACGATGAATAACTTTACCATGAACTGTGCATAACTCAGCAACATGAGGGGCTGTGCAGGCCATAATAAACACTTTAAAACTAACAATTGTGAAACCTAATATATTTAAAAAGTTGTACTGTAAGGGTATGTATATATGGAAAAGGAGTGCATATGAGTGGTGATTTTATGCTTATGTATGATGAAATGTGAGAGTAATTTTTGTGGATGTGAGAAGTGTGGAATAGGGCCAAATAATGGAAATGGGATGACACACAATTCTTACTCAAGAATTTCCCAAAATTGCCACGTTATTTTGGTGGTTTTTCTATTTAAATGTAATCCATAGATTTGTGCCAAATGTGTCACCATAAAGTATTTTATATGTCAAGAGAGTCAGATTAGGGGTTCTATCGTCTGATGTTTTCTCTCATTTTGTCCATAAAATGTTTGAAAATACATGTACCACACAGAGGTGGGTGTATTCACTTAGCTTGTTTTTTTTTCGAAGGTCGAAAACCCCAGAAGATAAGGTTTATTATTATGACAGAATGACAAGCAAACATAACATCCTTACATTTCAGAAGCTAGTTAATTGGTTCCATGTTTTTTGCATAAAAAATGACTAAAGGGTTGATGAGTCAACAAATCAATTAGTCATTGGTGCTTTCGTCAGCAGCACAAGGATTCCTAAAAAAACTCATTTTAAACCGCACAAAAAAGTCAAAATCCCCCTTTTTCCTTTCTATTATCACTATTCTTAATGCATACAACAACACCTCGTTAAAAGTAGAATATGTTTTTCAGCAGAGTCAGCAGAAGTCCAAACTGGATTTATTGCTCCTTTTTTAAACCACATCCTTATGTCAATAAATGCTGCCCCATTATCCGGTATATAAAATATGACATGTTACACAACTGGGGTGAACAGGGCCCAATAAGCAGTTCAACACAGACCCAGACGCTGAGTCAAAAAGGCTCCCTTAAGGCTAATATCCCGGATAAGACACAATGCACAAAAAAGGTCCAATGTTTAAGTTCACAACTCGTAACAGGGTACTCCAAAAACAATAAACTTCCCATTATCGGTCTGATGGGACCAGGACAATGTGCTGCACTGTTAAGGGATTTTTAATTTGTTCTGTATCATATCCAAAACAGAACAAAGAACAGAGAGCTGAGGGCTATTAATCTCCAGAGATGAACTTTCACTGCCTGCTCGAAACGTTGGTTTTCTTCCTCTTCTTTTACACATACACACAAATCCGTGCACACCCGCAGGCACACTCAGCTGGACATGATGGATGTCTTTGCTTCTCATCATCACAGTGTGTGCAGCAAAGAGAGGAATGGAGAAAAGCACTTCCTACTGATCACATTTCACCTCCCACTTCCTCATCCTCCTCTGCTCTCCACTGCTTCTATTTTCCACCTACATCATTTACATCATCTATACTTGATAGGCTCTAACAGACTGACTCACTCCTGCCTCAATAAATACAACCAAATGAGCTCCATCGATTGCTGTACTCTACTGTGACTCCATAATGTTCAGCTCATGAACAGATAATTATCTGGGTTTATCTGGCTGTTATACTTCTTCTATCATCTCTATTTCTCATGTATCCTCAGTCAATCTCTAACAAAAGGAAGATAGAAACATTTGAACAAATCACTTTGGACAACCCATGTCTAATACCTACATTTGGCTGGCAAATATCTAAACATACACTTACAAGATGGCAATCAAGATATGAGAAGTGTCAGAGAAAAGAGAGGACAGATCTGTTTTTCGGTGTCTTTTTACCTTTAGAGGTCAAAACGGACAACACTGCAAATAACATGTTTCTATTCATGCTGCATTTTAAGGTTATCTACCCTAGTTTTATTTTAATACTATAGTAATCTTCATTCATACTTTCTAAGCAAGATGGTTTAAAATACTGTAGATTTGACGGCAATATCAAAAAAGAGGTGTATTTGTTTGTGTACATTTTTTTAGCCTGATATTGCTGTTGTATCAAATGCGAAATTGCTCTGAATTGATTGACTGTGTTTTACTGCAGGAGAAAACCTTTAATCCCCAAGACTGGATATTTGGCTGCTGAAGATAACAGTGATTTCATTATGAAAGAAAAGAAGATATATCTAGATTGTGCCGTCACAGTGTCACTGTCTCTGTGACTTGACTTTTCACAACACACCAGCAATAACTAAAAAGCAACAGCCAACTTGAAGGAAATAAATCAATCTAAAAACATCTTGTATGTTCTGGAAAATGGGAAAAACTAAATAAGTAGTCAAATCTGTTGTGGAAAATGTGTAAAAAGCATAGAGTGGTTCTCTTGCAAATACAAAAAACGGTTTACTGACAGGATCCAAACATCATTGGTTGTAGTGATTATGTGGATTTATTGTATACTAATTCTTCCATACCTCGAACACAGTGAGGGCAAAGGGGTGTCCCAGCTGCTGATTGGAGGACAGCAACACTTTGCGATTGTCTCCATTCAGGTCCACACTGGACAGCAGGTGCAGCTTGGAGTCCAACCAGTAGAGACGCCTGTTCGATAAGTCTGAGGAAGAAAGAGAGAGGGATCAAAACCAAGGCAGAAGGAGGGAGAGGTGGATATGAAAGAAGAGAGAGAGGTCATTCCACGAGAAAAGACCTAGGGTGAGAGGTATATGAATGTAATGGCCCAGTAACCACACCATCAATCTTGTTCGACATGGCGGCAGAGGCCGTGCGCTGAGAAAACACAGATGTGATTTTAATATTGCCGCTTGACTTCTTTGCCGGGGAACATATTTGTGCGCTTGAGCTAATTGATTAGTGTTGCTGGACTTGCGTTAAAGAACAGGTGTTTGCTGTTTTACAGTTCCATCACCTTGTATCTGTCCCCGAACTTGTTTACTTAAGACTCTATTTTTGCGCTTTTGCTTAAGGCCATCAAGTAACGCTGTGGTTGAATTGAAAATGTAAGTGTGAGAATCAATCACATTTGACAGGAAGGGAGATAATGAAAGTATGACTTTGCTTTTGCTAGGTGAGAATGAAGAAGGAATTGCAGATAAGTATTTTTAAACATCATCCCTTAATAACACAAAGTAACAAATTGTATTTTCTTGGATAACATTGTTGTAGTTATGTTTTTGTTAACATACATTCAGTTAACAATACTGGTAGAAACAACACTGTGATACCCTTTTTAATATGGCTTTGGATTAAAGCGTGTAATTAAATATTGGAAGGAAGTCCAAAAAAAGTGTACTTTAAGTATGTAATGTAACTTAAAAGGAAACTGAATTGACATGGTCATGCCAAAAAAACGTAAAACCAAGTTATTTTCATTTATCATTCCGGTTCCATTTTCTGACAAAAAACTGTTATGCTCCCCGTATAAAATCAGTGAAGAAGCGAAAATAATCCAGCTCCCCTTCCAAGCGGTCTGGCCAACTCTCTCATTCCCCTTACTCTAAAAAATAATTTGTTTTCATACACATGTAGTGACACCTCAATTCCACAGAGTGTGGCAACTGCATGCCTCTCTTACTCCTCAGGCAAGGGCAGCTCAGAGAAATTGGCTGGTGCCGCGGAGGGAGTTGAAAGGGATGATGAGAGGTATTGACGGCACATAGCGTCTGGCTTATTAATTCAGAGGCCTGTGTTTGCTGGCTTGATTGATGAGAGGCACACACACTGAGCTATAACAATAAGAGCAGCTCGAGGGTTGCAGCTACCCTAGAATGATTTCTTCTCTTAGCTCTGGCTGATTGTCTTTTGTTTCTGTCTTTCTCTGAGTCTCTGTCTTTCAGTGGTGTGAACTCAAATACTTCCCTCTTTCTCCAAAAAGCAATATCAACATTATAACTGTGTCTATAAGACTGCTCTCAGAGTTGGTTTTATTTCCCTGTCCCTGCATCATCTTATAGTTCTCTTCAAAAAGCTTTGCATGTTTAAAGTTGCATATTTTATGTTCTTCCTTACCCAGGGTGATTCCATTTGGCCACTCGATGTGTTCAGACACCAGGACTTGTCGGTCCACTCCATTCATCCCGGCCTTCTCGATTTTGGCCTGATCTCCCCAATCTGACCAGTACATAAATCTGTGGAAAGACACATACAAAATAGTTACATATACATGTAGATGGAAACAATTCAGTGGCAGTCACTAGGTTTTTCATGTGCAATGTCATAGTGAATATTTCGAATATAACTATGCGCCTCAATCGGTGTACTGTATCACACAATGTCCTTGTCTGACTCTTGATCTAATTTTCTCGACAAAATCAAATTGCTTTAATTTTGAAACAGGCCTTGAAGACACTAGAATAAAGTAGATACTGAGCAAAACTTCTGATACTGGAAAATTGGATCACTTTTACGAATATGTGTGTGTGTGTTAATGAAAGCTGGGCTTCTTTTGCATTTATTTCATGCTAGTCTAGCTTTGTAGAGTTGTAAAAAGAGCCCTTTGGGGAACTGAAGACATCCGAGACAAAGGGAAAGAGGCAGATAAGAGTCCTGTCGTATCTCCAAATAATTGTCGAGCTGCCTAATCTAACAGATGGGTGCAGGCATGGTGTTGCTACGGTTTAGTAAAAATGGACTTTGCCATCTTCTCGCACATTGTCCATCTGCCTAAAGCTCACCCTTGGTGTGGATCCACTGCGATGGCCCGCGGCTCGCTCAGCTCCGTGGCTATCAGCACTTTTCTCTTCCTGCCGTCTCCAGTGGCGACGGAGATGCTCTTGTTGCCGGAGTCGGTCCAGTAGATGTTCTTGTGGACCCAGTCAACGGCCAGGCCCTCGGGGGAGTTGAGCGAGTCGATGAGAGTCACTTGCTGTGATGGGTCACTGGCCTTGTTGATGTAAGCACTGGAGGGTGGTAGAGAAGAGCTCTGTCAGTCACTGTTGTGGAAATCATGAAATACCCAATGATTTAGGAACAGGTCGGAACAAATCACACAAGTTGTACTTTGCTATATTGCTAGATGGAGTGTAGCACGTGCCTTTGATACTTAGTTTCACATGTTGAGGAAATAGTATTGTACAGCTCCTCTGAAGGAGAAATACTAGGTCTTTATCTGACAGTATCTTATAAAACCCCCTGCCTCTTTTTCTCTCGCTTGTCTTTTCAATCTCTCTCCATTTTCCTCTTGCATTCCACTTGTCTGTCCAATCTTCTTTTTCCCCATTTCTGCTTTTATTTTTTCCTTTTCTACACTTAGTAACTTTGAACGTATGACAGCATTTTCCTTCACATGAGGGCTATACTTGGTTTTACCTTAATTTACTGTCATTTACAATATTCTGTTGCAATTTGGCTTATTGTATTTTCTTTGACATCTATATAGTTTACTTCATCTGCATTACTTTACTATCTTGCACTATTTTATTACTACTCTGTTTCTTCTTGCACTATTTTTATTGTTTTTTAAATGTGTTTTATTGTTTCATGTCTTATATATATTTATGTTACATTGTTGGAGGAGCCTGGGACTTAGGCTTTTCATTGCCATAACTACACTATAGATACTGTGCATATGACAATAAAGCCTTTGAATCTATACAACAATAAAAATACTACAACCTTGTTGGAAAGCTGGAAAACGAATGTCTCGTTTAAGGACCAGAATCCCGATGATGAGTGCAAACAGGAGGAGCAGCTTAACTAAAGGCTGGCGAGGTAGTTGGAGCAGAAGATGAGGAGGAGATGGATGAGCTGGGACTTGGAAGCAGCTTGTGTTGTTAATGGGCTGAATTACTGTTTGCCACCTCAGACATCTTCATCTATGGGGGGAAAGTTAGCCTGCTGCTGTCTTGTGATGGATAATCTATCTCTCGTGTCAGGGTTTATTACATGGATCCAACACCTGTCTCACACGCAGCAAATTACATTGAGGGCTGAAGAAAAATGGATACGGATGAATCCGTGATCAAGTAAATATACTGCACTATATATAAACTCCTGTGTTTGAAATTAAAGTCATAATATTCCTTGTTCAATAAAATAATCACGTCATAATTACTCCTTACACACCCTATTGTACAGATTGTTGTAGATATACAAGGCATAGAAAAGGAATTATTTCACAGAATATTGGCAATTCTCATGACATCCCTGTTTTTAATTACACATATTCAGATCAACTAGAATGAGCAGGTTGGAGGGATGTATGGAGGGCAGACTGGAGTTAGAAATAAGACAGAGACTGATGAGTCCAAACACACTGAGCAGATTGCATTTTTAATTGGATGTATTATTGTTTACTACAGACATCTCCATCACAGACGGAAGTTAACAAGTCATCGACCCGGAGCTTGCTAATCACTATGAATTAGCCTGGAAAACCACACTGTTGGAGTGAGGGGCAATGAGGATGAATAACTTGAACTTACTGTTTGGTAAAAACATCCTCAGCAGAGAGAAAGTACTAGGATAAAAGGTACAATGCTTGGGTACAAGTTGCACTCAATCATATCCTTAGCTTTGAGATTCAAGGTATTCAGCTTTTTAAAACAGGAGGGCATAATAAAGATGAGCAAAGAACAACATTGTTCATTTTAAAACAGCATTTGTTTGTGCCTAGACCATTGGAAATCAAACCAGGAAATCCAAATGGCAAAATATATATTTATAGCACCTGTAATACATCTCAGTGGACTTTTTCTGAAAATAGCACCTGTTGCGAACAAAGCCATAGCTATTTTTTGAGTTTTCTCTTTGCAAAAAGGATTGATTGAAGTTCCCTCTGTAAAGCAGTGAAGCTCTTTATTCATCCAGGGCTTCTATTGTCTGAATGAGTAAAGCTGTGAATGTGGAGGGCACTGTGCCTTTAATAGGGCCATGAGATTTTTATGGAGCTTATGAGCTACAAAAAGGAGCGGACGTCACAAAATCTGCAGCATAAATGCACTGATCCGATGATATACTTTAATGCTCTTGGTTGAATGAAAAATAAATCATTGTTTTGAAGGAAAGCAGGGAGAAAAAACACATCCAACATCAACTCCAGCTGATCTACCTGCACACATTTCACTTGTTGCTGCCCATTTAAGGTGTCTTTGTGTGTTGATATGATTCTAACAAAGCTTATCATAATGAATTAGTTGAATTTTTCCTTTCTCCGTCACAAGCCCTTGAGAGTACAACTGGGTCTGTGTGGAAGTATGCTTATGTGCGTGTGTCTATATGCAAATGAGTAATGGTGGTGATTATTGAGGCAGCGAAATTAGAGAGAGCATATGGCTCAGCTGAGATCATAGAAGGCCCCTCCCACAACCTGTCAGCCTTCGGGGTGACGCATAGGCACACACACACAATAATAATACCAGTAATTCTGTGTGTGCAAATACTGTTTGTGCTTGAAGGACAAACAACTCCACCTTTTACTGACAGATGACACAGCCCTCCAGGTGTGAGACGGGCCCGCGCACACAGACACACACACACAGACACACACACACAGAAACAGCCCCCAGGTGGGTCTTGCTACCAGAAGGTGTGACAGTTTGAAGCAGACAAGATGGATAGGTAGAGGACAAATGAATGACAGAATGGCTGACGCACAAGAATATAATGTGATTCTTAACACCTAATGTCCTAATCTAGCAAAGTGGTTTTATAGGCTTCAATGTGAGTTAAAATACAAAATAAATCATAATGTACGGTTAATGGTGTGTCTGTGTGTTGTATATACACCTGTATATTTTACGATGGTATAGATCACACCAGAACATCTTGTTGGTGGACACGTCTACATCCAGGGCCACTGCGTTCTTCAGCGTGGGGACAACCTGTGTATATTCACTCTTCAGCAGGTCAATGCGACGGATCTCATGGCGGTTGGTGAACATCAGGTACGGACTTTTTCCTGAGGGAGCAGAAAAGACATTCACGTCACAACAATGTATGAGTCTGCCGAAGAATAAGTGCCATTTATTTACACCTTTACATTGGCGAAATTGGACCGATTGGTTGCAAATCTCAAGAGATGTATGGAGACCCTTGACAGCCATTAACCTACTATTGTAACCCCGAAAGAGATCACATTTATCATTTTCAACCAACTCCCTACAAGACGGGGGCCATTTGAAAAACCGTCAATCATAGCTAGTGTATCTGTGTCAAGGAACAGTTTGCTGATATTGACGATGATATATCAAATGTAGCACACACCCAAACCGGTATTTGAAAGGTTAACCTGCATATCTGAATATTCGCTAAAGTAATTCAATCCACACCGTTCCTGAGACTGAAACAGACAAGGTCACATTGACTTCATACCAATGCAGCTCACTGGCAGTACAGTTTGATGTTATTAAATTGCTGTTATCACGTCAACAAGACATGCACATTGCCAGAAATGGTGATATGAAATAAAATAGTGTTTTATGCAGTCATGCTGATATTATTAGTCACTGGCAATGGCAAACCTTGCCCTTGAATCCATTAAAAAAAATCATACAGACTTTACATGGCCCAGCGATAGAATACATTAGTGAACTTTAACCCCTTCCTTTCATAAAAGATTTCTCAGATCTGCTGAGTTAGGCCTGCTAGCTGTTCCAGGGTACAGGTTAAGGTCAGAGGTCGATCGAGTGTTTGCTGTACCGGCAACTTAAGACACCATTTTTATTCTATTCTATTTACATATCACAGCTCTGTGTTTGTTACCTCGGAATCAGTCAGTGTTCACTAGCCCTTTCCCCCCTTTAGATGTACTTTAGCAGTGAAAAACCTACACACTGTTATAAAAAAACACCATGTTTATTGTCGGGTATTTATTCTTATTCCGAAGAGAGAACATGATGTGAGATAAATAGGGTTGTGTTTTGCATTGTATTATTTAGGTCTTTAATGCATGTATTTTTAATGATGTGGGCATCAATTAAATTATTCCTATAAACCTTTTAAAAAGGAGAATACATTTTGTACACACAGAATACTTTTGACTTAAATGCTGCTCACTGAATTATTTACACAGAAAAATGAACACATACATTACGTAATGTGGCCATAGTTGAAAGCAAAGAAACGTTAAAAAGGAGACACTCATTTAAAAGGTCTTTGTGTGTACTGTGTGAATTTGAGTGTGCGATCTGCAGCTGGGTGATGTAATGAAGCACAATGTGCAGGTGGACAAAGTTCACCCAAAACTAGACATGACACATTGTTCTATTTTTAGTACAACAGCTTGTCAAAAGTGTTTCTAGGTTCGGTTCAGTATGAGCTGTTGGCTGGCACATCAGTTACCTTGGGCACATTTTTCAGCAGGCTGTAGGTGAGCGTGAGTCGAGCATTTGCAATCATGTCCTGCATTTGACAAGGTCAAACCTCATACATACAGTATACAAAAAATTACTTTGCATTCCTGCATATGGTAGACACTCAAAAACAATCTTTGTTTTAGCTCAACAGTGCTGTTGTCCAGGATTTCTGTCTCCTACACAGATACCCATCCATCTATTTTCCTTCATCTTCACTTCTCTACCCTCTCTGTCATGTTTCTCTCCACTCCACACTGTCCAGTAAAGCTGAAATGCTGCCTAACGAGACAGAGTTGGGCAACAGTCACACTGAGGTACGCCCACACGCACACAATTTCATACTTTCACACAGAGCCAACCATCCCTAAATAGGTTTCCTCAGCCCTGGTTTAACACAGGCTACGGCACAGGGAGAACATATTACATTTGTACTACTGTTTGGTTCCAATCATTTTCCTCTGACTGCTAGGTTTGAAATCATCATTTTCACCAGCAGAGAGAGGGGGAGACGGAGTGAGAGGAATGAAACAAGATAGAGACAGGCACAAGCAATGTGATGGAGGAAGATATGGTGAAATGAAGAGGAACATTATGTAATTTGGGGGTAGAAAGTAAATAAACTAATCTAATAACAGCAGGGGAAAGAAAGTCAGATGGGTAAGGTGGAAGAGAGAAAAGGGAGAACATTTTTAAAGTATGCATTAATACGAACAGAAATGGACTTCTCTTAAATAAATCCCCCGACACACTTTTCACATCACTTATCCCTCATCACTCTGTTGTTGCAGCAATCGGTCCTTCTCAAATTGAAACAAAGCTGACTCACTGTTTTCCTCTAGCTATGACATAGCATCAAAATGTGCATTATTATCTCTCCTCAATATATCCCTGCAAAGCAACAGTCAGCTTTCCTAACAGAGTATAGGATCCCCTAGATACATTTTAATCTGTTCTGCTAGTTCAGGGCCGTTCTGCCCGTTGGCCAATTAAGATAAAGCAGAGGAAAAAGATCATTTCAGGCTTGGGAATTGCTGTCCGGCACAGAAGGAGAATTAATTTAATTTGCAACCAAGCAGATGTTTATGTTGTGGAGATGAAAACACCCAAGACAGACAGAAAGGTCAGTCTGACCCGGTCAGAAAAAGGTATGAAATTCTGCAGGATGATGGGGATGTCTAGTTGCAGCCAGTGTGAACAGGCCAACACTGGATGAGGTTATTATTAGGATGATGTTACGTCTGGGAGTAGAAACACATGTCTAGGTCAGCCATGCTCGTTAAAACATATTGACCTTGCTATGTAATGCTGAATAGACGCTGAAGCAGGGAGAGAAATTAACCTTCTGTCAAAAGTCATCCACCTTGCTAGCATTCCTAATGACAAAGCAACCCTTCATTATATGTGGTGGGTCGCCAGAGTCTTCAAAAGATAAATGCTGTTGTTGTTGGTGGTGGTGGTTTTGGAGACCATTATAAAACACGATAGGTCACCGAAAGAATGACAGATAGAAACTATACGATAAATATCTATAGTTGTATTGGAAATATACAAGCATTCATTACTTGCTGTTAAATACCATCCAATTATGTGCAATATGTGCTACATTTGCAATATATATATGCCGTTAATAACTGTGCAATATATACTTGGCTGCTAAATCCTAAGAACTGTTACAGGATGTGTCTTTTGTAAATTGTGTAACTTTTTATTTTGTATTATATCATAACTTTTTTGTTTAAAGGGGACCTATCATGAAAAATGCACTTTTGTACGTCTTTTATACATGAATATGTGTCCCCGGTGTTCCAGGGAACTCACCAAGTGTCAGAAAACACAACCCTCTCTATTTTCCTCCATACCCAAATCTCTAAAAAAGGGGCTGCAACGGATCTGATAAAAACTGATCCAGATTTGAACACTGTCCTGACGTCAGGACGGTGGCGCTACGGCTATTGGGCCAACTCCACCAATCAGGAGGAGACAGCCACGGCCATTGCCGTTCGAAAGCGCTGGAGACGCTGTAGTACATATGCCAGGCCTGTAAGTGGTGCTGTAGTCTGCCACAAAAGCAGCGAAGAAGACTTGGTTACCATGGTTACCCTTCTGTTTATTCTCCGCTGTGGCTTTCTTTCTCCCTCCCCGAGGCAAGCGTTTGCTCCTTCTGCTGCTTTAATTCAATGCAATCCCTCCCCGTCGAGGCAAGCACTGTAATTCTCTCCGGTTAGTCCACCAGCAGATGACAAACACCCACCTCTCCGCCTCTTCCAAGGAACGAGGGGACCGTGCGGCAGAGTTTCAGTTTCAGTTTCTTTCGCCGGTCAAGATGTCCGTTAAAGTTTAAATCTTCCGGACAAAATTAGAAAAGTGCCGGTGAAAGGTCTTCTTTGTTATTTATTGAGCTTTAAAACAAATGAATAACGACTCTATAGGCCTATAATAACACGGAGGACGGAGATCTCTTTTTCTCCCCCTCTTCTGACAGCCCAGCAGCTGATCAGAGCACGGCTCCCCTCTCCTGCAGGGGAGCGTGGTCAGCTGCAGCTCACAAAATCAGACCCGTAGACAGCAAACAACACATAGAGCGAAATGAGGCATGGCTAAAATGCATGATCTTTTGGTATTTCGAAAACAGAAACGTATAAATATTCCTTATATAGGTATGGCCCTACAATATATCATTTAAATATAGCATGATAGGTTTCCTTTAACTTAGTACTTTTTAATGCATATAACATACTGTATGTAACATATGTAACATTAAGCTGTCTGTGGCTCTTTTTCTGCTGTAACAACGTAACTAATAAACTAATAAAGGTATTCTGATTCTGATTCTGATACCAATATTCCTGAAGGAAGACAGAATACATTGTTTTGTGCTTGCATATTAAAAGCAAAAAAACTGCGAAAAAAACTTCTGAGATGAGGTTTGACAGTGCTCCACAACGCCTTGGGTCCCATGGCAAAAATAATTTGACATGGGGTAAATCTGACCACTGCTTTAAACCCAGTTTTGAAAAGTGTGTGCTCAAACTGTCAAGTGTGGTGAAAACTGCTCTTGGCACTGTGGTTAGCCCGCAGTACACTGTAGATGAGAGAACAAGGAACAAGATAAGGAAACAACAGCGGAAAACGAAAAGTAAGAGTTTTGGTCCAGAGGCAGTTTGTACATTTCCTCTGCATCGATGTGACAGCGCGCCCTGCTTTTATCAACCAGTGTGTGTGTGTACCTGTATTGTTTTCATGGCGTCACATCTTTCTCATCCTTATCTTCACTCCTGCCTGAACATTTTAGAAACTTTTATTTGAAAACATTTAAGAAAGTTAGCTGCATTCATAAAATATTCAACGTTTGCCCCAAAAACAACTGCTATTGAGTTTGCTAAAGTTCTTACAATGACTTATCAGTTCCTTCGTTTTCTCATAAGGGTGCTTTTAATGAAAGCTAGTTAGTAGCGCCATTATTTTGTGTGACAGCATCTGTTTTTTTTTTCTTTAAGCAACCCTGCAAAAAATGTATTTCAATAACAAGATTATTAAATATATGTTATGTCCATTTGCCTTGCAGTAACATGAACAATAAGCAATTATATTAATATATACATATTTGTTTATGGCAGCAGTTTGCTCTCTAGTAGAAGAATTGAACTGCTTGATTTTATTTAGACACTGGCAAAATATTTTCTCTCGAATTTGTGATGCAGTAATTCTCTCTGTGTTGATTGATCAGTTGTGACATACTTGTTATATGTTAAGGAATGGGGTCGAGGTGTTATTTCACTTTATGTTTACTATATGCATTCATATTTTCATTCCTCTCCTTCTCGGTCTTGGCCCTGTCAAAGTCAATTTGGCTTCAACTCTAATTTATGTATGAGAGAAGACTAAACTGGTCAAGAAACTGCTGCCTGTGTGGATCCATCCTTCTGATACTTTCTGTAAACTCCCACACTCTGTCTAGCTCTGTCCTAAACATAAAACAGTAGCTCAAATTGATGACTCAGTGTGGCATGAAAACCATAAAGTGTAAACACAAAAAAACAATATGTTTAATTAGTGTAGAGCAAGTCTTTATTCAAGTACTTTATGGACACTGCCATGTACTAACACCACCACACACACATATTCACAAATACCAGCTGAGGAGAGGGAACAGATCTAGTACTTTCATTTTAATTAGCATTGCTAGCGTTACGTATTACTCTGAAATTAATCTGCAGAGCACGAAACCATGTGTGAATGCATTCTTTGTACATTGGAGAATGCAAAGAGTAAAGGTTATCTTATTCAATTATCTACACAGGCTCAACTTGCACCAACTACAACAAACACAAGTGGAAAATGCAGAAAGAAAAACTATTATTTAATATATGCCATTGCATTTAAACTACTAGTGTTTTTCTGTGAGCCTCCGAGATAGCAAAAGCGTGAACTTCAGTGCAAATGATATTGGCACTTGGCACGTGTCACATCTTATCACAGAATGTCACACTCCTTCTGGGCAGTGTATGTGCACGAACCATAACTCGACTACTCGAAATAACTATGTGTTCATTTGTGTGACCGGAATCTCAAAGTGTTCATCTATGTTAATGAATGTGAATGTGTGCACACTTGCGTCTAGGAATGAGTTCACAGGCAAATCCGGCTTCATTATGTCAGCTTCACGAAGCAAACATCTTTTTATTTATGTTCCTATCTCTATTTGTGCCTCTGACTACATAAACCTCAATAATCCTGTCACATTTTCATATTGAGGCCGTCTCCTTCGGCACGCTATGACATGTGCCACTATCAACTCTCTCAACATTACCTCAATGAGCAGAAAGACATTCCAACAATGCATCCGTCCATCCATTTATCTTTTTATCCTCCTCCTGCCTTTCTTCTCCTCTGACAAATGTCTTGGCCTCTGACAAGGACTGTTTGTGCTGCCTTAGAGCAATAAAGATTCACACAGAGAGGCATGAAGCAATCAATGGTGGTTTTTATGCCACTTAACTTAAGAGTGAGGTCCTGTTTTCTGCTCTAAGCTCTCTCATTACCAGACCACTTCATCCAATAATGACTCAACCTAAGACTGATGGTGGTAATCACTGGTAACACTCTTTCCTCCCTCTTGCCCCACAAAAAAAGTTAATTTACTGTGTAACTTAATCAGTTAATGGTTCCATTCCCACTTCAGGTAAATGGGTAGTCATGAGGCATTGAAACTGCCAGGGCAAGTTTATGTTTCCTGTAAAATACATAACATTGTATGTACTAAATATTTATTTCTACTTATACGTATCTATTTAGGTACCCTTCAAGTGAAAATGACATGTCGTTTCGAATTAGCAATAGCACTGAAATTCTGCTTTCAGCTCTGCTAAATATACATTTAAAAATATAAGTCAAATTTATCATAACTTCAGTAAATATTAAAAGCTCTATTTTGTAATTGGTAGCAGGAATTGTTATCTTCAGTTGGTTAAATTGTTGATGAAGTACAACATGGAGCTTGTCGGGTTTTAGGTGTAAATAACAGGATGAAGTCGATCTTTACTTCAAGATTTAACTGGACCAATTTGCCTGGTTTAGCTTAAAGGACCAGATTTGATCTCTATTCAAACCACTGCTCGGAGTGTTTACGCAGGCCAAAGAGGGTTTCAGACCCTGCTCAGTGTGCGGCAAGGCCCTCTCCCCACAGAACATCCTTTCTGTGACACTCCAGAGGGAGCAGAAGCAGCTGGCTGCAAACTTTTCATTAGTGAGGACTGCAGAAAAAGGTGGCAAATATTTATCTTTGCACAGATTGCTCTGCAAGGCCTGCATACAAAGCGAGCTTCCCGCTTCACAATATCCCACAGTGTGAGAATAGTGTGGGATGTGCCTCTGTAGCTAGAGGTGATGGAATGGGAGAGTAATTGGTGTGTGTATATAAGGGCTGATTTCGACATGTGATTCTCTTCGTGTACATGTCTGCCCAGGTCTGTGTGTTTGTGAGAACATCCATCTTCGAAAGTGTGGGTCTTAACCCGAACAAATGCGTGTGTGTGTGTGTGTGTGTGTGTGTGTGTGTGTGTGAGAGTTAAAGTGCTCACCAACGGCCTTGCAGGTCTTAGAGGCAGGGTCCATCTCGTAGCCTTCATAGCATTCACACTTATAATCTCCTTTGTAGTTGATGCAAATCTGACTGCAGGCATCCGGGTTCTCACATTCATCTATATCTGTGGAGAGACATGTGATGAATCTGATTTGAAAGATTGTTCACTTCCAATTAATACTTTGATTCTTCAAATAGAGGATTTATATCGATTCGACTTTAAAAGATGGGAAAAGTACATTTCATTTGCATGGATATGAACTGAGACCATCATTGCTTTTAAATGTATTATAAGTCTTATATTCTATATAATACCGTCAAATACAGGGATATTTATTGTGCTTTCCTGAACTGAACTTTCCACTGCACAGATACATTGTCCGTGCTTGCTAATTTAGGACAAACAGTCACCGGATTGTACGCTTTAACACCGTAACCAAATAAAACCATAGCACAACTGGCTAACATTTTGGGAAATAGCTTGTTTGTAAGCAAACCAACAGCACAGAGAGAAGATCAATAACAATTTGATCTGATTGAGATCAGGAATCCAGATGTGTTTGGTCAAGCTTAGCGCCGTGAAGCAGGGGAAACTAAAAACAAACTAAAACAAATCACTGTTGGGCAACTTTAAAGCTTTCCTATCAGCGCTTTGTGTATTATCTTGAGAGTATAATTTAATAAAAAATAACAGAAAATACTCAAATCTGGCTTTGTGGTTTTAGAGACGGTAAGAACATATGAGGTTTATCCCTTTTTCAAATGAAGTTCCATAATTTGTTAATTATTGGATAGATAAAAAGACTTATTTTATTATTAAAGTATAATTATATGACTAATAGCTGAGTTTGAACCCTGTGAAATTGTCAAATAAAACAGGGGAGGGTGGAGAAATAGCATGTAGATCACACCAGCCCAGACAAAGTATAATGTTACGTTAATGGTCTTCTGCATTAAGGTGGTCATTTCATTTCAAATCTCATCTTTTCTTTACCTCCACATGTCTTTTTGTCCATGAGTTTGTACCCAGAGGGACAGTCACACTCGTAACCAATATTTCGGTCCCTGCAGATGTGAGAGCAGCCGCCGTTGTTGTCTGAGCACTCATTCAGGCCTGCAGAGAGAGGGGGGGGGGGGGGGGGGGGGGGGGGTGGGAGGAGGGATGGGGAGAAGGCACAGGGAACAGGAGGGGAGGGAAGAAGAGTTGAATATTGATGAAATAATTCCAGCAGTCTTTTGGACAGAAATTCAGCCTGGATGAAACATAAAGAAATAGTTGGACAGAAAGACAAACACCAAAAGTTTGTGTGTGTTCATAGTTGTATTCATCCTGCCAGTAGAGATAAGTCCTGTCAAGTGTTTCAAGTTGCACATTAAAACTCCATTAAAATAGGAAACACATTGAGCTTAACAGCAGTAGAAAACGAGAGTTAGTGCATTTCTGTGTGTGTGTGTGTGTGTTAGTGTATGTGTGTGTGTGCGCGTGTGTGTGTGTGTGTGTGCGTGCGTGCGTGCGTGTGTGTGTATACAGTATATTCATTGGAATGCTTTTGTGTCTGTGTACAGGCACAGTCTCAGCCAAATCTAACTGGAATCAATCCATACTCCAACAGCGAGCTTGGCCACGTGTACCAGGTGCCACTCCACTCCACTCCACTCCACGCCACTCCACTCCACTCCTATTGTTACATGCTGACCTTCATCCTCTCATTTCAGTGCGTCCATTTTCCTTCTTCCTTTCTTTGTATTTTAAAAGGGAAAAATCTTCATTTTGTATCTGTTTCTGCGGCTCCATTATATTCGTTTGTCTTTAAAATACCCTCAAGGGAGTAGAAAGAGATCGCTGTAGAAGACTAAAGCTGGCACTTCATTACCGGAGTACATTAAAGATTAAAGCTTTAAGGCTACAGGTTTGTCCGTGAGACAGAACGAGACTGAAAATGAGAGAATGCAAGAATAGAGTGAGAGAAGAAAAGGAGATTTAGACTTCAAGAGAAATTTAACAAATAATAAGGTTGTTTTCTGAAGTGCAGTCAGTGTATTCATAATTACAACAACACCTATTTCCCCTGATTATTTTTTATTTATCTACAGAAAACACTTTAGGCTTTAAATATGCGGACACTGTCAATATATCAACTTATTTTAAAAGCAGAAAAAGTAGACCTGATGTGTTCAGTCTCTGCCTTTTTTTCAAAAGATGTGTCATACTCTCAATGACTACATTTTACTAACCTAATACAAATGAGAAGTCTTTGAAGTCCTCCTTCAAGGGAAATCTTCATAAAGTTCAAGTTATATTCAAGGCACTTCCAACTTTGTGTCAACAGTTTAGGAGTTTGGTGAGGAAAACTTGACAGGCCTTTGGGATGAGCCATTCTTTATGGCCTAACATTAGTGACCATCCTCACTAATGGTATTGCGGCTAAATGGTAGCTAATCACTGCTGCAGAGCTCCAAAATCTTGTGGAAGTAAAGTGTTATTTATGTGCGGGTCTCTGTTTTATTTACATCATGCAAGCACATGCCTCACATCCTGCTTTCAGTTCCATGCTACTTCACTGATTGACAGTTGGCAGTGATAATGCAACTACACATGAAACAATGTACCAACACATGCAGAGACATAGGAGATTGCTAGCAAGTAAACACTGATGTGAAACAAACATTAAGAGCAGGAAATGCATTCAAAACCCATGTTAGACCTTAAGGATACAGAAATGTGTTAACATGTTATTTTTGAAGACATTTCATATTCTGCTCTTTTCCCATGTTTGATGTAATGGCATTTGTAAGTTATAGTTAAAACAAGTGGGGTGCAGGTTTGCGCTTAAACACCCTGAAAAATATGTTTAAAGTTAATGATGCAGTTACTGGTCAATCTCATTACAGTCTATTACCCTCCGCAAAGAGATCAGAGCCAGCTGAAAGAGCAGCACACTGAGATACAGTATCGTATTAAACCTATGGTGATGATCGGCTTGATCCCCTTGAGCGTTCTCTAGAGTCTCCAGCCTGTACCAATACTTGAGTGCAAGCAATATACATTTTATTAACAGGTATGTTTTTCTCATCTGCCTCACTCTGTTAGCAGCTGGACCGCACTGCTTGTGATGTGAGATCCGTGACTGAAGCCCGCTAAGTGGTAATTATCAATGGTGTGTGGATAATCCATGTAGTTCCTTATGGGTAATGTAGTCCGATCACGTTTTCCTGGCTGCGAACGCACTAGAGGGCAGATTGGCTCAGCTCTTTGATCATAACAAGGCCGTTGAGAAATTTCTTGATTTACCCTGCCTTGATCAAATGAAGCTTATTTTGCTTAGAAGAGTGACCACCCACATCAGAAGCAGCTGGTGATGGTGTGCATCAGTTATATTGCACCAGAGAGTATGTACACCCATGTTGGCCTGAGGTGGTGAAAGATCTAATGTTCCTCGGTATGTGTGGTACGTGTGTGTGTGTGGTGTGTGGTGTGTGGTGTGTGTGTGTGTGTGTGTGTGTGTGTGTGTGTGTGTGTGTGTGTGTGTGTGTGTGTGTGTGTGTGTGTGTGTATGAAGAGAAACGGAGGATAATCATCTTACCACACTCCTTCATGGGTTCATCAGACCAGTCCTTGCAGTCTTTCACATTGTCACACACCTTGCTGCTGTCAATACACTCCCCGTTCTTACAGCGGAACTTTTTCTGCCCGTCACACTTTGTAACTGTGAAGAGGACACAACCAAGTTATGGATCAGGGTTTGAATTTAACAAACCGTGTATAACATTCAAGTTAGTGACACTGTTGAATGCAAACAGACACGGTGGTACAGTACATGACAGCTTCTACACACAAATGTACAGGTGCATTAGAAAGAGTAAAACAACACACTTCAGGTTCAAAGCTGGACTTTAAACATTTGCTTAAAGATCAATATTCCTCAAAGGCAAAGTTTCTGAAAATGACTTCAAACTGTTCTGTTTTATAATATGCACACTCAAGGTCATGCATACACCATATGTAGACATTAATTTGATATTAGGCTTCTTAGACTATCTTTCCTCTATGTTCTGGTTGAATTAGCAGCACAGACCTCACTTCTTTAAGCAGTTTACAGAAAGGTCAGATTTCACTTGTGCAGCCAACTGCAGCCATCTGTGCTACTCTATCCCCTGTGAGTCTTGTTGGTAGTATCATAGTTGTAAATAGATTTGTTGGGGGAATCAAGTATGACCACAATGGCAGTGAAAAATGCATGAAGCTAATTATTTGCAAACAGATATCTCTCTCTCTCTCTGCTCACGGAATATGAATCTTATTCCAACATTCAGATGGAAAAACCGAGTTCTGACCTCCCGCATTATATACTGTAAGTAAAAATGTATTAAATACAGCTGTGTCGTTGTTGTTCAATGGCTCTTAGTCATCTGACACTTACTGTTGACACAGCCGGCTTCATCACTGTAGTCCGGACAGTCGTGAACTTTATTACACTGTTTGGTGCCGTGGATGCAGGATCCATCGCCACACTGGAACTCGTCAGGACGACACGTGAGCAGGGCTGGGGACACAAAACAAACACAACTTATATTAGAATAAGCTTTCCTGTTTCCATAAAAATTACAGTGAACTTGTAATTTGTTGGTGTTACAAATACCGGTATTGGCAGTAGGCTTAATGTTTCTAAATGTAAGTTTTAATATCTCGGAAATTACACACATATAATATTGTGTAAATAATCCAGTGCCCTTTAAACATGACTCATTCTTTCTGACAAATCAGTGGGATTCATCTCACAATTAAGCAATAATAAACAAAGTTAATGATCAATTTTCACTTGACATACTATTAACAAATATCACGATAATATCGTAACCATTAGTTCATTTGGCATGGATAACAGAGTTATGAAAATCTGATATCGTTGAAGCTCTATTTGTTCTCATTATGAGAAGATGTAAACCCAACACAACAAAGAACACAGTCACTGATGGAGAACAAAAAGAATCTTAATCATTCCCAAAATTGTACTCTAATTAAATATCTATATCCCTGTAAAGGTGAAGATTTGACACACATAAAAACACACACACAAACCCCCAACAATAATTTCATCATATCTCTCCCTCAACTGTATCTATGAAGATATGCATTTGTATCTGTGTGTGGGTGTGTGCTTGTGTGTGTGAGCACTATCTGTTTTGCTTTGCTTATTAAGCCAACTCGGAGTGCATCCCAATCCCAAAGTAATCAGTCACACAAATACCTGCACAGATAAAAGCCGATGGAAATAATAAGCAAGCAGGTATTGCTTCACCAGCTAATGAAAATCCACATCCACCCATTACAGTAAGTGTGTGTGTGTGTGTGTGTGTGTGTACGTGTACGTGTGCGTGTGTGTGTGTGTGTGTGTGTGTGTGTGTGTGTGTGTGTGTGTAAGTGTGTGTAAGTGTGTGTGGGCATTTGTTTGAGCTTGCTCTAACAGCAAGGGCAGGTTTATTTAACTCATTCGTCTTTTTAACTGGCTGTTTAATTATTCATGTTTTGGACTGGCTCTGCAAAGGGAATGTAGGAAGACATGATCAATGGCTGTGGATGCCACAAAACAGCGTGGCGCACAAGCACTGTATCAGGAAATATGGGTTACAAACACAGACACACACACTGTTCAACACTAAGGGAACACACATCCACTGGTCAAAACTGAAATGCATGTAAGCAGCAAACGTTTGCACTCGGCATGAACACACAGGTAGGCGGATTTATAATGATAAACTAATGGAATAAATAATCCTATGCCATCATTACATGTGCTGGTTCTTCCTGCTAAATGATTGGGATCTTAACTCAGCTAATTATGATGAATCTCTAGATGAACAGCAACAATAATGGACTCCCATCTTCAGAAAAGTTGGCAGGAGTGAAAGGAGAGAACCAAGAAGAGATACATTTTGAGCATTTCTCATTTAGATTAACCTCCTCGAAGTCACTTTTCCCAGCATGGCGTGAAATAACACAAGATTATTGGAACAGATGTTTCAAATAAGATGGGAGATAATAACCAGGGGATGGGTCCATGTGAATGAGCAAAGTTTGATGGAATAGAGGAGGGGAGAACAAACTGGAGACATGCAATGATTCTCACATTTCTAATTTACATTGAAATGTTGCACCTCCCCAAGCTGAGCTCTGCTTCCTCATTTACATCAGCCCGACATCTATTACATCTTGTTTCACACAAAGCTCCTACCGCCCACCTTTATTCACAATGTGATGAGCACGCGTACAAACCCAATCAAATACATATAGTACACACAGCTCTGTCTCATCACATCTGTCAAACAGTGAACATTTCATTTGACACATTAAGATACTGTAGATGACTCCACTGGCACATGATGGCAAGGCAAGACGAATTGATTTACAGTCAGAAGTCATAATTATTCAACTACGTTAGCACGTTGGTTTTTTGTTTATGTATTATGTATGTAATGGCATTCTTCCCAAATATAGTCTTAAACTGTAAACCTAAATTACATTTGAGTAGGATAGCCATCAAATTGAGTAAAGTGTTTTTTAAATAAATTAAACTGCAATTTGGTCATAAGGCTAAGAAGCTAGGCTACTTCATTACATTACAGGTTTCCCAAAACCTTGCTAAACATCAGTTTCAAAGACTTTGCAGGTTTAATTCCCTAAAATGTAAGAACTTCACATAATTTAAGACACACGTATCAAGGTTTATTACCATTGTACTTCCTCTAGGCAGGTGGAGCATCAAACAATTATACATTTGCAGGAGACACAAGCGGAAAAGAGCCTATTTACTAACATTAAGTAAAAGAAAAATATCAAAAAATGTTAATTTCTTCTTTTCGCACAAAACATACACATTCAAACACTTGTTTGTCTTTGTCTATTTTCAATTACTTTCAAGGAATTTGTTTTCATTTAAATTCATAATTTATGTAAGTATTTCAAGGTCCTGTAAAACCCTAAGGAGCACAGGTATCAACATGTGTCTGTGCGTTTGAGTGTGAGTGTGAGTGTGTGTGTGTGTGTTTGTGTGTCAGTGTGCTTGTATCATGTCGTATGTGCGAGGCTGCTGTCATCTCCCTGAGTGGTGTGTGGGTGTGTGAAGAGGACACCAGATGGGGGTCTCACTTCATGGAGGACCTTCACCAACCACACAGGAACACACACACACAGGAACACACACACACACACACACACACACACACACACACACACACACACACACACACACACACACACACACACACACACACACACACACACACACACACACACACACACACACACACACACACACACACACACACACACACACACACACACACACACACACACACACACACACACACAGAGTTTCTCCTTCTGCTTCCACAGATCACAAAGTTGCAACACACTCATCATGGATCATCATTATAAAGTTGAAGCCTTGATCTTCCTTCAAACATTTGGTGGCACAACATGATTTGTCTCGTAGTCTTTGTTCACGACACATGACATGTCAGCCTTTGAAGTAAATGCCTTCAGTAGTGGAGAGCCACACACAACCATTGTTCCACAACATGCATGCATTAAATGCCTAAAGCTGGAATTAACTTTTTTTATTTACCAATAAATTAATAAAAAAGAAAACAATCAACAATGAATTCACCCTCCAGTGATGCCATTGTGTCATAGAAAAGATACATTACCGTAAAGAACCATAGCGATGCGATTATATGACACATTCATAACAATGACTGTTAATGTAAATCAGTGGCAAAGCTGCTTCCTGGTCAAGGTACATGACTGGACTCAATATAGTCGTTCAGTTGTTAAAAAAAAAAAAAGAAGTTTGTTTTTGCTCTAATTATTATATTTCTTTAGTGTTCGGAAAACAAGACATTGGTGTTCAATGCGAGGGGTTATGCTATTGGGTGATAGGATTTATGATAATTAGAGGGTTTATCCTGATTATAGTTCAAACGAAAGCAGCATTATCCTTAAGGAGTGTATTTACTCATTTATCCAACTACTCATTATTCCATACACATGAATACAACATATCCACAGATGACTTACCACAGTTTGCTTCATCCGATTTATCCTTGCAGTCTGCATCTCCGTCACACTTCCAGTTCATGTGGACACACTCCCCGCTCCCACACTGGAACTCTCCCACCGGGCAGCGAGGTTTCTGGGGCTCCGTCCTCCGGCTGCAGCGCTCCATGGACTCGTCCGACTTGTCCTTGCAGTCGGGGTCTCCGTCGCAGCTCCACAGGGCGGGGATGCACTCGGAGTCATTGCAGCGGAACTCGTGCTGGCCGCAGGTGGGAGCCGTGCATTTCTCCTCATCGCTGGCGTCCCCGCAGTCATCGTCGCCATCACACACAAAGATCGGTGCCACGCACTTCCCATTACGGCACTGAAAGTCTTTGGAGGGGCAAGCCTTGGCATCTAGGGGAAGAATGGGACAGGTGGAATGGAAGAAAGAGGAGATAATTATTTAGAAAGACATGAACGGTTATATAAAATGTACTTTAAATCCCATTATTCTCTCAAACTTGATTGAGCTGCCATAAAACGACATCCACTTCAACTTATTTTGGAAGCAGACATTAGTGGGTAGGGAGTAGATGTGAGAGAATGTGAGTCAGAGGACAGACATAGTTAACTTAACACTGCATATATTCCAACTCTGTGGGGGAGTAGGAATGTGTGCTGAAATAACTTTTTCTCTGTTATCTGGCGATGGAGTGAAATATAAATGTTGTAAAAACGTAATGAGCAGAGGGCAAATAGAGATGTTCCTTCTTTTCTCTGGGGCTTTTGCTTTCTGGTGAGAGTCAAATAAGGAGTATGAACTTAAGACAAACTGGTGACTCTGCATGGTGCTGTGGAGCATCTTTTTAAAGCACTCAGGCCTTGGAAGTTGGACAGTAAAAAGCATAGCAGAAGGAGGATATGCAGTAACAGATGTACAACGAGATAGAGTCAGGGAAAAAAATTCAATAAAACATAAAAAGGTTATTAAATGAAAGAAATTGTCTCAACTGCAACAACAAATTCCCAACCCTTTAAACATAAATGCACTGAAACCCAAAAAAGAAACACTGCATTGTACCATATTAAGCACAAGGTCGTGAGCATATGTGCAGCAGAAGTCCAGAATGTGGAAGCAGGTGTATAATGAGCAGAGAGGAGGCACAGCTGCAGGTGCCTGCCGCAGTGCAGAGCCCTCCTCCACAAGTGAGTGTGTGTGTTTATGTGTGTGAAATGTTTGTACAGACATAACTTTAGAGACCGGCTATGATTGCCTGTGCATGTGTTTATTTCTTGTTTATTTCTTCTTATACTCAGAAGACTTCTGGGAAAATATTTTAATGGGTAATATGAGGAATTTGGTTAAACCTTTCATGTATCCGAGTGTGTTCTTTGGTTTTACTGGCAAACTGCATGTTTCCTCTTTGCCATATCCCAGCAGTGACAGTATCTAATTGCAGTCAGGTTGGACAAATTAATTTAAATCATGTATTATGCTTAAAAAAAAAATTATGTCCTTTGATGTTACTTATCTCTGGGCAATAAATATAAGCGCTTCACTTTCTTTCTCCTCCACCTACCCACACACCGCGCCAGAGGGACTCATTATGATAATAGGCTATTGGATTCCCTGCTAGCTATTACTGCTAGCATGCTAATCATCCCCACTCAGATCTAAGTAATTTAATTAACATGAGCACATCAACAACATCAGCAGCATCCCAGCAGAAGCTCAGGTGGTTTGGGGGTCACGTAGGGTGTTTGTGCAAACAAATACGGGGCAAAGTTAAAAAGCGATTATTTTTAAAACTTTCTGTTCTAACAGCCATAGGCCTTTTGCTTATGAAAATCATAAAAATATTTAGTTGTATTCCAGAGGGTGATAAGGTGCAGGTAGTTAGACTAAACATTGTTTTTTTTTATGCTTTAATAACCTGTTCCACTCTGAGCCTGTTTTTCAGGTCTCAGGCTCGAAAATGACATTCCCAGAACAAATGACCATATCTTCCCTTCTAAAAGGGTTAAATTAATAATCTTTGTTCTCAAAGTAATGATAAACCTGTGAGTTGGATGTAGAAGTGTCAGAATCAATATAAATGTTTTTTATTTTAAAGAAAATTCAGATTTTACATAGTAAAAAACTGTAAATTATAGTGTCCGTCCAAAAATTATTTTTTACAGATAGTGAAAACTACCCTTGGATGATGGGTTAGTAGACTAAAAGCTTTAGGAATCCAAAGTACAACATATAATAAGTACCCTGTATCAAGATTGATGCAAAACAAGTGAAATTTGACCTTTTTAGAGAGATTTAGCCAAAAACTGGGCCATCTGGGGTCATTTGGGTGGATTTGACCTATCTCTGGCCCCCCTTGCTCGATTTGGTTGGTTGACATACCCTTGTGACCGTTAGAGCCAATAGAATCGAAGGGGGAGGCTCCCACCCAGACACGTTGTAAAGAAAAAATGTGGTTGCTTCGCGTGTGGAAAACGAAACCAAACTGGAGGAATGTCTCCTTCTGGAGTTTGGAAACTAAAACGCAGTTGTATTGCTTATGGATTATCAGAAATAATTTCAAAGAAGGCACAGACACATAGGATGAACCTATGGATTAACTGCAGCATCGTTTTTTTTATCGTTTTAATGCCATTGAAGACCACTTTTGACCAAGGTAAGCCATATTTACGTGTTTAGCTTCTTAGCTCCACATGTGATGATGTACGCTTTCGTTTAGAGCGTCGCGAATGTTTATCACTGAGTGTTGAGGAGGGCACCGGTAGATTCAGTGTCTCCAGGACACCAAAAAAGAGTGGTTGGTTGTGCATCTAGGATAAGTAATAAGGGAGTTAGAGTGAGTTTAGTTGCCTTAGTATGTTACGTTTTTTTCGCTTGAGGCTAATTCAGAGGCTGAGTGCTAGCAATGTGGGTTTTTTTTGAAAAAAAAAATTAAAAAGATCAGTTAGCTGAGTTTCTTCCCGTTACATGGATATAACACATTCATAGTTTTATTCAATATTAAGATTCCTTAGACGTTGTTTCCTGCAAATGACGCGTTTATCCGCCCGGTACCGGGGGGAAGGTGTGAAACAGAGTTTTACATTAAGGCAGAGAACTTGGTTAACCAGGTGTGCTGGCTGTAAACTGTAAGGCTGGAATAAGAAATGTGTTAGTATGGTTCCCACTGGGATATTGAGCTACAAAACAGATAGTTTGCTTTCAATAGCTTTATTTCCACTACAGGAACAGACAGAGGGCTTAAATGTCATCGAATGTTATGTCCCATGGATAAAATAAAACAGATTTAGCTTGGGATTGCTACAACAAAGGTGGTATTAAACCCATTCTTTCACAAAATCCATACAGGAGGTTTGGGAGGGCGTCTATTCTCTTTAGGTTCTACCTCTATCCCTAGATCCGTGGATAAATCTCAACTAATTCATTTGTGACTGTCATGCTGATAACAAATATTGAAGCCTGGTCAATCTGGTGACGAAAAGCAGAAATGTAGCTTTAGTTTACCAAACATAGGTAAACAAAAGTCATATTGTGGTAGGAATCAGCTTTTTCTAAAATAGCACTATGCATCTATGTTACTATGAGTTTCTGATGAGTCATTATTATGTATTAATAACCAGACAAGTTAAGAGTGATTTATGAGTTTACATCTGATCCTTTACCAATAAGGAATCAGTGCTAATTATTGCTAAAAGCACTGATTTAAATGACAACCAAGTTGAATTGTTTAAATGATCATTGTTGTATATAGACCATTGTTGTGTGCTGTATCTATGATCACTGGTATTGGTAATGGCGTAATGTTTAACTATATGATACCATAAACCTGTAGATTTTGGTTTTCAGAGAATAAAATGCCACCTGTCTGCTGCAATTCAGTTATTTCTTTTCTGTGGGTCCACTGAACCAGATATCTAGGCCATTAACTTCTTCTATTGACTATCATTACAATAAACTATAAAACGTTTGAGTGCCGTTTGTGCTGGACAAAAGTAGAAAGAAAAAGAAAATTGTCCTGTCTTTGACAAAAAGGAATTTCCCTTTTATTTCTGCTTGAAGGTAATCCAGAAAACGTATTTCAAGATTTAAGATGAGCAGATTTGCAATATTGCTTTCTGAAGTACTTAAGTACAGTATTTGACATGTATCAGACCATAAACTGTTCTGTTATATACCATTTTTCAGGGACTCCCCACAGTGTATAGGCTCAAATCAGCTGTGTGTTACTTCAATCCCTTGATCCTATCACCTGGCTACTTCAAAGCTGACACACGCCGAGAGGACTTTCGCAGATCAGTCAGTAAAAGCGGTGTCTCGATTAACAGAGGCCAAAACCAATCCTCAGAAACAGACAAGGTAAAGGTTTTAAGGAGACAGGTTCTCGGAGGAGCACAAGGGGCGGTAGATCTTTTGATAGAACGACAGTTAATGTCCTTTCCCACCATAAGGGACCTATCCCAGTGGGCAGATTTTATAGCAGATAACGGCGGAAAAGATCGATAGTAAATTCAACCAATAAATAAATAAATAAATGTTGGGATGAATAAGGCTATTTGACTGAGCTGGAATCCCCACAGTAAATTAAACACATCCATCCAATGGAATAAACAACCAATTACAATTTTAAACAGGTAATCGGTAATTACATTACCGATTACATCTTGGCAGTAACCTTCCCAACCTGCAGGGGATTGGGTTTAAGTCGGGGTCGAAGCTTTCCATCCATCCGTCCATACCTAGACCCTACAGGGGACAGCTAATAGATCGAGCACTGAGATAGGGCACAGCTCATTGACCTTGATCTGAAGGATAATTGAACTCTCTTCCAGCATGGCCTCGTCCAAAGCAAGTGCCTTTGCACACAAACACACACATACAGAAATAGATCATATTCTCGGAACACACTTGAAAAGGCACAAACAATTATACATGTTGACTAGTTATCCATTATAGTGCTCAAACAAGTATTCCAACACATGCAATGCGCAGGAAAACACACCTCACTTCAACCTCCCTTCGACTCGCTGGGTTTAATGTTTCTGGAGCGTGGAATCCAATCAGACTCTGTTCTAACATGTCAGCCACCCAGCCATGGTGTGGGTTCAACTACACCTGTGCACAAGCATACACACAATTTCCCCGACATACACATGTTTTTCACAAACCTCTGTCCACCAGGTGTGCGGGCGGGAAAGCAACTTGAAGATCACAGATCAGCTCTAACGATCGTAAATATAAATTGCTCAGTGACATTCACCACAATTTTCCAATGCTGCATTTAACCGGAAACAAATACACGTCCACTTTACAATCTGCACATAAAAACAGACTGTAACAGCTGAAGGCATTTTAGCGGAACGTTTGCTTAATGAGCCTTATATAAAAGACAACTATCATGTACATCTCATCAATATCAATATGTATGCCTTATCTTTCACAAAAGAGCATCAATAACATTTAATAATAACGTAACATGGCTTGAACTGTCAGATACACAATGGCAAACAAATCACCATATATTTTCATTACGATTGATGGGAAGAAAAAAAATTAAAGAGGAGGGAAAGTTTCTGTTCAATTATTCACCATTTCTTAAAAGAAATACGAGCCCGAACCACAGCCAACCCTTCAGAGCGTGTTTCCATCAGGGCTGTGCAGGACGAGAACCCAGTGCCTCAAAACATTATTTTCACATAAAGCTCAGCACGGCACTAGTAGACCGAGGGGGTTCTTCAGAGTTTTCTGGTTTGAAGGTAATTTGAGACCAGTGTTAGTGCATGACCTGTCGCTTTGCAGAGTGTATTCTCTATTGAGACCCTAACCTTATAAAGCAGGATCACCTTTGCAAAAACAAAGGTAAAATGTCATACACTCGGAAAAACAAACAGACTTTCTTTTATCTGAAATGCAACAAAAGAACATTTGTATTAAAAGATACAATAACAGCTCGAGCAGTGGAGGAGGCAAACTATTATCGCTTTCAGTCAGTTAGGTCCCTGTATGACAACCTGCTCCTGATGTAACAAAATAAATCAATCTCTGTATCCATCTCTCTTTTATATCAATCTATACTTTTCATGTACAGTGACTAATGAATTGAAACTGACGGTGCAATGCAGCATTGTTTCCTTAACGGTAAACATGCTCTCTGTCAAGATCTCACTAATGATGGCTGACCTACTTCACCTTCTCCACAAATACTGTATATATACAGGAAAAAAGTTAATTATAGAATCAGTGTGCAGCTACCTAACACCTTTTTTTTAGAGGTATCTGTAAACAAAGTGCCAATTTAAAATGTATAAAGTAACACTTTCAATGATTGCAAATGTCTATGCTTTATAAAATATACTTATCATTTGGTAATGACAAGTATGACTATAGTTTAAGCACTTCTAAATATTCATAATGCTTAAAAACAATAATCATAGCACATTATAAAGCATTTTTATAATGATTTTAAGTACGTTTATGATGCATTATAGTCATGGTAGTCATATACAGTGTTACCAAAGTAATGTAGAAATGACTATCATTTCCTTGCACTCCAACTCTCGACGGCGCTCAGACACATCTATATGTATTTATTTTTTATTTTTATGACATTTGGCTAATGTAGCATTTGCTATGTATCAAGCACCATTAGCCTTGATATCATTACAACAGCAAACCATCAGAGGAAGTGCCAGAGGAGCTGAAATACAGGCAGCTGTAACAAGATGGTAGTGAGTTGCAAAGGTCTAGAAATGTAGGCCTACCACTTCTGATGGGGACTGAACACTGAGGAGCTGAGCAGGAGCCAGAGAGGGGGGGAAAGGCCGTTATAGATCATACCTTTGATGCAACACGTTCTGCAGAAGAGCCAGAGGGGCCTTGAGTTTGCGTGAGTGTAAGTCGGTGTACAAACAGACATAGATAACTTGACATGCAGTCCCTCTTCAGGGCTCTCACAGTGTTTATCAGTGCTTTGGCTACATTAGACCTCTGAACACACACACACACACACACACACACACACACACACACACACACACACACACACACACACACACACACACACACACACACACACACACACACACACACACACACACACACACACACACACACACACACACACACACACACACACACACACACACACACACACACACACACACACACACACACACACACACACACACACACACACACACACACACACACACACACACACACACACACACACACACACACACACACACACACACACACACACACACACACACACACACACACACACACACACACACACACACACACACACACACAGGCCCTAAGCCCTGCTCTTCGACTTGCTGTAACATAAAAGTGATCTTCTTGTCCTAATGGAATAGATAGACAGATGAAATTCTGAATAGATGTATCACTGACTGACAAACAGAAGGCAGCCTCGTAAGGAAAAGAAAATCACTTTTCAACAGCCAAATTGGGTTTTCATCAGGTAAGGAGCCGGCATGTCATGTTCGGAGAACTGCTGGAAACCGTCATCTAACATGCCAGTCATCTCATTTGGTAAGAAAATGTGAAAAAGATTAAAATAAAAAGCAGAAATATGAAACAAGATGTTGGAGCAGATGCGGATATTTTGCACCCTATTACAAATGACGTATTGCAGAAATGTGTAATATAAGACAAATTATGTTTTTTAACTTGCATGACATGATGCCAGTGAAATATAATAACTTATTTTATAGAAACCAAGGCTTTTCCTTAGGGATCTAAAGGTAAACATATCTTCATCTGTTAAGAGCTCAAACTAATGTCAATATCAGGCTCAATCTAGACTTATACAACATTTTTCACTTTTGTGATTTCTGACCCTAGTGTGCAAGTGCGTCACTTAAATAATAACGAACACGAAAAAAATTCCCATACAGCATTTCGTTTTTATTTTCATGGTTAGATTGTATTTTCTCAGAATGAAAATGTGTCAAACTGAGTGTCGAAAGCTGCTGAAAATAAGACCTCAATGTAGTGCGGCAGGAGAGCCCAGGGAATCTACGTGAAATGACAGCAAAGATGAAGAGAAAAATGGCACAAAATTTACTGCGAGACCAAACTCTCTGTGCAACTTGATTGATATACACCAGGGAGAGACTTCCTCTTAACCACCTTCATCATGAGCGGGGACTACTGGGATTGCACACACACACAAACACACACGGACGTTTACGCACGCACACACACGCGATATCCAGAATAGAACAGGATATTTCAATAGTTCAATCACTATGCCATCTGACAGCAGCTCAGACTGGAATATTAAATGCCTCAGCAGCAATCTCATAAGATTGTGTGTCTGCATGTGTGTGATAAATGTCCCTTTGTGTCACTATATACACATGTGGGTGTGTGTTTGACATAGTGTGCGTTAGGGATGCCATTGGTCAAAAAACATTTCATATTTCATATCATTTAGGCCATTACAGTACATGTAAAGTGTGACATGGGCATCACTCCATCTTTTGTGGCTCCACTCAGTCGTTCAATCTTACCAGTACCCCCATCCCCCACCACCATGCACACATCAACACACAAATACATCAACACACACACATTTTGCATGCCTGTCTTGAAAATAATTGCATTCACTGCCATAATTGTAAGGTAGTAAATGTATGAATACATTAAAAATAGGTCATTGTGATTTAGTGTGCTGATTACATTTCAACAGTAAATATGTAATCCTGCATTTTACCACGCATGATAATGACATGATTACCGTCTGAGATAGCCTCATCATTCTTTTTGGATATTTTGGATATTACAATGTGTTCACAACAATGTCTATAATAGAGACACATACTGTAGCAACGCCTGGCTGTGCTCCTCAAGTGAATTGTAGATAGTGTTGTGTCATTAGCCCGAATAAAAATATCCCACAGAGGTTTCTCAACTTATTGGTACATACAATTTTTTTGTAACGATTTGAAAAACTCATCACTTCAGATATACAGAATAATGATATAAAACAAGGATAACCTTTAGTACAGTACCTGGCAGCTAATAGCCTTTTAGGTCACAATACAAATATAAAATATAGAATGAATTTCTCATCTTTCAAAGAGGCTAATCTAACAAATCTGCTCTAAAATAAACTTTGGGCGAAGGCTTTTAGAAAACTCACTAGCCTGTAGTTTCGTAGAGTTTATAGGTTACTGGCCAGGAAAGCTGCACATTTATAAGAGTCTTCCTTTCCGACTTTCTATGTTCAGTTTTATTCCCCTTAGGTCAGGAGCAAAGTAGTAGTAACACAAGCAGTTTACCAGCCATCTCTACAGGATTCTGAGTTGGTGTGTGTGTGTGTGTGTGTGTGTGTGTGTGTGTGTGTGTGTGTGTGTGTGTGTGTGTGTGTGTGTGTGTGTGTGTGTGTTGGGGGGGTGAAAGAGGAGTGAGTAATGTTCTTTAAGCTATCATTGGAAGAAAGCGGTGTGCCTGAAGCAAGTGCAAGCGCCTCTGGGTGCGCAGCGAGGCTGTTTGTGTGCCGGTGCTCTATTACATTACACCTACGCACAGAGTGAGAGCAGTCGGAGGATTATAAATGAAGGAGAACATAATGGGGAGAAACTGAGGCGAGAGGCTACCACTCTATGTCTATGCAGTCACCTCTTCTAGTGGAAATGTGGGTGAAGCATGATAAAAGAGGCAAAACCACACTTAGCAAATGTTTTACACAAATGCATTGCATACGGTACTGTTATGTAGATACACTGTTCTGTGTTCTAGAGCCTAGAGATAGCTGGACTTAACAGGTTATATATTGAATGTGTGTAGATACCTGGAGGAGGGGATGTGGGGTTCATGTGTGTACAGTTTGTGTCACACTATGTTCACTTAAGGTTGTTTACTTCAGGTAGAAAGCACTTCTACACAGATACTTGTATCCTTATGTACAAACGCTTAACACGTGCCACTGTATTTACTCCCCTCTTTATACTTCCTACCAGAATAACACACACACACACACACACACACACACACACACACACACACACACACACACACACACACACACACACACACACACACACACACACACACACACCACACACACACACACACACACACACACACACACACACACACACACACACACACACACACACACACACACACACACACACACACACACACACACACACACACACACACACACACACACACACACACACACACACACACACACACACACACACACACACACACACACACACACACACACTGTCTCCCTCCTCCGCACCTCTCTGCCCTGCTACAAAACACCAACTAACATAACCCTGGTGGGCATTGATCGGGCGGCTTGTAATGTAACACAGCAGCTCAGGCTGGTGTGAAAAGAGCAACAGGTCCCCTGGGCCCTCAGGAGCCTCTCTGACTGCTGTCTTTCTCTCTGTCCGCCTGTCTCTCTGTTTGCGGTCCCCCTTCTCTGTTGTTGCCACCATAGCACTGACAGTTTATGATGAGTGTGTACTGACTGGCCACTTTGACATGTTGACAGCATTTTCATAGCTCTCTAAGGACCAAAAATAGCCTTCTTGAATGAGATAGCGCTAAGCTAATGCTAGCGCTGGTTTAGCAGACGTAAAATGAAAGTACTACGAGAGTCGACAGAGAGGAGACAACCTTTTGCCAGGACGCAATGATAGAAGCAAACACACTTAAATTAACATGTTGGGAAATCCATTCTCTCAATTGTAGATGATTTAATGAACTCAACCTCTTGATAAGCATCCTGTAGTTTCTATTAACAGGAATATGTGATGCATTGAGAGGCAAAGGGAAACTCTCTGTGCCTGTTCTCATTTAGGTGTGCGTGATCTCATTAGCTTTGTGTAAATGTAAACTCCTCTGGTAATCAACCTTAATCATGCTGGATCAGCACCTCAACAGACCACACACACAGACACACACTTACACAGGCACGTACACATGCTGCAATAATTGAAACAGTCCAATTGGTTGAAATTAAAAGTTGATTAGTGAATAGGTACAGTAAAGAGCACTTTTCAATTATGCTTTGCTTCAAAATATTCACTTAATAAGAGAAGAAAAGGCACAATTAGTATTCAGCAAAGTAAAGAGAGGCCATTAGCCACGAAGCACCGCCTTACGCAGACATAAAAAAATTATGTTTAACCTACGCAAACTAACCCTGAAGCATACAAACACAGAGCTAGCAGTGGCGGAGTGCCCTCAACGTACGCGATTTCACATTAACATAAATTAAAGGCTTGTAAACTTTCTTCAGAGACCTTCCATAAATGTAATAAAGAACCTCTCTTCTGAATCCATGTTTTATTCAACATTTGGATATGCTCAATTAGCAGCCCTAATTAATGCTAGCTGTTCTCAAATTGTAGCTGCTGTGGGAGGGAGGGAGGGAGGGAGGGAGGGAAGAGATCAGAGGTGGAGGAAGAGGGAGGAGGATAGATTTGAAGGGGGCAGGGGTTCAAGCTGCAGATTCAAACCAGGAAATCAGTTTTTTAGGGGTAAGATAATAGAATGAATGTGTGTGTGTTTGTGGATGTATACAATTGTTTGTACACACTTTCTACTGCAGGCTGAACATTATAGATTTAACATAATTTATGAAACTATTCATCGAAAAACACACAAGCTCCCAGCAACCCCTGCATATGTCTTATTTTCTCACCAATTATTTCTGTTGTACTTCCACAGACCTTTTAGAGATGACTGCTTATTACTGATAGTCCTGATTGTTAGCGTGCGCTGCAGAAATGTAGGCATTACCACAAAGCCCTGCTGGCTGAGCTATTCATACAGCATTCTGCTCCCGACTGTTTCCAGACTGCTTTGTCACGTAGCTGTGCTTTGTTATCTGTAGATAAAATATTCTTTTAGTTTCTTTGTTATGTCTGTAACATTGAGAGAAAATCAATTTCGCAAAATAATAATACATGAAATAGCAACAGCATGATTAGGTTTTATGCTACCCTCAGTGACAGGAGAAGAAGACGGTAGATTGAAACACCTGATAAATCATATTTTTTATAACGTGCTGTTTCTTTCTCATTCGGTAAAAATCATATTATTATTATTTTTCTTTGACTGAGCTTCACTATTGTGCTTTATTGGTGTAAACTAAACTAGATTACTTTTTAGAATTACTCTTGTCATAGTGTAATACAGTATCAAGGCAAATCTAATTTGACTTAGGTATATCACTGTTGGTAAATTAAAACAGCATTTAATAAAAATTAACAAAGAAAAAACCCTGAGGGAAAACTATGTCTTGACCATTTAGGTATATTTAACACATATTTATAAAACATATACATTTAACTGCATTGATATGTTGTTAAAATACATTTGAACAGCCTTTCACTGATGACCACTGCTACTGTATAACTGAAAGATGGACGAATAACACATTTGTAGAAAAGCACAAAAGAACTTGAAATTGTTTTTTCTTATTATTATTGTACACTTAGCTCAGTTTTTTGAGTCCACACACACACACACACACACACACACACACACACACACACACACACACACACACACACACACACACACAACACACACACACACACACACACAACACACACACACACACACACACACACACACACACACACACACACACACACACACACACACACACACACACACACACACACACACACACACACACACACACACACACACACACACACACACACACACACACACACACACACACACACACACACACACACACACACGGGCTGTGCGATTATGGCAAAAATCATAATCACGATTATTAAATACGATTATTCATTGACTTTGAAAACATCCATTTATTGAACTTTAAAACAAATACAAATAATAATTTGAACAGTATATTTTTAACTGTTGATTACCCTGAACGTATAATTCAACTGAAAAACCAATACAAAAATGATTAAATAAATGATAAATATATATTTACATTTAAATAAATAATATCAAAATAATAAATACCAATAAACAAGATCAACAAATATTTTGGAGCGCACTTCCACAAGCTACTAAACATATATAAATATGATAAATACAAATAAATTAGACAAAAATAAATTAGATCAAATATGTTGCAGTGCAGTCACAACCTAGCAAAGCAAAATAATTGTTTTTTTCGATTATGTTGTTTTCGTAATTGTGGCAGGCCAAAATAGTAATTGCGATTAAAATACGATTAATTGCACAGCACACACACACACACACACACACACACACACACACACACACACACACA
Source organism: Trematomus bernacchii (assembly GCF_902827165.1). Classification (NCBI taxonomy): domain Eukaryota; kingdom Metazoa; phylum Chordata; class Actinopteri; order Perciformes; family Nototheniidae; genus Trematomus; species Trematomus bernacchii. The sequence goes on from NW_022987739.1 coordinate 15,925,344, forward strand.
CACACACACACACACACACACACACACACACACACACACACACACACACACACACACACACACACACACACACACACACACACACACACACACACACACACACACACACACACACACACACACACACACACACACACACACACACACACACACACACACACACAGCTACCGCCCCTCCTCCTAGACTTGAAGCGTTATGTTATTTTAGTCCTCTATCCCCAGATGGAAAAGTGATTAATATTCATGTGAAATAGCACACACAGGCCATAGGTGCATTAGCTTCCGCACTAGGTGATTTTATCCGCTTTCTCGACTCATCACTAACTTTGTGCACTTTTTAAATTGCACCGTCAGATTTTCGCATCATTCCACTAAGGATTTCCTAGATTTATTATTCAGAGAAATATAGTACTGTTCTTTGAGCAACACATGCGCAGGCACATCAGGCAGGAAATCAATTATCATCCAGACCCCAATGAAAACTTTCATGGCAGTATTAACCACCTAATTTCCCACTGAACTAAGGGATAGGAAGGCTATAGAAAAAAAGCACAAGTCTGATTGTCCTCCAAGTCATTATGCAGGGATAAAAAGAGATTAAAATGTGTAGGTGTAAACGGGCGAGGAAGAAAGGAAAGAAAATGCACTTGTTTTTATATAGTTCATGTTGTACATCATAGAAACAAAGATCGCTCCAATAAAATGGTAGGCCAAGCTTAAAATTGTCAAATGTATCGTTCTATAACAGGGGTCTCCAACCTTTTTTAGGATGAGAACTACTTTCAAAAAATAAAAAAAGTGGTGAGCTACTTTTACTCCTCTTTTTTTTTGTTTTTTTGCAGTGTATATATTTAGCACATTTTAACATTATTATATGCTGACCTTTAAACTTTGTGTGCTGTTTGGGTCAGTAAAATGTATTAAATTTAATTATTTTAACCTGCTTTATATGGGGGTGGACCTCACATCCTCTAGGGGGGTCCGGGGGCATGCACCTGGTGCACTTTGAGCACAACATGAATGTATGGATACAGCTCTCAACACTCAGATGAAAGGGAGCTGTATACTTTTCAATAATCTAAACATCTTTAGAATATGATCACAACTAATAACAAATCATTTAAACTTGTTTATTCTTATCTTATGTTACCTAGTTAGCATTTTTTATTTTTATTTATGCATATTTTACTAATCACTCCCCTTTCAAACTGTTTTTTTTTTTTACTGTCCTATACACATTGGAATGATTTCTTACTTTATTTTTTACAACTAGGCTATATTAAATAGATAAAGGTGTGCTCTCTCTAGCTCTCTCTCTAGCTCTCTCGCTCTCTCTCTCTCTCTCGCGCTCGCTCACAGAGGCTGTGTGCTCCTACGTTGCGATGACGGCTTGCGTAAAAAAATAATAATAAACATAGGCCTATTTGTAAAGTGGGGGGACACAAACGGGATTTCGAAAAGTGTCACGGTTAAACTCCTTATGAAGTGGTGAGGTGCCGCTCCACATTGCTTTTCTTCCCGACTGCAACGCTGTGTGTGTGTGTGTGTGTGTGTGTGTGTGTGTGTGTGTGTGTGTGTGTGTGTGTGTGTGTGTCAGTGGTTGCGTTAGACTTTTTCGTTGTCTGTCATTTTGACGGACAGGATCGTAACATTTCCGTCATAATCCATTATTACCCGTCATTTTATTTTTCATGTTTTAATGATGAGACATATTTAATATTTATGTTTGGGTACTAAGCAGCAAATGTTCATTCATTCCTTTTTTTTATGATTCATACAGAACTTTTAAGGGCATGGAGAAAAAAAAAGATGAACAGAGACACCGACCGTGCGGTCACTTTTCATGTCGAAACGAATATGAATGATTTATTTTTTCCTTGCCACTTGCTTGTCCCTCTGCTGCTGGCTGAACGTTGTCAGTGTTAGTCTTACTGGCTTGTCCTTCATCCTCCACTGCATCAATCCCTCTTCTTTCACCTCGTTTATCCACACCATCACAATTACTGGGCTTATTAAAAAAGCTTCGGACACTCAGCTGCCGTGACATTTTGCGATTGCTAAAGCCGGTTAAACAACGAGGAAATCAACGAGGTCAAATACAAGACTAGACAATAGCTACTTAATATGCACACACTCGCCACCAACTGGACAGGGGTGTGAATTACTAAATAATAGTTAAAGTAGAGTACAGTAGATCGCCCTCAGTCGACCTGGCCATAAGGATGTAATATAATGTGGGCCGCTGGTGGACATTTTGGCGCTGTTCCGAGTTGTGTTCTAATCTGTCAAAATGACGGACTGCTTTCAGAGTTTTCCGTCATTCTTGGAAAAATTACGTCATAGACGGAAAATATTCGGTTAACGCGACCTCTGGTGTGTGTGTGTGTGTGTGTGTGTGTGTGTGTGTGTGTGTGTGTGTGAGAGCGTTTCACATGTGTGTACGAAAGATTTTTACATACGTCTGTAAATTATTTTGGTTTCAGTTGTGTGTGTGTGAGCAGGCTCGGATTGGCCATCGGGAGATTTGGGACTTTTCCCGGTGGGCTGCTGCCTTCGGTGGGCCGCTGGCTCTGGCATAGGTGGGCCGTGGACTTTCACAGCGCCACTGCGCCGGTACCGCACCCGCCGCCGCAAACACCCGCCGTTGTGAGGCTCCGGCGCTGTGAAAGTCCCCCGCCGTTGCGAGTCTCCGGCTGTAACAGTCCACTACCGCCCACGAGGACCCAGGTTCAATTCCGGCCTGAGGTCCCAAAAATGTATTTAAAAAAAATAACAACATAAAAAATAAATCTCCCGTTCATCGTGTACATTCGCAACCCACCTACAGTATCACATCTCTGTGCCCCACCAGTGGGGCGCGCCCCACACTTTGAGAAACGCTGCCCTAATGTAATCACTCTGTGTACTAGCAGCCTACTCTCTTACAATCTACAGACAGAATGGAGATGAATGGTCGACACAGAGAGTAACACTCAGAGCAAGCATGAAAAAAGGGGAGTGAAACTATCAATATCCACCTGTCAAGAACATTCCAAGACAAATGTGTATGTTGCAAACTGAAGATAAAATATTAATTCTACATATTTGAATCAGTTGGGTTGAGGCAAATACTCTAAATATGTTTTCTGGATGTCAAAATGTAAACAAGCGAAAATGAATCTTTCGAGTGCTGTTGATTATTGAAATATTACAACTTTGATATGTTTGCGAAACCTGAATATTATTTTCATTGCTATAGTATCTATCCGGATTCAAATAGTATTCAGTGTTTATGGTACATGTTGAAGTTAATTTAATGTGCACAATGCTAATTTTTGTAGATATGTGTTAGATTATCATAATAACCCCAGGGGGTTCATTGTGATAATATACCGCAAGACAACATTTAAATTAATTAAAGTTTAGATATTAAATTATCAAAAATTGCTTCTGCAATCAGTTAAGTACATTAAAAGATTGTTTTATTTTTTACTATAAGAGAAATATTTAAATAACAGTCAGGGTCAATCTTACATGTATGTTCATTTGTCCCTTATTATGCATGCATGTGTGCATCCTTGCAGTGTGCATTTTGTGCATTACCTACATCATTACAATGTATGAATGTCACAGTGCCTGAGGGTTGGAGGCAACATTATGGAAACTGAGTTGTACTGGACACACACACACACACACACACACACACACACACACACACACCCCACACACACACACACACACACACACACACACCCACACACACACACACACACATCACACACACACACACACACACACACACACACACACACACAACACACACACACACCACACACAACACACACACACACACACACACACACACACACACACACACACACACACACACACACACACACACACACACCACACACACACACACACACACACACCACACACACACACACACACACACACACACACACACACACACACACACACACACACACACACATTCTGAAGGTCTTAACTCATACAAAAATGAATAAAGATGTTTATACAAAAATGTAAAATAGTCTGTACATATACTTTTTATTAATTTTATAAAATTATTTATAATGTGTTATTATTATTGTTTTTAAGCCTTATAAGTATTAGTGCCTACTGTATACCTATAATAAACAGAGCAGATTATATTGCATAATAGGTATGATTTTAGACATGGGTGTCATGGACAGCCTAATATTTCATGCAATCTTATATTCTAAAATAAAAACGTTTGTGTGCATGTGTATTTTTGTGTTAAGGTTGGAATTCCATAATGCCATGGAACCCATGTACACTGAAAATCAATGCACTTTCTGCTATTGAGTGCCCTTTTAGCCAAGAGCAAGAAGATTTAGGCTCTATAATGTGATGTGAATGTGTATTACTATGGAAAGTGAGAGGGTGTTGCAGATGATGGATGTTTGTGTGTCTGCGGTTTGTTCACAAAGTAATTCTATAGATTTCCTATAATGCAAGCTAAGATTTGTGTATGAGCATTTGAGATATCATACTCTGGAATATGACATCTAAAGAGCTGACAATCTGGAACGTCTTGAAAGACACTTTGAAGAGAGATATGTGGTTTTCCCTTCTTTAACATCCCACCAACTCCCTGAAGTCTGCATAGTGACCTGCTTCTCCAACTTTCCAGACCATCAAGCAACAGACAAGAGCAAGGACATGAGTAAGGGGAGGAAAAACAGATTATGTTTGACATCTCTAGACACATAACACAGAAAATATATATAAATAAATGAAGAAGATGAAACATTTTACTTTTTATGGCAGCTTTGACGTTGAGTTTAAAATGTTCCCAGTTGCTTTTGACCAGATTAACTGAATCATTATGTGGTTAAAAAATATATATTCCTCACATAGCCAAAAGTTTGTGAATTTGTGAAATATTATTTTAGATCAGATTGTTGTTATTGTCATCAAAACCTGTTTTCCCTCTCTTTCTCTTTGGTTTTCAGATCTCAGTTTTTTTCCCACCTCTGCTGTTTTGGATTCTTTCAAAATATCCAACTTTTTTCACGGTGAAAGAGAAGTAGGATCTGTAGCCGCTATATAAACTTGAATTGAAAAAAACTGAATTAGCTATTGAAAGGCGTCAAGCATTATAAAATAAAGTCCATAAGTCCATTCATGTTTAGTTTCGCAGATACAAGGATAAAAGCTCTACAGATCATAGTAATTGAGTAACTTGTCCCAGTTTTCTCCTGTCACATCCCACATTTCCACCTGAAACGTACCTGCAGCGCACTGCTCCTCATCTGCTCCATTCTCACAGTCCCTCTCCCCGTCGCATTGCCATGACAACGAAACACATTTGCTGGCAGCCCCTCCGCAATCAAACTTCTCCGGTGGACAGGTCTGTCGGCCTGTTGTGAGGGGGTAGGTGAAACACAGCGAGGGAGACAGAGGGGGGAGATAGGGAAAGGAAAAGGAAAATGGATAGCAGATGAAGAAGTTGAAGAAAATGAATGGGAGGGAAGGAGAACAGAGAATAGAGAATGAAGACAGGCAGAGTGAAATGAGAAACGAAATAGAGAGGAGGCAAAAGATAGAGAGAAGGGACAGCCAGTCAATGAAACAGTTTGATAACTTAGTTATCTTGTTGCTCCTATCGATTCTCCTGCAAAGGTCTGCAATTAAACTAGACATATAGTGACAGAGGTACAAAGAAGCAGCCACACTGTCAGGCAGTCACACAGCCAGTAAACACAACACACAGTACACAAACAAAAAGAAAATACACTTTAATCAGACGTGGAAAATACAGGCACTATGAACTTGCAGCCCGTATAAACTAGAGCTGCTTGTTTTAGGTATAAATTGTTTTACCAATTAATTATTTTGATATGACATTGTCAAAATATCTGTTTTCATTGACGGTTTTTAGATAAAACTACTAAGACATTTAGAAAATCAGCAAATGACACAAACATCAGATGTTGTGTTTTGTCATATGGGAGACCTTGCTCAATAAAAATGTATTTTATAGGTGTAAATCCATATAAATAAAGTGAATTTAGTGAAAAAGCACTCGTTACAGTTTGTCAAACATGCACACACACATGCACAGAAACTGTGTGTGAGTGAGGAAGTGGTCCCTGTTGGTAAAAGCCCATTACAGTAGAGAAGGCCATTGTTCCTACATGTGTAGCCCGTGGGGTTGGTACAGGCAAGAAAAATGCGGACGTCCAATACATCAAATTTACACTGAGTCCCCAAAGCAAAAGCGTGTCCCTTCTTCTTCCTGCAGACCACTACACCCCGCCTCGATCCCCCGCTTACCCCCGCCTCCCTGTTCAATCTCTCACACACACTCACACACTCAAACACCATAGGGACTCTAGCCCCAGATTACATTACAGTGCCTTGTCAAACTCAACTCAATCAATTATACATATTTGACCACGAGCATGCTTTTTGGCAACCAGCCTGAGTGTTTGTGTGCATGTGTGTGTGTCTGCGCGCGTCTGTGTGTGTGTTGTGTGCCACAGATCAATAGTACCTATGGGATTTGCCTATTTAAGTCTCATTCCCTATTTATTAATCTCGTATTTCTTTCCACCTATTTTTTTATTTTTAGTAGTACTGAATAAATTGCTGCCATTCGAATGCTGCCCCTCATGGATGGACTCTGGGGGTTTAAGCCTTGCCGGTAGTGATTGCCAGCATTTTCTCCAACAGTGTAGTCTACATTGCCGGGTTCTACATAATTTAAAATGGGGCTACTGGTATTTTATTTGTCAATGGAACTGGACAGGTTTGTGGTCTGAATTCCTCCTTTCTTTGTGCGGGTTGATCTTTTTGAAGACCTCTGTTTGTGTTAATGGGAGGAAGAATGCCTGTGAATCTGGCTTACTGTTCAATCAATATCAATGTGTGTTGGTGTGTGTACTGGAGATACTTTAATATCAATACTAGTCTGATGTACATTATTTAATGACTCTCAGTTTGCGTGGATCAGCAGAGTCCAAGGGCTACTGTCGGAGACTTTCTCATACAAACCCATACAGAAATACACCCCCCTAGGGGGTAAGTCCACTAAGTGTGTGATTGACAGTTGGGTTAAAAGGATGAAATTTGTCGGACTGACCATTTCAGGCCCCGGTAGTCAAGAAGGGCGGAGTCATGGATCAGCTGCCAATCAAATGACTAAATACAGACAAGCAAGAAAAGACACTCCATTGACATTAATAATAAAAAACTCAATCAGATGATTTTCATCCCTAGGGTAACAATGTTCACGAATTGAAATGGACTTTCCAATTTCTTATTATTATATGTTCAAGCAATAATGTGTGACTATTAAAATGTCTGCTCTGTAGCTCTCGATTTGCTTGGTTGTTTTATATCAGCAGCTGTCATATAGTCTATATTTGCTTTGAGTATTTATATATTGGAGTATTGCAGACAATTCAAGAAAATTGGTATGTGCAAACTAAGTGAAGTGTTTTACACTGCTTGCAGGAACAAGAGCAGGTTGTATAAAAAAAAAAAAGGTGAGAGTACATTAACATAAGTAGCAATACAACAGACACCAAGTGTGCACAGAAAAAGAAAACCATTCAAAGAGAGAAAATCCCGTAATATAAACCCAAGTCACATTTCTCCCTTCTGTATCTATAATTGAGCATCATAATGCATACAAAATCTGAGAAAAACCCTCTCAAACATTTTATATCAAGGTTTCCCTGTCTGACTTTGAGAATCCAGATGGTAATGGTGTTGATAATGACGTTGTATTCAATGTACTTTCCCCAGACTTTTGAAAGTCAGTGCTTAGCACAGGTTTGCCCTCTCGCTTTGTTCTCTTCGCACTTTATGCTGACAGGTGTATCCAGCAGCAGAGCAGGCACTGAGCAGCGCTGATGGACTTGTCAAGAGTAAACTGGGGACACATCTATGCCTGCAGAGTTTTGTGCTCTATGATCATATTCCAGGTAAAGTGCCTCTTTCATTGCATAAAAGTTTGTAAAGGTTGCATCGCTTAAAAATGTTGAGAGATAGAACAATTGACTCAGATGATGGTGGTGCAACTTTGTTCACACATTTATCTAATGAACACATTTGTACACATCACTGAGGACCTGACATGGACTCTTCACACCACCACCAAGAAAGCTCGACAGCGGCTCTTCTTCCTCCGCAGGCTGAGGAGGTTCAACATGGACTCCAGGATACTCTGCAACTTCTACAGGTGCACCATAGAGAGTATCCTGACCTTCTACAGGTGCACCATAGAGAGTATCCTGACTGGCTGCATCACGGCCTGGTACGGCAGCTGCACCGCCCTTAATCGTATGGCTTTACAGAGGGTGATGAAAACTGCACAGAACATCACCAGGACGGAGCTGCCATCCATGGAGGACCTTTACTCCCAGCAGCTCGGGAAGAAATCCCTCAGGATTATAAAAGACCCCCATCAGCCCAGCCACAAACTGTTCAGTTTGCTGCCGGACAAAAACAACCAGATTCAGAGACAGCTTCATCCCGCAGGCAATAAGACTGTTAAACACCTGAACTGCTGAAACAATTTCATAACATTCATCTGCTACTTAGTAATTATTTATCTATTATCTAATATATCATTCCAATAACTTGTATATAGACTCGTATTGCACTATTCCACTTTTATTTTTTAAAACAATTTTTATTTTTTGTATTACTTTTAATATAATATACTTTAATATTGTTTTAATATTGTCTGCTTATCTGTATTATTGTGTTGCATTGTTGGAGAAGCCTGTGACCTAAGATTTTCAACGACATAATTACTCTGTAGCTATGTTAGTTTGACAATAAAGAACCTTGAACCTGCAGGCAAACACATAGCCAGAACTATCTATAGCTAAAATTCTTATTCTCAGCTGCCAGTCATAGGCGTTTCCCAAATTCACAATTGGCCGGCTTTTATATTAACATATATTTAATGGCTTATTAAACTCCTGGGGCACAGAGACAAAAACGTGGCAGCTAGCAACCAGCTAACATGCTTGTTGCCAAGGCCTACAGCGGGTCACAGCTGAGGAACTGATGCTAACCAAGCCCCAGTGGAGCTGCTTGGTGGCGAGCAATAAGTGATGGTGGTTGGAGACGGCAGCTCCCAGGTGGGTGCATGCATAATCGAATGAGTGTGCAATAGGGCCAATCCAAGCATGTAGGGTTAGTGAATGTATCCGGGATATATCAAGGTAAAGCAAAGAAATAAACACAATTGTCTCAATGACCAGGTCACACCTTTTGGCTTAACTTCCATTTCTGTGACATATTCAGGCATGAACCTCTAATAGACTCAACACAGTGCCTTCTCATTCATACTGTAACCGACACATTTATTTCACAGTTGCCCTGTTTTAGCAGTAATGTTCCTGTCAGCATGTGAGACTGTTATCTTAGTATGACACTGAATTAGAAAGTAGCGGGGAGTAAGATAGCATACACATTCTTTTGATGGAATTTTTGTTTTGTTTTACAGGGCAGAATCAAGCCACCAAACAGTAACATAACGTTGGAGAAGAGTAGCTCTGCGAAAATATGCTGGTGAAACTGATGGAACTATAATTTGAACATGGTAAACAGGGAATATTCAATACCGTGCTCTCACACTAATGATTTTATGTTAAAAATGAATACAGTGACCTGACGATATGCAGTTAACTGAATTCTGCAAACCAGATTCACTAAACATATTTTATTTGAATAGCCCCAAGATCTTATGCGAATCTCACAATTAAAGTCAAGTGAACTGGCACACACTGACATTACATTGGCTACAAGTAAAAATACAAAGACTTATGTCATTGAGGATTTAATTATCCTATTGATATGGTGTACACTGAAAAAACTGAAAAGCTGACTTTAATTAAATGTATTATTTAAACAAATTTCAATTTTTGCCTTAATATTTTGAAATATGTGCAGCTGAATTTATATAGGCTTTGCTGGTCCTAGGGTGAGAAAACTCATTTAGCACATAGGGGACGATGCAGTCTTTTAATTCAAACGAGTCGACAAGCAGGATTGGTACAGACCTTTGTCTATAGTATAGACTTGTTATTCTTCTCACATGGCCTGCCTAAGTGTCCATTATGAGCAGGGTATATAGGGGTAGACCGAGCAAGGCGCTGTATGCTAATGAACTTTTGATTAACTACCCTCTTAATTTCCCTTCACAAGGAGGGAGGGGATTGGAGCATTGAAGCGTGCCACCATGTCCACTCTCAAGACGTCTGCCTAGCATCAAAGCTTGCCTCCCAGGTGATTGATTCAGACGGCTCGTAGCCCCGGAGGCTAATGCTAAAGTAATTTAATAATCATGAGGTGTGTGTTTAAGGTTGGGAGGTAATACAAGTCATTCTTAAGTCACTGCCATAGTGAGACATCACGTCAAAACAAAGGGACATGGGAGGAGCGTATGTGTTAATATGGCACATGTTGAATGTAAGCGTATGGATGAATCACCCTCTGCTGGCATAAAGCATTATAGTGCCATGAATCTAAAATGCTTGAAGGTACACTGAATTCCGCATGCCCTGACAGCACAGTGCTGATTGATGATGTACGTGCTTTAATGTATTTTTATGCAAACACCCAAAAACCTTGTCTCATCACATTGGTGGAATATTATGAATGCCCAAATACTCTGCACTGCTGTGAATACAAATTGGCTCCACATTATGCTGTATTGGGCAATTATAACAAGATTATTGTTTAACACCATTTCGGTTTGCCACATTATTTGTCTTCACGTGTCTGTGATAGAAGAATGAATTTCAAAGTAATTTGTACTAAATGAACTCTATATTCAGTTCTTCTCTTTCTCTTTGCCTCAGTCAGGGTTTCCCACACATAGAGGTCCCAGGTCAAGATGTTCATTCCTATTCAGAGGCCAAAGTGATTTACATTTTTGTTTAGATAAGTAGACAACAAGTGTAAGATAAAATGAGGGAATGTTATTTTGTTGTTAGGCTATGCACAACAATTGCTTCCCCTCCTTGCCTGTGTATTATAACATAGGCATCTCCAGTCTTTACACTTTTATATTCATGTGCATCTGTCTTCAGATGTTTTTGGGGTTATAATTTTGTATATTGTTGCTTTTCATTAAAAAACAAGCCTTCTTCACACTACTGATAAAGCACTATCAGTAGTGTCATTTTAATATCACTCAATACTCCACACACTTCAAAGTTAAATAGATTCAATATTTAAGGATACAAAAAAAAATGCAGGGTTAAAAATCTTATTTTTTTCCCTTCTGTAAAATCTAGTTGTAAGAATCATTACAGTACAAATCAACATGGACATCATGAGTTTCACTAATGCCTCAAGATAATGAGTGTATTAATGTTTGTAGTGCAGTAAGAGAATGAGAAGATTGCACTTATTTCCTCCATGTGTCTGACACATCATCAATTATTTCTAACAGTGGGTCCATAACAAGATGATCGTCTGTGAAATAGCATACTTAAAGTTACGTTTCAGCCATGAGGTTGCACCATAAATTGGGGAGTGGCTGCTTGAGGACAGTAGACTTTCATTGCTTGGCTACTTTGCAGGAATAACAAGGCCAAGGCATCCCTCGAATCAATACACAACCTTGAACTTGCCTGACTCAGTTTGTTTTTATACGGACCATAAACATTTAATTAATTTTATTTAAGACAATTTGTAATATATGCCAGGCAATTTACATTGACAAGCCTCAAACACGTTTTCCTGGATTAACCTCGATTCACGGACGATTAATGCGACAGAGAAAACAATAAAATATTCACAAAGGCGGATAAGAGGGAGGGAATAATGGAGGGCAAAAAAAGGAAACAGAGTGAGATGTAAGAGGGGGAGGTTAGGGTCAGATATTGGTCACTGAATGGAGATTATTAGTGCAGGGACAGACTAAGACCAAGGTAATTGGATGAAGCTGCATAGCGAGAGACGCAGAGGTATTGGGTTGGAATCTGATCAAATTGGGGCTACTGATGACCTGAGGACATACACACAGTGGAGTACAATCCTCATTTGTCCACTCACCTACTCATCTCTCAAACATTTCTACAAACACACACACCAATGTGCTTTAATACACGACCAAAGGACACAAACATACAATTATGTGCATTATATCTCCACAGGTTACGCTGTTATCCATTCAGAGACTGGGTTTTAGTAGTATATTATAATTTTTGCTGTTCTTATTTCAGTGTTTGCAATTTCATTCAAATAAATCCAGGAAGATGAATTGTTAAACTCCTTCAGGACTTGCACTGCATGAATGAAATGCTTTTATTTGAGTTATTTAACCTTTATAAAGGAGAAGAGAAGACTTGAATAGACAAAAGAACGGAGGCGGGGGAGCCTTAAGCTAACAGTGCTCTCATCTGCATCAATGATTCATACAAGACCAAAGATGTATGGATCAGCCAATTATTCGGCTTGTAAATGACTTGGAAAGTCTAACGGTTTGATCGGTTGCAGTGGCTCATATCCTCATGGTGACGCTCATTAACCTCGCTTCAAACAGTGGTCTTGTTTTCACAGGCTTGTTAAAATAAATTAAGAATTGTAATGGTTCTGGGAGTGTCGAACACTTACGGATATTCAACTCCATAGGGTTTAGACCATTTGAAATGCAGTTACCTTTAGTTTATTTATTTCCCTAACCTCTGGTCAGGCAACATGTTTAAAGAATACTTAGAGTAGTTAAAAAAAACAGTCTTTATCTAAATTGTTATAACATATGTCTTAATTGCATATTAGAGCTGAAATGATATGATTAATTTTCCTACAGAAAAATAGTCAACTATTTAAAAACCTGTTAAATTTGTTTACTAGCATTTGTACTGTAGTGACATTCTCTTTCAACTCCTCAGATGAGAGGATTTGTAGCTTTCTTTGTATTATATTGTTCGCAACTGATTATTTGTGGGTTTTGGTAGAAATAAAAGAAATGTTAAAATGTTACCTTGGGCTCTAAGAAGTTGTATGGGCATTGTTTTTATTATTATCTTCACAAAGGTTCTAAAAATACTGATCGTCCTCCTTGAAATGATTGCGTGTTTTTTACATGAGTTTGCCTCAGGGGGTTAGTGTGAGCTGTCAAGTAAAGAAAATTGATAAAACTACTTGATGGACCCACAGGACATGATGAACCGACTTCACAGGTCAATGACAATTGTTTCTTCTTATAGGGTCAACTCTCACATCACATGCAATGTGAAGGAAAATAATGTTTTTTCCAGCATTCTCACTTCTTACTCACAATTACTTCATGCGAGTTATTTTGGAGATGGAATAAGTATATGGGCACATGGGCATCATCAGTGTATGCATGAGTTAAGGTGAGTATGTATTCTTGTGTGTATTTACTGTGTGGTTACATATATGTGTGTATGCATGGCTGCAGTGGTGTGTTGTTCATAAGCATGGGTGCATAATATATGTATGTGTGAATGCATGAGTGTGGTACTTTGCATATCCTTACACCGGAGAGCATGAACTGAAGCATGATGATGCATGGCCAGTAAATATGAGGTAGGCTTTTTGTGGGGGAAACTTCTGTGTAGCAATGCAGGAGGAATCACCGACTCAAAAGGAGACATGGGGAGAGCTGGAGTTTGATGTCAAACACTGATGGTTTATTTGGAGCTTCAGCCGGAGAATTCACAAAACAAGTCCAGAGTCAGAGGTTCTGACCACACGGTAGAGTTGCCACGTCAATTCTGAAGCGCCTGTCTCTAGATAGACCTTTTAACTAGTTTGGAGTGAGTAATCAACATTCTTGGGCCAGATAGACTAAACAGCTGGGGACACTGAATTACTTGCGGCTGACGCTTATGGCCTCAAAGATTTCACACCTTGGAGTCCACAAACCCCAAGAAGGAAGTGTTCCAGTGTACCCACAACAATAAACCATTTGTGACCGAGAGTTGCCCGGTCATAAACTGGTAACAACAACATATGGCTGAAGCAGCCCCTTCCTAAAGGGAGATAACAGACGTCAGGGTTGGTCATAAACGTCAAAGGGCAAAAGGTGGATATCTAGGAGAATTATTCCCCAACACTTTTGATGAGAGGGAGTGGGAAAAGACCAGAGAGTGGTTTTAAATTAAGAAGAAAATGTGGCTATAGAATGTCATTGGACGCAATATTAATATGAAGCTGCATTCACATGACTGCAGATCTGCGCTGGAATTGCCTGGTTTCTAAGGAGAAAGTGGGTCCGGCCCGAATAGGCAGAAGCTATAGGGGATGACCAGCACAATACATAAGATTTGTGATCAAAAGTGTTGACTTCCATTCAATTTAATGGAAACTTTGGGTATGCTTTGGTCGGTCGACCCCTTGGCACTACATGTAAATGAGAACTTTTGACCACCTCTACTCTACTCAGCCCCCCCATCCCACCGCCTTGTCCTTCAGATGTAAAATCCAATTTATGGAAAGGGCAAATTTAGTTAATATTAGATTACATTTTAAATGAAGGTTAGTGTTGATTAGTGGCTTTCATTGGAACACTGATCTCTTATTACTCTTGCCCTGATGTAGTGAGAGGGGGGAGCATGCTGGAAAAAAGACATCAAAGTCAAGAGAAAGGACAGAAAAAAAGAGAGCTGGTGCAGATAAAAGGAAAGTAGTGTGAAGCGAATAAAACACAAGGCAAATAAAAGCCATGCAGCAGAGTAACATTACACAAATAAATGCAGGGAGCTTGAGAAAACACCTAAAGAGAGTCAGAAAACCAACGTCCAATAACAGTTTTCAGATAGAAGACGGAAATTAAGATGCCATCAAATTATGAAGCATGTTTTATGAACATTTCCGAACTTTTGGAAATTAAATGTTAATCAGTGAGAATTCAATAATTAGTCTCCTGATCTATGAGTACCTTGTGGCATTTCATAAAGCTACTGTCAAGACAAATAACATCGGCTGTGGCATGGATGCTAACCCAACAACACTGTGGCTAACTGCACCAATGAAGTCCCAATTTCTTTTGAAATCTTTACCTTCTAGTTTTCGAATGTGGAGGCATTTAACAGTGAAATGTTAAAGAAACAACAGAAGCAAGTACAGAAATGTAGAGATAATGTAGAAAAATGCAGTTATTCTAAGCCTTCCCTTGTGTTTTCTTTCCAGATGGAGCAATTCCTTATTAATCTTATTTCATAAAATATAAAAGCTTTATTTTCGTTATTGCCACTAATTTGCAGATTAGTGCACAAACGTACCCCTAGGGAGTCAGTTTATATGACTGAGATTTGAGTTAATGCCCTCTCTCCCACTTACAGTATACTCTCTCTCCGTGTCACTCTGTCTCTCTCAGGCTGTGTGAGGATGAAGAAGGCTTGTTAAATGTGGAACCATTAGCACAGTCTAGACTGTGGCTCTGTCAGTGCCAAAGGGGGAAGAAATACAGCGTGACACCAGTGCTCTCATAGGAAATTGCCATTTTCTTACAACAGGCCCCTCTTAATGGTTGTTTAGTAGACGACACATTGGGCATTAAAACTACCGCCAGTGGCTATAGTGTCACATCTCAACTAATGATTGCATGAGAGGGAGGCAGACACCAGGAAGGAGAGGGAGAGAGGGAGTTTGGGATGCACAGAGTGGGGCACACTCAGAGATGATATCCTCTGTGGCAGTTTATTCAAAGGCTGGGTCAGGTCCGAAGACTGTATCAGGTCACATACTGTAGGCAGGGTGAAATATAAAACAGGCAGGCAAATTATGTGAAGAGCATATTTCTGACTCAACAGGCTTCTGAATGGACTGTTCTATTATTCTTTACTGGCTGTAAAGATGCCTTTAAAAGTCATTGCCATGTAAGTTGAGCTCAGTTAAATTGCACGCTTTAGCAAGTTTAGTGTCCTCCAAAACATCAGAATGTTGATTAATTCTGACAAAACAATTTCCTGCGCTATTGATTTTAGTCACAGTGAAATGTGGAAACCCACAGAGAATGTCTGAAAACAATAACTCTACAGCCTGTCTGCATGTCTCTATGGGTATTATAAAATAAACAACTTCTACACAAATCATATTTTTATAGGCTCTATTATATTATATCAAATGTGAAAAGGCAACAAATAAGGCTTTTTACTGATGTGTCAAACATAAATCTGATTAAAAATGTCAATTTTTTTGTGAGAACGTTCACATTTGTTCTATACCCGACTTGTTCATATAAACATCTGTTGGTTTTTTACTAACTTTTTCCTGCCCTAGCCTACTGTACGTCGGTTTACATGTCTGACTGCTTTCTTGCCATTAAAAACTGCCTTCTGACCTAATACACACAGATTTTTAACCACACCTTTTCAGTCTCCTGAGAGTGACAAGGAAGATAAATTAAATTGTAACGAAGAAAGAGTTGTATTTTTTTAGCCTGACTAAATAAAGATGGCAAAGAAAGAGATGAAAACATAATTGCCATCAAGCATGACCATACAGTAGCAAAAGCAATCCCATCAGGCAGTTCAAGCTCCACAAGATGCCCCCTGAGAGCAAAAACATATTGACCACCAATCAATCTCAACCAGCCAAGATCAAGGGTCAGGAATTGAACGGAAGAATGGAATTGACAAAAAAAAATCACAAGATGGCTGCTGCTGCTGCGTAGGTTTTTTTCTCCTGTTTGATTGCCATGTACAGTGTAAACAATAAAGCAAGATTGATGTAAACAGCTCTTCCAGCCACACACGACCACAACACTAGGGTTACAAATGTTCATATCATTTGTTTATGAAATACACTGTATCACTTAAACTATTGGTTTCCTCTGTGCTGCTTCTGGTAGTTAGACCCATAATGACCACTTGCCGGCTGTGATAAATAACGGTTTAAGTGTTCTCATATATTTGGTGTGTCTCACAGGACTTCCTCTCTGTGTCATAACTGCAGAATGGCCATTATGTGGCAGCTAAAACACAATGTGTCTTTTAATGTCTGGGGTATTTCTTATCGAGCATGTTGTGGTTAAGATAGGTGGCTATTCTGGATCTTCCTTAAGGGATCAATACACTTTACCTTATTACTGGCATAAATCAAGGTAAAGACATTTGTGGTTAATGAGATGCCACAAGATAGCAAGATAAGCAGAACAATGCACATGAGGCAAACAAATAAATGGGCTTACAATATGACTATTACTAAGAACTGGGATGTTTTTCAGCATTTCATATCCTCCAAATTATACAAAGCTTTAGCTTGATGAGCTTTCTCTCTCTATTTAAAATGTTTAAGCATTTGGACAAGCTTGTGATTTTGATACCAGAGACTGCAGTTTGAAATCCTGTTTCAGTCAATGTTGGGGTCTTTTAACCTTGACCACAATCTCTAAGTGTAACCAGAGAAATACTGAAAGATATTTTTGACCTTGGAAATTGACAAAACATCTCAAGGTCGACTCATTCTCTATTACTGGAGCTTTCAACAATATCCCACAGTCTTCACAATATCAAGAATATACTCAAATGCAACACAGTAACCAACAAAGACTTATTGCCCACTTGGATGACATCAAATGGCATTGATCCCACTCCATCTGCTGATAAGGAATATTAGATATTTTGCAAAGGTCCTAAAAAATATAGAGAGTGTAACTCATTAAATGATTTGTCAAACTTAACCTAGTATAAATATATTAGCTAGTTTTCTCTTCTGCATTGCTTTAATTACCATATGAAACTGAAGTCAGCAGGGATTTGAATATGAAATCTATAAATCAAAGCAAAACTAAGTGGGAGATCCCTTGTGCTGTGATGAGAGGCTTTGCTTTGACATTTTGTGACTTTAGATGAATGGTTGTCATCACAAGGAATTAAATATGTAGTAATAAACAAAGCAACCACCACAGGATGTCAATAATTGCAGCATCCCTTGAATAGTATACCTGACGGTTCCCTTTCTCAAATTAAAGCATGACAGATAAGTGCGTGCTACTTAAAGTGTGAAACAATTTTAAGACATGAAGAAGATAAAAAAGTATCTCAGAGCCTATAGTTTGGTGTTGCTCACACAGTCTGCTACATTTAAAAAGATGTCTCTCAGTGGTTGAGCGGGTAACTCGCAACCAGAACTGACAATCAAAAGGAAAATCACTTTTTGAACTTTCCAACCCTAATCACCCACTGATTGTATTCACCATTTACACGCTGAGAAACTGCTATGCGTCATTTGATCATTTTGACAGTTTAAATCAAATTATTCAATGGATAAAAAGAAAGTGAAGGATTGCAACTATGAAATGTGTGTGAGTGTGAGTGTGTGTGTGTGTGTGTGTGTGTGTGTGTGTGTGTGTGTGTGTGTGTGTGTGTGTGTGTGTGTGTGTGTGTGTGTGTGTGTGTGTGTGTGTGTGGTTCTTAGTTGTATATTGAGGTCAATGAAAATCAGCTCAGGGCAAGATTATTTCCATTAAAAGAAAATGTAGCAAAAGACTAAAGACAAATTAAACTGCTTCCAAAACTAAAGTAGAGATCAGACTGACCTTAGATTGCACCCCACCCCCAAACACACACTATTAATAATAAAGGTATAAAAGGTAATAAAGTATTACTACACGTGTCTCTTTTGATGGCCGGGTCACTGGCTTTTTAGATGACTGAATAAGAGACACAGGTAAAGACACATAGGACAAATGCACACACACACACACACACACACACACACACACACACACACACACACACACACACACACACACACACACACACACACACACACACACACACACACACACACACACACACACACACACACACACACACACACACACACACACACACACACACACACACACACACACACACACACACACACACACACACACACACACACACACACACACACACACACACACACACACACACACACACAGGTGGATGGGGCACCTGGGCAATTACGCCTGGTGCTGCTACTGCCTCGAGCATGAAATTGAAACCATCCGACAATGCAACTCAATGGATCCTTCCCGTTCATATTCCAAAATAATTAACTAGCACAACCTCCTGCCTCCATGCTATAATCCGCTGACCTGCTTATTGTCTCGGCAACATGGACAAGGAAAAGACCACCCCAGTGGACGGAAACAGGTAGAACTGATGACAGCAGGGAAAGAGAGCGATGAAAGGAAAGGGAGTTGCAAGTTTCAACTTTCGTTGTCAAAACACGGCTCGCTTCACAGTAGTGTGACTTTCACATTTTGCATATTGTCATATTGGCCGTCTTACCATAAAACAATTGCTTATTATTAACACCCCAGGCTTCCTCCTATATTTAAAAATGCAGGAGGCTCTATAATACATAAGTTGTAATACCTGTTTGACTAAAACATACCAAGACAAGTAGCAGTTTTTAATATTTTGGCTTCAATGTTCCCCCCATTATCGCTTTAATTACCATACGGAAAAAAAATATGTTAGTAATGATTCGATATGAGCTCCATAAATCGAGGCTACACAAAGTGGGAGAGGAGTCTTGCTGTGATGAGACGCTCTGCTTTGAGAGTTTGTCTTCAGATGAATGGCTTTCATCAGATGGAATTAAATAAGCAGAAAAGTTTGCAGTTTTAATGCCCTATGGTGTTTGGTGAGTTGGTAAAGAAATCTGATCAGACGATATGTAAAAACTCCTACACTCATTAAGACGTAGAGCTATTTTTACAACATTTAAACATGAATTTGACTCTGCTTACACTAATACAATATTTTTTTAATAAGGAAATGACTACAGGGCTCTTCACTGCATAAATGGAAATCTGACTGGTATCATATCATAAAAGAAGAAGGGTTTTATCTCAGTCTAAGTTATCAAATTCAGCATTTGTATTTGTCTTTCCCTCCATTATGTTTTACAATGAGTTGGAAGGCTTCTCTGTACAGCCTTTGTCAGCATGCCTCTGAGTATGAAACATGAGTATACTTGTTATGATGAGATTTCTTACCCTGATGATACAAGACTTTTGTGTTATGAATATAAAACATCCTCCAAATCAAACAAAGCTTAAGCGCTTTTTTCTCTCTATATTTAACATTTTGAAGCATCACTTGGACTGCTGGGATATTGTCATATGTTGGTCCAATATGTGGCTCGGATGTTCAATAACCTTTATCTACACAGAGACGCTCGGGTGACTAGAAGAGCGCCTTTGAATCCCTGGAGTGTAGATATGCAGCAGCAGAGCCAAAAGAGTGTGCGCACATAGAGATGGAGTTTAAACAACGCCTGAGTGTCTAGGCAGCTCCTGTAATCAGCGCTGATTGTCAACTGCCGGATCTCTCCGATGCCACTCAGAGTAAATGGATGCCGACTTTGTAATGTTTAGAACCCAGAAAATCTGAGTTTTTGACGTCTGGCACATGGATTATGAACATGGGCATACACAGCATAGCGCATTATGTAAATTCAGTTGATGTGTAGAAACATACAGATGACCCGATGAAAGTCCATAATGATTATTTTTTGGTCTTGAGCGTCAGGTACAATTCCCTAAATTAGTAACAAGCACAGGATTCATTAAGATCTGGATGTTAATTGTTTATGAGAGTAAAACAAACCTTTTTTTGTGATCAACAGCACAAAAACATGCAAAGTTTATCTCATAGTGAATTAGAAATAGTAATGTGTTCCGGTTAGTGTGGGTATGTTGTGCTTTTTAAGATATTTAATTCAAAATGTACGGTTATTTCACACAATTTGGAATCAAAAAAGGCATTGCATTTACACATTATCCAAGCTTGAAGTTGTTTTTCTTTTGAGGCTATTTCAAGTTTGACTAAATGAATCAGATAAACCACATCAAATCCAAAAATGTGGATTGTTTGTTTATTTCAGAACATTTATATCATCTATTCATCAAAGTATTATTATGGAACTTCTAATGCCATCAATGATGCTGCATGGTGCTGTCTGCACTTCTGATCTGTGCAGAACAGTGTGTTCAGACATGCACATGCTTCCGTGCATCACCTGATTGAGTATTTCCCCCAGAATCCCCTCTAGGCCCAGTTTAATTTTCAGATGTGTAATTACAGACAACTCCTGAGGATCCTGTGTATCTCTCTGTGTGTGTGTTTGTGGTTTTAGAGGCATCATTGAAGGTCCATAGTTAATCAGCAGTCTACTAGAGGTCTTAGGGATCAGCCCATTGATTGCCTCCCAGGGAAATCAATTCAACCAAAGGCATTACTTCAACTGAATTCAGTTTAAAAAGTGGAGGACATCAGGGGAGACCAGGAGGAGGGAGAACAGGATGAGAGAGATGTTCAACAGAGGGTGAAAGGACATGGCAAGGGTCCGAAACATAGTCATTGCATGGTTGTATCTATATGGGATTATAGGCTGACATGTGACACAGTGCTCCATTATCAAAACATCAAAGCTGGGAATATCTCTTGGAAGAGGCTTGTTGGAGAGTCGAAGGTATGCTCAGGCTTACTAAAGCTTACTACTATACTATATTTTGGATTGGTAAACCATTACATTACATTACTGTACATGTTAGACGCTTTTATCCACAGCGACTTACATACTTAATACTGTGGACAATCCCCACAGGAGCAATTTAGGGTGAAGTGTCTTGCCCAGGGACACAACGACATGCTGACTGCAGTGGGGTTTGAACCTGTGACCCCCTGATCCGAACACCTACGGACAACCCACTACACCACACGCCTCCCATCTGTGAACAATGATTTATTTTCAAAATTGTAACATTTATATAGGTAATTACTACTTCAATATATATGTTTTGGACTCAATTCATTGGATTATTAATAGAGCTGAAACAATTACTCAATGAAAAAGTATGTTTAGTCCGTTTAAATGTTCTTTTTTATTAAACTCTAATCTGAGTTTTGTATTGACAAAAAAGTACACTATAAGAAATCAATAAAACTTGTAGTAAATGGAAACAATAAATAAATGGATCATTTTATAACATGTACTTTTAAGACTACAGATAACTCAATTTATCAAAGTATTTTTTTCCATGTGGCTTAACTTTGGCAATTTTCCTCTAATATACTATACTACTTTTTATGAAAAGCATGCCAACAACCATGATATGCAGCTTTGAGGATCAATGTGACAGAGAAAGTTAGAGAACTCACAGCATCCGACCTTGATTAGATATACTGACACTTAACCACAAGTCCACTAATCTGATGAAATGACTTACAGATTCACCATGTGATGAATACTTAATGCAAGCATCGACCATAGACACACTGACGCAGATGCACACTCATACCCTTTATAGATATGTACATCTATACGCCACACTCACAAGTCCTTGACCTATCAAAATCTGACTTATTACTTTGAGAATCTTCAAAGGGCTCTTTGATCACCTCTTCAAAAATCATCTTAATAAAAATTGTAAAAATTAGCTGGCCTGTAGATACAGCCATATGGAAAGTTCCTTGATAAGACAGAAGGGGAAAGACTGACCTCTATAACAGTTCTGCTCTGATCTGTGACTTATCTTGGAGGAAACACTGGTTAGATGGGACATTCATCCCTGTGAAATGACACTACATTTGACTTTATCTCTGGATTCTTCTCCTGCCTCAGGAGCCGACTGGATTCAAAAGTCATGATTGCTTGTGATTTTCACAAAGCACCATTCGACTTGACTGATTACTAATGAAAGGCTTTTAAACTCTGCAAGAGACCTGGTCAAAGCCACTACAGAACAATGTTGGTGTTATGACACAATACAGCTCTTCTACTAGTGTGAGGCAGGGTTTTACAACTCTGGACCGTCACCATGTTATTCAAATGTTTAAAGTAGGCGCTATATTACCTGGATTGCATCACTGGATAAACCAGATTTTTTGTTGTCAATGGCAGAATTTGCCAACATAGATGTCTGAATGAGAAGTCTTTGTTTAGTCAATCTACGCAAGGTTTCTTAATCTTACTTCAGTCTTTAGTCCTAAGAATTTACAATGATTTAACAAAGCAACAGGACATTGCATTGATTTGATTACATAGTGATTAGTGGTGGTCTAATGGATAGTCAGGTGGGCTGAAGATCGGAAGGTTCAAATCCCGCCGGGAACACCACCACTAGTGTGCCCTTGAGTAAGGCACTTAGTCCTTAGTTACTCCAGGGAGAATGTCCCTGTAATTGGTAATTGTAAGTTGCTTTGGATGTCAGCTAAATGAAATGTAATGTAATTTAAACACTTTTTTTTAGAGCATAGTTTTTTAAGCTTCCCTGTCTAAAATCCAGAAAAAAATCATCAATTTATATCACAAAACTCACCGAATCCTCTATCAAAACCATCAGCATCTCCTCAACCCAAATTTGAGTCAAAACAATGCATACAGTTGACCTTTTATACATTTATTTCTAAAGTATTTTCTCACTCAGTTCATATTTTTCGAAGCCACAGAAGACTCTCAAGTTTTTGGTGTCTTATCTAAACCCTTTTTACCATGAAGTTGAAGCTTGAAAAAGTTCAAAGTCAAGTTTACGATCTCAGGAGAGCTTTTGTGAAAAGACCTGTGTCAGTATAATAATGTAACTGCTTCGTCGCATCTTTTACACAAGTAAAAAAACACTCATGCACTTTGAAATTACAGATTTAATATACAGGAAGTATATTCCTAAGGGAATCAGTAATGAATAATAACATCTAAACCTTCCTTTCCCGAGCCAGATCTTCTCTCGAAAACAAGCAAACATCTTGCCCACTAACCTGCCCTATGAGGCCTTGAGTGTAGTGTAGCCAACAAAAAATAAAGCAACTGAAAGCAATTTTCTGAGGCATTGTGCAAAAAGAGAAGGTTGGCACAGTGGCTAGAGAAGAGAAAAGTTGGAACACTGAGACTGAGCAACCTTGGGAGTATTTTATGCTCAAGGAAATGTGTGAGTGCGTGCAAGTGTTTGTGCAGGTCAATAGCTAAAACACAAAAGACGGACAAGTTACATCATGCTGGTGTGTGACACGGTTTTAGAAACGTGTGTATTGTTGAAGACTTTCATTCACAACACTCATACAAACACACATAATAACTGGTAATACATTATAGACTAGTCCAATGTGTGAAAGTTGGTTTGTATTTGAGTTTGTCAGCTACTTACTGCAGATTGCATCAGCCTCGTCTGAACCGTCTGCACACTCTGGTTCTCCGTCACAGCGCCACCTAGCAGGGACGCACTGTCCGTTCTTACAGGCAAAGTCTGTGGTCGCACATGTCTTCTTTGCTGTGGAGACAAAGGATAACAAAATACATTACTCTATGATAAAAGAAACAACAAATTATTTGAAACACTGAAATTGTCTGAATCCCGTACACAAGCTAGACACACTGACAAGAGAAGAAAATGTGTTCAAGAACTAAGCAGTGAGGAAACATGTCAAAAAGTTTGATAATCCACTTAACAAGTCAACAAGGCCAAGCAATTCAAACTTAACTTCAAGTCAAGAGTAATTCCATCAACCAAGTTCAAACCAATTTTGCAGTTCTACTTTGCTTTACCCATCAGCGTGTTCAAGTGCAACTTGTAACAGGAGACATGAGGGAATAAGAGGCGTTTCATTTGTTAGTCTGAGACAAATAAGTGGATCAGAGTTGTTAACTCAGACGAGACTTTGCATGTATCTTAGCCCGACTGAGCCACCTACTTAAGGGCATGAGGGTCAATGACATTTAAAAAAAAGATGAAAAAGTTTCAGGTTTCCTGCTAAATCCAATCTGATGTTTGAAATGTTTTAATAAAATGAGGATCGGACCTGTAGGTTAGATAAATCAGAAGTAATTAAATGTATTTGTGAAATAAGATATGTGTGGGTATAGCAACATATTATATTTGACAACTGGGAAAACATTTATAGAATTATCTGATGAGGAAATCCATCTGGAGCTTGCAGAGTGATGCTCTGTTGAGTTTGAAATCTGAGCAGTTTGCACATGAGCAGTGTATTGACAGCTTTAGTAGTGTGCACGATTGTGTTGGATATAAGGTGCAGTGACTAAGCATGTGATGTGAACAGAGCAGCACCCCTCTAGTGGCCTGCCTGAACTGGCTCAGAGGTTTTGCTCCATTCGATCCACATTCAAGGTCAGACCCAGTCTTTGGTGAACCAGCTCTGGTTTTGTAAAGCAGCTTCCCTGATAGCCTTTGGACTCCGAAGGTTTTGTGCAGTCCCTTACTCCAAGCAAGGAGAAAATGGAATCACTTGAGTCTGTCACGGGTAGAGGAAAACAAATCTTTCTCTTTGACAGCAAGAGCCACTGAACAAGAGAAAGCACTCGCCTGCCGTGTTAGTAATTCTTTGCCATGATGAAATATACTTTACAATGAAGGGTCTGACAAGTGGCAAGACTGTGTGTGTGTGTGTGTGTGTGTGTGTGTGTGTGTGTGTGTGTGTGTGTGTGTGTGTGTGTGTGTGTGTGTGTGTGTGTGTGTGTGTGTGTGTGTGTGTGTGTGTGTGTGTGTGTGTGTGTGTATCTGCAATTGTTCCATTTTCTTTCATATGAACCCCAAGTTTCAACTAGCTGGAAATGTATTTTGCTAGAGTGCGGGGCTAAAGCAGTGTAATGCATTATGGGGGATGATACTTATTGGACGTATAGTAACAAAATTATATTGTCCCTGCTAAATCTCACTATCATCAAATTACCTATCGTTTACTGCAGTGTAAAATTCATTTCTTAAAAGGAAGAATAACAAACCTATATAAAACCAAGAGAAAGACGAGGTAGCCTCAATCAGGTTATTTGAACAGAGATAACAGCCCAATTATTTTCTTCTTAATATTTGAAATGGTAAATAGGGGAAGTTACCTAGATAGTTGAACTATTCAACAACAACAACAAAAATACACACTACCGATTTTATCCCCAAAACACAACATACTTATTTAACTAAACCCTCTCTCTCGACTTTTTTGAAAAACAATGAAAAACATTTTAAGTTAATCAACAAATATCTATCCTTTATGAATTTTCTTTCTTAAAAATGTCTTACTCTGAAGGCTCCTTAGTAACTAGAAGATAGTAAGGAGTTATTTAATGAAAGACATTTCTGTTTAAAGTCACACATAATTATTAGTACCAGGTTGAAACTTCTACAACATAATTGGTCAATGACAACCTGAGAAGCAAATTGGTGTAAAATGATTTTCAATAAAAAAAGAAAATTACCGATGCTCTGCTTTTTCAAGAATTGAGCAGGACAGCTTTAGGTCATTGATTTAAACCGCTGAAATACACAAGGAATTGGTCCAATATATATAACTGTATATTATATAAAGTCAAATTCCACTTAGCAAAGGGAAAGCTAACCAGCTTATTATCTTGTTGTTTATGTGTGTAGTCTCAGATGTCCTGGTGTGAGGTAAAAGGCAGTGTTATGACTGATGGCTCAAGTGGGAGCCATAATAATGAGGTACACGCTCGAGAAACTGACATCTCAGCTTCCATGGGGAACAATGGATCATGTATACCTAAATTAATTTAAATGGGGGTCTATGTACGGGGGGTTGAAGAGAAGATAGAGACAAAAAGCCATTCAGCAGTGCAGAGTATTGAAAAAAAGAAAAGTTGGGTGTTAAAGACATGAGAGGGATGAAATTGAAGAAGGTGTAGGCCTAGAATAAATGAAAAGTGTGTCCCTAGGGATCAAGAGAAGCCAGAGCCAAAGAGAAAAGTAAATAGAAAAAGGGAGAAAACAGGGAATAGGTGTACAGAAACAAAAGACAGGGGGGGGGGGGGCAAGGCTGTTAAGGGGGGTCTAGTGTAATGGCATCTGTCTTCACAAAGGTTTGATAAATCCTTTTCCTTCCTACCAGCATGTTAGCATAAATCCCATTTCCTCCTGTCCAACCTTCCTGTTTTTTTTTTTATATCATTCCCTCTCATCTCTGCCTTAAGCCTGATAACAAAGCCAGCTGTTGCCACACACGGAGCATACAATGGGCTGTATAAATGAAAATACTACTGTAGATCATAACAAAGGTGATATCAGACACCCACAAATAATAAATCATATTTCCTATCACTAGTTATCATAACACTCCCTGAAGGCAGCTTGTTTAATTTAGTTGGGGATGCAAAGTAGTGCAGGTGAGGGGCCAGCTTCCAACATGTCACACTCAGGAGGATCAATTTCTTGCAACGCTTTCCTTAACTCCATTTTTCTTATCTTGAGGACAAAAGGGAAAATAATACAATTCACCTTGGTGCCTTCTTAGTCTGGGGGCCAGAGGCATTGAGTAACAGCATTTCCTCCTGTGAACAAATCTAATATGCTTTTAATTAACCTTACTCCAACCCATTTTCAATAGTGGCACATGGGCAAAGATAAAAAAACAGAACAATGTGAGAAACCACTTCAGCAATATAGAGTTACTGTAGAACAGATTTTGTAGAAAATATGACACGAGTGTTCTTTTTTTAATTATATGTTGATAATAAATAGAAACATTTATATAATTATGTCATATGTTCAGTATTAAGACTTAACTTTTAAAATGTCATCCCTAAAATAAGTAAAGGATGTTAGTATTTCAATAAAGCACATTATGAAAAGCTATAATCATCCATCTTGAAAACTGAAAATTACATTTATGCGAGCGTATAGTGATTACTTTTATGCCAGGGCATTTTCCCACAGACGGGTAAAATACAGTATAACATTGTAGAAATGTTGAATTCATGTATTCAAATAAAAATGCAAATTCAGCTGCGAAATTCACAGGAACTGACAGCAGGAATGAAAAAGCAAAAACACAACAGAGAGAAAAGATGAACAACCAAATATGTAAAAGTTCACCTTTACATACTGTATAACAGAAATATTACTATAAATGCTGGACAATATGTTGACATTTGCACACTCAAGTTAACACGATTTAGTAAAACAATCTGCAGATTAAAAATACGCTTTCCCCATGCTTCTGAAGAGTTGCTGATGCACACACAAACAGCCGCTTACATTTACATTCTGATGCACCAGGACCTGTCTTATACTGTACGAGTGTCATCCATATGGAACAGGCTAAACCTGCCTTATGAGAGGTATGAGAGTGAATGTGCAGGAGACAAACACTAGGCAACACACACACATGCTACACACACACACATGCTACACATGCTACACATGCCACACACACACACACACACACACACACACACACACACACACACACACACACACACACACACACACACACACACACACACACACACACACACACACACACACACACACACACACACACACACACACACACACACACACACACACACACACACACACACACACACACACACACACACACACACACAGCTATCGCCCCTCCTCCTAGACTTGAAGCGTTATGTTATTTTAGTCCTCTATCCCCAGATGGAAAAGTGATTAATATTCATGTGAAATAGCACACACAGGCCATAGGTGCATTAGCTTCCGCACTAGGTCATTTTATCCGCTTTCTCGACTCATCACTAACTTTGTGCACTTTTTAAAAATTGCACCGTCAGATTTTCGCATCATTCCACTAAGGATTTCCTAGATTTATTATTCAGAGAAATATAGTACTGTTCTTTGAGCAACACATGCGCAATGGCATTTAACTCTGTTGAGGTTTACTTTGTTGATGAATTCGAGGATGCACATGTATTTTATTCATTTGTTTATCAAGGAAAGTACACACTGATTACCATACGATGTAATTGTGTCAGATTTTGCTAAAAGGTAAATATATTCATTACTACAATCCCTGGGCAGGTTGTGTATAATGCATTAACTAAAACACAAGGGCAAAGCAGACGCCATTGAAGCATATTCAGTGTAAAAGGATTTGATTAAATAATCTACAGTTCTCAAGAATCCTCTGCAATAGGTTTTCTGCTGGTGAAGAGACTTGTCTAGTGTATAATACATCTGGAAATGTAACAGTGGAGTAGATGCATATGTTGACAGTATGTTTACAGTAAAAGGTGCAACTACTGTCAGCCTTTTCTATAGATATGGTGTATAAATCTCTGGCTGACATTCAACTAAAGTCACACTCTGCAAACCCTTATGATCTATGAGTGACCTACTCATGTTTGAACGCACATACCCACACACTCACACTCACAAACACACCACATGGAAATCTCTCAGGATTCTTCCACACACACACGGCCGACGACATGATTAGGATGCGTTTGTTCAACTCGGGAACAGGTGAAGGTCAGCGTCTTCCTTCAAGTCATTCAATTTACACACCTCATTACACAAACACAAACACACACATACATGCACAGAGTGAAAGACAATTGTGAAATAAAACATCCAACAGCACAATAATAGCTAAGGGGACACGGTGTCGCCTCTAATTAGGATTTGTTGACTGCAGTCCCTGAAATGTTGATTTGCTCCAATAACAAAGGCCAGAGACATGCAACCTGTGCTGTAGTGAGATTATTTACCAGCATTCAGAGACACGGTCACCTTTTAATCCCCCTGCTTTCCATTTGGAAGAATAACAAGGCTGGCATTCTTTGCTCACCAGCCTTTGAACTGGTAAAGGCAGTTTTTTTGTATATATTCAAATGTTTTATGAATGAGAAATTCATTTTTACAAGTTTATTTTAGGATCCTTTGGGTTTTCTGTGTGGTATTTATTTTGATAGTCAAATATCAGATACAATGCAAAGGCTTTTTCAATCAATTGAATCAATTGTGTTTTTATAGTCAGTATAATTTGGACACAAAAACCAAATGGATGTGTTCCCAGACAGAGTATAGACCTCACTCTATCATTTATATTATCTCCTATCTCCTTCTATATGTACTAGCCTATATATGTATACAGTAAAGTTATGCAACCCTGAATAGACAAGATATTCCGCTAGCAAAAATACATAAGGAAAATGTATCTTTGACCCAAAAATATTTGTTCACTTCTATCAAATTCTAAATGTGCTTACCTCTAAATGCAGCTGAATCTACTCACGTATCAGGTAAACATCAAAATATCCCTTTTTCTATGCAATAAAGAACTGAAATCCTACCGAACCAACTCTGACTATATGACCTATATGATTTAGCGAGCAAGGGTTTTGGTTTAACATAACAGTATGTTCCATATCCATGAAATGTGGAGAAAAAGCAGCATTACATTCTGTGCACTGTGCTACATTGCACTACTCAGGGAATCTATTACTTTGATTTTGATCAATGTGTTCAAGCTATTCAAACGTAACAAAAATATCTATTTGAAATACCAAACCAACCAAATTCAGGTGACAAGGAGTTTGAAATTATTTCTGCAGTCACCTCCGAAGGATAAAGATAACAATCCTGGTTATTGCTGAATAAAGATTGTCTGTGTGAAGAGATGATTATGAGAATGAATTTAGTTCGGCCTGAGTTAGAGTTAACTTGCTCATTGCAAAGACAATTATCTTATTCCCACATTATTTGAAGACACATGAAAGTTTAAAGGGCACAACATTTTAGGGATTTGGTATTTGTTTTTTAAAAGATAATATTTTTCCTATATTTTGAAAGGATATGCGTCTGCCCCAGAGTTAATATGGAAACTGCAAGTACAGCCAAATAGACCTTTTCCAAAGCACCACGCGCAAGAACAAAGCAAGGACGGGAAAACAATAGCACATCATGTATCTGGCTGTGTCTAAGAAGAACCCAGGAAGGAGCAAGCTAATACAAGTGAGCGAAGGGAGAAAAATGAGAGAAGGAAAGAATAGAGAGCTATAAAGAACAGATAAAGAGTAAGTGTGTGAAAAAGAGAAGAGGAAATAGATGGTCCTCCATATTGTTGTGATCGGCTAAAGAGCTAAAGAAGTAGCCTGTCAGTAGACAGAAAGAGGCCGTTAATCAGCAGGCAGAGGCTGAAACCACAACCGTGAGAGAGTGGAGAAAACTCCGTTAATCGTATGTGTGTCGTTGTATATGTGAGCTCGAGACGCGGGAGGGATGGAGTAAAGAAGACAGGTATAACATTGGTCTTTCGAAGAGATTAAAGGCCTGTACAGTTTACCAATAACCAGCAGAAGACAGAGAGATATTGTGGGGAAAGGACCAGAATACATCAAGAGCACAGTGCTGCCAAAGAAAGTATTGGAGAACAAAAATATATTTAAACTTTTTGGACTTTTCTAGCAACTTGAATACCATGCACAGTAGTCAACGAACAATACATGGGAATTAAGAAATAGTTTAGTAAACATCAACATCTAGACCGCCCATTGACTGATTGAATATGAAAGGGCAACTGAAACGGCAGCAAAACTTTTTAAACTTTCGAATAAATAGTTTCCCAAACTCTTGAAAGCCAAACTATTGTGAAAATAGTTCAAAAATAGTTCAATATGTGGCTATAATTTGCATTCATATATGTTGGCATCAGAGTGGAATACATAAATACAGTATGTGTAACATGAATACAAAAATGAATATTGAAAAATATCCAATAACAGGCCTTTCCAGCTGCATTTGAATGCATGTGCTCACAGATGTGTGTGTGAGTGTGTGTATACAGAGGTGTGAGAAGGAGAGGTACACACTACAAAGGCTGGAGATGTGAAGACAGCTCATGGACAGTCAATCCAGACAGCTGGCCAGATCAAATACACTATATACTATGCACTTCACAGCACATCAAATACCACCTACCAGTTCAAAAAAAGCTTATTACAATTTCATGATCCCCCTCTCTGGACACAGGAGAGTCCAGCCTAAAGGGCAAGACTCGGTCTCCAGATTTTAAAGACCTGGGTAAAAGTTGCATCATGCGCTGAAGGAGGATTCACCGCATGCTCAGGGTGGCAAAGATGAAAGTGATGGAGTTGAACTTTAGAAAACTGACATCCTTCTAACTAAAATATATATTCATTGGGACCTTCAGACCGGCTAGAGGTTAGGCACAAAGCTGAGGTGTCTGAACTAGCTCTAATTTTTTTAAGAAGTTTGTTCGGGAGAGTGCCAAAAGTTGTGCTCAATGGTGAAATCAGAGAAGAAATGCAAACAGACAATAATTTAATTTACAAAGCTTGTTTTATCCATACAGAATATTCATAATTGGTGGTAGACTGAAAACCAACTTTACTATTAACATTATACAGAATACTTAATATACATGCAAAACACTTCCCATATCATAAATGCTATTTTAGTCGTTGACTTTTTCTTACTGTTACGGTGTAACGGTAACCTTAGAAACACTGTTTTGATTTGATTCACATTCCTTATACAACAAAAAGCATAGATGAAACAATAAACTAATACATTATTGCTGTTATCCATGTTTTAAAATGGCTCATTGCTTCACATTTAGATATACAATGTGCATGTATACTGTATATCAAAATGTTTTATGATAGTATAGTCAGACTACCCATAAGTATTTTGAAAATACCAGTGTTCAGGGAAGTATTTGTCACTGCCGGAACAAACCCATTTTCCTCTGGGACCAATAAAGTAGTCTATCGACAGTGACCTCCTTCACTCTCCAACCACTTAAAGAAATCTTTGGCGAGCAGGTGTCGTCCTGCTTTAAAGTAATAAATAGCTTCCAAACCTTTTACTTTAACAAATAAAGAATTGCTCAAAAACATAGCTGAACTAAGCTCACACATCACGCAGCAGTAATATCCAAGAGATTTCCAAATGACCGACTTCTAAATGGAATAAAATGATATCAAGGCAACTGTTTATGGAAGCAATGTTTGTCCGCTCCTGCTCATATAGCACTACTTCACAGAGGTTAATCCTTCTGTGAGTGTGTGAATTTGTTTATACTGTACCTCTGCAAATGTTTAAAGCTTTCAAGAAAACAGATTGAACCACTTTCTCTGTCTTCTAAGCTTTCAGTGATATGTGAAGAGCCTTTTTATGACTCACTTATCTGTGATGGAGGGTTACCATTGAAAGAGAGCTGATGAGAGAGACTGTGCTGCTGAATTGTTTTCCTTTTGAGATGCTGTCTGGAAAACATTATATAGTTACACAATCAAAATACATACAACCAGGAATGAGAACAGGAAACAAACGTTTAACATCCTGTTCTTCCTGCAACCGGATTTCTTTGCTCAACCTGGAAAGAATATTTAACGGCACGCCCTCTGACTCAACCATGGTTGCTTGACACCTTTTTCTTAACCATGTTTGCTTGATACCCTTTTCAAATATTAGAGTTCTGAAATGACCGCAACATTTCTGTTTGTCATAGTGTGCTTTTCAATCATTAGTTACCTGTGTGACATACAGATCAAATAAGCCTGAGAAGCATCACTATCACACAAGCCTTATCCTGTTGATTTAAAGATATTTAGATTGTGATTCAAAAATGTGAGTGTAGCTGGTACCTTATTAATCTAGCAGTTTTTGCTATTACCAATGAAAAGGTTATTGTTTTTCCGAATGATTTCGGATGGCTTAAGGGGAAAGTCACTGTGTGCATTTTCTTTTTGGCTCTGTGTTGCTCTCAGATCCGTGGGTTTTAACTCCCAGAACGACGGCGTCTGAATCAGCAGCATGCCAAAGCCTAAAACCTCCCAAATCCAGACACATCATGGGTCCCCGATCCCTGTTCCCCCTTACATAAGAGGGGCATTACAGCTCAGCTCTGCAAAGCAGCTTAGAAATGGCAAGCAAGCATGGAAACAGAAAAAAGAAAGAAGAAAGATAAGACGAGATACATATAAAGATACAAGGCCAAGGTGATGATCAAAGACAAAATCAGAAGCAAATGGGAAGAAATTGCTTGTCAGGAGATGAAAAGTATCAGCCTCTCTATTTATTCCTTTTCATGTTATGGCTCTCCATACACATCATCTACCGTTAATGGCTACCCAGTCTTTTCTCAATCTTCTTAATCACTCATTCTAAGAGTGAATGAAATGTACAGGCAAAGAAAAAATGCCCTTATTATTCGTTTCACTGAAACCCACATACCTGTTAATATGAGAGCTTACAGTCCACTAGAGAAACACATAACACAATTAATTCCTTTCGTCTTCCTTCTTTCTTGCCCTCCTAACTTTTTTTTTTTTGATGTCGTGTGCCCGGAAGGCTCTTAGCTAGCTCTTGAGAAAAACAAACGTGAGTGTGTTTGTTGTTCTGAGGGTGAGTGGATATCTCGTCAGAGATCAGAGAGCAGTTGCTTTGTACGCCGCGCCGTGTTAGCTTCAGAGACTGCTAATTAAGTAGCAGCACAAAAGGGGCCATTGTGGGAGCACATGGCGAGGAGGAAACAAACAGGGCCGGAGCTGTTTTTATTTTACAACATGAAGCCTATATCAGTCCTTCAAATGATGGCGTCAGAGAGTGGGTAGGTAGTCCCATCATCAGACCTTTGTAAAAAAAGTGAGGCTGCTCAAAAACATTGGGAAAGGGGGAATGTGAAGTAATAATACAAATGTAAACACTGTGTGGATACTTGGTTGATGATGTTTGGTAACACAAGTATAGGTGCATACCAACACAACTAATTTATTTGACTAAGAATATATAAAAGAGGTTGCAAAAGGTACATTTGTAAGTGCTTGTCCTTTTATGTGCGTGTGTGATGGTATTCTGTAGACTCTATACAAATCCCCCCAACAGGCCATCTGGGTGACATCCGGCTCTCAGACTTGACCTGCATTGATTTATTTAACACTCAGACACTGATACCAGCCCTGACACACACACACACACACACACACACACACACACACACACACACACACACACACACACACACACACACACACACACACACACACACACACACACACACACACACACACACACACACACACACCACACACACACACACACCACACACACACACACACACACACACACACAACACACACACACACACACACACACACACACACACACACACACACACACACACACACACACACACACACACACACACACACACACACACACACACACACACACACACACACACACACACACACACACACACACACACACACACACACACACACACACACACACACACACACACACACACACACACACACACACACACACACACACACACAATCCCCTCCCCCATGACCCTATCCGACACTCCAATCTCATCAGACGCACACTTTCCAAGACAGGCTGATTGTTTTAATGATATCAATCCTTTAGCCCGCTCCTCCCCACACATTTAAAACCTACAGTATGGCTCTGCATTCACCACGGTAATGTCTACGGTGTTTAAACTGACGTCATCATGGGCTTCAAGAACAATGAGGGTTGAGACTGTTCGTTCTGTTGCATACTGTTAAATCATAACTATTTGCATTATGTTGGAGAGGGAAGAGAAACCCTAATCATGTGATAAATGCACAAAAATACAAATACAATAAATCAACAGTTCCTCGTTTCATTGCAAGTACAGAGTGTAAATGAGGCCATATTGCAGCCTGCCTTCAGAGGTCATGGAAATCCTAGCACAGTATATAGACAACCACACACACAAACATACACACACACAAGGAAAAGGAAACCTACTCACATGTTCACACACACAGCATAAATGTCCCATTGGGCCCATAAAAAATGATGCATGGGGGGAAGGGGACATAGTATACTACATAAAACCTCAGTTAGTCCAACCCTTTTGTGGCTAGCCAGATACACTCATATAATCATGTGTGTGTGTGGTGTGTGTGTGTGTGTGTGTGTGTGTGTGTGTGTGTGTGTGTGTGTGTGTGCATGCTTCCTACTGAACATGTTTTTGAGAGCACAGCATGAGGGAAGGTAGATATTGAATCCAGCTTTGCAAACCTACAAATGTATGCAGACATGCTGAATAACAGCCTGAATCCGAAAATGGCAAATCCGTTTATCAGATCGTTTATATCTACACATAATTGCTGAATGATTATTAATCTTGATAATCATGGCATTTTAATTTTCAATTAGAAACCAGTTGCGAACGCACATTCAAAACCCAAATTACTGTACTTGTGGCAGCAGCACATAAGTGGCAAAATAAAAATTGATAAACACTGCTCTGTAATTACTCTTCTAGCGAGTGACTGACAAGCGCATTTGAGCAGCCGCATCGACAAACAAAAAGAAAAAAGCTTTTCACCAGCAAACATCGTTCCCGCTGGCTGTATGAATCGACGCTCACTGTGAGCCTTGTAATTCTCCTCCCGTGGCCCTGCACTTCCTCCATCGCCATTCATGTCCCAAGCTGCACACATGCAGCGTGCTGCTGGTTGGTCCACATGACAAATTACTACTGGGCTTATTATCAAAGATCAGCACTCGCCAGAGGGAGTGGTTGAGGGGCGGGGGGAGAGAGGGGTGCGGTAGGGATTCCAACAAAGACTGCCGAGCATCCGCGGACAAAAGAGAGGGACAAATTTATCCTGCTGCTGACAAGCTAAAATAATTCATTTCAATTACAAATGGCTACCGCTCGGAAGCAACAAAGAGCCCCACAAAGGTCACCGGGAGTTAGAGCACTTGTGCGTCTTTGTGAATTCACTTGTTTAGCGCTGTACATTATTGTGCATACTTATTTTTGTGTTTCTCTGGTTTAAGAAGGATAAAGAGAAGGGAGCTAATATTTGCCGTTGAGACAAAGAAAAGAAAATACCAACCTGCAGCTTTGCATTGCTCAGAGCTTACAGAGGCAATGGCGGAATGTGATAATTTTTTGTGACACACTAACCCCGCCTCTTTCCGTGTTCAGCTGCGCTCTCAGCAAAACAAAACGCTGTACACAGCCTCCCATGTTTTGTCTTTCCTGCCACGCTCATTTGTTCTACGTTCCTTATCTCTCCTTTCCTCCACCCTTCCCCTTCTGCCTCCATCACATGCTCCCTCCTTCCCTCCGGCCGCCCCTTTCCCCTTTGGCAAACAGCCAGTTGTCCCTTCCTTTGTCTGCTTTGTTGGTGAGAAATGATTCAAAAAATGATTTAAAAATACATCTTTGACACAAGCCTGAGTTCAGAGTGACTAACAAAATCCAACTGTGTGACTAAAACCTTTCAATTTGAGGCTGTAATAGAATGACAGATACATGTCATTATTCACTTTGTCTGTCTGTAGCATGTGTTGAAAATAGCGATAGATGACATGTCTTATAGGACAAGAGTCAAGGGTTAAGCTTTGTGTGGGCAAAAATATCTGTATGAAAACAATTCTATAATAATGTAATGTATCTATTTATCTAATTTGCACCTCTCCAATATGACAATAACACTTAAAATATAAGCATTGTTTTCACAACTTGAAATAATAAACTGATTAAAAACTCAAGATCCTTATTTGTGTTGAGTGCAGTTGATGTCAATCCCACTTATACACTCATCGCAAAAACTCAAGAGTGTAAATAACAAAAATGCACAGTGCTTTTTAGGATGATTTTAAGCTCTCGATGTTGATAATGATTACTTGTCTTTGTCTTGTGCGCAAAGTCAGCAAGGCTAGAGGTCTCTTTCGAGCCAGTTGATGCTATTATTATTTGTACAGATTTCAAAAGATAAACAAAAAAGGGTAAACACAAAGTCTTGATTTTAGATTCTGCTTTCTGTCAATCACCAGATGCCATCATAAAGAAATGAAGGAAATAATCGCTAGGAAGCATCTTCGGCAAACCTCACATCCGTCTGCTTATTAAGGACATCTTTGGTTTGATATTATGATAAAAACAATGATCTAACCAAATAATGTTAGTTAAATGTACTTAAATATAGCAGGCATTGTATATAGGAAAATGTAATCAGATGTAAAGTATAAGAACTGATATTCCTTTTAAGTTTGAGTAAAATAAGTCAAAGTGACTTTCCCTAGGGCGCACGGTCAGCGCATTGACCCACTCGAGAGCTTCCTCTTTAGAGCTCCACCACTAGTGTCTAAGGCAGGTTTACACTGTCAAAGTAATCATGTTTTCTCAGCTAATCCCTTTAAGGCCTACATGTCCCATCATCATCCACTGCATGAATGAAATTACACAATGACTAAGCTCTTTTCATTGGCCCGCAAAGCTGCTTGATTTGGGAACATTAGGAGGGAGGAGGGAGGAGAGAAAGGGATGTGGAAGGAAACATTTGACACAGCCTTTGTTGCGGATTATGAATCATCATACTTTGTAAACTGGCCAAATGAGCTTGTCTGTCAGATATCATATAATCTCATCTCAACTTTGAATGGAGGGGAGGCTGCTTGGAGTGGCATATGGTAACTTAATTCCTAATGTATATTGTTATCTGACTTTCAATTTTTAACATTACAAATAATAATACTACTGTGTTGGCATTTTAGATTGATAACATTGTTGGTGCTAGTCGGGGATTCTCAGCTTTTTTGGAACAAATGTCTCTCAAACTCACTCAAGGAAATTGGTAACATACAACACAAGTAGCAATTCAAAGCTAATGTTAGCATGTTTCATATTTAAAATGTTATCACAATATTACATTTTAGTATGACGTGACAACCAACTTTAGACAGTTTGCAAAGTATAGTTCAATTTAGCTACATAAAATGTATTTTTGTACCTGTCAAACTAATAAAGTGCCACCTCCATCAGTAGTGCACATAACAGAGTTGTAGATTGTCACATCACCAGTAAATAGAGCAGGTGCTGTGTATTAACTAAAATCTCTGCTGCCACTAAAGAAACAAAGAAATTGTTGAAGAATGTTTAGAAATAGTCACAAACACACACAGACATATTACATCTATTTTGTTCTAGAGATGGTAACACATTACTAAAAGCTTCTGTGGTATCTGCAGGCAGCTGCTGATTCAGCACAGCTCAGAAAATTACAAAATAAGAGACCTTAATTCTTTACACATTTCTGTGTGGGCAATTCATTAACATTTACCACAGGGAATGGGTAAAGTGTTTTACTTCTGATGTTAACAACAATGTTTTTTGATATATTAATTCAGAAGACGCATATCATTAACCATCCCTCTGCTGCTCTATGTCCCGATAAAACAAACAAAAACAAACAGTTACAAAAACCAAACCACTAAGAATGTAGTCACAGATGAGCATGTTTTGGACACAAGTGACCTAAAGTTACCTTTCACTGTGTGTTCTTTTTAATCATCGTGGGTATCAGGGGCACGTTTGTGAAATAACCGCTTTCCCATTTCCTCCTTCTGCATGCTTCCCAGTCACCAAGGTGTATCCACGGATACCCCGGGCCACCGGAATACAAATACAACTCAGACACTCGCCTCTCAACCCCATTACCACACACACACACACACACACACACACACACACACACACACACACAGACACACACACACACACACAAACTCTAACAGCGCTGTCTTCTCTCCTGTTCCACTGTCTCCCTCACCATCCCCCTTCATTAACAGTTTCCCCGTTTCAACAGACAGTCACAGGGGACTTTTTGTTCAGTTTTAATAAACGGGACGGTGGGGAACCTTTCATTCATTTGCTCTTCAAAGATTATGCATCATTTACAAAGTGAAAAGCATTATACGCATTTGAGTGGCAAGAGGTGTTTGTCATTCACCTTTTGCCCGTTACTCCCATCCATGTACATTAACGTGGAGACTGATGATGTCTCTGCAAAAAGCCTTGGTTTCAGGTGGATGCACACTTCTTCTGCATCTGTGTCAACTGTCTGATTCTAGGTGGCTTTTAAAAACCCCAGAGAGGGCTTGATGAAAGAGCCCCCAGCAGGTGCTCTTGGCCACACAACACAATGGTGGAATAGCTGCTGGCCGAAGAGGCCGAAAAGTAGTGCCAGGAGGGTGGAGGGTGAAGGGCAGTGGGTGGGTGCCGGTTGGTGGTGGGGTAGGCAGGTTTTGGAGCCAGCAGTGTGCGGGCACAGCTTTTCGATGGCAGCGAACAAAGCCGACCTCTTCATAGCCATCCAGAGATGCAAATTGCTCTTCATCAAAGTTTCACACTCGGCTTCCAGCGAACAAAATGGAAATGCTGGCTCTTTGGCTACAACTCTCAGTAACTGCTCCGTCCTCTTTAACCATTTGTAACTGGTGGTGTTTGTGTGCACTTCCATATGCACATATACTGGGCATGTGCATTCTCAGTCACACTCTCACACAGATACACACCTCCAAGCCCACCTTTCTTTCCCCTGGCTTTGTTTTGATCCAGTATCCCACAGGGAAGCTTGCAATGAGCCCTGCTTCAAAATAGGATGGGCAACAGCCATCAAAGATATCCCTGCCAGAGGGTTTTTTAACCTAATCAGCATCATCCCAGAGGCCCTCACAGGTAAGACAGAGGGGTGTGTCTGTGTCTATGTGTGGGAAAGAGAGATGAAGAAAGGAACTGGTTGCGTGCCAAGGTGATGTCTTTAATATTTGATGTGCTGCTTCCTTTATTTTCATCTCTTTTCATCCTCTAGTCCTCTCTTTCCTACATCAGCTATTGAAGAGAAAATATGTTGGCTTAGTGATAGCTTCAACGTCATTTCGGGGCTATCTTTTAATGTATTGGTGATGTTTGAGTGCTTTAAAAAACATAGGCTGAGCAAACAGGTCAAATACACACATTAGCATTTTTGGAAAAGTATCTTTGGACGGAGATGATGTTTTATAATTCCTCTGTGTGGATTTGTGCGAGCATGTTTGTGTTCTGTACACGTTGTGCCAGGCACTAGGGGGGTTTGTTGAACCCGTTTGACCACCAAAAGCCCTGGCTGGCTGGTAAGCTGATCTAAGCTTTACCAATGGATTCTTTCTGGGAGGGAATCGGCAGCAAGTGAGTGGAATAATGTCCAACTAGTACTAAGATTGACCACATAACCATTATTTTAACTATTGAAATTCACAAGAAACTTTTTGCTGGAGATTCTGACACTGGATATCGGCCAAATGTCCCCTTGAAGTCTGAATCGGCAGACATACATTGACGGTAATTCTGAATTAAAGTAAAGTTGACAGGAAATGCAAGATGCTCAGGGGCTAATTGTAGAATAGAGACTAGGGATCTCGAGGAAGTAACTATGATCTAGTAAGTCTTCTAGTGCATTGGTTTCCTTGTTTCATAAACACTGCAAAGATTAGGCAAATTAGGCAGATTGTTACAGCTTGGGTTTTGCACGTGATGAAACAACAACAATGGTAAGAAGAATGAGGCTGAAGGTCGTCACGTGTT
Organism: Trematomus bernacchii; assembly: GCF_902827165.1. Lineage (NCBI taxonomy): Eukaryota > Metazoa > Chordata > Actinopteri > Perciformes > Nototheniidae > Trematomus > Trematomus bernacchii. Next base: position 15,966,470 of record NW_022987739.1, read on the forward strand.
TTATGTAATTTAATTACGTGCAACTTTGAGCTAATGTTGAAAAGCAATTTTGTTGAAGTCCAATACTGGCATACTACAAAAAATAGCGCGTCAGGTCATAACATGAAGTTTATAGTTCTAACAAGATGTTTTCCATGATATGACACGATAGAGAACACAGAGTTAGCCTCAAGCCTAACTGTTGTGTTAAAGTAAGTAACAAGGTTCAAGGTTCAAGGTTCAAGGTTCTTTATTGTCAATCTGACATAGCTACAGAGTAATTATGCAGTTGAAAATCTTATGTCACACAAAATGGTCACCCCTAGTCCTGATATCGACAAGTCTGCCCTGACAGTTCCTCTCTGGATGACCATTACTACATCAGGGAAAGTGACCTATTAAAGCCCAGGAAAAAAAAAATGTTCAACTGAGTATTGGTCCTTATAATTGCCCATGGAGAAACTGCAGTCCAAAATGTTAATACAGTATCTGATATAGGACAGGTTGGAAAATGAGTTGGTCAGCCAAGGCAAATTTGAATCTAATTCTTTGATGTCTGTTCTAACCCTGAAAGTTCTCTGGAATGGCATGTTACTATGTACATAAGACAACACACGCGCTTTAATACACACCTCATCTCTGACCCATTGTGAAAGAGCCTTGCTCTTACTAGATAATGAGTAAGAGCAATATGGGACCAACCATTTATCATATGTCTCCAGTTACTTTCTACCATCCTTGACTGAATAGAGACTGCATAAGGAGGAGGCCTTGCTGATTAGTATTCTTTAGAGTCTGTATGAAGAGACAGGCCCGCGATCAGAATGCAAGGAAGTCCTCTTTCAGTCGGTGAAGGAGTGAGGGTGAGGGGGATGAGACAGCAGAGGCCTGTCTACCATGTAAACAAAGCTTTAAAGATCCCATTTACAATGCAGCACAGTCTTAAACGAAAAGACAGCAGAGCGTAGACAAAGTATCCCCTTCATTTTCCGTAAGGTGTAGTTAAGATCTTTTTCGTATGGGGTAAACATGTGCCTCAAATTGAGTACCCCTCTGTTTCGCTAAAGGATAAAGGACTGTGAAATGTTCCATCCGATGTTGTCAAATAGAACAATATAGACAAGAGGAAACTGTTTTGACAGCAGGAACAAAATGCTTCAAGTCATGAAAAGTGAGCTTTACCAAAAAGTAAAGGAAACAGACACGAAAGTCTTAGTGAGCAGAAGCATATAAAGGAACAGATGACATTGGTGCCCGTTTTATTTTCTTGACAGTACCAAAATGAAATGAAAAATAAAAAATTCACTATGATACATAACAAAGAAAAGCTGGCGAATGTTGATAGGTAATTGTTGATTAAATAGTTTTTCTCAGCTACCTATTGTGTCAAATATTATGTTTTAGAATTAAGGATGATGTTATCCTTTTATCCTAAAAGGTAACGGTACAAATTATTTTAGTGGTGTTAAAATCTAAATTCAATAACGAAAATTCAGGTTTTCTTTTTAAAATGTATGCTCCATTAACCCCATTGGTTAAGCTCATTATTACAATGATAATGTTAAAAGCTGACAACGTTCTCACATTGATAGACCCTCTTTCATCCTTAATTTCATTTAGCACAGGCCCTGCGATATTTCCAACAGGATCTCTCTTCCCGCTCTCCCTCCCTTCCCTTCCTCTCTTTTTGCATCTCCCTCCTTCTGTCCATCTCCTCCCTCTCTCCCCCTGCATCCTAAACAACCTCTTTTTGTGGTCCATGTCACTGGTATTGCATGGCGGGGGCCTTTCAGACATGATAGATAAGGGGCCCATAGGAGCCGACTGGGCCCTGATAAAGGTATGGCGGATAGAAGAGAGTGTGGGCTGTGGCCCATTTAGCCCTCCAGAGGAATAATTTACAGCTCTGCCACAGTTGATTTCCCTCACTACAACCAAAGGCACTCAGAGACTGGCCATAGCACCGTAGCTCACTGGCAGAGAGCTGAGCATCGCTCCTTCGTGTGTGATTGTATGTTGCTAAGAGGCAGAGGAGAAGGAAGGCAATGGTTTGAATTATTGAACATTTATTATGAAGTGGGGAACACAGTGCACTAATGGGAGGGATGGGGGTTGTGTGAGTGTGAACCAGATGTCAGTGTAAATTTGAGTTTGCATGTCTATCTACAGTACTAGGACTGCAATTTAACATTAATTTCATTAATCTCAAAATATATTTTCAATGAATCGTTGACTGTACAAATCAGATAAAAGGTTGATCTACTGAAAATGTTCTACTTTGAGCCATATCTGGTGGCGTCCATCATCAGTTGTCATGGAGATGCTTTAGTTGGTGTAAGTATGGATTTTCAGTCGCATAATAAGGCAGGAATATGTATGTAACAACCTGCTATAACACCAAATCAATAAATGAGGGAACCATGCCTATATTCCATATTAATAGTGGGACATTTCCAGACAGTGGACATTGAGCAAATCATTTGTTGTCAAAAAGCTATTTTAAAATGCAATGATGAACCTTGAAACTTTATGTAATTGCATTACTTTTCTTACCCGCAGTCTAAATGACAAAGTCTTCATGTTGGAATCAGTGGAAAGCAGAGAAATCCAAACATTTCAAAAGCTAGAATCCCTTCAAGGCTTTTAGTCAATTATCAAATTGTGGTAGATGAGTTTTCGGTTGGCTAATTGACTCCTTATTTCAGCTATCATGTATGTGCACAAACACACAGTTTGGAGGTTATTAGCTTTTGCCTTTAAGTGTGCATTCAAGTTGCTTATGTGAGCGGATGCAACATTTTCAACACCCCACTGACTTTTTCATTTGTTCCAAGTTAAAGAAGATCTAACTCAGCAGAGTAAGCACTTACACACACAAACGCACACACACACACGCACACACACAGAAACACACACACACACACACACACACACACACACACACACACACACACACACACACACACACACACACACACACACACACACACACACACACACACACACACACACACACACACACACACACACACACACACACACACACACACACACACACACACACACACACACACACACACACACACACACACACACACACACACACACACACACACACACACACACACACACACACACACACACACACACACACACACACCCTCCAGTTAGGCTTTAAGAAGAGATGGGCTTTGACATCTGCCTCAGTGTCCTGTTCTCATTTGTATGGGGCCTAATATCTCCCTAACCTTTACACCGCACATTGGTTCAATTGCATCAGCATAAAACTGCTTCAGTGAAAAGCCAATTATCTTCTCAATCGCACCACAACACTGCTTAGGCACTGCCCACGCCATTGCTGAACGCACACTACAACCAACAATTCTGGCAAAGTGACAAATCTGGGGCAGAGCATCCAATAAGAACAGAATGGACAAAAATACAATTGCACCCCTCATCAAAATTATTCTACAAAAACAGTATGTGTGGCCGTATTTTTAACACATTTTTAACAAGCCCTAAACTGCATTTAGTTGTTAACTATTATGCAAGAGCTGACTTGAATGTTCTTGAATTATGTTTTTGATTATTTATTCAATAGTTTAAGGTATTGCAAGACAGATGGAGTGAAATGGATTTGAGTTTGTAGTAGCTGGGATGGGGATGTGGAGGCTCGCTGCCTGTTAGGTAGGTAACATAAACAACTTCTATTCAATGCCACATCCTGCTACCCTCTTTATGTAGAAGCCACTGAATGAGTCTTTCTGAGGCACTTTCAAATGCCTGGTTCTTTGTTCAGGTTGACTGTGTGCTTGAAATGCAATGTTGTTTTTTTTTTTTACATAATAAATGCAAGCAATCAAAGTAAAAGAGCATCTTTTTGACGAAAAGGAAATGTGCTCGGATGTCGCGGAGTCTCAGTTGAATTACTCAATTTTAGAAAGTAATTTGTGTGACGTCAATTACGTGAAAAAACCAACAAAACACAGCCTCAGTCTATGTGTGTTTGCAAGAACTCTAGTATTTGAGGTTTCTATCTGAATCATGTTAAAACAAGCTGGGTACCCTGGCATATCCTTCTATTTTTAACCATGTATTCTTGATCCGAGGCTCATTAGGTCCCATTGCTCCCCTTAAAGGTATCATTTATCTAAACACTGCAGAGGAATGCTCATCTCAAAATAAAACACTAGCAAACCACTCCCAACTGATCTGCATCCAACAAAAGTTACGACATGCTGAACTTGTTTAATGCCGTTTCTTGGTTTAGAACACTAACAAGCAATCTGCTGTTCAGGCAGCCATGATGGCTTTGAATTGGTACAGAGGAAACAAGCTTGAATGGCTGGAGTTTTGTTCAGAAAGACACTCTCACAATAGACACTATGGCAACACAATAGCATCTCAATGGGAGTGGAGGTGGCAGTGAGAGAGAAATGACTCTGGGTGTGTGTTAGAGGGGTTGAAAACATCTCAAACCATTTATTAATGTGTGTTTGCAAGAAAATGGTTGAGTTTAGGAGAGAGGGGACCTTTGCTCCACCCCTCTATCAATCTATCTTCACACACTCACTCATAACACACACACACACACACAGATTTTCCCAGCGTCAGTGAAGCATGGAGAAATCCCTCTTTCAGCCCCTTTATTCCTGGGAAAAGCTTATGGATCTTAATTGCATTACCAGGAGGCGTCAGGGGGCAGAAGGAGCGTCCAAACCTGGTGAAGGCGGAACAGAAATGGAATTTTGATTTAACAGAAGAGGGGAATAATCCCTCGCTGACAGTCTGGAGGTTATCTCCCGCTCTGCTTTCATGACTCTCACTCATTCAGGAACTGCCTTTTCACTCTCAAGAGTTGCATTTCCATCTCAGTACCACCGTAGAAATGATACCCAATTAGAACAGTCAGATGTAAACAGCAAATTTGATCAAATTGCTTTCACACTGGCATGTTTGTGCTCTCTGAAAGTGGAAAATCTCTTGGTTGATGAAGATGATATCAACTTAGATGTTAAAAGAAGTAGAAATGAACGTGTTGAGTTCCTAATGAGGCTAGACATTGACGGCGAAATGAATGGTTCAATTTCATTAGAACAATTGAAACAAGTATTTTTACTCTAACATCTTAGATTGAATCTGTCTTTCATAACTCTTTGGAAACATCAGATGTGTCTGATTTGTCGTTACACTTGGATATGGCTACTATGTTTCTTCTCTCTGGCTAATTTGTGTCTATAGTTTAAAGGAATTATCTTATGAAAGGATCTTCTTCATATCCAACAAACGTTTTTGTTTTATTTCAAGGTAAAGCTCTACCTCTAGTTGGTCACTTTCACAAATAGAACTCATTCAAAAAAAGACTGAATATTTTTGATAAAGGCTTTTGTGATTCTCATAAAAAGTATAATGTCAAATACATCCGTTCATGATTATGTCCTTTGTTAAATGTTGGGCTGTTAATTGGCAGTTCTGAGTTACATGTTGAAGCAGTTTATTCCAAACAGCAGAAAACTGCTCCTCCAGACACAGAAAATCCTCCGCTCTGACGGAGAAAACACAAGATACCAACTCATCCTGACAGAAGGATGACTTGTATAAAACAATTACTATAAGGAGGTACATAGTGTGCTTTTGGAGAAACTACATGCAAGGCAAAAAGTGAACGTAAGAAAAAAAGGAGACAAGTAAAGAGTTGCAAGTGGACCCTTGGCGAGAAAGGAATTTAGAAATAGGGGACGAATGAAAAGAAAGGATGTGAAGGGTTGAACTGTGAACTCCCTGCCTTTTACCAAACACAGCACAGCCATTGTTCAGAGTAAAGGTCTTTAAGTCAGTGTCTCAGCCTCCCTCACCCCTCCCACCACGCAGAGGGTGACAACTATAGGCTTGAACTCTAAGATTAATGCTGTCCCTTTTTCTGTCCCTAACATGGGCCCTGGACTTTATAAAGGCCTCCTCCCCATCACTTAGACTAGACATCCACACATACACACACAGCCCCCCAACAACTATCTGGCAGGCGAGCACAAACAAAGCGTAAGCGATGTAGTTTCAAACGCTGGACAAGCCACGGCTGAGCAGTAATGGCCGATGCTGAACAAAACCCGGCAGCAGAAGTTACGAGTGTAAAGCCCCTAACAGCGCCTCATGAAGGCATCTGTATTCTTTGGTCCTGAGGAGGGCCCCTTCTCTACATCACTGCCTCTGAAACTGAATCCCTAGCAGAATACAAAACATATTTTTGGTTTAAAATGCAAAATACCCACATTTCAGTTACAATGTCAAAGCTATACCAGAATGTTAAAATAAAAGGACTCTCCTTGTAGTTTTACTCCCAGAGTTAGTAGGGCTTAGGAAAGCTTGGGGATAGGAGTTTGCGGGGGCTTAGAGAAGCACAAGAGAAGGATTATAAGGAAGAGAAAGGTGGGATCCCACAGTAGTGATGAGCACAGCAGAAAAAGATCATTGAGAAAAAGTTAGGAGGTCCCTTAGATAAGGAACTATCCAATTATCTACCGATCAGAAGTGAACAGTGATGGGGCAATTTGCACATTGGAGGAGGAGATAATGAATCCCTTCATCCATGCGGGGGCTTTTCTCTACTTTCTGCTGATCTTAACCAACGAAATATAAGGGGGAGACGATGAGAATAGAAAAAAAGGTAGAGGGGATGAGAGTGACAGTGGGAGAAAAAAAAGTTGAATAAGAGCAAGAGAAAGTTAGTGAACCAGATCAGAAATGAATACCAATTCCAGAGATGTCATCTGAAGACTGGAGTACAATACAATGTTGAAGGCCATTCGACTATTGTATTAAAAAAAGATTAACTGAGCAAATAAACTTGCCAATGTAAAGAACGGCTATTTGGTAAAACGATGTATAATTGTGCAACATGTATTCATGATAGCAGGATGTTCTCGCTCAATAAGCACCTATGATGTTAAACGTGGAGAGAAGCTTTGTTTTTAAGAAGAAGAAGAAGAAGAAGAAGAAGAAGAAGAAGAAGAAGAAGAAGAAGAAGAAGAAGAAGATGGACCTTTATTGATCTACCGAGGAGGAAATTCAGTTTCCACTCAGTTTTTTTATACACGCCTTTTTTATGCAACGTTCTGAGACAAATGGCCTCATTACTCCTAATTTAAACTAGGTAGAGAATAGTTCTTCCAGAGAAGTTGGCGAGAACCATCCTGTTGGGCATTGTTGTTTAGCTTTTGAAAATACCAGGAGAAAATACAGATGCATTTTGATAATATTCTAGTTCAGACTAGACGGTTGTTGCTTTCTGGATTAAATGATTTAAGAAGTATTTTATCTTCTTATGTTGCTCTACGAACACACTCCCAGCCCTTGTGTGCATCTGAATGTTAACATAAGAACAGTTTTGGAGGGAATGCTGGCTTCTAGCTAAGTGCTTTAGATGTTTTGATATGGCTGCTTGAATTGCTTGTTTTGCTTTGTAAATATACCGCTGCAATTAAATCGATCCAGAAGCAAACAGAGCAAAAACACTTGTTTAGAAGTGTGAATGCACGAGGGCTCAGCACAAACAGAATACACAGTACACACAAGCTGAGAAACAAATGCAAACAAACTAACAACTCTGCAAACACTCAACAGATTAACACATACTTAACGCTATGTATGTACAGACATTCATGTGGAAAATTGATTAATGAAGTAGAGGGTTAAGAGAGTTGGTTAATGCTATTTCAACACATTTTTGTATTTACAGTAATTTAGACTAATAACATGCCACCTGAAATGTGATTTTGAGATTCAAAAAGCTAATTCTTAATGCCCCCATACTGTCAGCAATATAGAAAGAGGGAGAAATTGGTCAAACGCATTTGATTGGTTCCATTACAGAGATGATAGTTTAAACGTCAGTGAGCTGATGCAAGGACGATTGTTTCAACTCATGCTGCACTAAGAATTATTGAGCTGAACCCCTGTCAAACTCCTGTAAACAAGACTACAATATTCCTCAGAGAGTGACAGAGGAGGTTGCTGACAAAGTGCCTCATCTGTCGGAGTGTTCAGCGGTTCGGATTTAGAGGAAGACAGATGATGATGTTATGAAGGTTCTGCAATGAAGAGATCCTTCTGTTTAATGGGCTGCAGAAAATCACTTTTTATTCAATATTCATTAGAAAAGAAGAAAATAATCCCTTTCATAAAATGTACTTTGTTAACTGGAAGGTTGTAGGTAGAGCTTTAAACTGAGAGTTTGTCAAAAACGAGACTGTAACCTTTGGGAGATGAAATAACACAATCTTTAAAATGTTGAAATTATGAGGGGAAACAAACACCCTTGTTTAATTCAATATATACTGTATATGGGTTTCGCAGTTTACTTGGCATTGTATAATGAAGCAATAGCTCACGACAGGCCGTGGTATATGCTCATTATATCACAGCTAAGGGGCGTGGTTCGGCCCGACGCGAAGCAGGCAGTTTGCTTTTCAGCCCAACTGTATACAGTTTTTCTCAGACGCGGAGAGATACCCGTGGTATACGCTCAGTATATCACGGCTAAGAACCAATCAGATTGCCTGATTTGACTTGTCCGTTTTATAACCAGTAGCTTATCATGGATAATCTCATCTAATATTGCACATAATAGATAAATATTGGCGTTTGCAAATAATAAGTAAGAATTCCTGTTAACTATTTAATGGAATAGTCTCACATATTCTCACTTTAAATCAATGGAGTAATTGCTGGTCTACAATATTTTCAAAAGCAATACAAACTTAAGTATTTCAAACGTCCAGTTGACACCTCTGGTATAAATTCATCAAATGCAGCCATCATTCATACCCGAGATAAAACGATTCTACTGTTTCCAAAATATGTCGATGTCCACCATACATTTTTAATATTGCACCTGGTGTGCTGCTATACAAAAAAAAGCATGAAAGCAGCTTTCTCTTTCTCTTTGAGGAGTTAGAATTGAATTTATAACAAAGAGAAGGAAGTTGAGGGCTCATGCTTTGGTGTAATGATTCCCAATCACCACCACTATTACTGCCTTCTAAACACACCTATTTTCCACTGATGACAATTTCCTGCATTTCTCCTTGAATTCAACCGAGCCTTTATTGGATATTACCTCAACAGGACCTTTGCCGACATGTCTAAAGCTATTTCAGACAAATTGTGTGGCTATACAATTACATGTTAATAGGACTGAGAATAACAGTAACGATTCAACAGGGATTTGTTCAGCCTCTAAAGTGCCACTTTACTTGTAATAACAAATGTATTACCTTGCTAACAGTTTATATCATCTCTAAGCAAAGTGTACTGTAGCAGTGAGTGAACACACTTTTAGTTGTTTGTTTGAGCGGGATGCATTTTGAATTTATGATATCCAGCTCTCATTCCTTTGAAGTTTCAATGCACTTATTGAACGTTGTTTTGGGCGAAAGCATCTGCAAATTAAATTTGGAGTAATGCATCATCATTTATTTCATCTCCAAAAAGGAAAAAACTGCAATTTATTCTGAGTGCATAAGTCATTTAAAACGTGACTCTCAAAATCCTTAATCTTGTAAACAAGCTACATCCAGCATCTAAATCTAAAGCTTGTTGCAGTCAAATGACACAGCTTATGGCAAATGACGCAAACATTCAGCTCATCAAAATCTGTTTTACACTGCTAACCCTTTGAAAGCCAAATTAATATACAAACCCCATGTGAAACTAAATGAGTCAGCCTCTCCAAAAACCTTCAAAGCTGATGTTAATTACACTAAGACTGATTGACCATGGATGATCAAGTCTGCAAGCCCATTGGAGTTTACCAGGTCAGAGGGAACAGCATGGCCTGGCTTGGCATGGCACCACAGCCTGTTATTCTGCTGTAGCAACAGGAAGTGCCTGGCAACACATGGCCAACAGCTACACCGACCTCTAAAGCATCCGAGAAAGTGTCAGTTGTGTCAAGCGAATACATTAAGGGGTTGGAAAGATTTGTAGAAAGAAGTTCAATGAGCCAGATATATTGATTGTATTAGAAGTATACAGTATACAATGCTGGAGAGCCACCAGATTTGACAGATACTTATTTTGATGCATAATTGCATTCAATCAATCTTTTCTCTGTTTTTAAGAGCAGCTCTTCTCTTCAAGAAGTAGATTGCATGGCCTTTACAGACCTTGGATAGTGTCAAATTGTCTCCAAATGTTAGAATCAATCTTTGATCAGTTCCTGGAAGTCATTCAATACACAGTCAACCAGCATCACTATAAACCCTTCAAAGCTGACAGCTGGTCCTTTGATGTCAAAACATGCCCTTTGGCAAAAATGTGGGTATACGGGGAACACGGAACAAAATATTGTTTTGATAATTTAGCAATGCGCTTTCATCCTCTTCAAAAAGACAAGTAAGGTGAAGATGATATGTTCAAAGATCTGTGCTGATTCTCTGATGTGATGTTCAATTGATCGAGATGTGGCTTCAAAAGCATGTCTACCCTTAACAAAAACAGTTTTTTTACAGTTTTATGTGATCCAACAGAATCATTCATAACATTGCAAGACAGATTGACAAGCACCGATCCCCTTCACATCGCTCTGGACATGTACTTAACGATGAGATATCCCAATTGTAAATAAAGAGTAAAAAACTGTGGGCTTTGAAAACAATGCATGCAACTCACTTTATTGAAATAAAGACTCAATCAAACAATGGAGCTCAATATATTGCCAGATACACTGCTGTATCAGCAGAATCTCATGAACCCTCAGCTCACTTTCACAGGATGGAGACAGACAGTCTCTCGTGCCTTTATTCCTCTGTTCTAGAAGCCGAGATCAAAAGGCTCTCTTGTTGTAAAACGTATTCAAACAAAGTTTTTTAATTACGCTAATCACGTCCTCAGCGGCTCAGCTAAAGTCATCCTCTTTAACTACTTAATATCCTCATCTCGTTAGCATACAGTATTTCCTGTATTGGCGTCAGGCAGCTTACGGAGCTCAGCTCTATCGATCCGTCTTAGCGATGGTTAGACATGCCTGTGCTGAGAGGAGGCAGAGGGGAAGAGCAGCGAGGCATTCACTCAGAGTGAGATGTGGCTTTCTTGCTCAGCCCGGTAATGATAGCAGAGAAATCTCATTTCACAGCTCACTGCCGTGTTTGCAAAACCGCATCGGTGAAGGCACATCCAGAACATAGCTCCGAGGAGGCTCTAGTGCTAAGTTCAACCTGTCTGGCTTCAGGACACATCTACAAAAGAGGCGAGAGACTTAACAAAATGAAAACCTGACGGGCATTGGGGGGGGAAGGGGAGTGCTCCGGGACAAATGTTGTACCTGCTTCTTTGGTCGCTAATGGCTTATTGATTTAAGTAGTGACGCAATCAGCTTTCCTTCTTGAAAGTGTCCCCATCCACATGGGTGAAGCAAAGTGAGATACGATCAGTCAACCTGAGAAGCAGTTGTTCTTTCCACTCAATCCTGCCAGCCAATCACAAAAAACATTTCCTTTAACCACTTTTTCTATTCTTTTTTTCTATTCCTTTTTTCACCGAACATGAAAAAAATGTCTTTCTCGTTATATTTTAGATGTTGTTGCAGCCTTGATCAAGGTTAAGCAAAGCTAACAAAGTGACTTTACTTAAAGGGGACCTATCATGCAAAATGCACTTTTGTACGTCTTTTATACATGAATATGTGTCCCCGGTGTTCCAGGGAACTCACCAAGTGTCAGAAAACACAACCCTCTCTATTTTCCTCCATACCCAAATCTCTAAAAAAGGGGCTGCAACGGATCTGATAAGAACTGATCCAGATTTGAACACTGTCCTGACGTCAGGACAGTGGCGCTACGGCTATTGGGCCAACTCCACCAATCAGGAGGAGACAGCCACGGCCATTGCCGTTCAAAAGCGCTGGAGACGCTGTAGTACATATGCCAGGCCTGTAGGGGGTGCTGTTCTCACAGAATCAGCCCTTGCAAAAACAGGGCTAAAAAAGTGCAAATTGAGCGAAATGAGGCATGGCTAAAATGCATGATCTGTTTGGTATTTTGAAAAAAAAAAAAGTATAAATATACCTTATATAGGTATGGTCCTACACTATATTATTATAATATAGCATGATAGGTCCACTTTAAGCTTTACAATTGTTCCTACATTCATGAAGGATAAAATATTAATCTTTTATGTTGAAACCTTTGATTCAACCGTGTGATGAGGATGTAGTTTTCTGGTGTAATTGAATATTTTATTGAAAATAGAGGTGCTTTTTAAAATGTATTCTACTCTCATTCATATACATAGAGTGGAAAATGTATTGGCTACCTGGTAACAGTTACAAAGGATAACTTGTAAACCTTCAACAAAATGTTTGTTTGAAAGAACTGTTAATAATGTTCTTCTAAGTAAATACATACAAATGTTAAAGCAACGTGTTCCTTATTCAACCCTACCACTGAGTAGATGTGTAAAGACACTGATTCAGCTTCTGCTTCAGTTTTCTTTCACAGTGAGTGTTGGTCTCAATTGGTCCGAACCTTCAACTCATTATCATTTTAATCTATTCTATCTTAATTTAAATCTTTGCTATAAAGGGCACAGTATGTACCTTAACCTGCTCAGACACCGGGACACTCCAGCAGCCGTTTTACTCTTCGGCTTATCGCTTCCTCTGTGGTGATTTCAATCCTACCGTTAATGGTCTCATCCTTGGGTGTTCTGTGTGCTTTGTTCACACGTGGAGTGAGATTAGTATGAGCTCCAACAGTGGAAAAATTATTTCTGAGACGTGCCTTGGCATGCCGATATTCATGACAGAATGCAAATTGTATTTGCTACAGCAGCAGCTAAAACTCACAGCTCTGTATCACGTGCACACCAGGGTTTGGTGATGTGTTGGCATGTTGCAACTGGTCACTGTCAGCTCTACAACCAGCAATTGGCAATAATATTTGTAGGTGTGCCAGTCGGCTGTGAGGCTCTTGTTCATCAGAAACACCAAATTTGCAAAATGTAAATGACAGAAATCGCCCCAAAAAGCAAACCGCCGACAATGCACTCAGCGATTTGCCGATATATTTGCTCAATCGCCTGTCCCTGGTGTAGACTTTCAGTTTGTGCTGGAATAAAGTATGAGGGGCAAAAACCTCATTTTGCCCAGAGTATGGAAATGTGCTGGAGCAGGTTGCATCCGCTGGCTTCCTCATACACAAACCACATATTGCACATCAAGTAGCATCACACACTTTGTGTCTAAGTCACTTTGGCCAGTTACAATGAGTTTCCCGAAGGCTTACATTTGCACAGTGATGGAAGCCAGGAAGCAGATCTGTGTGTGAACAGATTTATAGAGAAGAGAGGTTATTAGGGGGCATGTCTGTGTGTGCATTTTGGTGTGCGTGTTTGTGTGTGTGTTTGTGTGTGTGGCCTTCTGTTCTTGCCAATAGGGGAGAAGGGGATGGAAAGTCCACTATTACAGCTTCTTCTTCCCAGTGTTGCGTGTGCGTGCGTGTGTGTTTCAGGGGTACAGTATGTATTAGCCGCCACTTTACCCTCTCCTGCACAATTGCTTCACCGTTTAATATAAAGCATTTTGTTTTCTGATGACTTTCTTCATCTGGGCTACAGACATCATTGCTGATCTAAAGGCAATTTCAACCTCATTTAAACATGGCACTTCAATACAACTGTAGATTGAAGACATTTGATCATTTTTTGGCAGATAACAAAGACACACAACTTAACTGTATGGGTTGTTATATATGTCATTAATGAATAGATGAGAATAGTGCATAGAGTAGTAATAGTGCCTACAAATGGGAGGCTCATTGACACCTGAATCTACCATTCATATGCTGATAGAAAATGCGTTTCATCTATATCGCACTTCCCCAGCATTAAATACACAACACAGCCTTCTAGGAAATTGCTTTTCTTAAACTGCATTAGCCACAAAGCTATGAAGGCTTTAATAAAATGTTAAAGCACTCATTCAAAAAAGAGTCCATAGGTGCCTCCACATGCTTTTGCAGACGGCAGTGAGGGAATAAAGAGGCAATTTCAGATCAGTCAGAAGTGAGACATATTACTCCTCTATACCTGCCTACAATCTGATTTCATCAAAGTCTAGGGCACTTGAGAAACTCTCTTTCTGCAATTGCTGTGGCTTTCACAGAACAATGTCCATTCCATATGAAGTTCAGTAAAAAATAAAAGTTTGAAACAATCTTCAAACAAGTATACTCAACAAAGAAAGCACAACTGTACCAAATACAAATCCAGATTGCACAGGCAAACTTTCTAAATGTAAACTATTAACTTAAAAACTGCAGCTTCCCCTTTCATCTGGAGTCTAAGTAAAGACTTCATGTAGACAAAATGTATTTCTCTGTCCATGCACATGTCTCATTAGAAGATTCCCAATGTTCCTTTCAATCCCTCATTCACTTTCCTTCCATGTCTCTGTGTATAAATGGTAATCTCCTTACATCTCTGATGGGATGATCCCAAGGTGGATGTCCAATTATTTCAGAAGTGAAGAGATTAGATATGTAAGGCAAATCCCCTATCCATTCTTATGACAAGGTACATCATAGGATCATTCCTCCTGAAGTTGATATTTAGATGGTTCTTGAGCATGACAGCTCTCTGGATGACTGGACTTCTTAGCTGTATGGTTTTTTTGTGATTCTGCAAAGAATGACTATCTAAGACACCAGTTAAAATGTTTAGACAAAGAGTGATGTAATAGGGCTTCATTGTCACAAACAAATTAAAGCACTTCGCATGCAAGCAAATACAAAAAGGTGGTGTTACACACAGCAGCAACCCAGATTAAGGTCAGGACAGCTGTGTGGTTAGTGAAAGAGAAAGTGATTTTTTTTATTTGAACGAGTGTGTCTGGATACTAAATGTGTGTGTGCGTAGGCAGACGTTAGTAGGCCACTAAGTCCCTCAGGACTCTTTGTAGTCATCGTTTTCGTCATCTCTCTTTTATTAAAAACACAACCTGGAAGAGTTGCAGATAGAAAAAATAACCTGATTTCCAGCATGTGGGTAAAGCAGGCTGTTAAGAGCTTAGTCATTAGCCTGGTTTCTGCTACAGCTCGGAAAAGAGCTAGTCAGCATGTAATAACCAGCTCATCTAGCATACAGTAAAAAAACAATATTCCTAAGCCTTTTAATATTTGAACCAGAAACTGACAAAAACGAGGGAGAAATGGAGTAGAAAAAGAGCCAGCGACAGACGGGAAGCCTTTGAACTCTGCATGCAGGAGGAGGACGGCGGGACAGAGAGCTGCGTGACCTTGCCTTGGCTTTGTGGTGCCCGTCAGCAGAGATCAGTTTCAGTGTTGGGGGCTCCATACTGTTCCACAAAGCTCTTCTCACTTGCAGAAAAATATCCAGTGGCAATGGCAGAGCCTTCACCACAGTGGAAAAAAACAGCACACTGATAGCTGTATGTTTTACAACATAATTAACACTTGACAATGCATGCAATGACAATGTTAATGTGAAAGGGGTTACCCGTAGGTATGAGCCCATGAGCCTAGCTTACTGTATTTTATTGCGTGCAGTTATTTATTTTTCCTTCATTCCTTAATCAAATGTTCCCTGTAAAACAAAATGCATTGCTATTTGTTGTGCTACTAAACAATACTGTAAGCTGTATATGGGGGATGTTTCTTTTTGCGGTGGTAAATTAACTAGCAAAAATAAGCACGAAATGCAAAGAAAAAGTGTGTTTAAAATGTTTAACAACATAAATATGTTAAAAACAACCATCTCTGATGCACTTCTGCTAGTGTTTTTTTTATCTACAAAATGTTATTAGACGTTTTGCAGGATATGATGTACAGTGAAGTGAAGACACAAAGCATTTTTCTCGGTGAGAAGGCTCTTTTGTTTTTGCATGGATTTTCATCAGTCTGAATTCCTAGGCTGCCTATCTCTTTCAACTCTTTTATAATATTAAAGTGGCATTGTTTCAACAATCTAGTATGCAGGAAATAAAAAGCAGCCAATAATAAACACATCTCTCGCGCGGGTAGAAATGAACAAAGACAACATGATCTGGCAGGGAAACGGATGACCCGTCATTGCGCTTTATGGGTGGGGGAAAAAAATGAGCAGCAACACCGATATAGTCTCTGTTTATGGGTGTCTCAGAGAAGCAGGGTGAAGGAGAGATGGGGGTGGATAAGGGGGAAATGGAGGGAAAGGGAGGAGATCAGGGATGAGGGATGATTAGAGATATAATACATAAGGGAGAGGATCGTAATGCGGAAGGGAAAGGGGGAAGGGAAGAGAGACAGGTGGTGTATTGCAGGTATCAGCTAAACCAATTTGTATTGTATCCAGATCAGTAGGCGATAACATCTCCTCATTTCCCTTCTGCCAGATTGTTACTGTACACCTCAATGTCTACCTTCCTCCTCCGCTAAGCCCTGAACGGAGAACAAAAGATCAGCGAAGGAGGGAGAGGAGAACAAGGAGATGGCTCTGATCTCCTATCCATCCATTCCTCTGGCAAGATAACACCTAACAACAGGAAAACATGTAAGACTTAAGAGGCAAGAAAAGCTGCACCGAGGTCGAGAAAATAAAAAACACTGTGCCAAAAATAAATGATGGAAACTGTAACCGTGGCAGCCTCCGTCAACAACAAAGTCAGGTGAACAAATGCAAGCTGGCGTGCATCCTCACACATGACAACATAAAGTGTAGAAGGACAAAAGCTCACATCCATCTCCTGCTACACATCATTAAAACAAGACACGTATGACATCAAGTTTTAATGGTCACTGTTTGGAAATTAGGTCACTGGAGCAGCAAGAATTTTATAGCATACAGCACAAGAAGAAAAGCTTAAAAAGAGTGTAAACTGATATGTAGCTAACGGATCTGTAACCATAATGTTGAGTCTGCAACATATGACGTACAATAGTGTAGCATGCTAACACAATAACATCTTTAAGTGAGAAAATATAGGAGGTTTTAAAAGCGACATGAGCGTTGTGTGTGTGCGTGTGTGTGTGTGTGTTGAATTAGTCAACGCACACACACGCACACACACAATGACAGTCCCTGCATATGCAAGTGAGCATTCTCTCAGTGCTTTGCCTCTGCCTCAGGGCACTTTACTTTACTCTAGTGGAAATTAAAGTGCATAAACACATTCCTCATTACAACACAGGGGGTGTCTGGCAAAGATATTTCAATGTTATGCAAGGGAGAGTGCTCAAGGCATGGCACAACTCTTTTCCCGTATGCTAATTCAACGTCATTAAATATCATCAATAATGCATTTACCTGGAGTTGGTATTACAATGAATTTCATAACTGCTGTGTATAGTAGAGATGAATAATGCATATGCATGATGAGCTGCCGTGACCTTTTATTGGTTGGGACATAAATGACACTGGGTAGGGGGTAACCTTAAAATAAATGTTTTACAATTTCATAAAACAAAAACTGTTCACTGGTTGTTGTGTTCCGCATTTGTTTCCAAAAACTGTAATTTGTTCACAGCATGATACACATGTATGTAATGTATAATGATACAAATCTCCACGGATACAACCTTAATTCAACATAGTGAGGAAAATGTAAATTAGGCTGTGGGGATCTGTTCTGTATAGACAATGTCATTTACATCTACATATGCAGTTAATATTCAAGATGTCTAAATTCATTATTCCTGCTGAATCCGTCTCAAATAATGTTCTTGATATAGTACATCTTCAATCATCATGTTAGTATTTATGGATGCATCAAAGACCAAGATGTCGGACATTAATCAAATGTATTGTGCTTCCTGAAAGATATACTGAAGCCATGGTATACATGACTTGTTGGTCATTTTGAAATAGAAAGATGAATACAACATTGACAAAGGTAGCCTGTAGTACCACATTGTAATGAGGTATAAAAACACTAAATTACATCCCACACTTCCCATGACACAACTCAATACTGCTACAAATTAATTATACACATCTTTTAAAACAGGCTAAGTAGGATTCCCCTTGACAACTAGCAGATTGATATTGACATGTACAATTGGTGGAATGCTGCTTTAAATAGATTAAGAAACTATGAGACTAAGTTACTTTTCCATACATTAAGGCAAGCTAGTATCAACATGCATATGTGACAGTGGTGTTGTGTGTTAGCTTTCCACTCTATAGCAATTAACGATTAGCAGGCAGTCCCTTTGATACAAATGCCACATGCATACCGTTTCTCTCGTTCTACAGGCTTGTCCCACAGGTCAAAGAGTTGAAGGGATGAGCCTCATATGCAACTGTCTGTCAGTGCCAAGCCTCTATATCATAGGTGTATGCTGTAGCTGGGACACGGTAATCCTGTTTTTATTAAAGGGGAATAAAAAAGGAAACCGTCTGAAACAGGTCTAAGCCCCTCTGACAGCAAAGGATTTCATTACTGCCGCTTGTTGCGTGTCTGTGCAACCATAAGTGAAAGAGACTACGGTCATCCCTACTATGGATTTTAAATGATATTTTGAGTCGTTTTTAGTATGCAAAAGTCATTTTTAACCAACTAAATATTCCAAATATGACATTTTAACCAGCGTCTTCCTTCCAGATCTGTCAGCTATTCTGGCTCATACATTTTCTCCAATACTAAAAATATGAAGCTGATCTAATTACTCGGTCAAGTACAAAGTTGAAGGTCACAACAAGCTCTCTGCAGTTATTCCCTGGCCATTTTGTAGCTAATTTAAGTATGACACATGTTTTCTGCATTTCTCAGAACATCAAACAGCATACTTTGATCTTTTTTAGGAATCACACCACCACCTACACTTATTCTTGAAGTGAACAAGTAGGAGTGGGATTAAAGCCCCAGTAGGAATGTGGAATCTATCTGAGTGACTGTTCAAAAATTAGTATGCGAAAAAAAACACATCAACATGGTGTATGTTGATGTTCGCTTTTGTGAACACAAAATATTCTTCTCCAAAGAGATTAGAACAATAGTAGGGGTGGATTTAGATATTGTTCATGATGGCTTAAAGGTTTTAGTTTTTTCTGCAAACTGAATTGCATATGTAGTGATCTGGTAGCCTTTAAAACCTCTCACTGGGCTTTGAAAGCTGAGAGCGCTGTGCATCCTGGGAAAGGGACAGTCACTCATATACTCAAAATGCCAAAACAACACAGAGGGCATCTCCCTTAATACATATTCTATTGCTGTGACAAACACCCACTCTCAAATACTTAAAAAAGTTGTAGCAAAGGCAGATAAATATGCATGCTTTTGCAAGAGAACCACAGGTGTGCTTTGAGATGTAAGCACGTATTGTCTGGAAGTTCATCGTGTGTGATACAGTGTGTGGTTTCCGCAGGGCAGGGAGGTCTTTGTGTTTCATTTAATGCCATTCATCCCTTCATCCCTGGCAAACTGGTATTGGGGTCATTGCCTTCATAAGCCTTCATTCCCACTTAAAAAGGAGGCAGAAGGAGGAGGAGTGAGGGAAGGAGAGAGGGGCAAAAAGTAGTGAGAGAGAGAGAGAATATAATGAGAAAGTAAGGACATTCAGGGAAGAGAGAAAGAAAGAAACCCTCCACCATCCTGTGTGCCAGAGTCATTATGGTCTGCCCATTGACCAGCAGTACTGCCCACCACTTCAGCTGCTCCTGTGCTGTTTACAGATGCTTTTCTTGTAAGGCCTGGGAAAAGCCACCAGCTAGGAAGAATTTCTAGTTGAAGGAGATGAAAGCACCCCAGAGAGTCAACTTTTAAATTATGTTATTTTAAAAAATCCAGCTATTTTTTACCAACCGAGTGGATTTGAGCAGTATTTTTGGTGGAGGAGGATGAACTTGTCAAAGAAAAAGTTGCATATTAACAAGGTAGGATAAGGATTCCAAATGTTTGCTTCGAAAGCCAGGACGATTCCTAAATTTGTCTTGAAATAGTTTCTCCTAAAAAAAGCTTTCATCACTAAAAGAGCAGTGAAGTGTGAACGCCATGAGTCAACACTGTCACCAGGAGAGGGGATCAGGTTGAGGTGGATGTGGGTGGAAAAAGAAATGATAATTTCATCAACTCCCACTCAAGCAGAAAAAAGCCCTGACAGGCAGAATCCTGCATGGTTTGAAATGTCAGAGGTAAATTATAGGAGTCAGAACGGCTGCTGAGCAGGGCTAATTATCAATGACTGCTGCTTAGTGTGGCGTGGAGCATGAATGATGCAACACATTTACATACAGTTTTTTATAATTGACTATACATATTTGAATCACATTTCAGAGCTTCCATAAAACCCTATCATGTCTTTTTTTTATTATTACACAGAAAACAAGAGATAACATGTCATTACATGAGCTTCAGAGCTGCACACAGGTGGTCATTGTTACTCTTTTGACAGAACCAAGCTGGTGGCGGTTGAACTTCTTACTTTACAGAATGTACCTAAGAGGTATGATGGTGGTATAAATCTCCTCATTTAAGTGTAAGTTAATCAATGAGAATTTTGCAAAATACCTAACCAGTCCTTTATTAAATCCACATTTCGACAACCAGCTGGCTCAGCATAAGAAATGTAATGTGATTTGTGGTCTGAAGAATTCAAAGTATCACTCCGAGACATTATGACGAAAAATGTATCTGTCATGGATCTCTACCTCACCAGTCAATTATAATAATAATGCAACATACCCAGCATGCATAGGGCATGTACATCGTGGACAGAAAGCCAATCCACAGAATGGGCTTACTGAAAACAAATTAACACTCATGCATGAAAGAAATGTATGAGTTATGCAAAGTTCAAAAACAAAACCAAAAGCAGGTTTGTACCCAGGAAAATCTGACTGTGAGGCAATGCTGAGCAAATCATGATAAAAGTGGATAGGATTATCAGGGGAGGGATTAGAGACAGGATGTTGGGGGATGTGGTACCTCTGAATCAGCAATGAATAGGTAACTCATCCACCCTTATTACCTCTTAATCAAAGCAAGAGGGGAAATATATCCTTTCCACTATTATAGTGTACTTACACATGGATACTATTGTTGATGGCATAAAAGTGGTTAACTTGGTGGAATATAGCCAACCTTCATCTAAAAAAAAAGCAGAAACACCTGCGTTTCAAGGCTTTTATGCACCCGAAGCAGAATGAGAGGCAAGGGATTTGCTGCTCAGTCCAACAAACACTTCTAGGCACGGACCATCTCTGTGTCTGCACTATGACTAAAGCCTTTCCTTCACGGCCACATGGCAGAAAAATGCTAATATTTTAACACAGCCGCTTAGCGAATAGATGAATCCATGCATGGATGAGCGCAGGCTGCCACCCTGAATATCATCACATCAGAATGCATGGGCTAAGTGACTTCCTCGTGTTGAAACATCCAGACGCTGTTGGGTGTGTGCATTAACAAGGACTTAAAGGCCAGTTCAGGTGCATCGTTTGTCATTATTACCTTGACATATCGTCCAGCTCAGTCTGAGTGACACGTCTTTTAAACGCGTTTATAAAGAGCTATTCTACCAAGGTGGTAAAGTGAAGACATCCAATAAGTGCTGATAATTAAGAGGCTAGGAGCACTCTTGTCAAATCACTAAACACATTAATATCACACCCCAAATGTTCACTGACTGCCTCTGGGAAGGTAGAAGCCAGCTTGGCAAATGGTGCGGTTTTAAAGCCACTGAAATTATGTATCTGCAATATAATGTTCTCAATATAACAACCTCACAGTGAACTTAACAAATGCACTACTGTGCAGACATTAAACCTACCTCTATGGCTGAATGTAATCCATACAAAAAGTGTTTCTTTAAGCTTCCACTGTCCATAAAGTACAGACACAAATCAGCAGCCATTTATTTTGTGTGTGATTTTAACAACTGAATGTTTCATATGCTTGGAAGTGGCCAGTTTAATGGGCGTGCAGACTTTAAATAACAGCCCAAATCACCACATAAAATGAACCTATGCTATGACATCAGACCTATAAATGTATCACTATGATCTGAGGCTCAGCTTCATGATAGCAAGATATCTGTTTGATATATTAACTTCACAATTTGAAGTGCGTTAGTGACTTAAAGGGGAACTCCATCAATTTACGACAGGAAGAAACCTGTCCATGAGAAACAGGGCAGGGACTATGATGTCTTCTGATGTGCTGTTTACACGAGAACGCAAACGGTTGTATCTGCTACTTTTCTCTTTTGTATAGCCCGTTCGTTCACACGAGGCCGTAACGGAAACGCGGAAACGGACCCCGCAAACGATAACGGGTCCTAAGGTGGATAGATCTGCAAACAGAACGCTCTGGGGGGGCAAACAGCTCCGTGTGTACGTCCTATACGATCATTTTCCTGATAACGATGAAGCCATAGTCCCACCTCTCCCCACCTTTGCTGCTCACTGCTGTAGCATGGTCAGTAGCTACTGTCAGTAGCTACTGACCATGCTACAGATGTTAGTGCAAAATCTACAGCTCCTCTACCACAACCATCAGCAACAAGTGGACATGGAGAATTACATGGACTACATGTTGCTAAATCCACCACGGGGCATAAACAGAAGGGCAACCATGGCAACCATGCTCGGGGGTCTTCTTCGCTGCTTTTGGTGTATTTTGTGGCGAAAGTATAGCACCACTTACAGGCCCGGCATATGTACTACAGCGTCTCCAGCGCTTTCGAGCGGTCTCGTGTGAACGGAAGACTTTTTTGATATCGTATTCGGTTCGTTTGCGTTTCGTATGCGTTTGCGTGTAAATGGGGTCATATCAGAGTGATATCACCAGGTTTTACCTCCATTTGGAATGTTTGTAGAAAACAAATCTTTGACAGAATGTCTGCAGTATAAAATAGGGTTGAATGGGATAACCAGACAGGGAGTGTCTGAGAGTTGTTGTAGGAATACATCTGTTATGATGCATCTCAAACTAAGAACAAACATTTTGGATGGATTATGTATCAATTAAAAAAAGATCTGTCTTGTTTGAAACACTCAAGTCAAAATGTGTGCTATTGAAAACAAATTGCAGATCCAAACCCAATGGGAAAATACATTTTCAAAACTCTCTTCAACAATAGAGGTTGTACTTCCATGCAGAGCTTTTGTATAGTAGGAGGTATGCCTTCACTTTAACTGCAGTGGAGTTAAAGTGTGGGACTAAAGGTATGTGTGTGTTGACTTGAAGAATAAGTCTGCGTGAGATGTCATTTACCTACCGATTACTTTGATTCACCAAATTGATAACTTGTTTTTCCTCAGCAAATTGAACATCAAAAACTATTTATGGCACTATAGTTAGGGAGAAACACGTTGAATACTGTAACTGAAATCATTTAAAAACATGCATGAGAAGGGGAAAAACTACAAATCAGAGACAATTTGGGCAACAAAAGGAGAAGTAAGTTAAGGTTGAAGATAAAGATTGGCTGAGGGTCAGGAGGTGAGCTTTCACATTTGATCTAGAGGCAGCGATAGCAGCTCGTACAATTAACTAATCCCAAGTGTATGGTTGAGTTACATATAAAAAGGAGCAAACACGGGGCCTCAAGCAGTGAATATAAACCCCCTGCTGAGTCTTAAGTCGTAAAGAATGTGGGTGAAAGGAACAGTGCGTTTACGAAAGAAACATAACAGCGAGATCACACATCATCCCCCTCTCACCCCTTCTTCTCTCCGTCACTTGGCGATAAGTCATTATAGCAGACAACACTAGGGTAATTGGGGCAAGGGACGCAGGAGAATCTGCGCATGGGGAGCGGTGGCACTATGACCTGTATTTCTTTCCATCTCCTGAAAGCCATGAGCGCCAGTAAGCTTTCAACTGCCTGCCGCACTTATTTTTAGATTTCATAAATGCATTTATATCGTAACATAATCAGTGTTATCATGCCAAAGAGGAATTCTCAAGGGGGTTAGATTCTCAGTTTGTACACCTCACATCTGGGGTGCTTTACATTTCAGATTCATACTGAGTGTGCAAGTCCTGCTTTTTCTATACTAGATACTTAATCAATAGCAATGCATCATTTCATTCCAAAACATCAAAGGCAGGATTTAATTAATCTTTTCACAATAGTTTCTGACACTATTTTGTATATGACAATGGTTTTTTTTTGGATCCACAACCACAGATGGTAAAATAACTAGAAATCCTGTTTGTTAACTATGTATTTTTTACAGTACAAGCAATGACAAGGAAAAGAGCGATGAAAGAGAAGGAGAGAGAGCAGAGAAGCCTACAGCATGTGACAACTCCAGGGCATCCCCTAACATACACACACAGCGGCTAACAAAGGCTATCATGCATAAAGCCTCGCTCACCGCTCTGGCCTCGGGCTTCTGAGGATTGTAGATGCTGTCGTTTCTAAATCGCCTGAGGAATCTTTGCCTCAAGAAAAAGAAAGACATAAAGGGAAGCCCGAGGATCAGCAGAGCGGATGGATCCTACATCTACTCATGATTTTGTGAATTTAGGTCTGGTTCACAGTCCATTATGCTCTCATCTACTGCATTGCTCTCGATATTTTCTGTTACACTCTACTTTACAATGGCCCATGATGCGACTGAAGTTAAGTGAAAACTGATCTAAAATCTAGACTGCACTTTGAACATCAGACATCACCAGATCAGTCCTGGGGGGGTTGTAGATGGAAACTGGGCTGCTCATATTCGGTTTTCATTTTAAACACAAATTCATGAGTTAAAGGAAGATTTGTTTTGATTGTTTTTCTGTCTTACAAAGTTGCTTGAAGTTGTATTTATTTTATCCTTTTGGTTTGTCACATCGAGTTCCATACATAGGACACTAAGATTACATTGATATTGATCTTCTCAATGACAGCATGTGAGATGGCAAACAACTATACAACACAAAACATTTGAGTGTTTTTCTGATTATCTTATTTCCTACGATTTAGAACAAAAGAAAAGGTTGTAATATGTCAGGATAGGTTTATTTCAATTCAATATTTTTGGGTGATTAATTGCAAAACCGTGTGGGTTAATCATATTTTAATTATGGCTGCACAAACAAAATACTCAAAATAATAATTTAATTGTAACTGTATCAGTTAAGCAAAACCTCGCTTACAAAAGCTGAAATAGGGAAGGCCTGTGGTTCATTATGTTATAATTTCACTCTTGAAACTGTTGGAGGTGAAACAAACAGATGCCTTGAATCACCTTTTCAGCCATTTTTCACCTCCATGAAGCATTTTCTCTGCCAAACCTTTTGGCTGCTGATTTTTTTCTCACGTCTAATTAATGCAGATTTATTGCGCATGTATGCACGGAGACTCTCACACACATACTCTCACTCTTAGGGGAATAAAAATGCTTACAAACACAATCTCTCTCCCAACTCCACCCCATCCCATCCCAGCACACATACACATACATACAGTGCATGCATATCATCCCGGCTTAATCTAATCCATTAGTCATATTAAGCAGATGAGCTAGTTTATATGGACCAGACATCTCTATCTACCAGCAGCAGATGTTGAGTTCCCCAACCAAAAGTGAAACATGAATACATATCATTACATTATTTATCATTATGACTCACTTTAAGTTAAGTAGGAATACAAGCATAACATCTTATTAAAAATCCTCCAAGAAGCAGCTCTGTAGCTGTGTGTGTGTGTGTGTGTGTGTGTGTGTGTGTGTGTGTGTGTGTGTGTGTGTGTGTGTGTGTGTGTGTGTGTGTGTGTGTGTGTGTGTGAGAGAGAGAGAGCTGGGGTGTGATTCAGTCAGTTTCTGCAGCCAGCTGAGTGGCTGTGGTGGGCATTGGGCCTGAGACAGCTGGTGTAATGACATTTTCACAGCGAGCGACAGAACAGCGTGTTATTTTCTCTCCCGGGTGGTGACGCACAGATTTTAAAAGGCCTCGAACAGGCATTCCCATTCAAATCAATATTCCCAACAGAGGTCATTTGGCCGTTGCGCTCGAAATAAGACGGAGGGAAATAGGGGATTATCAGAGAGTTATAAAACGAGGCATCAGCCGCGTGTTTGTGACTTCTGTTTAATGTTAGACCAAGGAAAAGTTTAATTTCACTTCGCTGACCTTGCCAGAGGAACCTAAAATGGATTAGCTTTATTGTGGTTTAGTCGTGTTCTGAATGCACAACACATTCCCAGTAATATTTTAAAGATATTGTTCTACAACGCTGACTTCTAATGTTCCATACAGCAGTAGCAGAGCCCACCAGGATGAGCCGTTATAGCAGATTTCAGCTGCGTGATGGTGGCACACGCAGCTCCTGTGGTGTCGTTGCCATGGATGAGCGCCGTGGGTTTTAGCTTCCCACTGTCTCTCTCCACCTCAGTGAGAGGGGATGCACCTGGGCCACATTTCAGACTCGCAAAGCCATTCAAATTCAGCCCAGTCTGATGCAAGCAAAGGTAACATATTCTAATATTTACTGTTATATAGGAGCTATTGCTAGAGAAGATGAAGGCAAGCTGGATGGACAGTACAGAAATGATGGGGGGAAAAAACTATCCGGTCAACTTCACAACAATGCAGGATATTAACAGTTCTCACTGGATCAATACGCTGGATGGATATAGGCATGATGGATATGCCATTCCTAATATTAGTCCTGCTTGTGACCTTTGCATTCATTGATCATCACATCCATTATATTTGAAAAGAGATATATAGATAGGAGGGAGGGCTCTTTTCAAATTAAAGTTATTTCTATGATAAAAAGATTGATCGAAACTACTATATCAGCCTCATATCATGACAGCCAAATTACCACAAAAGATCTGCATTCACTGCAACTACAGGATTTCAGTGAAAATGTTGAATGGAAGAAACTATAAAATATATTAGTGAATAATAAAGTTATTCAAAAACAATGGTCCACAGCGATGTATTTCAATGTCCAGCAAGCAAAAACTGATGTTGAATGTTAAATAATATTGTTTAAATGATGGCAAAGCAACACAAATCTTCACATTTGGAAAGCTGGGTTCAACAAGGGTTGGTAATTGTAGCCTTCTTGACACTAAGCTGTAATCAAAACAGTGGTTGATTAAGGTTTTTTACTTCTAAAATAATCAATTAATTTACCTTTTTTCTTTCAAACTCATTCACACCGTATTTACAGAAATAATTGTTTTAATGACAAGCTTTGGCCAATTTCTTGGTTTTCTTTTGTGAATGGAGCCAAGAAAAATCAATGTAATAGGTTTTATGAGTATAATCTTATGATTTAATTTGAATACAAATAATTATTTTACTACCATCTATTGAGCGTTGGTAAACATTTTCTAGGAAATAGAGATACCTATGATAGAGACACATCGTTGTGATACAATTATAGCTTACATTGAAACCACACTCAGCAGACAAAATAACTCTTTGGTTATGTGGTCAGTAGAAGCGTTCCTATTAGCATACCATTGGTTTCATCTATTGTTAAATCTTTCAAAAAAAGTTAAGACAAAAAAGTATATCCAACACTTGTGCCTGACAGTAGCAGGTCCAAGAAAAAAATGTCAGCAAAAGCTTTGAGATTAACACAGTTAATTTGGGCTAATGGTCTTCCTCTAGAAGGAGATTTAGGTTGAAAAGATAAATATCTAAAATACATCAAGACTTTCATATGAAGATATTCCTGGATTTCTATACTGATTTTACTTCTCAGAAAAGCCACTGCATATTTTCTTCCAAGATTATGTTTTTTAGGCCAAAACAGTTTTTAAAAATAAGTCCCTTATGGTGGAAAGTAACTTCTAGCCAGCATCTGAGTGCATGTATTGAAATCAAGAATTGTTTTTGCTTTTTGCTTTTCATTCTCATCAATGCAGACGTTTGAAGTATTTGAAAGCTTGAAGGCCAAGTCATAAAAGCCTTGACCCTGGAAGGAGAGGAAGGAAGTGACAAATAAAAAGCTTAAGAGAGAGATACTTCTTTCTCTCTGTTCTCTAAATGAACGGTGATTCAGCTGCAGTCTACACACAAGGATGCTGATGTTTTCACTTGACATACAAAAGCTTTCTCTCTATGTCTGAGTCTGTCACACACACCTACAATTTGAGACACTGACTCCCTCTTTCCCTCTTCTTTCTCCAAGAGCTCTATCAACATGTTCATGTGGCATCATTAGCAGCCTCTCAGGATGCACACAGGTTTGGCTAGGCTTTTGTGTGCCATTGCTTGAATCACCACCTGTGTGTAATGGCCGTATTCGTTCTCCACCTGACATTTTAGCAGCTGTTTTTTTCCATTCGTAAAAGGCAAAATCATCCCTTAATCGCAGCCGTTTTCTCCAGCAATCTGTGAAAGAAAACAGACTGCGGTTGAACTGAAACTAAAAGGGTAAGTTTATAAAAAGTACATTTCCCACTTGGTTTCAGTAGGAAGTAATAGCTTGTTCATATAAAAGTCAAGTTCAAAGGCAAAGTGAATGCTTCCACATAGAGTCTTTTGACAGCTAACTTTCAATTGGAAAGCATTCAATTAAGCTGCTTAAATACAAATGTTCAACACAATTTGCCAAACTCATCACAAACCATAAAAGGTCTTTAATTGATTTACTGTGATCAATTACTCAAAAAGCCTACCTTACCAATGTTTTAATAGTGTTGTCTTTCACTTATATGCATGTATTAACAGATTTTGCCACCGCTCACGAAGTTGCTGCCGGAGCCTGAGAAACTCCACCGGCGGTCATATGATGGCTTGAGATGCCCTCACGAATGGCCCGTTACGATCAGAGCCAAATTTGAACATTTCCTTTATCGTGTGTCCATCTGGTGTCAATTTCGGGACAGTGTGACGCGGGCTTTAGCCATTAACGTACATACTTCCACGTATATGTACACTTCAGCCTCAGAATCCATCATTGTTACACTACAGTATCCTGGGCAGTGGCGAGCCGTGACTTTTATACCTAGGCCCTCTGACCCCCACCCCTTCCCTCGAAAAAAAAAAAAAAAAAGAGTTATTACATCACAGCGTATACTTCAGCGGAATATCAAAACAACGGCCCGTGGTGCAAATGCCTCAATGAAAGCGACCCTCTACCACACAAAACAACACCTGTAAATAACCCAATTTGTGTTCTTTGAAATTGTAAAGGATATTGCATTGTGTTTGTTACTTTCGTTGCAGTTGTATGTCTTAAGTGTAATTTGGCATACTTTTATTTTGAAGGTGAGTTTACGCTGTTGACAGGAAGTTGTTGTTGCTATGGAAACAAGAAAAGCTTCACAGCGGGCGGACTCATTAAGTCTACGATAATAAAACCCACCCATTTAGAGGGAAGATATGATTGGTCAATTGTACTGTCATTTGACATTACTCTCTCGTTCAGTTACTATAGCGGGCCCTCTGTGAATTAATAGCTGGACCACCAATCAGCTCCTATCTTCACCTCGCAGAGATGGCTAAAGGAGCTTCTTTCAATTAACCCTTCACATTCAATAGGCATATTCGAAGGATTTATTTCTTTGGAAATGTTATTTTAAATACAATTAAATCAAGTTATTTTGGTTAAACTAATGAAAAATCCAACAACAAAAATATTTTTAAAAAATATATTAAATTTTTTTTTTTTTTTTTTAATGTTTTTAGATATTATTTTGTAGAATATCTTAGGCCCTCAGAGAGGGCCAGGGCCCTCAGAGATGGCCAGGGCCCTCAGAGAGGGCCAGGGCCCTGACGGCTCGCCACTGATCCTGGGATTGTGGGACTAGGCACGTGTATGGAGCTGAGGCCTGCAGGGTATCTATAATGCCAACGCTCTGTACGTGGGTATGGACCAGGCGTCAATTAAACGCCTGCAGCTAGTCCAGAACGCAGCTGCACGTCTACTCACTGGCCACAAAAAGCGTGACCACATCACCCCAATTCTGGCCTCACTGCACTGGCTTCCAATTCGGTTTCCGAATTGATTTTAAACTCCTTTTATTTGTTTTTAAAGCACTAAATGGGCTGGCTCCGGCCTATATAGCTGAACTCCTCCAGCGCTACACCCCAACAAGAGCTTTAGGTCTGCTGACCAGCTGCTGCTGATAGTGCCCAAGACCAGGCTCAAAACCCGAGGGCACCGAGCCTTCGCAGCAGCTGGCCCTAGGCTCTGGAACACTCTGCCCCTCCATGTGAGGTCGGCCCAGACCCTAGGGGTTTTTAAATCTACTCTTAAGACATACTTCTTCTCCCTGGCCTTTTAGTCAGAGTGGAGCACGACTCCTGACTTTTCCCTGTGTTTTATCTGTTGTAATTTATTGTCTTTTATTGTGATTATAGAAATGTGTTTTTATGTGATTGTAGTTATTTCATGTACAGCACTTTGGCCCGACCAAAAATCGCTTTTAAATGTGCTTTATAAATAAACCTTGATCTGATTTGATTTTGATTTATAATAGCGAGTATCATAAATCCAAAACTGTACCACAATTGAGCGGGTGAAGAGAGGAGTACAGCAGTAAAATGAGAGTGGAAGAGAAACAGAGACAAAGAAGGCACCCAGCCTGGGGTTAAAGAGTAAAAAAGTCGCTGAGCGGTGTGTCAAACGTTATAATAGAGGTCAGAATGTATTAACTGGATGAGCGGATCATCAGAAGTTACAGCCCAGGGAAGGGAAGTAGTGCTGTGTGCACAGTAGGTGCAAAGAGCAATGAACCACACAGAACAATCTCACTTTTAATAATCTTGCAAAACTCCTACACTGGGTCCCTCAGGAAACAGAAAAAGAAGTAGTGAGAAAGACAGCTTCTAATCATGATGATTACCATCGCAGATAAATCAGCGCTTTCCGTTTTAAAGATAATCCCTGTGTCTTTAATCAACAGTTGCCTGGATGTTTAAATATTACTGAACCTAAAGCACTGACTTATTCATTGACTGACAACACAGGATTACAGAGTGTTACAGATAGACAGAGGGAGAGAGGAAGAGCAGGAGAGACCCCACGTAGACCATCTGACACCCCATGATTAGTGTGTGTGCGCCTCCTAATCTCTACAGGCTGATACCCCATGATTAGACACGGAAGAATGTAACCCGTGTGTGTGTATGTGTTGTGGATAGGGCAGCGGGGTGAAGATTAACAATCATCATTAACACAACACATGTCCATTAATCCTCATCAGAAAGCCCAGTATTATTAACTGGAAAGTTCAGCTGTTTGTCAGTGACTGAGCTGCACCGCACATTTCAGGAAATGCAGCATGTTGGAGAGATTAATGGACACTTTATGTGGGTACCAAGCAAACTGGCTCACAGGATTCAAAGCCTAGTACATGGGTGGCCAACTCCAACCAGTTAGCTATATGGGGCGCACCTTACAAAGTTTGTAATCTGTCATCTAAGTAGCTTAATGAGAGTTGAGATGAGATCTTCGATACTGTAATGTTGGGGAAATTGTTAATAGTTCTGCATGTCAGTAAACAACATAACATAATGTTCTTTTTCAAATCATTTCAGTGAGGCCGTCTTGACATGACCAATTTGAATCATCCATAAGAAGTATTAGCGTATGATTAATGGCTTAATGAATGCATTCCAAGTCCTTTTCATATCTCCATATATGATTAATAAAACAAAAGTATCGATTAGTGCAGCTATAAAGATTAAACCAACCTTTGAGGAGTACAGTCCAGATATTTCCGAGCTTGGTCACATTGAATTATTCTTTTTTTCCCTCCTCCTACTTTTTTCTGGCAAAAATACAACTTAGGCTAACATTTGGTTTTCTATAAAGTACACTACTCTCACAGAAAGCTAGGACAACTAAGAAGATGAGTTGTACCCAAAACACACATAAGCTTATAAATCCAGCAAGGCAGAGCAAAAATCAAGCTGAGTGGCTAAGTGTGCCAAATGTTTGATTTAAAGCAAAGTCCTCCAACTTCAGTAGATTAATTAATTATATAACATGATGTCCTGATTTAACACTGCACACAATATTCAACTTATTACCGTGAGAAAATTATCGTGGCTGGAAATGTAAACTGAATATCTTTAAAATATGTTGTATTCTTAGCCCTTCAATCTCTCCCAATGTACAGTTCTATATACTATATTCTGCTGCCCAATATGCAGCTCTTCTACTTTTTTTTCTATTTATATTCTCCTCTCATCTATTTTCCTCTGCTGTTGTCATGTCCCTTGTCTCTCACAACGTTGAGAAAAGAAAGTATGCTACCTTCAAGTTTTGCTTATAGGCTCTAATGTTCAAGTTCTGGAAGCCCAGGTTAAAATATTTCTCTTTAACATTGGACGATAAAGACCTCTGACTATTGCAGACTTTTTCCCCAGGAATGAATGATGATTGTAACCTTACCAGAGACAAAAAACAGATGTTTTTGGGCGTTAGAGGTCTTTGATCCAGTGGGAAAGGGGCTATAAAAAGAGGCTAATTAAGAAATGATCTTTTAGAGGTGTTGAGGTGGGGGATAAACCTAAGCATACATCCATAAAGTGCAGGCACTTATGCTCTCCCTCTTCAATGTCACACCTTAAGAAACTGAACATTTTTTATTTTGCCCAAGTTGCTGTTTATGCCTTTCTGTCGATTAGACTAGTACATGAAAAAACCTTTTCTTATAGCATCTAAGGTTAACATTTACAAATCCCTAAGTTCCTATATGCCTACCACCCCTCACAGATAATATAGAAAGCTGCAGATGGATCAGTGCCAGGCACTACAAGCTGCTGCAAGCCATCCAGTGTCTCCAATAGCAACACAGACAGAGCCATTGACAAACACACTGTATCTATATCTGAGAATGTACACACAGTTTAATTATTCTGGAAAATGTAAAACTGATAAGATGAATATCTTATAATAAAACAAAACATGTTTTAACAAATCCCCTAAGTTATAACCTGCTCTTTGGTAGTAATGTCAGACAGTTATGAGCCATTAAATACTGTCCAGAACATCTCAAGGTCACAGTCGTCAGGGGGCACCATGATATTGTCACTGTGTGCCTGTTCAATTTGTGCCATTTACATTTCCCCACATTGGGTGAAATAGTTTTCCCTTAGTTATCTGAAGTAATGTCTTGTTAACGATAAGTGTTAAGCCAAACTACAACCTGACACATCAAGTCCTCTCTAGATCCAACCTCATCGAGTTAAATGGCAGACATTGAGTCGAATTCCAATAAGCTTTAACCGGTGTCGAATTAGCATGGAGAGAGGAGCGGCCTTCATTAGGGGCCCTGTGGTTTGTCTAGGCTGATAAGGGCCCAGCCAGGGAGGAGAGGAGCGACACATCAATCCTACACAATGAGCACCGTGTGACACTCTCGAGCCCTGACGTAGATTAAGACTTAATGAAAACCAAATCAGACGAGGAAGAGGGAGAGAGGTAGAGACAGAGCAATGGAGATAACAAGGGGAGGATGAGGAGGACAGTCATAGAGGGAGTCCCTTCTGAAGGAGAGACAAAGTTACACAGGATAAGCAGAACCTTGGCGGGTGGAGTGCACAAGAGTTTGTACGGGTCTGTGTGTAAAATGAGAAACTCAATGATGAGAAATTGGTGTCAAAGGGAATAAAAAATACACTGAATACAAATCGCATAGGACATTGCAATCTTCAGAAAGTGGTTCCCAAAGTTGAGCGTGGTGATTAAAAGGAATAGTTCTTAATGTTGATACATCCCTCTTTCTTGCTGAGAATTAGGTAAACAACTTATTTAATGACCTGCAGGGCTGAATTGTCACCACATAGCACCAACACAACTTGTATATTTGCATACTTTCTGTGGGAAAGCAAGACAGTTGGTAGTTGGTGATGGTTGGTGGGTGAGTGTGAACAGCAAGAATGTGAAGGTGTGGAGTGAAGAGTGTGACTCAGTGGCAAGCCAGACACCCCTGTTAGCATATAGCGACGTGTGTGTATGTGTGTGTGTGTGTGTGTGTGTGTGTGTGTGTGTGTGTGTGTGTGTGTGTGTGTGTGTGTGTGTGTGTGTGTGTGTGTGTGTAGCTGTGTGTGTGTGTGTGTGTGTGTGTGTGTGTGTGTGTGTAGCTGTGTGTAGCTGTGTATGTCTGCATGTGTCACTGGCTCATGAAGCTACCTGGATATGTATGCTTTGACTGAACTACATCTACAATTATTTAAATGACCTCAGAAAAACCATGGCCAGAAGACATGCGGGAAAATAATTTTTTAAACCATGACATATGTGAACATTTTCAGAAACATTACACCCCTTCTTGAAGCTGGCACTTAAACTTTAAGATAAACAATTACTCCCAGGAGAGCTGTGTTTTTAATGATGACTTCATGTATGCACCATGCTGGATCATGACTCCTGTGTGATCTAAATGGTTAAGGAAGTTAAGGATTTCAAGATGGCGCCTGTGTCGGCATGCCGCTCCCTCAGCTCTCTGCCTTTAGCTATCCTGTTTTTGTTTTATGTTTGTCAGAATGTCTCTGCTCTGCTCGTCTACGATCGCCAAGCTCTCCTCCACCTCAGACCCTCACTGGAGTTTATACTGCTGCCCAAACCTACATCTGGCAACCGTAAATCGACTCCCCCCCCTCTACTGTCGGATATTCCCACCTACCTGCGCCGGTTGCCCTGCATCCTGCCTCGCCGAAAGCGCTTTAGATGACGGGGAAAGCGTGGTGGTGCACTGGTCCATCAAAAAGCATACCTGACGGCTTCTTCTGGGACTTATCCATGTATCAGATGTCATGGCCCTCCCGCTACACGCCATGTGAGGGATCGATGGATTCGCCCTGTCTTTCCGGAGCTGCGGCCTCTGCTGGGCCCGCTGGCAGCTCCCCCTGCCCGACTGACTGCTCCCGGTCCGCGCAGCGTTCAACACGCACCTGGGTCCACACTGGCGAGTATGTACCGTTTTCTGAACTTCTTCCTCCCGACTGTACTTTCTTCAGCTCCCCCCGTGCCATCGGCCGTGGTGGGGGCATAGCATCAGTGTTTAGAGCTAGTCTACAATGCCGATTGCTTCACCCTGTAACTAGCTATGCTAGCTTTGAGTTGGAGCTTTTTGAACTGAACCCGGCCTCGCCTATGCTTTGCGCAGTTGTGTATCGTGTTTTGATTTGCGGAGATTTTAATGTCCATGTGTGCTGCGAGTCTAAACCTCTGGTTAGGGACTTTTTAAATCTCCTCGATTCTTTCGGTCTCATTCAGTCCGTGGCTGGCCCAACACACGAAAAAGGACACACTTTAGATTTAGTATTATCGTTTGGACTGTCTGTCTCTGTGGATGAAATCTGTGCAGCAACGCGTATCTCAGACCATTTACCGGTTCTGTTTACAACCTCGATCCCTTCCGCAGGAGTCGAATTACGTGCCCCTGCGCGTCGTCTGTGTTCGATTAACCCCTTGACTGCCTAACCGTTTTCTGATGTTTTTAATACTTCTCCGATCTGTAAATTAGAGGTGAACTGTGCTCTTAGTGCGGATGAGCTTATCTCAATGTTTGACTCGACATGTACACTAATACTGGATTCCGTTGCTCCTTTTACGCTTAGACGCACCAAAGTTCTCTCAGAGCCGTGGCTTAATGACTGTACTCGCGCTCTTAGACGCGCTTGCAGGCGTGCAGAGAGAAAATGGAAAAAGGATAAACTCCATGTCTCCTTAGAAATCCTTCGTGCTTGCCTTTCTGACTACCAGACGGCAGTCAAAGCAGCCAAAACAGAGCATATTTCTCTGTTAATCTCCAAAAACAGCCATAAACCTCAAGTTCTTTTTAATGTCCTCAACTCGATCATTAATCCCTGCGATGCTTCTCCAATTGTGCCATCGACTACTCTCTGTGATAAGTTTCTTACATTTTTTATTGAAAAAGTATCTGCTCACACTAGTGCTACCCCAGATCCTGCTCCTTTTCTGTCCCCTGCTGTCCTCGACCACTTTGAGCCTGTATCCCTCTCTTCTCTCTCGGATGTAGTCAAGCACCTGCGGCCGACAAACTGCACCTCAGACAGCATTCCCTCTCGCTTTCTCAGAGATGTTTTTGATTCAGTTGGAGCAAGTGTTTTATTGCTTGTAAACACCTCTCTTAGCTCAGGATGTGTCCCAGCTGCCTTCAAACATGCCGTGGTGCAGCCACTACTTAAAAAGAAAAATCTCGATCCCTCCATTCTCGCAAATTTTAGGCCCATCTCCCATCTTTATCTAAAGCCCTGGAGCGAGTAGTCTACGCCCAGCTGCAGTCGTTTTTAACCATGCATGGCATCCACGAAAAGTTTCAGTCTGGCTTTAAACCTATGCACAGTACTGAAACAGCCCTTTTAAGAGTTTTGAATGATCTGCTCATAGCCGCCGACTCAGGTATCCCAGCTGTCCTGGTGCTGCCTTCGACACTGTGGACCATAGCATCCTGTTGTCACGGCTTGAACAGTCCGCAGGCATTACAGGCTCTGCCCTTGCATGGTTCAGCTCTTACCTGACTGACCGTAGCTTCTCAATGCAGTTGGATATTTTCTCCTCTGCTAAAGCCCCTCTTACCTGTGGGGTTCCCCAAGGCTCGATCCTGGGCCCCATCCTTTTTCTACTGTACATACTGCCCCTAGGTTCAATTCTCACAAAACACAATATCCCCTTCCATTGTTATGCTGATGATGTACAGATCTATCTGCCTCTCAATCAAAATGCCAACTCACTACAGCAGCTGATGGACTGCTTAACAGAGATTAAATCCTGGCTGAGCCAAAACTTCCTCACCCTCAATGAGAGCAAGACCGAGGTCATCTTTTTTGGACCCCAACCTCCAGCCTCTCCAGTTGACATTCTGGGCTCCCTCAATAAAAACATCCTCTCCTCTGTCATGAACCTTGGAGTGACCTTTAATAGCGCTTTTACATTTGATGTAGGTCAACACCGTAGTCAAATCCTGCTTTTTTTAAATACGACTATTGGCTAAAACCAAGTCGTATTTATCTTTTAAAGACCTAGAAAGGGTTATTAACGCCTTTGTTACCTCGAGACTGGATTACTGCAACGCTCTGTATGTGGGTATGGACCAGGCCTCAATTAGACGCCTGCAGCTAGTTCAGAACGCAGCTGCACGTCTTCTCACTGGCCATAAAAAGCGCAACCACATCACCCCAATTCTGGCCTCATTGCACTGGCTTCCAGTTCGGTTCAGAATAGATTTTAAACTCCTTTTATTTGTTTTTAAAGCCCTAAATGGGCTGGCTCCGACCTATATAGCCAAACTCCTCCATCGCTACACCCCAGCCAGAGCTTTAAGGTCTGCTGACCAGCTGCTGCTGATAGTGCCCAAGACTAGGCTTAAAACCAGAGGGCACCGAGCATTCGCAGCAGCGGGCCCCAGGCTCTGGAATACTTTGCCCCTCCATGTGAGGTCGGCCCAGAACCTAGGGGTTTTTAAATCAACACTTAAAACTCACTTCTTCTCTCTGGCCTTCACTTAAATCCTAAAAATGTGGATCTTATATTGAAAAATAAGGTTATTACTACTACTCATTCTTCTAAATCTTTTCTCTCTCTACTTCTCATATTCTCTACTCCTGTAATCGATTCTTTCTATCCTCTCTTTATCCAAAAACCTTTTCCCTCTCTGACCTTTTGAGGTTTTATTAGAGGGAAACAGGTTTGCAGAGAAGCTTATCCAGGCAGGGGAGTGTTATGACCGTATTCACAGCTTACCTCCCTACCTCTGCTAAATTCCAACTAAGGCTCCAGTGGGGCCTTTGTTCCCTGCGTGTACCTCTCCACCTCTGTTTCTTACTCTCTTACTTGCTACCCTTTTCCCTTAACCTATCCTAAGGGAGTGCTTGTTCTTCCTTCTGTCCGTCTGTGTCTGTGTACTCTCATGTTCCGATTAACCCAGCCAAATTGTTCTTGTTTTGTGTCTATATCTACGCCGGGATCCGGAGTCGAGGCTGATCCTCTTGCTGTGGTCCTGTGCCTCTATCCTGAGTTCTGGATTAAGTCGTGGACTTCGGGTCGTGGCTGGGCCTGTCTCTGCGGTCCTGCCTGGGTCTCGTCATGCTGCTTCCCTGATGGCTCCCACAGGATTGTTGTTGACATCTTCGTGGATTCATCTTCTTATTATAGACACATGCATTTCCAAACATTCGGTCTACCTATGCTGTAAAATGTATTATCTCTTCGATTTACACACGGCATCTATTGCACTTCTGTCCATCCTGGGAGAGGGATCCCTCCTCTGTTGCTCCCCCCGAGGTTTCTCCCATTTTTTCCCTTTGAAATGTGGGTTTTTTTCTCTGGAAGTTTTTCCTTGTACGATGTGAGGGTCTAAGGACAGAGGGTGTCGTTTTTCTCATACTGATATTCTGAACAAACTGTGCTGTTGTATTTGCTGTAAAGTGTCTTTACTGTAGGGTATTTTTATTATATGTAAAGCACTTTGGCTCGACCAAAAATCATTTAAAAATGTGCTATATAAATAAAACTTGATTTGATTTGATTTGATGACATCAAGTCAAATTCCTAGTATGTGCTGATTCTGATGCTGCACAAGTGGGTGTAACCAAACTGCCAAACCAATAAAGTCACCACCCATTATTCACTTTGTTAACAATCTTTACTTCTTGATGGTGTGAATGAAGTAGATCAAACCTGCATTTTACAAATTACTACCTTGATAGACCTGTTAGCAACCAGACAATTTACAAATTGAGCAGACATGGAGCAACATTAACATTAATGTGGAGTCTTGCCTCAGGCCACCTGATGAATGTGTCCAATATTCACTCTCCTTTTATAGCTAAGCTTTGATCGCCATCATCTCCTAAGGGAAATCCCTGGCTCTTTAGCTTTTAAATGCTCCACTTTACCGTTTACCGGCTGGTTGCTATCTTTGTCTCATGGGCAGGTAGAGTGGGTTTATTAGAGCTGCCTACTACAGCTGAAACGAATGTTGAAGAAAATAGTAACAATGCAACAAAACACTGACTTAAAAAAAAGGCACAGAAGAAAGCCTAGAGTGTTGGAATGAAGATACTCCTTGTTAGGAGGTGTTCTGTATTTAAAGCCCCACATTACCTTAAACATGCAGTTTAAGAAAATTGAAAAAAAGCATTGAATCACACGTGTATTCGGTATCAAAAAGTATCCAGTAATATAGCCTCTGTCCATATCCTTAGTATGACTTACTAATTGGGATCTCTCCTTGTTTAATGAAGTGACAACCACGCAGTGAAGGATGAGTGTTTTCTCGTCAGCAGAACAATTCAGATTTAGGCCTGGAGGTCACTAGTCTTTTAATGATGTGCTACATGGTCTGCTGGCTCTGTGTGTGTCTCTCTGTCTGTGTGTGTGTCTCTGTGTGTGTGTGTGTGTGTGTGTGTGTGTGTGTGTGTGTGTGTGTGTATGTGTGTGTGTGTGTGTGTGTGTCAGACATTGACAAAGGGTGGGGCAAGGGTGCTTGGGATTGTTAATCTTGATTTCTTTACTGACGATCATTATTTTACTGTTTTTATGACAACAGAGCTGACATGAATTGGGTCCTCGCATATAAGACACCCACTTATTAAGATGTATGGGCTACAGCTAGAAGACTGATTAGTAAGACAAATCCTAGAAGGCTCAGGAAAATCAACCACAAAACCAAGCTGCAGAAAACCCCTTTAGATGTATACAGACAAATAAATAACCTGATGACATGTGGATGAAAATCTGCTTATGTGTACATGTTTGCTGTCCGGAAAAAAATACTGCTTGGATTTGCAAATTGGTGTATACCAATACTCTATGTGTGCAGTGTGTGTTTAAATATACAACAGTCTGACAGTTGCCATGCTCCTTTTTCTCAATTTAGACAAAGCTGGCGTTTCGGCTGCCCTTGCATTGCTTCGGTGCATGCATACTCACACAGAGGATAATCAGCCATTTCCCCTACCTCAGCATGACATATTGTGTGTGTGTGAGTGTGAGTGTGAGTGTGAGTGTGAGTGTGAGTGTGAGTGTGTGTGTGTGTGTGTGTGTGTGTGTGTGTGTGTGTGTGTGTGTGTGAATGGCATCTCCTCTCAACGTGACAGATGGGCTCCCATAGTAGCAGTTCACATGGGGATGGCACAAAGTCACTTTTGGATGCGATAACCTTCACACCTCCCAATAATTTTTTGGAATGGGGGGGATCCTTGTGTACCGGACAGACTCAAGATCTGTGCAAGTGCTTTGGCAGGAGGCGCCCGAGTGTTAGAACACAATACCATGCCAAATAGGGCCAGTATGGGCCAAAGCAAACCAAGCTGCAGACCAAAAGCCTGTGCAAAGAATTAGCTTTTAATGTTATGTAAATTACATTGGTAAATATGGCTTCAAACGTTACTGCCAGACCTATACAGCACAAAATTAGCAATTCATGTAAATTGAATTGTAAATTGTGAAGTGAAGGAGGGGGAAACAGATGGCAGCCACAGAATGGAAGGACTGGGCAAATGGACACCCTCGTCTGTGTGATTCCTGCTAACACTTCTGCTACCAAATTAGGCAGAATTGCACAATAAAAACTGAGAAAATGTGCTGTACTACAGCCGCCTCCAAACCTGTCTGATACGAGGACATCACAATTCTTCCAGAAACTGTGAGGTGCAGGGTCTGCATTATGACAATTATTTCAATCTTATCTGGATATGCCTACAGCAAAGCAAACACACAACAATATTTAGATTAAAGTCCTCAAAGCTCCAGTTCCAACTTTCTGTTGGTTCAAACTGCACAGCTTTAACAGCAGCACGTTTATGAGGTTGTTTCACCTCAGTGTTGCTGGTATGCTGTGAACATTTCTTTGACTGACCAGGTAATGTGAACATGAATATATTATATTTTCAAAAGTGATGAAATAGAAAGGCAATAGCTCTTACAAGCTTTATACCTGTGAGATCCAATTAGCATGTCTCAAAAGCGAGTATGTGAACTGCACAGCTATACAGATGGATACAATTTCAGTATATATAATTAACATTTATTACAGATTACAGCTTCAAGTGAGGTTTTAACTGCCCCTTAACACGTAGCCCAGATGGAGAATGGAACAATTTAAGAAATCCATGCGGCATACATTTTTCGCCATCTCAGCTCCAATTAGCCATCTTTTGAATGTTATTGTCAGAAATTGTTTGCTTTTCTTGGCTAAAGTGAACTATGTCAAGGACCTGTAGAGGTACTTTGGTGTTAACATCCAGAAATGTTGATTCTTTATGACTATTAACAATGTTTCATGTTAACACTTATCATAGTAAAAGTGCTCAATTGATTCAGGTGCGCTTTTTAATTTTATTTCAACAGCAAGACAATATGTTTGATTAATGGGTGCTTACATCCACAATATTGTGTAATGACACACAGCAGGTTAAACAGGCTTTCCTTTCCTGTGTTAAAAAGGGCCTCAAAGAGAGGGTTACAACCGTATTAAACAAGAACGAGAGAGGACAGCCACTCAGAGCTATATGTTGGATCACCACCTGGAACATGTGAGCTGGGAGTCAACCTACTGTTGGAAACAGCAGGAGAGGAAGCAAGGCAAATAGAGGCTGTTTATAATGATAATTAGCTTAACACAATAGCTGTATGCTTACTTAAGAATCTTTTTTCTGGGTCGTTGTAGCCCTCTGTCCCTCTGGTTTAATTAATCATTCCCTTCTCTCTCTCTCATTCCCTTGTTCCTTTATTTTTTGCCCCCAATTCATTTTAATTTGTTTGTAATTCTCCATTTCGCTGCATTTGAGTGCTGGTCCCTTACTTTCTTGACTGACACATTGTTTTCATGTAGGACATCTCAAGTAAGGCTTTCATGTGTAACTCTCTGCACTCAGGTGTAATTGTCAAAATTGTCCTTACAATTGCCCCATTTACCGCCATTGCTCTCCGCTTCCTTTTTTTGATCATCAGCTGCAACACACTATTCCTCACCCATTCTCTTTCTGCTTACCTCTCCCTCTCCCCTTCATCTCTCCCTCACTGTCTCTCCTTCCTTCTGATGTTATAGCAGTGTGCCAATAAGGAGGAGCAGAGGGAGAAAGGAGGAATGAATCTGGGTCACAGGAGGCCATGCATCTCAAGTCTCCACTCTGCCACAATAAAAAAGGAAATTGATCTGTGGCTCCCCTGCTCTCCCATTCCCTTTAGCCTTGAGCCCAGACGGATACACACACACACACACACACACACACACACACAGCTGAGCTGACTCAGTCCATGGAAACAGTGTTCATCCGCCTCTTGGATCCATC
Organism: Trematomus bernacchii; assembly: GCF_902827165.1. Lineage (NCBI taxonomy): Eukaryota > Metazoa > Chordata > Actinopteri > Perciformes > Nototheniidae > Trematomus > Trematomus bernacchii. Next base: position 16,008,615 of record NW_022987739.1, read on the forward strand.
ATCATTTTTCCAAAGCAGCAGGTGCACCCAGACTGAGAGCACACAAGTGCATCATCATACAGACACACACTGGGTCCCTCTAGACCACCAACATCTTATGTGAGACTGTGTAAAACTGTTTCGCAATTCAGAAACCTGAAGTGGGAGAAAAGCAATGTATAGAGGGCTTAAACTACAACATTAATTTGGGCTAGTAAACCTTTAAAATAAAGTGTGTCTCTATAGCATCTCTCCCCTTTCCATTTGCCCTGCTCTGCTTTTGTAATCCACATGTGTCCAAATAAAATCCAGGAATAAAGTAAATAAAGAGTTACAAAGAACAAACTTAAATAGTTAGCCTTAGCAAAAACCTGGAAGATAACAAAACAAGCGATTTCGCCCTTCATTGGCAACACATTTGAAAGGAAATGTGAAAAACATGCTCATATTTGAAAAGCTCAATGTTAGTTGTATCATAGATGTGTTTTTGTTCTGTGGAGAATGTGATGGTTTTAATTCTCAGAAGAAAACAACTAAGTTAGGAGAGGGAACAAACAGAAAGAAAGATCTTGACATGAACAAAGGGACGAAAAAGATATGTGGTATAAATGCGATTTAGAATTCAGGAAACCCAAGCAAGAGGTAAACAAACTGTTTAACAGATCCATTGTGGCCATGGCCATGAGAGAAAGTGGGAGGAAGAGGCACGGAGATGGAGAGAGCCTCAGAAGCCATGCATGCAGCAGAAAAGAAAATCTAATCATTTTCTCATTACTATGCTTCCTCGCTTAGTTGGGCTGATTTGGAGAAAATTGATTATGTTCTTCGATCGCTCCCCACGAGTCTCCGTCAACTTTCGCCGAAGCGTACTCCATCCGCTGGAATGCTTTAGATTACCCTCAGTGCTACCTGCAGGAGAACGCTCTGCTTATTACAAGCTGAGTTAATTCAGCTGTAATGGCAAAGACCCCAGTGCTCTCACAATTATCAAAATACAACCGTCACTCACGGAGGAAGTTAATTACAGGTAGCTCTGCACTCTCTGAGGAAAAGCAACAACAGTTTGTCAATATAAACATGTCAGCACAGATTCAAAACAAAGTTGTTTCTTGGCATGTTGTGAAGCAAATCAGTAAGGCTTTACCGAATAAATCAAAGCTTCATTCATAAGTACTGCTGCCATGGGCGGATTTGGAAAGCTTACAAAAAGGTTCAAGTGGGCGGCTGACAAATCAGCACTCCAAATAAGATATTATAATCTACAGAAACATTGCGTGCAAATGTTCACCTTTCACCTTCTGTTTTTCTTTTTCTGGCACTCTTTCTTTCAACCACACAGGCATGTACTTCTTGTTTCCTTATTTTAGTTCATTTTCCCTCACTTCCAAGTGGCAGGTAGTCAAAACTCTCTGTGAACACACACACTATAACATATAGTTGAAAGCCAAGAAAGTGTCCTGTATCGGTGTGGAGCTGATTAGGAGGGTATACAGTATATATGTGTGTATGTGTATGTGTATGTGTGTGTGTGTGTTCTCTTCCATGTCTTGCCCCATGAGTCCCTCCCCTCCCTCATCAATGGCTGCTTTGGTGCATTAATGCAGAAGTCTGGGGTCTGCGAGGTGAACGGGATACGGTCGGGCCTTTCCATTTACGACTGTGAGGTCACTGGCTTTACAGTCCCTCACAGCTAATGACCATCTCTGGGAACACACAGTAATGTGCTCACACAGACACACACACGCTCAGAAGGCAGGAAACTCTTCATCATTGTGACACCTCTGAAGCATATGTTGACACAGACACACAAACATGTACACACAGAGACTCATTAACCGACACACCAATCTATATAAACTTCATCATGGTGACATAAAACAGTAGGAAGCAGTGACACACTCATACAAGAGTCACACACAGAAACACACAGAGAGGATGCAGGATTTTCAAAGAAAAAGGATAACAAGAAATGCAGAAAAAAGAAGACTTAACTCTTGTCTTTAAGCATATAACTTTACAGATTCTTTTTCGAAGATTCAACATTATAATGTCAGCAACAAGGTGAAAAAGTATAGAATTAATAGATCATCTATACAACAAAAAATGATGCATTTTAGGACACAGTATTGACCGGAAATTTGATAATGTTTTTTTTTTATCTGAAGAAAGATCTCCAGTTATTTTTTAAGTTGTCAACAAATAATAATTAGTTGTCAAAACTGATATCATTTTTACTTGAGAGTAAATGCTAATCTTAATCAGATGAAACTGCAGAGTAGATTTCTAGTTCATCCATTCCTCCTTATAAAATATGATGTAACATTAAAATTCATAACTATATAAAGTGACAAAAATAAACTATACTTCACTTTGTTTACTTTACAATGAAGAAATAATTCAATGCCTTTCAGTAACAGCTCGGTTTGGACGTTATACTGATGGACCAAAACCCTGTCCAAGTAAAACATATATCTACTCTGTTGACATTGTTTGAAAATGGATGGACAACAAATACCAGATGCACAAAGCTCTCTAAATGCCATTTCATGTTTCTTTGAAATGCCTCACAATTTCTGCACAGCTCTTTCAAGAGACTCCCTTGTGGTAGGCGTGACCAACTGTGACACAAAATTAAAACGCAATGCTATAATTCATATATCGGTTTTAAGATCCCACAACACATAAAGGGTAGGACCAATAGAAACAGACACACATCTTCACTTTGTGTCATTATTGAGCAGGGAAAACAACCCCATTTATCAGTCGAATCAATCAATGGATCTATCGCTGCAGAAAAGATAGATTGATTTCAGACATCATTATGTACAGTGAACGCTAGAGCTGTTGAAAATAAAAGCACCCACACACATTTCATGGCAACCGTATACAAACTAAAAGTAAACATCGGTCTTTAACTCATTATCCTTAGCTTTCGCACATGGCTCTACCTCCTCTGCACAGTTCTTGCACCAGGTAGAAAGAGATGAGAAAAAGCAGGATTTAAACTAAAGGGAAATGAAAGAAAGATAGAGGAGAAAGAACTACTTTCTGAAATAGGTATTTTGTCTCGCTGGTTCAATTGAAAAAATGAAAAAAAATGTTCAAATGACAAACATAAACAAACAGCGGAAACGAATATAGTGCATGTCATGACGAAGGAACATGCAGGAAGATGTGCACACAAACAAAATGTGGAAAAATATATCAGGTTGTTAATGCATGGAAAAATCTCTCTGAAGACAACTAACCATATACAGAACATGTAAAGTAAATGCATGCCACAAAGAAAGCATGGCTCACAGACAAAGAAATAGAACATTAAAACATGTTTTAATGCTTGCTACCATATGTACAAGAGCTCCCATAGTGACCTACATGTACTGTAAAACAAACGTGATCACTTCTCTCGTGCTACTGATGAAACTTGCACATAAAACGTCTAACTCACACTACGTGTTTCTAAACCACAATGCCGTCATCCTTTTATGGATTTAGGTGGCAATTAAATGAAACATGAGAGCAAGCACATGATTAAAGATTTATCTGCTCAAGGTCCCTGCAGCCCCTTCCCTCTTTACACACACACACACACTCCCACATTCTACTACTGTGACCATCTGCGGATGCAGGAAGGAAAGCATTGATCTCATTAAAAAACTCTGACTCTACAGATTGCCACTGGAGCCCCCCACTAACACACACACACATAAAGAAAAGAGATAGGCACACACACAAACACATACACACGTCAAACACCCCCAACTGCATGTTGATGTAATTTACTAAGTGAAGTATCAAATGTGGCATTCATTGAAATCAATTAGCCGGGGGTTGCTAACTTTGAACACATCTACATAGACTTGGTGGTAATGTGAAGAATTAAGGTCAATGGTACAGACTTACAAAGCATGCACATTGATACACACACATGTACACACAACACGGGGTCTGCTGCTATTGCCTTTTTCATTAGCAACTTATAGATCTCCATTTGTTTGCATTATTTACCTTTAGTGAGCATAGCATTAGACAGGGACTGGAACAGAAAACACACTTGAAACAGACAGGTGAAAAAGAACTGGGCTGTTAGTATATCAGCATGTTTTACATTTTGCCAAGTGACCTGACATCAGCTATGAATGCCTCTGGCCGACAGCAGCCTCAGCCCATTAACCATGAAGAATATTGCCAATTGCAGATTTAGCTGTGCCAAAGGATGAAAACACCTCAAATATAACATTTGCAGTAAGTACATGATGATTAAACAGAACACAGATCCAGTGCTGAAACAATTAAGTGATAACTAGGTTTGAGAACAAGAGTTGGCCACCTTGCATGCACAGCTCAAAAGGTATTCCAAGCCCTGCTCACCGATTGACCGTAAAAATTATCCTTCCAGTCATTTATGATCAAAAGAATACTTCATCACAGAACCGACCTAATAAATGATATAAGAGAATACTTTAGTATGAAAAGCTGCATTTGTATTGATTGTGAAAGGTTCCAAGAGTGAGAAAAGTGAGCAAAAGAAATGTATCAGTAACTATCAGGCACATTCAATTTGATAGATAAGTCTATATCTTAAAGCTGATATAGTTATTCGTCATCTCTCCATCAATTCTCCCAAACACAAATGAAAGGAGATTAAATCTATTTTATCCTTCCATCACTTGCAAAAGTATTTTCCCCTAGCTCCATCCAGTTCATCCTGTTATACTTATCTCCTTTAACTTTATTTTCACTGAACCCAACCTCTCAAGTCTGTAGCGTGAAACAGTGTTGTCTTCCCTCTGGATTTGTTAACAGGTGCAAGAGTCTTTTCATTTGAAATGGATCAATGTGTCTCAAGTGCAGTCAGGTGAAAACATTTCGAGGCTCTTTGAAGTTTGGGAAAACACATGCTCAAATACAGACATTAACCATTTCTACGTTTCTAAGCATTTCAAAAAGGTGAATGCATAATTTAAATGCATTTGAAAATGTGGGTTATAAGATCTTGGGCATTTGACAGGAAGACATTGTGCCATTTCAATATTCATGACTTTCAAAAGGAGCGAGAAGTAAATCAAAGTAACCAGGCAAACTATTAGGGGTGTTCATAACAAAATACAGCCTTAGACTGTCTTTCTATCCTCAGACCTAAACTGCTTTAGAGTTATCTCAGAGAATCGGGACGAAACTTGGATAGCTATTTTCTGGACTTATTATGGCAGAAAATGTTCATTAAAACTATTTTGTGCAGGCATGTCAACGCTCCTGTCACGCTAATGCTCTAACTGTACTGTTGTGTCTCAAAAAATACACAGCCACATTACTGAGTAGCTGCTCATGTGAAAAAAGCCTTTGAGCACTGTAAAAAAGAGACTTGTGGTCATTTTGAAGAACAATAGACTGCCTGCTTTGATTGTGACTCACCTTTACTCACCCCTTTCTTTCACAGTAAGGTGGATCAATACTTTTTCTTCAAGAAAGAGATCATTGTCTTTGCCCATAAAATAACCTTTTTGCTTTTTGGGCTGACTGACAAAACACATAATCTGTACTCAGAGTCCGAATCAAGTTTCAAGGTGTCAAATTGTGAACTCAAGTCTTAGATGGGGACCATTTTTCCTACTTTGAACATGTTGCTCTAGTAGTTGGCATATCAGCATTGGCTAACATTCAAACCATGTGAATGTGTAGATGTCCCCCTTTCAAACTAAGTGTTTTTGAAGGAAGTGGACATAAAAAATCTGAAATGACCTCACAGTGTTTAATCAAGCTGTCTGATCATTTATGTAAGCACCATCACACATAGAAAACCGGACCAAGGCTGCCTTGTCTGGGCCAAGAGAGGTGGAATAAAGCCAATAAATAAAGGAAAAGCATCACAGTAATAACACCATGCGCCAAATATACTTAACTACTGCCTTCTGCCATAACTGGGTCACTGGGTCTTCTCCATGTGGGGTTGTAAAGGGTCTAGTTTGCACATGTGTCATTATTTAGTTAAGCCATTTTATATGCAGTGTTCTGTGTGTTTTTCTAGCTTTGACACGCACTATAAATGAAATTGATTGCTCATTAATATTTTGTCCCTTAAAGTGTCTATTTTTCTGGGAGGGCTTTAGTCAATGGGAATCTATCCATCTGTTTTTCTGTGTTACTAAAAGGCCTACTTTATGTTAAGAAACTAAAGTCTAAGTATTCGAAAATGTCCATTTTCTCCCAGGGGTCAAATTTAAAGCAATATGAACACACATCAAAGCTGCCTGGTTTGTGACATGGGAAGGTACTTGGAATTTATCCTAGGCGACTTATTTTGATGTTTACTTGTGGGCATTACATTTTCACTTTGTAATAGTTGTGGGATTTAAATGGTGGTTGCACCTGAGCACAGCCGGCATTGCTATGTGCATTTCCATGGGCAACAAGGCATGAAAACGGGCAGATGTGCCACGGCAGTCGGGGATTCAATCCCTCACTAGCTGGCTAAACAGAAATATGTCACTATTCTGGTGTGACACTCAATGCTTCAACAAATACTTCATATTACTAGTCATATAATCTTACTCCTGGCAGTTTGAAGGATCTACCCCAATTGTACCAAATAACATATCGTTTATTATTTTAGTCACAAACCTACTGACTAATTAGATGATCTGCTTATTATTGGGAGGGAGGTATGGAGGGAAAAGTGTAAGGGTGAAATGAGAAGGAACTGTGATGCCACTTATATCAAATCTTTATGATAATGTGAAGAAAATAAGCAAAGCATAGAAGAAACATGTGAAGAAAGACATCGACATGTAATCTCCTCTAAACAAATCTTTTTAGAAAAGTGATCCAAAAGAAAGAAAAACATTGTGCGCCAACAGACATGAAACACACAGGTCAGGCATGAATCAATATCTCTAGCGAGAGCAAGTCAGTAGTGGGTGTACCATAAAGCAACATCCTGAAACTCTGTGGAAACAAACAAAGAGGAAAAACACTTTTCTACAGAGCCGATTATTTGGTTTTTGAGTATGTGAAAGAAAAGGTCATGGTTATAATTATTCAACCTGCTACAGCAGCCAATAAGATGATGCTAAAGTGAGTGCATGTGTGTGTGTGTCTCTCTTCCTCCTACTAAACCCAGTGTAAAATGTTTATGCTTTATTTAATCTTACTAAACCTCTGAGACCTGTCTAATGCAAACAAACAGCAACAGCAACACGAGCAGACAAACACAAAAGGCTTTAGGACACGCTGTTTCTAGTTGAAATGATATGTAAGCATGTGTTTCTGTTAAATATACACACAGATTTTAAAAAGCTAATGAAAACACGGTGACCTCTGTGAATATAAGCAAGAAAATGTGTATGAAAATTCATGCAAAGAGTATTGAACCCAACAGGATAATGCAGATGTTGCATGCAAGGTCACAGCACTATTCATTATGCTCACACACACACACAAAAGCAATTGTCCATGCATCTTTTTTTAAGTGTGTGTGTGAGAGAGAGGGGGCCCCATTGAGAAAGTGTCACCCTGCTTCCAAACATTCATGCGCTGCGGCAATGACACATAATAGGGTGTGGGGGTGGATGGCACAGAGAGAGAGTGTGGTCCCTGGTTTAACGCCATGTGAACACATGCCAGAAAGAAGAAAGACAGAAAAGAAATGAAGGAAGGATGTAGGGAGAGGACGAATAGGAAAGTAGATCTGGTGAAACATCTTTCCTTCACTATGTAACAATCACACATCGTATTCCCCCCACCAGAACATGCTCTCTACATTTGGCTCATCCAAACAACGTCGCATCTTTAAACTGTGAGTTGAAAGCTTTGCAAAGCAGCCAACATCCAAAATAGCTAAAGTAAGTTTTGAACGTCAATGCGTCCTGAGAGACTCTGAATGCTGCTCCAGCAGCTATCAGCCTTTTTATTTTTAAATCAAACACACTTTCAATAATCCCGACGCCGTGAGAGGAAGGACTTTTTAAGCAGGAGTTTCTGAGGAAAGTCAAAACAGGAGATGTTTTAGTTTTTTCTCATTCAGCAATGGAAATGTGGTCCTTACCATTGATTCCTATAGACCATTTCCTCACCCTTTATTCTCCCCCATCCCCTTCCTGTTGACAGTGTCACTGTGCTGTTATAATAAAGCAAGCTACAGCTAAAAGTCGTATATTATGTGTATCCACAAAACATAGGCTCTGTGCGATTTTGTGTCACACTAGCCGTTTTTCTGATAACCGGTATTACTGAGCACCAGCTATATCATCAAAGAGTGAATCCCCCTTCCTCCACTACCTCACCCCACCATCCTGCCACGAATGACAAGCAAAATCCCCTCAAGGTAAAAGACCGGTTCGCAGGCTTAGGAGCAGGCACGGCATGTGTATAAAGGAGATATGTTGTGTGTGCCTGTAATCTACATTAACAGCTTCATTCAAATGGAGGTAAGAGGACAGGAAGAAAAATGTGAGAGAAAAAGTTCAAAATAAGGACAAAAGTGAGCAAGGTGTAGGGCAGGAATAAACATGGAGTGGAAAATATGAAAATATGTTGAGGATGTCAACTTAAAGGAGAGGTGTCATGCTTTTCCGGTTATTACCCGTCCCCTTGTGTGTTATGAAGGTTTTTATGCATGTAAACGGTGTGCAGAGTCAAAACCCTCAAAGTACACCCTGTAGCGAGTAAAACTGTAACACAGAAAATACCTCCCCAAAACGCCTCGTTGGAGATACGTCATTGTCCATTTGATTCTTCCGGGGTACGGCATGATGTCATGCCGTACCCGGAACGAAATGGACCAATCCGTGGAGCCGTTACGTTACGTCCGCGGAGCCGTTACGTTAAGCCCCCGCTGATTGGTCCAAATTGACCAATCCACGGACTTCCTCACACACACACATCTGTGTGCAGGGAGCAGACAGCTCAGCTGATTTCTCCTCCCTGGCTGCAGGCTGATAACAGACAGTTGGGATCGCGGCGAAATTCTCTCAAAATCAAGCCACACTTATTGTTTTTACTTCGGCTGTGAGTTTGTGTGTGCTGAGGATGAGTTTGGCTGTGTTTCGCTATGTATCCTAAACAAGGAAACAACACCTCCACGGAGCTCAGTGCGATTCACAACGTCCCGACCAATCAGAGCACACTGTGCTCACAGGGAGGGTGGGGGCTGGAGCGTTTGGAGCTACAACGAGCCGTTAAAGGCAGATAGTGAAATTCAGTGAATACACGTAGTTTACAGAGATGCTGTATGAGAAACCAATGTGAGTTTGGAAAAATGCACAGTATAAATCTATTCTAGTAGACCTCAACAATGGAATTATGATCAGTGGAAATGGCCATGACACCTCTCCTTTAACTTTTTCAAGTTGGTAATCCTCAAGTTCCTTTTTTAGCTGATTATGTCCTTGATCAAGTCAACATTTTGGTTACTGTTTTCTGGTCAGTTATAGTAAGGCTTTAACTGTCCTATCTTTTTCTATATATGGAGTTTATGTTAGAATTTCTTTTTAATTTTTGCTATTGCAGCTTGATATAATCTGTAGATGCAAAATTCACTGGTGATTGAAAAGGAGAATAATTATAATCATGTTTTAAATTATGTTTAACTTTGTAAAAAATAAATTCTGACACTCAAAAAAATGATGGGAACAGGTGCTTTATTTTTTACTATTATGGCTGCTTAATTTACAACTAAACTGTCCATAAATATTACAATTAGAAGAGAACAGCTCTGCAATTTAGCTTCGGCCCATTAGACTTGAATAAGCTCAAACAGCTTTGTGTGTGTTATTAGGATGTTGGATGTTTAAGCATCTGCATCAGTGTTTTGTGCTGCCTAATGATACGGATGATATAAACATGAGATGTGAATTCATATACTCTTTCTGAGACCTTTCCCTTTTTTGACCTCCTCAAAAAAATTGACATCAGCAGGTGTGAAAAATCTAGTTTCATCCATCCGAAAACAGACAGGACAAATGCTTAACATAGTGCACAAACACACCACATTGACAACAACCCTAACTCTTATTTGTACCTAACTGATTTCCTGCTCCACTGCAACGGTGGGTGGAAAATACCTGGTTTTATTTGCAAAGAAAGACTGGAGCAAGGTAAGATGTAATAAATCAAACTGTGCAAACCAGCAGTTAGTTATTCAGTCGAAGACAAAGACTGAGAATAGAGGAACGAGAAATTGTAGAAAACACAAGAGGAGCAGAATTTAGAGCAACAGAGCGGGACAAATGAAACAAAAAGTAGAGTATTAAGAAAGAAATGAAACCCAACAGAGGAAGAATTGAGGAATAGCAACTGGAGAAGGAAAAATTGAAGCAATATCATCAGAAAAGGGAGTCAGACTAGACTCGATTCCTTCCCTTCCCCTTCACTTTGTAACTTCCATGTAAAACTTCGGATGAAAACTTTTGACATGCAGCACTCAAGGGCCCTATCTCGGTGTCAGCCCAGCAGACGGTATTAGCAGCCATGTTTTATTCATCAGCATTCTTAGTTGTCGTTACATACGCCGCTCCCTGCTGCATTTACAAGACGACAGAACGCAAGGTGAAAAACAGGATTACAGCAAATGTAAATAATAAAATGGAGGCACATTAAATTATTCGGTTAATCTGAGCCGGGGATTAATGCGATGATACCCTGTCAGACACGGCTGAGTTTGGGGGGGGGGGGGGGGGGGGGGGGGGGGTAACAACAGCACAACACAACAACACAGGCACAGAGAGACACACAGCTAAACATGCACACATGGTGGGGGAAAAGGATTGAAGTGTTATCAGAGTTTGACTTTGAACAATAAGTGACTTTGCAGCGGAGCAGAAGAACAACACAAGGTAATCTGTGGAAAATGGAAAAGCTCATTCTGACAACATTAGACAGAAGGGATTTGTATGCAGAAAGGTGGAGAAACTAAGAGGGCAGAAGAGAAAGAACCAACATTGAATGTTACCTTTCAGGCTGGCAGAATCCACCCTCTTTACTCTAGCTGTACAAAGTTTCTTCCTGTTTATGGACACAAACTTCCCCCAACTAACTTTTTATTTTCTCCTCTCATTCTGCACTCTTACCCTGCATAATTGTAACAGTCTATTACTTTTTAGCATTGATAATCAGGCCAGTTAAAGTTATTAAATGTTCACAGCAAATATCAGCCATATTGTACCTCAGCTAAAGGCCTTGGGCAACACGTCAGTTTGTAAGAAAGTGGAAGTGAGAGTTTGTGTGATATTCAGTTTTTCCAATAAAAGGTATTATGTAACATTTTAGTACGGTTAAATACATAGCCAATAAATGATAAAGAACAACAGATTTAATACTGTAACCTCTTCAAGGAAATCTTTAAGAGTACGCTAAATATCTCTCTGTCTACCTCTGTTTTCGGTAGCTCCCCTGAGGGCTCTTTAGCAGATGCAATGCTCCACTATGTTCATTATCTAGGTGACTTTTTGTGCAGGGAAGTTTATATACAGTGGGTTTATTAATCTAAACAGTTACTCTGTGTCTCTGGAAAGACGTGGCTGAGAGTTGTGGCCGTGAAAAAAAGATTAAAATGATCTAAAACAAGCTGAAAGGCTGCATAAAGCTGAAGGGTACTGCACAGTTTGGCGACAATCAGTGACTCCTTTCAAATGTACACAGTCATAGATCATCTGAGCTAGTACTGATGAGCTGTAATTTTTTGCTATCGGCAAAAAAAATGTGTGTGTGTGAGTTTTTGTGTGTGTGTCATACACTTTACTATACACTGAGAAACAGGAATGAGTACTCAGGCAGAGGCAACACTCGATAGAACTTTCTATCTTGCTTTCTGTAACACACACACACTTCTTATGGTGCAGATTCAAACCCACTGAGACACTTACTAATTGGATTAGAAGTATGAAGATAGAGAACACACACACACACACACACACACACACACACACACACACACACACACACACACACACACCACACACACACACACCACACACACACACACACACACACACCACACACACACACCACACACACACACACACACACACACACACACACACACACACACACACACCACACACACCACACACACACACACACACAACCCCACACACACACACACACACACACACACACACACACACACACACAACACACACACACACACCACACACACACACACACACACACACACACACCACACACACACACACACACACACACACACACACACACACACACACACACCCACCTCCCTGTAGGTGTGCTATTTGTTGTACCCCTGCCCTACGTGTCAATGCATAACTATAACTCAAAAAGTCCAGAGAAAACGAGAGGGGTAACAAAAGCAGGAATCGGGAGATGGAAAGGTAACGATAGGTAGAAAGCGGACAAAAATGGCCACAGAGAGAGAGAGTGCCTCAGGCAAGCACTGACCTCAGCTAAAATTACCCCGCTGCTGTTTTGCATCGCTGCTGTTTTGCATCGCTGCACCCAAAACCTATTCAAAACACCAGGTATTGTTATCTTGTAGAGCATGATACAGTGTCTGACAAGGTGATGCCCTACCTTATTTTGGGCGTGTCATCTGTCAGACTGACAATGCTGCAAAAGTCTACTTGATATTATTTATAATCAATCTCCGAGAAGTGTATCATGGTATAAAGAACATTGGCCAGCTGGAAGCCTTATCTTTTAATGTGTTATCAGGACAGGGGAGAGCATCATGTTCATAAGAAGCCTGATGTTTGTGATTAAAATGTTTTTTTACTGATGATAGAACAAAGTAATGCAACTTTAATAAAGCTCCAACATGGCTGATGAAATTAGGCCTGTTTTTATTCTGTTCTTGGAACAAGTTCCCCAACCTTAGGTCATTACCAACCAACTTTAATTCCTTGGGAACCAGAGAAAAATAAATGTTATCGTTTATTTCCTGTGATTTTTTCGAAACTCCTAAACAGAACTGTCAGATGCATTGGACACACCTAAAACCTCAGCGTTTAGCTTCAAATCTGTCAAAAGTTATCATTTCCTTCTACATTAGTGTCCGACTGTCATCCAACGTAAACCAGTATACGTAAAAGTGTAAGCATTGGGGCTAAGGATTTATCAGCAAAAACGTGGAGTTTCTATTTTTGTTCTCATCACTTAAATCAGTGGTTCTCAAAAGCTGCCCCTAATGTGCAGGGAAGTTATTGTATAGACTAAAACTATAAAAATAAGACTCAAGTTGCATATAAACTGAATTATCCTTTGTCAGGCGAGTCAACCGAGCCAATTCTACTCAAAGCTGCTCTTTTTTTCCTCAAGTGACATGTGTTTTTTGTGTTGTCATCTGTTTGTAAAATGCTTTCTCTTGGCATAAAAAACTGATATATTTGCTTGCACATACAGTTATATACAAGTACACAAACACACACACAAATAAAGTCCCACAGTGCCTCAGTAGTAACTGAGCACAGCAGTGGGGTTTTTCTCTGGAGACTAGCACTACAGCTGCTCACACTCCTGATATATACGCGCATGCACACGCACACACCTTTTCCTTGGTCCAATAAAAAAAAAATGGAGTGGTGTACCATCATATGCTTGTCTATGTGGCTGTTAACAGGCATAAGTGTGTATGAGCTTTTGATGGTTGGACACAACAGAATACAAAATATTACCTCCTCAAAAGAAGTATTGAGTAAATGATCAGTGATAGCTTCCTTTTAGAAGCATTTTATCAGTCTTGCCTCACAGCCCTGCTACTACACACTCCATGTGTCCATATGTGTGTTTGTGTGTAATGGATTAAGCTGCTGGTCCCTTTGACCTCATATCCCTATTAAAAGTCTGACCCCAGCTGTGCTACAGCGAGCAGTGGGTGTGTTGTTGTGCGACTGTGTCAGCAGGTGATCAAAATGTGTTTCTGTGAACCTATCAGTACAATGCCTTTTATGCCTCAAGCACTTTTCTGTGGTCTCTTATTACAGTGTGCGTGTGTGTGTGTGCGTGCGTGAGCCCTGCCCTCGCACACACTCATATAGAGAGCAGTGGCGTGAAATGTGTTGTGATGTCTCTTCTATGGGACGCTGGTCTCAGACTGAAGAGGAGACGCTCCCCTTCTTAGACTGCTCAGACTCATTGTTCTGCTGTGACACACACACACGCAGAAACCCTAAGCTAAAATATCTTTCTTCCCAGCCTTACAGTATTCTGTTTACAACCCCTTGTCACCATCAAGAAACACTAGGATTTCATTGTTAATTGGGTTTTTTTTATTCACAATTTGTTTTTTACTTAACTCCAACTATTTCCTCATTATTTCCCCCTTGCATAATCGAATGATACCCAATCATTATCTTGCCAACACAATTTCCTACTCCAACAATCTTCATTCTACTTACTGTATTGTATTTAACCAAGCAGCAAACACTCAAAATCTTTTTTTTTTTTAAAAGACATAAAAATGAGAATCCTTGAATGTGTCTGCCTCAACTCATTTATTAACTTAGTAATCCTTTCACCACAAATGACCACAACTGATTTCACAGTTCTGTGTTAAATCATTCTCAAACCGAGTGTGTCATTGTGCAGATAGGAAGAACAATTCAATGCAAATATGACAGGGTACCCTGGTGGCAGCATTAAGATAAGGCCCTATAGTTTCTTTGATTACAGTATCACAGACAGTTAGAAGTGTGATGGTAAAAACACTGATCTCAGCCCTGCTGTATTCCTATAGTAATTCACATTTTAAGGAACAGATGTTGCTGGTGATCCTTCCATTTCCATTATTCTCATACCATTAAATCTATGCTTCCAACTGAGCCACCCCCGCTGAAAAACATCTTAAAAATACATTTATAAAATATTCCCCAATGCTTTGGCCCAATGGGGGGTCAACTTTGGACCAGTGGCTTTCAACACACGGGCAGAAACCTTGCATGAGGTTCAGATATTACATGATTTTACAGTGGCACTTTGGATTAAGCATGTTTAAATCCACTTAAATCCTCTAATATATATATATATATATATATATATATATAGCCTTTTTACGAATATTCCTCAATAAAAATATGGGTCATACAGAGCAGTGCAGAGATGGAGAGTTGCCATATGAATGCATACATATGTGCAGGAGCGTTGCGTTCACTACAAAGAAAGCACATGCATGCACAAAAACCCCTCCACCACCAGCATCACCACCACTTTACCGTCTCCCAGGGCAACAGCAGCAAAATCTAGCAAGAGGCATGTTCAGAATGAAGGAGAGGAGAGGGGAGGATAGGGGCAGAAAGGGAGAGTGAAAGAACGGATAGACAAAGGCACAAAACACAGACCAAATCTAATAAGACTTGGTCTAATGCAGCTGCTAGAGGGTGGATAGCTGTAATCCCTGTGGTGACAGACCTGTGTGTGTGAACAGAAAATAAGATGGGTGATGTGACTACTGACTGATAAACACATGGTACTACAGCTTATACTCCCACATGCAAACAGTTGTGGTGTGTTTACTTGCATATTGCCTTGACTTAATAGGGATTGCACATCATATTTAAAATTCCTAAATTGCTTCAACGATGAGCACACAGAAATGCATGCACCCTTCTACCATGGCTTCGTCTACATTGAGTATGTCATGCCCTTTTTTAGAGATTTTGACATTGTTTTTATTAATGTGTATATTCTTTTGAAAGTCAGATGCAAAGACCAATGACAGCCAAGTGAGTGTTACAATCGCCCAATCAGGTGATGGAAGGATCAGGTGCTTAGCCAATGAGAGCAATGTCATCAATCTGATGTACCGCCTATTTTAAAAGACACCTGTTCTGAGCTCATTTAGCTTTGCCACATCCTCATGAGTGAAGCTAATCTTATTGGCTTTTGATTGGTTAACCTTACCCTCAAGTCTTTACAATATCTGCCCTCCTGTCCTCATTAGCCCCCTTCCCATTCTGCAAAATGCTCTTATTTAACACTGTCCTGTTGATCTCAATCAAATATGTCCCATAATTTCTGGTCCTTCTTCTCCGCCTCAAGCTTTCCCTCCTCTCCGCTGAGCTCTGCTGGTGATATTGGGTTTTGGGGAGGGGGCACAGTTGCAGTGCTGGCATCTGTTCCAAGGGCTGGCACACTGCCAGCCACTGAGCATCACTCGGGCAACCGGAGTCACGCTGTTGGATTTATCTCCAACCAACCTGTCAGCTGATGCTCTTTGTGGGCGTAAGACGAGTGGGCATAACCTCTGCAGCATTTGCACTGCCAAGGTGCCCACAAGAGATTTGAAAATGGGGGGGGGGGGGAGAAAAGCCCCTTAGTGGGCGCTACAATGCTGGGGAAGTGCTTTTTGAAAGAAGCACCCAACTTCCAAAACAGACTGAGGGCTGACACGGGCTGAAGAGAGTGCAAGGTTGGTATGAAGGGAGAGTAAAAGCGATGGAAGTAGCAGAAGAGAGTTTAAGAAACAGCAACAGATTAAAAGTAGATCAGGTAGAGAGTGAACAGGGGAATAGATTGAGAGTATTATAGTAGAAGAGAGCATAACCACATCCAAAGCTGACCAGAAATATAGCAAAAAGACTAAGAGAAGAGGAGTAGGGCATGTCTCTGCCACAGATAAAGTGGCTCAGTTAAAAGAACAGTCTGTCACCTTGTGGCTTAAGTACCATTGTCACATTCCTGTTGAGCATCTCTTCAGCCAAACAACAAAGTAAACCGGTTAGAGGGAAGGAGATCTCATTCAAATCTAATTTCACTTCCATCAAATAGTGCCCACTAAATGTCCAATAATTCTATTCAGTCTCAGCGGTGAATGAGATGTGCTTGTAAATGTCACGGCATTCATCCAGGGATACCCCGTGATATTCAGCCACCACCCTCATTGCGGGCGTGCAAGATGAGAGAATCATGGGACTGGCGTGCTGGTCTCTAAGATAAGCGATTAATCAATTGGCCGCTAATATAACCATTCAAGCAATTAGTACCATGACAAATTTATAAGCGATGATTACTCGGCTGGTTGTTCATGCAATTTCCTGAACGGAACAGAGTCAGTCAAATCGGAATCATGTTCTACTGCTATTTTTCACACATTTCTGGAGGACATAGTACATTTGATTTTCCGACATCGCATACGCTATTCTGTATTCAAAACTATGATTACACACCACCAGCAGAAGCAGAGAGCGCAACAGAAAAGGCAGCCAATTGTTTGTGATCATATCAAAGAGACACAGTATTTGCATTAAAGCATGCTACATTACTCAGCAGTAGGTGGTCATGACTCATACGACACTCTGTTAAGCCATTATAAATGAAGAACAACATTATGAGGCAGGGAGCTAACATCATCACAGCAAGATAAGAGTAATAAAAGTATTTTTTTAAATAGCCCTGTTTGACCCTCTAGGGCAGGGATCACCAACTACATTTGTCCAAGGGCCAAAATGTATCCAATAGAGAGGCGAAGTCCCGCCCATCTACTTCCGACCCATGGGATCTTATTTCGGAAGAATTATGTGTTGAAGTCAATGGGGAGAGAAAACGTATCTTTCAATCCCATTTGAATTGTGCCACGAATTACACATATGATGTTTGTCAATCTTAAAAAATAATTTCCATGTCAAAAAATCAGTTTGTCGTAAAACTGTTGAAATATAAGACTATGAAAAATACGCAACTAGAAAGACTACAAATCCCAGAATCCCGGTCCCGCATGCTGGCTCTTACGGAACTGACTAACTCCCCTTGTGTGTATGTACAGCTCTCAACATTCCCAGACTTGTAGTGATTTTCACCTCTTTTAATACTTTTCGCCTCATTCTGAAAGAAAGAAGTGAAATGTGCCAACGTGACGGCCGTCTTGGTGTGTGGTGCGAGACAGGAGATGTAGTTCATTGAGCGGTTTCACACAAAAAAAAGTGTTACTTCACAGTGTTACGACACATTATTATTTTTATTATTTTTATTTTATTTTATTATTTTTATTTTTTTGACTTGCAAAATTATCTTTTAAATTGACAAACATCATATGTGTAATTCGTGGCACAGTGCAAATGGAGTCGAAAGATAAGTTTTCTCTCTCCATTCACTTCAATACATACTTTTTCAGAAATAAGGTCCCATGGAGCTCCCCCGGAAAGGGAGGGACTTCGCCTCTCTATAGACACTTTCGCGGGCCAGCGATTTTTATATAGCCCAGAATTTTGAAGTTGTTGACCGGGGGGGTGCTAGTGGAGCACGCTCAGGTACTGCGGAGCGCATAAAGCTTAGCAGACTCTTCACGCTAACGAAGGATCACTTCTAGGCTACTGTCCCGCAGCTCCTGCCTCTCTGTTGGACTCTGTCGCAGCAGGGCAGCGGAGCGCATAAAGCAGACTCTTCACAACGAAGGATAACTTCTTCTTCAAGGCAGGGAAGGCTACGCAGTACGCAGTCTACTGTCCCGCAGCTGCTGCCTCTCTGTTGGACTCCGGTACTGCACATTACTCACGAGACGTTGTAAAAGAAAAAATGAGTGGGGGGCGAACGCACTAACCACTCCGCCAACGCCACAGTCACCCCCGTCGTGCGGGCCGGATGAGAATGTCTGGCGGGCTGGATGTGGCCCGCGGGCCACCAGTTGATGGTCACTGCTCTAGGGTGACAGTTCTCCTTGTATCAAGAGGTTTAATTAGCGTTGAAATTAGCAAGAAATCTGATAAATTCCTGTGGACATGTGACCTAACCAATGATCCAGGATCAGCAGTTCCTGCACTGACTGTTAGACTAACAACTGAAAATTTGATTCCAGAGGGGCCCACACCAAAAATAAGCAGCTTATCTCAGTATATCTTCACTCATGCATTCAAAAGTTACAATATGGAGTTAATCAACTGTTTACAGCATATACTTGTATCCAGTTAGGTACCAGCTCATATGAAATCCATTTCAAGTTCCATTGGGCAGCAAGCAAAGGCATTACTGCACTTATCAGTCAATATAAAAATACTCTGGGCTACTTACGACAGTTCTCCTCATCGCTGCTGTCTGAGCAATCGTCATCATCATCACATCTCCACAGGGTCGGGATGCAGCGTCCGTTCTTGCACTGAAACTGCCCGACTTCACACTCTGTCTCCGTAGTAGTTCCTGTGTTGTCAAAAAAGTGGTCAATTACTTATTTGGTTCATTAAATTATACAAATGTGAACATTGACTACATGTGGATGCCAGGTTAACAGAGTATGATATTTAAAAGTACCAACAAATGTATAATAGACACTTATGAATACACATATTTGGGGGGGGAATTAAAAACATTTACAGGAATGAGGCAATGTTTTTCTTTTTTAACACCATCCTATTGCAGAGGAAGCTTGACTGTTTACATGGCTGTTTTGTTTGTGAGGTTAACTTGTGTAGAAAAACAATGTTCACTTTTCAAATTAGCCTTGGCTTAGAAAGAATACATAGGCTAAATGCATTTACTGGAATAAAACAGGTTTTAATTACACCCTTATTGTGGGTTGTAAAGAGGTAAACAGATTTATCTCTAAATCTTTCTCTATAGTTGGGCTTCCTCTGATAAATACTGCTGTAGTGTATAGATTCGTTTTTCTCAAATCCTGTCATGATGGTCTTGATTGACTGTATCAATAGGCTTTACGACAATAACAGCTACCAGCAGCGTCCTACTGGCACTTCACCATAAAGATCTCTTTAGGACAATATATTTCTGCTTTCTTGGCTGCAGCCTTCAGCTAAAGAAACACCTAACGCAGATCGCTGCATCCTTTACATTACCATAGGCAACCTTTGATTACGATAACATCAGCCTACTGCATTCACACACGTGTTACTGTAGGTTGTAGGCTACGGATCTTTCCGTCACCAGTGAACGGATTCACCACGCGGACAAAAGTGCCGATCCAGGTGTGAGCCATTGTATGAATGAGATGACAGAATAATTTGAAACACATATTAACACCACTCGCAGTCTCATTAGGAGACGATCCGTTCCTCAGTAAGCAACGATCCCCAAAGCGATGTCCGTGATGCGATGCAAATCCACCTCCTCGCTGAGACAAGTGTCTTACCTTTAGCGCAATGGAGCTCCATGAGTAACAAATGCAATAGCACAAGCTTTCCGACTTCTGTCCACATCTTTAGATCCTGTGGGGTCTACGGTTGTGTTCATGCGAGTGAAAAGCCACTGAAGGATCCCCAACCTCTCTATCGCTCTGTGTGTTGCTCTCTCTGCTGTGCTCCTTGTGTGTGTGATTGTGTGTGATCAGATCCAGGCTCAGCGCTTCCTCTGCCTCGGCTGCAGTTTGAATCAGTGACGCTTGTGGGCGGGATGAGGAGGATGGAGCCAGCCTGCGGTTAATGTAGTAGGTAGAGAAACTACATCAAAACGGTTGTTAACAAGGGAATTTCTAATACTGCTGAGTCACGTTTAGAAAATCACTCCCAAATGTTTTTATTATTAAATGTTGTTGAGCAGCTTCAAATCATTAATTAAGATAAAACAACAACAAACAAAAGCTTTGTTTTAAATGTTACATTTTTTAAGTTTTGAGTTAACGAATATCAATATATCTCTTGTATTAAAGGTGGGGTAGGTAATTTTGGAGAAACCAGCTCGAGTGTGCTAGAATTTGAAAATACACAGGGTGTTTCTCAATCGCGAGTACGCTTGCTTGGTAGCACATGTCTGCCGAGCATCTTGCTTCAGAAGCGAGTCAAGAATACTTCCTGGCATTCGGAAAACGAAGAGTGGAACAGGCTAGCAAGTGTGCAGGTGTGCGTCATATGAGAGGCCCCGCCTTACATCTTCCGCCACAGATTTGGGGAAATTGGTCCGTGCGCAAAGCATTGTGGGGATTTTAAGACCGCAGAGTCTACTCATGTGCAGCCTCGATATTTCTCCAAACGGAGTACGCTGGGCTCGGTAGATTTCCAAGTATGCTGGAGATTGGAACAGTCCTTCGGCGGCACTCGATATGCTTGAAATAGTGGCTCTGGAGCAGCTTTACTCGCGATTGAGAAACACCCACAGCCGGAAAAAATCTGCCACTTCCTTACAGAGCCCCTCCTCCAACACACACGAACGCGCACATGACCAATGAGGGCACGAGATAAGTTTGTGCACAGATGGAAGGCTGACAGGCAGGTAGGCCATCCAGTGATTTTAGCCGGGCCGGCTAAAATGATTGGTCGTACTTTTTACAGTATTACGGCTTCCACAGATGACATTTTGTTATGGATTTTTTGTCAAAGCACTTAAGATATTCATTGCTATGGGGATGTTAAGAGCATTCCATGGAATATAACAAAAAGTGTATCTCGAGCCGGTTTCTCAAACTTACCTACCCCACCTTTAATGTCAGGCATTTATGTCGTGCCTATATGAATCTAGAGCCAGAAGGTTCAGCGCCTTAGATTAAGCCTGTAAACGAAACAGCTAGCCTAGAAGAACAGAAATTAACTTAAAGGTCCCATCATATGCTTTTCTGGTTATTACCCGTCCCCTTGTGTGTTATGTAGCTTTTTCTGCATGTAAACGGTCTGCAAAGTCACAAACCCTCAAAGTACACCCTGTAGCGAGTAAAACTCTAACACAGAAAAGAAGTGTCTATGGTGCCCTAGAACGCCTCGTTGTAGATTTTTCTTTTTCCATTTTCTTCTTCCGGGAAAGGTTGACATCACTCTAGACCAGTGGTTCTCAACTGGTGGGTCGCGACCCAAAAGTGGGTCGCGGACCCGTTTCAAGTGGGTCGCGGATGTGTGAGTGAAGAAAAAAAAGTTGAAAAACAAAATTGGAATTTTTTTTTTTTTTTTTTTGGGAAAAAATGCAAACTTTTATTTTGAAGGACCGATTTTCTAACGCTGTGCATGCAGTAGGCGTTGGGCTGGAAGTACCGGAGACCATAAATGGTTTTGAAAACTTCTGTCACGTAGTGATCATCTTCTCAATAAAACATCTCTGCTGATGTTTTTCCGAGTCTTCTGGCCAATCAGAATCAAGATTGTTGCCGGAAGTCCCCACGGAGAATAACTGCGGTAGAATTATTCTTTATACATCCATGGGTACAACTTCAGATAAAAATGAACACATAATGAAATATGACCCCCGGTTTGATGATTGACAGGTCACAGAACAATGGGGGCTATCTACCCTTACCCACAATTTAAAGTAAGTCACACAGACTATCTCCTCTTTACTCTTCTCTCAGCAAGCTGTCAGAACTAAGTGAAAAACAAACAATGGCATAAAATATTATTAATATGTCGGGTAGTAATAGATTTATTTATTTTCTTCTCAGAGTGTACCAGAATGCGTAGTTTATGTTAGTATTTCTAAAAATCTCCTGGACCCCTCTGCTGGGGTTGGGTTTTCAGCATGTGTGCCTTTTTATATAGTTCAGCTTTGATTCCATCATCTCATTAAACCTTTTTTTAAAGCATACTTTAGTTCTGTGAAGGGATATAAGGGATATATGCACTGTACTTCACTTTTATTAATATTGTATTCTGAAAAGCGTATATATTACAGCACACTTTTTTGTTGAATAGATTTGAGTGCTTCAAAATGTTGGGTCGCGATGTATTGACCAATTAAAAAGTGGGTCCCGAGGCCTGACCAGTTGAGAACCACTGCTCTAGACCAAATGGACCAATCCGCGGAGCTCCGCACACACACACTCACTCAGCCTTATCTTTTCTCAGCCGCGGTGCTCCGCTCAGGCAGTCAGTGTGTGTGTGTGCTCAGGCTGAGCTCTGCGGTGTCTCGCTGTCTCGCAGACCCCACGCAGCAACCAGGAAACGACACCAGTAATCCAGCTCAAACTGTCCGCTCCTCGAGCCCCAAAGGGCGGAGCAGCGAGCCCCGCAACGGCACTATTTGATGGAAGTGAAGTGAGATTTTAATGAGATCTGCTTCCCTATAACAGGTTTACTTTGTTGTTTGGCTGAAGAGAGGCTCAACAGGAATGGGAAAATGGTACTTAAGCCACAAGGTGACAGACTGTTCCTTTAACTGAGCCACTGAAACTGAGCGACATACAAAACTAATGAAGATCCCCCATGTGCAGAGCGATGTTACCAAAGTTTCAATTTCTCTTAAGCTGTTTCGCTGCTCCACCTGCATTCTGTCTATCTTTCCCTTGCTGTCTCTTTTTAGTGTATTCATGTTTTAAGTTGTTTTAAGTTGTTTAAGTTGTTTTAAGTTGTTTAAGTTGTCATTCCTTTAAAATGTATGCAACAACTTAAAACCGACAGAATAATTCCAAATTGCCATCCCTCATCCAGTCAAAATGTGTCGACATAAACACTAGCACTGTTGCTTTTATGGTTCGGCATCCTTTGTTTTAGCTTCTATTGGGAAACATTATAAACTATCAGAGAAACAGGGGCACCATCATTGGCTGTATAATATTCTTTCCACTTTGGTGTGCAATCGCCTCAAGCAAAAGCTGTTTAATTTTTGTATTTAAAATTCTTCTTCTCGCCTACAAAGCCCTTAATGGGCAGGCGCCATCTTACCTTAAAGATCTCATTATACCCTACTGTCCTACTAGGGCATTGCGTTCCAAGAATGCAGGGTTGTTGGTTGTTCCTAGAGTCTCTAAAAGTACAATGGGAGCCAGAGCCTTTTCTTATCAAGCTCCACATTTGTGGAATCAGCTTCCAGTTTGTGTTCGGGCGGCAGACACCCTATCCGTTTTTGTGTTTTGAGTGCGCTTAAGACCTTCCTTTTTGATAAAGCTTATAGTTAGGGCTGATTAGATTCAGCCCCTAGTTTTGCTGCTATAGGCTTAGTTTGTCGGGGGACACCTTACTTCTTCCTTCTCTCTGTCTGTACCTGTGTACTCTCATGTTCCGAATAACCCAGCTTCCCCAAATTTCTTTTTGGTGTCTATATACGCCGGGATCCGGAGTCATGGCTGATCGTGTTGCTGTGGTCCTGAGTCCTGGATCGCGAGCCCTGGATCTTGAGTCGTGGCTGTGCCTGCTGCTGTGGTCCTGGATCATAAGTCCTGGATGGATATCCTCATGGATTCATCTTCTTATTATAGACACATGCATTTCCAAACATTTGGACTACCTATGTTGCAAATGTATTATCTTTTCAATTTACACACGGCATCTATTGCACGTCTGTCCGTCCTGGGAGAGGGATCCCTCCTCTGTTGCTCTCCCTGAGGTTTCTCCCAATATTCCCCTTTAAACTGTGGGTTTTCTCCGGATGTTTTTCCTTGTACGATGTGAGGGTCTAAGGACAGAGGGTGTCGTATTGTCATACTGATATTCTGTACAAACTGTGAAGTCCACTGAGACAAATGTAACATTTGTGATATTGGGCTATATAAATAAACATTGATTGATTGATTGATTTTTGCTTTCGAGGCCATTTAATAAGGGTTACTTACACTTCAATTTTTCTTTAAGGAGGCTTATTAAACTATTGAGTGACTGTAAAGGCATTTCTTTAGATGCAAAAACACACAAGCACTACATGTGTCATATGTCCTCTCCAATAGAGGTTTGCAGATGTATACGTTGGCTAGAAGAACCATAATCATTAAGGCAGCCAATGACCATCGTTTAATAAGGAAGAGCTGGAGTCTACTGTCATATCTGCAGAAAAACTTAAAGGCAGTGATGTGACCATACAGAGTATGAAGAGAATTTGAATTGAATGAAAAGTGTGTGCAGTGAAAAGGAACAGACAGGTCTGTACTGCTGTAGTGTGCAGGCAGAGTTCAGTTTTGATTTGCTGCAGTTCAATACGGCTCATGTGCATGAAATGACTTTAACACATGAATCAAGACATGAATAATGAATAAAACTACCGTATAAATAGAGAGGGAAAAAACAGAATCCTTGCCTCTTATACATTATTCAATTCAATAAAAACAGCTTGAATGAAACATGTAAAAGGCTCGGAATAAGTCATTGCATCACTTTCCAAATGACTTCTACCTGTGCATTTGTTAATGAAAAGTTTCCCCTCAAGGGATAAATACCCCATCATGTGCAAGTCCTGTGTTATTTCTATCATCTTTATATCAGTTCACTCAAGATTTATGTTATTAGTTACCTAAGAAAGCATATTCAAAACTGTTTATGAGTAAAATATACATAAATGCATTGTGACTATATATTGTACTATACTTTACTATATTTGGTATGCCTAACTCCTGCCATTGCCACTATAAGAATATGTGGACAGCTGGTGTTTTACATCCTCTTAGTTTGATCTTACATCTTTGAGTTGTGCACAATTTGTTTCATGTATGCAATACTCCCATACTGTACATGTACGGTACACTCAAAAAACTAAAACAGTGGCTTTGTAGATATCACAATAATAAAAAGCTATATTACCTTAATAAAATCTCTAAATATCACCAAAGTAATTGTTTGAGTCGGACATACCAAAATAAATGCTTACAAATCCAACAGTTAATTTTGTCTTAAATTATTACTATCATTTAAGTTGATGACACGAAAATAAATGAGTATTTGACTAACAAATTATATTTTTAAGATATCCTTAATATCTTTGGCAAATTTCAGTCAAAATATTTGAGAATTGGCTAATTATACTGATCAGTTTCAGGAACAGCAATTATTACTCATTCCAAATCAATATTCTTCATCTTTAACAACAATTTAAGAAATTGAGTAAATTACACTAAAATGTCATGAGTGGACCCCATTAACAATCGCGCGCAAATGCAGTGTGCTCATGGGAAATCTACTTTTCTATCTGCGCCACATGTGGCAACCGCAACAAGCAAGGAAACACCACGACGAGAACCACCAGGAAAACTCCCTGCAAATCCTGGTAAGTAGCCAGCTAGCAAAAGTTAATGAAATATTGACCCTGACTTTGTGCATATACAACTTTATGGTGTGTAATTATCTAAATACTGTCACACTTGCAGCCATGCTGTCATAGGTCTAGCTAG
Organism: Trematomus bernacchii; assembly: GCF_902827165.1. Lineage (NCBI taxonomy): Eukaryota > Metazoa > Chordata > Actinopteri > Perciformes > Nototheniidae > Trematomus > Trematomus bernacchii. Next base: position 16,034,518 of record NW_022987739.1, read on the forward strand.
TTCTCTGTCCGCTTCTACACACGCATGGTGGACACAGTCAACCAGGTGAAGTGAAGCTAACGTTTTACTCAAGTAAAAAGTAGAAACATTAGCACCTGCTTTGTCCGCAGTTGTTGTCTTAAGTACCTAATCAACCAGCTGTCTGTATGTAGCATAGTTAGCTGTTTGTTTTAAGCCCCTTTTACACTGTTATTCAGAAATGCTGTAGTAAAGAAGATCCGCCATTACGTCGACTTTTTAATACTTAACCAGGCAATGCCAGCATAATGCTGCCCCAGTGTGTGATATTAGACAGCATGCCGGCCTGACGTGTAACACAACAGCGCCGGCGAATATGTGTGTCTGCATGTCCCGCCATGCCGGAATAACGGAGCAACAGTCTCGCCTTGAACAGGCTGTGAAGGGGGCTTTGCCGCCACACCCGGTTACTAAGCAACGCTTATCGTTTAGGTATCCCTGATAAGGAGGCAGTCGTATCATTAACTAAAACTAGCTAGATCTGATCGATATGGACATAAACACGAGTGAAGTATAATCGGGAGAGTGATCAGGTTCTGCAAACTGAGACACGCAGCTCTGCATGATCACCTGCAGCTCTGCCGCTGTGAGGGGACCGGTGAGCAGAGCACACGCTTCAAGTTAGACCTAACACATTTAGCAATCTTATCTACCTCTGGAAGTAACCGAACTTATTTATAAATATGTTTATTCTTTACTTTTGGGTCACTCATTACTGGATTAGCGAGCTGCATGAGACTAAACTGACGGGCTGTCAGGAGAGGGAGAGAGGAAAAGAGAGCACCCTGTTTATTTCTCCCGTGTTATTATCCAAAGTTACTGTACATTTTTGAATAATGTAGTTAATCTACTATTAGTTGTTTGTGTAAATGTATTACTTATATTGTTGATTTTTGTAGAAGCGCCGATAAAAGTATGGATAATACAAAGATAAATGCACCTTGTTTGTGTAAGGTGGCTATTAGTTTATTTGGGTGATTACTGTATCGTGCGAGTGATTTCAGATAACGTCTGCCTACTGCATCCGCGGCCCAGCAGCTGTTACTAGTCTTGCCTATATGCTTATGAAACTGTTTCATCTTTATTATAATAAGGCATTGCATTTTCTTAAGAGGAGTGGCCTACCTGCCCAACTTATGTGTTGTCATATTTATGAGGGAACACTTGATGATGGCTAGCGCAAGTAAAGTTGAATTATTTTGTGAAGCATGTTAAATATTTTCAATATTTGTTTCACAGCACCGACTGCGCTAACGGAGAGAAGTTGAACGAAGATAACAAAACAGAGGAGGTACATTTCATTATTTTATTAAACACTGAAACAACGTTGCCAACATATTAGTTTGCTTTATACAAGTTTAAGAAATCGGTGAATAAGCTAAATGAGTTGCACCTTGATTTCGACCATGTTTGAGTGCAAAGGCCAGGAAGCACTTGTTAGAAACATAAACAGTGACTATATACAAATATCTAGGACTTGATAATACAAACTGTTACTAATTATTATTATATACTACTCCTGCAATTGAGGATCCTGGCTCTGAACACTGCAACTGCAATCGTTTTTATTGACTGTTTTCCAAATGTTTGTGCAATTACGGTAGATGTTCCATTAACTATAGTTTGGAGTAGATGTAATTATTAGCATCAATGAGTAAATATAATTGGGTTTCATTTTTAAAGCTCTGTATGATAAAACATATTAGTCCAAAAAGTATGTAGGTAAATGGAAGTAGCATTAAACCAGTCTGTTCCCTCCATGTGATAACACTATTTATCCTCACTTTTTTAGGTTGCAGCTTATGGGATGGCAATGTAAGCTCTGCACATGTGTGGCTTCAGCGAAAGGGTCACTTCTCAAGCACTATCGATTGAAGCACGGTACCTTTGGAATCTGGGAGAAGATGCGAGTGCCTTGATCAAGGACTTTGAGGTTAGTACTATGGCTGAAATGATTCCTCAAGTAACTCGATTACTAAAAATTATCGGGCAGTGGGACAGACATACACGCACTCAGTCAAGCAGACAGACAGCGTGGCACAGAGGTAAGACCGAGGCCGATACAGATGTGCAGTGATCAGTTACAATTATAGTACCCTTATATGTGTAGCCCAGAAGACGTATACTTTTTTTTTTTGAGTTCTTTGAAATAAAAAAACAATAATTATTAGTTTTTGCATTTCAGAAAATGGGTTCTTTAAAACTTAATGCACTAAATAGGTCTAGTTTTGACATATTATTGTATGCAATTTAAACAATAACAATGTGGATTTTTCTTGTTGTTCATTTTGAGAGGCCGGTCTTATTTTCTCTTTTCTATATTTACTATTGCTCTTTTAATAAAGCAAAATAATGTATTATCCGATTAATGAATTCATCGTTAGAATACTCTATAGCTGCAGCCCTAGTTAGTACAATAGTTTTCAGGATTTTTAACAGTGTTAGTTTTGAAGTTTTAAATAATGTAATCATGGATGACTGTGATGACCATGAACATACATAGTGAGTGAGCAGTGAGGAATTGCTCGTTGTGTGTCTTGTAACATGCAGGCTGAAAGTAAGCACTAACCAGTTATCTTTTCAATGTCTGCAGGATGCTGCTGATGCACCTGTCAGTGTACAAGAGGAGTTGGCAGAGGAGGTGATGAAGATGTACCTGCTGCAGAACCAAGATGGGTCAGTCGATGAACCTACTGATGTAGGGATTGTGATTGAGGGCATCCCTGTCCTCAGAAGTCTTAGGGATCTTAGCAGAGCCTGCTGCTATCTGTTGGGACTAACCTATGCCTTGGATCTGAGATACCCCAAGAATCTCAAATATAGTTTTGAGGTATTCCAAAAACTACTGTTGGAGCTGGATCCTGGCAACCTTTCAACCAAGGTTCAGAGACTGAAAAATTGCCTGCATATGTAGTTGCCGACTACTGTTCAGCAAGATGCTAAAAGGTACGAGTTGAGAGTTCCATTGATTGAATTGCATTTTGGACTGGTATTGTTGTAAAGTGTCACTGTTCTTGGTGCATTTCAGTCATATGCAGAGTTCAGTTCAGCCCGTTGCTCCCATAGCTCAATGGAAATGTTCACATGCTCATTGGCAAAAATATACCTGGTTGAAAGTTAAGCTAGATAAAATGCCTAAAAGTTTTATTGCTAAATAATCAAATTTGAGATTTCCATTGATGCTAAGATGTCTCTGCTGCAATTGGTCTTGTTGCATTTTACCCGTGTTTAAAAGGACCGCTTAGTTATATGCAGAGCTCAATTCAGCTCATCGTTTTTATAGCTTGGCCATTGTTACCAGGGCTCTCCCTTCTTAGTCGATTAGTTGACTTTATTTGTGGTTTTGGTCCATGAAGATTTCTTTAGTCAATTAGTAATATTTTAATGTATTTTTTTTCATGGTGAATGACTTATTTGTAAGAAACGTATATCTATGAGTGGCCGTTGGGGACATTATTCAGAAATACCGTTCACATACACATGTGAAGCACTCTCATACACAACTGAAACCAAAATCATTTACAAACATATGTAAAAATCTCTCGTATACACATGTGAAACGCTCTCACACATAGGAAACGCTCTCACACATATGAAACAATCTCTTATACACAAATGAAACGCTATCATATACACATGAAATGCGATTTCAGTATGTTGTGTGAGAGGGATTTCAGTTGAAACGGAAGGCATCTCAGTTGATAAAGGAAGTCGATTTCAAAAAAGCGAACACAATATTATGTCCGTTTGCGATTGTTCCATCATGTCTGCTCAGCAGCATGCACAAAGCTTAACTGAGGCAGCAGCGTTGTTAAATAATATCCTGGCCTCAGCGGGGTGCACAGTCTCTCCTAAGGGGAGCTGTAGTGGGCCGTTGCCTGCCGCGGGACGGGAAGAGGGACGATACATGGTGTTGAGGCCAGGATATTATTTAACAACGCTGCTGCCTCAGCTTTGTGCATGCGGCTGAGCAGACATGATGGAACAATCGCAAACGGACATAATATTGTGTTCGCTTTTTTAAAATTTGCGCTTCTTCGCTGTTTTTTTTAAACGACTTCCATTTCAACTGAAATCCCTCTCACACAACATACCGAAATCGCATTTCATGTGTATATGATAGCGTTTAATTTGTGTATAAGAGATTGTTTGTGTGTGAGAGATTTTTACATATGTTTGTAAATTATTTTGGTTTCAGTTGTGTGTGTGTGAGAGTGCTTCACATGTGTATGTGAATGGTATTTCTGAATAATGTCCCTAACGGACCCTCATAGATATCTCTGGTAAACACAAGGATTTAAAGTGGTGTTTTTGTGTGATTCTTTGTGAAGAATATGTTGATTTAATCGATTAGTCATCAAATGTGTACGAGTGTTAGTCGACTAAGAATGTATTTTGTCAAGAACAGCCCCTAATTGTTACAAATGTAATATGCAAACTAAACCAGGTTGAGACTTAATGTGATGTGTTATACTGGTCAAATTTGAACAATAAATATGTAATTAAAATGTCAATGTGTACAATTGCTCTTTTGGTTTTATCAGATGTATTGACCTCAGGTAAAGCACTCCTGGAGTAAAGGGTAAATACAGTTAAAAAAATAAGTAAATGTAACACATATATTTATATAATTAATAGTCCAGTTTTAATTAAATGTAGTTAAAAACATCGAGTAAATTTCACACATTTGTTTTGTTAAATAATAGTCTCCTTTTCAGTTACATCTACCTAGCATTTAAGTGATATCTACTAAAAAGAAATAGTGGTTTTGGCTTAGGGTTACTATTGCATTGACTTAGGATTTTAATTATATTTACTCAATTGTATATGTTATGGTACTAAATGTAGTTATTTAGACCCACTTGATTTTTTTACTTACATTTACTCAATTCATAAGGTAAATTTAAATGATTTCACAGCTTTAAGATTGACTCAATATTTTTAAGTGTAAAAATGTTTCACCAATTAAATTGAGTACATCATCGTTTTAGTTTTTTGAGTGTATGATGTCTTTTATCCATCAAGCCCGAAGGATTACACCATGTGTGTTGTACCCATAATGCAGTGCAATCCTGCAGTAACAATGAGCTCAGGGATGGGCATGAATTAGAGCAGAAGAAGTGCAAGTTTTTGTTCAGATTCGCTAGACAGATGCCAGTAGCAGCATTCTGATTGAATGCTCTAAATGACCTTCACATACTGTATGTCATTGGACAAATAGGCAAGATGCATTTTTTGCAAGTTATAAAAGAGAAGATAGTTTAGTGTAACATACCAAAGTGTATGCTGTGAGAAAGCCTTGTTTATGTACTGCAAAAGTTGGTCATCGGCTAAGACAGTTAAGTAGGGCTCCTATTTACAATCCAGCTTAAGTATAATAAGCACCTACAGGATATCATTACCATAGAGTTGCAAAGCATGAGAGACCATGGCTTTTTTAATGCCGCAGGTAAGGTACATGTTAGTGTACATAAAGTGTAAGCAAATGTTCAATCTTTAAAAAGATCTTGGTCTAATAGCTCGTTCAGCAATTAGAAGTAATACAAGTTAAACATTTGTAATGAACAATGGGTCAAATGACTTTATTAAATGTGCAGCTTATGGCCTGCAAATGAACTGTTTTCACTTTCACAGCCCTCACCAGCACCGTTTTCAGGCGCAGCAGACTATTCGCTCATGACCAAGTAGCAGACAGACAAAGCAAGCAAAAAGCTGTTTATTTTTTTTGTATTTAGTAGCTAATTATCCAGATATTTTCCTCAGGAGTTAGAGAACTCCTAAACAGAGTGAGAGTGTGGTGATGAGCATAGCAGCAGTGACAGATCTATAGAAAAATCCTGACAAAAAAAGATTTTCCTCTTCTTTATAACTGCTTCGAGATGAGGCCAGAGCAGCATGGTTGATCCAAGTTCAGATTTACACCTCTGACTGCCTATTCTCTTTAACAGCTGGATCTCATTGGTATAATAATATAGTACCACACTGACAGAAAAGACCTCACTTTTCAGAAACAATGTTTAACTATTAAATCTGACAGCCATCGCATAAACCCATAGTATTCTCATTTACATTGGAAAGTCCGGGATTATTTTGTTGAGGAAAATATAGCATATTGTTAAAAGAAATATGCATGGTAAGTGTCTCTTTTCATTTACATGAAACATTTTCCCTTAAGCTGTATGGGATACTCCAACATATTTCTTTATGTTTTCATGAATTTATGTTCTTTTCTTTACTCCTACATATTGAGTAAACCATAATCAAACTGATTATGCTGAATTCAATGTGTAGGGAAACTGTCTCAGCAGATCCAAAAATGAAAGAGAAAGCAGAAAAAGGAAGGACGTGTGCGGTCTGCAATTGTGTCTCTGAGGTGAGGCAGAGCAGCAGGATAGTCACATTGCAGTTCCATACTGTCATCGCGTTTCTACACTCATTCAACTATGTTTTTACCCCTGGAGGTCAATGCTGAAATTGTGTTCATCTGTCATCCCCGCACACACAGCTGGAGCTAAGTATTGCATTCATCTTTGCCGCAGGACAGTGAGTGAGTCTGACTGAGACCTTCAGACCTTTCAAACGATTACTTTCCTCTTCCGTCTCTTTATCTTTCTCTGATTCTCTTTGTCCGGGAACGTAATCGGTATTGTGTTCCCTTCCTCTTTTTAATCTCTACTTCTGTCTTTTCTCATCTTGTTCTCTTCTTCCCTCATCCTTCCTACATCCTCTTTTGTCTTTCTTTCCTTCTGTCTCTCTCTCTCTCTTCTAATCCATCTCTCATGGCCAGAGAGAGACACTGCTGTCGAAAGAAGGCAACAGAGCCGGTGGTCAGCAAATCTTCTGTCTTTCCCACGGAGCATCGCCGCATGTGTGTGTGTGGCTCAGTGCTGGATACAGGACAGGAGAGTCATCCGGTTTCCTGTCACAGCTTGTGACCCAAAAACCATGAGTGAGATCCGGTCGATTGCTGGCCAGGTGCCTGCTGCAGGGAGAGAGGCGATGGTTGGGATCATTGCGTCATCAGACAATATGGCTAGGCAGGGTTGGGGGGCTTACAGGCAAATGTACTCCATTAGAGATGATTCATTACAGATTGATTCTAATTCAAATGCAAATCTTTGGACTTCAATTTAGTACAATTCATTTGTTTATCTCTAACATATTCAACTGCCTGCGTCAGCAATCTGTTCCCTCTGCCAAGGACAAGCGGCAAGAGGAATCAAAACAGGAGAAAGACACAACACATTGCGCAGAAAACCCTGAAGAAGTATCACTGCACCCGCCTGAGGAATGTTCTGATTATGGGAGACCTATGACACAAATGGAGGAGTCTCCACTGCCCGTCACCCCCCCTGTCAACGCCTTGGAGGATACTCTTCATTCATCTCCCAGCTCTCTCTACTCTCCGCTCACCCTTTCACCCTCGCCCTCCCCCCTGGAGTTCGATGACCGCATGAAGGCGAGATGCAGGGTTGGCAGCATGTCCTTTACCCCCGCCCCTCAACGACGCCCACCAAAATCACCGAAGCAGAGACGCGCACCATCTCCCCCGTCTTCATCACTGTGCCTATGTCAACCACCTCCCATCCCTTCAAGAAAGCATCTGCAGTCTCCGAAGCCTGATAAGGATGTGTGTGTACAAAACGCAACAAACTTTTACTGATATGTGCTGGGTCCAGGCTCAAGGGCGTTTGGCACTCTCAACTCTTTCCAGCACATGCCGGGGCCCTGCCTGCCAGTAGCTTTGCCGATATCTGTGTTGATAGGTAATAGATTAAGAGCGGTAAATCAGCTTAGAAACAGGAAGTGCTCAAACGTTTGTGTGAGGTTATCAAATTTAGCAGTGATTCCATGTCAGCCACAGCTTGTCACAAAATGTTTTACTGATAGTGTATTTAACAAACTTAAACTAGCTTTATTAAATGTCAGGTCTTTGGCAGGAAAAACATTTTTAATCAATGATTTTATCACTGAGCACAATCTCGATTTTATGTTTTTAACGGAAACTTGGATTGAACAAAATAACAGTGCAGCTGTTCTTATCGAATCAACCCCTCCCAACTTTAGTTTTATGAGTCAGGAAAGAATGCATAAGAAAGGGGGTGGAGTTGCTATTTTGTTCAATGATTCCATTCAATGCAGGAAGACATCTTATGGGGACTTTGCTTCTTTTGAATATGTGGCCCTTCAGCTGAAATGCTCCTCTCGAGCTCTGTTCCTAAATATCTATAGACCACCCAAATACTGTGCAAGCTTTTTTGATGATTTTACTGAACTGCTGTCTATAGTGTGTATTGACTTTGACCGTTTAGTCATTGTTGGTGATTTTAACATCCATGTTGACAACCCCCAGGACAGAGGGGCTAAAGAACTGTTTTGTGTTCTTGATAACTATGGACTGACTCAGCATGTGGCGGAGCCCACGCACAATAAGGGGCACACTCTGGACTTAATTATCTCAAAGGGTCTGAATATCTCAAAGGTTGTGGTGACTGATGTTGCACTCTCTGATCATTCCTGTGTTTTCTTTGAGAGCTCTATTTCTGTTCACAAAAATGTTCAGAAAGAGGTAACCACAAAGCGATATTTAACTGAAAATACTAGGGAAATGTTTACTCATAATTTCTCATCCACACTTGCCCCTGCTAACATCTCAGTAAATGAGCTAGTAGATCATTTTAATTCAAAAATTAAAAATGTTATAGATACCATTGCTCCAACTAAGGTAAAGGAAGTGATTAGCAAGAAAATATCTCCATGGAGAAAGGCCATGACCGTGAGAACAGAAAAAAGAGAGTGTCGAAAAGCTGAACGTAGGTGGCGAAAAACAAATCTCCAGGTTCACTTTGAAATCTATAAAGAGAGACTTGGCCTTTATAATTTGGAATTGAAAAACGCACGACAGTCTTTCTTCTCTGACATCATTACCAAAAACAAAAACAACGCACGTGCCTTGTTTGCTACCGTCGACAGACTAACTAACCCCCCAGTGTCAGTAGCCTCTGAATTTCTATCCACCAGGGCGTGCAATGATTTTGCCTCCTTCTTCACTGACAAAATTCAGAAAATTAGACAAGCAGTCAGTGCCTCTACATCAGGTACAGCAAATGTTTTGTCCCTATGTTCACCTAATATCAATTCAAACACCATGACACAATTCCATCAGATTAATGGTAAAAACTTAGAGGACATTATTCAACTTCTGAAATCCTCCTCCTGCTGCCTTGATATTATTCCAACAGGATTTTTCAAAGATGTTTTTCCTTGCATGGCCTCAGATCTACTTCATATAGTAAACACATCTCTTCACTCAGGTATTTTTCCAGAGGCCCTGAAAACTGCAGTCATTAAACCGCTCTTAAAAAAGAATAATCTAGATGCCTCAGTAATGAACAATTACAGGCCAATATCAAACCTGCCATTTCTAGGTAAAATCATTGAAAAAGTAGTATTTCAACAGTTGAGTAACTTCTTGCATTTAAATAACTGTTTGGATGTGTTCCAGTCAGGATTTCGTCCAAACCACAGCACTGAGACTGCTCTTGTAAAGGTCTTCAATGACATCCACTTAAACACAGACAGTGGCAGAACTTCAGTGTTAGTATTATTAGATCTCAGTGCTGCATTTGACACTGTTGACCACAACATATTACTAGACCGACTAGAAAACTGGGTGGGACTTTCGGCAACAGTTCTAAATTGGTTTGAGTCCTACTTAAAGGACAGAAAAAACTTTATTTCTATAGGTAAATACACATCTGAGTTGACAAATATGACATGTGGGGTACCTCAAGGCTCCATCTTGGGGCCTCTTCTCTTTAACATCTACATGCTACCACTGGCTCAGATAATGAAAAACAACAAAATAAGTTACCATAGCTATGCGGATGACACACAAATTTACGTAACAATTTCACCAGGAGATTATGCTCCAATTCAAACACTGAGTAAGTGCATTGAACAAATCAATGACTGGATGTGTCAGAACTTTCTCCAATTAAACAAAGATAAAACTGAGGTAATGGTTTTTGGAGCCAAGGCAGAACGTATAAAAGTTAGCGCTGAGCTTCAGTCTGCAATGTTCAAAACAACAGATAAAGCCAGAAATCTAGGTGTAGTCATGGACTCTGACCTGAGTTTCAACAGTCACATTAAAACAGTTACTACATCAGCCTACTATCACCTAAAGAACATATCTAGGATTAAAGGACTAATGTCACAGCAGGATTTGGAAAAACTTGTCCATGCTTTTATCTTCAGTAGACTCGACTACTGCAATGGTGTCTTTACAGGCCTCACTAAAAAATCTATTAGAAAGCTGCAGCTAATTCAGAACGCCGCTGCTCGAGTCCTCACTAACACTAAGAAAGTGGATCACATCACTCCTGTTCTGAAGTCTTTACACTGGCTTCCTGTGTGTCAAAGAATAGATTTCAAAATATTGTTGCTGGTTTATAAAGCTTTGAATGGTTTAGGCCCAAAATACATGTCTGACCTACTGCTAAATTATGAACCATCCAGAACCCTCAGGTCTTCAGGGACTGGTCAGCTTTCTGTCCCCAGAGTCAGAACTAAACATGGTAAAGCAGCATTCAGTTATTATGCTCCGAATATCTGGAACAAACTCCCAGAAACCTGCAGGTCCGCTGCAACTCTTACTACTTTTAAATCCAGGCTGAAGACTTTTCTTTTTGCCGCTGCTTTTAATTGAACTATTCACATCTTAAACTGCACTGTAACTTTTAACTTTTATCCATGTATTTTTTCTTTTAATGTTTATTTTATTATCTTTCCTTTTTAATGACTGATTTTAAATGCCATTTTTAAAATGTCTTCCATTTTTGTAAAGCACTTTGAATTACCTTGTGTTGAAAGGTGCTATATAAATAAACTTGCCTTGCCTTGCCTTGCCTACGTGTCAGTCAATTTTGAATTGCTTTCAATTTAATTAATCTAAAATCTGCTTTTATTCAGCTTTAATCTGAATAATGTCATTATCGTAATATCCTGTCATAATTTGTTTAAAAACTTTATTGTTTTAAGATCATCCAACTTGAATTGTATGATATGAATCAGTAATGAAATACATACAACATTTTTTACTCATGATTATGGTCTCAAATAAAAAATGCTAAGTGGCTTAACCACAAAGCTGCCATCAGATATTGGTGCTGCGTTAGAGGCACCTTGGTATTTTTAAAGCATAGCATTTCTATGCATATTTATCCTTTTGTCCAAACGAAAATGGCATTCATTGTCACCTTCACAAATATTTTCAGAAACTGTCCGTGTTGACGTGTAAAAAGGGAAAACTAGTTGCCTTGTATCACCAGTGTGTGCTGTTATCTCCTTTGTGAGGCATCGCAAATTAGATTAGACATTTCTGCAATGGTGGACATGGCCAAAATATTGCTGGTTCTAAACTTGCAATATTTTACATGTTAACAGATTCATGTATTATCTTCTATTATATTCAGGTGCAGAGGCTGCAGAGGTCATAGTTATAATATCCAACACTGCCACAACAAAAACCAAGGCCTTAAAAGCAATATAATCCTTTATTTATATTTGATTCATTTTGGAAATGTTTCTTTACAAAACAGTCAAACATTCTTTTAAATGAAGTATGAAAACTCCTGTTTTGAAAAAAAACTAGTAGACTTGGCTTTGTCTAGACCAGCGTTTCTCAAAGTGTGGGGCTATGCCCTATGGGCTTTTCAAAAGGTGTTTTCTTGTATATGCATGGCTTTTGATGGCATGGTTGCACCATCAGCCATAGGACCCTATTGCATCATCCCATACACTGCCACTCAGTGGAAAGTCAGTGTAAGTGCATGATACATTTATCTAAACCAAGATGGACGACAGAAAGCCAGATGGACTGAATCACTCGTCGATATCTTGCCAATCCTTTTATGGAAAGCGCTCCCTGCAGGTATAACAATGTTGGTGACATCAAGTAACAACTAAGGAATCATATAATTCATAAATTGTCAAAGTATTGATTTTATGTTTCCAGGAAATTATGATTAATCACCTGTCCACTAAAGTGGACGTTATGCATCACTGGCTATATTTTAACTACAATTCATACTGTTACTGCTACTGTTGTTCTTGAAAATAATTCATTTGCAATATCTTTTTGGGCCGTAAATCAATATACTTATGTTATTATAATGTAATTTTAAGTTTGCACATCTTTATTTATCATTTTTTCAAAATGTACATGTCTTCAGTTAAAACTTTAACGCATACTGTCCACCTGAGTGGACATATAAAACTTTTTTTTTCTAAATTTGAAAAAACTAGATAAAAAGAAACCAGACCCGGCGCCAGAACAAATCTACAGAGAGGGCATATGATTTTCATGGGAGGGCACACAAAACCGTCATGTGCCGCGGCCAGTATCGGCGCCAGAGATTTTCTTTTGGGGGTGCTGTGGGGTAGCTTGACGTTTCATAGAGGCTGCTCAAACATGTAGGGTTGCCCATTAAGGTACTGGGCTACAGTGGAATTTTCTACTGCAACACTCCCCACACGCACATACTGTACACAGTGTACCCGCGACTGTTACAATGAAGGCTCGATAATCAGCTCACGGCATATAGGTGTAAGCAGGGGAAGATTTTTTTTTTAATATTGAAGTTAAAAGCATCAATCTGGTGCACTTTGAGAGCAACATGAAGAGATCTATGGATACCTCTCTCAACACCCATATGAAACAGAACTGTAAACAGATTTATTTTTTCTTTATGGATATTTTACAAATCACTCCCCTTTCAAACTCTATTCTTGTTTTACTGTCATATAGTATTTCATACCTGTTTTTCATTTATTACTATCTGACATCACACATCGTAGCCTTAAAGTTCAGAGTTTATTTATAATAAAAACATTTTTATTTTATAAATAAAATAAAACGTGTTTATTGGGGGAGGGCAGAATGTCAAATGGGAGGGCCTGGCCACACACACACACGCACGCACGCACGCACGCACGCACGCACGCACACACACACACACACGACAAGAAATCATTCCAATGTGTACTATAGGACAGTAAAAAAAAAATAAATAAAAGAAAAGAATGCTATAGGTAAGATAAGAATAAACAAGTTTAAATGATTTGTTATTGGTTGTGATCGTATTCTAAAGATGTTTAGATTATTGAAAAGTATACAGCTCCCTTTCATATGAGTGTTGAGAGCTGTATACATAAATTCATGTTGTGCTCAAAGTGCTCCAGGTGCATGCCCCCGGACCCCCCTAGAGGATGTGAGGTCCACCCCCAAATAAAGCAGATTAAAATAATTCAATTGAATACATTTTCTTTTAGTAAACACTGAAAACGGGTCCCAGAGACCCAAACAGCACACAAAGGTTAAAGGTGAGCATATAATAATGTTAAAATGTGCTAAATATATACACTGCAAAAAAACAAAAAAAAAGAGGAGTAAAAGTAGCTCACCACTTTTTTTATTTTTTGAAAGTAGTTCTCATCCTAAAAAAGGTTGGAGACCCCTGTTATAGAACGATACATTTGACAATTTTAAGCTTGGCCTACCATTTTATTGGAGCGATGAGGAACAGGTGGGGCTTGAAAAGGCCCACCTGTTCAAAGTGGGGAATGACAGAAAAAGTTTGAGAACCACTGATCTAGACAGTAATCAGATTACTGTGATTAAGTAACAAGTAACTGTGGTGCCATTACTACAGTCTTTGATCCCGCCAACTGACTCATCAGCATTAGGATTAGGGTCACGCCACACTCTTTCAACTTGTTCAGAAATGACTGTTTTATCTTTTAAGACAAATGCTAGGGTTTCGATTTTTCCAATATCAGCTGATGGCTTGTGTGATTCTGCATGTGTTGGTATCAAACTTTCTCATGGTTTAATGGGTCTGAAGCCACGTTTTGTTTTTCAAATTTTCCGAGATAAACGTAATTTGCAAATGAAAAATGTTAATTTGTGTTGTCTTGTTTTTATATTGACTTTGGATAAATAAAGCTTTGCTTTTCACTTGTATTCTTCAGGATGTAGAATCATTTATTTGGCAGTGGAATTCGGTCTGGGTTCAATCCAACAGTGCCATTTCTTGCCAAACAGCCTGTAATGGCTCATACTGTACAAGAGAGTGGTTTAATGACCCGTGCTGCCTTTTTTTCTGGCAGTGTTATCTCTGTTTTTTAGTCAAATTATCTGAAAATCTTTTGTTTTTGAAAGTGGTATCTGCCAAGTTAGTAATAATCATACTGATTATATAAACTGCACTTTTTATTTTATTGTTGCTCAGTATTCATCACTCTTTTTGCTGAATGTCATACCACATCTGTATGTGTTGTTTGTGCTTCACCTATATGTTGATGACTGGAGACCCTCTCCCATTGCAGCCCAGTGTCTGGCTTTAGAGGGACATAATCACAGTGACACCAGAAGTTATATTTTACCACACAAATTGCACTATACATAATTCAAAGGCGGATTTTTTTTTCTCATGCTCTAGTAATCTGGTTAAATAATTTGGGATTACATTGCCTCAATGGCACACCAGTAAGGGGATCAGCGCTCTGCCCATGAAATGCCCTCTGTTGTGTGGTACAAAGGGCATCGCAGTCGCCTATGTATTTGCAGTCTGGATAATCTCCCATTGGCTTTAGCACCAAACGCATGCATGGTTTCATATCTGGGAGGTTTTGTTAACAGCTAATAGGGCTGTTTACTCCACCCCCCAGGCTGAGCTGTGACTTTGACGCAGACAATTTAATCAGGAGCAATTACACTGTGTGCAAATATAGGTTGGTTGTTAAAGGGAGATCCTATACATTCTTTGGCTTTTAATTTGCAGCAAAAGATGCCAAAAAGAGACGAGTAGAAACAAATTTCGCATTTAGGAGGTCTATTTATAGGGTCCATTGAAAAAGCCTCATGAATGTTAAAATTGTTGTTAGTATAACAGAGCATAAGCTTTATTCTCTATATCTTTGGGGAATCAGAGCCAATTTCACACTCTTGGTTGTATGAATTAAATACGGACTGCTTTCCTTTTCCCTATTGTCCATCTTGCAGTTGCCTCTCTGTGACTTGTCTGTTTCTCTCCCCCATTTGCAATCAGTATTCCTCCACTTTAACCCGCTCTATCGGGTCCCAACCTACACATTAGGGTAAATAGTGAGCAGCATCGCTAATCCACATTGGACTCTGGTGAATGGAGCTACAGGGTAGCAAAAAGGAGAGAAGTAAGCAAGAGATAGAGGAAAGATAGATAGGAGAAAAGAGAGGGCGACTGGAGGAGGGAGACACCAGTGAAGGTGAAAGGAGACAAAGCAGCCGGAAAGGGCAGACCCAATCTGCCCTCCTCCCTCTGAGTCCTCAATAGCATGTTCCCCTGGGAGACAAGAGAGAGGGATGGAGAGACGGGGTGGAGGGAGGTAAAAAAGAGAGGTCAGATCATTAGGCAGGCAGAGGTGAAAGGTCACAGCAGGGGGTAGTCTAGAAGCAGCGAACCTGAGAGGAGAGGAGAGGAGAGGAAAGGAGAAGAGAGGAAAGGAGAGGAGAGAAGAGGAGACAGTGAGTTCTCACAGCTTGAGATGGCTTACCAAATTGATTTGTACACGCTTGTGTCATGTCTAACAGCACTTTAAAACCGTAATCGTAGAGGTTCGACGCCATGATTAGGAGCAGTGTTTTTAGAAGAAGAAATCTAGCGTGGAATTCAGCTGACTGCCTGGATGACTCATGTGTAACTGAGGCAAACAACCTACAGGCATTCCCCATGATGAGTTAATGCTTATATCGCCCACGTTTACCTTGTAAGTGTTTGTTGTCAGTAGCACTCCTTGACGTGACTTTGATGCATGCTGGCTTGACAAGAATCCTTTATATTTATTCAATCTTTCCATCGTTCTGTTCCATTCTTTCATAATTGTTCTATTCATATAAATACCAAATAAAACATAAATCATAGGCCATTGTCATTTACTGTAAGTTGCCACTCAACCAACACACATCAGAATTACAGTTCTCACAATAATGTTGCTTTTTACTACATGCATTGCATTTTTTGTTATGAAGATTGTGTCACTTCCAATCATTTTAACCAACACTGACACCGGCAAATAAAGCTATTATCTCAGTCTCTATAAGCATGGCTTTGTGTATGGAAATGAACAAGGTATTTTTTCAGTTGAACTGAACCTTTCTTGACTCTCAACAGCTCTATTGTTTCCCACAGGCCTGTTAATTATAATACCAGGACAAAATGAAAATCTGTTCATCTAAATGCAAATCATAAATGGCATTTCTAATTATGTTGCCTAACATGCTGTGTATAACTTCCATGTACAGTACGCACCTGAAACTTTGTTGATTTCCATCACAAACAGTCCAATAATGTGTGTTTTTTGTTGTTCAAAAGTATTTGTTAGTAGTGTTTTAAAACATCTCAACACCTTCCTGTAAAATATCTCAGCCTTTTTTACATCTCTGGCTACTTCTCTCCAAACTAACAACATCACAGTAAATGTAAAAAATCACATGTTGATTCTTTCCATTGCACACCCATTATGTTCTTGGTATCATAGAGCACAGGAGATTAACATGCAGAAGAGGCCAGAAGCCATGACACCATGGAGTCGCAATGTGTCTTCGCCCACTGAAACACCAGGGACGTCTAATTATTTTCTATTCAGCAGGGATTAGACTGGAGAGCATCAACAATGTTAATGAAGTGAGATGGAAAGTAGGCTATAGGGACGACCTGGCTTGTGTTCAGACAATCATTTAAATGGAATTAAGAACAAGGGGATGAAGACGGAAAACTGAGATCAGGCCTAATCCTTCTGTCAGAGTAGTAAACAGCATCAGGAGGAGAGCAATAAACATGAAGTCATTGTCAGCTTTCTCTCTATAGCATACTAAGAAAGTGGTTCTAGAATTCAATCCTTGCTGTCTTGCCTTTAATGTTTCTCCATCTTTTGCTGGAGCTGAAAGTTTATGAGTCCATGAGTTGAAAAAGCCTAATTATTTATAATGGCATGTCAGGAAGCCTCACTGCTTAATAATGTTCTGCCCTACTGAAGTGTCCTGAAACAAAACCTTACAGACCCTCGTCATGACATCATAATCGCATCACAGTGTTAATTCTAGGAAAAACAAAAATAGACTAGAGGCAAACAGGAATCACATCGCAGCAGGGTTATGTTACATATCAAAAACGTAATTTGACGTCATCATGTCAAGGGTTTTCTGTATTTATCTCCTAAACTCTGAATTACAATTGGATATTTGCAATCTAATGGTTGGAGGACTGACCAATGTAATAATTCATGGAATAGTGTATTTTGAATATTGTATCTCACATTGATCCCAAATGGTGGAGTAGAACATGATCAATGTAGAGTTGGAACGAGGAAAGAAATCACAGAGGGTCATTTTTGAATACAATGAGGGAAGGACATAGCTGCTGAGAATGTATAAATGTGAGTGATGTCGCTTATCAGGGTCGGCAGGTGTGGGTGCATGTTCATCCTAATATGCGTGTGTGTTTTTGTGTTTCAGTGGAGCAATGAAACATGAAGGGAACAAGGAAGTAGATTGATGGAGGTTGTGTCAAAATGTGAACATGTCCAATCCGTATGTTTGTCACTCTAAGAGTAAGCTGTGTGTGAGAAGGTGAAGCTTGAAGTTTCGGTTGGAGAAAAATAATCGAACAAGATTGAAAGAGGAGAGGGCATGAAGCCCTAGCAACACACTGCGGTTGGTTTTCTCCGCAGGGGTTTCTACTATACTCCTGTAGCGATATCACTCACAAACAACTCTCTGGGGGATTAAGTGGAAGGACTAGACGGCGAGAATAGGGCTCTGGTCTGTTCTGCGGAGTCCCTCTTGTGTTCTATGATAGGGGTCAGATTAGCATCACCACGTGCTGGCACGGTGGGGCATAAGCCCAACAAGAGGCGATTAAAATAGGTCAAGTGAAGCTTTGGCAAGATGGCCTTTGTCAACCCTTAAACCCAGTCTGAATACCTTAAAGAAAGGACATTGGTGGGAAAAGAACACAGCAAACGTCCACTTGTTTGCTACAGCCAAAGAGGTTTACCCTTGATTTTGACATTGTATATTATAGCATCCCAGAACTACACAATTAAAAAACAAAACAGATGTACCATTTATCATCATATCATATTTTGTTTTATCTGCAAAAGTGTCTATTTTGTGGCACTAATGGCAGCAATCACACATGTTGGCCTTTCCTTCCATCAACAGTAATTTGAAGAGGAAATAGGAGAGAATTATGGTTGGTTGGTTTTTGTCAGGGAGCCTTTGCTCCAGGCAACATGATGTGCCAACACACATCTGACTCTGAACAAAACTGTTTAACTCAAGCTCCCTTTTCCCAGCCCAAACACAAAATGCACCCTACAACAAACGCCATATGCTCTGGTTTCTTACACTAATGGTCTGGAGCAAGAGAAATGGGTCAGAGGGGTATTCCTCCTGGGTCACCCACAAGACAGCAGAGCCATTTGTTTCATTACATTGGTTCCCAGGATAACTGAACTCAATTTCTCTTAGTTCGAAAAATCCTGACCATATGTTGTTTGCAAAGCGCAGAGGATCCAAAAACACACAAAGTCTGGCAAGGTTTCGAGAAAGCTGTTGATGTACCTGCTTGTGATTCCCATCATAAACAGGTCTTGTGATATTCATTGCATTTACTAAAGACAATATGAGGGTTGTTCCCTGTGGCAACACTTCATTTTTCATCATTAATCAAAACAGCAGGTGGGAAGCATACCTATTTCATCCCAATGTAATAGCAATAAAGTAATGAGCAGGTGAAAGTAATGAATAGTTGGACACACAGACAAAATCCAAAAACGATTCAACTCTGAGTCCTGTTGAAATAGCGCCAATTCAAACATTGGTACCATTTAACCCTGGCAGTAATGTTTAGCCAGTTCCTCCAAGGATCCTGGCATTGTTGGAATTGGTAGTTCCCTTATATGAGAGAGGATTTGCCCTCCCTACCTCTATTATCCTCTTAACTTTGCATCAGGTGCTGTAACTCAGGTACTATAAACCAGTGGGACCTTATGTTACTGAGCCTGAACTGTTCCTTGTAAATGCTTATTTTAAGTTAAACCAATAATAGATTTGATTTGAAATAACGTTGGAAAATGCTTATTAAATATGATTTTCCTCCAGCCCAAAAATGTGTGGTTGATTACAGACGCTCATCTAACATTGTGTTACTCTTTACTGAAGAGTATTAAGGCCAAAGAAAAAAGGGGGGAAAGAAATTAGGAGGAAGACCGTGTTTCATTTTGCATTTTAAGAAGTTGAGCTTTGAGTAATGCTAGTTGTTTTATTGCAAAAGGTTAAACTTTTATCAACCTTATCGACTTCATTTCATCTTTCATTTTCAAGATGTTGAGTTAATTCTAAAGAGAAATAGAAACTTATTCACCCTTTTGCCTGGCCCTGATACTATTCCATATCCTCGTGATTGCAAAGTGTATTCATTGTGAAACCTTTCCAGACCACCAATATCTTGTTGGATACATTTTGGGCATTTGATATTTAGTTGCGCTACCTTGACATGTTTCATGGTTTCACATGCAGACGTTCAGAAACACTAACTGCCAGTGGTTGACCTTTATGACCTTGATATGACATGAGTGAATTCATCCACTCATATGTCTATCACACATTCATTCATCCAATCATTCATCTATTCCATCAATGAATCAATGATCTAATACAGCTGAGTCCATCTTAAAAGATAAACATTTTACTGATGTATGCTGTATAAATAAAGTATTTATGGACATGTTTAAGAAAGAAGTATCAAAGTATAAGTTATTATCAGAATGGGTGGCCACATTGTTTACAAGAATCCTCACTTGTGAAGTTTTAGACACATTGTTCTTTGGGTGAAAACCCAATAACTTGTTATCACACTGCAGCTGTTTGTATTTCCATCAAATGTGCCCCTATACATATTGACTGATGGACTGCAGTGCTGGGCTGTGTTTGATTTTGTCATCATAATGGGCAAACTCAGTGAGCATCCGGGAAGTGTTTACCGAGACTAATAGAAAGACTGTGACAATGTGTGGCCCCCGTGGAATTGCAAATTACGATAGGGCAGAGCAAAGACAGATTCAGAGCAGGTCACTCTGACCAGCGCATGCAAATATAACTTGTTCTCTAACTATGAGGTGAGGATCTCGGAAAGATCCTTCATCTCTTGAGAATTAAAATGGGTAAGAATTCATTAAAAACTACAGCAACCATTATTCAAATTGTTGCAAGAAGTCTCCGACTGCATGCTTTTTTCTTCTCTAAATAGTTTTACTTTGGCATATTTGCAATGTGGGATCCTCTTATAGAACCCTCCACACAATACGGAGCGATACAACTGAATGACAGATCAAACAGGATCCTGGTGTGAGAGCATGAATGGAGGATATAATGGGTACATTGAACACAGTGAGATCTGTGACAAGCATGAGATTGCGTTGCTGTAAATATTGTGTTCAACCTGTAATGTGCCGAGTGTCTTTGTCTCTTCTCTCTCTGTGTTTCACTGTATTGCTCTCTAAGTAATGACTGTGATTGCAAACCTGCCAGACAACTGTAACAGCATCCATCAGGCTTATCTCATGTGGACAGTCTCACAGACAGACAGGCAAGAATCATGCACAACGGGGTATAAAACACACACACAGACACTGTTCCTTTCTCTCCCTCACACACACAAACACATCTCACTGCTCCCTGTCCTCCTCCAGCTCATTTTATAACCCTCTTGTTCGTGCAGAAGAGGCGCCACTTCCAAATGATGTCACTCACAGTTCTAGCCAACTCTGCCCATGTCGCTGCTAAATCCCACTTGACAGAGGCTTTGTCTTTAGTTTGGACCTCCCAAGTAAATAGGCAGCACTGTGTGTTTGAGTGTGAGAGAAGGAGGGACATAGAAAGATGGAGAGAGTTTAATGGGTGCACCAAAATGGTTTCTAACAACATTTCAATTTCACTTGGTTAGATTCAAATTCAAAACCTTTTTTATACTAAGCCAGCAAACGAAAACATTATCTGAATGTCAAAGATAAACGCACCAAAGGTCTTGGCACAATGTACGGAAAGACCGTTTACCACTTCAACATGCGTGAAGTGTGGATGTCTCCCAGATATTTTAATTGTGATACGTTTTGATACAACAGGGATATTTTCACTCAAAGTATTCAAATATTTGAATGCATATTAGCATCCAAAGTGTTCTCAGTTTACATTTCCCCCAACTGTTCACAGATTGAGTCATTTGCAATGAGGGTTCATATCATTCCAACCTCTGCAGGATTATACCTAACTGATGGACGAAGCGTTTTCTGACAGGAATACAATGCAGAGTTTTTATTCAAATAACAACATGAATTTATAATTAAATGACCAGTATTTAATATGGTAAGATGATGAATATTTTTGAACGAGTAAAACTCAACAAGCATGCATGAATTTCAAGCAGATCCACAGAAACCATACTAATAAAGACATCAGTGTTACTACATTTAGCAGACAGATCATGACATCGAGTTCAGTCGTAATGTGTATTATGTAGCAGGCAGCCTTTTTAGGAGAGATTCAGTACAGAAACATGTCTATAAATAGCAGCATCACCTGGAATTCTCAATGCTTTGTTTACAGCACAGATGCCAGATGTGTATCTCCACAGAGCATCAAGCAAAGGATCGAAATGGGGCAATGTTTCCGCAGGTTCAAACAACTGTATTTACTGTGCTGGTAGTGTGCTTAATGAATGTAGGGGAGGGCGGAGATGTAGAGAGAGAAATATACTGGAAAAAGGAAATACTGGCCTGGTTCAGAAAACAAAGAAAAAACAGTTACTGTTTGTAGGATTAAAAACAACATGCAACTTTCCCCTGTGTACAAGCCCTCCATCTTTTCTCTTTTACTATGTCACCTGACCTTGGTGTAATCACTGCGGTTGCATCGCCTGCTTGTATTTCTTTTTCCAGTGATAAATGCACCCTGCTGCAGACCCACATCTATCAGACTAGTGATAATGCCCATTTAACTGGCTGATAACATCAAACTGGGTTAGAGAGTTAAATTCCTTAAAGGGCCCATATCATGCTTTTCCGGTTATTACCCGTCCCCTTGTGTGTTATGAAGGTTTTTATGCATGTAAACGGTCTGCAGAGTAAAAAACCCTCAAAGTACACCCTGTAGCGAGTAAAACTCTAACACAGAAAAGACCTGTCTATGCTGCCCCAAAACGCCTCGTTGGAGATTTCTCATTTTCCATTGTTTGCTTCCTGGGTTCTGTGACGTGTGAACACCCAAATCAACAACAAATGACCGGATTGGCCCAAATGGACCAATCCGCGGAGCACCTCACACACCAGGATCCCTTGGCTAACTAACAGGGAGTCCCCAATTGACTTGCATAGAACTCCCTGAACGCTGGTCATAGACGAGTTGGGATCGCGGAGAAATGCTCTCCGCAGACCCATTCTCACAGCGTTCTAAACCTTTTTCTTACTCAATATCAAGCCACACTTATTGTTTTTACTTCGGCTGTGAGTGTTTGTGTGTGCTCAGGATGAGTTTCGCTGTGTCTCGCAGTTTTGTCTTGTTTTGGTATTTTATGGAAGCCCTGGTAGTCCAATGCGAAATGAATACTTGACCCATTTCCCATGTCTGATCTAAATAGTTTTCTCATGTTATTTTCAATTAACAACAAGAGAACATAAGGTTGCCGGAATATTTCTTCATTAGTGTTTGTTGTTGTAATATTTATTTTGGCCACAAGAGGCTGAAGTGAACCACTGCCCCATGTATTGAATAGGTCTTAATTAATTAAAATAGCATTGCATTGTAAATTGAATTCCAACAGTTTCATGTGTAAGGATCTAAGGATTTCTCATCCTTTCGTTATTCGTTCAGCGTATTGGCCAATACATCTTGAACAAATCTCAATAATTTGGATTTGACAACAAGTGAGACGTACACATACTGTCATTCAAATTGGCTCACTATGAAAGGCAAAATCTTCCTCTAAGGATGCAAATGGTGGGGAGGAGGAGACGGAAGGAAGGAAGGAGGGAGGGTGCAATGGCATGGGGAGAGGGAACAAATTGAGGGTGGGGTGAAAAAAGGGATAGTCCTCCATCCTGAGCCAGCAGCACTGTGTTGATTGGAGGCCTGCTGAGATGCAGGGTCACAGGATGGCATCAAACTGCCATGGGCAAGCAGAGCACAGCAGCTAATGAGACAGATTTGAAAAGAGGAGAGTGTAAAGAGAGGGAAAGGAAAGGGCAGACCAACAGGGTGAGGCAGTCTGAGACAAATGTTGAAAAAGAGGAAGCTAAAGAAACAATGAAGGAGATGAGAGACTCAAACAGGAGAAAGGGGGACAGTTTAACAGGCAGATATAGCCTCTGCCAAGCTATTTAAAACCAGACTAGCAGTTTGGGGCATCTCCCCCCTCTAACAGTGGGAATGAAGGAAATGTGAAGTGTGGACTGGAGTCAGAGGTCGGGTTGGTGCTTAAATTCACCCCTATACTGTCACATGTAGCTCTGCAATTGCTATGCAACCATCCTCTTCTGTCAAAGACATTCTTAATCTGCCTGCATCTTAAACCATTTGTATTTTAATACTTCACTAATAGCCTTTTTCACATTTAAACACTTATGTCAGCACTGCCTCTGTGTCTTTCTTCGGGGGGCTAAAGACCAGCTCTCATCTCTTCCATACTGATGGGGATGAGCGATGGGATTTAGCACTGAGCCAGGGCACTGATCCAGGCATCCACCCGCATGCCCCCAATCCCACCATAACATCAGCCTCTGAATTGGGGCTTAATAATGTGACATCTGATTGAATGTATTTTACTCATATTTGGACACAGTACATCTTATGTGCAGTAGTAGATCTGTACTTATTCTCTGACATAGGCCTACACAATTGCGGTTTTAAAATCCAACTATTTCCACTTGCCACAGGTGGCATTATTGACTTCATTTTGGAAATGTTGACAGCTAAGAAAAATGCACAGAGGTTTCTGTGATGGATGGATTAAGGACGCTAGAACATAATGACCACCTTACCACAAGCATAGAGAGAAAGACCATAACACTGATTCATTAACCACCATGCAGTTCTTCTAGTTTTGCTGATTGTTTTCTTATTTTCTTTTTCCTCCTTAAAAACTGACTGATCTTGCTTTGGTGAAACAATCTGCTTTTGAATTTTGCATTTGCTGCCTCTTGAGCTGAATCCATACTGTGAAAATGACTCACTTAGAAAATTCTTTGAAGGTAGAGATTCATCCATATCAGTTTAAAATGATCTCTATTAGTCTCATTATGGATGCTGGATGAGGAAAGTATGTCAGATTCAAATTACTTTACTCCATCAAAAAAATATCAAAGTCGTACCTCGTGGTGTGCTCCTTGCAACACCCTCTCTCATAAATAACACTCATACTACTAATTTGCAAAAGAAAATATGTTATAAAACATACACAGTTTCAATTGGATTACGCAATGAGGAAATATTTGAAGGATATATAACTTGTAACTCTTGCAACATAACATCCACAGTCCATGGCTGCAGTCGAATTGTCAGTGGGTGTTTCTCAATGTCAAGGAAGGATGCTCCAGAGCCACTATTTCAAGGATGCTACATCATCGAGTCCCGCCGAAGGACTGTTCCAATGTCCAGGCTCCTTGGAATTCTACCGAGCCCGGCGTCCTTCGTAGCGAGACATTTCTAGGCTGCACATGTGTATCCTCCGCAGTCTTAAAATCCCCACAATGCTTTGCGCACGGACCAATTTCCCAAAATCTGTGGCGGAAAATTTAAGGCGGGGCCTCTCATATGACGCACACCTGCACACTTGCTCGTCTGTTCCACTTCCTTCAGAAGCTAGGCAAGAATCCTTCCTAGCCTCGGAAAACGAAGAATGGTGCAACAGGCTAACAGGTGTAGGTGTGCAGGTGTGCGTCATATGCGAGGCCCCGCCTTAAATGGAGCACGATTTCCGCCAAAGATTTGGAAATTGGTCCGTGCGCAAAGCATTGTGGGGATTTTAAGACCGCGGAGGATACACATGTGCAGCCTCGAAATGTCTCGCTACGAAGGACGCCGGGCTCGGTAGAATTCCAAGGAGCCTGGACATTGGAACAGTCCTTCGGCGGGACTCGATGACGTAGCATCCTTGAAATAGTGGCTCTGGAGCATCCTTCCTTGACATTGAGAAACACCCAGTTTCTCTTAGGAACCTTCCTAATGGAGTGAAATGACCCGGAAGTACCTCAGTGGCAGCCATGATAAGAGCCGTTCGAATTCTCTAGATGAAAGGAAAGGAGGTTTCAAACTTCCTTTATAACCTCCTTTAGCTTAGGAACCACTGGACCTCCCTTTACGAAAGAAAAGGAGAAAATGCTGCCCCACAATGCCTTGCGGCCGCAGCATTTAAGGCGAGGGAATATTCGGCCGTTCACGGAAACAACCGATTATGACCGAGAAATTATATCATGAAAGTTACGGTGCTTATTAAGCATTTTAAAACGTATGTGGTAAGTTGCCAAAGTGCTTTGTTTTGAACGTTCATCAGTATTATAATCAAAAAGAGAAATATGAACGTTAGTTTTTACTGAAATGATCAAATAAAGTCAACATTTCACAGTGTTTACTGAGCTGTGTGGGGTTTGTTCAACTTTAAAATACTGTATGTTTGAATGGTGATATACACAGTGATAGATGTTAAGGACTAACGTTTATAATAAATACATTTGTATTGATTTTAAGATCTTTTCATACAATCATACGTATTGGGATCATTTGTATTAATGTGGACCGGAGGGTGACGAGCATAAGTTTCACTTTCCTTTTTTATTTCAATAACAACCTCGTTCATGAAGAATTTATGTTTCTCTGTTGTCCACGTTCATAAAGCATAAAACAACACCATCAGAGCGCAGTGCAGAGTCTCTAGATGAGTTTACAGTAGTCCGCCCTTCTTATTAAACATCCATGTAGTCCACTCACTCCGCTGTATAGAAAACTGTAGTTTCCCCACAGCAGCAGACGCATATTCATGACGTCCGCTGGCGCATCATAAATACGTTGGATAGTGAAAGTGCAGTCGGATTCTCAAAGCACCGCAGTCTCTTCTCCTAAATCCTTTTGAATTCTCCTATCCACTATTCCTTAACACCATGAGGTCAAGGAATAGACGATAGGGTTAGACGTTAGGAGCTGATTTTTGGATTATCCGACCGCAACCCTGATGTGTTTTCCACATCACATCACAAACACAAGTACGGGCACGAGCAAAAATAGGACTCAAGAGTACAACCAGGCAAAAAAGGTCTTAGTCAAGCGTTTAATCCAAAAGGCAAAATAATACAGGCAAAGATAAAAAAAATGTACAGACTGGAAGCAACGAAAAACAACCAACTAAGTTGGTGGAAAAATACTAATGCAGCAACAAAAAACAACCAACTAAGGTACAAACGCTAAACAGCTAAAACTATAGCTTACGTCAGGAGAGTATCTTGGAGCACTTCCTGCTAGACAGACAAGACGAACTGGCACTGACCAAGGCAACAGCACAGACTAAATACACAGGAGAGGAGTAATGATTAGGGACAGCTGAGGCTCATTGAGGCCAGGCAGGTGATTAACAGGGAAGGAAAACACATCAGGGTTGCGGTCGGATAATCCAAAAATCAGCTCCTAACGTCTAACCCTATCGTCTATTCCTTGACCTCATGGAGTTAAGGGATAGTGGATAGGAGAATTCAAAAGGACTTAGGAGAAGAGACTGCGGTACTTTAGAGAATCCGACTGCACTTTCACTATCCGACGTGTTTATGATGCGCCAGCGGACGTCATGAATGTGCGTCTGCTGCTGTGGGGAAACTATGGAAGCTACAGTTTTCTATACAGCGGACTACAACATGGATGTATAATAAGAACGAGGGACTACTGTAAACTCATCTAGAGACTCTGCACCGTGCTCTGATGCTGTTGTTTTATGCTTTATGAACGGGGACAACAGAGAAACATATTCTTCATGACCAAAGTTGGAATTGAAATAAAAAAGGAAAGTGAAACTTATGCTCATCACCCTCTCCCTCCGGTCCACATTAATACAAATGATCCCAATATGTATGATTGTATGGACTATGAAAAGATCTTAAAATCAATACAAATGTATTTATTATAAACGTTAGTCGTTAACATCTATCACTGTGTATATCACCATTCAAACATCAAGTTGAACAAACCCCACACAGCTCAGTAAAGACTGTGAAATGTTGACTTTATTTGATCATTTCAGTAAAAACTAACGTTCATATTTCTCTTTTTGATTATTATACTGATGAACGTTCAAAACAAAGCACTTTGGCAACTTACCACATACGTTTTAAAATGCTTAATAAGCACCGTAACTTTCATGATATCATTTCTCGGTCATAATCGGTTGTTTCCGTGAACGGCCGACTGTTGTGTGATGGCACAGCTACGGTCTGTCAGGTCCTACCTGACCGTAGCTTCTCAATGCAGTTGGATATTTTCTCCTCTGCTAAAGCCCCTCTTACCTGTGGGGTTCCCCAAGGCTCGATTCTGGGCCCCATCCTTTTTCTACTGTACATACTGCCCCTAGGTTCAATACTCACAAAACATAACATTCCCTTCCACTGCTACGCCGACGATGTACAGATATATCTGCCTCTCAAAGCAAATGTCACACACTCACTACAGCAGCTGATGGATTGCTTAGCAGAGATAAAATCCTGGCTGAGCAAAAACTTCCTCAACCTCAACGAGAGCAAGACCGAGGTCATCTTTTTTGGACCGCAACCTCCAGCCTCTCCGGTTGATATTCTGGGCTCTATCAAAAAAAACATCCTCCCCTCGGTCATGAACCTTGGAGTGACATTCACCAGCACTTTTAAATTTGACAAGCAGGTCAGCACCGTAGTAAAATCCTGCTTTTTTAAAATAAGACTATTGGCCAAAACCAAGTCGTATTTATCTTTTAAAGACTTAGAAAGGGTTATTAACGCCTTTGTAACCTCGAGACTGAACTATTGTAACGCTCTGTATGTGGCTATGGACCAGGCCTCAATCAAACGCTTACAGCTAGTCCAAAACGCTGCTGCACGTTTGCTGACTGGTCACAAAAAGCGCGACCACATCACCCCTATTCTGGCCTCACTACACTGGCTTCCAGTTCGGTTCAGAATTGATTTTAAAATCCTTTTATTTGTTTTTAAAGCCCTAAATGGGCTGGCTCCGGCCTATATAACTGAACTGCTCCAGCGCTACACCCCAGCCAGAGCTTTAAGGTCTGCTGACCAGCTGCTGCTGGTAGTGCCCAAGACCAGGCTAAAAACCTGAGGGCACCGAGCCTTCGCAGCAGCTGGCCCTAGGCTCTGGAACACTCTGCCCCTCCATGTGAGGTCGGCCCAGACCCTAGGGGTTTTTAAATCAAAACTAAAAACACACTTCTTCTCTCTGGCTTTCTAGTTAGAGCGGAGCACGACTCCTGACTATTCCGTGTGTTTTATTCTTATTTTGTTTAAGTTATATCTGTTGTAATTTATTGTCGTTTATTGTGTTTTGTAGTAATGTGTTTTTATTACATGTACAGCACTTTGGCTCGACCAAAAATCGCTTTTAAATGTGCTTTATAAATAAAACCTGATTTGATTTGATGGCAAATGCTGCGGCTGCAAGGCATTGTGGGGCAGCATTTTCTCCTCTCCTTTCGGTTAGGGAGGTCCAGTGGTTCCTAAGCTAAAGGAGGTTATAAAGGAAGTTTGAAACCTCCTTTCCTATCATCTAGAGAATTCGAACGGCACTTATCATGGCTGCCACTGAGGGACTTCAGGGTCATTTCACTCCGTTAGGAAGGTTCCTAAGCTAAATGGACTATTCGAAGCTTCAGCCCAGGTGAGGGAGTGAGGCTATTAGCCAGGGCCAGGATGTGACAATAGGGGCTGATTTTTGGACTATTCGACTGCAGCCCATGTCTCCAATTTGTTTTCCCTTCAATATTTGTTACTAGGAATTCATAAAATCAATAATTCAATATAAAAGAAATTCCTTCAAAACATTTTTAGAGATCTATCTATCTAAATCTATGAATGATAATTAGTGTGTGGTGTGGCTTCTCCACCAAAAGGTTTTAATACAGAGTATAGAGAAACATCTTTATTTTTCCTCATTGAAAAATCCTGAATCTATTAAAAGGTATTTAAATACAAAAGTTTGAATACTTGGAAACAACATACCTACATTCTCGTTTTTGCACTGGCAGATTTCATAGTTTAAAGGACACCTATCATGCTATATTTAAATGATATATTGTAGGGCCATACCTATATAAGGTATATTTATACGTTTCTGTTTTCAAAATACCAAACAGATCATGCATTTTAGCCATGCCTCATTTCGCTCTATGTGCTGTTTGCTGTCTACGGGGCTGATTCTGTGAGCTGCAGCTGACCACGACCAACTGAAACTGAAACTCCGCCGCACGGTCCCCTCGTTCCTTGGAAGAGGCGGAGAGGTGGGTGTTTGTCATCTGCTGGTGGACTAACCGGTGGACTAACCGGAGAGAATTACAGTGCTTGCCCCGACGGGGAGGGATTACATTGAATTAAAGCAGCGGGAGCAAACGCTTGCCTCGGGGAGGGAGAAAAAAAGCCACAGCGGAGAATAAACAGAAGGGTAACCATGGTAACTATGGGCGGGAAGTCTTCTTCGCTGCTTTTGTGGCAGACTACAGCGCCACTTACAGGCCTGGCATATGTACTACAGCGTCTCCAGCGCTTTCGAGCGGCAATGGCCGGCCGTGGCCCAACCCCACATTCCCCTGATTGGTGGAGTTGGCCCAATAGCCGTAGCGCCACTTTACTGACGTCAGTAAAGTGTTCAAATCTGAATCAGTTTTTATCAGATCCGTTGCAGCCCCTTTTTTAGAGATTTGGGTATGGAGGAAAATAGAGAGGGTTGTGTTTTCTGACACTTGGTGAGTTCCCTGGAACACCGGGGACACATATTCATGTATAAAAGACGTACAAAAGTGCATTTTGCATGATAGGTCCCCTTTAAGTAAGTAAATGATATATTCGATTGAGTTTTCGACTGCTTGACAGGTCACAAAGTTATGCTTGTACTTGCACGTCTTAACCTTAGATTTAACTTCAACTGCATATTTTTCCTCAAGACTGTCTGCCAGCAAAGCCAGGATCGTGCATATATTCAAATACCAGTGGTTGTATATAGATCAGTCTCAAAAAAGTAATCTTTTGGAAGGCAGAGTACCACTGTGTTCCTTTCATTATAACATGTGAAAGTATTTGCATTCAGCTATTCCTCCAACTCCTCTTCCATCAAAAGCATCATGAGAGAAGAGGGAGAACAGAGGGTGGGGATCAAGAGCAGAGGGTGGTTGATGGTTAAGAGAAGACATAGTGAAATAGAGTGAAAGGCAGAAATAGAAATTGTAATGTAACAGAGAGAGAGGAAGAAAGTACATAGAGAAAAGAACAGATTAACAGTAAAAAAGATGGCAGATAAGGGAGAAAGAAAATGCATACGAGTATGTGCATTCATTATTGTGAACAAAATATTGTAAAACTCCCAATTATTCTTGAACAGCATTTTTATAGGGTGGGAAAATGGGAATTTGGGGTGAGAAAATGGAAGAGAATGCAAACTGGAGCGATAAACATAGATAAATAAGAGGATAAAGAGATAGAAGTGATACATTTGTGTTCCACAAAACCCAAAGCATCAGCAGAGGAATTTTTGTTTACACTGGAAGCAAACAGCTGCCGTCTAAAGGTTATCTTCCTGTAATGATTAAATTCCTCCTTCTTCTTTCCCACGAAAATCTAGACAGAGGAGAGCAAATTAGCTTGTGTTCCTCCGTTTTCACTCAATCTCTGCCTATCCGATTTGATGGTAACTAAGATGAGAAGAGATGGAATAAGAAAATACCGGGAGGAAATTTCCCAAAGGCGATGCATTTTGATGATATCCGATCATCATGTGAAAATAACAGCCCAGAGGAAATGGAAAAACAACGACTGCCAAATAACCACGGCCTTGTCAAACACATGCATCATCACCTTGAATGTCAACTTTTCAAGTCTTTTGAAAAAGATAGATTTTTTTGTATTGACAATGTTCCATGATTTCTTGACATTTGGAATAGCAATTTGAAGGATTCAGTTTGTTTTCATGGATAAAAAACAATGTCACCCAGTGAAAAATAGCATCAGAGCACAAAAGGAAAAAACAAATCAAGTTTTTACCGCATGCTTAGTGAAAAAGGGAATTTCTCACAAAGGGACTGTGCTGTATTCTATGGGTCAGTCCACTTCTGATAGATTAGTACTGCAATTTAAACCCTTTTATCACAATCAATGCATTGCATTACCTGTAAAATGTTGTCTTTGAAGCAGTCATGTTCTTATTCCTCTCTTTTTCTGAATCCAAAAACCTTGGTAGTGTGCGTGTATTAAGCCTTTACACAAATACAGCACATGTTTGAAATGTATATTTAATGTTTATTTTAATCCGGTTGCACTCTGAATCAGCTCAATTTATTCTATGAGAAGTAATCCTGGTTTGGGGCAGAGGAAGGATACTAAAAGCAAGTGCTGCAAACCGCTAGGCATAAAGAATGTCTTACAGCATCTGTTGTGTGTTTTATGACCTGATTCAAGTGATCTTAGACGGACTTGTAAGGCAAAGCAGAAAAGAAAACATTGAAATAAGATGGAAAATAAATTGTGCAGCAAACACAAACAGTATGTGAGAGTATTCACAAACATTTCATCACACCTCATTCCCCACAGTGCCAACATATCATTGCACACTTCACACACTGCAGCCACCTGTTCCTGTCTTATCTTTTCTCAGCTTGTTTAGTGCAGGCTGAGACACCGATATCCATGACTCAAAGTCCAGATTAAGATGACAAACCTACATTAAATATGTTGTTAAACAGAATTAGCCTGTTGTGTTCTTATTTCTTTGGATTTCAAATTGATATTCTTCTACGGTCAAGGCTGTAAACAATTGAATAATCATTGTATCAAGAAAAGCTTCTACAACCAGCTGGATATGCAAGACAGACATTTGGCTAATATATGGCTATTTAAAAAGGAACTATTTTACATTTTGGATGTTTCTTTTCAAAGGTTAGAAAATAAAATCTTTACCACTCTCATGTCTTTGTAACAGTCTCAATTACATATGGACAAGCGAATAAGCATCTTTCCCAAAACGTGGAAGTATCACTTTAAGATTGAAATTAGATAAATATCTAAACATGGAGCTAAACTGAAAAAACACATTGTAGGTATTATTCTGCTTCGTGTCATCATATACTGTATTGACGCTGCAGAATATTACATACAATATATAATGGAGGGAGAAAGGAATTGGGCAGTGACAGAGAGGGGGGAAAAAGAGAGAACAGTGTGACCTGGAGAAGATTAACGAAAAGCTGAGAACAAGGTGAATCTAGGTCAGAAATAAAAATGACACACCACAGTGAATTGAATGGGGAGCTTAGAGAAGAAAAGCCTGATAGATGCTGTAATTGGATGAGTTGTTGGTCAGAAAGTGAAACAGAAAGAGACATAGGCCTACTGACACAATGACAAGCCAGCAGTGGACTCACTGACAGACATGTACATGTGCTCACACACAGGTGCCCCATTGCTCTGACAAATGATCACAGAGTAGGCCTACTACAGGGGAGGCAGGGCTTTGACACCTGGGGACTACTGTACTTTAAAGAGAGCTTTCACTAAATACAAAGTTTCAGTCACAATGTTTCACGTGAAAAATAATTTGCATTTGAAAAGTGTCCAGGGCGAAACATTTGAGTGTGAACTAAATGTCCAGAGGCCTGTACGGCTGTACTACGAAGCCGGATTTTCGCTTAGCGAGCTAACTTCAGGGAAAAGTCTGGGTTTCCGGGCTAGATCTCCATGGTAACAAATGCTGAACGGCAAACCAGGGGGGTATACTACGAATCTAGTTCAACATATCCTGGATATGTTTTGAGTTATCCGGTTGACTAAATCCAAAAAAAAAACGCTCTCGCTAAACGGTCCTACGACGCTGGCTATCAACTCGATCGCTCAAGCCAGCCGTGTCCTATCTAGTTAGGTGCGTGTTCACATAAAAGGGGTGGTATTTGGAGTGTTCGACCAATCACAAACATGGACAAGCCGTGTACTGACAGCGCAGCGCGTCATATATTTCCTGAATGAAAAGTCAACTAATATTAGACGTTAAACTTTAAACATCCATGACTTAAACACTTTATCCAGGATAAAAGCCACATAGTTGCAGCTGCAAGGTGAATACTGCTGATAAAAGAAAAAGTGTTTGAATACGTTCATTAATAGTTTTATGATATCACTGCTGCCCCGACACGAGTGGATCTGACTTTAATTACATTTGAGTCGAGTGTTTCGTCAACTTAATGTGTTGCTTAAAATAATACTTCTGCATACAGTATGTGACACTGAGTGTTGCACGGCCAGATACGGCTCAAGAAGCTGACTCAGATAAGGAAATATATGATACATTATGATGTGATATCATGTGATATGAATGATAATGGGACACATCGACGTCTGCACTCAGTGCCGCGGACTGTAGGCTACGTAATGTTACTTTGATCCGGTTACTTATGTTGTGGCAGATATTTAAGTAAGCTTTCTTAACGCTAATGTTATAATAGTCAGATTGCTCTGAAGATGGCCGGCCGTCTTTCCTGCAACGGCAGTTTAAACTGTATTTCCTTTCTCCTCCTGTCATATGAATTGATCGCTTTAAACTCTGCACACTGAGCTCTGATTGGTCAGCAGGCAGTGCTTCTATCCTGGAACCTATCCTGCTCCGGAGGCTAGCCGTTCAGAATAAGTTATCTAGCCCGCTAAAAAGTGAACCAGCTTCGTAGGACCGGAAACCCCTGAAGTTAGCTTGCTAAACGAAAATCCTGATTCGTAGTATAGGCCCCTGCTCCGGAGCAGGAGTTTGGTTCCAGGATAAGAGATCAACTCAGTGAAAGCACCGCCTGCTGACCAATCAGAGCTCAGTGTGCGGAGTTTAAAGCTATCAAGTCATATTACAGGATAAAGGAAATATAGAAAAACTGCCGTTGCAGGAAAGACGGCCGGCAAAAATCAACTGACTGTGTGAACGTGAAAATTAATAGAATATCACCTCCCATCTTCAGAGCAATCTGACTATTATAACATTAGCGTTAAGAAAGCTTAAAAATATCTGCCACAAGTTAACATAACCGGATCAAAGTAACATTACTTACAGTCCGCGGCACTGTGAGTGCAGACGTCGATGTGTCCCATTATCATTCATATCACATCATAATGTAGGCCAGGGGCGTTTCCTGGACCTGGAAACATTTGGGGCTTAGCCCACAGTTCATTAAGGTACATTAAGGTACCGGGCGCTACAATGGACATTTCTACTGCAACACTCCCCACACGCCGTAGTACTGTAAAAAGCACGACCAATCATTTTAGCTGGCCCGGCTAAAGTAACTGGATGGCCTACCTGCCTGTCAGCCTTCCATCTGTGCACAAACTTATCTCGTGCCCTCATTGGTCATGTGCGCGTTCGTGTGTGTTGGAGGAGGGGCTCTGTAAGGAAGTGGCAGATTTTTTCTGGTTGTGTATTTTCAAATTCTAGCGCACTCGAGCTGGTTTCTCCAAAATTACCTACCCCACCTTTAATGTACGCATTCAAACGCTTTTTTTTTACCAGCTGTATTCACCTTGCAGGTGCAACTATGTTGCTTTTATCCTGGATAAAGTGTTTAAGTCATGGATGTTTAAAGTTTAACTTCTTCATATTTGTCTATTATTATAGTTCACTTTTCATTCAGGAAGTATGACGCTGCGCTGTCAGTACGCTTGTCGATGTTTGTGATTGGTCAAATGTTGCTAACCCCACCCCTTTCATGTGAACGCGCACTCAGCCGGACAGAGAAACCCTGGCTTGAGTTACCAGGTTGATAACCAGCGTCGTAGGACCGCTTAGCGAGAGCGCTTTGTTTTGGGTTAGGTAAGCCGGGTAACTCAAACATATCCAGGGTATGTTGAACTGGATTCGTAGTAGGCCTACAGGCCTCAGGGAGCCCCAAAGTAAATAAGTATCCTGACCAGATCCATCAACTTTAATTCACACAGGAACATTCACAAAAAAGCAATATTCGCCACTGATACTTTTAATTTTCCTCTTTTTCTGATCAGTATTTGTATTATTTTATATAGCTAAGATGTTTCACCTTTGCTGTCCTCTGATACATTTCCTCTGGCACCAGACCAAAACAGTCTCACATTACAGTAACACATCTAAAAAAAATACCAAAAGCTATGAAATAGAGACTATAGGCTAAACATGAACATTCATAATTGCTGGTTTATTTGAGATATCATTTCTGTATGTCTTTTCTCACAGGTGTGATAATAAAGCTAGAGCAACATCTGGAATGAAGGGGGAGCTGAGGTGTGATGAAGCACATCTAAGGAGGGGGGTTTATCATGGTTACTTTAATACTACAGTCAAAGCACATGCAAATGCAATGGGCAAAGACGTCTTGAGAATGAAGGCTGATGGGTGGGGTTTAGAACATTTTTGTCTTGCAGCCTATAAACATCACATCCCAATAATATGGGGGACAGGCACAAAGTGAAATTAAATATTGAAAGAGAAATCTCAGATTTTAGGGGGAAAAATAGCATTATCTGTAATCTGCGTGCTTTTTGAATGGAAAGATTGTATTCATTTATTCCAGAATAAATGTATACAATATGAAGTATTGACCTTGAATCTTTACTGTAAGTGCTAGCATGAAATAAAAAGAAATACACAAAATTGAAATTCACTTATACAAAAAACATACAGGACAAAAGATCACACATTGTTTTTATATTTAAGCGCAGAGATGCGAAAACACTTCTGGAGTTTGCCAGGCATTTAAGACAGGAAAATGATATATGAAAAGTGACGGTATATGCTCCTACCTTCAGTGAGGCACTGGAACCATGAGTCAGGGAAGGGTCCAAACCTGTAAACAAATCAAAGAGAGCCATCCAGAAGATCAAAACATACAGGTAACCACTTACAGAAGCTAGAACGCTAGTTAGCTATATTCTGCATGAGGTAATCAGGGAAGTGGAAACAGGTGAGCAGGTGGGCGGGGAAGTTCATGTGACTGACTGGAGGGGAGGAGGTTACTACAGCATGTGTGTATGAAGTTGGTGGAAAAGTGTGAGGGCATCTGGTGGAGAACAGGAATACATGAGTGTGTGGATTAGGAATGTGGCTGGAAGGAGGGACAGAGAGGTATAATGTGGTAAATGAATGAATGAATGAGGGAGTGAATTGTGAAGACACAATCTCTTTGGAACTGTGGAAGTAGTGGTTGCTACTATAGCAACAGCATGAAAAACAACTGTCGGTTTCCTCTCAGGCCAAAATACAATCAACTCCTAAAACCAGTTCACATTTAAATATTCTAGCAACCTTAAAAAAAAAGTAAAAAACATTTCTCATTTCAATTCATTTTGAGTAGATGCAATCTTTCTGTTGGATGCTGGGGATTTCTATTCAGTTTGTGTCTGTCTCTGTCCATATGTGTTATCCATGTAGGTCAGCATCATGGTGTGTTGAAACTGGTTGAGGTTAATCCGCTTGAGCAACATTACTTACTCAATACAGACATTAAAGGAAAGAGTGTACAGCTGCTGACTTGGAACTGCATTGCCTTTTACAAAATGTCCAACTTATGCATTAAAAATGCTGGACGGATTGGAATAATGTTCTTTAATTACACAGTGTTTCAGAAATGTAGATTCAGGGAGTATTTGAATGGGCAGTGGGTTTCAGCAGTCAATGTTGTGCGGCATATATTGAAGATATTAAGAAATATGTTAGATGCACGCTTGTTTTTTCACATCACATTGTTCCATACATTCTTACAGTAAAGACACTTGACAAGCTAATCGAATAGAAGAAAATCAGAGCTCCCTACATCTGTCTAGGGGCCTGTCTGTGGAGCTGACATGACTGTGCGACACTTGCTTATCTCCCCACAGACGGCCGCTGCCACAGTACTCAGACAGTCCATCAGTTTGCGAACACTGACCATATCTCTCGGCCCCCATGTGACTCCTCAGTGTCTCTGTCACAGACCCCTGGGTGGGCAGCGAGTCAGTTTAAGAGCCGGATCGATTTGTAGTCACACTGTAGCGCCGGGAAAAATGGAGGGGCCTGAGCACTCTCACCTTTGAAGCCTGCCACAAGATAATGAAAGCGTACAAGTCATGAGGGGAGAGAAGGAGGGAGAGAGCGACAGACATAAACAACATATGAAAGGCCTGATGTGAAGAAATGACAGGTAGCGGACGGATAAAAAAGACCTTAGCCCTCCACTCATCTGCCAGCATAATCCTCCCCCCCCCATCCATCCATCACTCAGCTGGTGCACAGACGGCCCTGAGATAATGTGGAGATGTTGACGCCGAATGATAGCTGAATGACAGAGAGAGTTTAAGGCTGACAGGAAGTAAAGAAATAAATAGATAGGAAATACTCTAACCTGATTATTTGGGCCATTAAGGGGCAGAAATAAGTTGTAAATACAACACTGATGTAATCACCTCATAAAGTTAATATGGAAAACAGCTGCTTATTTCACATCCAGCAAACATAAAACAATATTTGTGTTTATCTAGACTTGGTGTCAAATAGTGACGCCCCATTGCCATCTCCTGAATCTAATATAAGGCTCTTTATCTTTATTATGTCATTGTATGTATTTACCATTATTTTTGATTTGCAAGGGGTTTATAAATTGCAGTCTAATACAATTAAACAATTAAAGGAAAAACGTGAACCTGTTATACTGTATGAATTTATGGGCAGATGGTTAAATAAATAATGTTTTTTAAATGTATAAATAATGCTTCTATCAGTTTAATTTAAATGTGTATATGTATATATCATTAAAAACATCTTAAAAATATAAAGCAGCAAATTGTAAATATTAAAGAAAGAAAATAAATATTGTCAAAACACAACTAGTAAATATTTGTATTTCTCAATGGAAGCTTTCCAATTGAAAGTCTCCGTAGCCCCTTCCCCTTCCTCAAGGTACTTGACAACCCTGATTTGTGTTTTAATCACACGCCTATCTTGATAGGAAGAAAAGTAAAGCTGGTGGCAACCCGAATGGTTTCTGAAGTTCTCACCGGCGTCCTGGATTCATGGAATATAGATCTTAATTCTTATTATAGTAAATCAATGCTGAAGAGGCTGACTGTGCTTAATTAAGTCTGTGTTGGAGAAGAAAATCAAATTGACATCCTCCAGAGTGTTTTGTCTGTCTCTCTGTGGAGACTAATCAACATAAACTGCAGAAAGCAAGTAAACAGCTGCCAGAATATTACAGCAGTTCATTCACAATTGTAAATGGCTTTCTACTAATGAGCAACATTTACGAATGGAAATGCATTCAATTTCAACTTTGAATAAGTCATTGGGCTCTGTGTGAAAACAGAGAGAGCCAAGAATAGGACTAATAATATTGAATATGGAATGAAGCAGAGAGAAGTGCATGTTAGCAGAAGAAGAAGACAGACAGTGAGAATGGGAGAGACCAGAAAAATAAGTTTATTTCAGCGAGAGTGAGAGAGATTCATAATTCTTTCTCTCAGTGTTAATGTGTAAACCTGGTCAAAATAAATGACTATCAGCAGAAAAACCTTGGCATAGCCGTCCATTTGGATTTTTAACAAAGCTCACCATAGGCAATAAAAGGAGGGTTGACTATAGGAAAAAGCTGTGGTACTGAATATTTCAGTTTGTGCAGAATCTGCAGCTTCTACAAACTAAAACCTTATTTATGGATTGGAAATGGGTCAGCTCTCCACTTTCTATCACAGTTCTTAATGGTGATATTATTGACAGAATCTGTCCAGTATACAGAGTATTAGCAAATAAATGAGATGATTAAGAGGACTATTGTGCATATGCACTTCGCATTTACCTCATCCATTTATTCAGTTCGTTGTACAGCATTGGTCTAAAATACATATTTAGAAAAAGGATTTACCTGAAAACTATAAAAACTAATTTACAGTGCCTGCAGAGCAAATGTTCTGAGCTTTGAGTCTGACAGAAAGATCAACTCAACTTAACATATTGTATTTACATTTGCAACCGTTATATGTGGTCACTGATGTTTTGGATGTTCTTTACTCAATGAATGCTTAAATATGAATAATAAAGTCAAAATTCAATGAATATATTCAAAAAATATCATTTAATAGGTGAGTTTCTAGATTTCCGGCCGTCCTTATATGAGCCGTCCTTAAAAACAGACAAGGAATGTAAAGATGGCATGGAGAAGTCAGGAGCCAACCCTTAGATGTAGGTCACTAGTGTATTTTATATATTTTTAATCACTCCAAGACTACATAATACAAAATGATGTCAGAAGAAAGTTGGAATCAAGATTAATGTCTCCCATCATCGCTCTGTGTGAGAGAGGACAGTTGTGGGCAGGCTTGTTTTAATAAGGCAGCAGGATATCCATACAAGAATAATCCTGTGGAAGATTACACAGCAGTTTAAAAGACAATTTAACATGAGGGGAGATTATATGTTGAAACCAACTCTATCAGTGAGAATTGTTAACTGTGGGTTTAATCTCGAAGGACAGAGGGAGAATTAATTTCAGATGACCTGTTTAGTTTACATCTGTGCACAGACCACAGCGCTGCACGGTAGCAGGGGATTGGAGCAGACAGTTGGAAAACCCCTGGGACGTACACATCTGTATGACACTCTGAATCTATTTGAATGAGAAATGTGGATCAAATGGTATGCGACATGAACATGCAACACACAAATACACACACACACACACAGACATACTCACAAGCCCTGAAGTAATATGCATTTATATGACTGTATACACGTATGACCTTAAAATGTCATACCAAAGGAAGCCATACGTACATACGCACATACCTATACATGGAGACACTCAAACAATTACTTGCTCACATGCAACTCCATGTAGTCACACACTGACTCACTGACACACTCATGCGAAGGAGCCAGACTCCGAACAGCCACAGGACTAAAGCTACAGGCTAAATGTGTTTAGTGACTCCTTTTACTCAGACGCTTTCCGCGTGATATGGCGGCTAATGTGGTATAATTAAGATTGCATGGCTCAGACACATTTTGAAG
The DNA here is from genome assembly GCF_902827165.1 of Trematomus bernacchii. NCBI lineage: Eukaryota > Metazoa > Chordata > Actinopteri > Perciformes > Nototheniidae > Trematomus > Trematomus bernacchii. Next base: position 16,074,902 of record NW_022987739.1, read on the forward strand.
GCTGGCATACAACTTGAGGGCAAAAAATCCCTTTATTTCCGAGTGCAGAGATATGCTGAAGCGACTAGGGAAAATGGATGCAGAGCGGAATATTTTGTTGATGCAAATCAGCAGTGGAAATAGGCATGAGTGTGGAAGGGGATGTAATGTATGGGAGCCTGAGTGCCTGCTTCACATAGATAAAGTGAAATGTCATATTTAAATACATAATTCAACCAAACTCCTTTTTTCTTTGTAGAAACACCATAACATCAAACTGTTAGAGTGCTTTTCATAGATTAAAGAGTTAGCCTGGTTTCTGACTTCAATTGCCAGAACATTTCAGTTGATTTCTTAATAAGTCGATCAATGGAGACCTAATTATCTAGTTTTCAAAATGTGCTGTTTGTAGCTAACAAACTCAAAGGATGCGTATCATTAAAATATGTCCTTTTCAACTGTTTGTTGCTCATAACAAAACATTTAGGGACTTTAGACTATGTATGCTTCTAATGAATATTTCGCACATTTTTTAGGATTTGTTTTTGTATTTTGAATGCATTTATCTTTTGTATGCATGCGTACATCACAGATGAACAAATCAAATAATTATGAAGATTCAGCCCTGATGTTCTTATGTAGTGTTCTGACTTCATTACAGGGTGTGTTGGGCCTCACATTATTAGATTGTAATACATGGCACATACAGTATTAGGTTAGAGCTGTAAACAGACGTGATGTTAACATTTCTTTGGTTTAATCTTTGTCAGTTTATTATGGCCCACTTGGTGGCTTTAGCCTTAGTTTGTCAGGCATAGAACTTACCTTTTTAAAATCATGAAGAAAAGGATGCAGTGCTGCATAGAGAGCAATATGAGGTTGTTCAAGTGCCAAAATAGAGATAAATATAAACCTGGGTAGTGCTTCTGACATCTCTCCTTCATACTCCAAAGGCTATCATATGTTATGAGGATCCCATCAAGGTACTCGTGACCTTCCTTGTCATCAAGATCAGACTGCATTAAAATGCAGAAAGCATTCAGAAGAAGTGAACAAGATGCACATTTGTTTCTGGTTTCTAGATTTTTTAGATGAAAAACATTCTTCTTTTCAAACTTTTGTTTTGTTTTTCAAGAGTACCACATGACTGCACAAAAGTCACTCATGTGGTTTTTCAACTGTTGACCTAGGTCAAGCGTATGGTTGAGTTCAGTTAACTGAAACTGTTTGAGGAAAAAAAAGATATTTTTTCAAGTCTCAGTTCTCACTTTGTAACGTTACTGACTTAAAAACCAACTGGATAAGAAATGGCCAAATAAAGTTTGCATGAGTCACAAAGTCTGTCTCTTATTTGTTAGTCAATGGCAGAGCTCCAGGCTATTAGATGAAAGCACTGCATGTTGGATATCTAACTTTGGTAGGAAATTGTTTTTATTCATAAATATTGAGCGTACGGCCATGCATTAAATGATAACATATGCTAATTCAACAACATTGTTATTCCTCCTTCAAGGTTTTGGAAGGGAGACGGTCACTATCTCCAAAAGCAAGGCAGAGAGAAATAAGTCCACCCAACTCAATATCTGTAGGCCACTCCATCTCATCACGTCTGTTTTGATTAATTCACTTTCCGTCATTCAGTCCCCACCATCTGCCTTTTTGTCCTCCTACATCACTCCCTAAATATGTCTATGCCCTTTCAACCAACACCCTTTATTCTCCTATCCTGCACCCATTGGCCCTTCATTGCCACATCATTCTGCATCTACCCATCTCTCCCTCCATCCCTCCGTCCCTCCTCCCTCCCTCCTCACCTGCATCTGTTATTCCACATGGCCACATTATAATTTCAAAGAGGGACAGTGGGCTTTTGCGCAGAGCAGCCTTCTCTTGAAATAACATTTAGATTTAAATCAGGCTCCTTATTGCCAGTCAGGTGCTGGCTAGTTCATCATACAAAACAGATTCTACAATTAGGGCAACCCATATTCCTGCCAAATATGTAGGAAGTTGTTGACATATATTTGTTACACATTTTCTGATTTGATTGCACAATTGACAGAACAGCATCATGCTTTTTTCTTCATGGTGACCACAATAACTAATTAGTTATGGTTAGGGACCAATGCTTGTCAAGGTGAATATAAATCAACATTGACCTGTTGTAGTAAATAGAAAACCAACACAGATCCTCATGTAGTTGGCACATCCATACACCCTGACATGCTTATGCTGTCATCACACTGCTGACACTATTTTGGAGAAGGACTCATGTACGCCAGCAAGGGAGGAAGGAGCCTGACAGCCCCTAGAAGCAAATAACAAAGTATAAATGTAGATGTTGGAATCTTCTCTTGCAGCAACCCTGAAAAAGGATGTTCCTATTCAACAACACTTAATTGTCAATTACCTTTCAAAGAATGTGTATTTAATTACAGCTTAAAGGGGACCTATCATGAAAAATGCACTTTTGTACGTCTTTTATACATGAATATGTGTCCCCGGTGTCCCAGGGAACTCACCAAGTGTCAGAAAACACAACCCTCTCTATTTTCCTCCATACCCAAATCTCTAAAAAAGGGGCTGCAACGGATCTGATAAAAACTGATCCAGATTTGAACACTGTCCTGACGTCAGGACGGTGGCGCTACGGCTATTGGGCCAACTCCACCAATCAGGAGGAGACAGCCACGGCCATTGCCGTTCGAAAGCGCTGGAGATGCTGTAGTACATATGCCAGGCCTGTAGATGGTGCTGTTCTCACAGAATCAGCCCTTGCAAAAACAGAGCTAACATTTTTCAAATTGAGCGAAATAAGGCATGGCTAAAATGCATCATCTGTTTGGTATTTTGGAGAAAAAAAAAGTATAAATATGCCTTATATAGGTATGGTCCTACACTATATTATTCAAATATAGCATGATAGGTCCACTTTAAGTTTGTGTTTCAGGTATCAAAAATACATTTCTAATTATAGTCAGTGGATATAAACATATGGACGTCAGGGCGCATTGGTGGGTTAAATAAACAAAGGGCTTGCACCCAGGAGAAGGTGCCAACCTGGAGAGGTTGTTCTGAAACCCAAATAGTGTGAAATGAATGCACCATTTGAAGAAACCCATTGCCCAAAAATACACATTGTCTGATTGCCTTATAAAGATATTCTGACCCTATCCTAACCATCTAACTCCTCATGCCTGGACATAATTATCCAAAACAATGACGGCATCAAGTACCAACCAATCAGAGGCAGTAGGGCCTGTCATGCATCTGCCATAGCATTTGGGAAAATGTGATTTCAGGGTAATCAACAAAGAGGCGTTAACTCACTCAAAGGACTGCTGTAAGTGTACTTTTAACAAAAAGTAATTGCTCACTTATCTTGATTTATGTTAAATAACAAAACAAAAGTCATGCCATTTTTAGAAACCTAGCCAAGTATTTATCTAATAATAATAATAATAATTCATTTATTTTAAATAGGCGCCTTTCAAGGCTCTCAAGGTCGCCGTACAAATACATAAAAAACAAGATACACAATAGATAACACCAGCATAAGAAATATAAACAAGACTTGCCTTAAAATACACAGGTAGCCTACTGTAGTTTTGTTGTGTTGTGTTTTTGTTTTTTCTTGAACAACTTGTTTGAAAATGCGACCATAATCTGTGAGAGAAACTTTTTCTTTGAAACGTACAGTAATTGATAATGTTGTTTAGTTATATGGACAGGGACAGGGGTGCTTGTGATGGGAATTATGTTGAGAAAGAACGTTTTTCTGGCAGAAGAGAACCGACAGTTACTCCACATAATAATACACAAAGAACCCTGCTGGGTGTTTACTCTCAAACATAAACATATATTACTGAAACATAAGGAAGACCCTGTGAACTTCAGAGGCTTTGTGACTATATTTCCTCTCTGCTTTGAGTCAGAAGACTGCTCAAAGCATGGCAGTGTTTCCAAGGCACAAAGCAATACATTAACAAGGCCACAGATGTTAGACATATATGTCTGCAACCTAAACGTCCAAGATTTACAGTATGTGGAACAATCCTGCTTTAGTGACTTCTGTTCAATGGTTCATTCAGCAGCAAAAAGCAAAAAGCTGTGGAGGTCACATTAATGAATGGGGTGATCTCTCTCACACACACACACACACACACACACACACACACACACACACACACACACACACACACACACACACACACACACACACACACACAGACACACACACACACACACACACACACACACACACAGTATATAGACTCAAACTGACACATTTGCCTCGTTAGCTTGTGTGACCCCTTTTTTCCCCCGGTAAATGATGGTGTTGATGTTGACAGAATGAGTGTGTGACTGACATATGCAGTTGGGCCCTGAGGTTAGCATGATGACTTTGTCCCTTGTCACATCTTTGCACCCTGTAGCAAGCTGTTTGTATGTGTTTGTGTATAAAATGCCCTTGTGTCATTCTTTATATAGCAGGGATGTGACGCCCCTCGCTTCAGAGGAGCTTCACAAAGCGTTCCGAGACATCGGGAGCATGCTATGACAGTAGGCAGAACTAGCTGTTAGATTTCTTTTTTTGTTGTTGCTGTTTTTCATTTACTTTTCATGTTGCCTCTACAACATAGAATATAAAAGACTCTGCTTCCACCACCCAAACAAACACTCACATACATGCATACACACTGCTAGGCAGGTATAGGTCGATGAGTAAACAAGATTGCGATCTTTGCATGTCACATCAGAGTGACAGGCACGGAGGACACGTCGGCAGTGTCTGCACAAGTGACATTTAACTGAGCCACAGACGCATTGGGATGACCCCTAAAGTCATCTTCAGTCACGCCACACCTTGTGCAAACAAACACACCCACATACACTGATGATTCTTTTCCGCAGGACACTTTCACTGTTCTCTTCATCTTTTCCGTTTATTTTCTTTAAAGGGGACCTATCATGCAAAATGCACTTTTTGATGTCTTTTATACATAAATATGTGTCCCCGGTGTGTCAGGGAACTCACGCAGCATCAGAAAATAAAACCCTCTCTCCTTTCCTCCGTACCCAAATCTCTAAAAATAGGGCTACAACGGAGCTGATCCAGATTTGCGTCCGATATGACGTAATATCGAAAATGTAGGCTGGCTTTACACCCACGGCCCTATCAGAAACGTTGCTATCAGAAACAATGCCCGACTGTTTTGGACGTAATATGGTCGGTGCATGTTTACATTAGCATCGCTAACACTCAGAGCTAACCTGTACTGCACAGAGCATGTGTGTGAAGAAGCAGGAAATAAAAAGAAACCCACCTTGTGGTATAACCGGCATGAGAGAAAGCCTTTGAGCTCCATACTGTTTCAGAAATAATCCTTGATAATCCATGATATGGCGTTTCATCACGGCAGTATTTAGTTTAGACAGTAGCTGCCGGGTCCCGCATGAGCTCAGCCCCCTCCTTTTTATTTTTTATCAATTTTATTTTTTTTACAGCTTTATACCCAAAATCAGCACTTTTGAAACAGGAAGTGAAATAGAGGGATATGAGGCATGGCTAGAATGTGTGATCTGTTTGGTATTTTGAGCAAAACACTTCATAGACATGTTTTTAATATATTTGTATATATCTGAGACCTATGCCATTGCCTACAAATAGCATGATAGGTGCACTTTAAGGCCCAGTGCTAACCTCCCATGATAGGATGCATCCTGCTCTTTGCTTTTTATTGCTCTTTTTTCTACTTCCTATGAATCCTTTCACATAAGTCGTGTGGTGTAGGGATTTTTCTTAGCTATGCATTTATGGCAGGAGAAGAAAGTAACTTTGCCAAGTTCCAAGCCCTCCCAAACAAGCATCTCCACCAGCTCGTTTGTGCTCTACAGTGTTGTAGGATGTAACATGTTTCATCTAAAAATACCCTGAACACTGAAACTTCATGCCTCAGAGACATATAGACCTGAAACATGCGAGCACATTATAAAGTTATAACCGTCTCAACACACACATACCAGCCCTACTCATTGGCATAGTGACAAAACTATTAATATTACAGTATTGTTTGTTAATTAAAGGTAGGGTAGGTAAGTTTGAGAAACCGGCTCGAGAAACACTTTTTGTTATATTCCATGGAATGCTCTTAACATCCCGATAGCAATGAATATCTTAAGTGCTTTGACAAAAAATCCATAAAAAAATGTCATCTGTGGAAGCCGTAATACTGTAAAAAGCACGACCAATCATTTTAGCTGGCCCGGCTAAAATAACTGGATGGCCTACCTGCCTGTCAGCCTTCCATCTGTGCACAAACTTATCTCGTGCCCTCATTGGTCATGTGCACGTTCGTGTGTGTTGGAGGAGGGGCTCTGTAAGGAAGTGGCAGATTTTTTCCGGCTGTGTATTTTCAAATTCTAGCGCACTCGAGCTGGTTTCTCCAAAATTACCTACCCCACCTTTAAGGGTGTGGGTGTACCAGACCATTGCTTCAACTGGAAACACAGTTTAAAAAAAAGAATTGTGCTTCTTCGAATGTCATTTTTGTCAGAACAAATCCTATTTTCCTGATATTTCTGCAACCTTGTGCATGTAATGTGAAATAAGTCATGCTTTTACGGATCCATTAAAGCTGTTTTCACTTTATTCACACAGTTAAAACAGTAATCCTGCCAACACACATGTTTAAAGTAGGGCTGCTCGATTATGGCAAAAATCATAATCTCGATTATTTTGGTCAATAATTGATATCACGATTATTAAAAACGATTATCCATTTACTTTGAAAACATCAATTTATTGGAGAAAAAAAATGTGAACAGTATGTTTTTAACAGTTGATTACCCTGAACTTTGAGTATAATTCAACTGAAAAACCAATAAAAAAAAAAATGTATTTAAAAAAAAAAAAAAGGAATAATAAAAAGAGAATCGTTTTATTTCGATTACGTTGTTTTCGTAATCGTTGCAAGCCATAATCGTAATTGCGATTAAAATACGATTAATTGAGCAGCCCTAGTTTAAAGACTATAAATGTAGCTACATAGACATCCTTGCCTTGACTTATTCAATAATTAGAATGACTTAAGCATTTTAAGAGGTACAAACATCAAGAAAGGGAACTTATCCACATGATTTGGAGTTGATAACTTCTAAATGAGTGCTAAACAGACACATGTTTGAAGACTCCTCTAAATCCACCTCGACTGACAGCAATATCTGAAGTAAAAGAAACAGTGTTCAGTAAATGCCCTTTCATGTGCTCGCCAGAAAGCAGATTATACTTAAATGGAGAGATGAAACGCCACCCTCCTACAGTCACTGTATAAAAGATCTGATGCTGTCCGTGCCGTTAGAAAGGATCACATTTACTTTGAAGGACTCCACTGACTGATTTCTTATTTAAAAAACGGAAAACCATTCATCATCTGTATATTCAGCGTTTTTGGTTATACAGTTATTTAGTTTGGGTGTTGCTGAGCGCAGCAAAAATACTCCTGAGTAAAAATATATATGTAGGGGGTCTATGATTGATCATACAGACATTTATTATAAACATGTAATGTGAAACATCAGATGAAACTATTTTTCATCTCTGTTTCTTACTTTCAAAAGTTTCTTTTTGCCTTTTTTGTCTCTGCTTTCCCATGAAAAGAACACATGCTACAGGTGTTTTAAGTTAGAAAGTAGCATTGTGGAGATTGTGATAATCTGTGTGATAACATTTGATTCAGTGTCATCAACAAAACACCTTTTTATATTTTGATGTATACCAGCAGCAACAAAGACATAAACAAGTTTAGTAGTTAGTTTAGGTGTCTCTAAGCAATCAAATCTTAGAAGACCATATTGCTGCCTGCAAGCCAAGTCATACTGTATAGGACAAGTATACCCTGTGCTTATTATCTGTTAAACACAAATTAGCATTTTCAGTCAAGTTTAAAACCTTGGGAGGAATTATAGTTGATAGATGTGTCTTTTTAATAAGCATAGATCATGAGATGTTTCTGCTCATGTGTCGGCGTGTCCTTTGTTTTTGTAACTTACATGGATCTTTGACATGTTAAGTTAAAAAATGACAATAAGGACCTAGCAGCTAGATGAGCAACACATGTAGTCAGATAATATAGACATTTCATTTGAGAGAAAGAGCAGGGACACTAAAAAAACGAATGCATGATTTCTAATATTCAGTTACTTGAAAACCTATTGGCAAACTTTTATATGAGTATTATACCTTTTTCTCCTTTAACTTTGAACACAATAAATCAATGAGGACAGCGTAGCGACACTAAAAAGAGTTAAAATGTGATAACCGCTAAGTGGTAATGAAGTGATCTTTGCTGAGCTTTATTGAAAGCATTAAGATATCGTTTTTTTCTAATAGAAATACCAATAAATCACCGTTCTCCATCTCCCTATTGAGTATGTAAGAGAACAAAGGTTTTGCCAGATATTTAATACATCTGTGTGAATATGAAGGATAGATGTAAGTTACCAGAAATAAGAAGCTAGAGGCTCGGGGCAGAGCTGCAGAGAACTATGTGATCTTTATTTGAGATGACATGACCACCACTTCTGTCTGATAGGATTGATTTTCTCTTTCTCATTTTATTTCTCCATCTGCTCCGACACTGCCCTCTCAGATATTTATGTGCAGCGCCATGGGTCCATCTCTAACCTCAACCTCAAGTCCTAAATCGGATTATGCTTTAGCCAATCTCTGTGCAACGCAGCTCACAATCCACAGTTTCTCTGTCCGTGTCAGACACCACGGTCACTCTCGCTCTCATTTTTTGTCTTTATCTAGGATAGTCAATCTTTTTATAAATGCACGGGCAGAAATAAAAACAACATGCCAACAAATTATCAAAGGAACACACTCAATGTGCTACAGACAATAGAAAATGGGTATACCCAAAAATTATCAAGTCATGCTTAAAGGGCCAATTTTCTCATCTCCAACAATGTCTCTTTATAGAAATAGTGTCCGTCTATAATCCAGAGGCTTTTCTTGGCAACTAAAAAGTACACTAATTCAATCTCACAATAATATCTGAATTGTGGAAATATGATTATCTGATATTTGGCTGATCCGACCTTTTAAAGAGTAACATGATATTGCAGTGATTGTATTTTGTTATTCTTGTACCAAATACTTAATTTTTGGTTGTATTTAAATGTTCTTACCTAACTTGCATCGATTTCAATGAAATAACAAAAAAGCTAAGCCCACACATTACCACCATGACATGATCATTTCCAGGGACAGATAGCATCAGGCCTTTCCTTCCAAGTGAGTGTGACAATGATATGATTTGGCAGGGATCAGGCTTAGACACAGGGCAGTGGGCCTGGAACTGCATATAAACCCACATGTTTGCTGTTGCTATTTGGGGATTTGACTGAAACGCTCTAGGAGATTCAACAGATTTGATAGAGGAGGGAATTTAAGCACACAGTCTTTGGTGTGGAAATCATGCTTCGTGCTCTGGAAGGCAGATGGGAACCAAAAAGGAAAACAGCCTCCACTGCACAAGTGATATGCAGTGTGATTGTGCAACAGAGAGAAACATTGAGGTTTAAAGAGTAATTCAAAGAATGAATCAGAATCAGAATCAGAATACCTTTATTAGTCCCACAGAGGGGACATTTGCATCGTTACAGCAGGAAAGAGCCACAGACAGCTTAATGTTACCTATGTTAAGAAACGGTTTTAGATCTTACTTTCCTTCTTCTTTGATATATTTAATTAAGATGTCTTTCAAATGATCCATGAAACACCTTTATCTGCTTATATTTCCTTTACTATTAATGCCAGTATGTAAAGTGAACTCTTAAACATGTAGATAAATCATCATGAGACAAGTCAAACACACCGGTTGGTGTCCTGATAATCATGGACAAGGCTCTTTCTGTAGCAGGTTGTTCACATATAAGAGGTGCTTCACTTCCATGGGATGTGACTTTCATGCAGAATATGACTAATTATGCTAATTCTTTCTACTTGACAACAGGCGCAGTGCATTTTCTGTGTTGAAATCCACCCGGGGCTCTAGCTGTTTGGAATCCGCTCCATTGTCATAAAGACTGATGAGGACAATGAAGGCCGCAGAGCACATCGTGTTGTTCCTCTGATTAAGATGTTGGCTTGCAGCAGCACCACACTCCACACAAACTACTGCAAGCACAGCTATAAACAATCAATGCTTACTCCCGCTAAATTAATTATTAGTCTAAAAACTTGATTTTGGACTTGTTAGATTGCATTGATAAATCCAGTGTTCCGTATACAGTCTCATCCCATAATGTGTTCATTGCTGAGAAGGCAACACATTCGGAGCAGTTTTAACATTGCTCTCTCTGTGCCTCCCTCTGCTCTTAACAAAATCTGTTCCTGCTCCTTCCCTCATGTTCTCTCTCTCCTCCTACCAACTTGACCATTTACAGAAGCTGTGCACTTGGTTATGTTGTGATGAATAATTGATTCATGTATATGATATTGAACCATAGGAAGCTAGGGAAACATCACTTATACATGATTCGTAACCCTCTAAACTCAGAGAGAATGTTCAGGCCTGCAGGAGCCCGCACTGACATTCAATATTTAGTATAAAACACAAACTTCAACAGAGTACAATTGTGTTCTTTATATGCAAATGCTTCTGATTTAAGCCTATAGGGTGACATTAAGGATTTGGTTTCAAGATTTAAGCTTTGAGTGGGTTATAATTGATATCCAAAGGGTATACAAAACGATATTGTCCCTAGGATGAATACAGTTCTACTTAACTTATTTCTGTGGCTCTGGAGAAATAGGGAATCATGGTATTTTAGAAAAGAGATTTAGGAGACAATAAGAGTAAAGGACAACTTGCTATAAATTGCATTTTAGGATATTACCCAGATTTACAGTCACGGTTTAATAAAAAATTGTTATTTTGATCTGTATTTTGTGAATCTCCTAACTTTATGAAACACAATAGGTTGTCTATTCTTGTATATTAATAACTATGTCACATTTATTGTATGTTTCCTGAAGGTAAACCTATGTTGTCCTGTTTACAGCTGTTTTGTGATTGAGTGAGCAGAGGATGAAAAAAGAAAGAGAGACATATAGGTAAAAGACTGAAGACATGGGGTGGGGATTGGGGGGGGGGGTCAAGGGGGGCAAACATGATGGGAGATAGGGGAGATAGGGTGAGAGGGTGAGAAGGAGAAACAAATAGAGAGATGTGATTAAATGCCTGAGACCCAGGAGGGGATATCCATTTCACTTGTCACCAGACAGTCACGCAGTTCTGGCCAATGAGAAACCAACACATGCTAATTGCCAGTTAGGGAGCCTGTCAGTCATCTGGAAATGCCGCCTGAACCTAATTTGCATAATTTCCCATATACCCTGCCAGCCGGCTCCGTAACACTCAGCGGCCCCAGTGAAGGTTGAGTCTCTGTTGTCACATTTGACTTTCTTGGACAGCGATTACCCTCCAATCGCAATTTCCCAGTTAGAAATGTGTTCATCTTCTTGTGTCTCGTTTGCATTTGCACCCGCGTGAGTGAACATGCATGTTGGGTGTGTGTGTGTGTGTCAGTACAAGACAAGTGTATACACCCAATTGGCTAGTGGCTGGTATACAGTGAGAAGGCAGTAATAACAATGGTGTCAGACAGCCCTGAGTGGACCCCATTATCATTGCCTTGTTAAATTGGCTAAATGCTGGGAATAACACAAACACCCTCACACATCCTATTCTATGTTGTTGTTGTTGTTGTTAAGAAGGTAGTAAGGGAAATCTTAAAATGATCACTTTTTTACCACACAGTATTTGTGTGGTAGAACAATTCCAGCTGTGTGTGACTGTGTGTTTTTGCATATGGGTTTGCATTATGCTGTTGTCTGAGTGGGTGGCAGATGTCTGCAGATGCAAATGTGCCCTATGCTATTTTATATGATTTGACAACTGAAACAAAAGCGTCCGCCCCCATGGCTCCCTGTCTGCCTGTCAAATAATGTCACCATTCTTCCATTGTGCCCCCCCAAACTGCAAAATCACTGTCACCACCAGCATAACAAATGTTTATTGAGACAACAATGGCTAACCGTGATGGTTTTAACCTCTTAACATGATGTCAAATGAACCAATCTAAAAATAAATGGACTTTGGGAACGGGGATGAGGCAGAGCCATAAGTGCATTTACAGGTACCTGGTAAATTAAGATTTTATTCTGAAGACCTCCTGTCAAATTAACACACACACACACACACACACACACACACACACACACACACACACACACACACACACACACACACACACACACACACACACACACACACTTTCTTATGTGTTTGTGTGGGTGGCTGCGGTATAGCAATATGTATGTTTGGGATATATCAAATGGTTGTGTCACTTTTGACAGTTTTTATTACCATCGTGATGAACATAAAATAGGATGTATATATGTAAAATGTGTAGATGAAATATGAGTACAGTACACAGAAGCTTCTGTTGGAAACACATCCATTACGAGGCAACAACTGTTACAGTATACGAGTGGCAGCAGACTGCTGGCCATAAATGTCCCGGGGGATATCACATCTCAAAGTGAGAGAGTCAGGACTGTGTCTCGTAGATCACAGTCAGAGGCAATCTCACGCTCAGCACTGAAATAATAGCTTTCTTCAAAACGACTCATTTTTCTTTCCTTTTCTCAGTAACTCAGCTTTTTTTGTCCGTTAGACTTCCTTTTAAACTAGTAGTGTATTCTGTTTGTGTCTTTGTGTGTGTGTTCCCGCAGGGGTGCTGTGTGGAACATGACTTACCACCAAAGTGGAAAAGAAGTGACTGTACAAAAACAAATTCATGGATTTCCCTGAAACTTCTACTTTGTATGCATTGCTGTCTTTCTCCCTCTTTTTCTAATAAATACAGTATGAAATATTAGATTTTCCCCTTCTCACTTTCCCCCCTAATCCACATCTCTTATCACTAACTGTATGCCATCTCTGTCTCCCTTAATGCTTCGTGAGTCATGACACTCTTTCCTCAAACCATCCCTCTTCCATTCACTGTACAAAATACAAATTAAATATCTTTACTAATTTGAAATGTATTCTGTGCTTATAACTTAAAATATAGCAATGGCAAATTATTTTATTGGTACAATTAGTTACAAAGAAATACAGGAAAATGTCCTGTTCTATAATTACAATGCAGTAACTCATTGCAATGGAACAATATGTCAAAAATATAAGTCAATATATAATTTTCTATGCTTATTAGTTCGGCATTCAAATTCAATTTTTGTATTTGTAACTGAATTAAGTGCAGCACATAGCAAAATATTCAGATTCTTATGAATATGTTCTTTTAAAAGGTGCTTGAAAAGTACTTCTAAATCATACAAAATGTATTCACCCAATCCAAACTACTACATTTCATATGATTTATTCGATTAAGATATGGCTGAATTAGGATTGAAATAACCATAACATAATAATTGTGGCTTCATGCATGGCCCCATAATAAGATCGTGTTGTAAAGGTATAGGTTTTCAGATTAACCAGTAAACGGATGAAAAAGTAGGGACACTTTGCATGCAAATGATATGCATTAACTGAATTAGCAATATTTAATATAACCCAATCTCAATCCGATAGAAGGATAATTACTTTTTACTAGTTAAAGTATCACTTTATATGCACCAGTAGCTGCTATACTACTAGTCTCATCTTCATCTGATGATGTTAATGATGTCTACAGCTCCTCCGACATCTCCATGCATCTGTTTTACATTTCACCATCAATTCACACTAATTACCCTTCACTCTATCCTCCACCATTCCTCATTTCAGCCTTACACTGTTGTTCCCTCCTAAAAGTATTTCTAATGGTATAAGTGGACTGCAGAATTTTGTCTCCAATATGTCAGCAGCACCAACTTGTCCAAGTTATTAGCAGGCCATTACAGCCTTCAACCAGCAGCCTCTGCCTCAAGCTCCTCCATCTGATCGATTTCCCCTTCTCTGCCACGCTCACCATTTTATAGCCCTATTTTCATAGCTTTTTGTTATTTATTTTCCCTTTGCACATTAAAGATGAAACAGAAAGCCTGGGATGGGATTAAGACAATACATCAGCTGGTCCAATATCTTTTCTGAGAAACCATTAGCACATTTATTTCATAAACAAGCTGTACCCAAACACTGTACAATTTACACAACAGTCTACAAAATGAATCTCATGCATGCTTGAGTAACACTTTAGTTTAAACCCCTATTTAGTATTTATAAGCTATAAATAAACAAGCGATAAATGGTTTCTAACACTGTAAAACAGTTGTTTTTTGTGATATTTCAACCAATCTCGCAAGCTTGACACAACTTTGACGCTCGATTCTTACATGAATAATTTCCCCCCTAATTATAAAGCATTCATTGGGTTTTTATATAATGTTTATCAATCCTTATTGGGAATGGTTGGATATAATGCATTGTTCCATTGTACCTTTCCTGGCTCCATTGTCCATTGAAAGGTATGATGAAGAAGTGTTACTGTCAACAGTCACTGTTACCATGCAACATAATGGATTAATTATACCTCCTGCATATACTTATCCACACAAACTGACGTGCCCTGTCACTTATAATAGCCAGCCATGTCTGTCCTGCTGTGTTCCTGATAGAATAAGCCATATCTATCAACTTTAATATCTCCCTCAACATAGCTGTGAAACTTTAATGTCTGCATAACAGAGGTACACAGGCGCAATCATTCTCTACTGTTTGACTTGGCTCACAGCAGAAATGTTTCAATCAGTAAAGATTCACACTTCATCAGCAGCTCGGCTGTTTATGATTTCATTTGAATAAAAGGACTTTTAATGTGTTATGAGGTGATGCTTTTAGTGCATGTGGGAAGATTTAACACTTGTTCTCTTTAAACAGGTCAGAGGTCAGATTCAGCAACATGAATTTAGTGTTTCCACTTGAATACAGACTGTGATCCAGTTTATTAACTACATCAATGCTGGCTGCACAACATTTAATTGTTACAAAAACAAAACTGAGCAGGATTATTGCCATATAATTCCATACTTTAACGAATGCAGAAGTAGGTCATGAACACGTGATGAATCTGTTTCTCCTGGTTGAAAAACCTTACGAAAACATGTATGTTTACGATAGCCTTCATAATGATTTATTCAGGTATGGGTGGATGAGCTCTGGAGCAAGTGTGGAATATAAATCCAGCATAAAGGTAACTCTGCTTATGATTGAAGTATTCACTTTCAACTCACCTTTAAAGTCTTTAACGATCAATAAAGGTTATACTTCTACTTCTTCAAACATTATGAAATTGTGATGAAATCATTATTTTCTCTATATTTGCCACAATCTGGATCAACCCATACTATCCCACACTTAGCAAGAGATTTTGTCTTTGAAGCCAGGATCTATCAAAGGCTCCCATGCAGCTGCCAAGCCAAAGCACCTGAGGTGAAGGTGAACTGAGGCCGGGAGAGGAGTACAGAAGGGAGGGGAGAAAAGGCAGGTACACAGTACATTTCTCTGAGTAAAATTGACTCAAATTGAAGAAAATATTACTCTAAAAATATTACATTTGGTCCCAACCTATATAGAGTAAAATGTACTCTTTGTTCTGAGTTGTATTTTTAGAGTTCATTTTACTCTATTATGTGCTTAGATTTGACTCTGCTTAATGGTTATTTACTCTATGTAGTGTATATTAAAAACAGCTCTACTGCCATTTTACTCATAATAGAAGGTCATTTTACTCCCAATCGAACGTCATTTCACTCCAATAGAAGGTCATTTTACTCAGAATAGAATAAATGAACCATAATGATCTTTACAATAAAAAAGGTCAATAAACCAAAGTGCTTAAGGAACATGAGTGGGCGTGTGTGAAGCTGACCATTGAGCGGCCCGACCAAGCAAGAAGGCAGAGGCAGAGAGTTCAAATACAACCTGGTGTGGGCATTTATTCCTCTTTGTGGTACAGGATACACAGCCTCAATATGACTGTCTCACGTGAACACAGTCACCAGCACCAAGGATCTCACACACACACACACTCACACACACACACACACACACACACACACTCACTCACTCACTCACTCACTCACTCACTCACAGAACAGAACCTAAATACACACAGGACTAATCAAACCAACAAGACACAGGTGAGGAGGGAGGAGAAACACAGGGCACCAGGTGAACGCAATCACCAGCAACAGACAAGGCAGGAGGGGGAACACTTTTCAAACTAAAACAGGAAACAGAGACAGACAAACTAAAACATAGACAGATCGTGACAAATATATGCATAAATTACATATAATCACATGCTTCCTGTGCAATGTTTTAGCGTGGAACAAATGAATATACTTCGCCAATAATTAAGCTATATAATCCGTAACGGAGACCGAGATCTATGGCCCCAGAGATCACCTCCGTTACAGCGTGGTCATGGTTTAACTCCAATAGAATTGACTCTGCATTTTTGATCGCACTCTAGAAGCTATGAGTAATAAATACACTCCAAAATGATTAAATACCATTATTTCAGAGCAAAATAGTAATTACTCTGGAAAAAATACTCACCAATATTTCCTGTGTACAGGTGCATTACTGCTTCTCAGTCTGTGCCTTCTTCTGATGATGTTCACATATGTGCTGCTTGAACACAATTGTCTCCTGTTTACTGTTTTAATAGCTTTAGTTCATCGGATCTTCCAAAGATATTTGAGTTGAATCCCATACCTCAGGTTACTCCATTGGACTACCCTTTTATAGGATTTATTTTTGATATAATATTATCTGCATCCATTTAAGAACAAGTATGAATAGGACAAATGTATTCTTGTTTTTGTCACTTTGAATTGGAACTGTACATATACCAATTGGTAAAAAGATCTCTGCTTATATGGAGAGACTGTCCTCCCAAGTAAAATTACATAATCAGTTGCTTCAGAAAGTCTCCCAAAAAGAGAAATGTTTAAATTCAAATGACAAAGCTGATAGGAGCAAAAGAGGGAAGGCAGAAGAAGGATGGTCATTTTTAGGTCAGGGTTAATAGTGAGGGAACAAAATGTTAGACTTTACAGACATCACAGTTTTCCATTTCTAACACTAGAATTAGATTTCTTTGAACCATGCCGCTAACCGTGACCTTGACCAAATGAGACAAACCAAACCTTGCTTCCATTTGGATGAAAATGAGTTATATTCCCATTCACCTCCTAAATCCCCACATCCTTTGTTTTCACTCCAGTATACACATTTCACACACAAGTTGTTGGTTGAAGCATGAGCAGAGCAACTAACTGGGAGAAATGATACCCAGACAACATTGTTGGGTTCGATAAAAGGGGAACACATTTTTTACTTCATTTTGGATTTAAACATAGGACAAGACCACTTTTGACAAAGAAAGGGATAAAGATATGATGTAAAGAGCATATTAAGACTAAAACATACAGTATTAAAGATTGAATACATTAGAAAGAAAATAAGACATTAAACTGACTCTCTTTATAGTCTGAGTGTACGAAGAGTTGTTTTGGTACAGTTGACCTATCATATTTTTACTCCATATCTTTTGAAGTTGGAAGAGTTCCAGCGGCTCCGGATGAATCCTGTCTCTAGTTGTCTTCAAAGAGTTATGATGTCAAATCCTCGATGTCTTAAACATATTTAATCCATTTCTTCTCGCCCTCTCCTGCTCACACACTGAAGCCAGGATACACTTTGTTTTCAACTGCCAAAGGAAAGATGGGGAGGGGAGGTGTAAATGACGGCTTATAGTTTTCCTTTTCTCAGGGCCTGCTTTCTCCCTCCCTCTCCCAATGTCTCTGCGTCTCTATCTCTCACGGAGTCTTCCATATGGAGAATGGTATCATTATTCAGGGGCAGGCAGCCATCCAGACAGAGAAATCAACAATTAGGACCCAATAAAGTGGAAAAGAATATTTCTGTATGCTAATGAGTTTACCAGCAGCCCTAGTAGAAGCTGATTAGGCTGCTTTCCCACTCACACCAAATATTGCTATTATTATTTATTCCATTTATGTTCAAATCCATTCATTCAATCCGTCAGAGCATTTATCGGGCCACAATGTGTGGCAAGCGCCTTTGGTGGGCTTTGAAAAAAAGTGACGGACGAGGAAAGAAAGCTAATTTGATTCATGAGTAGATTTAATGGAATAAACAGTGAAGCGTGAGAGTATCTATAATGTACCCCCAGCAACTGTTCTCCATACATTTCCCCCAGCTGTCACAGGCAGTCGGCAGAGAGCAGAGACTTGAACATACTATAGTTTTTCATCTGAGAGAGGCAGTGAGGGCAGACGCTTAAGAAGGGCAGGTTGTTCAGAGAAACCATACCTCTGCCTTCCTCCAACGCACGTATCATGATCAAACACAAGAATGTGAAGAGCAGGCTCACAATTAGCATCCACTCATCTGCACAGCCTCTCTCTACCTGCTTTTTCTTGCTTTTCAAAAAGCAATTTAAAGCCAAATGTCAACGAATATTCTATAATAAGTATCTGAAGTTACTTTCAGTAGAGAGAAAGATGAAGGCTGTTTGTGAACAACTTGGATGTTTCCGTGTTTTCATTTTTTCTAAAGCCTGCAGAGCCGTGATTATCTTTATTAGATTTTTGTGTATTTGTGTAGTTGGTGCATCCCACCTGAATAACATGACATTACAAACCATTTATTACAGCTCCATGGTGCCAACAGACATCCAAGAATAATCTCACATTTTGTCATAATGATGTGATTTGCATTGCAAAGCATCTGTCAGAGATCTCTGCTGAATCTGCCATGGACCTCATCACCTCCACAGTAAGCTAAATCCACTGAGTTCCTGACTAAGAACTAACTTAGAACAAGTACTGAGAAATTCAAATGTGCCTCTTGCTATTTTAGGCCAAAACAGAGCATTTCATTTAACTTTTAGACCTTGTGATAAATACATTTGAGTAATATTTTCAACATTTAAATATGTATCTTTGGGGGCTCAAGTGCATCTCTCTTGCTGGAGAAGTGTGAGGTAAGCAAGAGAAATGGAGCTCTTGTTGTTATCGTTAATTATTCAAAACATATTGAACTGCATTTTTGCTAGGCTTAGCAGACCTGTGTTTTATAAAATGCTGCTTATTCATCTGAAAGCTCATTACACTATTAATTACACAATACAGTGTGCTTTGCTTTGTGTCTGAAGGGATATTGCTTACAATTCATAAAAACACACCTTCAGTGAGATAGTCTGAGACAACGTGGAAGACAAAAGAGCCAATAAACCTGAAGAAACAGATCCAATCTGATACGCGAGGGAGAGGGAGCGACTAAATTGGGAGCCTCTTGTTCTGCTGTTATTGCAGCACAGGGTATCTCATCTCTGGAAGTAAGATGCGCCTTTGAATCTCACGCCAGTCAGGAAGACAATGGATCAGAGGTGGGGAGATTGGAAGAAAGAGGAGTGTGGCGGGGGTACCCTTCCTCAACCTGCCCCTGTGGATGCTCAGATGTTGTCTGCAGGAGAAAATGATGATCGGGAAAGATGGGGATGATAATGAGAGAGGGAGGGAGGTGGGGACTAAAGAGAAAAAAGTGAGAAAGGGACATCCATGGAGGGGGGCGGGCATGAGATGCGGTGCGAGGCGCTGCTGTGTCTGCATTATTTAAAAGCTCTCATTAACCTGAGCCCGAAACACACAAAATCAATAGTCAACGCAGAGACACAAAGAATTTCTGGGGGCTCCCTGGGCAGACTTCAGGATCATGGTGAGATATAATTGCAAAGGAGGGTTAAATTCATTCAGCAGAGATAACACACTGCTGGGTGTAGGTCAGGGATCACCTGTCTTGCATTGATTTGGCCTGAAACCAGATGTGTTAAATAGAACATTGATCATTGTCTGTGAGTTTGTGTGATGAGGCACGTCCCCAGATCATTGATGGTCCAGAAGGAGCTTTGTTTGCGTTAGGAAAGTCACCTTAAAGAAGAAGTCAGGGTGCTCTGTGGGTGAATCACAGATGCATGTTTCGTTGAGCGGCCGATTCATATTATGAGTTTTAAACTGAGTATTTTACCCCGCCTCATTGGTTTTCATTTATGTTCATAAGATCATGACCAACTTGTCACATTTCATTAATATCATTTTCAATAATTTCCTCAGCAGTGCCATGCAGTGAATATATAATCTGACAGCACACTGACTCATTTTGATTGAGTCATGCAAACAGCATCGCTAGTAGAGAGATGCCTAACTGTCTCTCTGCTGCATGACTGTTGGAGCATAATTGGTCAGGGCAATGTTTAAAGAAAAATCAAGATTTATCTTAAAAGTGAGAATAATTAATGTTATATTTTCTGATCAGAATGTTGGTTTACAGGCACTTCCTCTGCATTCTCTCAATTATACGTAAACAGATTTTACTATATTTCAGTTTGGCTCAGTGGCTGATGAAATTAGCTCTGCTTAAAACCAAAAACAATGACAAAGAAGCATGAAAGACAAAAAGCTGGTTTCTGAAAATAACTTAGATAACTATGAAATAAAGAAAGGGAAGGCAATACAAAAAGAAAAAAAATAGAGAACAAAGGAGGAAGAGGATGGATTGGATGGCAGAAGGAGATGTTGAAGCCAACAGCGCAAAGTGTCGGCTCAAATGGACCGTGAGGGGGCAACTTCTGGCTCCTGGAGGATTTTCTTCAGGTCATCAAGCATCACATCATGGAGACACAAATGTAGCTATGGTCACAGCTATAGCCGGAGATCAACCCAGATACACAGATGCATCCAAAACCCCTCTGTACTTTCCTCATATATGAATCATTCTAAACCTTCATCTGGTCCTCCCCCATTCTCGCTTTATATTTAATTGTCTCTGTTTGACCGGGTTTCCAGTGTAACCCACATTCCTCAACAAAGCTATGATGTATCTCTACCAGTACTGTGTCTGTACCGAATGAGTGCTCACATTAACATTAGCACAACATCTCAAATGTGAGTCAGGATCAACTTCATCTGTTGCTAAAATATTCCTCAAAAAACCCATTATAGACTCATTTAAAAATCTGAGGTTGGATTCCACCCAATAGCAAACCATGTAATCCTAACCAGTGTCAGGAGGGGCGTGCAGTTCTGGTTTTGTTGCACAGTAGACGAGCGGGCGACTTTGAATGTTCTTTTCACGAAACAATACCAGCCAAACCTACTGCCTCTAATATTTGTATAAAAACCCTATTTGGACAAGTTGAAGTAGGGTATAGAATCAGCAGAGACTCTCTCTTCATGTGTATGTGAATGTTTGTGTTGTTGTATACGGAAACACTTTTAATGCTTTCAGAGTATTAAAAGATTTGCAGAAAACAACCTGATTGTGTCCAATATGATGAGGTTAAAAGTGCATTTATTTAAGATAGCGTTTGTTCTGTCTTAACCGGCTTGACATACTCAAATAGTCTCTAAGGTGCAGGTAAAACCTAGCTTGGAATAACTGTCAGCTTAATGGCCTCTGCCTTATGCTGATAAGGTGTCTACTGCCTTTAGAAGTAGGTGGATAAAGGTGCTAAGCTTTTGTGCAAAGGCACCGTGAAACATAGCCGGTGTCTTTTCTATTTCTCTCTTTGAAGTGCATTGACATTCAGCTCAGGACTGTTTGAAAGTGCACCCTGCCTCCCAGCACATCTGTTTTCCTTCTCTAAACTTCAGCACACTGCATTAAGTTGGAACAGCACTCTTGTCCTTGAGTGGGACTTGCAGGTTGTCTGCCTATTGTGTTTAGTTTGAGGTCCTTCACAGGGCGATTGAAAGAGGGGCAAATAGAGGAGAACACGCTGGCAAGTCGAATGGTGGGAGCCAAGGAGTCTGTCAAACTCCATCTCTGCTACGAAAATGGAAGTAGATGGACACAACTCTCAGTACAACCGCAGGACGGAGAAAAAAAAGGGAAGGGAAGAGGAGGGCTTGTGACGGGAATACCACAGCACCATGTCACTGCTGATGACAGTTCATTTGTGAGTGAGTCAAAAGGCTTCGAGAGATGTACTCCACTGCAGACAGTATAGCTGATGGTCATAATAAGGCGGGTACTTACCTGCTTTCCATGGACATACTGCACAACATCATGCATGTGCCACTCCATTATGTACTCGAGCTACAGTAGCCACTTGTCACGAGTATACAAGGAGTGGACCCAAAAGCACGAATGCAGACACAGGATTCAAGTATCAAAAAGAGTCTTTACTTGAAAAGCAGTTATATTACAAAATATATATAGCTACAATAAAGAATCTACACGAATGCTTACCTAACAATAAACTAGAAAAATACTTTTACCTGATCTTACTATAACTAAATATGCGGACAATGACTGTAACAATACTAAGATGCAAATAGGATAACGCTGGAGAGTTTGGCAAAAGACACAAGACAATCTGGCAACAAACAAAGGGAGACAGGACACTATATACAAGAGGTAAGTGGACACAGGTGGAAACAATCAGGAGCGGGGCAGACACTGACGATGGCGGGAAAACAACCAAGGCAGGAAGAAAAGGGACCAGAAACGAGACAGGGTGAATACAAAATAAAACAGGAAGTGGAACATAAATATCTAAACTAACAAAAAACATTTACCACAGTTGCCGACGCACAACACCACTCACACATTCATACATCTGTTGACGGTTCTCCACAGAAAATTGAGAGCATTTGTGGTTTGCTGTAATGCCCTAAATACCAGGGTTTATGTTATTCTGACAAATTGCATCTTTTACTTATCCAATTCATGTATTTTTCCTAACAGAAGTAATGGTTGCAGTAGCATTATGTTATACCTTTGTTAAAAAGGAGCATTTGTTTAAAGGTAGGGTAGGTAAGTTTGAGAAACCGGCTCGAGATCGCTAGCATTTGAAAATACACAACCGGAGAAAATCTGCCACTTCCTTATAGAGCCCCTCCTCCAACACACACGAACGCGCACATGACCAATGAGGGCACGAGATAAGTTTGTGCACAGATGGAAGGCTGACAGGCAGGTAGGCCATCCAGTTATTTTAGCCGGGCTGGCTAAAATAATTGGTCGTGCTTTTCACAGTACTACGGCTTCCACAGATGACATTTTTTTATGGATTTTTTGTCAAAGCACTTAAGATATTCATTGCCATCGGGATGTTAAGAGCATTCCATGGAATATAACAAAAAGTGTATCTCGAGCCGGTTTCTCAAACTTACCTACCCCACCTTTAATTTAACAAAAAGACAATACTTTGATTGTAGTGGGTAATGTTCTCAAAAAGAGTGCATTGCTCTTTAACCTGTTAAGCCCGAGAGACCCCGGTACCGGGGCACTGCCGCAACATCTTGCAGGAAACAGTGTCTGAGGGCATGTTCATTTAATAAAACTATGAATGTTTTATATCCATGTAACGGGAAGAAACTCATCTAACTGATTTTTTTTTTTTTTTTTTCAAAAGAAAACCCACAATGCTAACACTGAGCCTCTGAATTAGCAACGAGCGAAAAATGCTAACACCTTACTGCACCGAATATCACTCACAAAACCTTATTATTTATCTTTTCACCACATCCAACACATCGTTTCACATCGTGAGGTGACACAGAATCGATTGACACCGACATTACCACTGAATTATATGTATTTGCGACGTTATAAGCAAACACGGACATCAAAACAGGTGACGCTAGGTAGCTAAAAATGCTAACATTTTTACCTTGGCTCTGTAGTCTCTCCAAAGTGGTCTTCAATGGCATTAAAACGATAAAAACGCTGCTGAAGTTAATCCATAGGTTAATCTAATGTGTCTGTGTCCCTTTGAAATGATTTCTGATAATCCATAAGCATTAAAACTGCTTTTACATTTCCAGATGTCAAAGCTAGAGATAGGTTCACTCTGATGGAAAATTACATGCGCGAAGCCCCCACCTTTTCTCTTCACAACGTGTATGTGTGGGGGACTCCCCCTTCGATTCTATTGGCTCTAACGGTCAGAAAGAGGTGTCAACCATCAAAATCGAGCAAGGGAAGCCAGAGATATGGAAAATCCACCCAAATGACCCCAGAAGTGGTTTCTTTTTACTAAATCTCTCTAAAAAGGTCAAATGTCACTTGTTTTGCATCAATCTTGATACAGGGTACTTATTATATGTTGTACTTTGGATTCCTAAAGCTTTTAGTCTACTAACCCATCATCCAAGGGTGGTTTTCACTATAAGTAAAACATTATTTTTGGACGGACACTATAATTTACAGTTTTTTACTATGGAAAATCAGAATTTTCTTTAAAATAAAAAACTACTATATTGATTCTGACTTTTCTACATCCAACTCACAGGTTTATCATTACTTTGAGAAAAAAGATTATTAATTTAACCCTTTTAGAAGGGAAGATATGGTAATTTGTTCTGGGAATGTCATTTTCGAGCCTGAGACCTGAAAAACAGGCTCTGGGCTTAACAGGTTAATGCAGTTCAAGGCCTGAATCCTCACCCAATCACTGCTCTCATTAGGGCTGCTTAAAAAAGGCACCTGTTGGCCTTTGTTCTTTCCTTTGGCTGTGTCTGTTATGGTCTCCTAAATCTCTGCTGTGTTATGCGGTTATGCTCACTTGCTGCTTCCTTACAGTTTGTCCTGTGGTGTTGTCGGTCCTTTATCTCCTTTTAACATCTAATTTATTATAAATAATAGTATTTAAACACACCACCCCACCACATCCTGTTTTGCAATCAAGTAGTCTTATCCATAATGTACAGGCAATGCACTGGCCATCTGGCCATTTAGCATTTAAAAAGGTAAACAAACAAATGAGTTAATGTTTCCCAAACACTATAGTGCAGCTTTAAGGACATTGTTAACAGAAACATATTTGCCGTAGGAAAAGGAGTGCAATCTTCTACTTGGTGATTTGTGGAACTGTCTTAGACTGTGTGCAAGACGTCATGTGTTTTTTTTTTTCATTTGTGAGTAATTCTGGACGTGTGTGTGGGTGTGAAATAGCCTTTGGCTATTACCATTCCCCTTGGGAACTGAAGTCCCTGGGAAAAGCTTGCTTTGATATTGCCTTCCTTGCTTCCTTTGAGTGCATCCTTTGATACATATGGGGTCAGCCCAGCTGCTGCTTTTCACCTGAAAGGTGGAGTTTCACCGAGAGTAAAATGCTCTCAGTATTTTAAAGTGTTGGCTCCTTTAACACTACCACTCCTCAGTCTATATACTAAAGGTTTCTGTTTGACAATAGTAAGACACAGTGTTTAACTGATTTTACATCTCTTGAAAGTAACTTACTTAAAGGGGACCTATCATGCAAAATGCACTTTTGTACGTCTTTTATACATGAATATGTGTCCCCGGTGTTCCAGGGAACTCACCAAGTGTCAGAAAACACAACCCTCTCTATTTTCCTCCATACCCAAATCTCTAAAAAAGGGGCTGCAACGGATCTGATAAAAACTGATCCAGATTTGAACACTGTCCTCACGTCAGGACGGTGGCGCTACGGCTATTGGGCCAACTCCACCAATCAGGAGGAGACAGCCACGGCCATTGCCGTTCGAAAGCGCTGGAGACGCTGTAGTACATATGCCAGGCCTGTAAGTGGCGCTGTAGTCTGCCACAAAAGCAGCGAAGAAGACTTGGTTACCATGGTTACCCTTCTGTTTATTCTCCGCTGTGGCTTTCTTTCTCCCTCCCCGAGGCAAGCGTTTGCTCCCGCTGCAATGCAATCCCTCCCCGTCGAGGCAAGCACTGCAATTCTCTCCGGTTAGTCCACCAGCAGATGACAAACACCCACCTCTCCGCCTCTTCCAAGGAACGAGGGGACTGTGCGGCAGAGTTTCAGTTTCAGTTTGTTTCGCCGGTCAAGATGTCCGTTAAAGTTTAAAGCCTTTGTAACCTCGAGACTGGACTATTGTAACGCTCTGTATGTGGGTATGGACCAGGCCTCAATTAAACGCTTACAGCTAGTCCAAAACGCGGCTGCACGTTTACTGACTGGTCACAAAAAGCGCGACCACATCACCCCTATTCTGGCCTCATTACACTGGCTTCCAGTTCGGTTCAGAATTGATTTTAAAGTCCTTTTATTTGTTTTTAAAGCCCTAAATGGGCTGGCTCCGGCCTATATAACTGAACTGCTCCAGCGCTACACCCCAGCCAGAGCTTTAAGGTCTGCTGATCAGCTGCTGCTGGTAGTGCCCAAGACCAGGCTAAAAACCCGAGGGCACCGAGCCTTCGCAGCAGCTGGCCCCAGGCTCTGGAACACTCTGCCCCTCCATGTGAGGTCGGCCCAGACCCTAGGGGTTTTTAAATCCACATTAAAAACACACTTCTTCTCTCTGGCCTTCTAATTAGAGCGGAGCATGACTCCTGACTTTTCTGTGTGTTTTATATCTGTTATAGTTATATCTGTTGTAATTTATTGTTGTTTATTGTGTTTTGTAGTAATGTGTTTTTTATTACATGTACAGCACTTTGGCTCGACCAAAAATCGCTTTTAAAATGTGCTTTATAAATAAAACCTGATTTGATTTGATTTGATAAATCTTCCGGACAAAATTAGAAAAGTGCCGGTCAAAGGTCTTCTTTGTTATTTATTGAGCTTTAAAACAAATGAATAACGACTCTATATAATAAAACACGGAGGACGGAGATCTCTTTTTCTCCCCCTCTTCTGACAGCCCAGCAGCTGATCAGAGCACGTCTCCCCTCTCCTGCAGGGGGGCGTGGTCAGCAGAATCAGACCCGTAGACAGCAAACAGCACATAGAGTGAAATGAGGCATGGCTAAAATGCATGATCTGTTTGGTATTTTGAAAACAGAAACGTATAAATATACCTTATATAGGTATGGCCCTACAATATATCATTTAAATATAGCATGATAGGTTTCTTTTAAATACCAGTCAATATGACATCTGCTGTCAAATTGTTAAATTATCAAAATATAGCTACACTATATCCATTGACTGACTTGTTTATATATTCTGAAGCACAGCTGGCTCTGGCTATCCTTCCTACATATCTAACATTTTACCTTTTTAACTTTTTATGAGCTGAAAACATCTTGAAATCTGACGGCAGGGCACTTCTGGCCAGTGTTTATCCTCGGATCATGACCAAAAGGGACTGGTCCTTTGCCATCTGAGACCATGAGCCTGAGATACTAAGGGTACAAACTGGTAAACAGTGTTGTAAATGTACCATAGACTGTATATATAAAGAAATGTACACATATTATTTACAGCTCAAGGACTAGACTTTTACACCTTTGGTTGGCTTTTATGTTGGTTTAGGCATCATGACATTTTTTTTTTTTTAACACAGTAAATATGTCTCTCAGTAATAGCACATAATATTACACATGGATATAATCTAAGTATGTATATATATTTACAGATGGATAAACTGTATGTGTGAGTGTGTATGTATATAAATATGAATGTAAATTACATTTATTGTGAATATATATATTTAAAGGCCCTGTGGAGGAGAGCAAATGTATGTGTATTTTTCTAATTTGGCGACATTGTGGAGATCTGACTAATAAATGCCTGTGGCCTTGGAAGGTTATACAAATGGAAATCACTTACCCTGGAAGAAATACCCTGGGTGTAACTACAGGATTGAACCAGTAGGGAGCACACTTTTCATACCATCCCAGTGGATTCTCCGGCGCTGTATTTTGGGTAATGGAAACATCAGTCATTTTCAAACAGAATACTAAACTGTGCTGTATTGACATTAAGTGGACACTGAAGAGGAAGTGAGTGCAGCATATCACCACAATGAAAATCACTGTTTGCATTATTGACCCTACACAGTCTAAGGACGAGAAAAGAAGCCTGTCTTAATAATACATTAAGAAAAGTATTAATAACAGCGTATTTTGCATCACATAAGAGTTACCTGAGATCAGTATTGCATTAATTTTCAGAAAGGTGAGAATTATAATTCGCTCCAAGTGAACCAGTGTTGAAAACACATGCCTACAAAAGCTTTCAGGGGGATGTTTTATGTATTTCAGTGGTTTTAATTATTCTGTTTGGCACAGAAATGGTGACACTAAACATCAAGAGACCCATTAAATCATTGGATTATTTAAAAGTAACATTAATAAATGAGTGTGAAGACTCCCAGGTATTATGAAAATGTAATTCTCTCTCCGTTGTCTGCCTCTCATTTCCCAACCAGGCTATTCTCCCCAAGGCACGTGCATAATTACTCCATATTGTATCAGTCTGGTAAAACACACAACTCACACATATATATGCAGCCTAACGGGCACAAAAGGTAATTTTATGTTTTAGCCTTTAACCCTCCATGCCAATCTCTGAATTATTCCACTAATAACGATTATAACAAAAAACGATTATAATTATGAATTGTAGTGGAGAATGTAGGCTACTACTCTTGTTAACATGTGTAAATTGTTGAATTATGTTAAGGAATTTTGCCAATTAATTAAATGCTTTTGGCATAGGCCTACTGCTATGTTCTTTACATGGGGATCTCTCGCCTATAATAATAAGGAGATTTGGGACTGGCAAGATATTTGGAAATCTGAATACAACTTTGAAGGTGGGCCGTGCAGGGCAGGTAGGGTTTAAAGGGAGAGGGAGTTGCATTTGCAACAAACGGGCTTCCTCTAAATCTTTGGTCACGGGTCCTTCCCCATGAGGTCTGCATTGTGGCCCGGTCTACTATGATCTTATTCTTGGAAAGAGCGTCAGCGAGCAGCTGAGAGAGGTGAGACACTTCAAACTTCTGGCGGTAGGCTGCAAAGTTTCCAACCTGAAAACAACGTGATGTTGCAGCAGCAGGCAGGACAGCACACCTCACGGCTTGGTGATCATCGGGAATCAATGTGATGTCAAATTGAGGGGCACAGACTCTAAACCCGGAATCATACTCTTATGCGTCGTGTTAATCCGATGTAAACTGATTTAGCCTACTTCAACCTGTTTAAACTACGTTTCAGTGCAGCACAGTTTGAATTGTATGCGTAAAACAACACCAGTTGTGATTTATCCTCTTTCTTCGAGGGATTGTTTTTAGAGTTAATTCGTTTTATTAAGTAGGCTAACAATCCAAATTTGTTTCGAAACCCTTTTCATCTTGTTGCCCTGCGTCAGAAGAAACGTCGTGATCCACGGATTAAAAGTGAGATTCCGGTGTTATTACTCATAGATGTCCTCTCAGTTGGAAGGAGGCCTGCAGCTGGAGAATACTGCAAAACTTGAAGAACTTAAATCCAAAGAGGAAGTTGACGTGACAAGCTCTGACGGATGCGCGGAGCGGCGCAGCTGCCGCGTGGACAGAGAGGAGACTAAAGTGGCGCTGTCTCCGGAGGGCCATCAGCAGAAACCACGCAAGATGACCCGGAGCCCCAAATGTGCCCGCTGTCGGAACCACGGCGTCGTTTCGTGTTTGAAAGGCCACAAACGCTTCTGCCGCTGGAGGGATTGTCGCTGTCCCTGCTGCCTGCTGGTGGTGGAGCGGCAGAGAGTCATGGCGGCGCAGGTCGCTCTGAGGAGGCAGCAAGCCGCGGAGGTGAGGGGCGCACAGGGGCAGGTGGGTGATGGAGACATGCTGAAGAACTAACAGATGGTTAAAGCTTAAGTCGATGATCATCAAGAGGCAAATGATTAAAGAGTGATAATTGAGGGTTAAAATCAGAGTAGGGGGGGGATTATTGATTAATTAATTAACTAAAGTAGCCTACGTTGAATGGCTCATGCATGATGGTAGAATACAGGTCAGAATATAGCTATTGTTATTAAATAACACATAGCTAGTAATAACGAAACATTTGTACACGTTTGGAAAAATGATTAAAATAAATATGCAAGGTTGATTTTACACAATTATTACTATTATATATATTTCCAAAAACAATGTGTGACAGAAGTCAATACAAACAATTGTCGATAAGAGCTATAAAGTAAAGCATGTGTTGTTGTTTTTTTAGCTTTTATATTAAACAAAACTTTCTTTTTGTCCAAAATTGATCCCATTTTGTACATTTAACACACACACACACACACACACACACACACACACACACACACACACACACACACACACACACACACACACACACACACACACACACACACACCACACACACACACACAAAGGCACAAAGGAGCCATCAAAATGAACAAATAAAAAAAAACATTAATAAGTCAATCTTTAAACATCCCCCAAAGAAAGGATTGTCTTGAGTGTATTTTTTTAAAATAATTTCCTTGCAGTTATAAGGTTTACTGCAACAGCAATTTGCATTCTGTCTGCATTTACACCTGAAGGCAAAATGTGACATTTTAATAATAATGTATAACAATACAATGTTAAAATAATATACAAATATGGATAGTTTAAATCCAATTCATGCTCCTCTTAAAAAAAAATACTTAACATTTACACCTAATAATTATATTCCTTTAATATCAACAGGGTGAATCTCACTTATTATTAAATCTTACACTTTCAAAGAGCTATACTCATCGCTTACATAAAGTATGAATTATCTGTACTAACCTTTGGAGCACAGCCTCAGTGTAATATCATGATCCAATGTCTAATTCCTGTTCCCATGTTTCTCGCAGGGTAAGAGGGGGGTCAGGTGTGCAGGTCCGTTGAGGAGGACTGCGTATCAGCGTTACACGAGAGCAGTCGAACCGAGCATACTGGCTAAGAGCATCCTGCTGGGTATATTTTAATTAACATCTCCTCTCCTCTGTCATTTATGTTCTTCCTTTTTTTTTACTGTGATAAAATATATATATATATATAAATAAATATATATAAAATGTATCTTGAATTCATGCAAGATCCTAAATTGATTAACAATATTTCAGTGAAGGAAATTATTCACTGCTTGCTGACCTGCCTTAACTCTTGTCCAGGGTGCGTTGGTACAAAAACATTTACAAGTCAAAGTTACTAAAACTTCAAAAATAAAAATATTAGATTTTCTATCGTCATCCTAATAACTGCAATGTTATAGGCCTACTCATTGGTATAAGTACCAGTTCATTTCAATGTTTAATTTGGTCTGAAAATAATATTTGTAAAAATGAAAGGCAAGACTGAGTACACAACTCTTTATTTATTGTAAGATATGTTGCAATATAACATAATTGTGTAATATTAAAAATAACAATATTATACTTTTATTGCATATTTTTCTCAAATGCAACACTAAAAGTAGCCTTTGTTAGAGGTATGGCACAATTACAGAAAAAAACTATATAAATCAGATAAATATGTGTTAGGATTTGTTAGGACACTGATTATCTGGCTGGGGAACTACCTTAACATGAACTGTAACCCGTCCACATACAGCCCCAATCTTTGTCCTATAGCTTAAGCCTGATCTAACCTCATCCAGAAACCATGTCTTAACCCAAAAAAAAAGATGTGGACTTTGTTGGGAAAAGCTGTGTCCCCACAATGTTCCAAAACAAACAGATGTGTTCACACAAGTAGACACACATACCTTCACACAAGCGTATATGTGTAACTGCAGCTGCATTTTAAAGCCCTGCTATGGCCCACACTGCCAGTGCTTCTTCTTGGATGTCATTACCCAGCATTACACACACTTCATTGATGTAAGCTAGACAGATCACTGTGGCTTCACTAGTTCACAACAACAGGCCCATTACTGTAATACATAGTGTGTATTATTACCTGCTGGCATGCAGTCAAATCCTGCAACAGGCTTTCTCTTCTTTATAGCCCTTGCAGCCTGTCATTAAAACAAAAATGACAACGCTGACTAATTTAAATTATAAAGAACAAAGTACTCAAGCGAAAACATAATAATTAATTTGTTGGAACTCATTCATTAATGAAATATGACAACAAAAAAATGACAACAGCATGAGGCTTTGCTTTCTGTGCAGGGTTCAAACCGGCAGTGCCAGTGGAGGACTACACCTCCTGCTGGTCGAAGCAGACACCGGGGGGCCAAACCCACCCTACGTGTCCCCAGATGAGCGCCCGGATGAGGAAGAGGAGAGCCTTCGCAGACAAGGAGCTTGAGAATGTGATGCTGGAGCGGGAGCTGAGGCAGAGAGAGCTGCAGAGCGAACTTTCCCTCTCCTCCTCCGCTGCCCTCACCCCCATGCTTCACCCACCGCCCCTGCCTGCCTCCCCCAGCCTCCACTGTTGTCTTCTCAACAAAGACCCCACCTCTGCAGGGTCGTCCAGTTACGTGCCTGTGTACAAATACAAGCCTCTGTATGAGTGTGACTTCCAGTTCTATCAGTTCCTTCACCTAAAAAGCATGTCTGCTGCAGAAGACTATAACAACTTCTTATACTCAGAGCAAACCAAGGAGGATGAGGAGGTGCAGAACAGCTGTAGAGGTTGTGAGAAGAAAGATAGTCTAGAGCTGACGCCTCTAACATCTCGAAGACTCAAACATCATGGCAGCACCGTGTCAGGTCTAGATTCTGTCAAATCCTCCTCAAAACCAACAGAAATAATGGACTCAAATGGCTGTTCACACCTCACACGCTCTATTTTTGGATCTGATCACGGTATTGTGGTCAGGCCAGACATCAGTGCACCCAGCAGGACTTTTGATCCCAGACCTCTGACAGCTAAGGGGTGGTGTGCAGAGCCCCCCGGAGACCAGGCAGCTCCTCATGGCGACCCTGTCAAGAGCTCTAATGGCAGCTCAGTCAGGACCCCCGCTGTGAGGCCATTACCTTTCTCAGTGGAGGCTCTGCTGAGGGCCTGACGGGCAAACAGAAAGCAGGGCAATGCACTCTGGTAATGTGCAGACTAAGAATTGATGTTGAGTGAAATATAATAATTGCCTGTTGTATACAATGTTTTGATAAGGGGTGGTTGTGAAGTATATATTAACACATTCAAGAATATAAATCACAGCCTTTGTATAACTTTTTTAAATTTGTCATAAAGAACTATTTAGCTACATTTGAAATATCATTAAAATATATACAAATTATACTTGTCGTATATATGTCATTGATTAATAGATTGATATGCCTGTTGATTATTTTAAACACTTTAAAAATATAACCCTTTTTTATTCTCCTCTCGTCAGCGTTAAAACACACTGAACCATTCTGCCTTGAAGCTTTCACATCAATCATATTATATTCTCTTTTCCTGCAAGAAGAAAGAACAGCCATGAAACAAAGTCTATAAAAAAGTCAAGTAGCGTTTGAACTTCTGCTCTTTTTTTTACTTTGTGCATTGATTTTTTTAAATCAAAGTGTAGATCTGGTTGGCTGATCTTTGCAATACTCTCGGGCATTAGGGTGTAAAAACAAACCAGATGCTGCTTAAAAAATCTCTCTTTTTCTCACAAAAAAAACTATCGCTGGAAGAAGGATCATAAGGTAAAGAAGACATTTGAAAGTAAAGATATTCACACAATAAAACTGTAATTGCTCAGAAATAGCTGAAACAATATAAAGCTCTGATTTATCTGCATTTGTTATTTCTAGCAATTTTTTTTTATTTTGCCAACAGACAAATATGTATTCATTATTTATTGTTAAGCTCTATTGTTGACATTTTGTCAGAGTGTAGTCTGATTGTACAACCTCAAATGTACTCATCATATGACACACTGTTTAATATTTAATAGAGTGTCGTTTCATCACCCCAACACAATGAGGGAAGATGGGAAAGATTCACCAAAGGGGGAATGGGTGGGTGCCAGCGTTGCCTAGGCAACATTGTTCTTTATTGTACGCCGGGCCTGATGCTGGCTGAGTTTGTTTGAACACGCATTTGATCTTTATCCACTTTCCACTTTTTCTCTCCTCCGGTTTTGTTTTGTTCTGTGTAGTTATCTTGCTGAGATGGGGGTCAGATACTTTTGACAACTCTGGACCTTGTGGCGTCAACACAGAGGTGATAGCGCGCCGCTCTGTGTGTTTGTTTGCAAGTATCTACCAGCATATCAGAATGCCTTTCTCCCTGTCTTTCCACAGACAGACAGAGAGGGGAGATCGGAACAAAAGGAAGATGAGGTTGTGAGCCTGAACGCACTGACATTGTGCCATTGTTTTTTTTATGTACACCATCTGCAGTGATTTTACCACATTGAAAAAAAAAAAGAGAGCAAATTACCATTTTCCCTATGATGATAAAAAGATGAGCATCAGTCACAAAGGGGTTATTCTTCACAGAAGTCATTATCGACTTCTGTGAAGAATAACACAGAGGATGTAAATCAATTTACCCCCCGGCAAAACTGGTGGAGAAGCTCATTTATCCAGTTCCCCCATGCTTCATTCTGGAGTGTCCTTAGACGTGATGTGTGGCGGCTTAATAGATAGCGACCCGCTCTAAAAATGTAATGCACGTCCCCTGTCCTTGTTAAGACTCTGCTAGCGACAGGCAGATTAGCTTTAATGTTCTCTGCTCTTTGGAAAGGTTTGATTCAATCTACAATCACCAGTTTATTAACATTTTCCCTTTGTGGGCTAAGGGAGAGTAGGGGAGAAAGAGGACATGTGGGGGGTTATTGGATCAAGGCCAGTTTGCCGACTAGGCATTTTCAACAGGTTGAAACATGTTTTTGAATTAGTAACAGCCCAAACCCTTCTCCTCCCCCACCCCTCAGCTTTTTGTCGCCCACCTCTGGCGCTCTTGCTCTTGATTCTCTTGTTGTGCCTCATTTCCATTTCAGCAGGATTGATTTCACCGTGTTCAGGGTAGAAAAGCTTTGCTTTGGCGTTGGTAGCTCTGATCTTCATATTTTCATCATACAGACTCATAACAGCAGGGATTTAAAAGATGGGGGGAAATAAAGAGAAGAGTTGGCGGGTGGGGGAGATATTAACACAGAACTAGCCAACACGATACATGAGTACCAGCTTCTTTAAAACTATTTTCCATGACCTCCATCCTGTTAATGTATGTTCTATCCTCTCTCTTCTCTATTGGATAACCAAGCATTGGCATCTTTAGCTGGCTGCCACTTGCCTGTTCCTGGCCTAGTGTGTAGCCATCACACTCCTGCTGCATACAACACAAGTATCAAAATGATCTCTGTTTTCCCATTCACTTCATGTCCTTTACCGCCTTGCAGTGTTTAAACAAGCTGTGTACAGACTCAGACGTGCATGGAAAGGTAAATTCTCCCTGAACTAAGTTTTACAGAGGACTCCTGCCTCCCTTAGATTGAATGCTAAAGCAGTCAGACCTCTCTAGTTGTTTGGTATGATCTACGTATCAGTCTCCCCTTGGACAGCTCATCAGCAACATTTAGTATCAGGGTTCAGTGGAAAGCCTTTGATCACCCTGCCAGCTGTCCTCATTACAGAATACTAGTGTAATAAGAACATATGTCTCAGTGTGGCAAGGTCGTTTCCTTCTGAGAGAGCAGCTTTGTGAATTACAAAGTGTTTTTATGGGATATTTGGTATCAAAGAACTCCCTTCTTCGACGAGTACCCTTTTTATGACAGACTGAATTTAAAGAAAAATACCTGCTCACATTATTTTTCAAATCATTGTCTGCTTCTGAAGCTCTGAAGCGTATCATTTACATTGGAATGTTACAAAGTCTTCATTCCAAGACTGTTTTGGTATTATATGGTGACGCTATGGTATTTGGTCACTAATAGCAGGGCGTTTTGACAGTGCTGACTATTGAGGGGCCTCAAACTCAGGAAGCCAACGTAACTTATTATCTTTAGCACTATTTACACCAATCAATTGTATTCGCAGTCAGTGGTCGATAAAACCTGCTTTTGAAGTAACTTGCAGGTGTTTTGCTGAATTGAATTCATTTAGCAGCCTTTTTAAATCACTTTTAGGGTTACTCCAACCCTAAACCAATTACATTATACAATATATACTAAAGAAGATTTGTTTTAAAATCCATCAACAATACAATTGCTACAATATTGAAACGTTTTTGGCTGAACTAATTGGCAGTGATGATACATTATTCAGGTAAAGTACTGGAGGAAATTACCCACTTAATAACACAAAATTACTTACAATTTTGTATGTGTTACTTGCTCAAAACAGTAATATAAATTGTTCAGTGTTAGCTGTGTCAGTGCTCTAATAAACTTTCTTCCTGGGCAGTATTCATTCACAGTCAAGACAACGCTAAATTCCCTTTCCCCGGGGACAAATACCTGAATTTCTTGGTTTAATTTGTTAGGATGTTTATTTGCAAAGCTGCTATCTTTGGTGTGCTGATGTACGTTATCATTACACTCCAGGCAGTATTCTGTCTATTTATTCCAACAAAGTCTCTGCAACACTGAGTATGAGGGCAGAGCGTTTGATCTGTCTGCCAACTTGCCACACACTTTGGATTCTCCCCGGTCCCACCCTGTGCTCTCTGGTGTTTGGTAGCTACTGGTGTAACGTTACTCTACAGCTGTATGTGTCTGAGACGGGGATACTGCAATCTAGCTTTGATTTGTGGATACATGCCAGTAATGAAATCATCTCATTAAATGGCATCACCTCAGTTAGCACACAATCATTATGATGCCATACAATGACCACGCAAAAAAAGATTCAGTATCTAGAAGTCAACATTCTACGTCTGTGAGGCACAACTAGCACACATTCCAACACAAAAAGGGGCCTTTACCTTCAACTATAATCGAAAATGAGCCTGGAGCCTTTCAGGATTTAAAATACCAAACCATTAATAAAACGTTTGTCCACCCAATGATGAAATGCATTTAGACACTTGACAACAGAACCAAGAATAATTAATCCGTTTTTGACAGTGTTATAAAAATATGTTTTCGGCTATACATTTTGAACTTAGTGTACGTTTTAAAAGTCGGAAATCAAGTACGAAGATTTTGATATGAATGATTGATGGATGGACAAACAACACGCAATCCACATTTCTCTAGTAGTCAACCGAAGTAAATCTGGTCAGGCTGTGCTTCTAGGTCAAGAATGAAGAAAAAACAAGAGCAAACTTGGTCAAAAACATGATGAGAAGAGGGTGGCATTTCTTATCATATTTTATTTGTACAAAAAAAGTAGGCAAAGCAGATTTTGTAAGAAAGTTGAGGTTAAAAAGTTCACCAGCCTATTAAAAAATATAAGGCCGGATGCCCCCCCATACCTCATTCTGGTGCGGCTTTGAGTGTGTAAGGCTACTCAGACACTTACACCTGTTTGTTATGTACCAAGAGAATAACAGTTTTACTCTACACAATCAGTCCAAAGGTTTATTCGTTTTCTTTACTTTCTTTACTTCACTATAAGTAGTGAATCTGTCCCAGTTGTTCCATGAATGCACAGCAACAGTCACCCAAGCAAGTAGAAACAACAAGGTTTTAATAGAGAACAAGTGTCTGGTCTGCCCTCAGAGAGAGACATTCCTAATTGACTGTAGTTTGGTTCCCGTCTGCCCACCGCCACCCTTCATTTAACAGAAGAACAAACACACCAGCCCTCGCTTTAAAAGACAGCCCTGTGTGTAACGGAGCCTGCCTCGGTTGGGCTAGAAATTTCACAGCTTTAAAAACATCTTTGAAACAGGCAGGGTAGAGTTCTCTCCCGCACCACCCCACTTAGCCCCATCCTGTACCATTTGGGTTTTTCCATACACTGGTGTATGCATGGACAGTGTTTGTATGCCTGCATGTGTGCAGAGCTGCCTTGTCGCTATTCCAGCAGCCTTGGGGACGACAGACGGTGCCCGCGGCTGCAGCTGTGTGGCGATCCAGTTACCGTCACATGGTGCTGCTTGGCCGCAGAAGAACTACCTCTGCAATATTAGAAACCATAGCAGACAACAAGGCCGCACTTTCTCTCACCTCTCTGGCTAGATGTCGCTCCCTCCAAAAACATTATATCATTGAAGAGAGCCTCACAGGAAACCTTCAAATCCTTTGTAACCATAGCATTAGCATGACTGTTAAAATATGTATTTTCATGTGTTTAGGTGTGCTGGTGTTGATCTTTCCACCTCCTGCAGGTTGCCATCTGTTAAACACTAGTTGTACTTTTGTTTTTTTCCTGTCATTAACATGCTTCACCAATATGTCTGTCATCACCCATCCCCTGCCCCTCACAGAGAATAAGGCACGTTTGCAGATGTGAAAGCAAACATACCCAGAGGAAGAGAAGAATAGTGCAGACATTTCTTTCTTCAGATATGATTAATTAGCATTTGAATACATTGCAATACAGGTTATATGTCAGCACTTTCTCTGGAGATGTCAAAAATGTTCTAGCTGTGATCCGCGGCGCACAGTTTTATCATAACCTTTACAGCTTTGTTCCCCTGACTCAGAGCTTTCAACTTTATAACCTAAAACGAGCACATGCCGGGCAGGTTCAGGAACTTTATAGACCAAGGGTGGCAGCAATAATATCAATGCAAAAACAGTTCTGACTGCCCAGCCATTAAAGCAGTATTTATGCAGCTTGGTTTCAAATGTATTCTATAGAAAATTCTGCAAACCAAAACTCAAACAATTCCCTGGACCACATTCTGGTAATCCGATCGTCCCTGATGTTATTCATGTCCTGATGCGTACACCCAGCATATGCTAACATATTGACACCTTCTTACAAGTGATTGATTATCTCTGAGGCTTATAAAGGAGAGGATAGTGGAGTTTAATGACATATAAAACTGTGTTTTGATGTCCGGTTCACAGACCTTTAAGAATAACAGCTGGCACAGGCAGAGAGCTTGGAAGGAGTCGCAAGTGTTCAAGGGAAGAGTGTGGGCAGGTTGAGATGGCGTGATATCAGGAACCCTGCAGTTCGCTATAACCCATAACTGTGAAACAACTTGCCAAGATCAGCAACATGTTTTAAAATCTTTTATTTTCCCTTTTAGTCGAGAGAGATTATGCTCACAGAAAACCCCTCAAATGTAACACTGCCAAAACTAAGAGATTAAAAACAGAGAAGGTTGAAAAGGGTGGCATATAATTTTGTCTAATAGCTATTACAATATAAACAGTGTCAGTTCAAATATGTTATTATACATCTCAGTTTCCAACAGAGCATGTGTTATGCCATGTATGGAGAACAATGCGTCTATATCAGGTTGGTGTTGTGACTGGTGATGGAATAGATGGTGGAAGAGGCAAAGTCTGTCACTGTGTCTGTCTTCCTGTTCAACTCCCTCATTACTTATGCAGAGTTTTCTGTTTTGAAATGAAACACTTCCCCAAATGCGGACATGTGTCCTGCTTTTAACAGACGACCTTGACAGGTCCTAATCCCGTTGCTTCCTCTGAGCCAAGTATAGCTCATTATACAAATTCTCAGAGAGATCTCTTCAGGGAAAACATTTATATAAAGCATGCTTTGCAACATATGAGCAGAAAGTTGAGTTCAGTCAGACAACTCACGTGTTTCTTTAACATGTTTATTAGAAGCAGCATATAGTTGAGTTTGGTGACTAGGCTCGGGCCTCATCACTCCACAGATATACATAGCACGATGAGTGATGATTAAATAACTAACCCCGAGCCTACAGGTGGAAGCTGGGGTGGTGGTGGGGCAGGCCAGCAGCAGCGACGTGGAAGTAGCTGCAGCAAAGCAGCAGCAAGCAATGCATAGAGAGAGATCTGGCAGGTTAAATAGAGCGGCATATTAAGGAGACTCTGTTTGGTTGGTTGCAGAGTGGCAAGGGGCGTTATGTATGAATGCAGCATAAGTGCACGAGTTGACTGCCTGAACTAGCTCGCAGGCTTCGCCCCATTTGATGCTTGAATAAGGCCTGAAGCCTGGATTTTCTGACACTTCTCTAGTTTCCTCAAGTCCTTTGGTGCTAAATTGGAATTGCAAACCTAGCTACGATCACTGTAATGTTGAAAATGTACACAGCTCCGTGCTGCAGATGACATAATGTATTCAATTTACATAACATTATTACACTTGATGTCTTGAACTGGGATATGAACTGTGTAAGTGCTAGAGGTATGCCGACTGTGAACCCACTGTACACTGAACATATGGTGACTGGGCTCATAGAGGAGCAGGTAGAGATTGTTTCTCATACTCTTCACTGCACCCGACCAGGGTTTAAGGCTTTCCAATTTGAATCCCCCTGTGCTTGGGTAGGCTGCCCACTTTCAACCTTCATGATATGAATCATGAATCTAGGTTTAATGATGCTTCGTGAAAACTTTAAAAAGGTTCAGTATAAGCAGGAGCAGTTCAAAGGAGAAAGAAGGCAATTGGACGAAACTCGAAAAATCCCACAATTGTAGGCTGAATTGAAAACTAAAGGAAGGATTGAGATGTTCCACATTAACATAATGCAGGATACAATAATTTATCAGCCAATGTGCTAAAAAAAATAAACAGAGAGTAGGCTGTTTTTTTTTTAAATGTTTCCACTTTTGGGTTTGCCATGACCACAGGAACATTAGGAATACCACACTTCCTGGATTTAGTTGACAGCCATATGTGTCCACAAAACATACACTTAGCAAATCAAATAAGGTGTGTTTAGCAGACAGGGTTGTGCAACTCTTCTCCAGGTGAATGAATAAGTGCTGTCAGCATCACTTTGAGGTGATTCACCATTATGTGTCGCACACATCGTCAGTGAATGGATTGTGAATTTAATTTTAGAATAAAGAATATTTAAGTATTCATCTCAAGGAAACTAATTAAGCATGTCTAACCTTTTCTGACACCAGCAGAGGCATTAAACACTGGTGGATAACACACACCACACACCACCACCACACACACCACACACACACACACACACACACCACACACACACACACACACACACACACACACACACACACACACACACACACACACACACACACACACACACACACTCTTGAAAGTCTCCAGTATTTTGCACATTGTTCTTGAAACTCAATCGTTGTTAGTTTAAGCAGATTTTGAATCTTGATGAATCCTTTTAGATAAGCTTTTAAGTTTGAGGGTTTTTGATGAAAATAAATGAATTTCCTTTGGGTAATGCAAACTCTTTTTTGTATCTACCGAGTAACAGTTTGAAGCCAGTTCTGTGACAGCTTGCTATGTTTGTGTCCTCAGAGAATACATCTCACTGTGAATCTGGAGACATTCATCACATCCCCTTTGGATGTGCATGTTTGTGCTTGCAGAAAACTCAATGCAATTTGGCCAAAAATAAAATGTAATTACGACCTGCTGCTTGACTACACAAACTCAAGTAAAGAGGTTTCAGGTCTTCTCAAGTGTGTTAAATCAAACCACGCAATTTGATTGGTTCAAGTATACTGCAGTATTTGGTGGCTAAAAACAACTGTAGTGTATCATAATTTGCCCTAAAAAAAACATGAGCGAAACCTCTGTTTGCATTGGAATTAAAACTGAACTCACAAAAGAACATAAATCACTGCAAAAATGTACCCCCAAAAATGCCAAAACCTATAACAGTGTGACATGATATGTATTCTATTAAAATGTATTATTTACAATGTGTCGTGTTGTTTTGAGGATGCATTGATTTCAGTCATCAGTAATGTGTCCTGGGTACATTTCTCCCAAAGGAACAACATAATAAATGTACTGAACCCCAAAAGCCAGGCACAGTGAATTAAAAAAGAGAAAATATTTATTAGCACGGCTCAATGGCACATTTCAGCAGAAATGCCTTCATCAGGGAGCTGTTGCCTCCATTCTCTGAGGGTGTTTTTCATTTTCCATGTCCTAATTTGTCCCACATGGATTATCATCCATTCCCTCCTGGCTGATGCAGCGCTCTCCAAAATGACAGATGTCGAGAGCTCATTCCCATATGTACGTCTCTTTCTCTCTCACTCACACATTATGTACTGGACTGTACAAACACCCAGTCACACATCCCTACAATGCTTGGATAAAACTTCAATTTGCACAATGGATACACACACTAAGATATATCATTATTTAAACTTATTTAAACAGGCTTTAGTTCTTCTCTTTTCTCAAACACACACACACACACACACACACACACACACACACACACACACACACACACACACACACACACACACACACACACATACACACACACACACACACACACACACACACTGTGTGATTAGTTATATAGGGTCTATTGGGACTAAATGGCAGTATGTGGTGACAGAACCTGACCATACTGTATAACAAGGGAGCATAATCATTAATTGCAGTTATTACACCTTTCAGCCCAACACATTTGCACACACAAAAATGTGCACTCTGTCTAACTGTAGTGTCACATCATACTGCAACTAAATAATATGCACCAGTTAACACAACATGATATGTGTGTGTGTGTGTGTGTGTGTGTGTGTGTGTGTGTGTGTGTGTGTGTGTGTGTGTGTGTGTGTGTGTGTGTGTGTGTGTGTGTGTGTGTGTGTGTGTTTGAGAAAAGAGAAGAACTAAAGCCTGTTTAAATTTAAATTTAAATTTTATTTAACCTTTATTTAACCAGATAAAAACATTGAGATAAAATCAAATTTTCAATGCTGACCTGGCCAAGAAGGCAGCAACGTTACACATAACACAAACATATAAAATACAGAGAACATAACTAAGAAAACAAAAGACGAAAAAGCAGTCACTACATTGTGCACATTAGGACAGTAAGAAAAGTACACTACTTGTTACTGCAAGAGCAGCTGGTGGTGAGGACTTCAGACAACTTCAATTTAAAACATGCTATAGAGACAAGTGCCATCAGTTTAAGGCGTGATTGAAGGTCAATCCAAGACCAAGGACCATAATAAAAAAGACTCCTTTTTCCAGCCTCAGTCCGCACAGCACGTACCTGGAACCGTATCCAGGCACTGGATCTGAGGTTGTAAGAGTCGCAAACTGGGGCAAATCTGACACATATGTAGAGTGGAAGCTTACCTAAAATGGCTTTATACATTAATAAAAACCAATGCTGCATCCTACGCATAGTAAGTGAGGACCATCCAGTTAGGCTATACAGTGTGCAATGATGAGTCCTATAGGGTGCATTTGATATATAACGCAGTGCAGCATGGTAAAGTGGGTCAAGTTTGGCCAAAACATTGGGACCGGCAAATCTATAAATGGTATCACCGTAGTCCAGCTGGGACAGGAATAAGCCAGAGACCAACCTTTTACGGGATGACATTGAAAAACAACATTTAAGTCTGAAAAGGAAGCCAAGAGTGAATTTCAATTTCTTTGTTAAAACTTCAATATGGTGTTTAAAGTTCAGATTACTGTCAAATAAGTTTAAATAATGATATATCTTAGTGTGTGTATCCATTGTGCAAATGTAAGTTTTATCCAAGCATTGTAGGGACAAGAGTATCTGTGCTTGTGAATATTGCGTGCCTGTGGCTCATTAACTTTGCAGAACGCACCGACAAGCTAACTCACACTATGCATCAGTGCTGAGTAGTCGCTTGTGGCTTCAGCGGTTTCTCTGTGACAAATGTCTTTCTTCATTAAACTCCAAAACATTGCCTCTCCTCCATGTCCCTGCTCTGATGCCTCCCTGGAAAAAATACAAATTTAAAGTTATACAATACTCAATATCCTCTTTTAGCCTTATTTCAACTACATATTTGTTTGCTTCATGGTACTCGTTTAAACTTTTTATCCATCTCTCATCCTCCTGGCCAACTTTGAACAAATCACCACCTCTCTGTGAGCCTGGAGACAGATATAGCACAGATTGGAGTGCAGAGGCTGGATAGTATCAGCCTCATATGAACAAAACAAACAGGCACTAGGCAACAAACAACATGCATTTCTTTGAAGCGGAGAGATTTACATTATGCTGAGATTAAAGATGATCTAATCTTGTATATGTCTCTTTTATTTATTTTGCACCAGACTACCATCTTAGCTGTTCTTACTGAAACACATCTTCATGGTCCTCTTGCTTCATGCTTTATAACATAGTAAGCAAGTCTGCCAGCAGTGTTCCTAAGAAAGAAAGTATATAACATTTATATAAGCTTTGCTCAATTGGCAACACATAGCATTTAGAGTCCACAAAGAAATGATTAATGTCATCATGCCATATTTCTAAAAGGGAATATATATCTGCTCAGCACAAAAGAGTTAGTGGGATGACAGAAGGGATGGAGTAGGAGGAGAGGTGGAGGCGTCAGGTCCGACACGCAGTCTGACAATCAGCAGCCTGGCTGTCTCCATTCTCTTTCTTTATATCTGTCTGTCTGCAGTCTTTTACACTCTGACTACGCAATGTCTGCATTCCCTGTCTTTATATCTTCCTCTCATATTTTGCTTTCCCTTACAGACACGCTTCTTTTCATGGAGTTTGTCACCTGTAAATGTAAAACTGTATTTTGGCTTGTATTAAAAGCTTCTTAGAGGAGCAGGACTGATACTAAAGGACTCTTTATATAAAGAATGTTTGCCGTTTATGTCTGTGAAAGAATTGCAATGGCTTAAATAAGAAGGAAATATAACCTTTAAGCTTTTAAGTAGATCCCAGACATAAATGTCTGCTCAACATATAATT
Source organism: Trematomus bernacchii (assembly GCF_902827165.1). Classification (NCBI taxonomy): domain Eukaryota; kingdom Metazoa; phylum Chordata; class Actinopteri; order Perciformes; family Nototheniidae; genus Trematomus; species Trematomus bernacchii. Next base: position 16,119,408 of record NW_022987739.1, read on the forward strand.
TCAAAAGTACATTTTGGGGCAAAATAACCTCAAACCACATTGTTGGTCTCCTTGCAAGTGCATGAACCCCCTGAAAGTTAAGCAGAACTTGTTAACGTCACTTCTATTTTTGTTGCTCATCCATCCACAAACTATAATACTCTCTCATTTTCTGAGAGGAAAGTAACCCCATTTGTCAGCACCGTCACCGCTGTGTTTTCTCATTTGTCTGTCAGTGATTCGGCTCAGTGAGTTAACGGCAACGTAATTCCCGCCGTTCATTCATTTGCCGCTCACTCTCACTCTGGGAGACTCGCTATAGGGCAGTGATTTAGTGCTCAGGAACTTAACTACTCCAAGTGGAAACTCATAGAGGGAAAGGAAGGGCTTTCCCCCCTTCGTGTGATGATTGATAAATGATAGTCAGGGGGCCTCCAAGCCTTCACTGCCCCGCTGAAATAACCGCTTACGTAGCGAGGAGAGACACGCGACTAAATCCTTCCACTGCCCTGTCCCTCTGTCTTTTTGTCTCTTTACTTTTGCCTGTAACAGTGAGGCCAATGTCTACGAATATGCTCCTAATCTGAGATGACTGAAGCCTTTGTGTTCCACATTGGGTATTTTTCTGGCCATTACAGTTTGATGGATGGTTAGAAAATAGTGTTGACCACACACTGCAATTTCAAGCCAATTTAGGCCACCTTAAATGTACATCACTTCCAATTGGTAATAGACTGACTCCATTCTGAATTGCAATTAAAGCCACATTTTGCTTTGGGAGAACATTTGTAATTTTTGGATTGCATATCCACACCTGGGTTCTTTTAATAGTTTTATAATATTACAGGTTTTGTAAAAAATGCATCCCAATGTTGCTGTTTTTTGTGCTCAAATACATAGATGTATTGTGTGTTTCTATAGATCTTGCAAATTAACTGGCAGGTTAGAACACAGGTGGTGAAAATTGTTCGGGGAAGTTTATTTCATGCTTGTAATTTTAAAGATATAATAAACAATGCATTCATTTGTGCTGCACTCATGCGCCCTTCAACAATATTTGCTGGAGGAACAGTTTAGTCATTATTTATTGAAAGTGTAACAGGCTACCTGTCCCCCACTCAAAATGTCTTATGTGAAATAACAAAAAATGTTTAATTCGTCTGATAATTAGTTTATGTAGAAAGGTGATTGTGTATATATGTTTTAAAGGCAATTTAGTAATCACCGCAGGGTATATCAAATATAGAAAATGTTTTCCCGTCAATGTTTTCTAATGTCATGTCATCAAATGCCTCCAAAGCGGCAATAAAATACATATGTGAAATATAAACCAATGTGTTACTGCTGTTGATAAAAGACATCTGGTTGTACGGTGGCCCTGAAGTGCAAGTCAAAACAACATTTCACAAAACACTACAGCATTTCAGAAAACACCACAGCATTTCACAAAACGCTTCAACATTTCAGAAAACGCTGTAGCATTTCACAAAACACCACAGCATTTCACAAAACACCACAGCATTTAAACTTTTACGGAAAGGGTATTCCTTTAGGGAGAACACTTCTTGTTTGAGATTGGTTGTTTTTGCTGCCAGTCAAGAAATGACGCTTCGTGATTGGTCAGCACCCGACAGCCCAACAATCCGCAACATGTTCCAAAACATAAGCCGTTAGCTGTTAGCACACAGAGCTCACAGCTCCTCATATCTGTTCAGAAACTGGACAAAAGTTAAATGTACAAACCACAGACAGTCTGGCGAATACAGTTGCTGCTTTATTTCTGTCTGTATGCCTGATCGATCCGATCTCCATTCAGAAAAGACGCATTTTAAAAGGTTTTTCGCCTGCCGTCTTGTCTGCACACTTGTCAAAGCATTAATTCATGTTTTTTACTAACCGGTATCAGTATGTTGTTACCCCGAATATTCACCGCGGCTGTCAGCTGTGTTTACTCCTGTCATTCAAACAAGACGCGCTGGAGAGGGGGCGGGGCTTATATACCCATGCATATAGCAACCCAGTCTCACGGCATTTCGTGTTATAGTCACAACATTTAATCTATTGATTCGTGTTTACCAACACGATTTTCCCCTATTTTTCATGTCACACAGAACGATTTTAAAAGCAATGTATTTATATTGGTAGTATGTTTCGTGCCTGCACCACGTCTTTTTGTCCGGTCGGGTCTTGGAAGACCGGAAGCTGTGTGGTTCATAAAAACATTTTCTTACTCAATATCAAGCCACGACTATTGTTTTTATTTTAAATCGTATAATGTCGGACTTTTTTTGCCGAGGAAAATAAATGGGGCTCAGAGCCTCAGAATACTGAAATCTGTATTTTTGTAATCTTTTTTTCCTTCTAATTTGTTATTCTTTTCTAAATAACATACTGTTATTTACTCAACAACAACACACAATTATCCTTGTTTTTATTTATTTGTTTAATTCTATAATATCTTTTTTGCCGTACATCAGGAACTGAATTTCAAAATAAAGTCACCGGAAACAGACGTAGGCGATACACACCCACTGAACTGATTACCCAAGATCCTCAGCTATGGTTGAAGCTCGGTGATTGGATGTTTTAGCCGCAATGCACGTTGGGATATGGTGTTAATGCGATATGAAATAACTATCAACAGAATTGCGTTGCCAGGCAACAGCTTGGGGTGAAAACAGTATTTCCGGTCTCGAAGTTTGCATAGTAATCTGCAGTACTCATCAACTAAAAACATCAGTTTATCCTTGCTAATTACACAACATTGATTGGTTTAAATTGTGTACAATGCTTTTGTGTTTTCTCCCTTCGATTAGGAGAAACAAATAGTTTTTTCTGAGTTTAGGATGGCCGAAGACACTACTCTACCCATAATCCTCAGCTATCGTTTGGGACTACAGTCCCTTTTCTTGACAAACCCCGTGATTAATCTTCAAGCTCTGTGATTGGATGTTGGAGTGGCAGTGTGCCAAGGTTACGCCGAGCGTCAAACAGCTCTATGAAATGGAATGAAACCACGGCCGACGGCCCAACCCCCCCTCCCCTCCCCCCCCTGAACTACACATGATGGCCTATGTTCGCAACATGTTCTATGGCACGTCTCTACTGGGAATTGTAGTTTTAAAAGATGTTTTAGTTTTTCCCACAATTAGAAGTTGCCAGTATCAAACTGTGTACACCCCTGGAGGTTTAGGGGATACGAAACACAGTGGTGTTATCACATTTAAAACATATAATTAATAAATGGGTGAAAATTGCTTGTGTCCATAATGGGCAGCATTAATATACCCACATGACAGCTCATTGTTACTTTGTAATTCTACTCCACTACAATTCAGAGGTTAACCTGGTATTTCTACTCCACTACATGTATTTTAGTTTGCAGATTCTGATTAATGATGTGAAATATAAACAACCCTTAAATCAGACTTTAGTTACACCTGAGTAAAATTCAGGGAGGTGATTGTCAAGTGCCAACAATCAGGAGAGATATTAGTTGGTGCTTGAGAAGACTACACATTTATCTGCAGATCCCTATAAAGCATATTAATTACTCGTTATTCTCTACTAATAGTTAATTAAAGACTGTATATAATGGCTATTTTGCACATCCCTTTCAAGAATTCAAGATTTTCTAAAGTTTATTGACATATCATATGTGACCTGCTCTATCGAAATCAGTCGCATTGACCCGAAGACACATTTTGAGTTGTATACACTGTTGGAAAGAGGAGATTCCTAGCTTTCTAATGATATCAAGATTGTTTTTGTACTCCAAATATTAAGCAAAATATGTCACATTATATAATGACTGTCACCGAGTCATCATTTTGAGAAAAAGGCCTTCAAAGTTTCCTCTTCTCTGGAATCCATCGATCTGATTGATTATTAGCGGAGCAAATGATCAAAATAGTCCGGAGGGGAAATATTTCCGTTTGGATTACTGGTCTGGGGGAAGCTCGCGAGTGTGTGTGTGTATGTGTGTGTGTGTGTTTGTGTATTTTTGCGTTTGTGTGTATTGTGTTTGTTTCCCGGGGAAAACACTCACGAGAAACACCGGCTGTTGTTATGCTTGCTGTGACGTTAAATGACTCCGTTCTCCGCTTGTAAATATGCCGTTACAAGCTTCATAGTTGTATTTATCATCTAAATTTGCCGAAACAAGTTTAATATTCTGAAAGCCAAGACTTTGTTTAATTGAAATCAGATGAAAACAAACTGTAACGGACCCCGCCGTGTTATCTAGATAACTATATGCCTTACATTCATAATTTCAGCCGGAGGGAGGAGGGGCTGCGCTACGGAAGAGCAGATTGCGAGCGAGAGATGCCTGTCATCTTCCCTTCACAAGCTTCACAAATGTATTTATCGTGTGATTTTGGAAATAAAAGTTTCATATTCTGAAAGCCAAGACTTTGTTTATTTAAAATCAAACAAAACACCCGAACCCCGAAAAAATAGTTTTTTACGCAAATCCACGTTTATTTTGAAATGAGCCGTTGCGACATCCGACTGATTTCGATAGAGCGGGTCACATATACACAACTACAGTGCAGTTATGCAATGATGAAAAACTTGGGTCGCAGGTTCCTCAACAGTGCATTACAAGACATCTATCAATATGTGTGTATACCTCCACCATTAAACTGTCATATTCTGCACATTTCTTATACTATCTACATACATCTTATAAGAGTATAATTAATATGTATAATATCAGTTAAAATAAGTGCTTCATCACAGTTAACATAGCAGGAAAGCAATATATTAGACGTTATGTACTTTGTCAGGCTTAATATTTATCTGTAGATACCCCCACAGCTTTTTTCTTATTTAAAAGAAGACCTTAACCTAAAGTATTCTTTAATGTTTAAATAAAGGTTAATTCGTTTTTCTGTTTTGCACATCCTCCTATTAATATCTTTGTACATCCAGCACTAAACGGTTTCATTGTAGAGATCACTGACAGTATCTTCTTGATATTTTATATTCTATATTTCTATCATTGACCTTCTACTTTCCCCCTATTTTGTATGTACTCTTCATATTTTTTTCATCAAATATAACATATTCAACAAAAAAATGCAATAACGTGCTTTAACCACTAGGCGGTGTGGGTTAAAAAACTGTCAAGTTTAAAGTGTTAACACAACAAATTATACTTTTTATTATTAGTGTAGGACACTTATGTATGTATAACATCTGAAGATGTGAAGTTGTATTCATGTTTTCACATAATTTTACAGAATATTGCTATATTATTTGACATGTTTTACTTCTACACATTAATATCTGATTTGTAAAACATCACAGACAGAAAGGTATATCCGTCATTTAATGGTAAGCTATTGCAATTCTGAATCCATAGATGTGTCTCCCATCACCCAAAACCCCTGACTATTCTCTCAACTCAGTATTTACATTCTTTAATTCAAAGAAAATCAATAATATCTTTAAAAACTACACGTCCCTTTCTATCAGCTGTGCACTGCTACCTATCTACCAATTGGATCAAATATAAAAGTCAACCGAATTAGTATTGATACTGCAAGGAGACGTATTGTGTGAAGAGAAATTGAAGATGTTGTTTAATTGCTGATATATTTATGATCCACGTGACGTCACATATTCAGTTTCGGTGGCAGTTCTTCCAGTTTGTCTAGAAGTCTTCTAATCAGGGCTCTATAAATAGAGAACCACGGCAGATGTGTAAACCTATTGATCATAAATCTATCGATTAGATTTATGATTCGAAAATTATAAAAGTAGGGTAGACATGTGGAGATTATCCAACTGAACAAAACGTGATCCGTCTCTTAAATGTGTGTCAACCACAGACCTTATTTTGAGCTATTTTCCAAAATCCTATGGAGAAATTGCATTGCCTTTTTGTCGAAGGAACCCATGCGCAGCTTACTTCCGGGTTTTAGGACGCGTCACTGTGGCACTCTATACTATGATAGATACCAACTACAACAAAATGAACATATTTTACCGTGATTTAATTGTAATACACGTTTCAAAATTATGCCGAATTAACAACATACTGATACCGGTTAGTAAAAACCATGAATTAATGCTGTGACAAGTGTGCAGACAAGACGGCAGGCGAAAAACCTTTTCAAATGAGTGTTTTCTGAATGAAGATCGAATCGATCAGGCTAAAGTTAAACTAACCTGTAGCTGCTCCGTCCAAACTCACAACAACGTCATACAGACAGAAATAAAGCAGCGACTGTATTCGCCACGACAGTCTGTGTTTTGTACATGTTTAACTTTTGTCCAGTTTCTGAACAGATATGAGGAGCTGTGTGCTCTGTGTGCTAACAGCTAACGGCTGATGTTTTGGGACATGTTGCGCTGTCGGGCTCTGTCCAATCACAAACAAGAAGTGTTCTCCCTAAAGGAATACCCTTTCCGTTAAAGTGGAAATGTTTAAGTGTTTTGTGAAATGCTGTGGTGTTTTCTGAAATGCTGTAGCGTTTTCTGAAATGCTGTAGTGTTTCTGAAATGCTGTAGCGTTTTGTGAAATGCTGTAGCGTTTTCTGAAATGCTGTAGTGTTTTCTGAAATGCTGTAGCGTTTTTTGAAATGTTGAAGTGTTTTCTGAAATGCTGTAGTGTTTTCTGAAATGCTATAGCGTTTTCTGAAATGTTGAAGTGTTTTGTGAAATTTTTGTGGGGAGTATTTATTGCTTGATTGTTACGACAGAACATAAAAAAAATGTGTTACTGCTGGTTGTCAGGACAGATGGTTAAAAGCTCTAAATATTTTTTTGTATGGTCTACCAGGTAGGGAATTACCCTGTAATTGTTGCGAGTTCATGCTCAATTTATGAGGGTGTAACTTCATTTGATGTTTCTATCTTTGATTTAAAACATTGATGTCTCCTGGAACAAGTCCTTAAACATCTTCATGCTTGTCCTATTCAGGTCCCTAAAACATTGATGTCTCCTGGAACAAGTCCTTAAACATCTTCATGCTTGTCCTATTCAGGTCCCAAAAGTGCCATAAACATGTTTGGTCAGAGGTCAGGATGCAGCTCATGTTCACCACATAAAGGCTACATCAGTGTAATATAATCGGGTTTAATTCAATATGACATTCTTAAGTTGTGCTAATTATCTCAGAGTACTTGTCACCTTCTTCACCGCCTATTTATATCATTCTTTGTCCTCAGCTGATTTGTATCTTGAGCCATAACTGCTCCAGCACGATAAGACCCATCTAATCCACCCATTTTTAATTCCCCTTTGTGTTTCACAAAGAAAAACAACACCCTACAATGTAGATATTACATGTTACTTGTTGGATATGACCCTGCGACTGCTACAAGTGTGTCTGATTAAATCTACACTTGTCCTCCTTGCTGTAAACGGGCACGGTTGGCATCATCTCCTGTGATCACGCTCATTCAGGGCTATAAGAGAAGAGTGCCACAAGCTGTTCTCAAGGGAACATACCTCCATCTTGGATATCAAACATTTGGCAGTGGACCCAGGGCGAGTAACCCAATCAGCAATCAGCAGCACAAGGATAAAAGCTGACCCCACTAGTTGCATTGCTAATCGCTAAAAAAAAACTGGTTATCCTAAGCTTCTTGGCGGGCAAAAACAATTCCTGATTATTTATTCAAACAAAAAATATAGAGTGGATATGTTCAGACATTTTTGTCCAGTGTCTTTGGTTTAAACCTCTGAGTTGGGGGTTCCTATCGCGACAGTTGATGGACTTCTGAGAGCTGCTGTTGCTACGAGATGCTCTGTGGTGTGCTACTGACAGCCCTTTATCCAGAGGCTAATACATGATATATGTCCACCTTTTTCAACAGTGAGTGATTTAAAGGTCCTATGTCATGCTTTTCTGGTTATTACCTGTCCCCTTGTGTGTTATGAAGGTTTTTATGCATGTAAACGGTCTGCAGAGTCAAAACCCTTCAAAGTACACCCTGTAGCGAGTAAAACTCTAACACAGAAAAGACCTGTCTATGCTGCCCCAGAACGCCTCGTTGGAGATTTCTCTTTTTCCATTTGTTTCTTCCGGGAACCGCATGACGTCATGCGGTTCCCGGAACCAAAATGTATTTACGGGAAGACAACATTTCCCTGGGAGTTTGAAAGTAGACATTACTCCTTGTGGTATTTCATCAACCCCTCATGAGTGCAATTCTCAAGCTCCTGAACACTCTGAGTCGTCCCACAATAAAGAAAAACACAGGTTGTACTTTAGCTAGCAGTTAAGGTCCAGTTGTGGCGATGGCAAATGGTAAGCACACTTTCTGTACTTTCATGGGGTGGACAGGCTGGGAACGTATACGAAGATGATATATATTTCCTGTTTTTTGGTAAGCACAGTTTCAAACACATACATGTATGCATATGGTTAGCAACATCAGTCTGCTTTGGATCCTCTGTATAACAAAACTAACATTCCCTTTCTGGTCAGATTCAGTCTCTCAACATTTCTAATTTCTCAACATTAGGTGTAACAGGTTAATTCAGAGACCCACACTATCTTGTTCATACTACTCCATTTGTTAATGTTCTTTTATTATGTGATAGACTATTTTGTGTGTACATGCAGGCTCTTAAGGCCTGAAAGAAGAAATAATCATTTTGTGGGACAGTGAAGATGGAAACTAAACAGTCTTTTTGGAAATTGAAAATTAATTTGTACTGCTACACTACAGTGTAAACTTGATTGTTTTGTGTTTCTGTGCTTCAGGGATTCCCTGTCTTCTGAATAAAGCGTGCAGATATTAAACACCCCTGTCTGACAGACATATTTTGTGCATGTGCACTCTCACAGCTTGGGGCAGATGCTTTAGCACCTTTCCTATCGCATTGGCCTCCCTGAGGCTGTTTCCATTGCTTCCCTCCAGCTAATGTTTTGTCATCTGAAGCTGTGATATTATGTGCATTAGCCTGTGGCGGAGATTGCCTTGTGGTAGCAATTCATCACCTGTTTGGCAGAGGTGACTGCATGAGAGACTGAATGAGTGGTTACTGGTATGACGTGCGGAGCGGGCATCTGGTGAAGTGGGTTAATTGAGGGCGATTAAGGTGATTAATAGCTTTATTTGAAGTCAAAACACAAGACAGACTAGCTTGTGTTACAGAGCAAATATTTAGAGGAAAATATCCATCAGTGGCATAAGCGCAGAGTGGCTGCATAAGGTAGAAGGATATTTTGATTTTCAGCTTAATGGCAATATGAAAAAAGCTGTAGTATGTGTGCATTTTGTGTGTGTTGGGTTAGTGAATTAGTTGTATGTGTGTCGAAGGAAATAGAGACATAGTCTTGTGTGTGATCATTCAGGGGGAAAGAGTAATATTGACATGGAGCTGGCTGGTTCAAAAGAGCCTCTGTTTCCACACTGTTCCCTTTCTATTATTGTCTTACAGAGAAACGTTCTGCGTGTGTGTGTGTGTGTGTGTGTGTGTGTGTGTGTGTGTGTGTGTGTGTGTGTGTGTGTGTGTGTGTGTGTGTGTGTGTGTGTGTGTGTGTGTGTGTGTGTGTGCGAGTGTGTGAGAGTGTGTGTCAAGTGGAGGTTGTTGGTGTCGGCTGCAACCAGATCTCTGTGTCTGGCTGGTGAAGAGTGACAGTCAGCAGGATGAATTGGCAGGATGGACTTCTACCGGTCCAATCACTGGAAATAAACCACGGAGGAAGGATAGTAAAAGGAGAGCAAATGTGTTTTTATTTGTATGTGTTTTTATCTGTATTCACGCCGAGTATTCTAAACTCATTAGGCGCTTTCACACCGGAGTACTTTTCCCAGGAATAGTTCTGATAGTTCCTGGGATTTTGCGTTCACACCAAAAAGATCTGGAACTAGAACTTTTTTTCGGGAACCTTTTCACGCCTTTTCAGTCCCTGCTAGAGAGCAGGGACTTTCCTGGGGAGAAAAAGGTTCCAATTTCTGATTGGCTGGGCGAATTGCAAACCACGCCCCGTAAAACTCTGAAAAGTTTTTATGAAGCCGCCATTTTATTTGCTCGCATTAGCATTATTAGCATTAGCATTAGCCCAGCGCACCAACGGAGAGAGACTAACTTATGGCAACATAAAATAAGACATGGGAGCGGTGGAGGGATGAGGAGGTGTCGGCGCTTCTGGCGATTTACTCGGAAGGCTTCAGTAGAAGCTGCTGGGACTCCCAGTCCCCAACTCCGGGGACTTCCGGCCAGGGACTTCGGGAGGCAGTATACGCCGTAAAGTTGTTTGCGGCCTGCCAGTAAACCCAAAGCAGAAGAAGAAGAAGTGACATCAGCGGCTTCATTTCATGGATGTATAATAAGAACTGGATACATCGTCGGCGGCGGGGTCTCGTTCTTTCCTATGAGAGCTGCTCATTGGCGCATGAGGACAAAATGGCCCAACTTTTGAGAGAGCGAAACGTCACAGATTACTATCTATCTATAATCTATAATCTAGATTCGGCTTTTAGTGCATTTTACAACTTTAAGGACCTAATGATTATAATAAGGGCTATAAAATAGTTCATACTGGGTAGTTTATTTAGTTTAAAAAAAATTATCCGCTGATTTACAGACGTCTCTTTCCCCATGTTAGTCAATGGGAAAAAGTATTTCTGGGCCCAGTGTCGTCACGGACTGATACGGAAATTGTAGTACCGCCGTTTGGACACAACGAATATTTTCATCAGAGTCCGGCGCACTTCCTGGGGGCTTGCTTCATTTGCGTAATCCTCCCTCAGGGACTTATTCCGGTGTGAACATGAACTACTACATAGTTCCGGAACTAAAGATTTCCGGGGAACTAAGTTCCGGGAACTATTCGTGGGAAAAGCACTTGGTATGAAAGCGCATATTGGCCTGAGCTATGTATCCATCACTTGTTTCCAGACACTTATGGTGCATGAAAACATGTGTTTATCCCACTCTAAACCTCAAAAATATAAAATATAAAAATATTATAACATAATTCTCAGGTTTGTAATTTTTGCTTCCACAAAATAGTTGTCTATTTATTTTCTTAGTGTTGACTTATTAATCAACTCATCTTATGATTACTGATCATTTCAGAACCATCAGAGCAAGTTGAAGGCCCTGAAATGTTCCCTTCTCTGTGATCAAAGCATCAATACACAAGTAGTGTATAAAGAAAAGTGATACTTCACTGGCACGACTGCTGTTGTGGGTACACATGTGATCAGTTCAACATGAGGCCCATTATAAGACATAATGTGGCTGGAATGAGGCCCTCTGCACATAAACAGCCTTCACTGTTGTGCTGCTGCTCACTCATTCTGCCAGCCAGCACTTTATTTTCTGAGACATTACCATATTAGAGACACACATTAGCACCTGCACACACAAAGACACACATACCCTCACACACACACTCTCTGGCACATTATAACAGGAGAGCTGTAAAAGGATGGACTGTCGAGTCACTGCCAGGTGAAAAGTGTGATGATGGGTTGTTGGCAGCGGCTGCTGGAAGCGGACCAGCAATCCATGTAAAGCCATATAAGCCCCCCAGGTGTGGGTATACTGTTAGATCGTGTGTGTGTGTGTGTGTGTGTGTGAGAGGCTATATATTGGACATGCTCTCCATCTCTTTGCTGGAAAGTGCCAGTCAGCAGTTTAGGCTCCCTGGAAGAGCACAGGGGAACGCTTAACCAACACAATAGTGCTCCACCGCTTTTTTCACCTAACACACTGAAACACAGACACACAAACACATAGATGTTGCCGCCACACATTACTCAACTACACAGCAAATGGTAGCTAAACTAGTTTGCTGCTTAAGTCTATGTTTAATGGATCTGGACGTAGATGAGACAGTTTGTCATCTCTTTGCAGTTGTGCCAGCATATTGAAAGCCAGGAGTCGTGAGGAAAGGGCTGCTGCATCAATCTGGAAGGGCGTGTGAAGACGATAGAAGTGGAGCAATGACCCACCTACATGTTGATTCATAGACCAGCAGAGCTTTCTATCAATCAAGCTGAACTCTCTCACGGATCTGGGGTGCAAACACACAGTGTTTCAGAAAATCACTTTAAAGAGAAAATGCCACATTTCAAGAGGAAAAAAGCTCAAGAAAATACAAAAAAACACAATCACAAAATGCTTATTTATCATATTTTGTATATCATTGACACACAACAGAGCTTGTGACTCACTCAAATGCCATGAGAGCCAAACTGTTTTTCATTTATTTGTGTTGAATGCTCCAAAGAGAACTCGAGCATCTCTCTCCCAGCAAGTATGGCATGTTTCATCATTATTGATATAGCATTACCTTGACAATGTAAAAACATTGGAAAAATACAACCATTAAAGTTTTCTTTAGGGACTGTCAGCTAAAAAACAATTGGAATCCTCTTCTTGACTGTGCTATGGTTCAGCATGATGGACAAGCTTGATTTCGATAGGCTGCTACACGACTGACCTGCATTGTGAAGGGCTCCAAACACAACAGTTTTAATGAGCTGTCTGTCTGGGAGTCCATTTGGATTTAATAAGCTCATTAATCTCTATCTGCTCCAGGCACGACCAAATCAAAAAGCAATGTGGTTCCCATCTTTCACCTTACAGCCAGACTCCTATTGAACAATAGTTTAATTGAAGTCCAGTGAAGAAACTGTTTACTGTCTATGTTCATCCCTCATTCAGCCTCAAGGTTTTTTGGTTGAAATGTGTTTGAGACAGGTAATGTCTGAATGGTGGAATATGAAAGATGGGATAATAGAGATTGAGGCGGATCCTGAGAGATGAAGAGGAGGAGAAAAGATGAGAGGAATTACATCAGAGTTATTGCCAGCTTTTCTGGCTGATGTAATGGCTGAAAACTGAAGGTGATGACACCTTACCTTAACGTCTTTCAGAAGTCGTCTGATGGGAAGCAGCCGGTAAGCAGCAAACCATGATTAGTAAAACTGTGTCTGACAGTATCCTGGAAAAAGTATCCTGCCCCAATATATCATTTAATATTCCAAACACTGAAGAGGTGAGGCAAGCCTGTGAAAAACATTTCTGTTATTAATTGACATATCTCTTAACTCTTTTGATTTCACATTTCATGCTGCATCTCTCAATCCACTTTCAACAAACTTTTAGCATCTATCGTGAATTCTAAAGTGGTGGTAAATAGATCTCAAATATTTATCTCCATGGCAGAGAGAACCAGAACTTTCTTTGTCACAGACTTACATTAAAAAGACAGGGTTTTATTCTTAATTCTCCCAGTGACATGGTCAATACTAAGCCAGAATATCCTCAATATGTTTACAGATTGACTTGAAAAAGGCTTTATGATGTACATTTATTTACAACACAACAACATAAATATTGTTTTGAATCGGTTGCTCCACTTTGCAGCTTTACTCAATCAATGTTAAGGACACTATGTGTAGGTACGGACAACAAGAAGTACTCAACAGGCAATGTTTTGTGAGTGAGTGGGACCCATTCTTGCTTATATCTTGAGCCTACCCACATGCATGTATGAGCATGTGGCCAACGCAGTACACATTCCTGCCGATATGTTCACATCATTCCAATGATTGACAGTTAAGTGGCGGAAACGTGTGAAAACACAAAGCTATGCACCGGAAGAATTCTAGTGCAAAAGTGATGTAAAGAGTAAAGGTTACAAAACATTGACAACAAATACCTATACTAATGTACTAATGAGGAAGGAAATGCATCCAACTAACATTATTAGGCCTTTAAACCTTTAAATTAATTTGTTTGTAATACATCTCCAAATGGTAGCTTTGAAAAGTAAAAGCTGACAGTGAAGAAGCACATTGGTAAGTGCATGCCACTTGACAAAGTCGTAGCGTGTTAAATGTGTGTTAACGTTCAATTAAAATGTAGTTGAGTCAAATATCTTTAACATCTGAATCCATGGTCTCAGGTGTCAAGCCTCTCCCGGTTCCTAGCAAACACTGAACCAAAGCAGCAACCCGACCCCTCTTTTGTCGCTTGGGGTAAAGTGGTCGCCGTTGACAGATTTGACAGTTAGCTGGACTGTCAACATGAGAGGGAAAAGGCTGGAGCAGCAAAATGGTTCTACATTTCTCAAACTTACAATGTTTTACAAGCACATGTGTGTTGTAATAATTGAAGTAGAGATAATATTTTCACATTTAACACACCCAAGCAGAGATTGTCTCGAGATTCTGGTTGCAGTGAAGGGATTTTCTCTCATAATAACGTATCTTTCGTGACATGTGTCATTGGCATCTCATGTTTCTGATACATTTGAAACTTCCTTTAGTTTAGTGAGGTTGCCAGGTAATGTCACATTAACTCTTGTATGAGTCACTTCTTGCAAAAAGGTAGCACAAGGGAACTTAATCTCCTCTGTGACCTTAGCCATCATCCCACCTTATTATATCCTTGCTCATACACACCCAGTGATGGCCAACTACACTTTGAACCTTAAACTCCCTGCCAAGTTATGTACTGCCAGTTTCAGGTTTCCTAATTGATGGCTTGACGTATTTATCATCGCTGCATGTCATGGCTGGTTTGGAGTCTTTCACTGAATCCATGGTTGGAGTGATTAAGTGGCCCTCTTCCCTTTCAGTGTCTCAGATCAATGCCACATGAAAATCTCACGTATCTTAACAGCCGGCTTTCCAAGACTTGTACGGAAGAGTTTCTTGATTGATGAATGACAGGAGAAAAACTGTAGTGGATTATGAATAGATATGCATGTGTCTAATGGGCAAATGAGCCCATTACACACAGAGAACAATGTAAAATTTCAACAGCAATGAAATAAAATATTATTGTGAACTACAAGCATTCTCACACTATAGCGACGCTTTCTTTTGAGATCTTATTTCCGCTGACCTGAGACCCTTTCACTTGAGGGGAATGAATGACTGCCAAGCCGTGACAAAGCCAGATCTTTTTCCCAAACAAAGTGGCCACTTTGGCAAGGAATTTGACATGAGTGATAACCTCATTGCTTCTCCCAACAATCTTCCTATTCATGAGATCTGAGCCGTGGACACTTGGGTTTGTGTTATTAGCCTCACAGCTACAAAGGGTTAATGATGCAAACCAGTGAGGCAGTGAGTATCACAGAGAGGGAGTGAGCACTGCTAATCTGAAGGTTATGGCGCGTTTCCACTACACGGCCTCGCTCGGCCCCGCTCGGTATGGCTAGGCCTCGTTAGGACTGGCTCACTTTATGGCGCATTTCCATTACAGTTTAGGAACTGGGGTAGTATCTATAGTAACGCAGTGTAGGCGGAGCCGTGACGTCATCTTCAATGAGAACCCCAGAAAAACAACACAGCCGTTAGCTGTTAGCACTCAGAGCTCACAGCTCCTCATATCTGTTCAGAAACTAGACAAAAGTTAAACAAGTACAAACCACAGACTGCCTGTGTCATGGTGAATACAGTCGCTGCTTTATTTATGTCTGGATAGGCCGTTGTTGTGAGTGTGGACGGTCGGAGCATATACTGCGTTAGCTTAGCCAATCTCCATTTAGAAAACACGCATTTTAAAAGGTTTTTTGCCTGCCGTCTGTCTGCAGACTTGACAAAGCATTAATTCATGGTTTTTACTAACCGGTATCAGTATGTTGTTACTTCGGCATCATTTTGAAACGTGTATTACAATTAAATCACGGTCAAATATGTCCATCTTGTTGTAGTTGTAGCCCCCTTGCCAGCGATGCTCTCTCTAGTTTCAACCCAGTCTCACGGCATTTCGTGTTATTAGTCACGAAATTAATTTAATCTATTGATTCGTGTTCACCAACACTTTTTTTCGTGTCACACAGAACGATTTTAAATGCAATGTATTTCTATTGGTAGTATGTTTCGTGCCTGCAACACGTCTTTTTGTCCGGTCGGGTCTTGGAAGACCAGAAGCTGTGTGGTTCATAAAAACATGTTCTTACTCAATATCTTACCCTAAGCCTAACCCTATCCCTTTTATTTTAAATTGTATAATGTCTGAGTTTTTTTGCCGTCAGTGAGGAAAAGAAATGGGGCTCAGAGCCTCAGAATACTGAAATCTGTATTTTATGTCATCTTTTTTTCCTTCTGATTTGTTATTATTTGGTGCAGGCATGAAACATACTACCAATATAAATACATTGCTTCTAAAATCGTTCTGTGTCAGAACACTGAAATCTGTATTTTTTTAAATGTCTTTTTCCTTCTAATTTGTTATTATTTACATTGCTTTTAAAATCGTTCTGTGTGACACGAAAAAAATGGCGAAATCGTGTTGGTGAACACGAATCAATAGATTAATTTCGTGACTATAACACGAAATGCCGTGAGACTGTGTTGCTAGTTTAGCATACTCAGCCCGACTCAGCCTCGTTGTCTCTGGCCCTAGACCCACGATTTTATGAGGCCAGAAAAACTGTGAATTAGGACCCGCCGGCCGGTACTAGGCCAAGTGGAAACGCAACCAAAGACGGACCGCTGACGTCACAGCCCTCTTAAACCGTGCTCCGCGCTGTAGTGGAAACGCGCCATTAGAGGATGGAAGTTTGAAACAACAGGGTAACATTTTACATCATAAAGATTTCACCTAATCTGGTTCAGGCTTGTTATTGTATTTAAGTTCTTATACATTCATACTTTCTATTATTGGAATGTGACCAGAATATAACACCAATTCTGCAAATTCAAAATCTTGTTTTTCAGCAAATGTCAAGTTATAACAACACAAATGTGGTTGCACCAGCTAGCAACTATAAACCACTAGCTAGCTGATTTTCTAAATTGGGTCACACCTTTAAATTCAAGAAAAGTACTTGCTGGTAGAGACTTCCAAGTTGTTTATGGTACTTATCTTTACAGCAAATATTTTGCAAATGCTGGTATAACTTAGTTTTATTTTCTTATCTGCAAAGTGCACACATTGTTTTTTTATTCATGAATTTTTAGGAAGTACTTTTTTACAATTTAGAGTCTTCTATATTTCTCCAAAGAGAACTCGAGCATCTCTCTCCCAGCAAGTATGGCATGTTTCATCATTATTGATATAGCATTACCTTGACAATGTAAAAACATTGGAAAAATACAACCATTAAAATGTAGAGTCTTCTATATTTTCTTCGAGTACACAGTGACAGAGAGTGTGTGTATACCTGCTGTAAGTGTATATTGAGTGTGTGTTTGAGAGCATGCTTGAATAAAGCAATCCCAACAAATAACACAATCCAGTAACAACACACACACACACACACACACACACACACACACACACACACACACACACACACACACACACACACACACACACACAACACACACACACACACACACACACACACACACACACACACACACACACACACACACACGCACACGCACACACACACACACACACACACACGAGGCCACATCTGGTCAGAAATCCAAACAGTGGAATTGTTTTGATTTTTTGTAATGCATGAGTGTGTACTCAATGTGCATGTATGCAACCCTGCATGTGTTATGAACTCTTGGTGGTGTTATCGTCACCAGAAGGGCCAAACTCACAAATTACTGGGGTGATAAGTGAGGCATCGGGTTGAAGAGCAAAAACACAATTTCTTCAGCAAATCGATGGGGTCTGCAAACAATCTCTCCCATTAAAAAAAAAATCATGTTTCATCTAGTCTAACCTTGCACACTGCCTCTCTCTCACACTCAAACCCAGAGCTCTCCTGTCTTTCCACCACTTACCAAGCTAACGATGAGCTAATCACTATCTCATGCTAGCAGGCAAGGCAGAGAAAACCCATCAACCTGACACACTCACTTCAGGCCATTGTTGCTAATGAAGACAAGCTGCTGCGGTCAGAAGGCAAATATGAGGAAAACATTTATAATGAGACCCTTGAAGGTGTTCCTGGACACGCCTGAGTTTTTAGGTCACAGTGCTTCCTGGATATGGGTTTATATATTCGCCCTGAGCAGACGGAGGAGCATTTGGGCATTTTAAGCGGCACAGTTTAAGTTCATTTTAACCAGATTCATAATTATTCCTTGGCTGTGTAGCAAGCAATTATAAAGTTGAAGTAGTAAAACTAGATATGTAAACACAACTTTATAAACAATGGTGGCAGGGATGTGACTTCTCATTATTTATTACAGTGGACTTTTGTTTTATAATCCTATTACCGATCAGATTGAAGATAATCAAATAATCTGATTGGTACATTGACGTTATAACACCCGTTAACAATTAACTAAAAAATCGAATTAATGTGCATACAAAAAATCATTATCTTTGCATAAAAAGTCCCATTGCACACACAAGAGAGAGGCACAAATAGAATTGAACCTGAGCGCATGCTGAAAAATTGCAAGACAAGAGGGTTATTATGATAAGCTTTATCCCTTCCACTATGAATTTGATGAAAACATTTATTTTTCATTTTCTATTGGGAATTTCAAAATATATTACTTTGCCTGAGAAGAAATAGTGAATATAAAGCCTCACAGCCATGAAACATTTCCGGAATTGATTGTTCATGGCTTAAAAGGTCAACATTGTTAATTCTTCTCATATCATTTTCATACATTCTGTTTGACTACACTGTGGTAAAGCCATTACCACATAAGGTCTATCTTTATCTATACTGCAGTAATCTCTACTGTGCTCTGCCCTACCTAAGAAAGTCTCCTTCAGTGAGACACAACAGGAGATTACAGACAAGAGCAATGGTGACACAGAGCTGCCATCTGATGGGAAGACAGCTTTCCCACGACCACGATGTCTCCAGGGAGCCCCAGACACCTACAACACTATCAAAACAAACTGGAAAGCACAATTGTGTATGTGTGTTTGTACATGGGGTGCTGCTATCACCTGTTCTTTCCAGTGTACGGTGAATAGATAGGAAAGTTACACAGTAGGAGTGTGTGTGTATGTTATTGTGTGTGTTTTCATGTGTGTGCCCTTTTACTGCACATATGAGTTGTTTAAAAGAGAGAAGGATAAAAGTCCATAATCAGATAAGTAAACACCCACAGTCCCTCTGCTGGGGTCGGAGAAAAAAAAGCTGATAAAAAGCTGAGATAAATTATTATCACAGTACGTGAGGAGACAAAGGGCTGGGGTGGGATTGTATCTGCTGTTAGATTAGTGTTCGGGTTGACTGGCAGCCACAGACAGAGCAGACAAGGGGGTCCAGAGCCAAACCACAAACCCACTTTCTCACGGTCTTCGAGATCACAGTGCAGCATAATGTGCTCTCAAACACATGCTTCAAATCTTTATTGTCCGCTGAGAAACTTTAGCTTTCAATTAAGACTTTAGTGTGTTCATGACAAGTGTTTTTTCAATAAATGAAGTTGGCAAACATTCACAAATTGTAGGAATGGGGTTGGTGGGCAAAAGAGACAGGTTTCTGATATTGGGGGTGGATGTTTGCATCCTGTATGTGTTTAGGCTGAGGCAATTAGGTTAAGGTTTTAATTTTGGTTTATAGTTTGGGGTGGATTTAATATAGCAAAACTGTCTCAAAGCAGTGCTATTTCCATTCTTAATAGCATTTTGAAAACAACAACACTTGTACAATTAATTACATTGGTTACTAATTCAATTAGATTTTAGATAACAAATAATCAAATGTCTTGAGTACATGTTTAGTCTGTTTGTATAACTTTAAATGTGCTCAAATAAACAAATATAAAATATTTGCTACTTGGCAATACATGCAGAACTGTTTAGTATATCATACATATGTGGTGCTTATCTTCATTTTGAAGGTTACCATACCCCCCATAATTGGCCTATCACTGGTTATACTGGTGCATTTGAAATGAAGCAGCTCTTTAAAATTCCATCCTTGACCACCTTTGTGCATCAGAAAATCAATTTACATTTGTATTAAGTGGTACTTGATTGAAAATGGTACAGCTTTCTTTGAATCTCAGTCACAGTCCCTCAAAGCAAAGGTCAGCAGCTTCCAGAAAATAAGGGAAAAAAACTACAGAGGGATATTCAGCATACATTTTCACATCTTTGAAAAATATCAGTGGCTTTCATTAGCGATCATACGCATGTTGGAGTGGATTAGATGGAGGGTGACGGGGGAACGTGTGCACCTCTTGTTTTATGTTATAGTAATGGTAGAGAAAATGGCTGAATAATACATGACATAGTGCTTTAATTAGCAGGCAAAAGAGGGCACTTGGTAATTAAAACACAAGCATGTTAGGAAAGGTCAGAGGCTGGTGCTGGTACATATCTTAAAGGAAAGCAAGGGATATGTGATGGGTACATGTATGTAAAGGCACTCATGCTCATACTGATTTGTCATTCTTTGTATATTTCTGAAGAGATCTTCCTCTTCGTTACGGAGTGTGAATGTGAGATATGCGGATAATGGCTTTGATAGTGGGATCAAATAATATTTCTATAACATTATCTCATTACAGTTGCCTTCGCTCTTTGGTAATATTTTTATCTTGAAGGTGAGAAAATATTCAAACCCCCTTCCCTCTCATTTCAAATAATGCCATTGTGTTTACATAAAATATATTAGCAAAATGACACCAGTGGTAATGGGGTAAATGTCTTGGTCATTATTTGAGTACTTTTATTAACAGCAAATAAATCAACCACATAGGCTTAAGTTGTGGAATACTACGAAGTAAGATCAACAGAGCCAGAGTTTGTTTGATTTAGCTGGCTCGACAAAACCAAAATATTCAATCGAACATCGGAGTTAAAAGGTACCACAAAGGTGTGAAAGATATAGACAAGGGTACATTTCGAAATGACTAGGCCCTTGACGCCAATGACACTGACGCAAAATCCCTGAATTGTCCTTAAAGGTAGGGTAGGTAAGTTTGAGAAACCGGCTCGAGATTGCTAGAATTTGAAAATACACAACCGGAGAAAATCTGCCACTTCCTTACAGAGCCCCTCCTCCAACACACACAAACGCGCACATGACCAATGAGGGCACGAGGTAAGTTTGTGCACAGATGGAAGGCTGACAGGCAGGTAGGCCATCTAGTTATTTTAGCCGGGCCGGCTAAAATGATTGGTCGTACTTTTTACAGTATTACGGCTTCCACAGATGAAATATTTTTATGGATTTTTTGTCAAAGCACTTAAGATATTCATTGCTATCGGGATGTTAAGAGCATTCCATGGAATATAACAAAAAGTGTATCTCGAGCCGGTTTCTCAAACTTACCTACCCCACCTTTAAGTGGATTTAAGAATAACTTGAATTACAACAAAGATTGTTATTTAATCCATAGCCAAGAGTGTTGAGAGCAGTTAGCGGCGTTTTACCAGCATAAATAGCATATGTGCATGCTCACTTTATACGTATGGCCATACTAATCTGGACAAGCCTGATCTTGTCCAATCTTTGAATCTCAGCAGGGTCCAGTACTTCGATGGAAGACCTCGGAGGCCTCGGAATCGAATCCGATATAGGGATAGTGTTGAAATTGTATGTTTTATACCACTGTTTGTTTTCCATATTTAGTGTGTGAGTGACAGGAGTGAACACAAATGATTCTGTGGTCAAACTAGCGACAACAAAACAAGTGGCATGTCACTTAATCAAATCCTCAAGACAGAATACAGGATAATGCTTTCACAACACTTCCCCTCACACAAGACAGTCATTATGATTTTCTCAGCCACATTATAAGCAAACAAAATTCTCCCACTCAGGGGATGATGGTGATGGAGACTAGTTCCCTGCTGCAAACAAACATTTCTTGCTGTACAAATGTCTCCTAATTTCTGTAAGTATGTGTCTGAAGGGGGGATTGATAAATAGTTAGTGGAAAGTTTGTCTCATTGGATCAACTCACACACCACGTACAGTACCTTTCCTGGCATGTGGTTGACACTGGATTTTGAACAAACTCACAAACTGGCCTTTGACTGCACCTACCCTTAGGAACTGTAAAGCTGCCTTGATGATAACTCGGTCCGACACTGTGACAGGAGCCGGGGAACAAAGCTCAACACCCCAAGCCCTCCCATCTTCCCGTAATACATATTGCTCACTCCTCCTAGTACAGAAACACCACAGGGGACTTGCCACCCACCCACACAGAAATTACACAATCTTCCTCTCAAGTCCCTCCAGCTTTACAGTTATTACTTGTTTCAATTATATCTTTCACATAGGGCAAATAAAGCTTGATTTAGGTTATGAGATGGAAACCGAAAGCTGAATGTCTCAACCTATATTAAAGTGTCTAACTGTTAGAAGAAGCAAATACACAAAACCACACAAAGATAAAAACAAATGAGCGAATTTACTCGGGAAGAAAGGCTGCAGGAGGAGAAGAAGCGGAAAACCAAATGAAAGGGAAATTAAATGTGGGGAGACAAGTGGTAAAAGGCAGGGTTGTAACTGTGGCCTTGAAAGTATATCAGCGCGACCAACAGCAACCACTCAACCATAAGTACTATTTACAAGATGGGAAAGTACTGTTATTCATGTGTGATCCGTGACACCGCTGAGAGCAGGGGAAGTCAAGTGTAGTCCAAGACAATGTGAAGAAATGCCACTCTACTTGTGTACACACACTGCACGGCCACAAGGTCACTGGTCATCTTGGGTAGCTTAATACTTTCTTGAAAGTTTGTTTCTTGTAAGTGTGAAACGCTCACAGCTGTTAGGCCAGCACACACACATGAATACACTTGAGCAGGCTTGTGCACATGCAGGGAAAATATATGCATTTTTTAAATATTCTGACAGCAGAAAGCAAAAAAAAAACTAAAACCAAACTGTACTCCGGCTACATTTTCTCGCAGAACATATTCATTCATTCAGCGCTCTTCCACTACATTTTTATGGGTTTGTTACATGGTTTGTTAGCTTCAGGCAACTATCAACATGGTACAAATCAGCAGTCGTTTGAAGGAAAATCTGCTTTTTTTTCAGATGAATACATTTTTCTGAAGTCAGTGGGAAGACTGCAAAGCTCTGAGAGACTAAATGCCGTGGTTCTGGTCACACATTTAGGAACATGTTGGTTTCGTTTATATACTGTAAACTCTTGATCCAACACTGATTATATTCTCTATTTATATACCAAGTACAGTTAAACAATTAAATTAAAACCTACTTAGATACACACATTAAAGGAACATTGTCTTTGTGAGCATTGTTTCCTGTTTTTTTTACTTACGTTAATGATGTCGATGTCAGTCTGAAGAAATAAATGTACAATCACTTTCATACATCATAAATGTGTATATTATAAGATTTTGTGTAAAAGGTTTGTCTCTACTGCTTTGTTAGTTTCCACTTTGTTATGTAGCCGATTCACAGTGGTGGAAGAAGTATTCAAATCATTTACTCATTAACAGAGAATAATTTAATTGAGGCTTTGTAATTGATAGTCCTACATCTGCCGGTGTTGTGCCAAATTATGCACCCCCGTCATGAAATGCCCCCCTTAAAAATATGCTGACAAAGACTATGTAACATTTGTAAACATATATTTTGATTATTATATGACAAATATGTAAAATTAAACAATACATTTTAAAGCACGTGTATACAGACAGGACGTAACACCACTACCATCAAATACGGAGCGAAAAGTTGAACCACAAGAATCAAGACTATATGAGCTACCACTAAACAATTCACAGTCTGAAAATTACCATTAATAAAAACCCTGAACGTTTACTTTTCGTTTTAAACATCGTTTTAAGGTGTAAACGTGTCATTTAGAAATGCGCGTTCCCGTGACAAGGGGGGCATTTCATGACGGGGGTGCATAATTTGGCACAACACCGGAATTCAAATAATGCATTAATATGTACTACTTTAAAGTTGCAGCTGGTAGGAATAACCTATTGTTAATCTTAATCTGTGAAGTAACTAATGCTATCGAAAGAATTTGTTGGAGGGTAATGATGCCGTAAAAAGAAATATAAAGTAAACAATGACCAAACCTGAACGTGCTGCTCCACCGCGTGGTGGCCTCAGTTTACTGCAGCGCCAGGCTCTGTTTACAGTTGCTAGGTAACGAAATCATGTCCAAACTCCTTAACGTCGTTGAAAAACTCGTTTTCCCAGCTCTCGGTATCAGTTGCATTTTGTTGTAAATTCAAAACAATGGCAGGAAAGGAGAAACCGGTGCTGGATATAGTCCATCAAAACTCAATTCACGTTGAGACGATCCGGAAAGAGCAAAGATACCAGAAACTCCACACGGAGTTCAGCATCAACCCACACAGGACATGTAAGTACAAAAAGTTAAGTATGTCAGTCAATAGTTTATTTCCGTCTACCAATCCTACTTCTGATCTGAATGTGAAATAAGAAGATTAGTTAAAAAAAGAGAAATTACAAAGTGTCGTTAAAATGGTTATAGGCCTACTATTACTCATTGAGAATAAACATATTGGGCACTAAATTGTTACCATTATGCTTGTTGTCAACGTATCTGTTGTTAATTATAACTGAAGCCTGTATATTGCAAGGGAGATTGACTCTGTCTCATGTTTTTACATTTAGTACACGTCCTGCCAGACAAACCCATGTCAAGGAAACCAAAAGAAGTGATTGCAGAGAACAGTAAGTCTACATGGATAACTAAAAGGAAACTAAAAGTGTTCTGGATAAACAATATCATGTTCTTCCAAACAGGATAAAGAAGATATGAACTCAATCACTATGTGTTCATCTGGATACTGATTATGTACATTTATTTTTCCCAGCGGACTTCATCGATGCCTTCCACAAAGCTCACCAAGAACCCACCAAGAAGTATGCAATGCCACTGACGGAAAGTCATGAGATAGGGTGGCTGTCAGATCCACTGGTGAGTGAAAACATTGCTTTGATTTAAAATAATTATTAACCAACCTGCAGGACATCAGGGTGGCCTTGTGAGCGGAAGGCCTGCCCTCTTGAATTTAGAATCGGGTCTTCGTATGATCAAACGATGAAAGAACCCACAGAAACATGGCCATCCGTTTCCTGGCCTTATGTAACTAATTTAAATCTTTATCTCCAGATCTTAATCAAATTCTCATTCTGTCCATTATTTTTTCCCCAGATACCATCAACCCGCAATGACAGGAGATTCCATTTCTCCAGAATCAGCACAGACATCACCATACACCAGGAAAAGGCCCTGCGTGCATCAAATTAGACGAAGACAGAAAGAATAAAAATCTCTTACAATAAGAAACCTATGTTCCGACTTTATTTGTTTATAAACATACAGGTACCAGAGGCTACATTGTGTATTTCCATTTTAGCAAGCAAAGGGAAATCATTTGCAGGGATAACATTTGCACAGGTCTATTTGAAGCACCCTTGCACATCACATACTAATCATTATAATGAACAGGAAAGGGCAAAACGAACAGGCGCTCAATATATAAAATGTCATGTCACATGAAAGAATCAATGAGTCAAGAAGCTGAGTTAAAAAAAAAAAAAACAGAACACAACAAACTCCGAAGAGAGCACACACACTGTAAGTCAGACAGCGTCAAGGCTGGTGTACACACTGAGGTGTAATCACAGAAAGAGGATTAAATCATGCCAAAAGACAATTGGCCTTTAACAACCCTTAAGAAGAAAAGACATGTTCTCTTATTTTTTTTAACTCTTATGTAGTCCACTCTTGGGTTTACCATTTTGACAGTCATGTCCTTCAATTAGCTGCCTTAGCAATATGGCAGGATCTCTCTGTGTGGCATGAAGGGTCCTCCATATCAATCCAGACATGTTACGGAGGTGTGTTGTACTAAAAGCTTAGAATTAAAGTCCATGTTCTCCTAAAGTCTCATGATGTACGTGGAGGAGAGACTGGTGAGCAGGTGAGGGAAATCCTGCCTAGAAACAAGGTCCAAGTCCAGCCAATTGACCCGCCGCAGTCAGTTTTTACGAGCGAGACTTAGTCTGCTTGCGCACAGATTTGCCAGGGCGTTTCTGAAATCAGATTGAACAACATGTGAGCATCTCTACAGTTTGTCTCATTCTTTCTTTTGACAATATCTCAGCATTTATTAGATCAGTCAGCAGTGTTTGATGTGTGACTCACATTTTGTTTTCCTCCTTTGGCACCTTTCTTGGCCCCCTTGGCACCCTTTGCATTAGCGACTTTGGCGCGGAAACCAGAAACATCGTTGTGGCTCTCCTTGGTGTTCCACTTCTTTCCCTTCTTCTTGCCTCCAAAGCCAAACCTCTGGTCCTTGTACTTCCTCTTGGCATTGGGGCTGTCAAAATAACAGTAAAACATTTAGCTTTTTGTGAAGAAGAGTTACAAAATATAATGTTAATGGCAGCTAAAATGTTACACCTTACCCCTTCTTGTTGTCTTTTGCCACTTTGTTTTGGGCCTGAGAAGGCTCTTTAGGCTTCTTCTGGTCTCCGTCCAGGAAATCCAGTTTGTCGGTCATTCCTAGTAATTGGATGAAGAGAAATCTTAAACTCAAAACATTCTCACTTTTGAAAATTATGAAAGGGTAATTTTAAGAATCATCAATATTTAACGTCAGTTCCTTTTAAATCCAGTGCCCACAAAATGACATTCATTTTAATTTTTGTTTGTACAGTGAAACTTATGCAGGAACAAAACACTAAATAAACGTACCTTTCTGGAATTTCTTCACAGCAGTCATCATATCTCTCTTCTCTTTATGCCTCTTCTGAATCACTTCTACTTGGACCTGGCAGACAATCAAGATGTATGTTAATTCTCCACACCAAAAGAAGAAATGTGGCCTCTATTAGCCCCTTATGAAGACATTATGCCAGGCTAGCATCTGTATTGCATACTTTTTGTCAAAATTACAAACTAGTGTAAAAGCCAACCTTTAGGATACAAAAAAAGGCACTCAAAATGTATTAAAAAAGACTCCTAAGTGAAATAATATAATTAAAAAACATTGACCAACCTTTTTGCCAAACTTCCTTTGCTCTCTCAGTTTCTTTGCCTTCTCCGACTTCTCCAGTATCAACTGCTTTGAGATAAGCTTTTTCCTGATCTGGACAAAGGAACATAAAAACAAAATGAAATTAATCATGAGCTATGAAGTGGTTTCTGTTGCTTTAACTACATTTGTCACAACATGTCACCTTTATCATTCAAGTGTAGAATCTAAGAACTAGCTCACCTTCTGCATTTGCTGATCAGACTTGGCCATCTCTGCAAAATAATCGTCAGGCCTCTTGGTGGGTATGCCATGTTTGCTCAGGAGAGGCAACGCATCTAGTACTGTAGCCTGAGCTTGACGGTAGCTATAAAGTAACAAACACATATTTTTCATGAACGGGTTAAAAATGTAACATCTGTGGCAGTCAACATCAGAACTAGAGTGAATACATGAACTAAATGTCTAAAGAGTCACTAAAATACATCAAACCATTTACGAGTCTCAAACTTTCAACATATATTGCAGGGTCACTTACAATAACATCTCTCTCTGGAAATCATCATCTGGATTGACATCTCCACTCTTTACAGCTGGTTTTTTCCCTTCTGCTTTGTAAATAACGTCTTCAGCCGGCAGGTTGGTCATATCCAACCTCTCCGCCCAGGGGAGGTCTTTACAGAAGCCAGCGAGGCATTGTTTCAAACCCTCCTGCATCACAACATACACACAGGACAGAGTATTGGCAAATGTACAAGTAGGCTATGTTAAGTAACACTGTTAAGGCATTTCATTATTCAAACCGGCCTTTTTTACATGTTCACTATAGCATCACTAAAATCTGTCAAATTATATGTTTCTGTAGTTAGTAACTAACGTTCCATAGAAATACGCAAAAGCTGGAAAAACAATGCAAACATTTTAGGTTTGTTGTAATGTTTTTACTTACCACATTGTTGACATGCTTTTTGGCTTGATCCACCAAAACGTTCATCCCTGGTTTCAACCACCCCTTTGCAAAGGCTTCTTGAAGCTAAAGAAAAAAAAAAAAAATGTTATCAATCAAAGTTTATTTATATAGCCCAATATCACAAATGTTACATTTGTCTCAGTGGACTTCAGTTTGTACAGAATATCAGTATGACAATACGACACCCTCTGTCCTTAGACCCTCACATCGTACAAGGAAAGACTTCCAGAGAAACCCCCACATGACATCACATTATTATGAATATATACGTTTTTGTTTTTTTAAATAAACTGTTGTGCAATCAAACGTATTATTCTACATTATTAACATAAATGCCAATGTAATGTAAGATTATTTTCACATACAATGAATTTGGGGGGGAAAAGGTACTGCAAAAGTTTACATCCGTGAAACAATCAAATACAAATATGAAATAAAATGTGCAAAATAAATGAGTTTTTGATGAAAGAGTTGGATAAAGTTGCTCAGAAATGTACACATTTTGGACCAGGGAATGTGCAAAGTTTACATTAAGGTGTACACAATATGAACAAATTGTGACCGTTATCGTCTCAACTGCACGTAAATGATACAATATTTTTTGTATCATTTACGTTTCACTACAGTAAGTTAGTTGTACGGTTGTTAGCTTTAGCCCATGTTAGCATGTCAACAGTTCTTACCTCGCTGTCTGATAATTCACTGTTCTCATCCTCGGACTCCTGCCCGAGCAGAGACTCCTCATCTTCAGACTCCATAGTGCTGCTATCGATAATCATTAGATGACTATGTATGATTTAGCGGCCTTTAAACGCGAACAAACCTGCAGTAAATGAATGTGGATAATTCTCCTCACATGTACTGAGCGTTTCACGTGGGGAGGAAGTGACGCAGGGCAACGGCGTTGAGTGTTGTACCAACACAGTCCGCCGGTGGAAACGTTTTGTTAGATGGAAGGTTCCTACATGTGAAAATACAAATAAATAAATATAATACACAAGAATATTGGGCGTCAATGCTGCGAGCCTGCGATAATATGTTAAGAACGTTTTCATAGAAACGTCGTCATCGCATTACCTTTATATTTATAAAACTTCTCCTTTTACTCTTCGATATAATTTATTGATTTTATCAAAGAGTAAAATTGACATATTTCAAGTGCAAAACAGAGTTTCACGAAATGTTAAACATAAATGAAAGAAAATGAAATTACTTTGATTATGCAGGCTAATGTTTAAACACTCCACCTGGAGGTGCTGTGGTGCTCTTTTGAAGAGACAGAGTGACAGATGTAATAGACAAGGTATTTAGGTTCATAGCATATCTATACAGTATACTTTATGCTATTTTAAATCACAGGGATACATATCCTCTATAGAATTAGTTATTTATTAAAAAATGTCAATTTAAATGTTTTATAAATTAATAATAATTAAAATATTTAAATAATTAAACTTAGGCAATCATTTACATCAACCCTGATGACAATACATTTTAAACATTAGATGGCTCCAATTAGGAATAGGAGCAACCAAAAATGTGTCCAGTTGGCCAAGGGGAATATGCAGATCAAAGTCTAGAAAGAATATACTTTAAATCTTTGTGTGTTTGAAGTTACTAATGAAGCCTCATGAGTTTTACTTGCCACCTCATCTAGAAAGAAACTATTGACATCAGTTTGTCAAAGCTCTCCCCGCGGTCGATTACTGTCACTTTGACACTGCACGATAGAGAGAAATGTCTGCAGTGTTGGCCCATTTCACTGTAGATACAAGACAAGAGAAGCCGATGAAGGGTTCTACTTTGACTAATAGTCATTCATGCATACATCTACCTTTATTCCTTTTATCACAGACCTTACTGACCTTGACTTATTTTCCTATATGCTCTTAATGAATGCCATTAACCACTGAGAGACTGAAGGGATTTCAGGTGGTGTTTGCTTATTTAATTCATTTTCCTAAGTTCCATCTTTAACCAGCAAATGTATTATCTCCTCATAATTTTTCCACTACGCTTCATACACATTTAAATGTTTTTCAGATATGCAAAGGCTGTCAGCCCTAAATGTCCTAACTTGAAGTAAGTATAGTCCAATGCAGGTATATTAGTTTACACTGTAGCATGAGAAAGGAATCACGTTTACTAACATGCTGCATAAAGGAGGTTTGTATTCATCTTTTGTAGTCACATAGCAGTGGTGTTCGGAGGGCCTGCAGTTAGAGCCAGTGTGTGCACTTGCTGAATGCTAATGCTGCTGGCCAGTGACCATGAAAGTAACTTCTTACTCAAAATGTCACTTGAAAGAGATCTTCTCAAGTGGTCATGCAAGGATCTCAATCCTAAGCGCTGTATTAAGAGCTATCAACCATGACAGTGTTCATCTATCTACCGGACATATTACATTACATTATTATTGATTGTGGGGATAAGGCTAGAACAGCATAACCAATATGTTCTGACATTTATCGTGACATATCCTGTGACACAAGACAAAAACATGCATAGCAATGAAAAAATCCCTGTCCAAGAGGTCATTGGGGTTATCTGTATTTGTTATCTGCGTAAAGCCAGAGAACAGATATAAAAAGACCCTGGAGTGCAAGGAATCTGCAGGGCTTGATTTCAACCATGCACTACAGCAACCAATCATCAATAATATAATACTTCTAACAAGAAATATTAGAAGTCTGCTGCAGTCAGTGTCATAAGAGTAATTTCCGAGTTTGCCTTGTTCTTGTCATCTCTATTTTACTTGTCAGCAGTTTAATGAGAGAGATTGATGTACATAAATACAGACCCTGTCATTATTATTTTTCAATACTTTTTTGCCTGCGGCTCTTATATTTGCATCATTGACAGTTTGATTCATCCTCTCTTTCCGTGTGTTTTGATGTTGTTTCTTCAGAATCGCAGAGCACCTTGATCTCTAAGAGTGTGCAGCCACCCTAATGACAAGTTAATGTCTTTCTATATCTTCATTGCAAAGATTTAAAAGTATGCTTTTGATAGCCCTAATATTTGCAGTGAACATTAAAATGAGTTGCTTTTAATGAAAACAAAAACATGTAGGGTTTATAACATGACTTAAATGAAAGCAGAAGATGAAGTGATTTCTTTTTTTCAGAATTAATGTATAGGATTTGTTTGATAAACTGCCAAACTGAATTTATTTTTCCAAATTATGACATTAAATTTGTTAATTTAAACATGAAAATGTAATTAATCTTAGTGCCCTATGGAAACGTGTCTCTACAGGGTAGACAGGAGACTGGGGACTTCTATGATGAGTAGCATTTGAGTTGTCACCACTCTCTTTCAGTAGCTTATCCTCCTAGTCCTCAAAGCAGAAACTGAATGATCCCCCCCGAGAGTGACTTTCTTTCTATTCTTATGGAAATCAATATTTATGTTTTTGTACCACCCTCAATTCCTCCATTCACTGCGCGGTCAGATCCCCACTCTGAGACGTCTTCAAAAGGAAAAATACCATAATTTCCATTTCTGTCATCATAATCGCTTGAGCTAGACAGTAATGCAGTCCATTCATTTCACATCTCTGTCACTCTTTACTTCAGAGAGACAGGCCACTTCCTCACAGCAGATTGAAAACTAGTTGGATTCAATCTCTTCATTCTCCTCTGTTGGTGTTATTCTTACTGCTCGAGCATCGGACAAAAAATAACACAGTCATAAATGTCTGGGCCTAAGTTGAATGAGTGGTTTGGCTCGGGCACTTAATCAGCCTGAGGAGATTTGGTGATGTGTGTATCAACAATGGTCTGGATAAATGACTGGGAACACTATTTAAGGTCATTTTGAACCGATCTGTCTTGTCTTGAGTGGATGTTTATTCCCTCACCTTCCATCAAAACATCCCTGACTTGACTGCTGAAGAGCTGGACTATACCCATGCATCACTCTGTCCCTCACCAGTCATGCTGAGAGACAGAGCCATCCAATGTCCGCCTTCTCTGTGCACTGGTATTAGTGGGAGTAAAACCAGGACTCTTACCAGTTGTTTGTGTAAGTTTATAAGTATCTTTGCAAAATTATATTCCAGAATCCTATGATTGGCGTATTTTGGCACCCTAACCAGCTCTTCCAATAAGATTATACTCGTCTTGGCTGTTCATTTTCTGTTTTCCAAACCAACAAAATATAAAAAAACAGTCTCCTTGTTCTAAGGTTAGAGGAAATATGGTCTTCATTTTTAATTGCACATTTAGACATTGGGAGATTTGCAAGATCTATAAGATGCTGACTTTAGCTGTACAATTGCCAGAAATAGTCAATAAGTGGTCGAAAGGGGTATATTTAGTAAAACCAGCATTCAGGAACTCTTTCTAGGTATATCTAGTGCTCCTGCCAGTAAGTGATCAATAATAATGATTTACAAAAGATAGAAGAGGGGAAGTTAATGTTCTTGTCATACTCTCCTTATCTCTCTGACATGAAAACAGCATTGCTCCATCAACAACAAATGCTTCTTTTCACTCCACTTTTGGGTGAAAGCTAACAAGTAAGGTTTAAATATGTTGCTGCTGTTGCAGTTTTGTTTGATTAGCATGATTTATACTCCTATATAGTTCTGCTTCTAACCTCCCCTCTGATAACTTCTGCAAACAGTCCATAAATAGAAATACTGTCAGTAGAGTCCTTGAAAGAAATTGCTGTGAAGACAATTTTTGCTAAATTCTGGACACGTCTCTAACTACAATTTTGAGCAGTTAACTAATATGATGATTTTTTTATTCTCCAGCCTCTCATAAAGCACGTGTACATGCAGTGTGAAGTAAGGGCATGAAAAGCGATAAAGGGGTCAGGGCGGAAAAATCCTAAGAAGTGTAGTTCGGCAAACCCTTCTCATCCCATGCTGTTTTAACCTAAAATAACAATGTTCAGGCCTAGTAACAGTGAGATAAGAGAGGGTAGCAGACATGTCAGTAGTCTGTACACCAACTTTAAATGATTTTGACCATTCAAAGAAGGTCATTTATGCGTTGCCTTTAGCCAAATATCTAGAGACAGCATTTTCATTTATCAGGGGTTCTCCAGATGGTCTCCTTTTTGCCATTTGACAGATTCCCTGGCTGAAAATCAGTTTGCACTTTATAGAAAATCTATTAAAAGGGTTAATTGAAATTGAGAAATCTATTTATTAGCAACCAGCCACCAAGATTTGTAAACAGGAAGTGGTTTGTGCCTCTCGCTGAGTAATGCAATCTATTCCTCTCCCCATCCTCCACTCCCGTCCCTTCTCTGCTTCTCTCCTCTTGAGATGGAATTGTATTAACCACCGGCACAAGTTTTTTATGTAACATCTGAGTTTAAAAAGAGTGGCAACTTGCAAGACAACTGAAAAAGCATAGTGTTGTAAGAGAGTTAAGACATGTCACCTACTCACTCCTACTTAATGTCTAAAAAGAATTGAAAGGGCACTTTAAAATAAATAAGCAGAGTGGTGAGGTCTGGTAAGAGGTGTCTGTGAGGTACTGGGTGTCTTCTCATTGCATGCACATGGTTATCTCCTCTTCTGAAGGCAGACGTGATAAGAGATCCTTTAAATCAATAATGGAAATTTAACAAAAAGACGATCATGGTGCAAGCTGACCACAGCCACAAACAACATGTCCATACAAAAAGATCCACATTCTCTTGATAAGAAAACCAATAGTCTCTGTGGTTTGTTCAGATAACAAATGTCAAGGATCAGTAGCAGCCCCTAAAGGCTGAAACGTTTATTACACACATACAAGCTAGCATGCTAACTACTTTGCTGTTGCTTGGGAGGCTTCACTTCGGTTCTCCCACCTTTAATAAACAGGAACATACTGCACAGAAGGAATAGGTTCAATCATATTGTTTTGTCTTTCTAACGTTTCGTAGCTCTGTATTATTTAAACAGCATATTATAAGCCTGCAGCGGAAATCTGTGAATTATTAGTAGCCTATTTTTTAATGAAGAATCATAGTAAACAAATAAGTAAAAGATTACTATAGGAATCATTACATTTAGAGTTATCATAACATCTTGGTGGGGTTTTAAGGTAATCATTGTTTTCTAATTAATGTTAAAGAGTTATTTTAATATTTTACTTTACTTATAAGTAGGCTACCAGTCCTGCTTTGAAAACATTACTAATGATTGTTAGGTCTTATTAACATAATGTACTATAAGTATTGTTAAAGTTAGCATGAGCAGATGTGCATGCAGCTAACGTTGATTTTCTCTTGGTGTGTGCATACTATTTGACATAACTATCTACAATATTTCATGCAAAAGTAACTTGTGACTAAAGTTGTTAATCTAATTTATTAAATTAAAAACCTCTATGACAAGCCTCTGAGCCACGTATATCTCTCAGCCGTGCATGCAGTAACACACTATTTATAACTGACAGGATAATAGAATACATGGTATGTTTTCTCATTTGAGCATCACATGACACATGAGTATGTATAGACATCATGTGATTACAGTAAATACATGAGATCACTGCCTTCTACTCTTCATTTTACATTATGTACCACCAGCCACATGAGCTGCAGAATTAGTTGTTTACTAAAATAAACAGTGTTTGTGAGACTGTACTCTGCATTGTTTGTGTTTTCTTTCTCTTAGCCATGTTTTAAAAAAAAACGTTACCTACTTTGAGTTTAAACTTTACCAGTGCTCTAAACCCATAGTGCTATCTGTCATAAGAGTCCTGCCTTTTGCATCAGTTTCAAATGACTGTTAGTTTTAACCTGTTAAGCCCCGAGCCTGTTTTTCAGGTTTCAGGCTCGAAAATGACATGCCCAAAACAAATGACTACAAGTTCACTTCTAAAAGGGTTATATGAATAATTTCTTTTATCAAAGCAAGGTTACATCTGTGAGTTGGATGTAGAAGTGTCAGAATCAATATAGATTTTTCTCAGTCAGAGTAAATTCAGATGGAACATACTGTAGTAAAAAAAAGGTAAATTCTTACCTCCGCCAGTATTAAGCTGACAATTGCTGCTTTGTTCTATTTATTGTATTTTTAATTTATGCTGCTTGGGCAGACATGGTAAAATCAAGGTGAAAACTATTTTCTGTCACTTAAAACCTGCTTTGGGAAATATTTTTAGTTAACTATAAATCACTAATTTACATCGGGCATGTCTTAGGGAGTGTGATATAGGAGTAAAAAGTCAAAGGATTTCTAATAACCTCATCACTGCCAATGCGAAACATAAACATAACTTCATAAAGAAATGTATTGTATAAAAAAATGCATCAATATGTTTGCTCAATGCTTTATTTATTTAATGCATTGATGGTTTTTGTCATTGCAGATTCGGACTGGAGCGCTTAAGGTGAGAAGAAGTTCACTCTTCTTTTGCATCCAGACCTCTCTTCTGGACAGGTCTCCTCATCGGCCCTCTTCCTCTTTTTAGAGGGGACCTCTACTGTTTTGTTCAGTAGTTCTAATTAAAAAAAAAAGAGGGTGGTTTAGATTTTCTTAAAACTTATACTACTATCACCATGTCGGATAGGCCAACTAAATAACCCAGAAATACATTAATTAATGTCAAACATCTCCAAAAATCCATGAGCTATTCTCTGAATGGGTTTATGACATTTTCTGTTGTAAGCCATCATTTTATCATACAGAAGAAAATACTTAATAAATCCACAGTGTATTGCCATAGGGATGCTTACTGTTGACGCTGTCCTCCAGGTTCTCATTGAGGTTCACAGCCTTCCTCTTTTTTGCTGAGGAAGAGCACGGCTTTGCTTGATCCCTCTTTCGTTTGCGCAGCGGAGTCTTCTTTGTGGTTTTTCCACCAACCCTTTTCCTCATCTTCTCTGCTGTGTGTCCAGCAAAAGGGGTATGTTCATCGCTGCTCAGTCCACCACTTTCAGTTTGGCCGGCTGGGATGGCAGTGCTGCTGGAGGCCACCTCAAGGTCGTCATCCTCCTCATCATCAGAACTCTGACTAAAGCATGATTTAACACTGGAAGAAAAAAGAGTCATGCAACTTCATCTTTATATATCAACAGTGCGGAGATAATACAAAAATATATCCGAGAACTTACTGGGAGCAGCTTTTTGAGTCGCCAGAAAGGTGACTCATGGTGATGAATGCATGCTCGAGGATTTGGCTAGGTGTGATCCTATCAGCCGCGTCCACCATCAGCATCTTTGTCAACAAATTGAAAAAACTCTCGTGTTCACAGTCACACACTTTGGGGTTGTCTGAGAGTTTATCAGACTTCTTTGGGAGGATCAGAATGAAACAAATCGGTAAGAATGGGAGCTCTTTTAAAAAAATATATATATATATATTTAGAAAGCTATTCAAGAAATGTCTTTTAAAAGAGATATCCTACCTTGATGAGATCTCTCAGGTTGCAAATTGTCCGCGGGACTAATTCGACATTTCTCCCTTCAAGTGGGGTCTATAGACATGAAGTAGAGAGAGTAAGCTAATGTGGTTTGACTAAAGTGACACACAGAAACAAACACTTAAATAATAACACAATGTTACTTTAAATCTCCACACTGGGGGTTCCTCTTCTCTCATTGTTGCACAGAAAAACTCATGTGTGAACATTCCAGCATTGAGTAGATGGCTTGGTGGCTCACCAATACCAAGTATGATGTGCCTCAGCTATGGGAACAACACAAGGTTGCATTACACTTAAACTATTCTAAAGGCTTGAGAATTTCTCCCAAGGTTCAGGTACATACAAGTTAGCATATTCATCTTTGGTGATCAGGAAACGTAATTGTCAATGCAGTGGCTAATCGCTGTTGGCACCAAATGTACCAAGACATTATGGCTTGTGTTGACACTGCTTTTGTGTTTGAGTGTAAAACTTACCATGTCATATTGGTCACTCCCAGGGAACAGCACATTGCCGGTCAACATTTCCGCAGCAATGCAGCCAAGCGACCACACGTCAATGGCTCCATTGAACTCATTTCCCAGCAGGATCTCTGGAGATCTTAGAAACACAAGAGAAACACAAACACATGATTAGGAAGTCATCTCCTGCACACTGTCGACACTTCACTG
This sequence comes from Trematomus bernacchii, assembly GCF_902827165.1. Taxonomy (NCBI): domain Eukaryota; kingdom Metazoa; phylum Chordata; class Actinopteri; order Perciformes; family Nototheniidae; genus Trematomus; species Trematomus bernacchii. Next base: position 16,156,240 of record NW_022987739.1, read on the forward strand.
TGAGTTTCTCAAATATGCAAGACTAGATTCACTCAAAACTCGAGACATAAGTGTGAAGTATTTAATTCATTTCATATCGTTTGTGATATCCTGTCAGTTACATACCTGTAATATAGGGTCTGCATGGTCTCCCCCGTATGCTGAGCAGAGTTGTTTACGGCCAGGCCAAAGTCAATTAATTTGACCTTGAGTGGCTGCCGAACATGGTCCACCATCATTATGTTTTCTGGCTTTAGATCACCATGTACGATATCAACCACATCCAGGAAATCCAGAGCAATAGCCAACTGAAATCAGGATTATTGGTCAAAATACAATGTAATACATTGTTAACTTAAAAAACTTTTTTTTAGAAACATGTTGTTTTCAAGAGGTTGCTATTTCAAAATCTTCATCACCTCTTACAATTTAAAAAGTTAGGTGAATTCGTAACGGTAATTGCAACTTACATGCATGTAAGCAAAACATTTGACCATCCAGCCACTGTTTTAAACACACACATTTTGGCTTTAAGTTGTAACTGTTTTACAAAAACAAACCTGTTGCACAATGGGCCGGATCTCCTTCAACTTCAGAGACATAGAGCTTCTCTTCTGAAGGAATTCATGCAGGTTGATGTCTAGCTTCTCAAATTCGATACAGTAATGCTCCTTGTATTGGAAGGAGTTGTTCCATACCACGATGTTAAAGAAGTGGGAGTTTAACAATTTCATTTGTTTAAGGATATCCTCCTGTGTAGGATGTAACAAAACGCTTTGATGAAGTGACAATGTATTTTTTATTATTTTTAAAAGTGATAAGATAAAAACATAATATGTGTCCCGCACCTCACTCTTTGCATCCTCAATGCTATGCCTGCTTCTGATGACTTTTATAGCCACATTTTCGTTGGTGGCAAACTTCCTGCACTGGGCGACCTCTCCAAAGCTGCCTCTCCCCAGTAAATACTGCACTTCGTAGGCTGAGGATTTGGAGTAGAGCATCGCTCCTTCCTCAACCTGAAAGTTGTCAGGCATGGTGCGAGATGCACCCTGATGATGATTTCTTACAACTGAAAGGATTGAAGGAAATTGGAGAAATTTAGATACACAAAATCCTGTTTCGCCTCTCAATTTAAAAACCTACAAATAATGCTAACTGTACTACTACCTGTCCTTAATTAAATATAGATAATTAAAGTAAACATATCAGAATAAAATCTTAAAATAAATAACATTAGAAATGCTAACAACTCACAGAACATAACAATTGTTAACCCTTTACTCCCACAATTATATTTTTCTTGCTTTTTCTAGATTTTTCCCATAATTCAGTACACAAATAAGTATATAATCTATATCTTATCTTTATTGTATCTCGTAATATACAGCTACAGCAACTGTTAGAGTAATATAAAAGCTGAAAAAAGTACATTGTGAGAAACAGGATTCAACTGATTCAAAATATCTCCTTATTGTGCCTTTTTTCATAGTTTCTTGTGTGCCTATGTCAAGTAGAGTTAATGCAATGTGAATATTATGTTTGAATTGCAACCAGATGTTGATTTTTCTCTGTGTTAACAAGTTATATTTGGAAAATCAAATCAACTTACCAGAAGTCCAAAGTGCACTGGCAGTGTATAATAACTGGTGCTGGACGGATGGGATTTGAATCTCAGGGTACGGTAAACAGTTGGTAACAAATTTGTTTAAGGTTGTCTTGTGAACAAGCTGAAAAGCAGGTGAAGAAGCCGAAAACAAGGTTGAAATGACCAGAAAGTACGATTAAGGAACCTTGGAATCTCCTCTCTGTTACAGTGTTCCATCATTCTGTTCCAACATTCTGTTCCATTGTAAAGTTCCATAATTTGTGTCGATGGAATGCAACCTTATTCAGCAACGAACAACTCTAATCAATGAATAAACTATTAGGTTTTTTATTGTATTGTATTGTTTTGGATGACAATCACTGAGTTGGCTCCAATGGAAGAAGTACACTTCAGTGAAAGTTGCAACAATTCAGTGTAAAAATACTTATCAACATATATTGAGTAAAAGTACCAACATGCAGAAGGACCCAATTCAGAATAATGTTTATTATTATATTATAATCACTGATGCACTAATGCGTTCATCACTATTGAACTATGGCAGCTGGTAGAGGTGGAGCGAATGTCATAAACTCTAGCATAAAATAAATTATGTAGCTTGATTCTTTTAACATCATATAAACAGGGATTCTGGTTGATGTAATCTATTAGAGTGATATATTTCTGGAGGAACCACTCATCACTAATGCTTCACTGTAGGTTATATGAGCTGTAACATACCCGCACAGAGTTAGAAATAATAGGCTTCATAAAGCTGCATAGTTTGCTTTCATGGGAGTGTTTGTCTCTGCAGCCAGTCAGGGTGTTATTCCCCCATATGGCCAGGTGTGCTATTGCCCAACCGAGGCATTTAATGTATCAGCACTTCTATGGTATGGGACTTTCTTTATTTGCTCCCCTCCCATCATCTCCTTTCTCCTTGTCGGATTGCGATTACAGTAAATTGTATGCTGCATTCTCGTATAGAAGTCTGAAGGACAGTCCTAAGGTAACACAAAATATACACACACAAAAAAGGGAACTTTTTTTATTTTAGAACCTTCATCAGGACAATTTAGATACACACAGAACACACACACACACACACACACACACACACACACACACACACACACACACACACACACACACACACACACACACACACACACACACACACACACACACACACACACACACACACACACACACACACACACACACAAAGGAAAACAGCTTTAAGAGTTCATGAGGAGAAGTGTGCTATTCACTTTAAAAACTTTCCCTCCTGACTTATATAAAGGTCTTGAGCCTCACTGTTTGGGCTTCGGATATACATTTACGAAAAAAATACAAATCCACAATTCTTTTTTTGTACATTTTGGCCTAAGCTTATACTACATTAACTATGAGATACGAACCATTAAGAGAACATTGAATCAATTATCTAGTGACAAATACGAGAAGTTTATCACAGGGAACCCCAGTCTTAGTATAGCTATATTAGCTTTCCCTAACATGATATTCCATTTTCACAATTCTTTATTCTGCTGTTAAAACCTTAAAGGGCATTCTTAATTCAGATATTTTCCCTATTCAATAAACTTTTAATGCATTGTTATGACACATACAGTAAATACATGAAACAACCTAAATGAATTGCTATGTTAACATGTTGGCCAACACACAAATCCTGTAGATATCTATAAGATAAAAGTATTGCATATGGGTGGAAAGTAGAATTGATGGAGGTGATTGCTGAGCTGCAACAATGGAGGTCATCCTTGTTTAAATTCACCGGTGTGGTGATTTTGGAGTTTGATTTAAAGAGGTCTCCTGGTGGACTCTAATTAAACGTTTAGAATCGCTTTCCTTCCCCGATTCCTCGTGTGTTCCTCCCCCCCTCCCTTGTTCTTCCACCTCTGCGTCCTCTATCCTGACACTGATTAGAAGCGAAGAGACAAATGAATCGGGGGGGGCGCTGGGTTGCCAGATTTCTCTGACGGAGGACATCCACAGAATTTTTAAAGGAAATGCAACGTCAACTTCCATCAGTGCTAGAGGGCCAGTGTCTGTGTGTGTTTGTGTGTGTGTGAGTCCAAGTATGGGCAGCAGCAGCGCAGGGCCCATGCATAATCACCTTATTATATCCCTGTGAATGAAATAGTGAATTGATCTGATTAGAGGTTGGATGAAAAGAGAAGGAGAGGGAGAGGCCTGGCATGTAGATCAGCTCCCTCTGAAAAAGCAGGGAAGAGAAGTGGAGGGAGGGAGGGGAGGACGAAGAGGGGGACAAGGGAGGAGGAAGGAGAATAGGTGGCTAAGGGAAAGGAAGGAAGAACAAGTTGAGCATAAGTAATGGAGGGTGAGGAGAATGGAGGCTAAAAGAGGAGACCAAATATTTTATAACAAGAAGATTAAAGATGACTATGAAAAGTACTGTATGAGAAAAAAGGAGCACAAATGAGGATAGAGAGAATTTTAGTTGTACTCAATATCATGCACGTTTTATTTATATTACATACCTCTGTTTAGTAGCTTTTTTCCAAATGTTTCACCCAGACAGCAAGACTGTTATGGAACTGTTATTGTCCATTTAATGAGCAATTCCAGGACTTCTTTGGACGCTTAAAAGGTTACATCACAAATGTAAACGATGTGTGATGCAATGAGATACTCAACTTTTAATGGTTAAGAAATGTCAAATACTCGAAAAGGACATTTGAGCAAATAAAATGTATTGAGAACAAAAATCATGTGATTTGTCTTTTCTGAACGACCTTGTTGTAGGTGCTATTATAGACCTACGCTAATAGCAATGTCTTGATACAATGAAAACTGAATGGCAGAGCTGGGAATATTATCTCCTGTCTTAATTTGTGTCCCTGTAATTGTTCAGCTCTAGACAATTCTGCGCCAGCAAGCAGTAGCTTTTCTACAATGAGGAACACTTGCTGTAACCTGGAAATGACCTGTTATTTTTCACCTGCTTAACATCTTAAGCCTGCCCTGTTTTCCCTCTGAAAACTCTGGATTCTCCACAGACGAGTGTGTGCGCACACCTACGACACACATCACCCAGTCAGCAATTCCCTGGGAGGCACGGCAGTAGATCATAATTAGAGCCAATCAAAAAGAAGCGTACAGCCTGTTACTTCCTACCAGACAGACAGTTAGTCCATCTGGCCATACTAAAGGTGCTCGGCTAACTCTCTCACAACAGCTAATAGATCTCTTTCATTTGCGGGGAATAACTTGAATGCATGTTCTGGCAGCATATTGTACACACACATGAGTTCTTTACACCACACTCATCCCAGGGTGTGTGTGTGACTTAAGGAAGCAACCAATAACATTGTCCTCTCATATCTCCCTTCTCTAATTCTTTTCATCCATCTACCTTTTTTAAGTCTATTCAATATCTATTTGCCTCTCTCTTTCTTTCGTCCGCTACCTGCCCTTCTCCATCCCATCTCGCCTCCCTTCAGTGTGACTCATTGCCCACTCATTTATCTCCCGTCTCCTTGTTTCTGATTAACACTCTGCAAATCAGTTTTTTTCCACCCTTGTGTGCCCTCTTACAACTTCTTGCTCCCCATTTTTGCTGTTGTTTAAAAAATGATGTAGACAATACTTCAATATTTGTATTGTTAAGGAGGAGGACCTAGTCCTGATCTGAATGGCCACAGGGATTTCAAAGCTCTTGAAAGCTCAAGTGTATTGGAACATTAATCTACAATCATATTTGTAATATTATGCTCCATATAAATGGCAGGCAGCAGTGCCAGCTGTGATGCTAATAAAGATCTGTTACCATGGACACCATCAGTGATGCCTACATCAATGCACACCCAACATGGTGTTGCATTAGACAAATGACCCTTAATAATGAGGAAAAATGTATCCCTATTTCGTTCTGATAACATTTAGTGAATAGAATAATGGTACAAAATGATGTCATCTTCTGCCTACAAGTCTTGAGTGTGCGCTTTTCGAGAGCTACTAGTCTTATGTTGTCCTTTTGTCACACTTCAAGGTATTGTGCTGACATGAGCTCGGTCCATGATGCAGTTCAGCAGCCTGAAGAAGGGCACTTAGGATTGAAAAGGGGCAACTGACAAAACGAAGGCTGAAAATACCAGAAGGTCCCTGAAGAAGAATCTAGACTCTAAAGAAAAAGAACCCTGAGACAAACAAGACCTTTTTTTATTAGAAAGTGCACAAAAAAGTTTCTGAATCTTAACTGGACACCTATGAACCATACAACACTGATGTACAGTAAAGCCATCATTTGCTTATCTAATGCACAAAAGGTTGGTTGAGGTTTCGGTTTGACGTTGACTTGCTTTGGGTTTCCCTTTTTCACAACAAATAATAGAATTAAAAAATATGATAATCATGGTGGCATCTCCCATCTCTCGGTTGTCAGATGAAAGTGCTTTAGCCGCAAGTCATCAGTTTTTGTTAAAAAGGACTGAGAAGAACTATCTCATCTCATCCCATCTCATCGGATCATCTCATCATCAATCACATTTGAATAAGCCTTTCTGAATCCTCCATAAAGTGTCTCCCTTGTTTGTGCTCAATGAGCCACAGTCTCATACATCACAGGAGGCAAGGTGACTGAGCTGCAGTCTGTGTCATGAATGATCACACTGCACACAAGACATGCAAAGAGAAGAGGAAACTAATGCATGCACAACTTTCCCGATTTTCTTTGCACCTTCCTTTTGTAAAACTTCCTCTTTTTTTGTTAAGCTTTGCCATGACAAAAACTTAAAGGGTAAAAGTGTGAACAATGAGTGCAAAGGAAAAGGAGATCTGACTTGAGGGGGGAGAAATGAGAAAAAATAACCAAAAAAAACCCGGAAAGGTTCAAATCGATTCTGGCATCAAGAAGTCCATTTAATCAAACTCCTCAAGCAATGCACCCGTGTTGGGCAGACTCCTTGCTCGATACACCTCATTAATATTGTTCCAAACTTTACCCATTTATCACAAGAGTTGTAGAAGTCTGAACCTCAGTAACAAAGCTCTATTCTGTCTGTCTTAACACAATGTGTGACAGTCTGGCATTTGCCCCTTCTTGGAAAGAGCAAGTCTATACAGTATATCATTAGCACCAGCGTGCTACCATACAGCAGACGGACAGAAATGTACATTATGTCTGTGGTTGCTGTGTGTTTGTGGTGGGGGGTCACTGATACTTTTGTTTGTTTTTTGTCCCAGATGCTGACTAGCGGATGATTAGACCAACAGTGAGGCTTTGTGTCTGAAAACTTAATTGGATGAAAAAATGCATTTGAATTTCTGTTTTGAATGTAAAGAGGAAGCATTTCTGTGAGTGTTTTTGTGTGTAAGAGAGATTTTGTACATTCACCACCCATTCATGAATAAAGATTTGCTTGTGTGCAGCAGCTGCTGTTCACATGCTCTGTTGTCAGATTGGTTTCTCTCTAATTATAATCCATTTGAACACCACTGCTCACATTTCAACTGGGTTTCATCTGATCACATCGTTGGATTTGCTTGCCGGTAGCTGTGTTACTAAAATTGAAGTGGTATTCATTCTCTTTCATGGCATATCAAAGCATTAGCATCTCTGTAGAAGGACAGACATGAGAGCATACAGTGTGGCAGTGTAACCGAAGATTATCCATTATGTATCAAGTTTTTTCATCTTAACTTTATTTTAAAATAAAATAAAGTATAAAATAGAAATATTAAATACCACAGACCAGATGGTTATATAAAGCATATTTAGAATTGCACTTGAATGCAAGCAACCAATTTGAAGTTGAATTGAATTCCTTTATCTTCATTGTACAGGTACAACAAATTAAAATAAAAACAATCCTGTCAGTGCATATCTACATATTATCAAGCAAAAATACAAAAAATTAAAATATATACATATGTATATATGTATCTATAAACTTCAAAGAAATATATATACGTCCATACAGTACATACATACGTTAAGGAGCAAAAGCACTATTCGGTTTGGTTATGACAAATTTGAGCTATTTGTAAGAAAAGTCGTGGTCATTAAAGAGTCCAAGAGTCCATTGAGTTAGTTTTGGAATCTAATGGCGACTCCTGGACACCTCCATGACCAGGAGTCAGGTTTTTCGATCACATGCAACTGACAGGGGAACCATGGGGCATATGGATATTCTGGAGAGACTTGAGGATGTAACAGCAGCACTAGAAATACATTTACAAAAGGTAAACAAATGTAAGAGGCTTTAATACAACCCCTAACATATGAAATAATGTATAAGCAATTTGTGCAATAATACTGTTGTCCCATTTTGCAATTCACATCTATGTGACAGGTAGCTTAGCTTTGATCCAGATGTGTTTAGCTTGGTCATCATCTTTAAATATATGATAATTACGAAGCCACTGTTATCCATTCTAAAATGTAACAACAAATGTGATTCATTTAGGAAGATTTTGTTCTACCTCAGAAATAAGGCAATCATACAGTAGATTATTGGCAAACACTCTGTCCAAACATTAGATAAAACAAAAACAAACTATTATTGATCAAAAGAGCTAATTTTGCAGCTGCTTTTGGGCAGGAAAAGTTTCTGCTGCCCTCATCATTGCTGATTGTTTGTATCATCCTGCCAACTTGGTGTATCTTCAATTTAAATGGAAATGAGACACTGGTCCTTATAGATCGAGGATCAGGTGCTTCATCAGCCTCTCTTCTCACTCTGTATGTGTGTGAGTGAGGGTGTGTGAATGCTCATTGTGGTCATACCTTTCATCTTTCAAAGAGCTTTTTAATTTAAGACTTGTTTTTTAATCTTATTTTTGGCCAATATTTGATGGGTGCTATATGTGTGTGTATTTTAAGTTGCTAGTATGTTAATATTGCTTTAACTTTATCACCTGAGCAGCTGAGGGTAATCGTGGTCACTTTATGTACCTTATATCAGAATCAGAATCAGAATACCTTACAGCAGAAAAAAGAGAAGACAGCTTAATGTTACATATGTTACATATGTTACATGCATTAAAAAGTACTAAGTTATGATATGATAAAAAATATAAAAAATATAATAATAATAAAAAAAAAGAAAAAAAGAAGTTAAATAAATTTCAAAATACACATTCTGTAACAGTTATATAGGAAGCAACACAGTTTTTTGTGGTCATTCTTATGTTTTTCCGTTATTATATTTTATGACCTTGTTCCTTTTCTTTCATGCAGTGCACCCAGTCTTTGCTGACACTTTTTAATCTTCCTATAAATACATTTTCAAACCCATATCGCATGGGGGTCATCATTTATGGTACCACTGTGTGTTGTAAATGCATCCAAATGCCACTACATTTTGTTGAAAAACTCTTTTGCCTCCAAATTAATACTTTTCCACAGCTGTTTGCCAGTGGCTCCACATGTAAGATACGTAACACTGTGATTACACTAAGGTTTGTAGGTGACGTGGCAACAGCAATATTTTTGAACCAGTAACTTAAAGGTAGGGTAGGTAAGTTTGAGAAACCGGCTCGAGATACACTTTTTGTTATATTCCATGGAATGCTCTTAACATCCCGATAGCAAAGAATATCTTAAGTGCTTTGACAAAAAATCCATAAAAAAATGTCATCTGTGGAAGCCGTAGTACTGTAAAAAGTACGACCAATCATTTTAGCCGGCCCGGCTAAAATAACTGGATGGCCTACCTGCCTGTCAGCCTTCCATCTGTGCACAAACTTATCTCGTGCCCTCATTGGTCATGTGCACGTTCGTGTGTGTTGGAGGAGGGGCTCTGTAAGGAAGTGGCAGATTTTCTCCGGTTGTGTATTTTCAAATTCTAGCGATCTCGAGCCGGTTTCTCAAACTTACCTACCCTACCTTTAACAGAAAAACATAGCACTCTTTAAAGCTGGCTAGAACAACAGCTTATAACTAAGTCAAGGTTGAGTTAAAAAAAGGCAGATTTATACCCAAAGATGTAGGTCAAGGTTGTGGTTGAGGTTAGACATGGTTGTGTGGTTTACTACATACCGTTTTGAGTTGAAGGTCGAATGGCATGTAATCTATAGCACAAAAAGTAATGTTTCCACATATTATATATGTTGCAAAGAATAGAAAAATATATTCACACATTTCAGTTGATTCAGTGACTATCAGAGAGTGGAGGTACAGGGACAATCTGTACATGTATCAGAGATGGTGTTCAGAAGTTGATCCATTCGTTTTGGGGTTGTATAAACCACCCCTCAAGCCCCTCAATTCCCCAAAATGTCAATCATTCAAATTTTAGGGTTAACATGTGGTTTAAGGTTCAGGTTAGAGCTAAGACCTTTAGTGGTTAGATTGTCACCATGGGAATGAATGTAAATCGATGCAATGTCCTTTAAGTGATGGAAGCAGGGTGTGTGTGTGTGTGTGTGTGTGTGTGTGTGTGTGTGTGTGTGTGTGTGTGTGTGTGTGTGTGTGTGTGTGTGTGTGTGTGTGTGTGTGTGTGTGTGTGTGTGTGTGTGTGAATCTGGGCATCTGTGCATTCATGTGTGTGAAATGAAGAGTTATTGAAGTGACTGTATTTATTCCTGCTTGCATCACTAACCGCTTCCATATTTCAGAGGCAATGTCCCAGGTCATCTCCCATCTTCACTTCTCCTCTCCCCTCCCAGCTTATCACCTAAACAAAGTTAAGATAAACCAGATTTCCTTACAGCATAGGACATCCCTTCAACTCTCTTAAAGATTACCATCTACTGAAACGTGACTATTTTTCGGGATTCAAATTCTTTGTTTACCATTGCATTTCAGGGAAAACATGTATGATTTCTCACAGCAGTGTCACCACCATTAACAGACTGCAGTACATCTGTTCACAAGAATACTCCCCTTTTCTCCCAGGTGGAGCATGAGATATAATAAACACAGATGGAGTTTTTCTGCCACAGGGAGCACCCGGAGAGAAACATGGTGGCTGTGAAGAGGAACATGATGAAAAACAAGTTGAGACTCACAGAATGTCAACCTCTTGGCACTGTGTAGGCTGCAGTGGAAAGCTCTTCTTGATATGCGAATGAAACAGTTGCAATAAAATGCACAGTTTCAATGCATTCAATTATTTAACAATTCACTGCTGTACATGTTCTCGTTTCTCGACTTCTAAGGAGTATTAATCATAAAGGTTTTAAGATACTGACAAGATTTGAATGAAGGTCATTCAAGGTTTTTTTCAAACAAACCAACACACACGCACACACACACACACACACACACACACACACACACACACACACACACACACACACACACACACACACACACACACGCACACAAACACACACACCAAGGCAAAGCATTGGAAAGAAAAGCAGTAATCATTATAATGTACCAAACTGATGATGAGTGTGTAGTCTGCCATTAGTTGCTGTGTGAAGCTCTCTTAAGAAAACATAACATGGATTTAGCTAATTAATTTTACTTTGAATAAAATACACTGCTGTGAAGATACATTAGTAACATTTTTCTTCCTCCTGATGTCTCTGCTGATGGCGGCCACTTTCATGTATTCATTGTTGATATTTAGTTTAGTTCTGTTGGTGGGCACATAATTCAACAGAATAAATATACGCTAATGCAACCAAATGATAGGCCATCTTTGTTTTTGTCAGTCACCCCCCACTACAGCCCTCTTTACCTCCCTGAGAGAGTCTGTTGGCTGTATTGACAGAAACACTGTGTTGTCCCTCAGCGGAGCTATAAGGGATAAATGCATCAGTCAGTGCCAGTTGTTGTGTATGCAACATTTTAATTATGGAAAAAACATGTTTTGGAACAACACATTTAAGAAATAGTTTAAGTTTACCTTAGTTTGCCTGACACTCCACAAGTTAGCACGAACTCATGCTTTGCTGATAAACCGGGATTGCATATGAGACAAGTCTGAGAGACTAAAGACAGAGGTATACTAAAAAATAACTTGTTCAAACTACTTTTTCACCAACTACGTCAGAAGGCCAAAATGTGTTATAGCTTTTCCAAACGGCCACACTGGAAGGCAGGTTAAAGGGCTGTTGAGGAGGTAGTGAAAGGGGTTTGCATGTTCATCTGAAAAGCAGTTCCGTTGGAGTATACAGCACCAGGGGGAGATGTCTGTTTTCACAAATGTTATACCTCACTGACCAATCTGTGTGGCTTTTTGCCAAAGTCAAGATAAATATAAATAAATAATTGGCCTGAACAACTTATCTTTCAAATATTTAATTTCACAGATACATTTCTTATATTTTCAAACATTGTTCCCTCCATCAAACACAGAACAAAAATCAGATAACATTTGGGGTCAAGCTCAGGATGGTTTAAATAGTATACTTGTATCTCAGCAAGGTTACAGCCTTATTTCCTTTTTTGGATAAAAATATATTTGGTTATTTAGTCTACTGTAAAGGTTTAGACATTTGAGACATAACATTTTATTTTTTAATTAGCCCAGTTATTGTGCACCTCCAAGTTACAGTACAACCAAACAAAATATAATCAATAACAGCCATTGTGTCAGAGAAGCCAGGATAAATGTGTTACGCCACAGGGGAGCTATCTATTTAAAGAAAGAATTAACTGTGAAGGCATTTATTCTCTAAAAGTTGAAATGGTATACAGTATGTGTCTGCTAGACTAATTGCAGTCTATACATCTGAAATACAAATAGAATCATGCAGAATTCTTTCTTCCAGCAGCTACAGTCCCAGCTTCACAGTCTCATGCACAACACAAAACAACTCCTGATCACTTCTTATTAGCTTTGGTCTATAAATAAGACTTATCTGTCTGCACATGCCACTCTGTGGTAACACCGCAATGTGCAAGTGACTAACTGCAAATGAAGCACTTGATCTAATTTTGGATCGTAGCCCATGGTGAGGATGAAAATATCAAACCTGCAGAAGGGGTGAGGAGGAAGCCTGCTGAGAGGTGGAGGACAGTTCTGAAAGAATCAACAGATGAAAGGAGGCATTTCTATCGAGAGATAGCTGCTTTTCTTTGTAAACATAATACATTTGGGTTATGGAAAGTTGGTCAGGCATTGGAAGCTATTTTAATGGCATCATCTACGGTAGGGTGTAAGGAAATTGTGCCAGGCATTTTCCACAATTTCTATTTTCTATTCCACTATTAACTGATTATTTGCTAAAACAATCAGGCGATAAATTAATAACAACAAATTAATTGCTAATTGCAGTGTCAAATACAGTCCAATAAAGCAATATGGTAAAAGCTCTTCAAAATAAGAATGAAATGGTAATGTTGAAGATATTATTATGGCATGATTAAAGTTGTCTTTAGAAAATAGTTTATAATTGGTATTTTATTTTTTAACAGTTCTTGTTAGTTTTGTTTGAAAAACAAAGGTTAAACACAAACAAAAAAAAGAAAGACATGCATATCAAAATTGGAGCCCAGTTGACAATAATAGCTACTTAAGTGCTCAGTAAATTCAGATTCTACAGAGCTCTGCAATGAGATGATTTGCTAAGATAGTTTCCAAGGTCAAGAGGTAACTTTCATGTTAAAGTGAGAAAAGTATAAATGCCTGTAAAGTGAGGAATAGCACAAAAAAACACACCACATGTATATTTCTTAACAATTGTGACCTTATGAATACCATGTGAATCAATCAATAATGGGTATAGGTGTTTTCACTGGATACTGGATGCAGGGCCGTCCCTCCCTACAGGCCGATCATGCAGGCTGCATGGGGCACATTTACCATTTACCTCACTGTATAAAAAAGTAACTGTGTTGATAATAATAATAAACAGGAATTATATTTGCAAAGTACTTTGTTTCCAAAACATTTTCTTTTACTCCTGTCGGTTGGGGGGGGGGGGGGGGGCTCATCTCACAATGTCGCTTGGGGCCCCAAGTTGGCCAGGGACGGCCCTGACTGGATGGGTTAAACTACGTCTGCTGTGTAAAAAAAGAAAACCCTGCAGCTCATCGGCTGATTTCACAATCACAGTGAGGCTTTTCTTTATCAGAGCTGTCACTGTCATGTGCTGCGGTTACCCACGGGGACCCACGTCGGTGCGGAGGTCGATCCACCGACGCTCTGCCCCCTCCCACAGGCGTCCCCTCCGCCGTGCGCGGCCACACCTGCATTGAACGGGGAAAGTCCGTCCGGCAGCGAGGCAAAGCGACTGGAAGGCTTCAGAGGAGCGGAGGCAGGAAGCACCTTACTGCTCCCATCGCATTACTCTGTCTGGACACTTTGATCCGAAAAGGTTGAAGCCATGAATTCATAAAATGATTAGTGGTAGCGAGACTTTGTGCAGGACGCGGGGTGGGAAATAAGGATTAAAAGAAGAAATAGACCGGCCAGACTCGGAACAGAAGAGACCGAGTGTGAGCAGCTGAGCGCAGGTAAGACAGGCTTCTGATCAATTAAATACGGACAGACAGGAATTGCCCCATTACAACTTTTTCTCACTAACCACCTTTTATGTTTGTTTCTTTATTTGTGCTTAAATGTATGTGTGGGTAGATTTTTTAGATGTAAATTATCTCGCCTACCTTAATTCCCACTGTAACAATAGATCGTATCACATTATATCATGTACAGTTATAAGCCTTTTGAAAGAATGTACGCAGCCTACTGTATATTTGACAATCGACAATGAATCTACTAAACTTATTATCATGTGCTGGCTGCATTAAAAATGTTATCAAACGTTACTGTGACATACTATCTTTTAAAACAATTGTATTACCAAGTATGTGATGGTTCCATTCTGTTGTTTTATATTCTATAATTATAGTCAAACGGAAACACATATTTTTCTTATTTTATAACAGATTTTCATTTATTTTCATTTCCTTTTATCAGTTTTCTTGTTAAGTTTTATTTGTACCTATGTTATACTCCATCAACTTCAAAGTCCTTCAAAGTTTCGAGATGAAAAGCACACTATGCTGTTTGTTAGGACTTGCTAAGGCTCAGACAATAAATAGGCAATTGATAATATTCTCAAACACAAAAGCCCTGTTTTACTCAGTGATCATTCACTGTGTAATATTCTTCGCTGCAACTGAATATTACATCCTTATAAAGTACTACATAAGCAGACACGACTGTCGAATGAATGTCATAACATATATTTTCTCAATTAATTTAATTGTGACTTCTAAGAGAGTGTTGTGAATGATAGGAATCATGGTGAAACTTGAAAGTAGTGAAGTAGCAATGCATCTGTTGGGCTATGCCGAACAAATGAGGAAGTAAAACGTGTTGACATTGTATTAAACCCTAACCTTTGCACCAGTGGCATTGCCCACAGTTGTCAAGTTCACATAATAATGTGTAGCACTGTAGAGGATCAATTCATAGGGTTTCTGCCATGATCTCTGAGGTCAGTTTTGCTGAACACATTCATAGACCATGGAGAGAGGAAGTGTTGTAGATTTTGTATCCAAGTTATTGCCATTGAAATGGATCAATATATGCTGTCCATGCATGACCTCCTGTGCCACTTTGCTCATATTGATTTGTTGTAATTAATCTAAAGACCATAGATGAATCATGACCAGGGGTATGCACTCATTCTATAGCTGCATGAAATTATGTTTACAGATCGTAAACTAATAGCAATTACAAGTAAGCTTTCAATTTGTGTTGGTTTTGTGTTTGGTGGACCATAAGATTTTGATCTTGACATATTACCACTCTAAAAATGAGAGTCCAATTCAGGATTGGTTTTTAAATACTTTTAAATCCTGCAATACTCTCCAGTTGTTGAGTACATACCATGGTTAACTCTTGTTTTGGCACATGTTCATACCATTAAGGCTTGTATTTTGGTAAATTATGTATTTGTATATTTACTGATGCCGTAGTTGTATTCATAACCACAAAATATAACTCTTCCTGCTTTCTTTAACATACTGACTAACATAATACTTGCTGAATAAGCCAATATTTTGACAAATATTATAATATGCTTCAGTATTAAATTAGGACTGTTTCATAACTAGAAAAAAAACCTTGATTTAGCTTTAAAAATAAGTCAGGCCCAACATGTGATACATTCTAATTTGAAAAGGCCCTGGAGTCAATACTGGATGAAAGAACAGGAGAAGAAAAACAAAGTTAGTTGGTGTGTGTTTGTAGATGACAGGGCAAAGTGGAGATGTTGTTTGAGCGCTCGGTTTAGGTGAAGTGTGTGTGTGTGTGTGTGTGTGTGTGTGTGTGTGTGTGTGTGTGTGTGTGTGTGTGTGTGTGTGTGTGTGTGTGTGTGTGTGTGTGTGTGTGTGTGTGTGTGTGTGTGTGTGTGTGTGTGTGTGTGTGTGATATGGATGCCAGACAGAATTTTAAATATCCCTGCGAGGCGTTTTGTTTCACTGTCAGCAAATTAAGAGTCCGGCATGTGGAGTGTTGTCAGTAGCAGCTGAACTGCGTGTCCACCTCTGTCCGTGCGCATACAATGTTTCCCCCTATAAGCATAATCAATTCAAATGAACCAATTCAATATCCTTACAGTTGCTGAAGGATACATAGACATTTGTGTGCATCTCTCTAAAAGTACTTATCATAACTTCAAGCTGTTTTGATCCAAATCATTAATTCACTTTGTGTGGCTTCTCTTTGCTGCTAAGTATGCTAACAGGCATTTAGAATGCTATGCTAATGTAAAGCAGGTATA
The DNA here is from genome assembly GCF_902827165.1 of Trematomus bernacchii. Taxonomy (NCBI): domain Eukaryota; kingdom Metazoa; phylum Chordata; class Actinopteri; order Perciformes; family Nototheniidae; genus Trematomus; species Trematomus bernacchii. Next base: position 16,172,483 of record NW_022987739.1, read on the forward strand.
ATGTTGATAGTGATCAATATTTTAGCTAAACTTGTGAGCATGCTAACATTTACTACCTAGCAGGAGAACCAAGTGGCCTACAACTGAGGCTGATGTGATGGGAAAGTCTTGGTTTTGTAGATTGGGAAGACTTTTCCTTAGCCAGGACTAGTTACTAAGCTAAAATGTGAATTACTAAGGGGAGCCTGGTAGGCAGATTTTGTCCCCTTTGGACCCAGGCAAGCTAACTGTTTCCCCTGTTTCCAGTGTTTATGATAAGCTAAGCTTATTGGCCTGTCTCGACAAGAAAGTCCACAAAAAGTATTAAAATGTTTCCTCTAGGGAACCGGAACAGGGGATTAGCAAAGTCAGTAGGCATCATTCAGAACATGAATGACTATACAACATTTTAAGAAAAAATATCAAATCAGCAGTTTCTTAATCTAAGTCAAAGTCAAAGTCAACTTTATTGTCATTCTTCCAGTTAGTGTGTAGGCTACAGACAGAGAGATCGAAATACTGTTTCCCACAATCCCGAATATAAAAACAAATGTTTATAAAATATAAAAATATGTGTGCAAATATATATATATATATATATATATATATATATATATATATATATATATACACAGTCAAAGACACATTTTTTACATGTGCGCACATTAAGACCTAAAACACAACAATCAATACAAAATAACAGTCACTTCAATATTTTGAGAATGTACATAGTGCAGATTGTCCATAAGTCGGCTTCTTCTGCAGTGAAGAGACGTCACTTAGTCAACGAATAAGATAGACAGCCAGACATTGAGCCAGCCATCTCATTTATTACAATCATTATCGCTGCACAGCCAATATCAAATTAGAATATGCTGAATATCACCTCTGAACCCACAAGAGGAAGGAAGGTGGGTTAAAAAAACAAAGACTGAAGAAAAAGAGAAGAGAAGGCAGCCTCTTTCCCATCGTCAGCAGGAGTGAAGCAGAGGGGGACCAGCATGTTAATTGGTGATTTGATTAGGGTTTTAATATTGCAGCTGTGCACGTCAGAAGAGAGCAACTGGCTGCCCAGAGGTTCTTTTTAAATAATCAACTGTCAGTCCTTCGATGCAGGGACAGACACAGCTTAGTCGAAATGCAAAACATTCAGTTAATTTCCTCCAATTTTGCAAGCAATTTGAAGCCATTTTGATTTGGGCCCAGCACTTAAGAGCCCCATTTGCTCTTCCTCTATAAGGTGCTGTTTACACGAGAACGCAAACGGTTGTATCCGCTACTTTTCTCTTTCGTATAGCCCGTTCGTTCACACGAGGCCGTAACGGAAACGCGGAAAAGGACCCCGCAAACGATAACGGGTCCCAAGGTGGATAGATCTGCAAACGGAACGCTCTGGGGGGGCAAACGGCTCCGTGTGTACGCCCTATACGATCATTACCTGATAACGATGAAGCCATAGCCCCACCTCTCCCCACCTCTGCTGCTCACTGCTGTAGCATGGTCAGTAGCTACTGTCAGTAGCTACTGCTAGTGCTACTGCTACTGACCATGCTACAGATGTTAGTGCAAAAATATACAGCTCCTCTACCACAACCATCAGCAACAAGTGGACATGAAGAATTACATGAACCACCGGGGGGGCATAAACAGAAGGGCAACCATGGCAACCATGCTCGGGGGTTTTCTTCGCTGCTTTTGGTGTATTTTGGCAGAAGTACAGCACCACTTACAGGCCCGGCATATGTACTACAGCGTCTCCAGCGCTCCCGAGCGGTCTCGTGTGAACGGAAGACTTTTTTGATATCGTATTCGGTTCGTTTGCGTTTCGTATGCGTTTGCATTTGCGTGTAAATGGGGTCTAAAAGGGCTGAATTGTTCCCAGAACATGTGCTAAACACTGGGCTAGGCAACATCTTGTCAACAGCATTACTGATAGGAGGAAGCTCCATTTAAAAAGAGGGAAATGCCATATGCCATATTACATAACTGATTGAAAATGTTTTATTGCTGTGCACTTTTATGAATCATGTTTTTCACTATCTGGGCCTATATTGTTAATATGTGTTGTTTTATGTTGAGGGGAAACAATACTAAGGAATGTTACGAGTGGATTAATCGGCACATTTTTAATGCTGTTGATTAATGACCGGTAGAATGAGGAAATAATGACACCACAATCTCTGAGAGAAATATGGTTTGGTTTGCATGCCATAGGGGCTTTGAAATAGGCAGCAAGAGGGGATCTGTGGCAAAAACAAGTAATCCCCCTGACCCCATGCACACATCTCCCACTCCAGCGCCAAAACACCAGAGCAGACGGTGCAGAGATAAGAGGTTAGCCATAAAAATGAGCTTTGTGGGTGAGATAGGAGGAGGAGAGGAAAATGGTCGAACAAATAAGGAAGGTTTGGAAGGGTTTGAGATAAGAGAGGATCTGAGTGTAAACAGATGGAGATGTGTTTTTGTGGCTGAGGTGTCAGGGGTGCAGGTCATGCCGGTCGGGTTGATGCTGTGCCGCAAACCGAGAAATGAGCTTGATCAGAAAGGATGGAGTAAACCATCTGAGAGAAGCTAGAGCGTTTAAAGGGGGAATTGAAACGGGAATGGTCTGTTTAAATAAATGTCAATTACCGTTAAGGAACAAGAGTCTACAACCAAGCTGGTGACCATGCTAACTTGATCACAATGGCAATGCAGGTGCAGGTATACTGCTTGTCTTAGTAAACATTTTAGTTGAATGTGTTAGCATGCAAACATCTAGCTATTACCAGCAAAAAAACAACTATTGCTGATGGGAATGGAATTATTTTAAAGTACAGTATAAAGTATTTAATAATTGTAACCTATGGCACTTGCTGAGTCGAAGGATCACAAGATTGAGGTTAATTATCCCTTAGTGGTCCAAAAACTTCACTTAAAACCACGGTAGTGTTCAAAGACAAGTCAGGGAATCATCAGTCATTTTGCTACACCCTCTGTAGAATATATATTTCTTCACAAAATGTTGTACCAAGCAATAAGTATATGTTTACATTGTTTGGTTGAAACTTTGGTACCCTGGTGGGGCAAGATCTGTCAGCGAATCACAATAGTCAACAGAAAGTATACTCCGGATGTCTGCATAAAAATGTAATAGCAATCCATCCAATAGATTTTGAATGATACCACCATAGACCAAAGTGGTAGACAGACAAATATTGCCATTTCTAAAGCCATGCTGCCAAATCCAAGTGGCAATAGTCTTGATTGGGCATGCAATTGAGACAAGAAAATCTGTTTCGAGAGATCAAGCATTTTTGAAAATTGTACATAGTCATGTAGTTGCTGTCAGAGGGATATAGGCTGTTAATCATTGGCAGAACAAGGGAGGACTAAGTAGAAACACCCTGCTATGGTGAACAATAGGGCCGAGTTTACAGTGCAGTATGTGCAGCTGATGTGAAGGTCACTGTTTTTCTCTTTCTATCTTAGGTTTTCCATTGTGATCCTGACAGTGCAAGGACAGTGACACTGACTCGGCTATTGTCTCTTCATTGTTTCCGGACAGAGTGAGGCTCCCTGGTTGCCTTTGCTTTCCAATGTGACTGTAGAGAAGAAAGAAAGCTCAGCTTGTCTGAAAATTCTTATTCAGCATCAATTCCCTTTGCCAGCCATATTTGCAACCCCAAGAACAGCAGTGAAGTCTCAGCACAATCTCTACCCCCAAGCCATCCCTCCATCCTCAGCCCCGTCTACTCTAACCCCCTTATCCCTATCCCGGTCCCTCAGCCCGTTCCCTCTCTCCAAGACCGGCTTCAGCCTCAGCCTTTGCCCCGCTCAGAGTCCCAGATGACAGCTCAGAAACATCCGTTACCCTCCCGCTCCATACGAGCCTTCTTTCCTCTCCATCCAGCCCCTGTGGCGCTTGGCACCAATGCCCATCACATAGACAGATGGAGCCAACCCTGACCCCTCTCCTCGCCCGTGGGGACGCCAAGAGAATCAACGCCTGACTAGAGGAGAAGGGGTGTGTGTGAGTGCATGTGGGGTGAAACAGGAAGTATTGCTTTGTCACAACAGCAACACACCACCCAGTCTCCCGTTGACTCCCCTTCAGCCCAACTGGAGGCCTTCTGCTAAAAACACAAACAGCAGAAAATTCAGCAGCAGAACCAGAAGGACCTTGTCGCCAGCCCCCAAATTGTGCCTAACATATTTTTGCTTTGATTATTTGGCAGAGATGCAAAACATTGTTAACATTCTAAATCTTGCAAACATCATGTAAAAAAAGAAGAAACTACAAGAGTATTGAAAACGCTGAAGGAGGTCTTCTTCCCAGTCGAAAGTGTTTCTCAAGTTTCATTCTGGGCCCCACACTTCCTCCGGCCTCTGTCATCTGAATACAGTACGGTAAGAAAAGCTTCAAATTAGTGCAATTTTTACTGGTATATCAAAGCATTAGAGGGATACTTTGCCACTTATGGCGCTTTTCCACCGCAGGCCCCGCTCGGCTTAGTACGGTATGGCTTCGTTAGGCCTTGTTAGGCCAGGCTCACTTTATGCTGCGTTTCCATTACAGTTTAGGAACTGGGGTAGTATCTATAGTAACGCAGTGTAGGCGGAGCCGTGACGTCATCTTCAATGCGAAACACAAATCCAACATCAGCCGTTAGCTGTTAGCCCTCAGAGCTCACAGCTCCTCATATCTGTTCAGAAACTAGACAAAAGTTAAACAAGTACAAACCACAGACTGTCTGTGTCATGGCGAGTACAGTCGCTGGTTTATTTATGTCTGTATAGCCCGTTGTTGTGAGTGTGGACGGTCGGAGCATATACAACGTTAGCTTAGCCAAGCTCCATTCAGAAAACACGCATTTTAAAAGGTTTTTCGCCTGCCGTCTTGTCTGCAGACTTGTCAAAGCATTAATTCATGGTTCTTACTAACCGGTATCAGTATGTTGTTACTTCGACATCATTTTGAAACGTGTATTACAATTAAATCACGGTAAAATATGTTCATTTTGTTGTAGTTGCCAGCGATTCTCTCACTAGTTTAGCATACTCAGCCCGGTTGTTGGCCCGGAAAGAACCTCGATTTTGGAGAGCCAGAAAACTGTGAAAAAGTACCCGCTAGCCGGAACTACGCCAAGTGGAAACGCAACCAAAAACGGGCCGGGCACGGCACGGCACGCTTAAACCGCGCTCCGCGCTGTAGTGGAAATGCGCCATAAGAAAGACACTAAGAAGTAGAAGGCTTCCCCTAGAGCAGAAAGTAAAAACATGTGGGACTCCTGTTAGATCTTCAATTTCTCTGCATCCATCCCTTTATCTAAGCTTTAACATCGGGCATTACACCTCCCCTGACTGGTCCCATATTGACTATGTGTCATTCATTCTCTTGACTAAACATCCCACCTCAATCCTTGTAATGTTTCCAGAAAGCACGATTTTGGCTACTACATTTTCAGGGATTGTTGTTGCCATCTTCTAACCTAATCTGCTGACCAGTTTCCTCATTAGCATATAATGCCAGACTGACCATTTTTAAAAGAACCGCGCAATTATAAAAGGAGACAATAATGGTTGGTGAAATGAATTCTGCGGGCTGACATACGTAACAGAGGAGGGAATACCGGAGTCCCAATGCTTCTCAGGTAATTGGAGTGCAGTAATGTGCTTTTATACTCCAAAGCACAGCTCCTCTGGTGACCTTGTAGGCTTAAAACTCAGAAGAGGCAGAAACAGAAAGACGTCTGAGGTTTTCGATTGTCTATGGCATTTTTCATCATTAGTCTTAGTGCATTAGCATAACAGATAATGTTTTGACGGGCCTGTCTCCAGTCATTTTAGTTTCTGCTGCAGGGCTGAGTGTCCAGTATATACTTATCACGGCTGTCAATTAAAAAAAGACATTTAGCATTTTATTCAGATATAATGTCTATGTATAAAAAAACGTGTCAAAGAACTCCCTTACTCCCTAAATGGGCCAAATAAAAGGATGAAGTGGATCATCAGTAATGCTGTTTTTGATCTAATTTTTCTTTGTAACATTCGGATTAGAAACACATTGGTAGATCCATATTTTATGAATTTGTTTAAAATATTGTTGGATGCTAAGAAGTGAAGTTTCATTGTAAGACATAATGTAAAGGAGGGTTTTGGTGGACAACTGTAGGGGACTGACTGCAATAGTGTAGGTTAATTGAGAGATTTGTCTGTTAAAATATTATTTACAACTATAGGAGATCAACTCGAGACAGGCCGGGTTATGCTTATGATGTGTGGTGAATCGTATAGTGCTGTAAATAGGGAACAATATTTGAGAGCAGAGGCCTGTCGTAAGCCTCATCCATCTGCACAAGTTTTTTATTTTGCCAGACAACAACCAACTTCCTCTTTGTTCAAGCCCTCTTTTTCTCTTAGGTGTAAGGTGGCCTTTAGAGGCTTTAATTCCAGATATACAATCAATTCCTTGAAAATAATCAGTCAAGTGTAGTTTGGTAAATTGCTGGTACCTCTTTACCTGTTTACTTTAAAAGGAAGCCAGTGGAGAGTGAAGCAGTGAGTCTGTGTTTTTGTAAAGATACGTATTTATGAGGCCAATATGATACGACCGATATGACAGAGTCTAGAGGTCATAAAGGTGATATAAGAGGAGAGGAAGACACAGACCAGCAGCTTTGAGTGTGAGTAGCACAGCACGGATTAAGATATTCTCGCGTCGTTAACGGTTCAATTTCATTTTATGATCTTTGTTGCGTGCAATGCCTCTCACTCTATCACCTTGTTGTGTCCTCGCTTCACTTTACTTTGAGCTATCGAATGAGACAGACAATAATGTTTCATAAACTCTAACTGCATGAAGGGAGGGGATATCTTCAACTTTAATGAGATAGATAGAGGTGGAGTATCACATATACTGTTTTTGTCATCTCCACCTCAGATACAAACACATACAGACACACACCTCAATTACTGAGCTATTTCTATGGTGCTACCTGTCAGTGACACTGAGCCCAAACCAGCTGGGATTAATTAGGGATTCAACAAGCACACACATGCACGCACACACACATACACACGCACACACATACCCACACACATACACACACACAGCTTAATTTCTGTCTTTGTGAACTATTCACAAGCATGTCATAAGAAAATAAATATGCCTGCCAACACACACATGCACTTCAGCTTTTACTACTCATTAACAACGGTTCACTCTTGCCAAACGCACACGCACACACCCACACACACACACACACACACACACACACACACACACACACACACACACACACACACACACACACACACACACACACACACACACACACACACACACACACACACACACACACACACACACACACACACACACACACACACACACACACAGTCATCCATCAGATACAGGATGTGAAAAGCTTCCAGAGCAGCATGTCGCCAATAAGCACCCCTCCTCTCCTGCTGTAATTACCTCACTCCTCATTTCACACCTTGTGTATGCACCTCATATCTCCCTGTGTTGCGGTGTTGCTGCTCCGCCTCAGCACAAGGCAATATACCTGTCCACACTTATAAGAAATGTGATCTTGTATTTAGTGTATCATCTTTTTCCTAACAGGCTGATTACATCTGATATAATTTTTATTCTGTCACATCATATTTAGGGCTTTCTAAAGGTGCCAAAGGTAAACACAAAACCCAAAACAACAACAAGATATTCTAGTCTAAATGAGGGCTAATGTCTTGCTCGTTCGGATTGAGATATCCTTGTTTGTTGCAGAACAGTGTATGTGTTAACGTAATCCACGGCCGATGAGGACATGCTGTAAGTGCTGTCTGCCTGTGTTTGGCCGAGTGGGCTTGTGTCGCGCACTGGTGACTTTGATGGAAATAAAGCCGCTGACAGGTTTAAAAGACAAGCTGTCGCAAGCCATAACCTTGGGGAAGTTTGTTTGTTTGCGTGTGTGTGTGTGTGTGTGTGTGTGTGTGTGTGTGTGTGTGTGTGTGTGTGTGTGTGTGTGTGTGTGTGTGTGTGTGCGTGCGTGCGTGTGTGTGCGCATGTGTGTGTGTGTGTGTGTGTGTGTGTGTGTGTGTGTGTGTGTGTGTGTGTGTGTGTGTGTGGTGTGTGTGTGTGTGTGTGTGTGAGAGTGTGAGTTCTGGATATGTTCACATGATTGTGTTGTGGAAGTGTGATGATGTTACAAACTGCAGTAGAAACTAAATGTGCTTAGGTGAGGTAAATACTGATAGAACAGATGAGGGGAAATAGCATTGCATATATTAGAAAATGAGGAAATGGGCAGGTATAATGAGATATAAACATAAACAAACCAAAAAAGACGCCAGTGCAGATAATACACACAGCGGGGTGAAAATAACATGAACTGGAGAGTTCAAAAGGGAAGATTCATTGACTGAGCTATTGTGTGTGTGTGTGTGTGTGTGTGTGTGTGTGTGTGTGTGTGTGTGGGGGTGGGGGTGGGGGTGTGTGTGTGTGTGTGTGTGTGTGTGTGTGTGTGTGTGTGTGTGTGTGTGTGTGTCTGGGTGCGTGCATGTTTACATGCACGTAAATCGGCATTGTTTATTCTATCAGAAGCTGATGCTTGTTTTATCCAGCCACCTCTGGAGTTGAAACTCATTAGCATAGTGATAATGAGAAATTGAAAAGGTTGCCAGTGTCAGCACAGCACATTTTTTATACAGTCAAAACAGCAGGTATGGGTATTCAAAGAAACTGTGTGTGTGTCCATCTTTGGTTGATAAATATTTATCCACCACGTATTGCAAAGATACACAAACCATCCCCGTTGTGTGGTAAGATGATCTATTGCACCTTATGTGCTTTATATTAGTCTAAATTCATTCATTCGTCAACACAGCACATTAGGAACTTAAACTCTTCAACTTGCATATCAAGTCTCTCTATGTCTAACAATGGATCTCTGTGTACTTTGATGTAACTTAGATAGTTAAGCAACCCCTATCAGAAAAGTGTCCCATTGTACCTGAAATACACACTTTTCTCTTTCTCTGCAACAAACCAAAATTCATTTAGTAGAATAACAGCAGAGGCATGTCCCTACACTGCCTCTGATCAGCAATATCACTCTGAAAATATATGAAAAGTAAATGTACACTTTGCACAAACCTTGATACATATATATCTGTCTTCTTCAGGTGTCTTCTGCTAAGCTGGAAAATCAGATTGGAAGGTCTGTGGAAGTTTTGACTCTACCTTTGACATTGAAGCTGCAAAGGGGATTTGGATCCACCTCTGTAAGAATGAGCTACAAGGATTTACCTCCGCACAGGACCTGAACCCTAGAGGCCAGAAGGAATAAAACTACAATTCACTGAGCTCAGTGAAGTGTTTTGGGTTATAGTTGTTGTGCATATCATTAATTTCCTCTGCATATATCCCACCAACTCAAGACACTTCAGACATTCCGGATAATATTTGAATGCTGATTCTTTTTCCAGCTGGTCCTGACACACTGGTGATGGCTGTTGGTGAGTGAAATAGGGACTGAAGGTCTGAAGGCTATAATCAAGGGGATTCTATTGTACCCGTTGTGGTGGCGACCTTTTCTATCAGGCTGGGAGTGGCATCAAGATGCCTGAACTGGACAACTTTTCCCCCCTGAGGGGTCAGGGTGGCTCTGAATTGGAGCTAAATGGTCCAGCAGACCCACTTCGGATTCAGCACAGCATCCTGGACGAGCAGGTGGAGCTATGGTGGTTCAGAGATCCTGGGAAGTCTCTGCTCTGCTACTTCGTGGCTGTACTTCTAATCCTGGGGTGCGGGCTGGGAGGTGTCGGCCTTCTCTCTACCACTACCAGTGTCTCAAGCGAATGGCGGCTTGGCGCAGGCACGGCCCTCTGCTTACTCGCCCTAGGAGTGCTGCTCAAACAACTGCTCAGCTCGGCCGTGCAGGACATGAATTGCATCCGAAGCCGGCAGAGGATTAACATGCTGAAAAGTGGTGGTTTATCGGACCTCCTTGTGGTATCGATTACCGGGATGTCACTGTTAATTTGTGGAGGGGTTCTACTACACCTGGCCCTAGCTAATCACATGCCGAAGCCTGGTCAAGCTCTTAATGACATGTACATTTCTGGAGTAGTTTTGCTGGCTGGAGGGGGGGCTGCAGTTGTGGGTGTTGGAATATACTCTGTTGTGGTCATCCTGCTTGAGAGGACAAGGCATGGACGAAGGTTTGTGGACCAGGTCTTGAATATCTTCACTGTTTCTGGACACATGGACCGTCACGCTCGCAGGGAAACAAACTCGAGTCTGGCTAATCTCATATGAGACATAACCTCACGCTAAGACGATTTTGCCGCTTTTTCTCTTCTTATCAGAACATTTAGCACCAACTAAATCAGAGCAGACTTGCTCAAATATTACAAGACATCTAATCAAAACAAGATTCATCCCTTAGATGCTTCAGCTTTGTCACTAGCCAATAAGACTGTGTATGAGGCAATATAGGTTTTACTTTTTGATACATATTGGTAACAAGTTTGCAATAAGCAATCAAATCTCATTCACAGAGCCAGAGAAAGGGTTGAGGGATAACACACAGAATAATGACTGCATGGCTATGCTCGATGTGAAGCTGGAAATCTCCCAATTCAGATGATTTTTCTCAACTTGTGTTGAGGTTCACATTTAGATGTTTTGAGATATATTTATCATGTGAGTCTGACATTCTAAATCAGCAATGTATTCATGTTCTGTAAAAACTCAACTCACTTAGGACAAATGCCAAAATGTTGGAAAACATGGAAAATAAGTTTTAAAAACGTAAAAACAATCATTGATATTTGACGTGATATTTAGGGATATTCAGTCAAATGAAAAGCACATAAAAACACATTTAAGGGAGAATTGCTGGTTCACAAACAGAAAAGAAGTCTGTTGATGTTATTGTTATCTGGTTTGTTCAGCAGTCTGAAATTGAAAACGAAGGCATGTGGTGTGACTGTAGACTTCAATGTAATGGGTCATTTGGTTTGTATAAGCTTTTCTCCCCAAATGGTGTCCATACAAAAAGTTCTAAGACTACAAAGATAAAGCTAAGGACACTTTTTCAAAGTTGACTCAAGGGAATGGTTGAAGGTGCATATACAAATTGAACTAATGCACATTTAATATTCTGTATGCTATACATATGTATTTGTTCAAGACATTTTCTTTTGCACACACCCAAACACTACCACCTAAATTATTGTATGATAATAGATAACAGCAGCAGCTGAAAGCTAAAATAAAACTGGAATATTCAGAATGAGTGAGTATTTTTTATATATATATATATATATATATATAAAGAAATCTAAAATATATTTAAATATATAATTATTCTTTGTGACTTTGGCACCAACCAATTACTCCGATATATATAGGAAAATATTCAGCTGACAAATTTGAATTATCTGAGGATGGTGAATCTGTCAGTGAGGCTCAAGTTTAATTATCATTAGACATAATACATGCTTATTTGTCTGCCTGTAACCTACACAAGAACATGATTGTATTATAACTATATCACAGCACTTAAGAATGTATGGATTATTTATGTTTTTTGTATCAACAATGTAAAGTCTGGACTGTTAATCTTGCAGCACCTTGTTTTCCCCAAACTTGATTTAATCTATATTTTAAAAAAATGGACACTGAATCAAATTACTACTTTGAATGTAACATTGTTATTCATTGTGCTGAAGATATTCAGATTCACCAATATCTTGCTCCCATTTATCCTTTTTGGTAAACATCTTTAGCCATAAACCTCTCCCAGTGTACACCACCATAGCCATCACCAACGGGATGCCAAGAAAGCTTAAGATCACCTTTTTTCCTGAGAATGTTTTGGATACCCAATCAGATAGAAAGGGACAATAGCTTCTGGACTTCTATCAGAAACTGTACACATTGCCAATGTGTGTTGTATGGACAAGTAATGGCAGAGGCCCATAAAGACAGTGTGTCATTGTGAATGCTTATCATTTCAAAAAGAGATGTTTATGACAAATCGAGATTCACGCTGCAGAACACAAGCAGCGGACAGTCATTCATTAAAGGAGGAACTAAATGTATTTCCTGAGTCATTTCATTATTTATTTTTAAAAAGTGGCATTTTCGAAAGGTAAAGAGTATGAGGTCCATTCCAGACCCTGTCCAATAGGAACTTCAGGGCAGTTGTTCCAAGCCCTGGGTCAACGGATGCTCAAAAGAGTCTCTTGGGCACATGCCAAGGTCAAGGCAAGGTCAAAAGTAGCTAGTGAGCTAATTCATACAAGCTCCCTAGCAGCTAACTAGCTACAGTAGGCTTTTGTTTTCCTTTTGACTGTCCTGGGTGCATTCTAGGGCAAGTTTTAATGGACTTGAAATGAATAAGATGACATAAAAGTGTCCTAATGAATCTCTCCGGAGGCGTTTTTTTTCTAACAAATTAGTAAAATGGTATTAGAGTGCGAATCAGTCCGCTTCATCTTTTGTCGCGTTGTGGCTAAAGAAGTCCTTAGCACAGCTTTGAAATGTAAAAGTAACAGTAGTTTTAACCAGTTTTGACAAAGTTTGGAGGCCGTTTTTCTACCAATTTTGTGAAAATGTGACATAGGCCTACTTTCAGGAATGTGGGTCTCTGTAACAAGATGGTTGGGAAATCTAAATCAAGGGCAACATTTAGAAGAGAAACAGGGTCAGGGTCAGCAGCAACATTTGACATCAAGACATATTGGTACAGTATGTTTTTAATGAGGCATAATTCAGTTAATTTGAATTCTTGAAGCACTTAAGTGAAAGAAAGTGGTGCTCATTATTTCTATTTGGATCAATTTGCATTTTGCTCAAAGCACTTTTGGTTTACACATTTTTTTTTCATTTAATTATGAGGGTGCACTTGGGGATGAAAAAGGTCCTGCTAGCACTTTTGATGTAGTAGATATATTATTGGCTCAGGTAACTGGTCATTATAATTCCTCACAAAGCAGAAAAGGGTAAATAACTCTTGGGGGGGAAATTAGATCCATTTCATCCTTTTGGCCAGTGATATCATTTCAAGGCACTTGCAAAAGTTTGAACTGGGATGTCATTATTCTTCATTGTCTTTCACAAAATGATGTGCATTTACAGTATGCTGACATTGCTGCATTGTTTTCATTGAATCTTATTTGTGTCCAGTAGAGTTGAAACGTTCACTTTCAAAGCATAAAGGTCCCACTATTGAGAAATACGTGATAAATTAAGGTCATCTGTGTTTATAAAATGTTTATAAAGCCTTTGAGTCACTACTCACATCGCCTTCCTTAAGAACCTCAGTAAAAAGGTCCTGCATTGTGTGTGTGTGTGTGTGTGTGTGTGTGTGTGTGTGTGTGTGTGTGTGTGTCACACCTCTTTATCTGCCTTCACATGCGCACAGCAGAGTTCCCGTTAGAATATTTTTTTGCCGGTCAACATGTCCGTTAAAGTTGAAATCTTCCGGACAAAATTAGATAAGTGCCGGTTAAAGGTCTTCTTTGTTATTTATTGAGCTTTAAAACAAATTGATATGATTCGACATTAAACAAACTAATTATAGTAGATTAACTACATTATTCAAAAGTGTACAGTAATTTACAAAAACGCGGGAATAATAAACGGAGCGCTCTCTCCTTCTCCTGACAGCCCGTCAGTATCATGCAGCTCGCGGATCCAGTAATGAGTGACCCGACAGTAAAACTAAACATATCTATAACTAGTTTAGGTAGTTTGAGAGGTAATTAAAATAGCTACGTGTGATTTTCTAACCTGAAGTGTGTTTTGCTCTGCTCGCCGCTGCAGGGGATCATGCAGAGCTGCGTGTCGACTCGTCAGCAGCAGCCGATCTCTCTCTCCTGTCAGATTAGACTTTACTCGCATTTATGTCCATATCGATCAGATCTAGCTAGTTCTAGCTAATGATATGACTACCTGCTTGTTAAAAGACACCTAAACAATAAGCGTCGCTATGCAACCGGATGAGGCCACAAAGTATAGCGCAGCATTATGCATTTGTTTACATGCCCACCGGAACCCCGAGGCATTACCAACAGATCAACGCACAATCAACCCATACAGGACATCTCTTTCTCCACATTAAGTGTTAGACATTAGAATTGACAATTTTTGTCTGTCACATACTCTTTTGTCTGTCACATACTATTCTTGTCTGTCACATAAGTGGCGCAACTGATGCGGTATTGCGCTAAGGGAAAATTATTTTGACCGGACATTTTGACCGGAGAGATTTAGATTTGCCGGACTTCAGCATATTTTACCGGTCATTGTCCGGTAATTACCGGCTAACGGGAACTCTGGCGCACAGCCTATTGCCTTGAGACAAAAGGGGTCCCACAGTTAAACATTGTTGGAGTGACGACGGACAGCAAACTGGAGGCACAATGCACAAAGCAGCAGCCTGCAGGGCCTGGTGTGGACTAGCACCAATCTCTCTATAACACACACACCCACAGAAAAACGAAAAGATTCACACTGCTGTTTTACAACACACAAAAATCCTGTAATCCTTTCTTACATGAATCTGTCTTTTGACCCACAGTATAAGGTAGCAATGACAGGTTGTGTATCCAAGCATAACAGCAAGAAGAGGTGAGCAGAGCGCAGGGGGCGGCAGGGCAGAGAGGATTTAGAGATTTTTATGTCAGGCCAAGACAGGGAAAGTATTAGAAACAATTTAATCCAGAGCAAAATGTCTTCTGCTATGAAACGTTTTATATTATTTTCCAAGAGTATCTTCAGTATATGAAGTGTGATTAAAATGAGTACAAATATACCTGATGTTTTTCCATGTCAAAGCTGAGTTTAAGTTTAACCGACATTATTCTGCCATAGGTTTAGGCTTAGTAAATGTATAAACCTAAACAGTTATTGAACACAGTCAGATGTTCATTACAAAAGACTCCTCTTAAAAAAACCACAATATTCCAAAACAAGATAAAAAAACGTTTTATTTCCAAATATATCCCTTTGTTTCCCAATGACAAATAGTAGTTAGATAAATGAAAGTGAACACATTAAAACACACACTTATTGAGAATCCTCATTAGTTGCAGAAAAAATGTCCCCACAATAAAATTGAATGGTTGTAAAAGAAGGCTCTGTCACAGAGATGCAATAAATCCACACAGGACCCTTTTTGCTGTTTGCAGAGCAGCTGAACTGATGTGGTGCAATGCATGCATAACAGAGGGAGTGGATCACACCACACACCACTTTAAAAAAGTTGATGGGGCTGCAGAGGCCAACATACTGAATATATATTGGAGAAAAAAAAGGGTTGTGGAAAAACAATTCCCTCAACATGTAATCTATATTCTCAGATTCTGTAAAGAAGTCCCCGCAGGTTATTTTACCTTTGTTCTGCGCCTCCCCATCCCCTGCTTTGCCCTTCAAACAGTTTCCACAGGGGACTAACTAGTACAGTATAAACAACAGATAGAAGTATGACAGAACAATTCTGCACCATGCTCATTCCTTCAGTCCCTGCCTCAAAGCGGCAAGCTGATTGCGAGCACAAGGACAAGGTTACAGGCCCCATGAGAGCACGTTGATGGTATTGTGTTACTCTGCCAATGCCTCTGACAATATTGTGCCTTATTAATCATTGATCTGGTCGCTGGTGTTAGTTTCACTTCACTGGGGATTATGTTCACAGTGCTAAAGGTGATGATACATAGACTTTTTTTTAAGGCGATGAATATGTGATATTAAGGTTCCGGGAAAAGAATATGAATGAATGAATGAAAACTTTATTACAGACTCAGGGTCCAGATATGCCTCTGAGCGGGATGAAGATTAATAACAGAGTTATAATGCACTCCTGGACTATAAAGTAAGGACACAACACATGAAGGAGAATAACCCTTGCATTTAAAGAAGCATGGAAGAACCTTCTCTACAGAAAAACAATACAAATCTGGAAGGATGGCACACTTTAGATTTATAGACACGTGAAGTACTCTGTCCCTTTGAGAAATAAATTAACAATGAGTCATCATAGTTCCTGTATATTGGCTGTACACTATATTTTGGTTTTGGCTGTTATAAAAGCTACACATCTGAGTGGCCAAGGACAAGAAAAAAGATAACGCTCCAAATTGTATTTCTTTTATTATTATTTAAAATGTTCTCTCTCTGAGGATTTATTTTAGATTCCTCCACAAATTGTGCTCTAAATTAACCTTGAGGTATAGCCTATTAAAAGTGATGAATTGAGAGCTTGCCAGAACCAGACAGTGTCACAACGTTATCAGCTCATTATTCACATAATAAAACATTTAGCTGGAGTCCTGAGAAGCCCTTAGAAAAATCACAGGTCAGAGGTGATGCAACAGCATTTCCCGTCTCAGTTTTAAAAAAGTCTTATAGGAAGGGGTGATGTCTTGTTTCTGTGCAGGCTGGGGAACAGTTTCATGTGTCCTCCTGTGCTTGTCCTCTGCTGTCTATGGCAGACAGGGAGCCGGAGGAACAGAGAGAGGCGAGGAGAGGAGAGAGGAAGACAGACAGAGGGAGAAAATATCCATTCGTCTAGCAGCATCTGTGCCCTTTAGTTTGTCCGGAGCTGGTAATCTGCCAAGAAATGTAACAGCGGAGCATTAACACAGCTCTCATCTCCTCATCACTCCTGCACATCCCATCACTGCCAATATGAGCCCCATTAAATCTATAAACAAGATTTGCAAGAATAGTAACCGTAGTGGCAATGTACTAAATCACATTATCAATATTTACCACATTCCTTTCTAAGAGAGATAATGTGTTTAAAAACACATTTATTATAATGCATGTTCAAGGTTCAAGGCTTTTATTGGTCATACGAACATAGCTACAGTGTAGTTATGACGATGAAAATCTTAGGTCACATGGTACCTATATTTTAATATTCTGAGTTATTATGTTGCATATAGGTATCCAGGATTGACTAACCAGTGGCCAACAAAGTGGGCACCTTTGGTTCCAAATAGGGGACATTTTAATGCAGCAAGCAATCTATTGCTAATTCTTTGGTATCTGTAGTCATTTTCTCTTCCTAATTAATTTAAGCTGAATGTCGAAATTGATTGAAGGCTTATTCAGATCACTTGTTGCACACTCCCAAAAAACGATTGAGAGCAGCTTGCTGCATTTCCCATCTTTGCCAATCAGGATATTACAACGCTGTGTCTTTAGGGCTTAAGAGAGGCGGGGAATTGCAAACCCAGGGCAATCTGATCTTTCCTCGCCTTAATATCTTAATGCACATCCTACTTCAGCAGATCAATCAGCCACAAATGCTGGTCTTAAGACTATTTTAAAACTTTCTTTGTTGTCTTCACTTTTCTGATTGATGGTGAAGCCTTCTGAAACTAGCTAGAGTGAATATTAAAGAACACGTATAAAGATAGAATAGATGAGCTGCATCAAGGCAGAATTTGTCTTTGTTTATGATTGACTAATGATAACCAATAGGGCGCGCAGACTTTATTTGTCTATTGCTTTATCTTTATCGAAAACCCCTTCATACACATTTTTTCCTTATTATTAAAGAACACAACATGTAAAACATCAGCCTACTTGACAGTGTTGTCGCTTTAAATTAATAATTGAACACACACAAAAATCCAAAGTCAATGTGCTGCGGTAAGGTCATACATTTGTGTCAAGCAGCAGAACAGAGGTTTGTAGACATGCAAAAGCTGAAAACAACCTCTAGAGCCAGGCCTCAACATCCAACCTCAGTTTCTAAACTCAGCGATGTGTTTTTTGCTTTTTGTTAATAGGATCGAATCAGTCGTTCAGTAAGTTTGTAGAAAGTGTGGAGTCCTCTACAGCTGCATGTTTAAGTCCATTGTTTTAAAACAAGATGTTTCACAATCACATGTTTGGGTGTCTACATACTTTTGTCCAAGTACAGTAATGAAACATTACTGTCAGAAAATACTTCAAATTATGAGTAAATCCCCAATCCAAAAAGGGCATGTTAACCATAACATTTCACACGTTAATTACTTCTTAAGTTTATATTAAAATGTCAGGACATACTGTAAGAACCACATCAGCATGAGGGGCCACTGCCAGTATCAAAGATCAGCTGCAGTGAGACGCTGCCTGATCATATTCTGACCACTCACAGTCTGATGTTGGGAATTGTCCCTTACTGCTGTACAGTAGGACCACTAAATGCCTGTTCATCACTCATTAATACTTCAGCACAGTGAGTCTACAGTATCAGGGTTGTTTAATCAGTGTGAGTGTGTCCTCATGTAGTGCTGAGTGAAATGTGAGCAGCACTGTCTCATCCCCCCCCTTCCTCCCCATGTTGCTGATGGTAACAATAAGAGAAAGGTGATAGCGTTCTCTCCGACTTCCTCACTCTTCTTTCTCTCGCTTGAACTCATCTCCTGTCCTCCTCCTCCTTCCTTTGTCTCTCTGTCTGTCTCTTCTTTGCTGATGTTACAGCACGGAAATAGTAACCTTGGCATTTCCTGAGCGCCACCCTGGGAGCTTCCTGGCACTTTGTGGCATCATTCAACCTCCGGCAGCCTGCGACTCACACCAGACACATCCAGGTAATGGATATGATGGATGTTATAGAGGCAGGTTCATTTGACGGCCGTATGGTAGGTATGAAAGGTAAAAAAATTCTGGCAATGCTCCAGTGGAGTTGTCAGGATTCTATCTTAATTTCCATTTATCCCTTAATGAAACTAGTTCGATAGTAAGAAGGATGTGCCTGCAGTCCCATCAATAAACTGTATCTTCAATCTTGATCAGTCCCAATATGAATCATGTGTTTAAGAAACAGATGTAGCTAAACCATTTTTCAAGGTAAAATATCAAGTAAGAAGGGTAATACAATCCTTAAAGGTCCCCTATTATACAGTTTTTCATCAATATATTATAGGTCTCAGATATATACAAACCCCCCTGTACTACGAAGCCGGATTTTCGCTTAGCCGGCTGACTTCAGGGAAAACTCTGGCTTTCCGGTCCTACGACGCTGGTTCTCTTTTTAGCGGGCTAGATCTCCATGGTAACTTATGCTGAGCGGCTAACCTCCTCGGGAGGAGGTTAGGTTGCAGGCTAAGAGATCAACTCAGTGAAAGCACCGCCTGCTGACCAATCAGAGCTCCGTGTGCGGAGTTTAAAGCGATGAATTCATATTACAGGAGGAGAAAGGAAATACAGAAAAACTGCCGTTGCAGGAAAGACGGCCGGCCAAAATCAACTGACTGTGTGAACGTGAAAATTAATAGAATATCCCCTCCCATCTTCAGAGCAATCTGACTATTATAACATTAGCGTTAAGAAAGCTTACTTAAATATCTGCCACGACATAAGTAACCGGATCAGAGTAACATTAAGTACCGTCCGCGGCACTGTGAGTGCAGACGTCGATGTGTCCCATTATCATTCATATCATATCACATCATAATGTATCATATATTTCCTTATCTGAGTCAGCTTCTTGAGCCGTATCTGGCCGTGCAACACTCAGTGTCACATACTGTATGCAGAAGTATTATTTTAAGCAACACATTAAGTTGACGAAACACTCGAGTCAAATTCTCCTAATTAAAGTCAGATCCACTCGTGTCTTAGACGGGGCAGTGATTTCATAAACCTGTTAATGTACGCATTCAAACGCTTTTTCTTTTACCAGCTGTATTCACCTTGCAGGTGCAGCTATGTGGCTTTTATCCTGGATAAAGTGTTTAAGTCATGGATGTTTAAAGTTTAACTTCTTCATATTTGACTAATATTAAAGTTCACTTTTCATTCAGGAAGTATGACTCGCTGCGCTGTCAGTACGCTTCTCCGTGTTTGTGATTGGTCGAATGCTCCAAATACCACCCCTTTCATGTGAACGCGCACCTAACTAGATAGGACACGGCTGGCTTGAGCGATCCACTTGATAACCAGCGTCGTAGTACAGTTTAGCCAGAGCGCGTATGTTTTGGATTGGGCCAACCGGCTAACTCAAACATATCCAGGTTAGGAATATCCGGCTTCGTAGTACAGGCCTCTGGTGTAGGCGCCATAATGCTACTTAGCCCAAGTTCATTATTTGTATTATTATTATTTGTTTACGTCACTTTTATTTGTTTGTTGAGCACTTCCGGTAACTGTCACATGGGTGTGGTTTGTCTATTTAACTCACCTGTTTCATGTCGACTGCGGATGACAGAGGGTGAGCTTGTGCTGTCATTTTTTCTGTTGACCGTTTTGTCCATAGTTACTATGCTATGATTTTGTTTATTAAATATCCCAAAAACTATCTCGCTTCACTATGGACTTTCTCTTCGAAAACGCGTCACAGTTTATAGCCAAGTTTAGCCTCTCGGCGACTCAAACTTAACTGGGGATTGAGCCGCCACACTTGGGTTTGAAAGATGCAGAGGGGTTCATTCCCAGGGCAGCAACTGAATCTGCAGTTCTCGAGTGATAACTTTGCTAGAATAACTTTCTCTCTATCTCTGTTCAAATTAAAACGACTGAGAAATAAAGCATTTTACACCAGAAGCTAACAGGCATGTAAAGTTTCTCTCCTTAACATCCTGTGTGCTGTCATTCAAAGCCCCCCGGGGCCATGGCTCATGGTGATAGAGCCAGGTAATGGATATGATGGATGTTATACAGCTGGGTTCACTTTTAGGCCAAACACTGAATAGTAATGCAGAAAGACTGACACTGCTCTTTCAAGGAAGACGTCTTATTTAACCTCAGGTGACCTCTGATTTGCTAATGTGTTTGAAACTATCGTGCTTTAAACATGAAAAAAGGCAAAACAGCTAAACTGGAGAACATGAGACACGGTGTGGCGACTGGAAATTCCTTATTAACGTTAGGTGTAATAAATCGTATCTATATTTTTGTGATGGTATTCTTCCCTGTGAAAGTGCTTAGGTCAATATGTGTTGATGTACGTGCTCTTATCTGATGAAAGTTCCCTTATTAAGGAAATCTGATCGAAAAACACTCACACAGTCCAGATTAGGGAGAGTAGTTGTTTTTTAGTGTTAAACTCTTTATACATTTTCTCAGAGGATTTAGGCAACGGACTGCCAACTTTTCAGTGCCCCAATCCCAGACTTTGTGTTACCTTAGATATATAATAACCTCCCCACAGTCAGATATACAGATTCTAAATGTGTGTGGTTATTGAAAGTGTGAGAATATTTCAGTGTGTTTGTTCTCACCTCCACTTTGTGTGATGTAGCGCACCCATGGTAATGCATGGTAACCGCTCTTCTCTATAATCTTAAGGTAACGCACCTAGGCAACACACAAAGGTTAAATATAGTTATTTCACTTATTCACTCACAAACAACCACTAACATAGTGTTGTATGTTTTAATGAGTCTGTCCTTGCATATAATAATTATTAATGTGCATTAAAAACAGTTTATTTCTGAATATGGTTATTTTATTCTTAGAGACAAACTGAAGGACTAATATTTCTAAAATAGGTTAAGAAACATTGTGAAGTCAAAAAAGAAAATGTATTTATTGATGCAATTCACATTTTACAGAACTAAATAGTGAGCTACACGCTAATGTGGTTATTTTTTGAAAGAAATAATTGTGTAATCATGGATGTTAATAAAGGGACCCACCTGAATCCCAGACACGGTGAAATAAGGAATCTCAAAGTTAACTGTGATTGGTATCTTTGCCTCCAGCTCACCACTGTCCACACTGGGCAGCCCAAAGTGCGCACGCATCATATACTCCTTACCACCCTACATGTGCAAATACAGAGAACAAAAACACAAAGCTGTTATTGTATCTGGTCACACAGAGACAACAATTCGAGTGATACTGTTCAATAAGCCTTGCATATAAAATGGTTTTGTTTGAGGAGTCATTTCCTCTTCTACAACAAAACACACGTTATATTCATTGCAATGCGAGTCAACTTCCATGTCAATAAAAGGTGAATCAGTGGTCCATTTATGGGAATTAAGATAGATGCCAGACTTTTCCAGGATATAAGCACAAGAAACAGGTTAATCACCAGCCATTGTCAAATATTATTCAAGCCCTGACGCTGTTAGTTAAGGGTTTGGTTTGTTGCAAATCAGTCACCATACTGACTTTAAGGCATGGCATTTGGTTTAAAATCAAGGATTTATTACTAAATATGCAAGAATAAAAAGTTTTAGTCACAATTAAATCTAAGTTATATATTTTTTATCAGGTAGTATGGGTGTTGTCTTATTAATAGCTTTATTGAGAGTAACCTGGCAACAATAACAAACAACCCACAAGTTGCTATCACATGATGATCATGTTGATGTTGTTTGGGACATCATCTTTTTATAGCTGAGTGTTGCTCTCGTCGAACAATAAAAAGCTCAGATAAAAACAAATAAAGAAACTCTTTCTTGAAAATAAACAAAAGTGTTCTGGCAGAGAACTTTTCTTCTACTTGCCGTTATAAGGTTGCTGTGGAAACCTTATCTCTTTCCTACAGCTGATAAAAGAAATATTAATTGTTTGCATACTATTATAAATAATAAAATGAGAAATTGATGAAAGACAAATCATGATTATGAAATAGCTGAAGGCAATTGCAGTTATTTCTAAAAGCTCTATGTGCTCTCACAGGAAGTGAATGTGTGTGGCGGAGCTGAAGGCTGTCAGACTGTGGTTATGTGTTTCTTATCACAACAAGCCACTGCGTCACCTTTGTTTCTTAAAACCTCCATCAAACATTAGTTAAGTATGGTTCCCTGAGAGAATATACAGTTGTATAGTGTCCAAAGGTTGATAGAGACAGAAAAGAGCCACCCATGTGTATCAAACTGAGGCTTAAAATCAGATATTTGTCATAGTTAGTTTTGTTATATTTGTGTAAGTTGTGATATGTTGTTGGCACACTAACAGGGAAGGACTTGATGTTCCACTGCACCGCGTTCTTCTCGGGCACCCACTTGGCGCTGCCTGTGCTGGTCTTGAACTTGGGTGAGTCAGCATCACTGGGCACTGGCACCATAATGGACACATTGTTGGCAGTGGACCGGCTCTTGAACTGACCTCGAGCCTGTGGAAGGACACAGAGGACAGAGTTCAAATGTCATCTGAGATCTTTACAATAAAGAAATGGCGTCCAAATTCAGATCAATACCTAAATGATTATGCAAACTTGTTATTTTGGGTCTGTATGGCCGTCACTGCCTCAAACAGATGGTCAGAGGTAATCCACTTGAGAAGGGTGTGTCATAAATACTAAACAAGTTGCAGTGAAGTGGATAAGCTTTCGCCACTGTGTGTGTGTTTATGTGACACTCATCCTTACCTTCACCTTGATTTCCACACGGCTGTGAGAGAACTTCTCAATCACACTCTCAATCCATATGAGAGGCTTCACCTGTCAGAGGGAGAGAGTGGACAAGGTCAGAAGGGGAGAGCGCAGAGCTGAAGTGCATCACTACAACACACATCACCAGTGACACAGTTGACAGCAGAGAGAGAGAGAGAGAGAGAGAGAGAGAGAGAGAGAGAGAGAGAGAGAGAGAGAGAGAGAGAGAGAGAGAGAGAGAGAGAGAGAGAGATTGTGTTTTTACAAGGGAGACAAGAACTGCTGGCAGCGCCCCTTTAACATCCTCTGTTCATTAAACACCATGTCAGGAGGAGTGGAAATACTGAATCTTGCAACATAAAAACTGTCATTGTTACTAGGCATTAAAATGTGTTGCAGCCACAAAGATTCTTTCTTAGATATCTGTGGGACTAATAAAGGTATTCTGATTCTCTTTAGAAACTAATTAAAGTATATCTGATGTTGTATTGACACCCTGTGGACATAATCTTGAAGATATATGCATTTCTCTGGTTAGCTTCATTTCGGTTACATCATTTTGTTGACACAGCTTCTCATGATTCCCTGAGGTTTTATTTTCTATTATGCAGCTCTGACTCACCACAGTAATATGATCCAGGGTAGGCTTTGTTTTTGATAAAACTTTATATATAAGGCAATTTATTAATTTATAACAACAAACTATATCAGCAGTGACAGTAACATATAGACTATTTCAAATGTTTTACAGCTTACATCACTGAAAGTTAAATCAAAAACAAATAACAAAAATACAACTATATTTGTAACATTCAATAAGAAAAATGACATAATTGAGTTATATTTATATATTTGTTTACTTCAATATCTGTGATAAATATTATGATGGAAATATGACAAAAAAAGTCTACAAAATAATGAACTTTCTAGCTTGTGTCTGTGTACATGCCTTACTGCGAGACAAATTAGACGTGCGCTCTTACTGTGGCGTGTGTGTGTGTGTGTGTCCTACTCACCGTCGTGTTAAGGCGGTAGGACATGAGCTCGCTCTCGCCGTCGGGGGGGATGAAAGAGATGGTGCGGTCGTTCTCGAAGCGTGACAGACGGACACACTGATGAAACTTCACATCCTCCAGCTCCACTGTCTTACTCTTCTCTCCTGACACACACACACACACACCAGGACATACACAAAACAGATTGAGAGCCTTCCACGCAGTCTTAGGGGAAATCAAGGTCAGGGAAATGATGACAGACAAACATTCACACTGTCTTTCTCTCTCTCACAGCGCACTCAGTATGCTACCAAGTATGCCCTCTTCTTGTCCCCCACGTCAGCTGCTACACACAAACAACCTCCAACCTGCTGCCATGCCATCATCTTCTTCCCCACCGAACACTATTCTGCCTCACAAACACACCCACACAAACACAACAAAGTAAATAAACATTGTACTATCGGCGAGAAAATGACACTTCTGACAGCAACACACATCTCCCTAAGAGGCGTTTCTTCATTACCCTGCAAAGGAAAAAATTTGCTTTGTTGTCAAAAGCTTGTGATATATTGTTTGTGAA
Organism: Trematomus bernacchii; assembly: GCF_902827165.1. Lineage (NCBI taxonomy): Eukaryota > Metazoa > Chordata > Actinopteri > Perciformes > Nototheniidae > Trematomus > Trematomus bernacchii. The sequence goes on from NW_022987739.1 coordinate 16,197,361, forward strand.
ATAATTCCGCCTACTAAACTAATGCAGGGTTTATATGTTGGTCTCTTTCAGGAAACACGCCTACAGGGAAGTCTTTATGCTAATGAGACTGTTTTTCCCCACTACATCATTAGTAATCTGACTTTTTAAGTACAAAACCATTTGTCAATTGAGGTGTTTAAAACCAGACAAACACACATAGCCACATGGGGAGTTATTAGTCCTTTGTTTATTGAGGAAAAAATACTGTGTAAAGCAATAATTCCTAACACTTTGTTGCTGGATAAAGAATACATAGTTTAGACTACATCACCTTGGATCTGGGAAACTTGGATGGAAAAATAGATGAACGTTTCTGACATTTAATTGACCAAACAATGAGTTCAATAATAAAAAACATAATCGGCAGATTAATCCATTATTGGATTATGGAGTTACGAAGTTTGGATTACAATAAAAGATAGAAACAGCAACAATAAAAAAAGAGACAGAAAATTGTAAAAATTCCTGCAAATTATGCATTTTCCACAGGGTAATCACTCTTTTTACAAGAAAGTTCTGCAGTTAATTCCCTATTTTGATTAATTGAACAATTGATCAGTTTTTTAGTATCCTTATTATTATGCATTGAGTATAATATATGTCCCTGGTCATCAGTTTGCTCAATGAACATGATGTCCCTAAACACTGCACTATAGTACAGTTAAGAGTATGGCAGCTCTATAAACTTGATCTAACTTCAACTTTAGAAACTCCACAGGAGCACTAGAGAGCCCACAAAAAGCAGCACATTGTGTCGGCTGGTTCATTTTATCTGTAAAAATAAAAACAGGCTTTCCTAGACAATTTTTCTCGAGGGTGGAGCAAGAGTACAAACTGTGGCAAAAGGCAGTTTTGAGCGTAACCTCCTCAATGGTGGCATCTTCATTCTGCTGGAGAAAGCTGATGTTCTCCTCCTCTGTGGTTAATAGAGGGTGCTGAGTAGGAGAAAACTGCTGTAGTAACTGTGGGCCTTTGGGCCTTAAAGCAAATCCCCCATTCAACATCACACCTGCTCTGAATGCAACCCTGGACCAGCACTGTAGGGGACACGGTGTGTGTGTGTGTGTGTGTGTGTGTGTGTGTGTGTGTGTGTGTGTGTATTTCTTTATCTCCTTGTCTATTGTTCTCTTTCTTGAGAGAGTTGACGTGCAGTCGTGCACAGGTTTATGAATGTTTGTTTGCTAGCTGCACAATCCTCTATTGATTTTGCTTTTGTGCTAGCTTGCGAGTGTGTGTGTGACATTTCCTCATGTCAGAGAGGCGGCTGGGTGAGGTCAAAACACTCCTGAACAAGCAAAGCAGAGAAGCCCTTTAGAACGGTATCCGTATCTCTCCCTGTCTCTATTGCAGTTTGTTTTATGTCAGTAACGAACACAGAAACACGCAGGCTCGACTGCACGCAGAGTTATCAAAAAGACAAGAAACAAAGGTCATACGGTGCACTCTCTGTCACTGCGAGGACCTCAGGGGCCAGAAGAAGAGACAGGTGTGTGTGTGTGTGTGTGGTTGTGTACATCCCAGGTGGGGATTGAAGATGCAGCAGTGTCTCCTGTGGTTCACCTTTAAGGCTGCTCTTCCCTGTTTCTGTGCACAGCAGCAGACAGGAGGAATCTAATCTGTTTTCTGTCTGCTGTCTCTACTGAACTGTTTTTTTAATGGCATTTTGAAAATGTTTTCTGTTCCAAAACCTCTTACAGTGCTGGGATATTGCTGGAGGGGTCAAGAAAATACAGAGGAACTATAACACAAACGTCTTAGCATTTAACAGTGGAGGAAACAGGATATTAGGGGCGTGTCAATAAATAGGGAAATAAGGACAATAATTGGTCATAGCCTGATTCTCAGCACTTAAAAGAAAAAGCAAATAGTCGTCAAAACAAAACACTTATTCCTATGATATCAAACAAACACACCCCTGATAAGTCATTGATCTTAGAGACATGTGAGAAGGTGTGGAAACTCATGTACGTCAAATGATCGAATATTTTATATAAAAAGCCACATTGTCTCTACTGACTGAAGGCTTTTTGTGGGCTATGTAATTTCATGCACAAATGTATGCCAGTTCTTTCCGAGACAGATCTGGATTTCTGCCAGCAGAGGGCAGTGTTATATGACTTATAGTTTCTTTCATGATTTGGCTGCCTCCTGCTGGGATCAAATGTGCAGATCAGGCAAATGACTGCGAAATGATATGTAAAAAAGTGTAACTGCTGAGGATGAGAGGGCAGAACCCATTTTAATATCTGTATAAACATTCAGCAGGAGTGTGTGTTGCTGTAAGTGTGTTTGTTTGATCATTATCTGTGATAATTTTTACTCCGAGGATGTGTTTTTCCCAGACTCTGAAACACAGCGGGGGGATTGTGTGCTGCATATACAGGATATCCAAAGACCCTCACCTTTCATCTGCAGGGCTGTAGCCTGGGGGGGGGGGATTAACTGAGAGGCAAGGAGGCTAGACAGTGATGGAGCCTTTCCCCTTCAGTAGGGAGCGGTAGGGGGGAGGAAATGTAGGCAAAAGAGAGGGAGATGAGAGGGAGATGAGAGGGAGAAGGGGGAGAGAGTGCATGACCAGACAAGGGGAGATGTTGCAGTCGGAGACGTTATTGGAAAAAATTGGGAAAGTAGGAGCAGAGGGGGAGGGAAGATGAGGAAAGATGAAAGCTAAGCTGAGTGTGAGATTTTAAGGAGTGAGGGGTTTAGACAGAGAGAGGAGGTGAAAGTGGAAGTGTGAGTGTGAGTGTGAGGCTGAGTTCAAAGCAAGCGCTCATCCATCAACCAGGAGCATATTTACATTTCTTTTGGGCTTTTATCAGAATTCTAGCAGTAGGAACTGTATATTTAGAGTGAATTATTTTATTTAAATTACAATACAGCTGATAGTTTCAAGTTCTCCATCAAAAATGTCAAATCTTAAAAGCTTGAGATGAAAGAAAAACATTGAAGTATTCCTCTCGCATGTCACTGTCAGTATGTGAAATAATGTGTTGTGCAACAATACCATTTTACTAGAAGTCTAACTGGAAGGGAAGATGGATAAGGAGATAGACCCCGGTTTGGTGATGGAGACACAAACCACTAGACTACACTCAAACTATAAAAATTGCATTTTCCAGAAGCACGTGATTTGCATTATTGATTCACAATACACATACCCCAAGCAGTATGGCATGTAAGGTATTTTAATTTAAGATATGTTTATGTCTCTAAATTGTCCACACTATTCTCCCCAATTCTCCGCTTATATGTGCTGAATGTGATTGAAGTGACATGTACTGTTTATGTGACTCTAATACATGATCATTAGTGTTTCACTCAGATGTGTTTGACACTGAGCATGAGTCACTGTTACTTACTGCCTGTGATTTCAAACAGCACTTTGTCATTGAGGCCCAGTCTGAGTTCAGGCATCCCCGACAGGACCACGTTGAGCTTGATGGTGCCCACTATTTCACTCCGCAGCACATTGCCATTGGCGTTCACCTATAGTCAGAGGAGCAAAGAATCACGTTTAACGAGAAACGTATGAAATCACTCTTGAAGAATAGCATTCTGATCACTTTTATTAAGGCTATGATATCAGCTTTTAAGTCGAATCTCAGCAGAGCTCACCTTAAAGTACACAAGCTTTACTGTAAGACTTTAAGTTGCTATATTTAAATAACGATAAACAGATCAGTAGTGCTGAATAACCACAACGGCCACTGCTCAAAATTGAAACAAAACAAGCTGGATCTACCATGCACAATCTGTGGGACAAGAGTAAAGAGCTCTCAGTATGTAGTGTGAGAAATGTAAGCAAAACATCAAGATGAAGAACCTCTGAAAACATTTGTGTAAAGTCCCTGGTTACAGAACAGGAAGCTGCAGCTGCAGATTTGTAGAAGTGCCTTATCAGTTTCCTTTTGACTCATAAAAATGAGCAAATTTGTCCATGAGGTGTTGCTTCAAGGACATTTTAAGAGGAAAGTAATTTCTCTTCCTGTGGGTTTTCAAAGACAGCAGCGTGTCCATGTATACAAAACATTTCCACTTCTTAGCTGCACGATATCTGGGGCCCTTGTCCGTTCTTCTCAATAGGCTTATTAAAGTCTTAGAGCCACATTATCTCACGGATCAGTGGTTACTTTGTGTGAATCATAGCTGGTAGTAGAAGGTCAGAGAGATATAAATAAAACAATTATAAATAATTAGAAGAATATAATTACTCAACTTCTTATGAGTCAATTTTATTCATTGTTGGGAGGAGTCATAACATGGCAACAGTGACACACTTTGCCTTAAGGAAGCACTTCAATTCTAAACAGAACTGTTAAATAACCCATCATTTTGTATTTATCATCATTATGGGAGGATGATAGATAAAGCATATCAAACTGACATTGGAGTTAATACAGTAAGTGCATCAAAAGTATATATTAATATGTTCTGTTTGACTCCAGGTGGCCTTAGTTATTGTGTAAAAACTTGATCTGCAAACCAAAACATATATTTAATTAATAAACAATAGTTTTTTATTAAATTGTATAAATGATTGTATATTCTTTTTATTAATAGTAATATTATATTGTGAAATATATTGGATAGTATTTTGGATAGTATGACAATAAATTGTACATTATATCAATATCTGGAATGGCTGCTTTCTTTGTTGAGTCAGATGTGACTTACTGAGAGAAAACATTTGACATTCCGACCCTCTCCCTCTACTGCAATAGCATCCTCTACGGGTTACCCAACAAAATCACCAATAAACTCCAATATGTCCAGAACTCCGCCGCCAGCCTGCTCACCTCCACCCGCCGCCGAGACCATATCACTCCATAATAATCACCACATACAAAGCCCTCAACAACCTGGCCCCTCCCTATCTCTCTGACCTTCTCCATCCCCACTCGTTGCCTGAAGTCCAGATATGCAAACACCCTTAAGACCACCAGGACTAAGCTCCGGACCTGGGGTGACAGGGTCTTCTCTGCTGCTGCACCCTCCCTCTGGAACGCCCTCCCCAGCCGCATCAGACAGTCAACCGCCGCACCATCATTCAAACAAGCACTCAAAACCCACCTCTTCAGACTTGCCTTTCCCTGTTTAACCCCCTCACCCACACCATTACTCTGCCAGTTCACAATGCAGTTCACCATTTTTCTTTGTAATGTTTCCTATTCACTACATCGCATCTTTGTTTGTTTTGTTTATTGTTTTGTAAAGTGACTTTGGGTATCTAGAAAAGCGCTATATAAATTCACGGTATTATTATTATTATTATTATTATATGCAGGACATGTGGTTGAGAAAACAAAAATTGTCCTCACCAGTAGATTGACTGACTCAATGACATCCATGAAGACTTCGTTCTTCCTGTACTTGATGCCCTCTGACCGCCACGACACAGCGTTGGTGACGGTGGCAGGAGGTCGAGGAGCCCCGATCTCCAATTTATGACCCTGCTGGGTGATGTACCTTGAGGAGAGGAAGGCAGAAAGACCTTTATGATCATTTGTCAAACTGTTTAGTAATTAAGTGTGAAACACCTGAAATCCCACAAGGGCAAAGTCCTCATTAAGATGCCTCCGACACAGACAACATTTTAAGATAAGAAAATATCAAGAAACGGCTAAAGTGTTTAATAATACATTTGATTTCCTGATCTCCTTAGGAGTAACATAATAAATCCTATCAACAAAATAAGATTCTTATTCAGAAAAATAAACAGAATAATGTTTTGTAGTATTAACCCAATCTCTCGCTATAATATTGTGTTCTATTGTGTATTCATTGCACCTCATGATTAAAATAAATTAGCTATTCCAGTATAAATAAATTACAGAAGGTCGTTATTCATGTTTATTCATGGGTGTAATTGGAAAAGGGAGATTTACATAAACCTATTGTGACTGTAGCAAAAGATAAGACTTGCATGCATTTTTTACAGGATACTAAAACTTGTTGCTCATGTCTTGAATCACCAGAATGTAAAATAACCACCACTTAAAACTAATTTGATGATCCAAAGATTGGACCTATTAATTGATATTGACAAAAGAAAAGAGATTAATGCAGTTTAAAATAATCAATAATTATTGTAAGTGCTCTAGCCCAACTCTAGAAACATAAATCCGTTTCCTCTAATTATATATGAGAGTTATCAGCAAGAATATATTTTTTCTATCTGTTTTTCAATCCATCAATCCCTTCATCACTGCACAGCACTGCAGGCTGTCTCTTCATGCACAAGGTAGATGGCTAGTTTGTTTTAACAATGATCTTTCTGTGTCCAGGGAGACATGATGAACTGTCATGAGAATAGGATGCAGCTTAGAAAAACAACATGTGATCTGGCCTGTAATCAACACCTGCCCCCCTGCCACTGTTCACTCCTACTGTACACTGCACAGCACACTTCTAATTCATGCCATCCAATTTCCACTGGAATATAATGTCCAACACATTTTAGTGAAGTTTAAGTGATTATTTGGTTCATTTTTGTATTATGTACAACTTTTATTATATATTAAACCAATGATCTAATATCTGTTTGGCTAGGAAACTTACAGTATGGTGACAACACTGTTGTACAAACAAGAAGATTGTAACATTGCACAATTGTTTTTGTTTGAAAATAGCCAAAAGTCATACACATGATGGCCAAACGATTTGTACATTAACCTTTGAATTTCTTTTTTTACCATTTTGTCATCCAAATTCTGAATGTGTGATGTTGACCTGCACTTTAACCTTCTGTGAAAACGGTTAAAATACACAAGAGCAATAGATACATATCATGTGTGCTAACAATGCATGCATACATTTAATACTGTTGACACAAATAAAGAGACATCTATTTAAAGTGATCCAAACTGGATTCTCTCCCCTGACTTTTCAACCTTACTCCCATGTTCAGCTGTCCCCAATCATCTGACACCAACAATGTGGTTGAAATGGTGCCCTTGCTGAAATAGTGTTAAAGCAGACAGGGTACTAATCCTGGAATGACATTGTGCTTGTGATTCATATCATCAATGACACATGTGATGTCTCATGTGCATGGGTATGTATGCAGTCTTTTCTTTTTAAATAGAGCAACTGGAATGGTATCTGTGTTCCATATGCAGTTTCTAATTTAGGAGAGGCTGCACATAGTTAACACGCCGAACAACCAATGTTTTTATCCTGCTGCGGACTACTTTCCATACTGCACTGTGCATCTGGTAACACACATTGCAATTGTATAATATATCTGGTTCTTGGTACAACTGTTCAGAATATAAAAACTGATGTTTCGCTCAAATAACTAAACTGTTTCTCAGGATCCATTATCATTCATTTGGAGTTGTGTTTCTGCTGAAAAGATACATGTAAAATCCATATTCACACTGTTTTAGCTCAATTTTTGGTCCCTACCAACTACTGAAGTAAAATATCTCTTTAACTGCGCAATGCTTCAGTTTGTTCACCAGCTTGTTGCACATTTTAGTCTGCTGAGCAGGTAGTGTACAGCCATTCTTTAGAATTCCTGGTTTTCATTAATACGATGCTATGAGAGTTAAACAATGAGATGAAACTTGATGTTATCGTCTCCTAATGTTTCCAATGTCAACACCCAAAAAGTGCTTGATAAACATGTTTTAGATTGATTGACAGATTGAGGCAGTATGTTCTCCCTAGTTTTCTGTCCCAGTTCCTCCCACATACAGGGTGTCAAACCCATTTTGGTACTGTACACAGCAAAGAGCCAATAGATAAAAGGCGTTGACAAGTGGGCTTGAGGACGACTTATGGTTGTTTTTGTTGCTTCGCTGTTTGTTCTGTTTTGCCCTGATTCTCCCCCGAAATGCTAATGAAAGAATCTGGAAGCGGAGGTTGGCAGCAAACTGAAGCATTAGCATAACAACAGGAATCACAACAAACACACACACGCATGAAGATTCATACACACATGAACACATGCATCTCTGCACTCTCACTTACAGTCTCTTACATCCACCAACACACACAAACAAACACCAACACACACATATTTATACTTAGTAAGTGTTATAATGAAAGTGGAAAGAAAAGCATTTATTTGTGTTGGTTGGGTCATGAAAGGTTCAGACAACTGGAATAGCTTATAGACAGAGAATGACGGAGTGAGTGTGTGTGTGTGTGTGTGTGTGTGTGTGTGTGTGCGTGTGCGTGTGTGTGTGTGTGTGTGTGAAATGACAGTTGTGTGTTTCCTTGGAGAAGAGCAGGGCCTTTCTGTCTGAGAGTCTCGAGTGTGTCCAGCTGACAGTGTCATTGTGTCTGAGTGCCAATAGGAGCCTGGTAATTATCAGCCCTATTCAGACACTAAACACATATACACTGTGTACACACACACACACACACACACACCTCAGCCAAACCTTGGTGCACAAACAGCAAACTAACTAGCCCAATCACATTTAAGACATTAAAAGGGTAAAAGAATGTACAGTGAAATTGTGTGATTTCAAATATAATGTAACCATTGATTAGCAGCAAAGCGTATCATGTGTACACAAAACGAATGATACTGTGGTATTGTAAAGTAAATGTTCAGCATTCCAACAAAACATCACAGTGCACACTGCACTATGAACACATAACTTTTGTGTGTTTTAGTTACTTTGAGAATGAGAAACAACAAATAAAGCCAATGGCACAACATAATCATTATGTATTATTACTTACCTGTCTGTTGGTCACTTACAGTATCAAGTACAAAGCTGGTATCTTACTAAAAAATGCTCATGTTTTGTTCTTGATGGCTGGTACAGATACCACTTGAGCTAATGGTCACATTAAAATCAGACTGGAGTGCCTTAGTGCATTACAGCCTTTGAGAGTTTTAAACTTTGACCTTACACCCTCATGTGCAGATTTAATGTTACACTTCAAATGCCCAAACAGAGAGCCCAAACACATACTTGATAGTCAAGTTGAATGTAAATAATTAGGACCTTTTTCATGGTTAAGGAAAAACATTGGTACAGTAACTGATCCACTTTGTTTTTCACACATGTAATGTCTCCTTACTCTTGTAGGATCTTGCTGTCCGTTGTCTGAGGGAAACCAAAGTCCATCACTTCGTCCATCAGCTCGTACACCGTCACAAAGTTGTCACGAATACTCTCCTCCTCAAGCTCCTTAAAGTACTCCTTAAATACCTACAAAGACATACAGACAGACGTAGTTTGACACACACAGCATGTTATATTTTCTAGCCGATTATGTATTACATTACATTGCATTTAGCTGACGCTTTTATCCAAAGCGACTGTACATGTAGCTATAAAATAGGCAAGTAGTTTTGCTGTACTAACGTGCTTTTTTATTGGTTGTTAAAGTGTAGATTTATGCAAGCTGTTGGCTCAAGAAGCAAAAACCTGTCATAAGATGTTTTATACAAAGTAGCAGCATCGAAAAGATAAACTGTATGGGAAAACAGCCAATGAAATAAAAAGGGTAGTTGCACCTCATGTTGTCAGGGGATAATGACAAAAAACACCTTTCATGCTAGCCACAAATAAACATTAAAAAATGCGACAGGGAAGTGACCATATAGGGTCAAAATCGACGGTCCCAACATATCTTCTTTTGTTTTGTTGATAAAATTTGACTTAAACTTGTAGATTTTCTGTAATGTTCTACTTGTATGAGCTTATTCTCGTTCCACTATACCTCCTTTAAGCACAAGTAGCAAGTAGAAGACTTGGACTTATGCAAACAGACTCACCTGGATGATTTTATAAAGAAAGGTGTACACCAGAGCAGCGTTGGCATTCTTCTTCGTCATCGCCACCACTGGACAGACTGTTAAGAAACAACTATACATCTACAAGTGACAGTATTTGAGCTGAAAAACTAAATTGTATAAACTAGAAACTGTCGAGACGGAGACATGCAGTGAACATCTATTAGTGGGCTGAGGGTGGTTGTGAGATGAATGCAATGAAATAAATCCTAAAAGAATGCATCACAGTAGCAAGCAATTGAGAACATGGCCACAGGGATGTAAACCAGCTCACATGTCTAATGTAGTGCACTGGGAATACCACTTACTCACAACTGCAATATCATGCTGAATTAATAATGTGTAAGGAAATGTGACTGCCCAATCTTGCATTATGAGAGGATATATAGTGAATTACACATCACAGTGAATCAGTGTTAAAAAAAATTAACTGGCTGTGCGACATGAGATGAAAGAGAAGCTGAGAAGCCGCCTGCTGCTGAGATGTGAAGCTGGAGACAGCTAAGGGTAGAGGCCATTCAGCTCTGTGTGTTAAAGGCTGTACTGTACATCGCTGCTACATGTTATATTCAGACATGAACTCAGAAGGATACAGTAAAGGTTGCTGTGTTTGATCCACAGGAAGTGTGAGGAGCCATGGGTGACCATAGGTGTCATCTCCGCCTCCTCTTCTCTCTTCATCAGGATGGGCATAAAATGGTCGATCTCATTCATGTCCATGTTCCCCATGTAGTTACGGCAGATTAGCACCTGAAACCATAATGTTAAACACAATAAATGAAGTCAGAAGATATAATAGTTGAGCCTCAACACTGTCATTACATGTGCATAGGCATGTATATGAAACCTGAACACTCAAGCTTAAACATGCTTTAATAGCTACTGAATAACCTAAAGGATGGAGTTTGCACCATTTTCCAAACTATCTCGAAATGTAATGTTCAAACTGTGTGTCCAACTTTTGATCATGGATGATGAACGACCACCTTCTCAACTTGAAACAGAAGCCAAAGCCTTCTTTACGAAAACTCAAGAAACTTTCAGGTTTTAAAAGAGCGGTCAATAACAAATGTGTCACTACCTTACATTAGAAATGTGTCCACCAGCAGTATGACTATGAATTAGTTATTATTATTATTTATATTATTACTCAATCAAGATAAACATTGAAATGGCAGAAAATGTTAGTTTTTAGCCCTTCAAATATAGCAATGTTCTGCTTTTTAATTTAGAAGGCAAACAACTGTAAATGAGGCTAGCTAGCAAGTCAATGACCTGTGGACACGTCTATTATTGCAGCTTTTCCCCATACTAAAAACAGAGACTCCTACAGTAAGACTGAATGCAAACTGTTGTATGACTTGATAACCTTTGAATGGTTAAATGTCAATGCAAATTGCTGTATTAAAAACATCTTTCTTTGAATCTAAGAGCCTGATATTGTGACATTTATTGAACAAACAAACTCCATTTTAGTACACTAAAATAAACCCATTAGCCAAAGAACAACACATGTCCAAACACACAAAGATGACTCAGAACTGCCTAAATCTAAAGTGGTGTTCTTATCTTTATCTTAAATATCACAGAATTGCAAAAATATTCATGTATTTTCAAATGATTTTTTAAACATAACTATCTATTCACTTTATTGTATGAAACCCCTTATCTCCCTATCATAGTAACACATATGCACACAACACGCTGAGTCAGCAGTCCTGCTAGAGTCCAGACACAGTGAAATGAAGAAAGAATACAAAGCGTCTACGCTTGACTGATCTAGAGGACATGCACGCACGCAGACACAACTTCCCCCTTTTCTTTAATAGAGTCTGTTGCGCAGGGTCACACAGGAGCGCATACAACAAAGGCATGAGGAAATAAGAAATGAACAAAAAGGAAATGCCTGAAAGGTAAAGTAATCTGGGGGAGAATAAAGGATATGAACAGGCCACTGCTCGGCTTCTAAGAGAGGAGACAGAATCCGCAAAGCAAAAAGGTCAGAGGTCACCAGAGACAGAGAGTGAGGTATAAAGTATAATAACAAATCTTTGCATCAAAAGAAATTGCAATACTGACGACCCCTGCAAAGATATCCAGAGGTTCACTTTGTGGTTCTGGAAGTAAACTTTGATGGAAAAACTTTACAGAAAGAATGTTGGAGGCAACTGAAGAAAGGTTAGTCTTAACGGCAAATGCAGGATGAGATCAGAGGATTTACTTTAACAGCATTTCTAAATGCAGAATCCATACCTACAATGGATTTAAAGCTAGTGTGTTTCACATCGACAAGTTAAGAGTTCATGCTATTTCAGTGCTGAAACAACTATAAAAGTGACTCAATCAACTTAAAAATGAAAATAAATGAATAATCACATAATTATCAAAACAATACCTAGTATCTCATATGTGAGGATTAGCTGCCTTTAAGTTTTTGTTTTTTGGAAATGTAATGTCTGTGAGTTTAGGAAAGATTTGGGCAAAATAAGCAATTTTAACAATATTATCTTGACGGGTTTGTGAAAATGTGATGGCTTTTTTTGCATTTTTTTGGAATTATTAAAACAAAATGAGTAGTCCATTATTGTAAATCCCACTCATCCACAACCTACACAGACCCACACTGCACTTATGGAGAGTTAAAAGCAAACACTGCATAGATTCCGGCCTCCACATTGTGCAAAATGCTTAAAACTTTTGAATTATTTCTCGTTTTTTGTAAAATAAAAGGTTGATTTCTGCTTGAAGCAATACAGAAATTATTCACAGAATAACACTATCAATGTGTTTCACTAATCCTGTGAGATTAAATCAACACATTTCTAATGTAAGGTAGTGACACATTTGTTATTGACTGCCTTTCTGTAATTGAACATTGTTGTTAAATTGATGCTTGTTTGCCTTTTTTCTGAAAAACCACATTTTCTTTTTGAGAGCTATTTCAGTCAGCTGAATGCGGAGATAGCAGCATGTTGAAGGTTCCTCCTTTGACAATACAAACTGTTTGGGCCTTGAAACTGTGACAATGAAGTCTTTGCTACAAGACAATCACAATGATGGTTTAGAATAGTTATTTTGTTACCTTTAAGTTGTTAAGGTTATTTGAAAGTCAACATACCATTGTGATGTCACGTTGGTTTGAATGTGTGTCAGTTACACTTAGTTTGAAAAAGAAAAACATCAGATAGTGTTGAATATTCAGCAGAGACAGAGTACATCAAACAGAACACCTCACACAAACAGTTAGCATATTTCATGCCCCAAAGCAGAGTGCAGCTACTTCATAATCCAGGTCTCATTCAATTCTACTGTGAGAAGGCACAATAATGTCTGATAACAACATTTCTGGGAAGTTGTGATGGCATTTACAAATACTTGCTAAATCAATTCAATCACATTCCCATAAATACATGATTTATATTTGGCATGTTTCTTAAACAGGTTGAAATAACAATAGGTTAGCATAGATACAGCTTTAATATAAAACATATTCTAGCAAAAATAACAAATGTAAAGAGGTAGAAGGGAAATAGGACTCGTATATAGGATATAGGCAATGAAGATAGTTAAAAAGTAAAAGGATGTATAGGCTACTGATGATACCTTGTTTAAAATTGCATTTTCTACATCAATATCATACTGAGGTTTTCCATTTCCGATAAAACTGCGAGTCTATTTTTGTTGGTAACTGGAATGTTTATAAAAACAACAACAACAACATATTTTTCCTTAAAACAACTGGTGGCCTTAAAAGTCCCAGAGGGATACTCATTTCATGTATTTTTTTTATTGGGACACACAAGGCAATCAGTGACTTTTCAAAATGGGTGAAATCAATAGGAACCACTCGCTCTGACGTCTAAAGGCAAATAGCAACCTCACTGGAGTGTATCACTGAAAGGCAAACAGGAACACCAAGTCCTACAAATCTATTTTCAGGACGTTTGGAGAAAAATTGCAACACAAACCTTAAAGCATAACTCTATCACCACTGTGAGAGAAACCCCACAAAATGATAATTGTGATGATATTCTAGAGTGACGAGGCTGTTAAGTGTACAGCTCACTTGTAGATGAAATAATGGCACATTGAAGGCTGCAAAAAGGGCTAATGAATTGGTCCATTAATTGCAACCAGTTAACATTGTGCATGCTCACAGTGCTTCTTTTTCTGAACAGCTAGAGGTTTGTTGTTGCTTAAGACTAACAAGAGTCAACACACAGGCAAGCTGGCAGCTCTGGAAGGCACAGCGGTGCATTGAGCTCACAGCGATGATGTTAAATTGCTGTCTTTCAGTTGATAGTTATGTTTACCATGTTCATCATGCAAGCTTAGCATTTAAGCATGGTAATATTTACTTATAAACAGAGGGAACTAATAAGGCTGATTGAAATGCTATTAGTTTTGCAGGTATTCGGTCGTAAATCAAAGTATAGGACAATTTTAACATTTGGCCTTAGGGTGAAGCTCAAATACAAGTCAAAAGATCAGCAAGTCATGCGGATTTATCTGATGGGCATCAAAAATGTAGTTACAGAAAAATGTTATCTACAGTTGTTGTTGTTGTTGTTGTTGTTGAGATATTTCAGTCTGTACTAAAGTGGCAGCCACCTAAAAAATGAGGAGCAAAACTGACTGAAAATATAGATAACTCTCATACATTTACACTTTAATGTGGATGAATGTGCACTGTCACTGATCAAAAACTAAACACAAAATGGGAAACTATAGCAGCGGTAGCTCTTTTGGAAGCACTGTTGTAAAACCGTACACTTTTATGCTTCTAGCTAATTAAATGTGCTGCTATTTCAACCAAAACTTCAGTCCGAACAAATAATGCCATGCTGATTTCAATAGCGTGACATTTCAGTCTACACAGTGGGTCCCAGCAGCCAGCAGTGTGTGGTCTAGTGCCCAGGAGCTACAACTTGAGACATGAGGGTGGGGGGGAAAGGGCAGAGGCGGACACTGGCTTCTGTAGGAGCTGTGTGTTTTCAACTGTGTCTAGAAATGTGTGTACTGGAATGACATGTCTGTCTACTGCACTAGTTTTTGTTGTTATCCACGATGAGTTAAAACAGTTACAGAGGAGAAAGGACCCCCTCCTGGTCAGGAAAGAGGGGGGGGGGGAATAAAGGTGAATAGATTCTGAGTTGCCCCAGGGCAGAGACAGATAGATAGGGAAAGAACAAGCCTTTAATCTGTACAATAAGACATCCAGGCTATGAGGGACTGATCCTTGTTCTTGATGGGCATTGTCAAGCATATAAGACTTCTTCAGCAATTCCTTTTCTAGCCCTCAAATGAATTAACTCTGTGAGGTTCAGATATAAAAATGCATTAAAGTAAGAAGTAGTAATATTCTGTGTCCTCTTTTATTTATCCTATGCTAGAGTGCATGTACATAAAACTCCAAGGCATTAAGAGATTCATTAGACATGTATTTCATAAACAGTTTTTAGATACTGCTAGTGATTTGAGGATTACTTCATTAGTAAATAATAAAATAATCCTCAAATTATTGGTCAATAACTTTCCTAATTAATTGTTTGGGCTATAAAGGCCACACAATGGATAAATGTGCTCAAACAGTATCAATTTTAGGTTTTAAAAATTGCTTCCGGGTTGAATGACCAACAATTAAACAATATTCAGTTTACAATGATATTCAATCTAAAGCAATGATTAATCTACCAATCGATCAACTGCTAAATTGACTAGGATCATAACTTAAACTCTAGAAAATGAAGCATAGAAGTGCCTTAATGAGCTTCTACTAAATATCAACCTCATGTCCAGACCAGGTCCAGACACAAACACAACACTATCCTATTAAGTAAGGTAAGCCACATTGATTAGATAAGATATAAAAGAAAGAAAGACAGTTTTAAACTTTGAAATAGGACACAACACGTAGGCTACAATGAAGGCTGCATCGCTGCACAAGAACAAGCCCGTCTGAACACATAACACTGTTGAACGGGTTTGACCAGTTGAGCCTCTCTTCCGGACTGCTCTGTTTGGGTTCATACAGTCTCTGAGTTTAAGAATACCTAAGCAGGAAATAACAAATTAAGTATACAGGCATATAATGTACACAATGATGCAAATATCCTTACATTTCTGGACTTTTTTTATAAGCGTATTATACTCTTGTCTTGCAGCAGGTGCTTCCTTGACAACCCTAGTGTGAACTTCGCCTACAACAAGTCGCCACAAACTTACCTTTCCCTTCAGGTCGAGGATAAATATCGCCGACGCCGACATCTTGGTGGATAGAGAATAATCCTCGAGAACAGGAACTAGTCTAGATAATATGTAGGTCTACTGTAAGATATGGGTCACTTAAAGGGAGTAGTATTCGCTCCCATCATCCTGCTTCCTTCTCTCCTCCACTCCCTTCAGTCTGCGTTTCACTGCAACTCGCTGCTTTTCCGGAGCGGAGCGTCAAGCTACATGTAGTGACATAAATATAACTTCCGGCGTTAAGTGAGTTGTTTTTTCCTAAATTCACCCACTATGACCAGTACAGTTACTCAACCACTGTTTTTTCGTTGTTTTTGAAGTAGCCTATTTTATTTTAGGAATCCAATTTGATTATATATTTCCCCCATTAGCCACATTTACTGTACGGGGAGGGGCGTGGAGTAAATGTCCTTTTACTCAACATTTTTATTATTTCACAGCCATAGACAGTTTAGATACTGTAGATAGTAGGTTAAACGAAACACATGTTCAGTTTATAAAAAAAATACATTGTAATAAATTAAATTAATATAACTTAAAGAAGTAGGGAGGAAGTCAGCCAACCTTAACCTACTATTCAATGTAATTGTATGCAAAAGTAGGCCTCCTTTCATTTGTCTGTATCTTTAAAGTAACTCATACGAAATGAAATAGTGGAGTAAAAAAAAGTGTTTGTAGCAGTAGAATAAGTAACAAGTGAAGTTTGGGAAACAATTCTGAACTTTTATTTTGAAGGCAGGATAAGTCTTGTCCCGGTTTGGCGCGTGCTCGTCTCTGTGAGCTTGTGTTTCCTGGTAGCCTGACAGCCTCACACAGACCTGTCAGACCGCTCTCATCAGCTGCATGGGCTCAGAGGATCCTCAAACACCCCAGGCCAGGCCTCTTTGCACGACACAGTGTCAGGCTTAATCACTGCTGTTGACATCAGTGTTGTACAGTTTAAAAACAAAGGTGAGTGCGAAGATGTTAGTTTATAAGCGACAATCAAGTTCAAACGCTGGTGACACTAGTCCTCAGAAGTTTGGAGTCCAATTGTATGGATTCAAAAATTAGCCATTTAGACACTTCTAAGTTCTGACACTTTTTCTTTTTATTGAAGTCACACTGTCCAATACAATAAATAGCCTATACAGAGTGAATTCATTGATTTCATGCACATCCCCAGTCAGTAGCCCAACGTTTTCCATTCTAAATATAGAAGCCAAGGGGAGGGTAAGTCATTACTTGAAGGCCTAGGCTAATGCTTACTATAATTGAGCCGGCCTACATATTTGTCTAGCAGTACAGTAGTTGTACCTTTTGTGCAAACATTCAAACATCTGTAAAAGGCACGCTGTAGTCCTAAATAAGCAAACATAACAATTTACTTTGATGTTGTAACAAAAATAATTAAAAAATATATACATCTTGAAACTTTGTTATGAAGAACATATCATCACCTCAGACCATCCCAATGTCCTTGTGTTGCTACTCCGAGTGCTATGAAATATATAGTAGGCCTAGTAGTGAAATGGACAGTACAAAGTGAAATGTTCCAGTTCACATTCAGCACAACAGTTTTTTTGTTGCTTAAACCATACTTTGTCTTTCTTAACCTGTGCTATCAAATTAACAATCAATCAGTTAATCGAATCATTCAAAAACTGATACAAAGGTGATTGGTTTATGATCATAATTACAGAAGACCTATTTTTCAGTCCTTTCGTAGACAGCTTTGCTGTTTCATAATTTTCATTCCTTTCAATGTCACTTATAACAAAACTAAAAACATGCCTATAACAGCTATTGTTGTCAGTATCATGGCAGAAAGGCTTGGCATAAATGACATATTTATATTTGTATTGGGACTTTTATGGTTCCTTATATTAGGAATTGTCTAATAATGCCACAAAAAAGCATTTCACATCCATGCATTTTGTGCTTCCTTAAATTATAATGCTCTTAAACACTGGAATTTAAATTGTTATGCTTTCCTAACATTTTTTAAAACCCTTTTTGACTTTGACTATATGAATTTTACTCAGAAATAAAGAAAGGTGGGAGTGGAATTGTTTTTTCAGGGTTTATACAGCCGAGGAGATGCAGAGACAGACCTGCTAACCGATGGTAAATTCAATTTCATCCATCTCTTCTTCTGTGTCCTCCGTGTCCTCCATGTTCTCTGCAGCTCTTTCAGCCCTCGCTCTCTCACTGGCCGGGATGTAGTTGTCCTCGATGAAGCCGTCATCATCTTCCTCGCCCACAGGGGGGATGCAGTGGGGGTTAATGCCACGTCCTCCATGCATGGCAAATTCCACCTCCAGGCCTGGAAGCAGCAATAGAAGCACCAGAGTTGTACTGCATTACAATAATTTAAAGGTAAGTCTTATATAGATCACCTATTATGCAAAATTCACTTTTTCATGTCTTTTAAACATAAACATGTGTCCCGTCTGTGTTAAGAGATTCTGAAAGTTTCAGGAAAAAAGATTCACTCACTTTTTGTCCTACTAATAAACTGGTGCCATCTGAAGAAGTTTGATATTCTTCCAAATGAGCTGTTACTGATTGTTTTGGTTTTTGTTGCGCAAAAGCAGATATTGTGTCTTAAAATGTCAGTTTATCAACATTTCTTGCGGGAAAAAAGCATTGAAACTATGGCAATGAGCTGAAAGCCAGTGAAATGTACCATACGCTACGCTTAATCCAGACTTATTTGTGAAAGCGTTTATGAACTAGAAGGAAGTAAAACACAGGTGTTAAGGCTTTTGGATGGCTGTGTGTGCGGGATGCAAACAAGCTGCAGTGTATAATATAGCAGCATTTTACCTGCTGCACAAATAAAATTCAAGGTTTGTTAAATAAGGTACTGTATGTTTGATGCGTTAAAAAACAAACCTGACGGGTCACACTGACTGATGGTGTCCACCTCCCTCAGCCGTGTGTGCCTGTAGCTTGCCAGGTAACGCCGGACCACCTGGCATTTAGCCAGGAGGCCGATGAGAACGGAGATGGAGATGGCTGTGACCACAACGGCCACCAAGAACTCCCAGTTGTGAGATACATATGTACCTGCCAAAGTGGCTGCAAAAAACGAAAGTGAATCACATCCTTGTTTTGTGGAAAGCACCTAAATAACCACATTTCATCTCGGTCTCACCTAAGTTGGTGCAAATATTAATGCCTTCAATCATTCAATTTAACATTAACAACAGACAAGATGCCCTTACTTAAGTTCTATCAAAAAATGTATTATTTCAGTTTGTTATTGCAGTTGTGACTAAATTCTTACCATTTTGCGTTGCTGTTGGTGTGATTGTAGAGAGCACGGCATGTGATGATAGTTCCATCTGGCTTTTCTTTGTTTGTGCAGTTCTCCTAAGTTGCTCAATATGCTTTTTGTTGGATGCTCTTGCTTTGGGGCAGCATCCACTTTACCATGTAGCAATGGATCATGGGAGCATAACAAACATACGTCAGTCAAATATCATTTTTGTATGACCTGCTTATTAAGTGCCTCTTAACTGTAGCTGGAAAGGAGGTTTTAAGTCATTAAGCAACCTGGCAGGGAAGAGCTGCTTAATGTTGGGTGTTCTTCAGCAGGTACAAAATAAATGGTGTCTGATACAAATATTGCAGGGCAGGCATCTCCCCAGATGAGGGAGATAGTTGTCTGGAAGATTTCTGTTGACCAGGAGGAAGTTAAACTTTCAAAGCTCCACTAGGTGGCAAGGTTGAGTGACGGGGGACTCCTTGCTTCACTAACAAGTGAAAGGTATTGGCAGCATCATCCTCCTATGTTAGAGTTGAAATAGAACCCATGTCCCTTTGTTGCAGTCAAATTAGGCTCTAGAGAAATGTTGGAAGACAAAAGTGGATTAAATCAGTGTGGATAACACATATATTTCTACAAAGGCATCAGGCAAAAAAGAAACAAAACTATGAATATGAGTAAATTGCCAAGCCCCTTTATCCCGAGTGCCTTGTTGCTTTGAATTCGTTTTGGACTCTTTGTGCGAGCTAATGCATATTTTATGACTGAACTACACAAAGTGAACATGAAGAAACAAATGACCTAAATATTTCACTTATGAAAAGAGAGAGTGTCATCATAAAAAGGAGACACTGCTTGGTTCCTCTAAATCCAGAAGTCATAATTGAGGACAAGCTGTCAGGAGCTCAGGAGGATGTCATCCACAACAGGAAAAGTGTGTCGCAAACAGGAAGTCCCGCATACTGCAGGACCTTCCCCCGTATGCCTAGCTGACAAAAACACTGGTGAAATCACTAATCTGAGTGTGTGACTGTATGTATCCTTCACACTTCACTAGGAGACATATCTAATGATCCTCAAAAGACAACCGACATATAACATGTCCAACAAATACAGGACATGCAGATAGAAAATTACACTGAATATAACCAACATTAGGTTTTAAAGCAACATGTGACACTTTACGGAATAAAACTTTAGATGAGAAGCTTGAACCAGAAGCCCGATAAGTTTAGCTTAGCATAGTGGCAGGAAACATGGGAAAACAGCTTGCTCTGTCAAAAGATAACAACACACATTCTGCATCGTGTTTCTTAATGCATACAAAAAATCAAGTGCTGTTACTTTGCTGGTTGCATGGCAACGGTTCCTAGTCTTAAACAGCGCCCTCCATAACATTGCAATTTGTTATTTTCACACTGTTTTTTACTGAGTGATAGAACGAGATATTACATTAAAAAGTGATGGGTTTTAGCGGTTGATTTTGGAACATTAGGACAGATTTAGGCTAGCTGTAAAACCCTATTTACAGTCTTTGCTGATAGCTACGCGTCCCAGCTGCTTGCTGTATAACTCTATATTAAGTTACAGTACAGATCCCTGTTAATCTTCCCATGTTACTCCCTGCAAGAAAGTGAAAAAGTGCAAGTCAAATCGTGTCGAACTATATGCATTACACTGTAGCTTTATTTCAAAGAGAGAAGATCTTTGTATACAGCTATTTGCAATTTTGCCAGATATTTGCATGCATGAGCCTCTGTGTTGACTCTCTGTGTTTTTAGGGCAGCAAAGATGCAGTCAGACAAGTTCGGATCTTATCCATGCCACTAACTGCAGTTTGTGTTTCACATGCCTTGCTGGCACCTGTATGTTTGAGTTTTTTAACCTGGTGTTCATTTTAATATTGGCAAGGTCATGCTTTATAGGGTCCCACATACTGCAGGACCTTCCCCCGGTCATACTATATTTTTTCTGCCTCTTTTAATGCTTTAGATATTTTCGATCATCCCAGATGTTTTCCAAACAATCACAATCTAAAAGGCTTTGATTAGCTGTATTAATGATGATAAAAGCTCTATTTCTTCTTTCATTTTAAGGACTTTGTACATTTGATAAGCTGGTTTGCAATGAACAGAAACAAAGGGTCTTATGTTAATGCCAAAAGTTGTTAAAGGTATGGGATGTAAGCTCGGATTTATGTTCAAATAAATAAATACCACTCCAATGTCTGTACACTAAATATGAAGCTATAGGATAGGCTTTCCATTTAAAGCTCACTAATAAACACAATATTATTAACTAAGTAATTTAAAATCTACACTTCTACAATCTACTCTTTCTCCAAAATGTGGTTGTTACATGTGTTGAAGTCATGATTAAGATTTGTGTTGGCCTCTCTCTCCTTCTTGGCTCTGAAGTGATTTTTCACAGCAAGAGGGATCCGGCTGCTTAGCACCAGCCATTAGTCCTCTTCCCTTTCGTCTTCTACAGCCATTCTCTTCAGCAGTGTTGGCTGTAAACACACCATCAGGGCTGCCTTTATCTCTTCCTGTTCAGTCCTCACACAGGCAAAGCACAACCAAATATACACACCAAGCAGCACAGGACTGGGAGTTATGAGAGAGAAGCCTGGGAGCCAGAAATCTACGTGTGTCATTAGTGTGTGTGTGCTCTATGTGCTCCGCAGTGACTGTTTGTAGGTGAACATGCAAGTGTAAGAGGCTACATTTGCATCTTTGTCTGCATTAATCTGTGTTTAAATATCATTCTCAAAGCGAGGAGTCAATTTTTCTTAGTCATTCTTTGTTACAGTGCCCCAAATTGTGAGTTGTGTCATTTTAGACACTAATGATGGCCAGAGGGTGTGAAAAGTTCTTTCTGCTATCTAACTGAATAAAACATCAACATTAATCCCATTGTGGAGTGTGATCACATTCCTTTGAACATAACTAACTGTAAGCAATTCATGGGTTTAGAATTTGATAATGATGGTGCAGATGTCAACTTTGAACTACTTTATACAGTTTCATACTGAGCTATTTAAAACGTGCTTTTAAATTGTTCTATACGTTTGACTCCACTACATTTCTTAGACAGCTATAGTTGGGACCTTGTAGACCCTTTTCACATGTTAGATGCTTAAGTTGTTAGCATTGTCACAATAACTTATTTTTCCTGCAAACTACTAGTTTCACGGCCAAAGGGTCCAGTATTTAACCTAAAAAGTGCCAAATACACATTTGTAAAGCAGAACATTCTCTTTTGTTCTTTCCTATCCTAATAATCATCTTGTAACACATCAGATGTCTTGTGTTCTGCTGCAGGTGGCCAGAAACCTTAGCTAGTTAGCGCTCACTTGACTAAACTACCAAACTGTATTTACTTAGTTTGTAACAAAGAGCTTGACTTTAAAAGGAAGAAAAACTGCACACAAAAGTTTGGATTGATATAGCAAATCAGACAAATTCTACTAAGCACACACCTCTATCCCTGGCTAATATTATCATACATTTTCCTACACCAAAGAGACGTCCTTTCTGTTGACCCTGGCCCCAACAAACATGCAACAGGCCTCCCTCTTATCCCTTTGCCAAGATCTCTAGGCCTATTTCTGTCTTGCTTTGAAAATGTGTGGAGGAGTCTGGCTGTGCCATTGTTTGTCAACGATAATGGCAAAAGGTCTGATAGTGAGTTAAAAACCAGCTGGACGTTGTGTGAGTCCCAAACCATTTAAAGCATGATCATAACTCATGCGTTAAATCAGGGTCAGTGCCTGTGTAAAATATCTGAATAACATTTTAGCTATTGCTAATCTGTTTTCCGTTTCTAGTTAAATGTCCTAATAATTCAAGTGAAGTTCCCTCAAATGTTATGTTTGGTTTTTGCTCTTCACTCCTGTAATAATGGCAGCCAACAGAGAGACTTAGGGAAATAACAACTCAAATCCAGTAACGTTAAACTCACAAAACATCAAACTAAATGACCTGCATCATCACAAACAATGATATTTAATATTTAAAGATAGCCTTAGCTCCTTGCATTAAACAACTAACTGAAGATGCTAATGATGCCTTACTGTTTTGGGTGAAAACAGCAATTGGCTACCATGCAACAGGTGCAGGAACATGTTTGGCTACCCGGTCACTGAAATGAAAACACTGTGACGTTGACTATTCTGTATTGAGAAAGAATACACTTTTTTGAACTGAACTTTCACTGCAAAGACTTATAAAAGTCAAATTAATTTTACTGGCAATAATTCAGTCAATCAAAACATCTGAGAATGTATGATTTGGGAACTATTTTTGTATCCCTTGTTTTAGCACAATGGGACATTTTTGGTCCAATAATTAGAAATGATTTCATTATGAGTCTCACATGATAAGCTATTTATTAACAAGCAAGTCAAGATTGTCATGTGATCTTTACATAGTACAACACAGTCAGCAGACGGCACTGTCAAAGCTCCCACTCTTAGCTGTTGATTTACAATCTTACCTGTTCACCTGTCTGTGTAGTTTTCCTCGAGCTTCAGCGAGTTCACCTTGTGTCTCTCCGCTCTCACAGTACACATCAGCCTCTACTACATTTTGTTTTGCTTTGTATGTAAAATGGAGAGTGGGTGTGCAAAGGTTGACCAAGGTTTGCTCTGCAACTGCTTCCCAGAAGGACAAGTTAATGAGTTACTATGTAACTAAGGTGTGCTCCCTCCCGCCTACTTTGGCTCGCTCCGCCCAGTGGCACAGCAGACCTGGTCAGAGCCAGCGCTGTCACTCAGCAGAGCCAAACCAGGAAGAGATCAAAATCATTTAGGACAAATATTTCAAATATTTCACATGTTAACTACCATTGAAAAAGTGAGCAACCAGTAAAACCTGCTTGAGTGCAAACAGACATTGTGTAGACTGCTCCAGTGAATAATACAATAACCTTTATTATCAGCTTTTTGTAGCCTTCCCTTCTTGTAGTGTGTTTGAGTGTAGTTGAGTTAGTATGGCTGCTACGTGCCACGCCTTGTTGTGTTAATCTACAGTGTAAACCCTTCCCTCTGTCCTTTCCAGAGACGGGAGGAAATCAGACAAGATACAGTTTGTGGCGACAAGGAGTTTTGTTTGTTTAAGACGTACAGCCCAAGAGTAGAGAACAGATCTCTGGTGGCCCCGAAAGGAAAAGCGAGGTTACCCTGAAAACAATAGGGCCACTTCCTGGCCACTCTGCATCTTTACATCTCCCTCCTTTACTCTTCCTCCCTCCCTCCCTCCCTCCCTCTGCATGTTCCAGGATGCCTCACGCTGCATGTCTTGGGGCAGATGGCAGGGACGAGGAAGGGTTGGGACAGTAAAATGATAAGTCAGCATCAGCTGAAATGTTTCCCACGGCCACTTGGGCGGTTTGAATATTATAGTAATTCGATGCTTTATCTATGACTTTTCTTTAAAAATGCTCTGATCATTGATTTGATAATTGTGGGCAAGTTTGGTCATTCCAGCAGAGGTATAGATTTGTTTTGGGATGAGAACAAGTTAATGGGTTTGTTACTTTATCACCTATTATTTTGTTAGCAAAGACTTACTTATTTACAGACCGAGTTTATGCAAAGTTCATGAGGAAATATTTTGCTATTAAAATTCTAAATGCTCCACTATGTAAGATGTTACTGGGAGCACACTGTACTCTAAAGAATCAAAAGTAAAATATGGAAAGGTTCCCCATCTTATGGTAAAATGTACAGATAAGTAAAGTAATTGTACTAAAATAAGTAGCCTTAAATAAATACTTTGTATTAGGTGGGAACTTGTGCACAGGAAGATATTTAAGTTCAGATTTTCCTAAACGGTGAAGATGCAGCTTTGGGAAAAAAGTCAAATGAAACGTTTTGATATTAATGTCTTCAGTCGATTATATTGCTAAACATATAAAAAGGTCAAGGTCATTAGTGGTAGTGGTGAATATGTGTCTCAGATCCTTGATAAGATTTTTTCGAGGAGACCAGGGTCTTTCCCCACTCGTTCTACAATGGGATGTTTACTGTGTGTCCTCTGAGTGAAGTGGTGGGGGTCGCTTCTGAGGTCACGGCCCCTTCTGTGTGCAAGATGTGAAGGCCTTGCTAAGTCTTTTAGAAGCAGGGAAATAACAACACGTGTCACACTGTACATAACAATGGATAGTTGGTCTTAAGGAAAAGCTATGTGACAAACAAGCCTGCAACTGGTCAAGTATCACAAAGAGACAGCAGGCTACAATTATCACTTTTTCCTTCTTGCCTTTTAAAAAAAATCCTGCTGAACCATTGTGATGTGCAACCACCTTACTATACATTTTACAAGGTGACAGACACAAATTGTTCACATTTTTGTAAGTCCATATGTGGGCTCCATCTGGAAATATGATAATGTGAGTGAGGCTCCCCTGCACATCTGCTTTAAATCTGTAAATCTGGTAATGAAACAGCTGCAGATGTATTTAAATCCAAGATAACTCTCTTTTATTGTAATGAGTTGTAAATAAAATGTGATACTCTCTATTGAGGCTCTAATTTCATTAATCAAGGTGCCGTGTGTTATGTGGTCCTTCACATACAAAAACAACCATTTGTCTATTTTCCCTTCATTCCTTAACTCGCTTTGATGACCCAGTTTCAACAAAAAGGTAATTTACGTTTTAACAAATTGAATCTTATACAGTTTCCAATATATATGGGCTCATACATACATATACATTTGTTTGTCTTGAGCTCCTGCCACTTCTTGCAGGCGTAATACTACAGAAAGAGAAGAAATGGATACTATTCATATCAGTTTCTTTCTTTGGTGTTGGAGGAGTGTTTATTTTAAATGGTTTACTGTTCATGGTTGAAGGTGAAGTGAAACGTGCGTACCAAAGCATTCAGGTCCATTTCTAATGACCTGAATGCTTCCCTTTCGTGAAAAATGATTTATCCGAATGGCGTGTTAATCAGTAGTTTGAGTTACCTCACTGTTTGTTTTTGGATGTTATGGTTGTCTGAACACACTCTAACAGAGGCATAACAGTACAGTGACTGATACACTTGCTGTAGAAAAATGTCACAAGCACAGAAACACACCCTCTGTGGAAGTGTGAAGAACGAGCTGCATTAAAAATGTCAGCAGCTCACAGTGTACCTCTGCCTGGTTACTGCGGATCTGCTAACTTCCTGTCAAAGTCCATGAAAGATCCAAATGTGCATTTTTATAATCCCTCAATGCTGTGAAGGTATTTATGCTAACGATGAAAGTGCTACAGGATTCATAGTTGAGGAATTTGTGTTGGGTGGGTCTCATAATGACACTGGAGAAAGACTTACTACAACTTATTTTTCTGTTTTTACTTGCAGAAGAGATATGTACTGGCAACCTCCTCAGAACAGGTCCAGTCTTTGTGAAGAAAGGAATTACTAAATATTTAAAATGATACACACATTTTGCTCTTGGCTACTTGGTAAATCAGTAAATTGCGCAATTATCTTGTTTTTTTTATGGAACTATATCCAGCTGCTCAGTTAACACTGTAATAAAATATTCATATATTTGTAAGGGACTGAGAGGCAGAGTAGTGGGAGGCACCTACATTCCCAATAGGTGGCTCCACCCGCTGCCAATTAGCAGTATTGGGACCAGGTGTGGAGACCTCACACCTGGTGCTAATCACTCCCTCAAGGGAGACAAAGCACACAGAGTTGCTCAGTTGTGTGTGGCACATGGAGGGAGCAGGAGGCTCCCAGCGTGAGGAAACATTTTTGTAAAGCTGGTAAGTCGGTTAGCGGCCCGGCTACGTTAGCCTTTGTTTAGTTAAAGGTATTTTTGAGTTTGTTAGCAATAAAGCCTCTTTTTGGATTTGAACACTGCCTCTGTCGTGATTGCTGCACTACCACTTTTCTCTTTATCTGCCCTGTCCTGTTACACTGGTGGAGAATGCGGGCATAAAGACTCTATTGGTGGTGTTGCAGTCAGAACAATTTTTTTTTTACGTTTTCAAGATGGAGGATGTACTAAAGGAGTTGGTGCGTATTTCTACTGAGCAGCAGACTCTGCAACGGCAGATGATACAGGAGCAGCAGAAACAGAATGCACTTCTCCACATGGAGGTCCAAAAATGCCTTACAGCAGCCTCTCCTGTCCAGAGGGAAGCAACCATGCAGCCTAACCCAGGTCGATTCATCCCCAAAATGACAGAGAGTGATGAGATAGAGGCCTACTTAACGGCCTTTGAGCGCACAGCTGAAAGAGAGGGCTGGCCAAGGGACTCCTGGGCTGATCTGGTTGGACCGTTCCTCCTGGGCCCGGCACAGCAAGCTTACTTCGACCTCCCTCCGGACCAAGCAAAGGATTACGTCGTCTTGAAGAAGGAAATCCTGGCGAGGTATGGCTACAGCTTAGCAGCAAGAGCCCAGCGGTTCCATGAATGGAAATACAAGCCAGAGTTGTCAGCCAGGGCCCAGATGTATGACCTAGGCCGGGTAACCAGAGCCTGGCTGACATGCAACCCCGAAAAGTTAAGTGTTTTAGAGAGGATAATGATGGACAAATATATTCGGTCTCTGCCCTATGAGATCAAGAAAATGACAAGCCAGCAGAATCCAGCCGGTCTGGATGAGTTGGTTAACGTAGTGGAGAGCCACGTGGTCACAGCGGACCTGCTTAAGTCCACACGACCAGACACCGAGTGGGGCCGGAAAGTCAGTGGGGAAGCATCACGGACTAGACGGGCACGAGAACCGCGATGGGAACCAGAAGAGGTAAGGCGACGACAGTCCTACCTGCCAGAGGGCCAACCGCGTTGCTACCAGTGTGGGGAGACAGGCCATATTGCCCGGGACTGCCCAGGGAAGGATGAGCTAATGCCGACCGCCAACTCATCTGGTGCAAGGCCCTGCCACCTTCTTGACTCTTGCTGGGTACAGGAAAGCTCCCTGGCTCAAATGATACCAGTCAAAGTAAATGGAAAAGATGCAGAGGCGCTAGTGGACTCAGGAAGTGTGGTAACCCTCATTCAACCCCACCTCCTCGACCATTTGCCATCTGAAGAGACTGTGCCCGTCTCCTGTGTCCATGGGGACACTAAATTATACCCCACTTGCCTCATCCACCTTACCACAGTTAAAGGCAGCTGTGAGATGAAAGTGGGGGTGGTTCCTTCCCTACCAGTCCCAGTCTTGGTGGGGCGAGACTGCCCACTATACAAGCGCCTGCGGCACCAGAAGGAGGTGAGTCCCAAAAAGCACAAGCGTGCCAAAGGAAAACGAGAGAGGACAAACTGCCACCCAGGGTACTTCTCCTCAGCAGTTCCCCAACGTTGTGTGTGCTGTGCCGGAGGAGCAGAGAGGCAACCAATCTTCCAGTGCAGACGAGGCAAATGATAACCCTTTTGTTGCTTTCCCTGGAGACCTAAGCACAGGTCATGAGGAGGGGGAAGTCTCATTGCTTCCAAGTTTGAAGGGCCAGTTCGGGACCGCCCAGATGGAAGACCCCAATCTGTTGCATGCACGCAGCAATGTTACGGAAATAGAGGGAAAACCAGTTCCAGGAGTGGGTGAGCTTACATGTCCTCATTTCCTAATAAAAAATAATCTGTTATACTATGCCAAAGAGGTTGAAGGTCAGCGAAGAGACTTGTTGGTTGTCCCAAAACAATATGTGTCCACAGTGTTGCATCTGGCTCACAGCCATGTCCTAGGGGCCCACCTAGGGGTTGAGAAGACAAGGCAGCGGATTGGGAGCCGGTTCCACTGGCCAGGGGTGGTAAGGGCTATAGAGGATTATTGTCGCACCTGTGTTGAATGTCAAAAGATGAGTCCCAAGCCACACTTTAAAAGTCCCCTAATACCTCTACCGATAATCGATGTACCGTTTTCTCGCATTGCCATGGACTTAGTGGGGCCGCTGGTGAAGTCTGCCAGGGGACATCAGTATATTCTTGTGATCCTTGACTATGCAACCAGGTACCCGGAGGCCATTCCCTTGAGGAACATGACAACGAGAGTGATTGCACGGGAGCTGCTTCACCTGTTCAGTCGAGTTGGGATTCCTAAAGAGATGCTAACAGACCAAGGCACTCCCTTCATGTCCAAGATATTGAAGGATCTCTGCAGGCTCTTCAAGGTAAAGCAGCTTCGTACATCTGTCTACCATCCGCAGACAGACGGATTGGTAGAACGCTTTAACAAGACGTTGAAATCCATGTTAAAGAAGGTTGTTGACAAGGATGGTCGTAACTGGGACCAGCTTCTGCCCTATGTCCTGTTTTCAATCAGGGAAGTTCCACAGGCTTCAACCGGTTTCTCCCCCTTCGAGCTGCTGTATGGCCGACAGCCCAGAGGACTTCTCGACATCGCGAAGGAAGCCTGGGAGGAGCAACCAAGCCCCCATCGGAGCCTGATTGAGCATGTAGAGACGATGCAGACGCATATGAAAGATGTTTGGCCCATGGTCAGAGAGCACATGGCTCAAGCCCAAGAAGCCCAGAGAAAAGTGTATAACAGAGGTGCCCAACCACGTGAGTTCCTGCCCGGGGATAAAGTGCTTCTCCTGGTCCCCACCACAGAACACAGATTCCTGGCATCGTGGCAAGGTCCCTATGAAGTGACAGAGAAGGTGGGACCAGTCAACTACAAGGTACGCCAACCTGGCCGTCGCAAACCATCCCAAATATACCATGTTAACCTGTTAAAGAAATGGTATGCCCGAGAGGCACTGCTGTGTTCTTGTTCCCTGTTTGTATCCCCTTCTCCAGACCATGAGGTGGCCGAAGTTGAATACGGTCCAGGGCTATCCAAAGCTCAGTTACAGCAAACCAAGGAACTGGTTCAGCAGAGTTTGGATGTGTTCTCACTACGACCTGGACGCACAACGATGGTGGAACATCAAATCCACACAGAGCCTGGCCAAAAGGTAAAGATGCGACCCTACCGGGTGCCGGAGGCAAGACGGGCGGCCATTGAGCAAGAAGTGCAGAAAATGCTGGCTATGGGGGTGATTGAAGAATCTCACAGTGAGTGGACCAGCCCTGTCGTTCTGGTTCCTAAGCCAGACAAAACCAACAGGTTTTGTAATGATTTCAGAAAATTGAATGAAATCTCCAAGTTTGATGCGTATCCTATGCCCAGGATAGATGAGCTAATTGATCGGCTTGGGGAAGCCAGGTATATCAGCACTCTGGACTTGACGAAAGGGTATTGGCAGGTCCCACTTGAAGCTGCCTCAAGAGAGAAGACGGCCTTCGCCACCCCCACAGGGCTGTACCAGTACACTGTGCTTCCCTTCGGGCTTCATGGAGCACCAGCCACGTTCCAGAGACTGATGGACAAGGTTCTGAGGCCACATCGTGAGTATGCAGCTGCCTATTTGGATGACGTTGTTATCCACAGTGACTCATGGGATAGCCATCTCATAAGGCTTGCAGCAGTGCTGGAATCTCTCCGCAGGGCGGGCTTGACAGCTAATCCAAGAAAATGCAAGCTTGGACTAGAGGAAGCCGAATACCTGGGCTTCACCATTGGGCGGGGCAACGTTAGACCACAAGAAAGGAAGGTTCAGGCGATCCAGGACTGGCCACGGCCGTCAACAAAGAAACAGGTGAAAACATTCTTGGGTCTGACGTCCTATTATTGCCGTTTCATCCCAAACTTCTCCACAGTAGCCTCTCCCCTTACAGACCTGACCAGAGACTCACAGCCGCTAATGGTCAAGTGGACAGGAGAGGCTGAACACGCCTTTGAGGAACTTAAGAGGGCTCTCTGCGCACGGCCGGTGTTGGTGACCCCAGACTTCAGCCGGGGGATGATTGTGCAGACGGATGCGTCAGAGGTGGGCATAGGAGCAGTACTATCCCAGGAGGTTCACGGTGAGGAACACCCCGTCATGTACATCAGCCGGAAGCTGAACACAAGGGAACAACTGTATGCTACTGTGGAGAAAGAAGGCCTAGCAATAAAATGGGCGCTTGAGCGCCTCCGGTATTACCTCTTGGGACGTCACTTCACTCTGGTAACTGATCATGCCCCACTGATCTGGATGGCAAATAAAAAAGACACAAACGCTAAAGTAGGAAGGTGGTTTGTCTCACTACAGGAGTTTAACTTCTCTATCATCCACAGAGCCGGAGCCAAGCATGGGAATGCAGATGCCCTGTCCCGTAGAGATGCCCTGTGGACCATGGTCACCTCTCCTAGGCCAGAACTGAAGGGGGGGGTGTGTAAGGGACTGAGAGGCAGAGTAGTGGGAGGCACCTACATTCCCAATAGGTGGCTCCACCCGCTGCCAATTAGCAGTATTGGGACCAGGTGTGGAGACCTCACACCTGGTGCTAATCACTCCCTCAAGGGAGACAAAGCACACAGAGTTGCTCAGTTGTGTGTGGCACATGGAGGGAGCAGGAGGCTCCCAGCGTGAGGAAACATTTTTGTAAAGCTGGTAAGTCGGTTAGCGGCCCGGCTACGTTAGCCTTTGTTTAGTTAAAGGTATTTTTGAGTTTGTTAGCAATAAAGCCTCTTTTTGGATTTGAACACTGCCTCTGTCGTGATTGCTGCACTACCACTTTTCTCTTTATCTGCCCTGTCCTGTTACATATTAATAAAAGACAAAAGTATTCTATTGCAAAATAGGTCCTTGTAAAGATAAAAAAACTGTGTTTCCATCTCGAACACATGTAACCTGTTATGATTTGTTTCACATAACTAAAGAACCAATAATTTATTTTGAACTTTTTTTAAGCAACAGATACCTGTTCCTTTTCACCTTTAGCAGCACAGCCAAACAGTAAATAACTTACTTTAACAAAAGCATTTGCACAAAAATTCCCAATGGACGCACAAAGAATTTAGTATTAAGCTCCTTTGAGATTAAAACCAGTGTTTCCTACTAAAGCAGATGTGTAGTGAAATGTGGATTTCCCACAAAGTGGCAGAAACAGCACTGTTGCATGTAAAAAAATGTTTTAAACCAACTTCCTTAGCAGGGGTTGGTGAGTGGCATTAGCAGCCAAATGTGTACCTTTTACCTACTGCAAAACTGTGTGAGCATGTCCGTGTTTGAGCGTGTGTGTGTGTTGAGCAAACAGCTATCAGACAGGAGCCGAGACCCTCCACCTCCACCCCCGCTGTCACCTCCACAGGCCTTTTCCTGCCTGTAGGGTGATTCCTGCCCCTGCGCTCCGTCCACTTCCTTCACACACATATCAGCTTCCAGCAGCAGTACCTCTTCCTGAACCTGCCTCAAGTCCTCTGGACACTGTGCTCAGGCAACAACAGCCCATCCATCTCTCTCTGTATTTCTCTCACTCTCTCTCTTTCCTTTCTTCCCCTGCTTTCTTTAACTCACACTGGCAGTATTCCCTGGCTCCATGTAACATTTAAACATGTCATCTCAAATAATTTCCCCAGGTAACACATTGTTGGAGGCACATTTGCACAAAATCCCTGCTCTTACATTTTTCTGCCTTTCAGCACATCACTCCCAGGGTGTTATTCAACTTCTTAAAACGTCCTGTTATATTCCAGACATGTTGGCTGGATTCAGTACCCCTCCCTTTCCACCATTTCCTTGATATGCATGTGCCAATGGGACAGACTATTTCTGTAATTAGGACTATGCACTAACAAGCGAAATAATAGCTATGAAAAAACTGCTGATCTGTCCATAGCTTTAGACCGTGGCTAACAAAAAGAAAAAGTACACTATGAGTGTGCTGTGGTGCCAATATTTCCTTACATTCATTTGGCCACTTTTTCAAATACTGTTGAATTTTTGTCTGATATTATACTGTAAGAGCAATTTGTTTAACCTGAGCTGCTGCCAAAACTGTAACCCAAGCAGAGACAGATGGGCGGAAATGATGATTCTTACACAACCCCTAATTATTTTGGGAGCTGTATTTTACATGCAAAATGATCCAAAAGTGCTCAGGTTAATATGAAACATGTCATGCACCTTTATAAACAAGACAATTATTGCATATTTCTGCTGATCTGTACAATTTTACCTCAATCTACCCTCCTCCTATATTGCATAGTCTGCTGATAAAATCTGAAATCATGTTATCCTACATGATCATTTCCTGAAGGGAACCTTTACACATTACACCTACACTAGAGGTTGACCACATGCTGTTATGATTAGGGCTTCCTTAGGCTGATCCAGAGGCTGTGTGTGTGTGTGTGTGTAGTACATATACCTGCGAGGTCAGTAACCGGTAGAACGTCAACACCCATCAACATCCGTGACTACATGGAGTGTGGGTTTGGTGTCAGACTGGAGGGTCAGCCGGCTCCCCCCCCATTACCAGTGCCCCAGCCTCACCCTGGGAGGCAGAGGGGGGAGACAGAAGGCTGGCGTGGGGTCACTCTGTCTCAATTCAGGGCCATGTTTTTTTTCCAGTGTGGGACTGATGAATGGACAGGAAGAGCACGTTTAGGAACATGTTACTTCAGTTCTGTTACTATTGTGTCAGTTTATACGTGTGTTTAAGTGTGTGTTTAAAGTATACAAACATAAGACACAATCTTTACATTAACAGGAAACAGATGCATGCCAGATACAGGTAAACAGTAGTTATTGGATGGTGCAGTGATAAAGATTGCTGTATTGTCTAAAAATGGGGTCCACAATGTATCTGCTAACATACAATTGCAACACAGAAACATTTTAGTTTTGCTAGCTTCAAATAGCAGTGAATGTTTTTACATATTTTCAACTTGCCTTTTAAAGGTGGGGTAGGTAAGTTTGAGAAACCGGCTCGAGATACACTTTTTGTTATATTCCATGGAATGCTCTTAAGATCCCGATATCAATTAATATCTTAAGTGCTTTGACAAAAAATCCATAAAAAAATGTCATCTGTGGAAGCCGTAGTACTGTAAAAAGCAAGACCAATCATTTTAGCCGGCCCGGCTAAAATAACTGGATGGCCTACCTGCCTGTCAGCCTTCCATCTGTGCACAAACTTATCTCGTGCCCTCATTGGTCATGTGCGCGTTCGTGTGTGTTGGAGGAGGGGCTCTGTAAGGAAGTGGCAGATTTTTCCCGGTTCTGTATTTTTCAAATTCTAGCGCACTCGAGCTGGTTTCTCCAAAATTACCTACCCCACCTTTAAGTACCAACCTTTTTTTTGTTAGGACAGGTGGGTACAGTGTTCTCATTTTCCTATGCCTCATTACTTATTCCTTTGGTGGGTATGGTGACTGTTCAGCTGACATTCATGATGTAGGTTTTCGAAAAACGGATCGAGTCAAGGCATGCAATGTTTCTGACAAGTAAGATGAGAAACTATAACGGAGCGTCCACACAGCAGCGTTAAAAAAATCTTGGAACGCTTCTGCCCATTCACTTTGAATGGGGTGACGTCACTTTGCCTCACTTTTCGCCGAACTGCATTGTGGGCAGCAGAGCGGAGATTTTCAGGATTTTCAGGATTCAAAGTTGAGCAATGTTCAACTTTTGAAGCTGAGGTGGAAGCGTCAGCCAATCTTCCCGTGTATGCAAATCTGACAGTTCAAGCGCTAGCCAATCAAACCGCGTGTATGCTGGGAGTGACATACCGCAGTTCATTTCCTCATATTCCAAAAAATGGAGGAGAAATTAGCGGTAGGGAATCACCCGGTGCTTTATGACCAGTCCCTATTTACCTACCGGGATACAAACCGGAGGAGCCAGGCATGGAGGGAGGTGGCAGAGACAGTGGTAGGTTTTCGCCTGTTTGGGGAGTTTATATCCAGTTTACTTCGGGCTTTTTTGCTTCGTATGTCGGGGGCGGGAGATTCATGTGATTGGTTGTTGGTCGCGTTGCTCGCAAAAAATCCCCAAGCTTCAGATCCGCCCACCTCCAAGATTTTTTTAACGCTGCTGTGTGGACAACACTCAAGCAGGGCCGGCCCTTGGCACTGGCGAACTAGGCGGTCGCCTAGGGCGCCAGATCTGGAGGGGCGCTGCGTTGGGAGAAAAAAATTTATAATAAAAAAAAAAAAAATTGAAATTAATTTTTTCTTTTTTTTTATTCTGCCTAATTTTCTGCCCTTGATGACGTAATACATTTACATTAATAATTGAATAAAGTAAACACCCTTTGCACCCCGGGCCGGCAACATTTTGCATTTGCCCTGTACGATGGGCGCTGTAAGTGATGAAAGTGGGGGATGTTGACTTCTCAGGCGCCCGCAGCTCACATCCAAAGTGCGAGCGAGCCTCCGAGCGAGCAAGAGAGAGAGAGAGGGCACGCATCGGTACCGCGGATTGTTGTTGGATTGAGGCTGATAACTACAGCTCAGTGAGGTAAAGGACCCTGAGTGTTTAGATAGTTCACTTTAGTCTAAGTTATCTCAGTGGGTCTCAAACGGTTTGGTCACAATTTATGTAAACAAATATTTCCAAGGCACACCTTTATAATTATTAGGATAAATAACAACAGGTTTGAAATCATTTCAATGTATAGCCTACTATAGGACAGTAAACCAAAAATATTGTTTAAAACTGGAGATATTAAAAAATATGCATACTAGGTAAAATAAGATATAAATGAACAACAAAAATAAAATACGTTACATTTATTTGTTATTGGCTATGGGTTATTGGTTATGTTCACACACTTATTTGATTATTAAAATGTAAACCGATCTTTTTCATATGGGTGTTTTAGAGTTGTACCCCCTAGATCTAGTCTCTAGTAATTCTGCTCAAAGTGCACCAGATTGAAGCATTTTACTTTAAAATGTTAAAAAAAATCTTTCCGGGGGGCATATGAACATGTTTTAATTGGGGGGTGGACGTCACATCCTCTAGGGGGGTCGGGGGGACCCCCCTAGAGGATGTGACGTCCACCCCCCAATTAAAACATGTTCATACAATAATGAATACATTTGAAACCTTCTTTATGTATATAACCAACATGTCAACAGAGTTGGGTGTAACGCGTTACAAAGTAACCGACAAAAGTAATATTATTACAGTAACGCGTTACAAAGTAACGCGTTACTGTAATAATATTACTTTTGTCGGTAACGGAGTAGTGTAACGCGTTACTTTATAATTCAGTAATCACACTACAGTTACTAACATTGCCCCGACACGCGTTACTTCGTTACTTTTATAAAATCAGTCATAATCACACTGACAGACAAGAGGGGTTTCCGCCGCAGGCTTATATGTACGTAATCTGCGCGACTTGCACGTCCACATCTCCGCTCCATAAACATGGCTGAGTCAGCGATAACTTTCGAGGGGTGGAGGTATGCCCATTATTTTGAGTTTGTCCGAAGAATAGACAGGAATGTAACGGTGAGGTGCAAACTGTGTCCAGGCCAGAAGCTGTTATCCACTGCTGTAAACACCACGTCAAACCTAAACAAACACCTGCAAAGAACACATGCTAAGGTGAAGCTAATAGCTAAGGACCGGACCCCCGAACCCAGAGTGAGGATGTTGTGAGTCGCCGCCGCCGATTCCGAAGCTGCACAAATTAGAATTTGGAGGACCGGTAACCAAAGCAGAGATGGACAGGCTTGTAGCATCCTTCATAGTAGAGGTAATGTTGCCCATTTGCACAGTGGAATCACCATCGCATCGTTCAGAGATATACTGCGCAAAATACAGATAGCAGGAGACAGAGGACAGCCATAGTCAGAGCTATCTGGATCAGTCTTATGCGACAATGGAAACTGAACTAAAGAGAACATTTGAAACTTTAGCAGTCTGCGTGATCTGCCTGCAGGGAGGGGCTGGCCGGCCCTGCGAGTAAAGTAACGAGTAAAGTAACGAGTAAAGTAACAAGTTACTTTATGTAGAGAGTAACGAAGTAGTGTAATATATTACTTTTTTTTAAAGTAATATGTAATATGTAATATATTACTTTTTTTTAGTAACGACCCCATCTCTGCATGTCAATACGTTTCAGTTTTTGTAGTGTATTGGTCTTTTGTAGAGATTTTTCATTTATTCTTTATATATTCTATTGTGTATTGCTTGGAGGGGGGGCACTTGCCTAGGGCACCAAAATGTCTAGGGCCGGCCCTGCACTCAAGATTGCCTTAACCATTGACTCCCATTATATGTGAAACAGCTGAATAGACGCTGAGACACTGCAGATTGGTGTTAACAGCCCCGTCAAAGCCATGAACCCAATACCATTTGTGTTACAGTATAAAAAAAACTGAATTTCTTTTTATGGGATATATTATACACCTGGATACAGTATTGCAAACAGCTGTGCTGTTGACATTTTAACAATGATTTCAATCCTTGTTGAGACGTTTCACTTGAATCAAATGCCATTGTCACTAGAGAAAAAGTCAACATCATCTGGGCACCACAGATATTTTCCCCAAATGTTGTGGCAATCCATCTCTGTTGAGATGTTTCGGCCCACAGTGAAAGATGCAGAAATTGCAGTCCTTCGGTCTATGTTGCTAGTGTGGCAAAAACGGCATGTCCTGCATAACATATCTGTAAACATAACTTGATCGTTGCAGAGATCTGTATTAATGAATCCATATTCAGAATCTACCAGGAACAATGGGAACCACGTCTCACTGAGCTTTGTGGTATTAAATAGTGGCTGTAGAGAGAAATGCAGATCACTGGGCCAACTCCGGTTAAACATAACAGTACATTCCCTAGTACCTAGGGTGATAATATGAAGCTTTCATATGAGGTCACCATGAGGTGTTGGAAATCTCTTTCACATTACACATTCTCAGAACCTCAACAGACATAATACTGGAATTATCCAGGCTTTGGAGCACATTATCTTTGGGGAAATCCGTCTTTGAAAGACGGGGGTCTTTAAATTCTAGTAATAATGCTCACTCACATGCTTTATCTAAAAATCTGTCTTTGCGTCATTCATCATCTCATTCACTTTATCGCTCAAAAACAATTTTCTCTCAAACACACAAACACTCATATCACACTTTCAAGGAAACACTCACGCAAGATTTGTGTCTCTCTTGTTCTCCATAATTCTTGGAAAACCGCTTCTTTATCAGACAATGTGGGGTACATTTTGGATGGAGGTCAGGGGTTTTCATAAGTGCAGTTGGGGAGGAATCGAGGGGGGTGATTTAGGGGGCCTGAGAGGTGTGAGTGACACCCTTGCTCAGGCTCCCAGGGCCTAGCGGGATTAGTGCGTGTGGAGCCTGGCCAGTTCGCCACACAATGAGAGGAAATGGGAATGTAATACAAACTTTCTCACCAAGTCTCAGAGACCTCCCGCCTCTGTTGCCACTCTAATTTCCATACACCCCCAGCTTTGCCATCACCACCTCCCTTACAACCACAACAAAATGTCAGAAACAACTTTTACATGCCTGGGAGTGTGCTGTTTAATTTAGTTGACATTTCCCCACATTACTTTTCTTAATGAATGAGTTTGTTTAAAAAAAAGTGTTCTTACAAGGGGCAATGTGGACTGAGACAGGATCAATCTTTTTAAAATATCACAAAACATAGTGACATTTTAAGCATAGTCACACTCTCACTAATGAGATTGTGAAGATGATTAGAAAATCTGAACATATAGTTATGGACAGGGTTGACAATACCTTTCACAGATAACCGTTTGATTACGAAAACCCATTGTAACTAAGAACACCAGCTAGCATTATACACGTTATATATTATGTCATGCATTTATTACTGCCGGTTCAATAAGATGGAAGGATGCATATTGATCTTTAGAGTGTATGAGTAATTCAAAAGCAATCTCCACTCAATCTCAAGCTAAAGAAACTACACATCTCTTTTTCTTTGATTGTATGCAGCGTGCAATAGTTGAAGATGTGCATTGTATACTATTGTTATGCTTTGGGAAGCGATATTGTCTTTTTTATTTTACTTGGCAAGGGGACACACTGGGCCCTGTCTTTGTCTAGTACGGTAATAAAGCAAGCCGCGGTCCCTTTAATAACAAACACAGTTCATAATTACTATAGTGTAACAAAGACTTTTGGATACAATGGCTATTTGACTAATGTATCCAAAAGCACAGAGTGTCTCCACCCTGCATGTCCACCCCACCAAGATAATTTCCTCTACACACACACCCACACACGGGTCCCCCATGGATAGATCATATCAACACATGAAATGATAGCCAGTTACTTTACAAGGAACAAGATCTCTGTGAGATGATATACATGCTTGCAGAGATGCATACAAACTCACACGCACACTGATGGACACTGTGTGCACACTTACACATATGCATGCTCACAGATTGTCTCCAATGCATAATCACATATGCACACACACATGCTCATGCACAACTTTTTACACACTATCACACAAAAGCTCCCACCCTGGTTTCTTGCTGCTGACAGCCTTAATGCGGCCAGAGGCTGAAGCATCTGTGTTGACCCAGCCTAAGGTCTTTTCCCTTTTGGCTTCCTATAGAGGCTCCACCAAGCTGTGTCTGCAACACGCAGCACTTTTGAATCTTCTCTCTTTTTGCAAACCATCCTTTGCCTTTTCTCTTCCCTAAACTTTAATCAGTCTACATACAACAATCTGCAAGATTTTCTGCAATAACTATAACAAAATGAGTGCCAATAATTTAATTTAACAATAAAGTCTGTTGCAAATTGTTTTCTGTACAGCTTTATGCCATACAAACTGTACATGTACATTTATATAGTTACGTCTATCCTTGTCAGAGGGAGTTTTTGAAGTGTGTACCGAGGAAATATGGTAGTAAGTTGTTCTGGCTCCTGGGCTACACAGGTCACACTAACAGGTCAAAGGGACAATACAGATCTGAGCCAGGACTTTTTGTTGGCCAAGTTATCATGGAAACACTGCCTGAAGACAAAGCAACTCCAACCTGGGTGTAACCATTTCATTTTAATTTGATTTGAACCATTTTTTTTTTACAGTTTACGATATGTCGTTCATGCACCATTTGACTCTGCACTATAGAATTGACACTAAACTTTTTCAGATGTTGTCAAACTTTGCAAATATCGATATTATTTGATTTTTGACAATCCAGCATGCAATAGAATATTCCTTGCTGGCCAAAGCAAGCCATGAGCTCCTGAAATGGAAAACAGGATATCTTAAACAATAAGAAGTTGAGTGAACCTCAAGTCAATTGTCTGAAGCCGCAAGGAAATGTAAAATAAACATCAAATCAGCCCAATTGTTTTTCAGAGA
This sequence comes from Trematomus bernacchii, assembly GCF_902827165.1. Classification (NCBI taxonomy): domain Eukaryota; kingdom Metazoa; phylum Chordata; class Actinopteri; order Perciformes; family Nototheniidae; genus Trematomus; species Trematomus bernacchii. The sequence continues at coordinate 16,237,793 of NW_022987739.1, forward strand.
AAATGAGAAAGGCGTTTGCAGTTGTTCCAAGCAAAAGTTTGAAAATGAGACAGTGCAGCACTTTTAAAAGATTGGGGCAGAAATGGCAGAACAGACACAACAAGCATATTGTTCATCATTTCCTGAGTCTGACTGATTAGAACAGTGAGGAAAGGGGGGGGGGGGTGAACATAGAAGCTGCAGGGATAGTAACTAACCCATTGAAGTGAGAGAACAAAGCTGTTGCATTTGGCAAAGCATGATACCAGCTGCTGCTGCATTTGGTGTTCTACTGTATGTTTACAGAGAAAATCAGAGCAGCAATAAATGCAATGTCAGCACCAGAAGACACATGGGGCATGCAGAGTGCAGGTCTTGGCCACACAGATGCATGTGAAGTATGGGGAGATACAAAGTAGTGTGTTGAGTATTCAATATGCAGCATGTATTATATTAGATGTTATCCATGTCATTATCCAAAAATGCATGTCATAACCTTTCTGACATGAACAAAATATTGATGCTTCAAATATTGTGACATAGGATGTGCAATATATTTCACATGGCACAGATCTAAAATATTATATAACAATCCAAACAAACACAATATAGACAATATAACATTGACCTAAGCTTGGCTTAAATAGAATAATAATGCCCCAGAAGATTGAAAGTATAACACAAACTATTATACCACTGCTAAAATAGTATATGTAATAAATAACAATTACCAATGGTATGCAAAGACAAGGGAGAGTGGTTGGCATTGTATTGGAACAAAAAGGAACTCATAAATACATTAATCGGATCGGGGAGGTCTGGAGCGCCAGCAGTCCTCCGCTGTCTGGTGACGCTCTTCCTTCCTCTCCCACCCAGAGAAAGCTGAGCTTTACTGAAGGAACAACTCTTAGTGAGGGACCGTGATGCCATCTCTGTAAGTTATACAGGACCGCTCTAGTCGTTAACAAGATATTTTACACCTGAACCGGAGCTCCGGGTGATTCGCCAAGTTATGCGTAAAATAGCGCACCACTCGTCGTGACGCAGCGTCACTGTATTAGATGTACAACTTTATCCTTAATAACGACAACTTTCTACACATGAGGATTATTAATACAACGAGGATTATGTTGGTGTTTTTATTTGGCTTTCTTGGTTTATCAGGTAAGTGGGAATTTATTTGTACACTGTTTGGTTAGCTCTAAAACGAAGCTAAATCGAAGTTGAATATTGAAGTTGGCTTTCATTTTCGGGAAATGTTATGTCTATTAAGAAATATACATGTTCCACCTCTATATACACTATTTGATTGCTACATTACTGTAAATACTTTATGTTATGTTAGTCAAAAATCCCGCAGGAATGTAGAGTGTGGATACCAAACCCCTTTGGGAAAACAGGAGCTCATCCATGTTTCCTGCCATTGTTCTGTGGATCTGGGGCTAAAATACCAGTAAGAACTAATGCTGGACGAACTAACAATACTGGGTTTGGCACTTAAAATAATTACATTCCTGGAAAAAATTTTATTTTTGGACCAACATTTTGTAGGGATGATGTTGTCAGTTTCTCAATCCTTATATCAGGTGTCAGTGTGTAAACTGTTGTTATTCCATGAGCCACTTGTGTTATGAAGATACTTTAAGAAATTAGGTAGTGTTCACATGGTCTACAGCACGGTTTGCTATATTCTGTGTAAAGTGTATGGAAAATGGTCGACATCATAATTTAATCCAGAAAAATAACTTTTGACGTATTGAAATAAAGTGCCGAATATGTGCAAAACTGATGTTTTCCATTGTGAGCTAACAAGATTATGTATCAGAATAAAATATTTTCTAGTAAGAACCTGCACCAAATAATGACGGTGAATAATGATGTCTGAAGAGTGAGAACTCAATAATGGGTTTTTTGAGTGTTGCAAAATTCCAAAACATCAGCAATAAAAATGTTCAAGACCATAAACTGAATATACGCCAATGCTGTTCTCGTGTGAATCAGATAATAAGAGATTTTATCATCATATGGATAAGCAACAGCCATATTTCTTGCTCCAAAAAAGGCGGATATACCGTTTTTAGTCTAAATCAACTGCAATGGGCAGAGATTCTGCCAAAATAAATACAAAACTTTACTGACTCAATAGGTTTTAATCATAGTAGTCTGATAATCAAGTCAAGCTCCTTAAAACTCATATAACTTAACTGTTGGTCACACTTTAACAAATGCATTGCCCTGTCTTGCAGATGCTGTGATAGACTTGACCATGATCTCCACAGCGGAGGTCACCAACGTCAGTCACTTCTCCATCTCCTGCATCAATGGAGAGCGCAGCCCTGCCCATGTTGAGCTGGACATCAAGAGGGACAACAAAATCCTTGTTTTCCCCAAAAAGCCACATTTTAGGGTGCATAAGCCGAAGAACAGGGAAGCGGTCGCCAGAGATTTCCGTGAGCTGGACCATATCGGTATCTTCTACTGTGAATCTACTCAGGATGTTCCCCCTCTTGAGACCGTCACGATGATCAATAACTTTGGCAGAGGTGGGTGGAGACTTCATACAAACAGCTTTTGGAGATTTTTTATTGATCAAAGCCAAACCAGCTCCAGATTATTTATGCTCTGAAGCATCCAGTTTTCTCTGTGTTTTACTTGGTAAATAACTGTGTGTATCTGTGTTCCTTTATAGCTAATTTTATCCCAACTCACCTTACACTGACTGCTAACAAAGGAGAGACAGTTCACCTCAGCATGCAGCTACTCGGCTCCCAAAAGAGAGATGTGACCTGGAAATACAACGGTAAGCCAGTTTACAAGTCAAGACAGATACACGAAGTTTAACATGCATTTAAGAGATGGTAGAATCACAGATTTTTGATTACATTTATGTTTTAATTATGAATAGAATATAACAGTACTTTTTAAGACATTGGAATTGTTGCCATTAATATTTTTTTCTTTCTTTCATGTAGGAAACTACTTTTATATGACTCACTGGAATGATATGATTAATCGCACAGCAGTACTCACTCTGGAGAACACAGGTTTTGTCAATCAAGGCATCTACAGCGCCAGCTATGTGGGGGACAGCCCTCTTCAGGGCGCCTGGATGCGACTCATTGTCAGAGGTTTGATCATAAATGCAATTAATCACCACAGAAATAGCGCATATGTATTACAAATAAACAAGATGGGTGAAACCACAGACATATTTGGGTTATACCTCATAATAAATTAATGAATTATAAAAAAGTCATTCCTGACACAAAGACTTGGAGAAATCACTGCTCTTGCCCAAGAAATAGTCGAGCACTAACATAAAAAAAAACCATTGCAGACATTGCTGATCCCACAATAAATGTTCGTTATGGATTAAACACATGATATTTAGTGAGCTCAAGAGGGGCTCTTAGGCAGATTTGTTTTCAACTTTGGACAGAGGCAAGTTAGCTGTGTCCCCTTTTTTCTAGTCTTTATGCTGAACTAAGCTAACCGGCTGTTGGCTCTAGCTTTTTTAAATAAGATAATACTGATGTGAGATTGTTATCCAAGTCTTGGAGGAAAAGCAGATAAGTACTTTTCCCAAATGACAAATTACACCTTTAAATCAACACCAGCCAAAAACAGTTGAATAATGGTCTTGATAGAATTTGAGCTTGAACATGCGTTCAAGTGTTTAAGTGAGACAGCCAGTGTGTGTTATATTTCCTGTAGCTCTGTATTGTAGAGACGTCAGCAGTCTCAACACCATCTCCACCCTCCACCTGCACTGCTCTGAGATTCCACAATTTCCTCTTTCAGCAGATGTAATAGTTTATATTTCTTTCTGAGAATGTTACAACATGATTTCATCCTAATACAATACAAATACACAAAAGAAAAAAAGAAGATTTATCATTGCTCTTTGGGGTTTAAAAGACTGAAAGCTGAAATGTTACATGGAGGTTCTGTAACATTTCCAAGGATGACATCATTTGTATAGACTTTGTGTAAGTAGTTTCAATATTGTTTCTCTTTAGACTGTACTAGTAAGAAGTGGGGTCCTTACTGTGACAAAGACTGTCCGGAGTGTCTCAACGGTGGAGTGTGTCACGATGTTGACGGAGACTGTATGTGCCCGCCAGGATTCATGGGGACCCGCTGTGAGACAGGTTTGTACATCCTCATAAGTATAGACATACACATTTGTTTATGTGTAAATTACATGATCATAATGACATCGCTAACATTATGATGGTTAGCAGGTGTTGTTGTTGTTAACTATGCTTACCTCCTAACTTTCATTTGCTAGCATGCCCCCTTTTGTTAATAAGTACAGCTGCACCTGATGGAAATGTCATTTTGTGGTCATAAACCAATGGTCACATCACAACAATAATATAAAAAACTATTCAAACACAGAGTGAAAATTAAAAATGGTCTTAGTTTGATTGCTGCCCCAATGGTTTCCTACCCATAGATACAATTATGTGTTGAGCTTTGAGTACAGTTCCTAAACTGTTTGTCCTTTTAGTATTGCAATCAAATACAACTATACAGTTAAAATGTTGATGACTTCATTGGCAGAGTGATGAATCTGTCCCGTGGGGTGTTTTGCAAGGCAGGTTGAGAAATGATTCAGAAACTTAAGGAATTTAAACCTTCTCTGATGGTTTGCAGCATGCAGAGAAGGAATGTTTGGCCGAAACTGCCAGGAGTCATGTGGCGCCGAGCTGAACTGCAAGGGGCTACGGTTCTGCCTACCCGACCCTTATGGCTGCTCCTGCGCCAGCGGCTGGTTTGAGAGCCGCTGTGAGAAAGGTGAGCACTGCGTCACTTAATTGCGTCCCTGTATTGTTAATTAAAATAATATGCATGTAAGTTATTTTACGTGTTTTCATTCCTTTGTGTGTTTTCTGTTTTCTGACAGCCTGCCTTGATGACATGTATGGACCAGACTGCAGCCTGAGCTGTAAATGCCAGAACGGAGGAGTTTGTAACCGTTTCAGTGGATGCCAGTGTCCGACAGGGTGGAGAGGACAGAACTGTGAGAAGTCTGGTAGGTATCGCCACATCCTATAAATCCCTCTTCTGCTCCATTCCTTCCTTTAGCTCTGCCTCCTCTGTGGAATGTAATAAACTGCATTCATAGTCTATATTTACTGTATGAATATCACTTATCATTTCTAATTATATTTAAATGTTTATCATCCTGCTCAACATATATCACCACCTTCTTCCTTATCAGGACAGCAAACATTGCACTATGTTACAAACCCAATTGCACACTCAAGGTTAATTAACATGTCGTTTCATTAAACTGTTTCACCAGACACCCTGACACGTGACGTCATTAGACGGACAGAACCCTAATAAAAGCAGGATTAAGCCAACTTGTCTACTGTAGTTACACTTGTTTATTAAATTGAATGTAATTCTTGAGCCTGGAACCAACCTGTTTCTTCTTTCTTACGTTTTGTAACCATTAATGGTTGACGTGTCTTTATCTTTGGGAGTCAAGAGTGCCCTACTTATTTTCCTTGAACAACAAATACAAATTAAAACATCATCTTTGGAGATATAGATGGAACTAAAAAAGATGTATAGGTAGTGCAGGCATGTGGTACAGCTACTGTATGGCTTTTTCTCTGGGAAAGGTTTTGAAATACACTGCTAAAAAGTTAGCAAAAGAAGTTCGTTTTCTTGCAGTGATCGATATAATTCCACTTTGTCATCCACGTTGTCTTTTTCTAAATCTCTGCTCCCTTCCTCTCAATGTTCAGACCGGGCTCCCCAGATTTTGGATTTGGATAATAACTTAGAGTGGAATCTGAACTCCAGCCCAAAGATATTCTGTTCAGCAACAGGCAACCCCCTGCCCAGCCACGACAGCATTGAGCTGCGAAAGTTGGACAGCACTGTGCTAAAGGTAAGCAAAAACATCTTTGCTTGCAACACCCCTGCCAAGATGAGTAGATACACATGTTGGATATATTTCAAGTCAAGGTAGAGATAAATACAAGGCCACACAGGGTGGAGGAGTTTGAGCCAATGGTGCCGTCATCTTATCATTATCAATTTCTTGCATTTTTTAATAATTTTGCATTACATTAGGGACAGCCATGTTAGCTGTTTCCTCATCTCTATGCTGAGGTAATCCTGGTTCTTAATAGCATAAGGGCAGAATTACTCTTCTCATCTAACATACAGCTAGAAAGCATATTAGCACATTACTAAACTTGCTCATAATTGTGAAATCAAATAAATAAAGCACTTCTGGGAACATTGTAATCAGCTTTATAAAAACGTTAAATCGTCCTGTGCCTTTAAGATTGAGCTCATGATTACAAGGTTGAGTCAAGCTTGGAGGAAGTCAACAACACAATGGACTGAGGAGATAAGGCTGTATCACTCCACAGTGCAGCAGTTGCCATGTGTTGCCCATAGGTGACATGTTCAAATCTTCTGTTATTCTTTCTGTGCCGTTTCCTTGATAATATAAACAATCTGATAAAGAATTGTACCAGCACTTCACACAGGAACAGAGGAAGTTCTCAGAGTGAGGACAGGAAATAGAAATGTGTTTTTTAACTTTCATTGATTGCATTTTGTTGTGCTTTGCTCTCAGGCCTCGAGCACTACCATGGACTCCAATAAGAGTACAGCCATGTTTGAGATCCCTCGCCTGAGTGCTCAACAAGGAGGATTGTGGGAATGCAGGGTGTCCACCAATGGGGGCCAGGACTCCAGCAAATTCAACCTCACCATTAAAGGTCAGTGTGAGAGGACAATATTTGTTTTTGTGACCTTTTCCTGTATGCAAACACTTCATAAGAGAATATTTTGCTGCGTCTACTCAGAGCCCCCTGTGCCCACTACTGCTCCCAAACTGTTGGAAAAAAGGAGTAAGCAGCTGCTGGTGATGCCGGTTGAATCCCACAGAGGAGACGGCCCCATTGTCTCCACTAGGCTCCTCTACAAGCCTGTAGAGAACGGAGACTCTTGGTCCTCCATCATAGGTAAGATATCATAGCAGTATGTCATTTAGTCAGCTGTTATCACATAAATCAGCATTATCAGAAGATATATTTCAATACATTTTCCACCTATTATAATGTATTAGCCACAGTTACAGCGTGAAACAAGTAATTGCCAGTATTTCCACTATTACTATGTGGAAATACTGGACAAAGCACATTAATGAAACCTATTTTTAAGAAACACTGAGTTGTGTTTCCTCTTATGCAATGCAGGTTAAGAGTGTGCATCATGTTGTACTGAGTCTTTGGCAATTGCCCCCTCTACAATTTGATTTTGTTTTACATGTATTTACTGTGTCTTTAATACTTATACATGTATTTCTAAAGACAACTGTTATACTCAAACTGTTTAACATCAAACCAAACCCTTCTGTAATTCCTTATGTCCACTTACTTTCAGTTTATAGTGACAAAGAGCCCATCACGCTAATGAACCTGGAGCCATCAACACGCTACCGTGTCCGCGTCCAGCTGAGTCGTCCTGGGGAAGGCGGAGAGGGGGCTCCGGGGCCAGAGGCCATCATGGAAACAGACTGTCCCGGTAAGACTCAAGGATAACTGGGACCACACACATACTGAACATAGTAGTATATCTGTCTGGAAATCTTGCCTGGGAACAAATGTCTATTATCTGTACCACATAACTTAAGCAAGCACAATTATCTCGTGTCTGGTTGGTCTAATAGTTTGCAGTGCACTGCTTTTCCCAGGCCTAATGGAGCCAGCTGTCTTTTCCCCAGTGAACACATAACTTAAGTAAGGGACAAATATAGAAAGATACCAGTGGACTGAAATGATCTCTGCGCACTTATCTGCAACAAAAAAAAAAACTAAAGGGACAAACCTTTGTCATCCAAAGATCACAAAGCGTATCACTCTCATTCAAGTGACAGAGTCAATTGATTTAATTCCTCAGTGATTGTGGTGTAGAGGGAGAGAACATACTGTATCGGAGTAAAACAAAATTAGGAAATACAAACAAAATGGCTTTTCTTTTGATTTGGACTATTTTTACTATTTGGCAATATGTGGATGTATTCATGTGTGAAATGGAACACATTGTATTGGTTACAAGGCAAGTTCATGTTGGTCTCCTGCACCACCACACTCTTTTTGTTATAGTGACTGGTACAAAGTCGTTTTCCAAATTATTTACATAACACATTTGCATTTAAAACAAAGAGATATCTTGTGATTTTGTTTAACATGAAAGTGATAGTACCCTTAGGTTTTGGGATGCGTTACTTTTTTACGTTTGTGTAATGCATTATAGGTGTATAGTGGACAACATTACTAACAATACACTCACAAATCAAGGGTTTTAAGTATGTATATTGACTGTTTTGAGTATGCTTTATCCTTTAACTTTCTTCATGTAAACTGTATACTTACTTTGAACTTGTATATCATTTGGATTTGGGGCATGGACATGCACAGATGCTCCAATCAAGCTGCATGTCTGTAGATTTGGTGAGGAAACCAGAGCAGCCTTAGAAAGCCCACATAAACTGTGGGGTTCATTTAGAAAGGGCCAGGGCCAATATTCAAAGCTAGTGTGAGCTAACAGTCCTAACGACTGTACAGCAGCCAAGGAATATAAACTAAGGTTACGGTCCAGTTCCCTTAAAAAAACCATTATCCATCCCTCAGCGGTCAATTTGACTGAACTGTGAGTGATGCAATGAGAGAAATTCACAATGAGCTGTTGGCCCCTCAGCTCATCCTGTGTTCTCTGTCACTGCAGAGCCCACAGTTCAACCTGAGATTGACATCAGCTCTATGGAAGGCCGCAATGCCACAATACGCTGGCGCCTGCCCCCCAACAATGGCATTAATGCCGGCACAGCCAGTGGCTTTTTAGTGCAGCTCTTCGGGCCTCCACCCTACAGTGAGAAACTACTGGAGGAGACCACCCTGCTCACTGTGCTGTCCACAAAGTTCCACAACCTGCAGTACCAGCAAGACTACACCGTGGTGGTGCGCCTCATCAACTGTGGCAGCCAGGGGCCGCCCTCCAAACCCTACCACTTCCGCATCAACAGCCAGGGTAACTAGAAACTCTGCTGTTAATAAGCTGCAAGGAAGGCTCCTTCGAAATGTTGCAGGATTTTCAATGCAGTAGGATTGTGCTTGATTTTTGCTTCATGACTCTCTCCCTGCGCACTTGAGGAAAAGTAAAGCAGCTGAAAGTTAAAGTTTAGGAACAATCCAGTTTAGTTTGCATTTAATGAGATCAACAAGATAGAAAAAGATAAACCCACATCTTTGTTATTAGCATTCCCAGAGCACCAAAGACTCCAACATGGGCAGTAAATATGTTTTAGAATATAGTTTTACATAATCACTGTTGATTTGCCTGACTTGGATATCCCTCTGTCTCAGGTCCATCATCACCACGCCATGTCCTGGCCCTCCCTCTGTCCATATCAGCCATCCAGGTGAGGTGGCAGCCTCCAGAAGATCCCAATGGAGGCATCATTAAATACATCATAGAATACCAGCCAGTAGGCCAGGGGAACCCTCACCCATGGGTGGACACAGACGATGGAAACAAGACCGCCAAAGATGTGACAGCTCTCAACGGCAGCACGCTCTACCAGTTCAGAGTGAGAGCTTTCTCCAAAGTGCCAGGAGAGTGGAGCAAGATTGTTAAGGCAATGACACAAGGGGGTGGTGAGTAGGAAGTCATTGATGCTACACGTGATCGACTTTCTTATTGTAAATAATTGGGGATCTAGATATGGAATGTCAAACCAGAAAAGTTCACAATACTACAGCAAAAACTATGATTTTTTCTATATTGAATAATCCAATATAATCACGTAAATCAAGGACTTTTTAAAGATTTTTGGAGAAAAGTTTATTTTCTCTTCAAGCTAAAAGTAACTCCCACTGGAAAATGTCTACACAATTCTAGTGTTGCCAACATTTTAGCTTTTCCCAGATGGTGAGACCACCCACCATGACAGAGATTTACTCAGGATAATAATATAAGCCTATTTATCTCAATCTCCCTACTTGGGGATTCTTTCCTTCTTCCATCATTCCCCTCTGTCTTCCCTTTCCATCTCTTCCCCTTTGCCAAAAAAGGTATTCAGAGTTTGATCCCAACCACGCAGGGTGTGGCCGGGAAGCCTGTTGGGGACAGCTACCAGCTGTTGGTGGCGGTGGTGGGCTCGGTGACCGTCACCTGTGTGACAATCCTGCTGGCACTGTTGGCTCTTTTCTTCATCCGCAAGACGATGCTCAACCGCCGGCGCACGTTCACCTACCAGTCTGGATCGGTAAGGGTCTGAATTTTTTGGGAAAGCATAGGGATTTCTCAGGTCCTTGTTGATGTCATCTGGCAAGACCTTTAATGAATGTGTATTTATTGCCAAGCTTAAGACAGTTTATACCCCCAGGGTGAAGAGACTATTCTACAGTTTAATTCAGGAACTCTGACCCTGACGCGGAGGCCCAAACCGACGCCAGAGCCCCTCACCTATCCAATCCTGGAGTGGGAGGACATCAAGTTTGAAGACGTCATTGGAGAGGGAAACTTTGGCCAGGTATTTAAGCGCTTACTGTATTTTCTGAATATGTTAAATGTTTGTCTTTTGGTGGATGTCCTTTATTCACTGGTTTAAATATTCATGCTAACAACCTTTCTCCAAACCAGGTCATCAAAGCCATGATCAAGAAGGATGGCAGCAAAATGAGTGCAGCGATCAAGATGCTAAAAGGTAACACTGGCACACACTGGCACACAGCAAATATGGTCCAGTGCAGGGAATTATTTGACTGATTCAATTACATTTGATACAACTTTATTGATCCACAAATGCAATTCGATTGTCGGCATGAGTAAAAACAGACCACAAAACAGACACATGCACAGGCAGAAAGTTACATGCAATGCAATATGAACATTTCATTTCTAAGGCACCGACTGAATCTGCTTTGCATGCACTTTATTTAATGAAGCTGCGCATGCTGATCTGCCTGCAGAGTTCGCCTCGGAGAATGACCACAGAGACTTTGCAGGGGAGCTGGAGGTGCTCTGTAAACTAGGCCAGCATCCCAACATCATCAACCTGATAGGAGCCTGCGAGAACAGAGGTGAGTGAGCGACACCTAGTGGCTGTCATGGATATTCATGAGTTTTCAATGTAAGGCTATGGAGGAAATATCCATGTCTTTGATTTGTATTACGGTTTTTGGCAGGGATAGGAGTTTGCAAGTCCTATAGTACAAATATGTATGTTGTTGGTTGGAAAACGAAGTAGGTTGCATAAATGTTAACTTACCTTACTTATCTTGTTTAAAGGCCTTTTAAAATATTTGCCATTTGGTAGACAACTGATAAGTTAGATGACGGTAAAATATAATTGGAAAAATGCATGTAGCAATAAAATATGTCTGCTGAATGTATTATGCACAGTTTCTACTATAGGTAATATGTTGCAGTGTAACTCACTTTGTATTATAAAACCAATAGAGCATTTACCTTAAATATTAGAACATATTTTTATCTTACTTTGCTTTGTCTTGGGGGTGTGTCTGAATCACACAGTCTTTATCAGCAGATAGATTTTGTTATTTACATGACATGGAGATGATTCAAAGTGACATCTTGACTGTACAGAGGTGTTATGTGGTCAAGTATAGCAAAGTGTATGTATAGATTGAATTCAAAGGATCTGAATGTATTTGCCAATACATTTGTATTTAAGTTTTGTGAGTTTTGACTTTTTAAAGGACTTATTGTTGCTGATATATTAGTCAGGATCCTTCAGACACAATTCTGACTATATTTCACCTCTATTTATCCTAATTTGTCTAATAGTACCCGTTTGCTTTACTGTAAGGGATCAGGTTGCCAGGACACCAGAATGTGTCCAAGCTAAACAATATTGCCAAAAGCATTTTGTAGATTTGTTTGATTTGCCAATGGGTCTCACAAACCTACTTGTCATGTATTTGTGTATGGGTATAAGGTATCCTTGACCCCAGTTCTTACTATGGAGTATCGGTTTTCCATAGCTACAGCCGATGGTTTATAGATTGAATAATTAAACTGCTTCTGTTTGATCAAGACTGATTACATATATATATATATATATATATATATATATATATATATATATATATATATATATATATATATATATATATATATATATATGAGAGAGAAAGGTTAGTTCACAAAGTACATCAGTGAGGACATTACAAAACCAAATCAGCTTTGAATAATAAATAACTGATTCAGTGTGTCTGCTCATCAGTGTTACTGTTAAGTAGAACCTGACTCTACAGAGTCTACTGTTTACATTTGTTGGTTTCAATAAGTGTCTTCTATTGTGAGGAAGACCGTGATACGAACACAAAATACATTTATACTGTAAAACCCAAACATCAACTAGAACACTAAACCTTATTATTATCTTTGAACAATCATGAACATAACTTTTTGGAGTTTAGATATCAGGTCCTTATTCTCCCTCCTGCAGTGTTGGTCTTTGGTGATTTAGCCGTTTGTTTCCTTCTTATAAATGTTTTGTTGTTTATTTATCATTAGGCAATTTGTAGATTTTGATAAGAAAAACATATTTTAAAGGTAAACATGTATATTACATTTATAATATGGAATGACACATTTTACAGGTCATTGTAAAATGGAGGAAAAGAGGAAGGAAGTAAGAGGGAAAGGAAGGAATGTTGTGGGAAAGCGGGGGGAGGAAAGCAGGCTGGAGATACATATGGGAAAATAAAGAAGGAAGACATGCTTTCAGGAAATATTTCTTTGACATGCAATGGACATATGTTCTTCATGTGCTGCTTCTTCATTTGCAGAAGCTATTCAAATACAATTTATTATTTTATTACAACAGGGAAAGTGGTTTGCAAATTCTGTATATATGGTGTTGTTTTATGCTGTTACATTTTCTCATCTTACAGAGATATTACAAAAAAATTACTATTAAGCTTTTAAATGATTATGTTTGTTCAGGGATTATACATCATTGAACTGTTGAACAGCAGGATAGGAGGAGTTAATGAATATAGAAGATATTTGACGGATACTTACATTATAGGAGGGAGACAAAACCAAAAACACACAAACAATACATTCTGATTGCATTGTATAGACCTTCATTGTTTTTTCTTATGGCATGGTTAGTGTTTTAATGTATATCAAACCCTAAGCCTGTTTAAAGAAGTTGGGAGGTTATGAAACATTAGTCACACAATTTGTCTGTTTTGTGGCTGTATGAAACACAGCATGTCCTGATTAACATCTTGTAGCTGAGAAGGAACATTATTGTATTATGTTCCAGTTCTTTGATCAGCCTTTTCAACGGCCCTTTATTCTTTCCTTCAACATATGGCATTAACTAATTGCGTTGGCACCATCACCCGTCCTGGTGAAATCAACATGAAACCCCTCCAACAAGTACTAATGTGCCCTGGAGGAACTTCTTTTTTGGCTGCCATCTATCAACAAAACCTTGACCATCTGGTGGATCTCTTGGAGATTTTCTGGTTGACCTCTTTCTGTGTCAAGACAGAAACGTTAAATACCAAACCCCTTAGCAGCTGGGTCTCTTCCCAGCACATAGTCTGCAAACAGCTTGTACACATGTATAATGATACGTTTACTAGCAGCAGCCTTAACTCTATTAACTGTGGATTTTCCTGTAATACGTTATGTACTACAAGGAGAGTTTACACCTCAAACCCACATCAAACAACATGAAAAAAGGACATTTATGGCACATTTGTTAAGGAATATTTCCATACAGTAGAGTAAACCACAGGGTAAACTCCTCTTGTTCATGTTACTCTGTTTTTCTTCCAGGTTATCTGTATATCGCCATTGAATATGCTCCCTATGGTAACCTGCTGGACTTCCTGAGGAAGAGTCGAGTGCTGGAGACGGATCCTGCCTTTGCCAAGGAGCACGGCACTGCGTCCACCCTCACCTCCCAGCAGCTGCTGCAGTTCTCTGTAGACGTTGCAACCGGGATGCACTACCTAAGTGACAAACAGGTACGAGGGGAAACATCTGGGTGGCTGCTTGTATATTCATTTCTGAAGATGAATACCTTTCTTTTACATATTTTGTGAGGTGTTTTCCCCGTGACAGTGGATGTTGACAAAGTAATTGAATCACTCAAATAAAAGGCATGATAATTAAATCATGGCTCTCCTGTACTCTACTCTCTTGCTTCTAGTTCATCCACAGGGATCTGGCAGCCAGGAATGTTCTTGTTGGGGACAGCCTTGTGGCGAAGATAGCAGATTTCGGCCTTTCCCGCGGAGAGGAAGTTTACGTTAAGAAGACAATGGTGAGTGGTTACAAAAATAAGCTTTTTTTCAGAAAATGTAAGACAATAACTTAAAGACTAATCAATTGCAAAGACAAAATGCAAGAGATATGTATAATTAGATATCTCCACATAATATACACCACAATGATTTATTTGGTCTGTCAGCCAATGTCTGCCACACAATGGTTAATACTTTATTAGTATACCATTGTGAAAAATACTTCAGTATTTCAACATAAAAATATATTTTAGAGATTGATAACTTACTGCTAATAAGATTCATTGCAAACTGAGAGTTATTCACTGGTTTTACATAACATGTTTGTATGTGTTGACATCAATTGAGAGAGCTACCAAAATGTGATATTACCTGTAGAGGGCAGTCATGAGTTAATGCTATCACCTGCACCATAGTGTGTGTTCTGGTACAGCAGGGTGCTACTTTGACCTAATATGGCATGGGCTTGTACTAATGATGTTCAACTTGTGGCACCACAGTAAAAAAAAAACAGCCATTATATAATAATCAAACCCAATCACAAGTTGATATGTCAACAAAGTTTGTCATAAATGTCTTGCTTGGATTTCAGGGGAGGCTGCCTGTACGCTGGATGGCCATTGAGTCTCTGAACTACAGCGTGTACACAACCAAGAGCGATGTGTGAGTATACAGTGCCAACCCATCTGTTTAACTAACAACCAAACTATTACAATCATTGCTATAGATGGAAATGCAAATTTGTACTGGAACTTTAATGCCTCTAATTGAAAACACAAGGGCAAAATGCAAAGAAATTCAGAGAGCTTTTGGAGCATGTTGAGTGACAAGGCAGGCTTCTGACATGGCCAACAAATCATTCCTCTGTTGAAATGATAACAGTGTGTTGTGTAAGTGATAAGCACTACCAGGAAGTCTTTGGTACACCTAAGCAGACAGGCTGAGACGTTGCTTTGTCAACTCGAGTCTATTTATACACAGCCGAGAACATGCTTGAAGGACAGCTAACGGAAGAAGTGTGAGGGCTGACTGTAGGGTCAGAGAGAGATGTAAACATTAATAAGAGAAATAAAGCGTAAAGGAGACATAAAGAAGAAGTCTGAGTCAAAGGGAGAAGATATACAACAAGGACAAAGAGCGAAACATCACTTGATCTGATTGTATGATAATACAACACAGCATTATGACATTTGAAACAAATGCAAGGAAGAAGCTTTATATTGTTGACACACACCATGTCATATTTATAAAATTATTCAAATGCTTACATTTTAGTTTTCCTTATTCAATGCATTGTAAAAGTAAAAACTATTTGGAGATGTTACTGTGCATGCTACAAAAGAATTTTCTAGCATCATACTGCATTACTAAAATATTCCATAATCTAATGTCTATATAAATAGCAGGCATGAACTGATGCTGGTTACATTTTAACCTTATCTCACATGTTATCGACAAAGGAAGTGCCATTAAGTCAATTATTATTTTTGGTTGTTACTAACAAAACCTTATATTTTCTTCACATGTGTTTTTTCAATTTTCAAATGTCCCTGTCTTTGCATTTCTCTCTCAGGTGGTCTTTTGGTGTACTCCTCTGGGAGATTGTAAGCTTAGGTATGTAAAACCTGTTGTCATGTGGTGTTAAAATGCTCGACCAACAATCACCATGAACAACACAAAAAGCATTTTCTCTCCTTCTTGTGTGTGTTTGTGGTTCAGGTGGCACACCATACTGTGGGATGACTTGCGCTGAGCTTTATGAAAAGCTGCCACAAGGCTTCAGGATGGAGAAACCCAAAAACTGTGACGATGAGGTGTAAGTGTTCAGCCTTTTGTGGTTATCTTTCTGTCTCTCTTTCTTCTGTTCTACCCTATTCACCAATGTCTCTCTGTGTGCAGCTATGAGCTGATGAAGCAGTGCTGGAGGGATCGGCCCTACGAGAGACCCCCCTTCGCCCAAGTGTCTGTCCAGCTCAACAGGATGCAGGAGGCCAGGAAGGTAAAGCTGCACTCACACAATGTCCGCAGGAAGGGAAGAATAGGAAAATGTCCTGTTGTGTTCAAACATCACACCAAGATGGCTAACCCGTTGCTAAAGCCACATCAGAAAACTAGAAATAAAATAGCTATTTTGTTCAAAATGTTACACATATGGTACATATATTGCTATTGGAATGTATTTACAGTGCACTAGTGTAACATTTCCTTTTGTATTGTTTCTAACCAAGTGCGTAATACAGTATCAAAGCAATATCAGAAATTCCCTTGATTCCCAAATTCTCTTAAATGTAATTACAGCTGATGCTTTTAACACCCAAGCATACAGTAACATAAATACTGCAGTTTCTCAAATGGCCTCTTGAGGCTGTCTCCAAAAGCATGCCAATGCCCGTACAACCCCATATTGAAATGCCCAACTTTACAGCCAAATGAACCTGGTACCGAAAAAAAAGGTTTTAGTCTCAATATCTAATTTCCCTACTAATAACAACTGTTCATTAAAGGTGGGGTAGGTAAGTTTGAGAAACCGGCTCGAGATACACTTTTTGTTATATTCCATGGAATGCTCTTAACATCCCGATAGCAATGAATATCTTAAGTGCTTTGACAAAAAATCCATAAAAAAATGTCATCTGTGGAAGCCGTAATACTGTAAAAAGTACGACCAATCATTTTAGCCGGCCCGGCTAAAATAACTGGATGGCCTACCTGCCTGTCAGCCTTCCATCTGTGCACAAACTTATCTCCTGCCCTCATTGGTCATGTGCGCGTATGTGTGTGTTGGAGGAGGGGCTCTGTAAGGAAGTGGCAGATTTTCTCCGGTTGTGTATTTTCAAATTCTAGCGATCTCGAGCCGGTTTCTCAAACTTACCTACCCCACCGTTAAGTGTGTTTTTGTATGTTATTCACCTGTTCAATTATAGTAAGGCTTTAACTTAATTGTAAATAAATTGAATAATAATTATTAAATGTAATCTTACACACCCACATTCAGCTTAACAATGGCTCTTCAGAAAAATATGGATGATGTCACAGAGTCTACGCCCATGTTTTGTACAGTCTATGATTAAAAAAACAGGTAGTGCCATCATTCCTTTAATGGCTTGACATTTTTACTATTTATGTTGTATCTTTAATGAAACGCTTCTATCTACTTCCAGGCATATGTGAACATGGCTCTCTTTGAAAACTTCACCTACGCTGGGATAGACGCCACAGCCGAGGAGGCCTGACTACCCGCCCCCCCAGGCCCTAGCATGCCACGTAGCTCCAGGAGGAAGTCCCGAGGATGGTCGCCGCGTTACTGCCATCACCCCGCCGCTCAACGTCGAGACAGGAGGCCCAAGCGCCCAATCAAAACCACCCAGTTATAGAAGGAGGACTGTGAAAGGACACTGTGTGGAGGTATCAGAGGCATTAGGAGATAAGGAGGAGTGTTGCTGGGCCTTGGATTGAGCGATGCGATTGCTACTAAACTTTCGGGAAATTCTGACCCCTGTTACTACATACAAGTCCTAGAAAAAAAGGCACAACATTGTACCTTTTGCTGATGCAAAAGTTTCAATGCTGGACATTTTTCTCTGACTGTTGAGGGGAAGCAGCACATAAGGAGCTACGTGCCTTGCTGAAACACCACAGGGTCTGTGGGGTGTTGAAACTGGACTTCATTTCTCCTCCATTGCTCTAAATGGAGAAAGGATTAATAGAACACAGACATATTCAAGTTCTCAGACTGTTAGAAAAACATGAAAGATGCATTCATTGTAGCACTTAAAAACAGCCTAATTTTAGCCATTTATGTCTTTTACTGTGTGCCTATCACTGCCATGTGAATGTAACCACTACTGTATATAGTTTGTCTCTTTTAAAGGTCACATATATGTATCATAGCCTTCCTATTCGAATGTAGTCAGAGATACAGAGTAAATGCAAACATTGTAGATGTGTTGCATTTAAAAGCTCCACAAAACAAGTAGTTGTTTGGGAAATGCTACTAATACAGGGTTTTCCTTGACCAATATGCAACATAACTAATGTAATGTTATATATCCAAATTATGAGAATGTACAGTTTGTTTTCATTAACTGGTCCCTTAAATAAAGGTTTTGCGTGGTGACTGGACTCATCACTACAAATAGTTGTACTATGTCCCAGTTTCCAGTTATAAAATGCGGTCACATTGAGTATTTGGACTCAGGCAAAGATTATTGTGTTTTTGTTGTTGTTGTTCCTGCCTGCTAAGTAGTGAGCGGGGTGGAAAACCACAGGCCAGGCTGCTGGGGGCCAAAGTGTCCTTGCTGAGTTCAGGAACACTGATCTGCCCTGCTGCTCTGAGCTGATCTGTCACTGGGTTTCCTCCACAAACCAACCGCAGGCACAGAGCTGTCTGTCAAACATGGTGTGAGTGGGCCAGCTTCCTGAGGACTCCCACACGAAGACCCGGCACCAGTGAGACCCCCATGTGACCTCAACACTTGGTTTCCTATTCCCTGATCTAGAATTATGAAAAGGCAAACATTATTTTGAAATTAATAATACATGTATCTGCTTTCTTTAGTATAAAGTGTTTTGGTTACAGAAACATTTCCAGGGAAAATTCCAATTCAATTTTCATATTTTTCCACTGCCCCAATTTGCCGAATATCAAAAGTGAAAATTATGTTTTCATGCTTCCAAGTTTAATTACATCTGAGTTGCTAAGTTGCTTGATCTAGCAATCATGTACCTAAAGATTTATCAAAGAATATCTAAGGCTTCTTCACCATATCTCTGTGAGAAATGTAGTGCAACCCGAATATGGAGAACAAAATGCCTAATATTGACTAAAAAGTATCATTACATTGGCATGTAATTTATACTGGGAATTATTCTGGTATAAAATAAGGGTAAGGTAGAGAGGGCGGGACGTTTGGTAATGTTGAGGTTTCTCCAGAGGTATTGGTTTTTATAATTGTCCACATTATCTGGTGGTTAACACCCAATCCTGTTGTGCAGTCCTGAGGAAGTTGCAGTTGTATACCCTTGGAATAAAACATGCATTTAATGTGTGCAGGTTTAATTAAAAATGGTTACTTAATATAAATTGATTAAGGAACACATTTTGCTGGGCTTGGTCAAATAATTTATTATCTGGTTTTAGATGTTTCTGTTTTCAGATTTTATCTCTTAAAGTGTGGAATATCTATCATTACAGTTAACAAACTGCTTTTTTTGTCGTTTACTTCCACTCTACAAAAAGCCAGCTTCCTGCTTCAGGCACAGCGCTCTTATCCAACCCCTCAACACTGTTAAACCCTGCCCAACACTAGCATGACCTACAGCACACACAATGCACATTCGCAAACATGTGTTGTGTTAGTTTAGGTGCCATGGTGGTTTAACATACATAATATCTCTATCTACCATGGATTTGCACTGCAGGTGGCGGATACTCCTCAGCCTTTGGATACAAGTGGGCTTTGTGCCTGGGCTACATTGTAAAACTGTCAATCATCTGTCAAGGGAAGGTAGGTGTAAGGATTACTCTTTTCAAAAATGAATTTCAAGTTGAATCAGTTTTAATTCAGTCCAATTAACAGCTTAAAAGTCTTAATTTGTCTGCTGCCACTGAAAAAATGTGATTTTACTTTGTGAAACAGAGCCCCAAAGGCCTTGGGGCAAGTCAAGACATGCCATCTTGTTTGATTGTGGAGTGCGTGCTTTATTCCATGCTCATGCATTATGTTTTCTATTTCTGGAGCAGATGTGTTGCTCTTAAAGGATGAGAAGGATCCTAAATGTTTCGCCCGGACTGAGCAGGATTTCACCTGCTTCTTTGAGACTGCAGACAACAGGACATATGATTTACTCTACACTGTTTACAGGTATGTTTTATAGACAGTACATTTATTGTGTTTTGTATGTTTAGTGAGTATAAGAGTCTCAAAAGATTTAAACAGTAGATACGTTTCCTTACATTTTCTCTGAATCATAAACTGGCTTCTTTACCCTGTGTTCTACAAAAGGTCTTGGGGAATTGTAATATTAAAGGTCCCATGTTTTGGCCATTTCTACTGATCATAATTCCATTGTTGAGGTCTACTAGAATAGTAGTTCCAAAATCACATTGGTTTTCTCATACAGCATCTCTGTATAGTATGTGTATTCACTCTGTCCTAAACGACTTGTTGGAGCTCCTGCCCCCCCCCCCCCTATGAGCCCACTGTGCTCTGATTGGTCAGCTCGCCCACTCTGTTCTGATTAGTCAACCACCGTTACAGCTGAACATCAGTGTTTATGTTTTACAATGGCGTTTGTTAGCAACCAGAAAATGACACCAGTAATGACAAACAGATGAGAATGCTGCGTGGGGTCTGGGTGCCGTGTTGGCGGGAAGTTGCGGCGCTCGCTGCTCCGCCCTTTGAGGCTCGAGGAGCGGACAGTGTGAGGTGGATTACTGGTGTCGTTTCCTGGTTGCTGCGTGTGGTCTGAGCTCCGAGCTCCGAGCTCAGGCTGAGTGAGTGAGTGTATGTGCGGAGCTCAGGCTGAGTGAGTGTGTGTGTGTGTGTGTGCAGATTGGTTCATTTGGACGTAGTGACGTCAACCTGCCCCCGGAAGCATATGATGGGACCTTTAAGTCAACCAAAACCTTTTACTTTAAATTACTTGTTTATTTTAGCATTTGTTGTGTCTATAATGTAACCCTTTTTCTTCCTTGATTGACTGATTAATATATACCACCTTTTCTATTGTGTCTGTCATTTGTTCTAATCTAGAGAGAAAAGATGTGAAATGTCTGTCCAAAAAATTGAAGTGGCAACTTTCCTGCACATCTGCTCATTTCCTGAATCGGATGTGTTGTCATTTGTGGAAACACACCTTGAAGTGGTGGAGCGCGACACCAATACCAGCCTCTACAGAAGAACTGTCTCCGTGGAGGACCACTGTAAGACGTTTCCTTTTGCAATACAATTCTTCTTAGGGGGAGGGAGAAAAGAGGAGATGGCTTGTTAGGTAACTGAAAACAGCCAATGAGTCAGCTGATCATAGGTATCCTCAGTTTCTTCAGGGGGTCCTTGGTCTTTGCTGAGACTTCCTGTCAATAAGTTAAACACAAAGACAGCAAGCCTAGTCTTCACCTGTTGGATAAATACAAGTGAAGTGTTTTTACTAAATTCTGTATTCTGATTAATTTACTTTTTCCCCATCACCTTCTTGCCTCTAGTCCTCCTGGATCCCCCCTTCAATGTGTCTTTACACCAAAATGGCCAAGCAGGACAGCTGCAGGTTTCATGGCGGACAAAGGTCTCAAAACACTTGAAAGATGACGTGATGTACAGGATTCGATACTCTTCCAAGGGGCTGGGAGTGATGATTAAGGTGGTACAAACAAGTCTTTCAATCAATCCATTATATCATTTTATCTCACACTTACTGAGTGTGAACATTAATACAGTTTATATATCATGTAAGTGTTGATATCCCCAGTATTCAGGTTAGTGTGATGTACTTTTGTTCATCACGGCAACTAAGACTTATTACAGAGCAATTTGAACAATGTCAACGTTGTTTTTTCAATAAACAACAAATACAATATTTAAAGTGGACCTATCATGCTATATTTGAATAATATAGTGTAGGACCATACCTATATAAGGCATATTTATACTTTTTTTTTTTCAAAATACCAAACAGATCATGCATTTTAGCCATGCCACATTTTGCTCAATTTGACATTTTTTAGCTCTGTTTTTGCAAGGGCAGATTCAGTGAGAACAGCACCACCTACAGGCCTGGCATATGTACTACAGCGTCTCCAGCGCTTTCGAACGGCAATGGCCGTGGCTGTCTCCTCCTGATTGGTGGAGTTGGCCCAATAGCCGTAGCGCCACTGTCCTGACGTCAGGACAGTGTTCAAATCTGGATCAGTTTTTATCAGATCCGTTGCAGCCCCTTTTTTAGAGATTTGGGTATGGAGGAAAATAGAGAGGGTTGTGTTTTCTGACACTTGGTGAGTTCCCTGGAACACTGGGGACACATATTCATGTATAAAAGACGTACAAAAGTGCATTTTGCATGATAGGTCCCCTTTAAATTGTAAAGTATGCTATAAAGGGTATTAAAAAGAAAAACTATAGTATGCCATAAAAATGTAAAACAAATAAGTAAAACAAATATAATAACAAAACAGCAATTTTTTTTTTTACATTTTGTAAAATGTCTGATTTTCTACAGGCAAAGGAGGGTGAAACACTGGACTCTCTGGTTCCAGGGGAGGAGCTTGATGTCCAGGTTGCTGTAAAATATGCTTTAAACCCAAATGCAGGACACTGGAGCAGCTGGTCCAACCTGGTGCGAGCTGTGGTTCCCCAAAGTGCAGGTGAGACTAGATGCGAACAAAGAGGGTGAAGCTGTTGTTATCCATAGCACAGCATCTCATCCTGTGAACGCTTCTGTCACAGGTGCAACACTTCAATAACACATTTTTTCTCTTGTTTCAGATGATATTTCACTAATGTGCTACACATCTGACCTGCAAAATATCACCTGCCAATGGAATGGGAGCAGATATGGTAAAGAGAAGGATTACAAGCTTTTCTACAAGATGGATATCAGGTACATACATTACATCGTTGAGTTTTAAAAGTCCTCATATGTGCATGCTAAAACATGTTTTATAGAAATATCACCTTGTTTTTTTATTACATCCTTCACAGTAAACAGCACACACATCACTTTCAGGGACATCGTTCTTTCAAATGTATTTCACTCTCTGTGCAGACCAAAACAAGTAGGCCTGCACATGTGGTCATCTGATTATATTATGACCCTTACAGTAAAGATCTGGTCTGGACCGAGTGTCTCGCAGATGGGGGCTTGACTGAAATGTGCCGTTTCCATGGAGACGAGTTCGGAGCAGTCAGGGTGAAGCTCTGCAGCTCTTCAGCTCGACTCAACAGGACCTTCTTTCCTCCAGAGTTCACCCTCAGAAACAGCAGTGAGGGATTTATTTTCCTCTTTATTCCACTTTGTTTCTTTTGGATAGGCAAATTGTTTTTTCTTTAACTCTCTTCATAAAACGTGAAAATATATCTGTGTAAATAATTCTTTAGAGGCGGAGGTTCATCAGAGGTAGATTTTCAGTGAACTGTGTAATACATAAACGAACCAGTCATTTTAAAACCGTTGCATGCTTAGTTAGTGGTCATATTGTATATATGCCTTTATCATACATGTGTAAAACCAGGTTCTCAAAATCAGATTTGCTTAAACAAATATTTCACAATAATCTTTTTTTATCAGACCTTTTAAAGGAGAGGTGTCATGCTTTTCCGGTTATTACCCGTCCCCTTGTGTGTTACGAAGGTTTTTATGCATGTAAACGGTCTGCAGAGTCAAAAACCCTCAAAGTACACCCTGTAGGGAGTAAAACTCTAACACAGAAAAGACCTCCCCAAAACGCCTCATTGGAGATTTATCATGTTCTTCCTGGGCATCGTGACGTCTGGATACCCAGTAGCCACGCCCAGAGCTATGACGCGATACGGTCATGCGGTACCCGGAACCAAATGGACCAATCCGTGGAGCCGTTACGTTACGTCCGCGGAGCCGTTACGTTAAGCCCCCGCTGATTGGTCCAAATTGACCAATCCACGGACTTCCTCACACACAGACAGCTCTGCTGATTTCTCCTCCCTGGCTGCAGGCTGATAACAGACAGTTGGGATCGCGGCAAAATTCTCTCTGCAGACCCATTCTCACAGCGTTTATCAACCTTTTTCTTACTCAATATCAAGCCACACTTATTGTTTTTACTTCGGCTGTGAGTTTGTGTGTGTTCAGGATGAGTTTGGCTGTGTTTCGCTGTGTATCCTAAACAAGGAAACAACACCTCCACGGAGCTCAGCGCGATTCACAACGTCCCGACCAATCAGAGCACACTGTGCTCACAGGGAGGGTGGGGGCTGGAGCTATTGGAGCTACAACTAGCCGTTAAAGGCAGAGAGAGAAATTCAGTGAATACACGTAGTTTACAGAGATGCTGTATGAGAAACCAATGTGAGTTTGGAAAATTGCACAATATAAATCTATTTTAGTATACCTCAACAATGGAATTATGATCAGTAGAAATGGCCATGACACCTCTCCTTTAAGTTCCTCACAAGTCATGAACATAGCCTTCTTAGCAAGTTATCCCAATAGCTCATCTAGTCCACTATAGGCTAGAAATACAGGTATCTGAGCTCTTTATCTGTATTACTTGCAGCAGACTGCATTTTCAGTCAAGTACGATAAGTTAAGTACAGTAGCTACTAGCTTTTACCACATTTCTTCTTCACCTTTTTACCTCATGCCTTTGAGAAAGTTTGGTCTTGTGATGTTATTTACTGACAAATTGTTTGTGCTTTTTAGTCAAATCATCCCCACCATGTCATCTGAGAGGAGCATCAGAGAAGGACAAGTTGTGCCTAAAATGGGAAACTCCTCTTCAGGCTCTGTCGGCCCACCTGCAGTATGAAGTGGGCTACCAGATGAGAGGGAGTGAAGCATGGATGGTAAGATGTGATTCACAGCCACACATGCTTTTCCTTTCTTATTCGATAATGGTTATTGTTTAATATGTTTAACCCTTTGATACACAACATGGGTCAAAAGTGACCCGAGGGAGTTTTAATTGTAAATATCTTTGCAAATTACTTTAACAATTCAAAATTCCAGGTATTCCTCAATTAACTTGTTTATGATCATCACAAATTATTACTTTCATTTTTCCTTTCTTAAATTTTGAATAAAAATCATTTTTGTATCACAAATTGAAAATGACCCGTGACAACATGGGTCGAAAATGAACCGTATTGATCTACAATGTTATTTCATGATGGGTAAGTGTTTCTTAGCTATATTTTTGGAAATCAATTTATTTAATCATTTAATATCTTGTTTTTGATCACCACACATCATTATTTTCATTCTCCATTTCTTAATTTAGGAACTAAGACTGTTTTTGTTTTTGTATTTCTACATCAAGTTTGCATACATGGGTCAAAAATGACCCATGTATGTAAGTGTGATAAAAATGAAACTAGAAATTGCATTTCCTGCAGAAAATGCGTGCAAATGCTGTAAACTGTGAACATTTGTTGCTGAATTTAGCTGAAAATGCAGAAAAAGCTGAATATTTTATTAGTTGAATGGTCTCTGTAGCTGCTTTTAGCTACAAAAACCAAGTAAGTGTGTTGCTGTAGTGCAGAAAAGTGAAATTATTTGAATCCAAATTGATACAGCTCAAATGCATTGCAATGACTTTGTTGAAAACTTGAAAGGGAAATGTTAAACTGGAAGAGTAGGAAAAATAGTGAAGAAGCTTAATATTTAAAAGAAAAGGTTTAAAAAAGGTATAAACAACAACATGTATAGCCTCAATGTCCTGAAATAGCTGAATAATGTAATAGTTGAATGGTTTCTGTAGCTGAAAGTAGGCTGAAGGAGTTAGATAGTAAATGTAAGTAGTAGTGAATGAATGTTTACAAACACCTGTGTGTGTAAGCCCAGAGATCAAAGGTTACCATGGTGACGACGTTATTAAACACCCGTGTACATGAGCCCAGAGATCAAAGGTTTCCATGGAGATGTGCAGTGAAAGGAGAGCCTTTCCATTGTTCTGAATGAGAGATAAACCTCTTGCATTTCTAACTTTTGTTGGAAAAAAAATAATACAAACCTCCAGTGTGTTTGTGTGCGTGTACCAGTCTGTCTGTGGGCGTGTCTGCTCTGATTAGATGATGTCACTCAGGTGTGTGGCCCCAATCTGCCCAGCAACACCATGGTAACCAACTGCAGAACTGAGTCCCATTAAGAATGCATTGAGGATTATATCTGACCATTTTGCCACCTGTTCAAAAACTATGGCTCCTATCAAAACATTAACAGACCGTGAGCATCAGGGAACCCCAATGAACTGATATATGTTTTTTTGGGGGTTTTGTGTGTAAAATGTGGAGATGGGAGCAGTTTGTTTAAAGTTTACTTCTCTCTGTTCTGAAGTAAGAACCGGACACATTTAACATGGGAGTCTATTGGGAGCTTTTGTCTCTTCATGCTCTCAAGAGGCATTTTGTATAATTTGTTTTCTTATTTGTTTTTACTTTTTTAACGTAGGACAGGTTTTCCTACATTTTTCATGAAAAATGATGTCCAAGGAGTGTAGGGTTTGGGAATTATGGCAGGTTTAAAACGTTTTTTTGGGCAAATTTCAAGCACTCTGTTTTGAGACAACACAGTCTCACGGCATTTCGTGTTATAGTCACGAAATTAATCTATTGATTCGTGTTCACCAACACGATTTCACAATTTTTTTCGTGTCACACAGAACGATTTTAAAAGCAATGTAAATAATAACAAATTAGAAGGAAAAAGACATTTAAAAAAATACAGATTTAAGTATTCTGACACAGAACGATTTTAGAAGCAATGTATTTATATTGGTAGTATGTTTCATGCCTGCACCAAATAATAACAAATTAGAAGGAAAAAAAGATGACATAAAATACAGATTTCAGTATTCTGAGGCTCTGAGCCCCATTTCTTTTCCTCACTGACGGCAAAAAAACTCAGACATTATACAATTTAAATAAAAGGGATAGGGTTAGGCTTAGGGTAAGATATTGAGTAAGAACATGTTTTTATGAACCACACAGCTTCTGGTCTTCCAAGACCCGACCGGACAAAAAGACGTGTTGCAGGCACGAAACATACTACCAATAGAAATACATTGCATTTAAAATCGTTCTGTGTGACACGAAAAAAAGGTGAAAATCGTGTTAGTGAACACGAATCAATAGATTAAATTAATTTCGTGACTAATAACACGAAATGCCGTGAGACTGGGTTGTTTGAGATCAAAGCACTCTAGACTTAACGAGCTGCTCAATACACACTAATGTTAAAATCTGAAGAAGGCCTCTTTACCAAGCTCCAAACTAAGTTAAATATCTCAAAAAGTGTAAAAGATATGAAAAATGTCTTGTGATCATTCTAAAGTTTGAATGAAGTCTCTAGCTGAAAGTATGTGGAAGGAGTAGCATTTGGCGCAAGGTGTAGGTAAAAGAGGATTTGAAGGTTCCTCCCATTGAGTTCCATGTTAACAAAAGAGTTTAAAAAGCTGAATATTTCAAAAAGTATAAAATATTTTGAAAAAGTTGAAAGTTTCCCATCATGTGCTGAAAAGGCTGAATAGTTTGATATTTGAATGGTTTCTGTAGCTGAAAGTATGCTGAAGTTATTGAGAGCCAAACTATTTGGTGAAATAAGGAGATGATTAAAGAATCTAAGAACTATAGTGTGAATGCTGTGGCACAGCATTCACACTAATAAAGACATACAACAATAATAATTTTGTTATAAATAATAATTTTAGCAGTGATTTGGACCAAACATGTATTCACTATGGAATTTGATAGGAAGCTTTTATTTGTAAACAATTGCAGTTAGGAACATGTTTACCGTGGACAACTTTTCACATGCCAAACTTGTCACAACTCAACAGGCTGCTTTTGCACGACTGATTCATGTAAGTCTTATTTTACACTTCTTTTACCTAAGGAGATATCTGATATCTTGTGAAAGATAACAGTACATCATATTTGAACATTACCTGACCTTGTCATCCATTACTAGTGAGGAAGAGACTTCATGTCTATGTCAAATTACACAGGAGGAACTGGACAAATGCTGCTGTATGATTATTATATACCGCAACATCACAATGGAAAACTTCTTCACCAGTATCCCTCTGGCTGAAAAGCTCCTTGAGAAGAACCTGACAATTGTGGGGACTCTTCGCCAGAACAAGCCGGACATACCGCCTGTCATGAAGCCATCCAAATTGAGGGAGACGCATAGCTCAGAATCTGGATTCAGTGGCAACATGACCATGGTGAGCTATGTGCCGAAAAAGGGGAAATGTGTTGTCCTCCTGAGCACCATGCATGATGACAGAGCAGTGGATGACAACAGTGTAAAGAAGAAACCAGAAGTGATCCGGTACTATAACAAAACAAAATCAGGAGTGGACACAATGGATCAGATGGTTCGCACCTACACATGCAAGCGGAAAACACAGAGGTGGACCATGGTGCTCTGGCACAATGTGCTCGATGTTGGACTCTGGAGCAGGAAATCAAATCAAATCAAGTTTTATTTATATAGCACATTTAAAAACGATTTTTGGTCGAGCCAAAGTGCTGAACATGTAATAAAAACACTTTACTACAATCACAATAGAACAGTAGAAACGTGTTCTGTGGAGTGACCAATCATGCTTCTCTATCTGGGAGTCTGATGGACCAGTCTGGGTTTGGCGAATGCCAGGAGAACGTTACCTGCCTGACTGCATTTTGCCAAATGTAAAGTTTGGCATACAGTGTATAAAGAGATGCATGGATGGCACGCCCCACCTCCAAAAGCACATTACAGGGGCAATGGAAAGATGTGGGCTAAAAAGACTAAACACACACACCACCCAGCCACATGTAATGTTTGGTCCAAATCACTGATAAAATAATTATTTATAACATAATTATTATTATAGTATGTTTTTTTTAATCATTTTTATCACACTTGCATACATGGGTCATTTTTGACCCATGTATGCAAACTTGTAGAAATACAAAAACCGTTATATTTCCTAAATTAAGAAAGCAAGAATGAAAATAATGATGTTTGGTGATCAAAAACAAGATATTAAATACTTGGAATATTAAATGATTAAATAAATTGATTTCCAAAAATATAGCTAAGAAACACTCAGCCATGTATGAAATAAAAAAAAAAGTCAATACGGGTAATTTTTTACCCATGTTGTCCCTTAGAAGGGGTTCTCATACAGTAGCTTGTGTATCAAAGGGTTAACTATACATACAGTTAATTAGGGCTACAGGTGGCTATGCTACAGCAGGTTATCGTTGCTGCCAGTTTCATTGCTCAAATAACCACCAGATGGCACCAGAGAAGGCATTATTCAATTATACATTCAGTGACGAATGCCGAGTGAAAAATTAGCAAAATGAGTCTGACCCATTGCATTAGTTTAAAAGAAAATGGAATGTGGAAAGACTTGATATGCAAAGAAAATGTTGTGCAGATAAAACAGTATTCAGGGAATGGAAAATAATTGCATTTAAAGGCAATATTGAAAGTTGCTAAATTGTGGGGGAATGCATAAGGAGCACATAATCACTAAGATTGTCATGTATGTTCTTAACATTAAAAGTGAAATCCACCTTCCTTTCACAGACGGTGTTCGTACAGGGTCCTGAGACCGGTGCATGTCTGGAGGTCCCGACAGGAAGTCAGTACAGTGTTAAGATCAGAGCTAAACCTAATGGGTTTATTTACTCAGGCCACTGGAGTGACTGGTCAGATGTGCTGACTGGTGAAACCCCTGCTGACGCAGGTAAGCTCATACTGAGACTGACAAAGATCTGAAACACATTTATTTGTAAAAATCACAACAAAATAGGAGTAGATTTTTAGTCTGTGTGTGTTGCTCTGATTAAATCAAACCCTAATGCTGTTTAAATCACATTTACAGGCACACTGCTCATTCTGTCTATCCCTGTCTCCCTGCTGATAATGGCCATCATTGTCATCTCCTTGTTTCCCACGTACCTCCGGTAGGACTGTTGTTCCTCATCTTTTAAGATTGAAATTAGATGAATTTTGAGGACTAATAATAATAATTTGAGACCAAAAAAATATTGATAATATTATGATGATTTTCACATTTCTTATCCTTTTCATTACATCTTTGCTCTATGTGTGTTTATACTGTAGTAAGCTCAAGCTGTATTTTTGGCCACCGGTGCCCAACCTTGATAAAGTCCTACAAGGTTTTCTGACAGACCTCGACAAACAGAGATGGGTAAGTTATCTACATTATTTAACATGCTGCATTTACCATTTGGTTACAAATGTATCTAAGCAACGTGTATGCAACATTGCATCACTTGAACATCAAATATTTTCCCCCAGTGAAACATGGTTTAGGTTCAATACTAATTTAGCCATAAAGATACAATATAAATATAGAGGTACATATAATATATCATTGTAATGACATGAATTGTGTTCATACCAGACTGTATATAAAGGTTCATACATTGAATAGGTGAAAAAATAAGTTTAAAATATAACATGAACATTGTGTCAGTGTTCCACGGTGTAAACATGTTGCTATTTGTGCTACAGAATCCACCAATAACAGCAAAGCAATGCTCTGAGGAAACCACGTCTTCTGTGCTGGAGATCATTTCTGAAGATGAGGGTTCAGTATTGGGGAAGCCCTCAGAGGGATGCACCCCGCTCCTGTCAGAGAGACACCTCTGCAGTGGAGGACAGATTGAAGGGACCGGAGTCTTCTCAGATTATGTGACTCTGAACAAAGACAGTATAATTATTTGCCCAAAAGGAAACAAGTATGTCCACGAGGAGGTTGGACCGAAAGACAGTCCAGGGATGAGTGATGAGCTCCTCTCAGTCAGTCTGACCGCGTGCTCAGGCAGTGACTTACTGAACCGTTCCTACCTTCCTCTGCCTCTGTCTGCAGACACACCCGACTGCAAGCTCACTGATGCAAGGGGGCCAGGCAACCTCTATACTAATATCCCCTGTAGCTAAATGTACAATTAAGGTTCTTTGTATCCACTTGTGTAGGTTAGATTTAAACCTTCGTATTGACATAAAAGCATAGCACTTATGGCTTCAAACTAGACCTTTTTACAAAATTCAACATTTCTATAATTGTTGAAGATATTTAAGCATATCATATTGTTTTTATATTTGTAATTGTACATAATACTGCTGTGTGTTTATATCCACTAGAGAGAACAGTAGATCCAGGATACACTCAGTGACTGTATTGTTTGGTATCTGTTAACATAATTACCATGTTTTACTTTTCTGGGGTTAGAATATCAAAAAAAGTAAAAGAAACAATGTATAGAGGGAAGTGGCATGAGGGATTGGGAATATAACATGATGTGAATGTTTTGAGTTTGAATTTTATGTTTAAACATTCATAGGAAAATATGAAATATGTAAAAAGAAATACTTTATTTTTTGTGATTGTACTTTTTTTTTAAATAAATTATCTGCATCTGGAAAATCTTTTTTTTCTGCAGATCTTATTAATTGATACAGTTTGTTTTATATTGATATATTCTATACATATTTATTGTAGATTCCTCTGAGTCCTATTTGAGGTTGGAGTGTTTGCTTGTAAAAGACAAAACAAGCCTTTAGTTCATTATGCATTACATTATATCTTGAGGGTTTGTATTACAGGCAATAGTTTTTTTGCATTTTCTGTGAAGGCACTTAACGTAACGTAAATGTCAAACTAAAACATAGGAGACACATGGACATTTTAACTGATTTGAGCAGCTTGCTAGACAGCAGCTTGTCTTGCTTACTATCAAACAGCAACTGAACTGTCTTGAGCTTAGATACATACCCTATTTCTGTCTGTCTTACAATTTAGGTGTCACTAGGTGGTAGCAGAGATCAGCGGGCAGAGATGGGTTGCCTCTGGGTTGTCATAGCCAGTCCTTACTGAGACAATGCTAGGTTATTCTACACAACACAACAATTAGAAAACAGTTAGATTTTAATTTTTTTTAAATTTATACCAACCTTCCTACCCTCCTTGAGCTTTATTTGTGTTAAGATAATGTCAAAACCATAAACAAAATATGAATTGAAATTACATTTGTAACCATGACATGACAGATTAGTTAACCTTCATAACTGGGGCCTGAACAATAGAACAAAACACAACACAGGTGAATGCTAGATGATTTATTACATGAAGTAGACGAAAAGCTAATTTTACGATGATTCAAACAATTTTACTCACAACTTGTATGAAATCCAAGAGCCCTCAGTTGGAATAAGAGCAACCACAACAACATGACTACTGTAGTGAGTGAGGGGATTAGTAAGAGGATAAATAAACCTTCAACAAAGTCAGCACACATTTTCAGCCACAGTTACTCACAGACCTGCCAGCCAAGAGCCAAACATGTATTAAATGTTCTGAATCAGCGCCGATAGGAACATCTCATTCTGCCACAGAGCTGCACAACCAACGAGTGATTGGAGCAATGTGAGATAAAATCCAATGGTTGACTAATCAGGTAGCCTAATGATGTATTTGTTAAATTTGACAGGGACAACACATGTAGCCATACATTGCATTGCAATGTACTGTATATAGGACTCCATGTGCAGATCTTGTCCCTGGTTAGGCTTTTAATGACTGGTCTGGCCTTATGGAGTAACTGCGTGAGAATCACAACTGGATGCTCTGCAACTATTCTATCACCTCGCATCCAGCCAGCTGCCTTCTGTAAAATATACTACTCGTGTCACACTTTAACAGCAGGCCATCACATCTACAGCGTTCGCCAAACTGTATGATATCATGGCCATAAATTAGCCCGCATTGTCTATGAGGCAATAGCAGAGGAGCGGAGAGAGCGATTGTTTAGAGTTAGGCAGAAAGACAGGGAAAAGTTTAAGAGTCAGTGTTTACTGGTGAACAAGCCTCTCCTCCCAACAGGAATTCTTTCCATGTTTCATCACTGCCCACTTGCCCAAACGCCAACGTCTACAGAGGGAGGTTGAATCACCTCCTGATGTCATTTCCTCAACTTTCACTTACAATCACATTGAGAAAAAACATGGTTTTACATTTACAGTATATAGTACAGTATTCAAGATGTCAAATCTACAGGCTTCAAATGGGGATTCAGCAACAACAGTGATAAGGCCACCAAAACAGAACTCATTAACATCCTTAAGACTCATGTTTGCACCTACCATTGTGGAGACATATGGAAACACACCAAGCTGTTGGCTTGTTCTGCATGCCAAGTGCAAAACTCTCACACTGCAGTCACATTTGGTGCTATTGGATTTAGTGTAATAGACATCAGTTTCACAGCATGCTCCCTTTCAGTTTTCGAGTAAAAACCGCCAGACGGGGAACAAAAAGAATCAGTGTAATCAATAACAGGCAGAACTAATGGAGTGAGAAAACTACAGTGCCTTCACAATCATTCAGCAGGAGAGACATTGTGTGTTTCATACAGACTTTAAATGTACATTTAGAGAAGCAGGGGTGTTGTGCTGGAATAAATGAAAGCTAGGGTTTTATAATGAAGACATTCATTTCCCACACAGGCGGCTTCTCTCTCTCGTCTGTAGGGTTGGCACAGAATCTGAACATTTGCATCCCCACATGAATCTAAACAAAGGCTCATTAGGAGGGATGCCAAAACGCTCTGAAAATGGTACAGGTGGTCCTTAGAATAAATGAACAGGCTACTGGTCGCTAGCTGGTGGAAAGGCATGAAAAAGGTGACAAAGATGCAAACCCCCAATGAAGTATGTTCAACAGGAGGTTTATCTGTCAGTTGTTAGTCAAAGGCCTGCATTGCAACTCAACTAAAAGTATTCAATGTGGCAACTAAAACATTTTATCAAACGGATCCATCTGGTTTTATTGGTCCAGTGCTATATACTGTAGATCTCTTAAGGTGTTCAAAATTAAACAGTGTAAACAAGTATTGGTTTGCAGGTTTCAGAGGGGCTTAATGTGGCACATGGTCTACCCCTCGGATCTGGGATCTGATCATTTAGTATCTCATAAAGATTATATTATTATTTTTGTGCATTTATCCTTTTATCATAGTGATAGTGGAGAGACAGATGAGACGCTTGTAGGACAATAGTGCCAATGTGGTATGTGCCATGACCACTCAGCTACTGGGTCATCCTGAACCAAATGTTTATAATTTGTAGACTTTTTGGAGTAAACACGATCAAAAAACATATATAGCTTAACATGGGGAAAATATATTACCCATTATCAAACCTCCCAATTCGTTTTCTTGGATTGCATTGAGCTTTAATTAGAAAAATGTAAAACTAAAAAAATCTTATTCAAGATTTTAATAATAATGATTCTAATGTAATATACTATTTCTACAAGAGACAACATTAACCAAATGTGTTTCAAGTAAACTGATCTATTCACAATTTTGTTGAATTAAATGTTAGTTTTTTTTGCCTATCCTTCCTCTGAGTACCAAAATAGATTAGCTAAACCTCGGGATCCTTAGTGATGTGATACAGGCTCCACTTGGGTACCATGCACTCAGAGACCCCCTGCTGAGCGGCTCAGATGTCGACCCTCTTGGTGATGAGCACCGAGCAGCATGTGAGGGCTCCGTCCAGCTTGGCCTTCTCCATGTTGGACACTGGGATCAGCATGTGGTCCTTCAATTTCTCGAACACCTGCGGGACATAAAGACAGGGCGTCAATGGAAAAAGTGACATCCTGCTCTTTTAGATTCTTTACACTTCATGAAAGGTTATTATAAAAGGATGTCATCTCAAATTCAAGGGAACACAGTGTTCAGCCAACTATTATTGAATAAAGATGTCGTAATGCTATTATATACAGTATTTGGGATTCAAGAAGCTGCATTTCTACATAAAAAAAAAAGTTATCAAATGCAAAATAGATATTGTCATGGCAACAGCTGTTCCTGTTCTGCCTCCTGACTGTGAGCCAGTGTTGCAGGTATTGACCAGCCACTACTATAACAAACCCTGGAGAAAAATCTGAAGTACAGCACAGTTGGCAGTCGTTAAACTGTAAGGGGGAACTTACGCAACACTTAAGCTTGTTTACTCTACTTGTCAACTTGTAATGTTCTGTGATATAAACGCCCTGCAGAGAGACACAAAATGTGAAGCTGGAGTAGAAGCATTCGAGAAAGTTTCCTGGTCGCCCGGCAAAATATATAAAAAAAAGATGGGAGTGAAAACTATTACGACATTCTCAAAAGACCCTTGTAAAGTAGTGTGTCACCCTGTGGACATTTTCCAGGAGAAAAACGGTGTTTTCCGACCACACTTCCAGGATATTTCTCTCTTTAAATTCTCATTTCAAGCCTGCTGTGATACTGAGCGAGGCCTTGCAGCACAGCCAGAGGGACCAGCTAAACAAATTCTTATCTCATGATGCAATATGGCTGACGAAGCCTCTGGTGATCCAAATGCCATGTTTAAAGACACGGCTGTCATGTGACTTATAACTCTTTTTCCTACCCGAGAAAGTTAGGTTGCAGGAGTGCAGGTCAGGGGCCTCATTTATAAAGCCTTGCGTAGGATTCACGTGGGAAGGTTGCTTACGTAGGACAAAGCAAATAAATACGCACAGACATTTTCCGATTCATAAAACACTGCGTACCGGCGTAGGACTTGTGTGCGGAACGTCCTACGCCGGTTTCCCTTTATTAATCACAATCAACTCGAAATGCGGCGCAGCTTTTGCGGGCTTCACGTAACGCCCATATTTGCTTATAAATAGTCAAAGACACGCCCCGTATTAATATTCATTTTGACTGACTGCATGAAGAAGATCGCAGGAAATGACGACAGAACAGCTAAAAAAGACATTTCACATCGTGTCAGATTTTGGTTCTTTTGGGAAGGTGGAGACAAATCACATTGTTTGGTGGATGCAGTTTGAACCAGAGTAGCAGCATGGAGGTCGGATCGTCACCAAAATAAATAAATAAGTGGTCCGAAAAAAGTTAATGACAAAATACACATAACCTTCCTCAGGCAGTGTGTAAGTGTGTTTGTGCCGGGGACAGGAGACCCCCCCCTTATGAGCAACTGTAAGAAGGTAACGGAGGATCCCTGCGGAGTGGAGTCAATTAATGTTTATTTTTTTATTTGGTGGTTTGTGTTCCAGCTGTCGATCAGCTGTGCGCAGCGTCTCCACTGCAGCAACTCTATATCCACCAGTTAAAGGAAATAAAACTAATGTGTTGAGTTATATCAGCTGCCAAATCTACCAAATATATGGTGTTCTTAGTTTCCATACCTCCTGTGTTTTATGAGCGACTTATCAAGTCTTAGCAAACGGCATAAAACATGATTAACATGATAGTATATAAAACCATGCTCGTATCTATACAACCTATAGAAATACAAAACGGCCTCAGTTTAGACGTAATTCTGTCTTTCTGCATACCGCATAATTTATGAGAATACAGGTCATAACATTAAGACAACATATTCGAGGTGGTTTTCAATAACATATCCGTGTATACTTATTTCTCCAAGTTATGCTTTTGTGTGCACTGAGGAGTCTCAAACAGGCGTTTGTTTAATCATTTTAAGATTGGCTTTAATCAATGTTTGCAAATGTATTCTTCATATATGATAAATGAGGTAACATTTTATTTATGGTATTATTTCCACATATTTCTCTCCATTCTTCCTTCTGTCAACGGTGTCGCAGTTTCTCGTCTCTCCCGTTTTTGTGCTTAGTGCGTACGCATGGGTCAGAGTTTGCGTGGAGGACCGCACATTTTCCTGTCAAGTTTGTTTTTTATAAATCGCAAACATTGCTTAGAAACTGGCGTACGCCACCTTATGAGCGTACGCACCGTTTATAAATGAGGCCCCTGGGCCCTCATCAAGTAACTTAAACTGTGGCACAGTGCCAACATACAGCTCTGTTACAACATTATACCACTTACAAATATGGTGTTCATGCTTAATTTTATATATATATATATATATATATATATATATATCTATATCTATTTATAATAATATGTAATATATCTATATAAATGTTTCCCAAAAAATGGTCAGCTATATGGTGACGGTAGAAGGACAGAAGGACCACTGAACACATCTGAAAAAGTGAATTTCTAGGTATGCTGTGGGGGGGCATATTACTAATGTGTGAGTAAACATTACACTATGTTATTCCGACACTAAGGACAAGTGACTGAGAGGGTTGTTAAAATTGCGGTAGCCACAGGTCGCCCCAGCTTGGCACACCAGCAGTGGTGCACAAGAAACAGTTTGAGGAATCAAGATTTGGAAGAACCCAGTGACACCGCCATCCAAAGAACTGTTTTCAGACCACGTGACCACAGGGTCAACTCTGGGAAGGTTTTGCATAATTCCCCCAAAACAACCCTACCAACCCCCCTGCTGTTTATAGCATCTCCACCTCCAAAGTGTCTCTTTTTCTCATTTTCAGAGTTCTCATTACTGCAGTAGATATTTATATGTTGGGTCAACGGGTGGCATGGTCCCACACAGTAGGAGCAGCTATATTTCACTCAGCCTTTTGTCTGCACGGTTTCTTTATCTCTAAACCGAGCTCAGGCCGTCGCCACTTCTAACCATTAAAGATGCCCCGTCTCCACCCCCTTACCCCCACCAATCCTCCCTCATGACCCCCTGCCTTTGTTAAAGGGGAACTCTTATGTAACTTCACAAGCAGACTCAAAATAGACCTGAAATTCCTGCAGTCTTGCAGAGTTAATTGTGCTTAATCTCATTGGAGGAAGAAGCAACAAGTTCCCTTGGGAAACGGGTACAAACTCTGGATTTGCAGAAAAGCAAGGCATGATAATCAACTATCAACTATATGCTATTCATGTTTTTCCACTTTTTCCTAACTGCAATTCCTTAAAACACAGGTTTGGTTCAAATGGGTTCTAGGCAAACGCTTGGTGGGTCTGAACATTATAAAGGAAACTGGATCATGGAACAAACATACATTCCTCATATATTGCTCTAAATGGTCCGTTAAATAGGTGCTTCCTCTGCAGGAAGCAGAATATACACACATAGATTTTATTATGCTCAAGTTGAATTCCCAGTTAATCTTCCTGGAAAAAACTGAGCCTTCGTTGTGACTGTAGGTCTGAAGACGTATAATTTTGTGAATTCTTCCCTCTAAAAATAGCTAGCGGAGGATAGGGGTTTTAACCACAGAGTACATTTGAGGTCTGAGCACTGTCTCTGCAGATTGTAGGGTGCTGGGTTTGATCCTGTGAGAATCCGTTTGACTTGATGTGAAGAGGAGTGACCCCAAAGTGAAACGGCTACTGCTGAACCCTGCCAAACCAACAGGCAAAGTGAGACAATAACATGTCATTCATGAACTACTGTGGAAGCCAATGTGTC
Organism: Trematomus bernacchii; assembly: GCF_902827165.1. NCBI lineage: Eukaryota > Metazoa > Chordata > Actinopteri > Perciformes > Nototheniidae > Trematomus > Trematomus bernacchii. Next base: position 16,276,153 of record NW_022987739.1, read on the forward strand.
ATGTGTTCATCTTGTGGTTTTAAAAAACTGAAGAAAGACAGTATGTCAGAAAGACATTTCAGAAAGAATAGAATAGAATATGGAGGGATGAAACCCTCTTTAATGGTCACACATGCAGAGCACACAGCACACACAGTGAAATTTGGCCTCTGCTTTTAACCCATCCTAGTACAAGGAGTCTAGTACTAGGAGCAGTGGGCAGCTATTGTACAGCGCCCGGGGAGCAATGGGAGTGGGGGGGGAAGGGGGGTGTCCGGTGCCTTGCTCAAGGGCACCACGGCAGGGCAGGAGGTGAACTGGGACCTCTCCAAGTAGAAGTCCACACTCCATATTTAGGTCTGGTCGGGGACTTGAACCAGCGACCCTACGGCTCACAGTCCAAGCCCCTACTGACTGAGCCACTGCCGGACTAGGCAGTCCGGCAGGGTCTTGTGTTCAGGTAATGAGACACTGAGATGAGTTTAGCCAGGTAAATGAAGCCAGCATACAGTACTTAACAGTTCAACAAAGGGCGCTATAAGGACTGGAAAGTGGTCGGACTAACACATCAATATTTCTTTGAAATTACATAATGAGTTCCTGAAAAAGTACCAACTTGGCCACCATAGGGGAAAAAAGACAATGTTCTGTCTGACAGCAAGTAACTTGCCTGCTGTGCCTGGAAATTACACTTATGGCAGTGGTGAGCCCAAACGCATGTCTTAAAGACTTTATGTTGAGATTCAGAGATTGATTTGGGCATATTCAAGATTGTTTTTAAATCAACTCTGATGACTAACTGTAAAAGTTGTGAGGGAAAAGACACCCAAAGTTTCTGGCTCCCAGTCTATGTACTGTGTCAAGTCCACAATAGGTCACTTCACATAAAAACTGTAAGTTCCTTTTGTTATAAAACGCAGTGCTGGCTGTGGCTGACCTGCAGCAGTCTGTGTAAAATGACCACATACTGTAGATTCTGCAGGCTTTGTTTATCTCAGAGGTCTGGACAGGATGGAGAGCAACAAAGGCAAGTGCTCTTTAAATGTAAGCCACTAAACCAGTCTGGCTGTCCTTTCTCCCAAGGTGTAACCTCAGGATTGTAAAGGAGAGTGTGATTGTGTGTGAGTCACTGTGGAAGTGAAATGAATTGAGGATTACCGTGACACTCTCTGGATACTCCTCTGCAGTGGGGTGAATCAGCACATGTCCCTTATTGGGTAGGTTCATATAGAGGCAGTTGGCAGCGAGGTCATCAGGCAACGTCAGTTTGTCGTAGCGATGGTCACTCATTTGCTGCATGATCTACACACAAAGATAAGACACACAAAGGAAATAGCCTTTAGGTAAACAAACAACAGGCAGTTTGCAGTGCACATGACTTCCAGACTCAGACAGAAAACATTACGTTATTCAGACTATCAGGTATTTTCATTCTGAAGCCAGGCCCAATACCAAAAGCAGCACCGCGTCTTTCTGCTGGCCAAACCGCTCTCGGGGGCCTGGGGGCCTTAATGGAGAACACAGGAGCAGACAGACATTCTTTCTCAGCAGATGTCATGTTATTTATGTAATCTGAAGGGGTTGAAGGTAGGACAGGAGGTGGGGGAAGAGAGGCAGAGAAGACGCCCATGTTGCCAAGTGGAAGTCGGCGGGTGAGGATGTTATGACCAGAGGAGAGGCAGGTGCCTCTTAATGTTTATGAGCAGAACATCTGCGGACGGATACCTCAGAGACAAAAAGGGGAGGGGAGGTGGAATGGAAGAAAAAAAAAAATCCAAAAGCGTCAACATTCAGGAAAGGTATTTTGAGAAGGTAGATTCTTTCACCAGATATAGTGTAGACTCCTCTGTGCTTTTCTAACACGCCTCTTCCTGTTTGTATCTTTAGTTTGTAATCATTGGCGAGAGGAGTTGAATCTGTTTAGTCAGGATTAAAAGAAGAAAAATAAATCACTGCTGAAATGTTGAAAAAAAGGACATAATGTGGATTAGATTGTTCTCATAGAATCCACACACAGGGTGGGGAAACAGTGAGGTTGGTGAGCACAATGGGCTCTGTTGCTAAAGATACTTTATGTTCACTTCCCACTGAAGGGCTTTTCCTGTGTGATAAAGAAAGAACTCTGGATTACGTTGCATTATATTATTTGCATAAGTACCTGAACACACTCACAGTCCTTGGACACTAAAAACGAGTTATTGTCAAATAAATAGATCTGACTGATCCAACCCAGGAGCAAATGTGCTGTTTCAAGTACTCTGCTGGGCTTTCATGGAAAATCTATTTGGCACACAGGAAGTAACACATTTTATGTTTCTGGCAGCAGCAACTGTTCTTGGTTGGAATAAATAAAAGACCAATCTTGTGGTTAGTATGATGATCACTATATCCCACCATTAAAAAGAAACACAAGGAAAGCGTTCGACTGGACCTGTTTTTAAATGAGCGATCTCTGGGAAGTCCTCAAAAGCAAAACCTTTACAGCACACCAGTATGTCCTAGCTGATTAGACATACAGTACGTTCCTTTGATGAATAAACAGTAAATTAACGGTAAATCAAATGTTCTTCCTACAAGCTGCTATGGCCATTTCTGAGTACATGCTGTGTGAGCCTACTGTACACGTATGTGTACGTGTATTCTGACCAGACACATTACCCAGGTCACTTGTGGGTGTGTGCAGCAGCCCTCAGTGAAAACAATGTCCATGTGCGTGACCGCTAACATTGTCTCTCACACAGCGGGATAAAAAATGGTAGAGGGGAGAATAAGCGTTGACTCTACCAAATATCACAGTTCCTGCTTCACTCAGAGTCCCAAATACATCTTATTCCCCACCCAAAACAACTATAGGTTTAAGGAATATGTCCTACAGCTCATTGTGGGTTTTTTAATGTTCTGATTCATGAAATGCAAATAAATCTTGAGATATTCACCTGAATGATGGAACAGTTTGTTCTCCTGGCATCAATGCCTAGGGGTATTACTGTTCTATATAAGGCCAGATAACTATCTCATGTATTATTAATACTGAAGATGTTTTTTTGTTTTTTTATCTCAGGCCCAAGAAATACACAATTAAGGGTAGGATTATCTTGGCTACGGTATGATTTTAAGACATTTTTGGGCAAGATTTCCAGATGTTTTGCTAACATCAATCGTCAGCCTGTCATTATTATTATGCTTCAAATTTGTGGTGAAAATGGACAACCAAGACTTCTACAGTACACCATCACCCTGGCCATCGACCAGACATAAAAGCTTCAGCCAATCAGCATCAACCTACATCTGGGCTGTTGCCGGGGTCCAGTTAATACACCGAGTGGTAACTGGGCAGCAGAATGTGCTCAGTCAGAGCTGCTGAAACAAAATATTTACTGGAAGGTAATTAAATCCCCTCTGGGCAATCTCCCCCAGTTAACAAATACATTGACACATTTTCTGGACCTGATGCGGCTCACAGTGTTCATCAAGATAATCTGTATAATGCTCATTGTGGTAATCCTTCCCAGGAAGCCTTTAAAAGTTTTACAATACTTTTTTCAGTGATGAACAACAGCAGCATGACACATCATACTTGAGGCCACTTCCAACTACTGGAGGGGAAATACAAATGGTTACTGTTGATGTAAGATAAATGTTTATTTCGCTACTTTCGATACTGTTGGACTACGCAGCTGACTCACAAACTCAATAACATCATCAGTGAGGAAAGCCAGTTCTCAGATGCCATATATGGTCCTTTTCCTGATATGAAACAGGCTGCCTAGCTCATCCATTTTTCTTAGCCACGATAACGGTGTGACACTAGGAAACACAATGTCCTTTAGTCAGTTGTCCAGCAATGAACTAAATGTCTCAAAACTATAGATTAGATTGCCATTCCCTCAGGGTTAAGTAAATCACTTCCCTGGAAGAAATAAAGCCACAATTCCTAGACCTATATCTAAATAATCAACAGCATAAAGTACTAGATAACGCATCAATGTGTTTATCAAATATCACCATTCTGAATACAACCTTTACAGGGTTGTCATCTTGTTGTGTTTTAAAGAAAAAGTCCTTGATGTGAAGACAAAGCCCTGACCAGGCAAGAAGAATGACCTCATGAATCAAACAAGGGCTGAGTGAATGAAGGGCTCTCTGGCAAACTAGATCTGGCCTCTGCTATAGGGAGGGAGGTGTGAGAGGGAACAGGGAGTGGGTGCTGCAGCCTCTGACAGGAGGCAGTATTTTGGGATGATGACTTCATGAGTGAAGTTTGGCAGTGACAGCGGCATGGATGATGAAATCCATCCGGTCAACGTGTATTCCCATCCATGGGAGAGCTAAACACAGACTGGAGACTACACATGGCGTACACTTATACACATTCTGAGCACACATCCCGGATAGAGACAAAGCCAAACTGCTGAACAGAGTGAAAATGAACAGCCTTATTAACCAGATGTCAGTGAGATATACATATACAGACCTTGTCCTCTGGACTCACTCTGCCAACAGGCCAGGGTCTCTTTTCTTAACTGAATATTTTATAGCAGCAACATTCTAGCTCCCTAAAGACTGTTTGAATTAGTCAGGCTCCAGCTTGAATTGGTTCACATTGTCTTAGTCCAAGGGTATACAACCTCATTGCCATAAGAGCTGCATTTACATCCAACACAAGCACTTTGAATTAATTAAAACAGCATTCATGAGATTTCACCTCACACCCCAACAACGAGAACATTACCTAATTACACATCCACGGTCGTTAAAGGTCCTTTAAAACAGGAGCTAATTGCTCCAAGAGAGGGTGACGTAAGCTGTAATTAGAAAGCGAGGAGTCTGTCATTTAGTCTCGCTGACGGCCCCTCCTCGCCCTGGCAGCTAATCTCTGGTCTGATCAAACAGGCAGGAATTTTAATGAGTCGATGCTGGGATATAGAATTTATGAGAACATGTGGTAATGCATACATTCTTGACGTCTTGTGTACACTTCCGCAATGCAAACATGCATACAAAACCAGCAAGTCTGACCATGTGCTGCTCTATAAAGTATGTTGGGATGTGCTGTCAGATGGTCTGGTTTCAATTGCCCCTTCTGACATACACCAAATGGCTTTCACTTGACTTAAAGTAACCTTCTGTGGAGTTGGGCCAGTAGGGGGAGATATCACACTAGGAGGCAAATGAAAGGTCCTGCCAGCAAGGACCTTTAAAGGCCAAGTATATGTGTGTGTGTGTGTGTGTGTGTGTGTGTGTGTGTGTGTGTGTGTGTGTGTGTGTGTGTGTGTGTGTGTGTCATTACTTTTTAAATCAAACATATTACCCGTGTGTCATTGCTGTGTAAACACAACATTGATGTACATATTAACCTGCATTTACCCCTATGTGCCGTATTAAGTTCACATACAGTCCTATGTGTTGATGGTTGTACATTTTATGGGATAATTCCTTCAGAGGAATGGACTGAACCTTACTATCCTATGTGTGTCTCCTTAAGGGTCCTTTAGTCCTTTAGCATTCCCTGGTTTCTTTTTCGAGGACTTTTGTAGCAATCGATTCAGAAAGCCTTTTATGCGATAACGAGCTCAAGCTGTTAAATGCAAGGACAATATCTTTGTAATTCGAGCTGGAGTGAGAGCGTCTGTAGCGATCCCCTCCGATTAGCTGAGAATATGAATGAATGAGGAAGGATTAAGGTGGCAGGTGGTCTCAGTGTGCTTGCAGTGGGAAACAGCCATTGAGTTGTAAGTAAGGGAGTCTGCTCTGAATCAACACGTGTGATGTCCTGTCTTGTAGTGTTATTCTTGCTGAATACTTTGGAGAGCAGGAGAAAAAAAAGGATGGAGCCGTTAATACCAACAGCGTCAAGCCAAGAGTCAACCAAAAAAAAATCAGCTGCAATGTGCGTCATAGTTATAAAAACAATGCCATTACATTGATTCAGTGGTTTCTATGACTACAGCTGGGGGAAGCACAGCAATGGGATGATGCTTTTACTGCACATACAACTCATACAAACTCCATACTTTGAGGGTCTTCTGTGCGTGTTCACTGGAGCCAATGAGGATAAGGCCTGGTCCTCCCATGCTGCAGAAGCTTTTCAGGTGAAGCCCTTCCAGCACAGGCACGGTCGACACAGCATAGTCCTGCAACAACACAATCCAATTAGGTGAAGCAAAGACTGAATATGAAGATAGGACAGACCCAGATAATACACATATATTGTAATTAAAAACACCTATATCTACAGTATGGTCAAACTGTAGAGCTGGAATCAATTTAAAATACTTTGGGTTTGTGGTGTCAAAAATGAAGATCATGTGATAACATAATTTATATTTATATCTAGATAATTCCCTACTTGAGTTTACAAAAATATAAAAGCAAGGGTTGGATTGTACAGGGATTATAAATTAAGTGTATTTCCTCCTTTGTCAGTGTCAATGCTTCAAAATCCTTTTGGACCACAACAAAGCGCTGCAAATTCAGTCGGTGTAGGTGAAATTATGGGATGCTATGTTTTTTATAAAAGATTCAAAGAGCACTCGGTCTAAAGTGGCCTTTAAAAATAAGTATTGGGCAGTTCAGGGGCGGAAACAGCAGGAGTGTCTGGGAGATGATGTTCCTGAGCCCAGGGCTCACAGGTATATTACAGAGAAACTTGTAGAAGCCTGATTGGAGAAGCTTTCTTTGGCTGCCGGAGGTTGTGTACCAAATATGGAGAGGTTACAAAACAACGACAAGGGAATAGAAAATGACACAGACTTCCTAAAATCTTAAAGGGCCTTGAACACTTGTTTCAAATCCTAAAGGTATAGTCCAGAGTTTTTGAACAAACTTACCATTAAGACACAGCAGAACATTGCTTTGCTAGGTAATACAACTGGCTCTGGATAAGTAACTCACACAAAGCATTTCTCTATTATAATACATGTTTGCGACTCAACAATCAAAGTTTTAGATTCCAAATAACTTTTTGGGTTACAAAGAGTAAAACACTCATCATTGTAGCTAGCCTGCCTTATCAGGACTGCATGGATTATATTTCTGAATGAATGGTATTGACACACTTACAGTAATTAACAGTAGCCTGGCAACATGAGCAAACAACATTACAACATGTATCGGGGCATTTCTCCTGAGCTACGCTCAAACCAATGAGGAAAGTCATACATATTAAAATATCTCATGCTAAAGGACCAAAGCTGTTAAAACAATGGCAGACTTTTAAGGGTTCAAGCAGGACCCCATCACTCAAAGGAGGTCTAAAACTGCATCCGTATGGATTGATATATGGTGCATATTAGTGCAGCAAAGGATCATATATACAGTACTTTTAAAGCGCCTTCAGTATATAATTTATCTTTAGCCTTTTATAGATGATTTTGGCAGACCCCTTCATTGAAACATCAGTTGCTTGCCTCCTTGTTAGCAATAGTTAAAGCTAGGGTCATAGGGATATTTAGTATTATGTTAGAGTGTACTAAACAGAAACAACATATATATTGTAACATATAGCTGACTTTTTTTTTGCGTAAATGTACTACTTTCAAATTGAGCTTTTGATACATGGACCCACAGTTAGAAATAACATGAACCCTTTTGTTAAATCGCAAAAGACAGAGTTGAGTCCTACAGAGATTTGTAATCTGAGCTGTAATTTGAATTATGATAGGATATGACTTCAGGCTTATTTTCCATGACCTACCTCCCTGATTTTACGTGAATACTTTTATATAAGCATACAACATTTTGATTTGCATCTAAGAACTGACATCCATGTGTTTTCTTAAGCACATAATATGTTTTACAATTGTTAATTTAGCTCTTAGCTTCATAACTTCAAAAGTAGTGTGTACATTTTCCATAGTTACACTTTTTTGTAACATTTTCCATTCAAGTTTATGTTAACACTCTCCAGGGCCAGTGTTTGTGCTGCATCATTAGCTCAATTAAAGCGTTATGATTCAATGAAATAGTTATTGTGAGTGAACAGAACAGCATTTGGCAGATAATCGGGAGAAACTTAAATTACTCCATTCTGGATGTTTTCCTGAACTCATTCCTGGCACTTGTTTTGAAGAAACAAAAGGACAATTGGGAATTATGTAATCTGAACTTCCTCCACTCCTTATCCATGAACAGGAAGTTCTCTTGCAGTGCAAATTTAGAAATATGAGTAATGCTTTTTCTCCTTATCAAGATAAATCCTTAGGGAAGAGACAGAGTTGCTTTTGATCTGCACTAACAGGCGGATTTACTGCCATGTGGTGACCTGAAAAGACCTTACTGAAAAACCCAGGAGCAGAACAGACTGGGCTTCACTCGGCAGAGTTTATGTCTGAATCCTATTGGTACAAGTTAGGAGTCAACACATCTGCAGGTGAAAATAAATAGTTTGGCCTCTGTATTACTTCTTCACGAACAAACTCATTCAATTCTATAGCACGGCCTGATCTGACCTCTGCAAGGACCGTAGAGAAAAGAGCTTTGACATCTGTATGCAGTTGTTGAGTGCTAAACAAACCTGGCAACAAAGTGATCCTTAATTTGATAATGAAAGGAAAAAACAACATTGATAGCAGGTATCAATCTGATAAAAAACGGAAAAAACAATAATGGACGCTCTAGTGATTTTTCCTAGTGTCATTTGCCGGAGACGCATCATTAAGCTCTGTCTTATCAAAGATAAAAGAAAACGCGGAGAAATCCATCATGAGGAATTCAAATCAGACACAGATGGGAAGAAGGAAGCACAGCCATCGGGCCTTTCAGGTTACCGTAATGTGTTGAACTCTTCATGCCATGACCCACCTCTGAACTTCTGAGTCAGCCCGCTTTTCTCTTTTGATTCAGTCTCTCAGAGCAAATCCAAGTGCATACAGTCTGCAGTATGAAATCTCTTCACATTGCAATAACAGTAAACAAGACAGATAGAATCAGTCTGGGTTGGTGACCCACACTGCGGCTCTGTTTGTAGGCTGCGTGACTAAGTACACGTTCTCCCAGTTTGCCTGAATCTGTGTTGTTTCAGTGGTGTTTGGGATATTCTGCGCTATATTTCTTTTGGATGCGTGTCATGTGGGAGTGTTGATTGTTGAGCTCAGTTGCGGAAAACGAGGCCACAGCGCATTGTAATTACTGAGAGAGTAGTCGAAAAAGAAAAAATATTGAAACCGTTTAAAATATAAAACAACAACAACAACAACAAGGGTTGAAAAGAGACACAGACCAGGCTTATATACTGTTGTGTACTTAAAAAAAGGCTGGTGATCGATTTATTTTATTTTACCATCAACAAATCCAATGGAAGGCCAAAACCACTCTCTGTGGCACTCAGCACAGACCTTACTTGTTCCGACTTAGACAAAGATCTTTAAATAAGTCACAAATCTATAGTTTCATATTTCATATATCTATATTTTTTCGATATGTGGAGAGAAGTTGTCAAAGGTGCTGCAGCCTTTACGTATTGGAGGAAAAACACGGAAGAGGAAGACAGCTGACGATCTTCAGTCATAATTCAATCAGTTAACTCTTTTTAGGGTGCAGCTATATGTTTTATTTATTTCAAAGTGGGCCCATTTTAATTATATTCATTTTCTTCAAATGTGCAGAGGACCCCCCAAATGCTGTGTTGATTTATTTTAAAGTAGGCCTGTGTATTTTAATTCTGCTTATAAGAGTTCTTTGTTTATTATTAGAGGTAAACAGTTTTCTATAATGTAATAAATAGTTTGTGTCTATGATGTAACAATAAATACAACTTTATAAGCTATCAAGCTATCAAATATGTTTTGCGGCTCCAGACAAAAAAAATTGGTGAAAAGGGGGCAAAATGGCTCTTTTGGTCAAAAAGGTTGCAGACCCCTGCCCTAAACAGTGTAGCCTTGACACAAACTGGAAGTCGGAAGAAATGGAGGCCGAGGTGAATGAATGGACAGGAAGCAGTGCGGCAGAGATGGATGAAGGAGTAAATGGGATTTGAGAGTACAGTGGGTAGAAGAGGATGAATAAAGCAAGACAAATTGAGAGATGATGCTGTTATCTTCCTATCCTCAAGCTTTTATGATTGATAACCAATTTATCTCTAAGTTTCGGATGTCTGATTGCTCGCAGCACGCTTGTGCATTTAAGAGGCTACAGAAGGTAGAGTGGTGGTTGTATATTTTAAAGAAAGGATATTCATGGCAAGAATTGTATTCACTATTTTACATTTAGTGCCCAGAACAACAGATTCAATACATTTCTGTATTTTATAATACATAACAAAGTTTTTCAGCTCATTGTATTGGTGTAACCAACCAAAAACTATTGTGGTTGACTCAGCGTTCTGTGTCATTGTCAGCAGGCACATTTTTTCAACAAAAAAACTTTAAAAACCCATTATACGCTGCCTGTCTAGCAAAAGACGTCAGAAAGACAATAAAATAGTATTTAGCTACTAAAGAGTGAGATATTGCCCTCAGGATTAGGTGGAAAACAAAATATAGCGGATAGAAGTGTGAATATTGGACTTGCATAATGCCAAACTCCAATTAAATAATAATGATACAATGTATCTCCAGATGTGTAAATAGGCAAAATGTTCGCCATTTTAACTTTATGAGGTGTTATGAGTGTTGTTTTACTGTTAGTTGTGCTGCCCCAAAGTGGTTATAAATATCACTTAATGTAAGTTAAGACCATTTAAATCCATTAAAGATATCTTAAGGACTTATGTTCTTTATTTATGCTGTGCTTGGCTTGAATACACAATTACTGCAGTCATTTTCAGCAAGGTTCAGTTACTTTTACGAAGTATTAATTATGATCCGGACCTTTTTCACACAAACACACCATTAAAACTCACCTTAAAGCAATCTGCTAGGATCTCTGCTCCTTTCTGATTGGTCCGCTTAGAAAGGCCCACAAAGAACTCTTGACCTGAAGAAAGAACAAGACGTCACAGAAGTTGTGTAAGCAACTACCAATTATATTCAACTCACTTTAATTTAAGGAAATAATATGTAACTCTATTAATACATGTAGGTTCAATTCTATGCAGCAGCTCACCACACAGACCAACAAACACATACACAAGAGATAGTCCAAGACAGTAAAAAACAATCAAAGACAATAAGCTTCAACAACTGTACATCAAATTGCCAAATACATACAATAATAATAAGTAATGCTACAAATGCAAATGCAAAAAATATACCAGCATGGGGAATATAAGACTGACAGGTTTAAAGGTCCCCTATTATACTCTTTTTCATCAATATATTATTTACAAAACATGTCTCTGAAGTGTTTCGAGCGAAATACCAAACAGATCACCCATTGTAGCATGCCATAAACACCTCTGTTTCAGACCTGTTTCAAAAGTGCTGATTCTCTGTCTGTTACTTTAGATGAAAATAAGGAGCCACTCCCCACGCCCCTCTGAGAGATATTTGGTTAAAAAAAAACACAATGGTGCTCTAGGAGGAGATTCAGGTGATAAGGTGGGCCGGGGTTACCTTGGTTGGTTATTTGCTAATGGTTACACAAGCCAAAAAAAACCCATTATGACATCACAAAGTGGCCAAAATCTGATCTGCTCATTTTCAGACAGGATTTTATATAAATGGATCAGGACAAAAAGAGAGTTTAAACTTTTTTCCTGACACTTTCATAATCTCTTTACACAGCACATATTTATGTATAACATACATGAAAAAGTGGATTTTGCATAATAGGTGACCTTTAACATCTAGACATCTCAACATGAGACAACTAAAAAGTTCTGGAATCTGCAAAGACTAACTTAAGTCCAGAAGTCGTAGAACAACAGCCGTAGAGTGAGCCTGTGGAGCTACATGAGGTGAACACTGCAGCACCACACTGTGTACTCTATGCCTGCCTGTGGGAAACGCCAGCTGTGGTCAGTCTGGTGGGGCGCAGGCAGGCAGAGCCCTGAGATCCTGGCTCGGCTGCAGCAGCACACTGCGCTCAGGGAAGGGCTCCACACTGCTGAGACTCTACAAAATGAGCCAATTAGGTGCACCATGCTTTTTCCTTGTGGCCTGCACGGTGTAGAAGATACTGACACACACTTTAACTCACCACATGACGGGGCCCACAATTCTCTGCCCTCACTAAATTGTATTTACTAATGCTAAAGAGAAGAGGCCCATGTTAAGAGGTCCAGCTGATTTGATTTGAACATGGTACACAATGTTTTTGCAACAGAATATTTTTCAAGGGACATTCTGCTTATTGCACCGAGGAACCAAGTCATCGAGGTTACCCAGAGGAATTTTTGGTGGAGGATCCAGAAAAAACAGACACAAGTTTTGAAAGCTGAAACTGCGGAGGCTCATACTTCCACTGCTTCTTATTTTTGTGTTTACAATCACATCCCTTTTTTTGTGATTATATTCAACAAGTTCATGCAAAGTTCTAATAAAATGGGGATTCAATCTAAATTCTGATCCGGTTGGACGATTTTCACAGATGCATGTCAATCAGAAACACGTACGTTATGTTCCTGCTTAGCAATACTTTTTATTATGTTCGGAGAATTTCTGAGTTTGTTTATGGTTGCACGGGGAAAGATCTAAGAGAGAACCAACGTCATTACTGACCTCAATGATTAAAACAAAATGGAAAAACATTTTTTGTCTAGCTGCTTACGCGAACCAGAGTTTTTGTTCAGGTTTCTGCCAACAACGTTTACTTCCTGATATTGTTTAAACTAACAACTGGAAAAGCAATGCTACATTGAACTAAGCTTGGATGCAATAATTGGAATCTTAGAATTGATCCATTCAATGGCGAATAGAGCACTTTACTACTATTTTCTGTGATATACCTTTCATTCATTTAGAGAAACCACAAGACACAACCCCTTTAGCTAGAATGACGACTATGTTTTTTGTAGAATGTTTGTATTTGTTGAGGGCCTCGCGTTGTTTTGATTTGTACAAAATAAAATGATCGAGGCAACATAGTTTACCTGTGAAAAGCACATCTCCTCCATCCAGTGTGGCGTTCTCATCAGTCATTTCCACGATGTTCAGATTCAATTCCTTCAGAGCTGCTTTCATTGCCTCCGTCTGGAACAACCACAAGGACACAAACAGAAATACACTTAAAACATCTGCTGATATTAAACAAACAACTGTGATGACGTGGAGTAAGCTACACCACTGAATTTCCTCTCTCCAGGATTATTATGATAGGGTTCGGTTTTAATCAGACATCTGTAAACAAGATGATACAAATCAGGCTGAGGATTTACACTGGATTTCTTTAAGGCACAGTGTTTAGCAATACCCAGATTTCTGAGATTGAGTGCGCTGAAACAAAACCTTTTTTTTCTCCAACAGGTTTCGATGACATCACTTAATGAGCCATGAAATGATGTCATTTTGGAGGAAGTACGTTAACATTTTTACAAGGCAGGGCCTGTGGAAAATAGGTACGCTGAAGGACTAACACAAACTCTAAAAAAGCCTCTTCCTGTCCTCAGGTTCTGGGTCATCTGTTTTCCATACATTTATAGGAAGGAAGTAAAATGATGGCTGCCACCCGGATAAGATCAACATAAATTATGGAATGCATTCCCTGGATGGAAAATGAAGGGCACACCACATTTAACCTGTATGTCCTCTCGACTTAAATGGAAACCTGAGGATTGAGCAGGTCTTTTTTTTTTGGCTGAACTTTGGCTGGTCTGTTCTCCTGTCTGACCACACAATGTGATTTTACTGTCCTGTATTTGGGGTTCCTGCGGGAGTAGTTTCCAAGGCCAGTCATGTTAGCGAGAGCATCAGTGTTTCCATAAGCCCTATCTCACTATGACCTCAGCCTGCTCACTGAGCTTTTTGGCTAACACAATGTTTCTGCTTCTCCTCATTTGTGGAGGGCCACACCATGAGGTCACTCAGGTAGACGCATGCACTTCCCAGAAAGCACAATAAATGCCTGCAAGCGCATAAAAGACTACACAACTCTCCTTTGATTATGAACTTATACATTGTGGTTTAATACTTAGTCACAAGTAAGGAATAAGTAACTAGCTATACCTAGTCATTTATATCAAGGCAACACCTCTCTGTATAGTACAATACAGTTTAACAGAAGTACAATCTACATCCTACAAAATGATTTCAAAGTTGACTCAACATCTCTCTAAGACAGTTTGAACAAAAACTGAACATTATAAATATGTCATGTCTGATTTAATCCAAGACTATTGTAAAAGATTGCATTAGTTTAGTGTACTAAACTCATAACTGCGATTATGTTCAATAATGACATGTATACAGCAGTTTTTTTTCCTATGACCTTTCCTTTATATAACCATGCCACAGTTGCAACTTTCCAATCCAATCACTTTCAAGAAGACAGACAGTCTTTCCTTTTCAATGTTTCATCTGAAAGAATTCTGCTCATCTTGACGTTTGTTCTTTAAACAGGAAGAACACAACGTCCTTCCAAGTAACTGGGTTCCTGATTCATTAGTGGTCTCTTAAAGCAACAGCGGGCACCATAATGAGTGAAGTTTAGAGGTAATTTCCCCCTCAATTTAATTATCCAAAGCCAGGACACCGCTAAGGAACTATCTGCAATTAATGAGTTAAGTTTGTAGGTGTTTTGGGTGGCAAATAAACATTTGAGACTGATTCTGATTAAGTAAACAATGTGCTTCTGATGTTTGTTTATAATGTGTTAGGTTTGTCTTGTGACCTATTGCTGTGGAGTCCTTGCTGCTACTCCGCCACTGATTCATCATTTATGAGGAAACTCAGTTGAAACACTGGAAATATTAACATTCTTCATTTGTCATGTCTGTGCCTATTAGCCATGTTAGTTATTTCACAACAAAGCTTGAGAGCAAAGGCCTAATATTTATTCCCCAGTCCAGATCATATTGAGTACAAAACTAAAATACATTTCAGAGAAAGACCTTTCCCAATAATACCACACAGAATATACAGACTGTGCTGTCTCCACATTATCAGCCACTGATTTTTCTTTCTTCTTCTGTCTGTACTGTAGCACACTGCAGCCTCCACTATCAAAGTAGATGTCTGCCCAAGAATCTGCAGGACTGCATGAAGCAGCTCTTTACCTCAGCTCTCTGGCATTTCCTCTGACATCACTGGAGGTGATGTGACCCAAAGGGTGTTTAGGCCCCTCCTTCACCATGGGAAATGTAATGGCCCCTTTACATAGACAACAGTGTGATATCTGCTCGGTGTGCGTGTGTGGTAGAGAACATCAATTAGTCCTTAAGCACAGGCACAATAAATATGTTGCTTGGACTAGTTATTTAGTACACACAGAAGGAGCAAAAAGAGCTAGAAGGAGCTAAACAACATTTTAAAAAAAGATCATGAATTAGTATCATTTCATTCCAAGTTAAGGGAAGATTGAGTGTAGCGAGGTAATGGTCTTGTGTTTACAGTTTGTGAATGGTCCCGCATAGATATAGACTACACAAAGATAAATTATTAAACTCAAAATGTTTACAATGAGCATTTGCTGAGATTCAGCTCCATTTAGCTGGCTAGCTTTTCAACTGTGCCAAACTCAATTTGGACAGGAAAGGCATTGGACATGGTTGAGAGGAACTTTTGGGCTACCAACATTTTTTTTGGTAGAATGAACCAAAATAAATCGATTTTATGTTTAGATAATTGAATAACTTTATCTCCAAAGCATGTGTTCAAAGTCCCGAACAATCTAAGTTTCAGACGGCGTAGCAACACTCAAATCTTGAACAAAAATGCTATGCGTTGCTGAATCTTATCCCATATGATGCTAAGTCTAATGGCTTGAGATTGTGGAATTGTGAAGCATTGAAGCAAATGTCCTTTGCACTGGAAGTATTTAAATGGCCATAAAGGGATGCACCTGCTCAACTGAAAGGTTTCCATTAGCTGTGGTGTTTAAACAATTTTCAGCTGGCACAAACAGGCCTGACATAAGCCAAGAAAACCCTCCTGACACAACACACTCCTCCTGACCTGCATTCTTGATGTAGTTAACTGCACATTTGGAAGCTGTCAGTAGCATGTTGTAGCAGAAACACAGATTCATTAAAGAAGGAGTGCATATTTGGCAGGAGTGCACATTCTTCCTGCTGTCACACATCCACTTCAAGGTTCAATGAGGCCTTTCGACCGGACATGACCCCCTACAATTATCCGATCTAAATCATCAATAAATAGCTGAATGGGTGGATCAAGGCATTTTCCAATAAAGCAGCCAGTGAATGTAACCTCACCTGCATCAGTCTAATAAAATGAATGTGTGTTGATGTTTCTTTCTACTGGCCATGGAAGAGTATTAAGTGCTGTCTTCATGATTGAAAAAACAATAAGCATGCAACTGTTAGTTCTTAACAGCTCCCCTTAGAAACACTGCTAATCACAGAAGATTAGGGCCGCTATTAAAGTTAATGTTTCCTAATGGCATTTTGCATTTACAGGAGAGTGAATCTATCCCTTGGGTACATACACCAATTGCAGGTCCATCAATCATTAAGTCTGGTATGTCTTAGTCAATCACCTTATCTTGTTTTGCAAAGTTAAAGAGCTCACATACTGTAGCTGTATGACAAAGCAGAAATAGAGTAAAGGTTCAATAGACAGGAGGACATTTTCGGCATAGGGTTGTAGTCTTTAGAGGCTTACTTCAACATAATGACAGAATCATTTACTGTATTTGCTTTGCTCTCAAGAATTAGAGACAATTGATGTCAATTTCATGCCTGTACAGTAAGTAATGATAGCAGTTGTCCTTGATACAGCCTAAACTAAGCTGAGTGCTTCTGAAAAAGTGACAAACAAATCTTTCAACAGGTGCAGACGTGCAGAATACACCATCTTTAGTAACTCTGTCTCTCTTCCTTTTTTTCCCTTTCTCTCTTCCTCTCCTCCTTCACTATCTTGATTTCTTGCTTTATCTCTCACATTCCCTTTATTCTCTCTCGACCATCATGGCGGGGTCAAGAATGCTTCTAAGGTGGCTTCTAATGCAGAGTGGCCTATTATCTCTTACCGTTAGGGACATCCAATACCTCACCCTGCCTAGGTGCCAACTCACTTTGCCAGAACCTCCTCTCTTCTCCCTTCTACTTTCTATGCTTCTCTCTTCTTCCCTCCTCTCTCCTCCTTTTCCCCTGAGTGCTTGGCCAGGCGACATGCTGTTAGCCAGCACCCTGCTTTGAATGAAAAAGGCCTTTTAAAATTCATTAGGGGCTAAAGGCTTTGAGATTTAGACGGTCTGCCTGCCACATTCCTGCCGTTCCAGCCCAGGACAGGGAGACGGAGCAGAGAGAACAGCCTTTTATTTGGGGCTTTTTATGGACCCCGTCTCCATTCTCTCGCCCATGGTACCCGTTGATATCGCATTCAGCTAAAAAGGACCATCAGTCTGATAGAGCACGGTGAATTTGGAAAGGGAATAGTTTCCTCAACAATAGCATTCCTGAAGGTCATCGTAGCTTCCCTACACCAGGCAACGAGTCCCACGCTCCGACATAATGGGGACACAGCATTCCTCTGAGCCTCACACGCAAGGAGGTCAGCCTCTTTAAATGACACTTATCAGCTGCAGTTTGTGAGTTTATAAAGTGCATGAATCCAATGGCATATAATGCAAGACAAGGTTGGTAGAGACAACAAAGAGGACATTATGCAAGGATTTGGTCAAAATTGTTAAAGCTCTGTGTACATACAGTAAAGGGATGTTATAAGAGGACTGGGTGGCCCACCAAACATTTTTGAAAGAATGCCATGGCACAAACATTTGTAGACAAATTGCCTGTTTTCCCATCCTGCAGACATGGAACAGTATTTGCATTTGCCTGAGTTTTGTTTCTTGCCACCTGGTAAATATGTGTTCAACCATTTCAGCTCTGTTTTGGTCCCAACCATCCCCTGATATATCCTATGTTTATCAGCTAATTGGTAACAGTGTCTGCCTTTTGGTTTTGAGTAGTGTATGGTAAAGTAGAATAAGGAGAGAGATTTGAAGTGAGCAAGAGTAAACCAAAACAGTTAGGTTAATAATATGATACAAAAATCAATAGACCTGAGATGAACTGCAAGGTCAAGTGATCATTCCCTGCATCATTAACCTGTTAAGCCCTGAGCCTGTTTTTCAGGTCTCAGGCTCGAAAATGACATTCCCAGAACAAATTACCATATCTTCCCTTCTAAAAGGGTTAAATTAATAATCTTAGTTCTCAAAGTAATGATAAACCTGTGAGTTGGATGTAGAAAAGTCAGAATCAATATAGATGTTTTTTATTTTAAAGAAAATTCAGATTTGACATAGTAAAAAACTGTAAATTATAGTGTCCGTCCAAATATTCTTTTTTACTTATAGTGAAAACCACCCTTGGATGATGGGTTAGTAGACTAAAAGCTTTAGGAATCCAAAGTACAACATATAATAAGTACCCTGTATCAAGATTGATGCAAAACAAGTGACATTTGACCTTTTTAGAGAGATTTAGCAAAAAGAAACCACTTCTGGGGTCATTTGGGTGGATTTTCCATATCTCTGGCTTCCCTTGCTCGATTTCGATGGTTGACACATCTTTCTGACTGTTAGAGCCAATAGAATCGAAGGGGGAGTCCCCCACACACACTCATTGTGAAACAAAACGGTGGGGGCTTTGCGCATGTAATTTAGCATCAGAGTGAACCTACTGTATCTCTAGCTTTGACATCTGGAAACGGAAAAGCAGTTTTAAAGCTTATGGATTATCAGAAATAATTTCAAAGGGACACAGACACATTGGATTAACCTATGGATTAACTTCAGCAGCGTTTTTATTGTTTTAATGCCATTGAAGACCACTTTGGAGAGACTACAGAGCCAAGGTAAAAATGTTAGCATTTTTAGCTACCTAGCGTCACCTGTTTTGATGTCCGTTTTTGCTTATAACGTCGCCATTTCGTATAATTCAGTGATAATGTGGGTGTCCATCGATTCTGTGTCACCTCACGATGTGAAACGATGTCATGGATGTAGAGAACAGATAAATAATAAGGTTTTGTGAGTGATTTTCGGTGCAGTAAGGTGTTAGCATTTTTAGCTTGTTGCTAATTCAGAGGCTCAGTGTTAGCATTGTGGGTTTTCTTTTAAAAAAAAAAAAAAAAAAAGATCAGTTAGATGAGTTTCTTCCCATTACATGGATATAAAACATTCATAGTTTTATTAAATGAACATGCCCTCAGACACTGTTTCCTGCAAGATGTTGCGGCAGTGCCCCGGTACCGGGGTCTCTCGGGCTTAACAGGTTAAGGACTAAAATCGTAATTTGATCCATTGCTAATAAACTAATGACTCCAGCTTATGGGCTTCTCAAAAACAATCTGTCAAAACCGGCAACATATTGTTTCAATGAGCTGTGTTTAAACACAAACACAAAACAAGGGCTTTCTTGTATTGACAATGACATATAGGCACAAGTTTGAACGGGGGGGTTTGTGCGTCATAGCTGAGGGTTTGGCTGGACATCCATGGTACAGAGGATCGTAACAGATAGCAGAGGCCGAATGCCGAGGAAAGTTCAAAGACCAGCAAAATACAGAAGGGGAATAATGGCTGCATTTCAGGCAAATCCACTAAGTGGAATTTGACATAAATGCACAAATACCATTAGCTATTCAGGAACAAGGAGGATAAGAGGATAAAGATCTAAACCTTTCAGGTATTACGTCTCTGACGTCAAGGAGAATGCAAAAAGACAACTACCATTGTTGTGCGATTAAGTAGCTCAATTATAGATTTGTCAAAAGTTTGCTAGAAGCAGCAGTTTTATGTGCTGTTTACACGGGAACGAAACGGGTTGTATCCGCTACTTTTCTCTTTCGTATAGCACGTTCGTTCACACGAGGCCGTAACGGAACCGCGGAAACGGACCCCTAAAATTATAATGGGTCCCAAGGTGGATAGATCTGCGGACGGAACGCTCTGGGGGGCCAAACGGCTCTGTGTGTACGTCCTATACGATCATTTTCCTGATAACGAAGAACAGGGCCGGTCCTTAGCATTGGCGTTATAGATGTTCGCCTAGGGCGCCAGATCTGGGGGGGCGCTGCGCTGGCAGCTCTGGGAGGGGGAAAAACATTTTTGACCGTTGGTGCTCATCCTAATTTTCGGCCTTGATGTAACAACATTCATAATTAAGTAAATGTAACACCCTTTTCACGGTTACACTTTTCATTTGCCCTGTACGATGGGCGCTGTAAGTGATGAAAGTGGGGGATGTTGGCTTATCTGGCCCCCGCTGCTTACAGCCAAAGTGCGAGTGAGCGTGAGAGCGAGGTACCGGCGCTGTTGTTATTAGTACCTGGTGCTAGCTGCGCTAACGGATATAAGAAGAAGATGTTTCTACAACAAAGGTGGAGGGGAGCTCTCTCCTGACAGACTGAGACGCTGATAACCTCAGCTCAGTGAGGTAAAAGACTCTTGAGTGTTTAGAAAGTTAACTTTAGTCTAAGTTATCTCAGTGGGTCTCAAACGTTTTGATCACAATTTATGTAAACACATATTTCCAAGGCACTCCTTTATAATTATTGGGATAAACAGGTTTGAAATAATTTCAATGTATGTAGGACAGTAAACCAAAGATATCGTTTAAAACTGGAGAAATAAAAAATTGCATTACTAAATAAATGTTAACTAGGTAAAATAAGATATGAATGAACAACAAAAATAAAATAAGTTACATTTATTTGTTATTGGCTATGGTAGGTTATTGGTTATGTTCACATACTTATTTGATTATTAAAATGTAAACCGATCTTTTTCATATGGGTGTTTAGAGTTGTAGTCCCCTAGATCTAGTCTCTCGGCTAGAGTCGGCCCTGACGATGAAGCCATAGCCCTGACGATGAAGCCATAGCCCCGCCTCTGCTGCTCACTGCTGTAGCATGGTCAGTAGCTACTGTCAGTAGCTACTGCTACTGCTACTGACCATGCTACAGATGTTAGTGCAAAATCTACAGCTCCTCTACCACAACCATCAGCAACAAGTGGACATGGAGAATTACATGAACTACATGTTGCTAAATCCACCGCAGAGAATAAACAGAAGGGCAACCAGGCAACCATGCTCGGGGGTCTTCTTCGCTGCTTTTGGTGTATTTTGTGGCGGAAGTACAGCGCCACTTACAGGCCCGGCATATGTACTACATCGTCTCCAGCGGGTCGAGCGGCCACGTGTGAAGGGACACGTTTATTGAGCCGTATCCGTGTGAACGGAAGACTTTTTTTATATCGAATTCGGTTCGTTTCATTTGCGTTTCCGTGTAAATGAGGCCTTACAGGGCTTCTTTGCAAAGAGTACCTGAAGGCTTAACAATTGGATATCTTTATAATCTGTAATGGGGTTCTGAAAAGGCTGTTCTTACATTCATACACCTTTTACACATCCTTGGGTTAGGGTTAACCCTAACCCGATTGCAAATTCACACACTAACCATATAGAGAATGCACATAAAAGTAATATGAAAGTTGAAAGTTTTCCCATTGGAAATCTTTACAAAATGATTTATTTCCAGTCCACTTGCAGGAATAGTTAGCACAAAGAACACAACAAGCAATCATAAAGGAGTCACACAGGAAGTGCATGGTAAAAAGGGCCCAGTCTGATGCTGTCATGGTGATCAAATGGTACATTCCTAAAGGGAACTTACTGCAAAGCGTCACACTATCACTGCCTGTAACAAAAGTATGAAATGACTCACTTAATGGCAGCCAAGAGAAAACAAACCCCCCACGGCCTGTCCTTGTGTTATCCAAGCAAATCCAAGGTGTATGTTGGAACATACCTGTGGATTACAAAGCCATGGCATCCCTCCGCCCATACCCCTCTGCTTTAGGATTACACAAATGTTGAGAAGTGGGTCAACGTGAAGGCTTTCATAGTTAACAGTAGCAGATCTAAAGACCCCAGCACCACATCAACCACATGGATCTGGCAGGCTGCCTCGGTAAAAGAGCTGTTTTCTGCCAAACCGACTGCACTGTCAGATTGCTTTCACTTGGGGCTCCCAGGATATCAGGGCTCCGAGGAGGAAAATGCCAAACTAAAGTCCTATTTAGAAACATTTAAAGAGTTAGCAATAGCAGCAAGGCCAGTATTACACACATCATTTGACAAGACTATAAGAGAGGGAAGAACAAAGTAAAAATGAAGGCATTAACCCCCTAATTTTTAATAGAGGGTATTTAGTTTTATAAGAGCATATGGTCTGTGTGTGAGACTTAATTGCATTTAAGAGAGCTGAGAAAGGCTGATGTACCCTTCATGTAATAATAAATGAGTGGATGACCAGCAATGTAGAAACTAATTTAAAATGATACAATCTCTGTAAATCATGTTTGTATTAATGCTCCAGTAGCTGTTCATTAGCTTCTTCTTATATTTTTAAATGGATAATTCATCTCATTTTGAATATTTCAATGAACGTGGGTCTTAAGAGTCCTTGGGAGATGATACAAAATATTCACTTACAAGAAATATAAATAGTGGTTTCAATTTTTTGTGAAAGGTCTATCCAAGAGTGTTATATAAATGATCCACCTCAGTAAGATCAAAGCACAAAGGATCTGGGTCCAATTTTCTAAATGAATTTTTAAAGCTAGGAAGATCATAAAACTGCTTACACATCACAATAGATGTGACTGATAAGCCTTGTTCTGGTTCTTAGAAATGATTACAGATTAAGGAGCACCTCTGTAGAACATGTATTTAAGAATCACTGTTAGATAACACTCTTAGCCTTTAAGAGTGTTATCTCTGTTACCAAGAAAACGAACCCTGCACAATTTGAACCAGGACACATCAGGAATTAGAAGCAAAATATGCAGGAATGTGAAGTGAATGAAAAATATTCTGAAATGTTACAAATAAAGCAGAAGTGTTTTTTGTAACAACTTGTACCATAACACCGTACTTGATCACAGAACTCACTCGCATAGAGAGACACACAAGCAGAGCTGAGTACTGCATAAATAAACAGAAATAGGAATCCGTCCCAGAGCAAATAAAGTGTTCGCTCCAATCAGCAGGGTTGTAAAGAATGTGTCGGCTGCCTACCTCTCACTGTGACGGCTCCACAAATACAGAAGAGCTGCAGGCTAGGAACTTCTGGAAAGCAGAAGGATGGAGGCTGTTGGTTACGTATAGATGTTAGCCTCCACCATGGGGAAAAACAGAGGGAGCTTCAGTAAATACATCTCCACTTGGGACCGTCTCCTCCGTATTTATTGGGTTTGACCCCCCCAGACTGGACCTCTATACCCAAACAAGGGGGAAAAGACAATAAACGC
Source organism: Trematomus bernacchii (assembly GCF_902827165.1). Classification (NCBI taxonomy): domain Eukaryota; kingdom Metazoa; phylum Chordata; class Actinopteri; order Perciformes; family Nototheniidae; genus Trematomus; species Trematomus bernacchii. The sequence continues at coordinate 16,299,451 of NW_022987739.1, forward strand.
ACCTACCTCATGGAATATTAAAGTTCACCCTATTCTGGCTGCATTGTTCAGATAAAGTTAATATCCCATCATCTAAACGCCATGTGAAAACATAGCTACCACAGAAGGGGAAGACTTACTACACATTACATTCAGAGCCAATAATTCATGCTGAATTGCTGCTTCCTTTTCTAGGAAAATAAATATTTGGCAACTTCAACAAACACGTCTGCAATGCAGGCTGGATGGACGTCAGCAATGGTTGTTTTCACTCAATAAGAACAGCTTGCATTGCCCTCAAGGTCACTCAGCTCTACGGTATACCACCACAAGCAATGCTAATAAAATACTTTTATGACCACGATTTCCTGTGCTTCACGACACTAATTGGAAAAAAGTAAAGTATTCCAAAGAATGGCCAACACCTTACGTATGTATACGCACTTTGGTAGTAAATATTTAATGACTGAGAATAACACACAGAAAAAGTTGTATGGCATTTTTTCCTCCTGTTATTTTTTCCTTGAGGGAAACCCCAGTGGGAAATCCTACTCGTTGCCACCTTTGGCCTACCTGGGCTGACAGGACCACCCACAGCTCTAGTGAGGGATGACGAGGATTTCAAGATGAGCACATTGCGTATTTCAATCACTCCATGTGCTTAGTATAAAGTCTGTTTCTGAGCAGAAGGGCATATAGCAAAGTTTTGTTCATAGTACTTAAAGCAAAATGGTGGCTGTTATACATGTTTTTATTCTGTTTTCCATAAATGTATAAACCTAACAATCATACTTAGGACTTTGCAACATATATGGTATCAAACAATGTATGGACATTTGAATGTATTTTCAAACCATTTAAACCTTCCAATTGGTATCCATTATTTTCTAAACAATAAGAAAATATATTAGTTGAGCATACATTCAAACTTTCTTTGGTTCTGGAATATATCATACTAAACAAGTCTGTCGTTTTTGTTCAGATGACAATAATTATAAGAAAATTAGGTTTAGCCTTTTTAAATTAATTAGGAGTTTAATCTTCATAATATCATACTGTATTTCATGTTACTTGTTTACTCTATAAACCTCTGATGGGGAAACCCAACCAAGGCAAATAACATAATTTATCACTATCTCGATGGCTTCATTCCACTAAAGCCCGCGTCACACTGTCCCGAAATTGACACCAGATGGACACACGATAAAGGAAATGTTCAAATTCGGCTCTGATCGTAACAACATCGGGCCATTCGTGAGGGCATCGTAAGCCATCGTATGACCGCCGGTGGAGTTTCTCAGGCTCCGGCAGCAACTTCGTGAGTGGTGGCAAAATCTTTGGCATGCCAAAATATGCCGAAAGACCTTGCGAAGGTTCATTTTCGTGTTGAATTCGTGTGTCCATTTTGCCCTTCATAAGGCCATCGTGAGGGCATCTTGTCAAATCGTGTCATCTTCGTCTTTACTTCGTGTGATCATCGGTGCCATCGGGCATTTGACCTCACGAAGACAATACAAAGGAAACAAGAAGCTGCCCGATGGAAGGCAACACGATTACGTGAAGCCCTCGCAATGCTGTCGTGTAGCCATCGTATTATAGTACAATTTGTGTTCTGTGAAACTGAAAAGGATATTACATTGTTTTTGTTACTTTCGTTGCAATTGTATGTCTTAAATGTAATTTAGGTTAACTTCCGGTTTTATTTAGATGCTTTTATTTTGAAGGCGAGTTTACGCTGTTGACAGGAAGTTGTTGTTGCTATGGAAACAACATGACGGAGTGTGTGGTTCGGGTGCCATCGTGTGGCCTTCTGTAGGCATCGTACTTGCTTCGGCTGTTGCTTGGCTGTTGACCAAGTTCGGGGCCATCTTCGTGCGAAATTCACAATTCCATATTCTTGTGTCCATCTGGTGTCAATTCCGGGACAGTGTGACGCGGGCTTAAAGAAAGTCAAACAAGTCGAATCCAGATATATATTTTTAAAAAACACATACTGTAGCAATGGACATTTGTCCAAATGACAGCTCCACAAGTAAAGTTGAGAAAGTGTGTCCGGTCATTTGTTTGCATCAACCCTTTAATGGATATAAAACTTGCAAACACAGTGATAGGGACCTTCAAGGAGCTGGGAATAAAATATGGGCTGCTGGAAATGCCCAGAAGCTGTTGTTGAACAACTGTAGAGTACTCACTGTACTGACATTCGGAAACTAGATGAACTGTTTAGGAGGGTAATTTGCTTCAGCGGACATCTGACAGAAAGTTTTGTGGAAGAACATATGGTTTAGCATTGAAAAAGGGAACTAGAAGTTGAATGGAAAGTGGAATGCCTGACAACTGTCACCCGAAGTAATTTCCCATAACCTGTCAGGCTTTCCGAGCACTGTGGTTAACCGACTCTTATTACCCTTAAATAATCAAAACTTGGCCCGGGTGTCCCGTGTACCAAATATGATTCAATTGAGGCGATTCCAGTAGGAATCCCCATTGTGTTTGTTTTTGTTCCATGGGTTGAGGCCCCTGGAAAGCCAAAGTAAAAATACCCAGAGCTCCCACATATTTAAGCTGTTTCAACATTTGTGAGGCCCAAGGTGTGCCACAGAACGGAATGTCCAACTACGAAGGTTTTGTCTGGATTTATGTGGCCCGGAGACTGACCCACCATGGCTTTTCAAGGGGAGGAAGACAGATATGTTTAGTTCTTTGAGTCTAGTGCAAATAAGGGAGTACAGAGCTACAAGTAAGGTCAAGAGAGGAGGGCAGTTTGGGTGAGTCACGTAAAGATGAAGTTCTTGTTCAAGGCTTCCCCCACTCCCTCACTCATCCCTCCCACGCAGGGACTCCTCTTAGTTTATAGTGCCTGCTTGCTCATAGTAGAGGAACCCCGGCTAAGAGTTCAGGAAAGCCACAGAGAAGAGGAGGGTGGATAAGGGCAGTGAGATGCAGAGAATTTGACCTCACTTGATATGAGGAGTGTGACTGGCAAGGGATCTTCCCTTAAGAATTCCTCCCCCCATGTGCTCTGTTAGTTTTTGTTCAAACTGTTGACATTCTGAATATCTACTGGGAAAAAAAGTAAACCAAAATGTGGCTGTGAGCTTATATAAGCGAAGTATTTGACCACCTTTTAAAGCCACACATACTGTCTGGTACATAATATGTTTATATCTCTCATATCTGCATTCCTTTCATTGTTGAGGTGTTCCAGCAGTTGCTCCTCTTTGCTCTGTCCAGAATACTAAAAACAGCATGGAAATACTGCAGAAAGAAAACCCCATCATACCACACGTTGACACCCACGATTTCCAAAGAATGTAATGGACGTGTTCCCAAAAAGGAAAAAAAGGAGAGTTTGCCAGGCAAAGTACAGACTTACTGCCCATTAAGAGGGATTTCCCAAAACAGCCATGTGAAGTTAGATGTATGGGAGGGGCTGGTATGGAAAAAGGAGGAAAAGGGCTATGTGTTTTAATCTTGAAAGAGAAAAAGAACAAGTTGGGCCAAAAGGTTTCCCATAAATGTTAATGAAGGGCTTTCCCAGAAACATTTTTTTTTCTCCTTTCAGCATGAAACAAGAGGTCAGGTGCTAATGTTAACCAGCAGGTTCCAGGATCCAGGGATCTGCTTTTAAAGTATAGTAGAACCATGTGGAATTAACTATACTACAGGGATTTAGCGGTGAGAGAGTTACCTCTACATGATGATGTGTTTGAAGAATTGAACAGACCATGTGCAGTGAGAAGCACAAGGATATGAGAAAAGCCAAGATGATTTTTTTGGTTTAGAAATAGAAATCATATGAACACAGCTAGACATGTCAAGGGTGACTCTACAGATATACAATCCTGTGGCATGCATGCAGATGTTACTTTGAATATTTAAAAGGTTAATATGTTGGTTGTTGATTGGCGGACATATTGATGTCATGGTCCCTCAGGATGGCCGGCAAAATCAACTTGTAGTTATTCATTAGCGTCAATTCTGAGTCTGTTTTTTTTTAAGGATTCAATATCCTTAAAAAAAAAGACAACGCATGAGATCAGCGGCATCGAAAATATAACATTTACTCCTGTATTTCATCTGTATTGTAGAACTTAACTTGGGCTATTGTAGACACTGTTTTCTCTCTTTGAAAGTGTGTCATTCCACAATATTGTGGGTTTGGGTTAGCTTGAGAAAGATGTCAAAATGCTGAATAAAAATGGTGAACATTTTACTGTTGAGTGTAGAGGCCTTTTTGTACTTTAAAAAAAAACAAAAAAAACATTCACTGTCCGGCTCTACAGACAATGTGATGAACCTACAGAGAATTATAACCTGCATTTACTCTCAATCATCTGGAACTCCCTTAAGTTTGCAGAAAATTACAGAGTTAGGCCGTCAGCATGCCTTGTAGAAAGCTTGCCTGGTAGCGTGTTAGTCAGCCTGTTAACTAGCAAAACAGTAAGCTTGTCCTTCTATAAATCATCTAGCTAACTAGTCTGAAAACAGCCCTTGGCAGGCTTTTTCTGCTCTTCTGTCAGTGATGACAGGCTGCCAACAGTCGGACCCATCCAGCTATGTCTTTGAAGCTGCACATGTAACCCATGTGTGTGTCTAGGAGGGCCACAGGCACTCCCTCGCCTACCTCGCTCTGTTGAGGCCTGGACTCACAAGGCCAAAGACCTTTCCTCTTACCCTCGGGCCTCCATGCAAAAACATCGCCACTTCAGCCAAACGAGACAGACTGTAATGGAAACTGCACACTTTCCAGACACACGAGGGAATAGCAAGCACCTCCGCCTGAGCCCCGTCAGAAAAAACATACATAATACCAGCCATGCCCCCCCATCTTCCCATTCTCTCTGCTCGTCTGGACATTGGGACGTCTTGTATTTCAGGAAATAACTGGGCAGGTTTCATAATGATGAGAATACATTATAAACGCTCAAGTCAGAGGATGTGGAAGATATATAAAATATATTAAAAATCATTCTTGTAGAATATGCAGCCCTATCTGTGTACCTGCGAGGTTTGGGGAGGTTGATACATTTCTGCCAAATGTCTTTAAGTCTAATAAAGTCCAGATATTAAATTAACTGACATCTGTATGCTGCATCATAGAGCTAAAACAATACAGATTGACTGATCGATCATTTTTGCTGATATATCTAAAACTGATTCAAAGGGTTACATTAGGATGTTCCCCATGACTCTATTTCTGTCTGACAAAGAGTACAGTTTTAAAGGTCCCATGTCATGGCCATTTCTACTGATCATAATTCCATTGTTGAGGTACATTATACTAGAATAGATTTATACTGTGCAATTTTCCACAGTGAGCCCAGTGTGCTCTGATTGGTCGGGATGTTGCGAGGCTCGCTGCTCAATGATCTGGCTTACTGGTGTGGTTTCCGGGTCGGTGATGCAGCGGGACAGCGCGAAATTCATCCTGAGCACACACAAACACTCACAGCCGAAGTAAAAACAATAAGTGTGGCTTGATATTGAGTAAGAAAAAGGTTTATAAACGCTGTGAGAATGGGTCTGCGGAGAGCATTTCTCCGCGATCCCAACTCGTCTATTACCAACCAGGGGACCCCCTGTTAGTTGAAAATGTACGCTAAAGGTCCCCACCCCTCCCGGTGTGTGAGGAGCTCCGCAGATTGGTCCATTTTGGTTCCGGGAACCGCATGTTCCCGGAAGAAACACATGGAAAAAGAGAAATCTCCAACGAGGCGTTCTGGGGCAGCATAGACAGGTCTTTTCTGTGTTACTCGCTACAGGGTGTACTTTGAGGGTTTTTGACTCTGCAGACCGTTTACATGCAGAAAAACCTTCATAACACACAAGGGGACGGGTAATAACCAGAAAAGCATGACATGGGACCTTTAAATCCTGCTTTTGGTGTCAGGGTTTAATAAGGTTAATATGTCAGATTTAAAACAACAATGTAAATGAAACCGTGTTAAAGTGAAGTCCTGGCATCTGCTATGGGCTGATCACCGATTAGAGAAGAAGCTATAAGGTAAGGTAAGCAGTCACCCCCTCCCCCTCATTTCTCATTTCACCTGTATAGAAGTGGATCAAATATCGCCCTCCCCTCTCAATCAGCCCCCTTCCATCTGATAACCTATAGTGCAGTTCAGAAGCTCTTAAACTTGCCATTCTTAACATTCTCTGGATTCTGGATGGTGTGACCTCATTGGGTGAGCGAAGCTGGTAGGAAAATAGCCCCCGGCCGAGCCTTTGCTTCAACATGGAAACTTAAGCTAACAAAGAATGCATGACTATGTGCAAACTTGACTGTGGCTTCACTTGTGAGGGAGAACAACATGTTTTCCAATGCAGCCGTGTTTTCAGTCCAATGTGCAGATTGTTCTGTACATGCAAGTACCAAATGTTAGAATCTGTACGGTTCGTCTAAGTGAATAGTTATATGAAATGCATGCACACACACACACACGTACTCAAGGTGTCACTGCACCAATCTAGTCTTATATTCCCACCCTGTTGCCTGTCAGTATGCATTAAGGTACTGTAAAGAACATTTGAATTGTCACGGTTTTACAAGCTGATGCATAAATACATATATAGTATAGTATAATAACATAGTTAATGAGTGAATACCTTGCTGTTGTTTAATCATTTGGGATTTTAAATTATCTAGACTGGTTGGAGCTCAACTTTGCAGGTTTTTTGTAAGCACCAGAGATGATCTACATCACATTCAAGACGATATTGTGACTTTTGCCACGTTATTAAGGTAAGTGCACAGTTTTTTGTTTCACACCAACATATCTGTGGCTGTTAAATAATCCACTGTGCTCCCCAGCTGGTTGCTAACTAGTCTAATGTTTTGTGCTGACCAGGTTGTTTAGGCAGTGGGTTTTTAGAGCCGATTCAGTCAAAACAGCTGCCTGCTTCTGAATTAGATAACCTCTGTAGGGTTGTAACAGCTAGGTTCCAAAACAAAATCATCAAAGACCAAACATAATATTTGGAATATAAATATAGTCAAATTGACTTGATAGCAAACCATTGCCAACTAAATGTTTTGCAGAGCATCTAATTGATTGTATGTTTCTGCCTCACTTAGAAATAGATTAGAATGTTCCTGTTTTTTAACTCTGTTATGATCTCTGTGAACTATTAAGAAAGAAACATCATGACTCTCACTTTGCTAGATTTTTACCCAATTTCATCTCATTGCTGTTTCATGCCGGACAGGCAGCAAAGACCTGAGAGCTTGTCAGAGCTTGTTTACTGGAAACTGCTGTCTACAGTTTATACGGAGGGTTTATGAGAGCGGGGAGACTCAACTTTTTTAGCGAAAGAAAACAGTAAGCTAAAAGCTGCATTGAGCTGCAGAGAGGGTTAAATGTAAATTAGGTGGTTTAATACTACAGACAACCGTTTCAACAATGCATGGAATTACTTGTTTCAATGACACATTTTAAAGAGACACATCTAAGAAGATTTTGTTTGAAGACGCAAAAGCAAAATGAAGCAGGTTGATGCAGGTGTAGTAGAGGTGGATGCCGATGAGGAGGTGGCAGCGCTTGTGTGGTAATGCTTGTTGTAGTTCTGATGGTAGAAAGCAATTATATGGCCCTCTGCTTTATGGAATGTTCTTGGAATACAGAGCAAGCAGATCCATTAGGTTTGCTAATCAAGCAGAGTGTGTGTCCTTCTGTGTGTGTTTCTGTGTGTGTGTATTTGAGTGTGGGAGCATGTTGCATGCCTCTCACTGGAGCACATAATTACTAGCTGGTGATAAAAAGAGGAGAAGGGGGCATTGTGGAATAGCTGTGGCGTGAGTCGTCATTTCTGCTGGGGTTTATTGAATGACCATAGGTGGACATGATTAACTACATAGCTGGAAGCTCAGGTGCTCAGGTGCGCACACACACACACACACACACACACACACACACACACACACACACACACACACACACACACACACACACACACACACACACACACACACACACACACACACACACACACACACACACACACACACACACACACACACACACACCACACACACACACACACACACACACACACACACACACACACACACACACACACACACACACACACACACACACACACACACACACACACACACACACACACACACACACAATCAAGTAAATACCAGAATCGGCAAATGCTTCGAAAAATGGAACATGTTTGCTAAAGTGTCTCGTCGCCGAAAATGTGCAGCATACACACAAAGACAAACCACAACTTTGGAACGATCAGCACGTCAGGCAAAAAAAAAAAAAAAATGGAACGCTTTTTATACTCATAACTAGGCTCTGAAAACATTCATTTAGTCAGGCTCTGCTGAATCATTTACCAAAACTGAGGTGGAAAAAATATATAAGCACGAAGTCTGGCTTTTACGTAATGCCAGCAGCAGTCAGTCAGAACCACAGGATGCATACAGGGAAGCAGAGAAAACAAACACTGAAGGATGTCCTTTCTGCATACTTGATGCTTTTCCCAGCCGCAAATACCAAAGTTAGCCCGGGACACTGCAAAACAGATTCAGTCTAAACCGACCTGCGAATTTACCTTATAAGGGTTTGAATACTTTGGGCCTTAGGTTGGGTTTATATGTGTATACGTGTCTGTCTGTGCGTAGGTGTGCTGGAAGAGCGAGGATAAGTTCAATATTTCGCACAGCTGGTTAGTCTTTGTTATCATCTAGAGATGGGGCCTCTGGCAGCTTTGGCGGTGGTTTAGGAAAGCTTAAAGCAGATGAAGTAGAAAATTCCACGGTTACCACTTGGTCTAACATCATTTTATCCTAGTGGTCCAAGCCAGCAACACACACAGACACAGAAAACCTCCTGGTGGTAGTTCTGAACTGGAACATTGTTGGAATTCTGGTAACTTCCATCCAAAGCCTCCCCTTCCTCTGCAGTTCTTGAAGTTTATGCATGATTAGGGATAATATTTACTGCAGTCTGCTCCACCACGGCTATTGGTTAGTACTCCTCACATCACAGTACTTATATGATTATTGTTTTCTTAAACCAATGCAACCAATGCATTCATAGTTAATTAAAAGTACCCCCTGTATTTCAAAAAATATGATATAAGATGATAAAATGTGTGGTTTAGGGGTTAAGATACATATAATTTACAGTGATGGCAATGTCCCCGGTTTTGTTGCATGTCACACCACCTCTGTCTTTGCCACTTACCTTCACTATCTGTATTTTTACTGTGGCTTATTCAAAAAAGACGACATTTCCAAATAAATCTATGAAAATGCATCTACAAATCCTTAAGAATGATTTTACTTAGAGAAGGGAAATAAGAAAAACAAACTGAGAGACCATGGGTTTGCTGAGAATAACAAATGCCTGTCCAAACAGCTTAGGTCAGAGGAAATGGCTTTCATACATTTGTATAACCTCAGAACAAATGCAAAGATGTCACAAGGATTCATTCAAATTAAAATAATCGAAAACAACAACCCATCAAACTATATGGATCTGATTGATGAATCGGAGTTCTTCTGATGTTTGTATCACATTTCAAAAAATTGGAAACCAGTCAAAACTATTGCCATAAGTTGTGTGAGGACATCTTGATATGAATTTGGTCAGTTAAGCAATGTGTACTCTGACACAGGATGTGACTGCTACATATTTCTATATTTAGACTATTTGTTACAATAGTTTTGTATCTTCTGTAAGGAATGTGCTGTCAGGAGGTTTCATGTCTGTACTCCTGCAAACGGAAGTTAACCAAAGTAAAATGACTGTTCAGTATGTCAGATCTCATCATGGTGGTTCACACACAGCTGCGAGTCTGAAACAGTATACTGATTAAGACGCCGGGACCCTTGAATACATGTGACACATGAACAAGCTACCTTAAGTGCGCTCATTATGGCAGGCATGAAGGAGCAACGCATGCCCAGCCTTCTGCCTTACAGGGGCACAAAGTTCAACCTTGAGGTCAGGAGGAAAGATGTAGCAGTTCACAGAGACAGCACACACTCACACAGCCATACATGCATATAATCAGAGAAGAATGCACGTGCATACACTCAGAGTCAGACCCTTGACTTCTCTAATCAACAGCTGCTGAGGAACACATGCAAGAGTGCCGACTTCATGCCAACGATAAGAGTAATACCTCACTTTGGAGTCACAGTTCACGGCTGGACACGATGGCAAATTCCTTTTGAAGTGCTGAACAAAGGCTGTTCATTTAGGGTCCCAGCTATGTTTAGACCCCTACTCAGGGCATGCAGTCATTGCTTTAAATCTCAATGCATGTTGGACTGTAGAACTCTTGAGAAATGTCTCTGCCCACACACAATGTGAGTGACAGAAAGCTAAGCAGCACATCAAAAACCTATGAGTAGTAAGATAGTGGAGTAAAAGGCAGTTTAATAGAAAATGTACTTTCTTATGCTTTCCTTTGAAACGTCTTTAGAATTGAATTAGTTTATCAACATTTCCAAAATATTTGGCTCACACCCAGTGGCGGTTCTTGACCAATTTTACTGGGGGGTCCAGGCTGGGGCTAGATATTTTATGAGAGGGGCACAATAAACGTGGGTTAAAAAAGACAAAGACAGTATAAAGTAAGTTAATTGTTTAGTAACAATTAAGTACAAACATTGTTTCAATATATTTTTTCATTTACAGTACTTGTTTTAGTAAGTCAATTACAACTTTATGAAATGACATAAACAGTATTTGCTGCAACACTGAATATAAGGCAGTGAACAGTTCAATCTCTACTGTACATCCGGGTCTCTGCATCCCAGGCTGAAGTTTTCTCTTCTAGAATTTCACATAACAGAAACAATATCCTGCGATTGTCTGTGATTTTTAGTCTTGCAATGTCTAGGTTTGAATCTTACTTGAAGTAAAGAGAGAACAGCCTCTGGTCGGAGATGACCAGTGTAGTTTTTTGTATCCTGCGCGCATCAGCCGGCCAGTGGCGGTGTATCGCTTTAAGGGGTCCGACTAGAATGCTGAGTTACATTATCTGCCTCTCGTACCAGCGCTTTAGCCAAGAAATCGTAATATTATCAACTTTTCTTGATTTCCCGCCCCCCCCAGAACCGCCCCTGGTCACACCATCTAAAAAGGTCTCTGAACAGTGATTGCGTGCAGAATTTGTCACAAAGGAT